>NW_028270183.1:50965394-52165394 GCF_037043375.1 Chiloscyllium plagiosum
TGGGCTGGTGTGGGCGGTGGCAGGCAGTGGCACGGGGTGGGAGTGGATGAGGATTTTGGCGGGCGGCTAGGGACGTGGGAGCAGGCGGTTTGGGTTTGCGTGGCGGCAGACAGGGACGTAGGGTGGGAGTGGATGGGGTTGTGGGCGGGTTGGGGGCGGGGTGGAAGTGGACTGGGATCGGGTTGGGCGGAGCATAGATGGGGCAGGGTGGGAGTGGACAAAGCGGGGTGCGAGCGGACGCGGGGTGGGGTCTCGCACGCAGTGGACTTTTGCCTTGTCTCCTGAATGGAGAGCAGCGTTCACATAAAAATACAAGCCCCAGAGTAGATCAATTAACTGAATAGTCAATTATCTGAATGAATTAGTGTTCCGTCCATCTCAATCAGATAATCGAGATTCCTCTGTATATCTTATCTCGCAGAATCTTCTCAAGTAACTATCTAATACAGATGTTAGTTCTACTCGTCTATAGCTCCCAGGTTTAACTTTGTAGCCCTCCTTGAATAAAGACACAGTAATCACTATCCTCCAGTCCTCCTGGGCCTCACCCGTTGGCTACTGATGATACAAAAGTACCAACCAGGGCTCCCATAATTTCTTCTCTATCCACCTGCAGAGTTCCTGAATAGATCTGATCCGGATCAGGAGATTTGTAGAAGTACTGCAAAGTCGCAAAAATACGTCTCTTTCTTGAATTTAAAAACACCACAGAGTGAGCAAGTGACTTAATGATGGTTAACGTAACAAATTAAAGATAATACTAATCATAGGAAGTGACTTCAGAAGAATTCCAGAAATTGTGGAAACCTGAGAATTCTCAGAAATTGATGATCCAGAAAACGAGGGCCATGAAGCTGATAAGGAAATCACAATGCGAACATGCATGCTCACAAACAGGAAGACAAAGACTGCAACAATCTACTATCTATAATTCAAAGGGAACAAAAGAAAAGCAATGTCAAATGTGGAAATTTGTAATCGGGAGAGGAGAGTTTATTGTGGAGAACAAGGAAATGGCCAAGAAAATAACCAACTACTTTGTATCTGTCTTCATGTAGGGAGATCCAGAAAATCACCGAGAAAACCAAGTGATCAGATGGAGCTTATGGAACTAAAGACATAAAGCCAATTGATATCAGTAACAGGGTAGTGCTTGAAAATGTAGCTAGATTGAGCATCGCTAAGTCTGACAAAACAGATTTACTTCGTATCAAAATGTCAGAAATAAGGCACCAATGGACGTATTATTTGCACAGTCGATGACTGTGTTTTAATTTCCTGTACATCCTGCAGAGACTCGAAGCTATTGTAGATAAATGGAAGGTTGTAAATGTGTTCCAAGCATTTTAGCTGAATGGAAGGGATCCAAGCAAATATTTGTGATTCGGAGGAGCTGGTGTTGGATTGGTGTCGACAACGTTAAAAATCACACAACACTAGGATTATAGTTCAATAGGTTTAATTGGCGGCACAAGCTTTCAAAGTGCACAACCACCTGATGAAGAAGCAGTGCTTCGAATGCGAGGACTAGTGAATCAACCTTTTGGACTGTAAGCTGGTTTTGTGTGATTTTTAACCTTATCATTTATGGTTATCATAAATTTTGGAGATGAGCATGTGGAGGGGAGAGTAGGGGATAGTGTGATAAATCAGTTTGAGTTGGACACAAAGATTGGCCGGTTGGTTGGCAGCGAGGGGGAAGGCCGTATGTTGCAGGAAGATACAGACGGAATGGTCAGAAGTGCAGATCGATGGCAGATGGAATATAACGCTGATAAATATGAGTTGATGCACTTTGGGAGAAGGAACCAGGCAGGGGAGGACTCAATGAATGGCAGCACACTAGGAATCTCAGAGGGTGCTTTTCCACACATCCCTGAATGTGGTTGAACAGGTTAATAGTCGAGCTAAAAAGGCTTAGGTGTCGTAGACATTGATTATAAGAGTTATACAGGAGTTTGTTTCGGGCAAGTTGGTATGCAGTGTGCAGTTCAGGATACCACATTATGAAAGGATGTCATTACAATTAGGGGGATGGGGTTTGGTGGGGATTCACCAGGATGTTCCCTGGGATGGAGCGAATCAACTATGGAGAGAGGCTGGATAAGCTCGGTTGTTTACTTTGGAGCAGAGGAGGCTGAGGGGACGTGATTCAGAAGGACAAGATTACGAGGGGCATGGACAGAGTGGATAGACAGCAGCTGTTCCTTTTAGTCAAGAACAAGGGAACAAGTGAAGTGCTTGAGGTTTAGAGAGAACTTAAAGATATTTTGTCACCCAGATGTTGGGATCCGGAAGAGAGAGAATGGTTGTTACGGGTAACTCCACAACAATGCAATGTACTTGGACGAGTTTTTGCAGTTTCATAACATGCATGGTTCTGGGCCTCATGTCAGAAAGTGGGACTAATGTAGATCGTGCTGTATTTCGAACGATATGGAGTCTGTGTTTCTGTGATTGTACGATTATGGAATGCTCATCATTAAACTGTTTAAGACAGAAGTTGATGCTTTTCCGAAGAGTATATCAATGAGAGTTATACGAGTGAACTGTAATAGCTTCTAAAGATATGCCAATGTGAAAGGTAAGATAATGCAATTGCAGCTCAGTACAGCCTGAAACCAGAGAATAGAGAATGGAGAACAGGGAAATGGCAGAACTATGAAGCAACTACTTCATTCTGTCTTCGCAGAAGATACTAAAGAAAAAAAAGCTTCCCAGCAATACTATGAAAATCTAGTCTGGTGAGAAAAAGAGAATAGAATGAAATTAGCAACTAAACAGTTCGAGAGAAAGTATTGCAACAGAACATAATGGGAATAGACAAAGTCAACATAGATTTATGAAATGGGAATCATATTTGAGAAAGTGAATTTTAGCAGAATTATGGAGAAGCTATCAATGCATTACGATTGGATTTTCAGAAAGATTTTTGCTAAAACCCCAAGCCTGTTTTGCAAATTTGAATCCTATGGGACTGGGGCTAATATATGGTCATGGTTTTAGAATGGGAGAGCTGGCAGGAAACAGTGAGTAGGAATAAAACTATTTTTTAGAATGGAAGGCTTGGAGGATATAGCAAGGATCGGGGTTTGTGACCAGCTATTCCCAATACGCATCATATCTTTGGTTGAGGGGCTCAAATGCAATATCCCCAAGTCTGCTGATGGCATTAAATGATGTTGGATTGTGAGTGGGTGAGCGGAATGTCAAAAAGCTCCAAGGTGATTGAGACAACTGGAGTGACTGGGCAACTACGTGGCAGATGGAGAGCAATGGGGGGGAGATGTGACGTTGTGCACTTTGTTGGGAACAATAGAATGCCAGCCAATCAATTGAAAATGGATTGATTGAAAAATGTTGATCTATAAAGGAACTAAAGCTGCATTTTTGTTTCCATCTGCGCCGACCTGTGAAGGCCATGCACGACTGTGAGTTCTGAAACCAGAAGTCAATACTGGGAATGGCACTGACACACTGACCAGTGTGCATAGTCCCACCAAGTGGGTAGCTGTAATATTGAAAAGGATTTGGATCTCTTTGTACACCAGTCACTGCAAGCAATGTTGCAGGAACAGAAAGCAGTTTGGTAGATAAATAGCCCATTGACATTCATTTCCAGGAGTATTTGAGTATAGGAGTAAGGATGTCTTTCTGCAGCTGTACAGGCCCTTGGTGGGACCCTTTCTCGAACATTGTGCAGTATTTTGTGCGGTTTTGCTCTCCTTACCAATAAAGGACAAATCTGACATTGAGGGAGAGCAGTGAAGGGTGACCAGGCTGATCTCTGGGAAGACTGGCTTGTTGTGCGAACAGAGTTTGAGGCGACTGGGCCTGTATTCCATGGAGTTTAGGAAAATGAGTGGTTATCTCAGTGAAATATCTAAAATTCTGACAGGGTGAGACAGATCAGAAGCAGGGATGATAATTCCCCTGACTGGGACGTCAAAGAACAAGGGGCCACAACATTAGGTATATTCAGGCCACTCTGCATTCAGATGAGAATAAATATCTTCACTCAGAGTCTGCTGAACTTGGTCAATTTTCTGACACATAAGGCTGTAGAAGCCAAGACACTGAATATAAATGAAGATTTCTGGAAATTAAAGGGATAGACAGAGAGCAGGAGTATCGTGTGAAGATAGAGGATCAGATATCATTCCATGTTTTTCTCAAGAACACGGTAGTTGTATTCCTGTGGAACACCATGTTGTAGAAAATCATGCAATATTAATAATTCGGTCTATGGGAAAAAGTGGGGAACAGACAACCCCCCCCAAAAAAAAAATATAAATCAGTAAAAACCAAAAATTTAAGTTAATCTAACACACGCGAGCATAGTTTAAGAAAATCTTTAAATCATATATTGTAATGAAACAATGCCGTAAATGTTGCACTTTCACCCTAAAGTCACGGACTACAGCACTGTACCTTTCACCAAGCTCTTCGCCAGAAAGCGCGTGAGCCGACTGACCACATGATGCTGACATGGAATTCCGGTTTGAAATAAAGGTCCGTCTAAATGTAGACTACAATTCCTAGTTTCAGTCTCAGTTTCAAGGTTTGCAGAGCAGATTGCATTCCTGCTTTAGTGAACACACTGAGTGTGCATTTTGCAGATAGAGGATCCTGAGGCTGGGTTTTGCTGATCAGCTGGTGCTGGGGATGGAATTGTGTTACAGTGAATGGGAGCTCGCTTTCTTAAGAGGATGCACAATTCACGAATTGTGATGCAGACAAGTTGTGTTTAATAAACATGCGTTATCGGAGAACTGCCTGTATATTGAAGGGAGGATCAAAATTGATGGACCAAAGCAACTACAGCAGTTTCCATTTTATATATCCCGACGTTTAAACATGTTAAATGATATGAACACTGTGTGGGGCAAATCGTACTGAGGAGATTTTCTCCACTATCGAGAATGGGGGATGCTCAATGGATTGAATGACCTCCTCCCTTCCCGATGTTTCTGTGCAGTCTGTGGGATAGCTCTGCAAGTCGTGTCACAAGCTCTCAGACGTTCGAAAGGAGGACTCTGCGGGGACGTCAGGACTGTGTTTCCCATTCCCATTTCCAACAACAAGGCTGAGACCGGGTGTTCTGTCCCGGTTTATCCTTTAAGAATGATGAGCAGTTTGATACAATTGAGTGCCTTGCCTGGAAGTTTCAGAGACCATTGAAGAGTTTATCACATGTCTGTGTATCTGGAGTCACGTTTAGGCAGACCAGGAAAGCACGGGAGAATCACTTCCTGAAACTACACTTGGGAAGGAAAATGGCAATCACAATTGACATTGGCTTCAAAGTCACTATTCGTGACACCAGATTTTAGATCTCGATATTTTATTAATTGTTTTTAACTTCCATCAGCTGCCAGAGCATTAGCCTGGTCTGGATTAGTAATCCAGTGACATTTCCACAACAGCTCCATCGCCACATGGGGTTCTATCAGAAACCACACTGGGCTGGTTATTCCTGTGCTGCTTATTCCTGTGCTGCTTGACAGCTCTGTCAAAAAGTACTCCCACTAATGTGACTATCGTGATCGGACTGAAGGGGTGGTAATTGGACAGATTGTAGTTATTCCCTTTTAGCGGACTGGATATAGTTGAGTAACTTTTCACATTGCCAGGGAGATGTCATAGTTGGAGCTGGAATGAAACAGCTTCCTGAGGGACACGGACTGTTGCGCAGCCCAAGTCTTCAGTCCTATTGCAGGAATGGGTCAGGGCCCATTGCCATTGGATTATCACTCAACACTCCTGGCTGAGGACAGTGCAGACACTATATCCTTATATTTTACACTGATGTATAGAGCAGTCCATTATTTAGGATGGAGATACTTGTGGAGTACTCCCCTCCAGTGAGTTGTTTAGTAGTCCATTGACATTTATAATTGGATGTGGCAGGACTGCAACGCTTAGATCTGATCTGTTGGTCTTTAGATAATTTTGTCCTCTCTATCAGATGTTAATTCTGCTATTTGGAATGTAACTGGTCATTTACCATAGCTTTAATGGTTTGTCATCAGGGTTAGGTACACATGGTTCTGACTCTGGTATGTTGACCCACGCTCCAGACTGAACCATGGATCAGTTTGATGTTAATGGTAGATTTAGAGATTATCCCAGGGAAAAAAGTTACAGATTGTGATTGAACACAATTCTGCTGCTGCTGCTGTGATCTACATCATCACATGAATGGCCAGTTTGACCTGCAATATTTATAATTCAATTCTACCGACTGTCTCCCAATTCACACCGAGACCCATTCACCCATCAGCACTGTACTCAGTGATCTAATCTGGTTTCTGTTGTGGTGGCATTTCCAGTTTCGTATTCTCATTCTGTTAGGATCTCTCCATGGTGTCACGCTTCCAATTTGTCACATTGCTTAAATTCTTTAACATATTCATGCAAATCTTTTCCATTCCCGAAATGACATCTTCTATATTTAAAGTGAACGTGTTTCCCTCTGTTTCTCTCTCTGACAATGATTAAGAGCTCTGCAGTGCCCGTGATGCAGCCTTATGCACGTTCAGAGCCAATGAATCTGTGCACCTGGTGTTACTGTTCACTTCCCTGGTACCCAGTGCTCAGTATTGGACAGAGCTTTTGAGCAACTTTGACAGACATCTGTGGACCGAGTTCAAAAACAGACATAGCTGAAGAAACTAAGCAGGTCTGGCTGCATCTTGAGGAATGAAAGCAGAGTTCATCTTTCAGGTCCAGTTTCTCCAGAAATGTTTGTATTTTTATTTCCAGTATCCATAATTATTTGTTTATTTGAAAATTTGTTCTGTGCCTATTCAACCCTGGAAAAACTCAGCAGGTCTGGCAGAATCTGCAGAGACGAGAAACCGAGTTAGCGTTTCAAGTCCAGTGTGACACTTCTTCAGAACTGAAATTTATTGGAAAATGGGATTTCTAATCCCTTGACAGAGGTGGGGGAGTGGGTGACGCGTAAAAGAGCGTGTGGCAAAAGATAAATAGGCTTTTAACAGTGGTGAACGAGAGGGTGATGTGAAAGATGCGAATTGGGGGAAAGGGGTTCTCTCTATTGAGTGCAAGATAAAGAAGATACAACCACACAAGGTCATAGCCAGACTAGGAGAGAGAAAGTATGAAAATGGAGAACAGTCATAATGGGGTCAGGCTGTGACGTTATCGAATTGAATATTAACTCCTACAGGCTGTAACGTACCAAAGTGTAAAGTGAGGTGTTATTCGAGCTTGGGTTGTGCTTCACTGGAACATTGCAGCAGCCCAGGACCGAAATGTCAGCATGAGAGCAAGGTAGGTTATTGAAATGGAAGCAATGAGAGGGTCAGGGTTATTCCTACAGACAGAATCGGAGTGTTCTTCAAAGCAGTTTCTGTTTTGTCTCCCCGGTGTGAAGGATACTGCATTGTGAGCAGCAATGACAGGATTTTTTAGATTAGATTAGATTCATCCCAACAAGTCCATACCGATCCTCTGAAGAGTGACCCGCCCAGACCCATTTCGCTCTAATGGATCTAACACTATGGGCAATTTAGCGTGGCCAATTCACCTGCCGTGCACATCTTTGGACGGTGTGAGGAAAATGGAGCACCCGGAGGAAACCCACGCAGACACAGGGAGAACGTGCAAACTCCACACAGTCGCCCGAGGCTCTAAATGAACCCGGATACCGGGTGCTCTGAGGCAGCAGTGCTAACCACTGAGCCACTGTGCCGGCTTCAACTGTGTGGAGACTGATTTGAAACAGTACAAGTGAATGATAGTGCAGTGGGGGCGGCAATGTGGGAGATAGGTCAGTCACAGCATAAGGCCCTGTCCACTGTCGTTAGGGGATTCCTGGTTTGAAGGAAAAGCGCTCGCGTCAGAGGCAGCTCACTTGAATCTGGCATCATCAAACAGAATCGTCAGAGACGGAGAAAGGAGTCACCATCTGCTGATCATGTGTTCAGCCACATTCAGAAGTTCCCTCTGAATGATTGAAAAGAACCAGGCATTAAATGGAGGAGTTCTGACTCACATCTGGTCAGAAGCGTGTTGTGGATAGAAACCCAGAGGAAGGTCAGTGGGCATACATGCGCAGACATTCATTATGGGATATAATGCTCAGCAATTATTTGTTTCTGCTCAAAAAGAAGGACTTGATGAAGAGATGAACCACCCATGGTTGACTAAAGCTCTTAAGGTTGCTATTCAATCACAAATTGATGAGCATTGATATCGGGCCAGATTTAGGATGTTTATTTCAGGGACTACTGGCAGATGCTAGGCATGAATTTCAGCTGTGCTTCCTGAATTATCCCAGAAACCCCTGCCATTGCTGTTCCATCCTCTTCCCTGCTCATCTCCCCTTCCTGATTCCAGGTTCTCCCTCTCCAATTACAAAGCATATTCTCTCACATTCTGGTCCCTCTCCACATCACCTTAAGCTCTTTGATCCAGTCTACCTTCCCTGCACAAGCATCAGGCTGCATTTTGCGCTGCCACTTTTCCTCTGGTCTCAGTGTGGCTCGGCATCTCCATTCACGCTGTTTTACAACTTCCACTCACATCTCATTATGGAAAGTTTCCTTCTTGGAGTAAATCTTATTGAAAACACCTCTCCTCCTTTGCCCTGAATTCACACAGTGATCCAAATTTCAAAAAGTATACTCAGTCTACATTTCACTGCATTCTTACCGTGTGGTATAATAATTCCCTTCATTACATAGGTCTGGCCAGAGATACGTTTTCACTGCAGAGATCATCACCCCCTTTAGACAAAGGAATTCAGGTGTTTGATGCCTTTTTGGCACTAGTAAAAGTTTCCTGCTGCCTTGGTATTGTAACATGGAGAAAAACAAATCATAGTATGAGGTTTGGGCTGGGTGTTGTTTACCTGTCATTTTTAATCTGTATAGGTTAGATGGATTTTTGAAGTTGGCTCTGTGGGTCGGCACATCATCGAAGGCCGAAGGGCCGACACTGTACTGTCATGTTCTAGGTAATATTGATGAAAATGAGGTAATGTGGAAAGTAATTGTACAGGAATATGCATAGAAACTAGAAGCTGATGTAGGCTATTTGGCGCCTCGCGTTCTGACATTCAACAAGATCATGACTGACTCCTTTCTGATTTGTATCCAACATTCTCCTCTCCCCTCAAAAATGCTTGATCCCCTTCTTAACGGGAATATGAATACATGCACCCCCATCCTTAAATTTATGCAAATAATCCATCTCCATTACATTTTTATGGTTTGACAAAAGTAATGAGGAGGTCAGATGAACAAGATGAAGCAAATGTCTGTGATGAGGAATTTTGAAATCGTCCAATAGAAGAAAGAAAATAAGATGAGCGATGACAGAGTTATATAAAGCAATGCAATCTGCTGCGTGCACTTCTGCTTTATTTGCAAAACGTTTTATGCAGGTACAATAAGTAACGAGGAAACGTCACAGAATTGCATCAGTTATTGTGAACAACATTGAATATAAATGTAGATGTTAATGTTTCAGTTGTATCAGCCACTGGGTGTTGGCAAGTTCAGTTGCCGAGATAGCTAGTCTATCAAACAGAACGATACTAATAGCATGGGTTTATTTCCTGCTCTCACTTGATAGTTTAATTGAGTATAACATGTCTGCAGAGCGGATCCACTGAAAGAGAAGCATCTCGGAACTATTTTTGGGATAATGGGCTTTAACCAGTGCAGTGCCACAGGGATCAGTGCTGGAGCCGGAATTATTAATCGCACAATGAATTGGGTGATAGAAATGAAAGTACTACCTCCATATCTGTGAGTAACACAAACAGAAGTGGGAAGGCAAGTGGTGAGGATGATGCAAGGAGTTTATCATGAGATAGAAAAAAATAAGGTGAGTGCACAAAAAGTTGGCATCTGACATATAGCGTTGGAAAGCTTGTACTGATGAACTTTTTCAGGTAAAATAGAAGAGTGAATCTAATTTAAAAGAGAAAAGACTCAGGAAGTTCAGGCCCTCGGCTTGACAGTTAAAAAGTCGGCATGCAATTCAGCAATTACAGGAAATTCGGAAGTACTATTAGCAATTATTTCAAACGTGGTGGTGCATAAATATTATTCTAAACATGTACACGTTTCTATGCAGACTGAACGTGCAAAAATGTGAACGGTTCTGATCTAATTTTCTAAGGAAAAATGTCGAGGAGATAACAGACATATTGGTAGCAGATGGGAAAAGCTCCACAGAATTAATTCTGAGAATTGAGGTATTTTCTAATGGAGTGAGCTTGAGTAGCTTAGAGAAAAACTCATTGAAGTTTGAAAGAATGAGAGGAGATCTCAATGAAAACAAAAACAGATTGGCAGTAGGCTTGGCAGGCTCATTGCCAACAAGGTTGTCTCAATTTGTGGGAGAGTCCAGGACCAGAGGGTATAGCCTCAGTTAAAGAGAGCATATCTTTATGAGGGAGGTGAGGAGTGCCTTCTCTCTCAGAGGGTTACTGAATGATAGGCTTGTTTAAACCCTGTCGCTAAGTCTAATCAAACAGGTGGTGGACAAATTTCTAAGCAGTGAGGGAATCAAGAGCTATGGGGATAAGGCAAGAAGGCGGATTTGAGGACCATCAATCAGCCATGATGGTAATGAATTGTGGGGCAGACTTGATTTGTTGAATAGACTATGTTAGCTTAAGGTCTGATAAACATTCTATTGGATCCTGACAGATTAGCTTTGGATAGAATGCTTCGACTTACGTATAGCATGTAAACGTATAGTTCATTTGTTAAACATGAGGGCTCACCCATTCCAAACAGCAATTAACTTTCCTTTCTGCAGGTGGTTTTATTTTGGATTTCTCTAGCTGAAAACTTAGGGGAAGCACAGATCCTAAACACCTTTTAAGGAAGAAGTAGATAGGTTCTAGGTCAGGAAAGGGTTGAACAGATTTGCAGATTAGTTGGGAATGCAGGTTCAATGCTGTAATCAGCTCAGCGTGACCTTATTCAATCAGGGTAAGCACAAGGAGCTGAATGGCATGCTCCCAGTTCGGCTGCCTCCGTTTGTACATTCTTTGACATAGTGTTTAAAACGTCGTACACAACTCATCTACGATATCAAAAGATAAATAGCAATGTTAAAACTGTAGGTGGAGCCACCAATAATTTACATCCTCATTTTCATATGCACATTGTGAATATTATACAGTACTTTATGAATTCATTCCTCTCTCCTGAGCACACTCATGTAAACTAGGCTAGCTTATCACCTTTTCACAAAAGATAGCCTGAATATCAAAAGTTTCAATTGAGTAAACTTCCTCTGGCAGCATACAAGGTATTTGCATAATTACTAAAACGACTGACCAAATCTGCAAATAGGATTCAAGAGGTAAACTCACGAATTCCTGCATAACTTTGGTCCAGCAGCCTTACTGAAATGTTCAATACCACTCACCCCCACCCCCATCTCTGTACACAGACAATGAGGGAGCTGTGCTCTGTATCTTGCACAGGCCATGCCTTTGTTTTGGTGATCAATCTCTTGGAGGCTGTAACAGTGTTAATTTGTGAAGTATTTATTCTAAGTATCATATCAATGATAGAATTAGTGACATGCTCTTTTATATATAAATTCATTTCTATTTCTGCCTTCTGCTCCATGGATCATTCCTGCATTAATCAATACTGACTGTTCTGTTATAACACAGGAGCCCGTATCATCAAACTCTGCTGTGATCTCCCACATGTACTGACTTTATTCCTCTCCCAGCTTTTACCTGAGCCTGAACAAGTTTGTGTACAATCTCAACATTCTATTTTAAAGTGAATTGAGTTTCTTCCTAATTTTCCTATCTGTCACCAAAACTTTCCCCATTTCCCAGCTCTATTGCAGCCTCGATATGCATCCCTGCCATAGGCACTTTGCTTCTGAAAACTTTATCCATGTCTGGGTATGCTCCAGTCTCAACCATTTTAATAATCGTCTCATTGGCGTCTCACTTCATACTCTTTATAAACCTCAGTTTATCCTCAACTCTGCTGCTTGTCCATCAACTCACACGAAGTCTAATTCACTTATCACCCCTATAATCATTGAACTACAGTGGCTTCTGGTCTGGTAATATCTCATTTTAAAGTTCTCATTCTTATCAGTGTCTCTCTCTGGCATCACATCTCCAATTAGTACCATTCCTCAAGTCATTTCTCATAGATCCCTCAAATTTGTTTTCCCTTCCAGAATTGTGCTTAAAATGAATGTTTTTTTCTCCCTGTTTCCCTCCTTGACCATGATTTGAGCCCCTGTACAGTTGATGGTACTGTGTCATTGCTTGTATTTTCATTCACTTCCCAATGCGTCACACGTGAAGCTTCCTGTTAGACAGGGATATCAGCAACTTTGACTCATTACTTTCACAATTATTCTCTGTCAATCCATTGAAACTCCATGTTAGTCATCGTCAGCTGATCATACTTGAACCAAATGGGAAAACCCCTTGGAGGTTTGAGAAGAATCAAGCATGAATTACAGACTTTTGGTCTGCAGGTACAAGAAGTGGTTAGGAAGGCAAATGTAATTTTCTCCTTCATTGCTAAAGAGGTTGAGTTTAAAAGCAGAGAGGTAATGTTGCAGCTGTACAAGGTGCTGGTGAGATCACATCTGCAGTACTGTGTGCAGATTTTGTCTCCGGACTTGAGAAAGGATGTATAGGCACTGGAGGAGGTGCAAAGAAGGGTGTGTCCGGCGTTGAGGAGGATTGATTTATGAGGAGAGACTGAGTAGATTGGGATTATATTAGTTCGAGTTCAGAACAATGAGGGGGGAATCTTATAGAATCATATAAAATAATGAAGGGAATGGATCAGACAGAAATAGACTGGATGTTTTCACAGACATGTGAAGCTAGGATAAGAGGGTACAGCTGCAAGAAGAGAGGAAGCAGTTTAGGCCTGAATTGAGAAAGAATGTCTTCATCCAGAGGGTTGTTAATCTATGGAATTCTTTGCCCAGTGAAGTAATTGACGCTATTCAGGAAACTGTTTTAAAGTAAGGTATATTTGTTTCTAAAAATGGAAGAAAATAACGGATACAGTGAGAGGTTGAGTAAGTGGAGCTGAGTCCACAAAAAGGTCAGCCATAATCTTATTGAATGATGAAGCAGGGTTGAAGGGCTGGACGGCCTACTCCTGCTTCTAGTTCTTATGTTATAATCAACAGCTTAAGCACTTGTTGCTAACAAGGAGCTGGAAAATAGACTGAAAGGAATTTCAGTTGATAACGTTGACAGATATTTAAATTAACATTTCACGATGATCAAACATGTAGGGGAGACGATGGCCTTGTAAGTGTTATCTCTAGATTCTTAATCCATAGACCCCGATAACATTCTGGGACCCGAGTTCAAATCCTGCCACGGCAGATGCTGAAAGTTTATTTCAGTAAAAACAATCTCAAATTAAGAATCTCATGATGACCATTAATCCATTGTCAATTGTTGGGCAAAACTCTCTGGATCACTGAAGTCCTTTAGGGAAGGAATCTGACATCCTTACCTGCTCTGACCTACATGTGACTCCAGTTCCATAGCAATGTGGTTGACTCAGAACTGCCCTCTGTGCAATTAGGGATCGGCAACTAATGCTGACCTAGCCAATGATTCCCTAATTCTGTTAACAAATTAAAAAAAACATCAAAATGGAATTGATGAAATGGTAAACTTTGCATGATTAGCAAATATAGTCAGGGTGTGTACCCAATGAAAACAAAGGCGCTCAAATGATGAAAACTGCTGGTAGACCAGAGGTGTGGGACAAAATTTTAGAGCCCACAAGCTGAAAGACGTAAAGCGAATAAAGTTGGGGACAATTGATTTAGGAAGGTCAATTGTTGCAAAGTATAAACAAAAACAGCACGAGGCAGCATGTGGAAATAAAAATAATAATAATAAAAAAGCTAAAACCTTTTTTGGAACAATTGGAAAATGACATCGGGAGATTCCACACAGGAAAAATGGAAACTCTCAAATAACTCAAACAGCTATTTTATATTAGTTGTGACACTTTTTCGACAGAGAATATCCCAAAGGATCGCAGGCCTTAACTTCAGGACAACCCCTTTGATAAAGGAAATGGTTGTGGATGAACTATCCACCAAAACCTAGTGGTCTGTTTCCTGGATTTCGAAACAATGTGCTCCAGACATATTCCTGGCATTTGTTGAAATATCACTACAGTCCAAGGGGATTTCAGTGGATTCAAAGATCTTACTGTGATGCCTGTCTTCAAGGAGGGAGGAATGCAGAAAGCAGGAAAATAAAGGCTAGGTCGCCTTATGTCTATTATTAGGAAATTGCTCGTGTCCATTATAGTGTGATTTACAATAATTTAATGGAATCAAAGAGGCTCAATAGAGTTATCTGAAAATGAGAAGCAGTGATAATAAAAGTGAACCCTTAGATTGTGTAATTAGATTTGGTAAGCATTTTGTAAAGTACTATCTAAAGCGTATATTGCACAAAGTAGGAACTTGTGGGTTATTGTTCAGAGATTGAACATTTGTGAAGACACAAAGCAGTGAGTCTTGATGAACATGTCTGTGTGAGTTCAGAGAGACTTAATAAGTGGAGTGCCACAAATGTCAGCCCTTGGACTCCCAGTTGCTTACTGTCTGTATTAAAGTTGTTTTTGTTGGGGGGCGGGAGGTATAGAATACAATCAATGCATATTTGATGATGGTAAAGATAGGTTGGAGTGCATGGTGTGATCAGGATGAAAGAAATCTGCACTGTGTAATTGGAAGATAGAGTTCATTTTAATAAAGTGTGTGGTCAAGCACTTCAGAAGGAATAATAAAAAAGCTAATGATTATTTATATGGAGAAAGATTGTGAAAACAAAAGACCAGCGCAGAGAGATTTGGGTGTTGTTGTGCGTGCAAGGTCTGAAAAACCATAAGGATTGATCAATTTCCAGGACCGGATAATGTGTATGCCAGGGCGTTGTGGAAGGAAAGATATGTAGGTTCGAGAGTTGGGCTGAGAAGTTGCAAATGGAGTTCAATCCTGTCAAATGCGAGGTCATGCTTTTTGGAAGATCCAATTCAAGAGCGAATTATACAGTAAGTTGAAATGTCCAGAGGAAAATTAATGTCCAGAGAGATCTCTGGGAGTTCAAGTCCTTTGATCCCTGAAAGTGGCAATGCAGGTCAATAGATTTGTCAGGAAAACATATGAAATGATTTCCTTAATCGAACTCGGTATTGAGTACAGGATTTGGCAGGTCATGTTACAGTTCAATAAGACTATGGTTCAGCATTATATCTGGTACATTTCTGGTCGCCCACATTACCAAAACGATGTGGATGAGTTGGAGAGAGTACAAAAGAGGTTTACTAGGATATTACATGACATGGAGGGTGCAAGCTATGAAGAGAAGTTGAGTAGATTAGGATTATTTTCATTAGAAAGGCAGAGGCTGGGGAGGGGGAATCTGAATGAGGTCTACAAAATCATGAGAAGTATAGATAGGGTGGATAGCAAGAAGATTTTTTTTCCCCAGAGTGGCGTACTGAATTTCTTGAGGCCACGAGTTCAACGTGAGATTGGACATGTTGATGGGAGGTATATGTGGTAAATTCATTATGCAGAGGGTGGGGGTGCCTGGAACGCGTTGCCAGTAGTGGTGTTAGTGGTGGACACTATAACATCATTTAAGATCTATCTAGACTAATATATGAACGGGCAGGCAGCAAAGGAATACAGATCCTTAGAAAATATGCTTTGGTAGAAGAACTGGATCGGCACAGGCTTGGAGGGATGAAGGGCCTGTTCCTGTGCTGAAATATTCTTCGTTATTTTTCTTTGCTCTTTGTTCTTTCAAACTATGGGAACCGAGCAGATATAGTTGAATCATTTATACACACGTGAAGTACTGGAGGACTGGAGGATGGCTAATGATGCGCCTTTAGAAAGGCCGAAAGGAAAAGCATGGAAATGATAGACCGTGAGCCTGACATTGGTGATGAGTAAGTTGTTGGAAGAGATTCTGAAAGATAAGATTTACATGCATGGAGAGAGAAGGGCTGATTTGTGTTGGTCAGAAACATTTTGTATGAGAGGAATCATGTCTTATAAACATGATTTTAATTTGTTTTAAATGAAGTAAACAGAAAGATTGTAGTAGAATGGTAGATTTTGTTTAAATGAACATTAGAAAAGCCTTTGATAAGGTTCTGCATGGTAGACCAATTAATAAAGTTAGAGCACATGGGATTGCGGGTAAGCTTGACAACTGGATGTAAATTCGGTTTTACAGAAGGAGACAGATAGAGGATTTTACTTTCGCCTCGAAGCTTATAACAAGCAATGTTCCACCGGGATCAGTACTGGATGGACTTTTGTTTGTCATTGATGTAAAAGGTTAGGATGATAATATCAATGGCATGGTTGGTACATTTACAGATAACACTAAAATTGCTGTTATATTGGGCAGTGAGACAGTTATCTCCGATTGCAAAGAGACATTGTGCAATTAGGTCAATGGATTGAGGAGTGACAGATGGAGATTAGATAAACTAAATGGGAGGAACTGCATTTTGGTAAAATAAACAAGTACATGACGTAAAACAAATAATTATACGGTCCAAGGTAGTACTTCAGGCCACAGAGATCGAGGGATTTTGGTACATAATTCTTTGAACTTTGTGTCACACGTGGAAAAAGTATTTTAGAAGGCATTTGGCACGTTTGCCTTCGTCACTCAGACGTTTCACTATAGGTGTCGGTATTTCATATTGAGTTTGTACAAATCATTGATAAGGCCTCTTTTGGAGTACTGGGTCCAGTTCTGATCACACAGTCAGGGGAAGGGCATTATTAAACTTGTTAGAGTTAAAATATATTTACCGGAATGTTACTAAGAACGGAGGGATTGGGGTATAAGGAGAGATTGGATTGGATCTTATTTCCTTGGAGGGCAGAAAATCCAAGGGTTACATTATAAAATCATAAGGGATATTGATAAGGTGAATGGCATGTTTCTGTTCCTTCGGACGGAGGAATTCAAAACCAGCGAGAAAAAAGTGAGAAGAGAAGGATTTCAAAAGTACATGCGGGGCAATTTGTTCTTACGTAGAGATATTAGTGTGTGTAATGCACTTTCAAAGGAAGTGGCAGGTGCAGGTACAGTTACAACATTTAAAAGATGTTTGGGTTGGTACAAACATAGGAAAGGTTTGGATGGATATGGGCCAAACTCAGGCTGGTAGTATTAGTTGAACAAAAGGTGTGGTTCCATGATGTTCGATTCTGTGACTATGATTCTTTTACCTTTTATAAAAAAAGGTTAATGACTTTCCAATATCTGTGTCAAAGTGAATACTTATTCTTAAAATGAATTCCCTAGTTTTAGATTAGATTACATTACATTACATTACAGTGTGGAAACAGGCCCTTCAGCCCAGCAGGACCACACCGACCCGCCGAAGCGTAACCCACCCGTACCCCTACATTTACCCCTTACCTAACACTACGGGCAATTTAGCATGGCCAATTCACCTGACCTGCACATCTTTGGATTGTGGGAGGAAACCGGAGCACCCGGAGGAAACCCATGCAGACACGGGGAGAACGTGCAAACTCCACACAGACAGTCGCCTGCGGCAGGATTGAACCCGGGTCTCTGGCGCTGTGATAGTCTCCCAAACAAGAGGAAATGTCCATCAGGTATTCCCCTGATCCACGGTTTTCAAGATCTTGTTTAGTACAATAGCAAGAGCACTGACACTGAGATCTAAAAAGCATACCTTTCATAAAACAAAGACTTCAACTCAGAAACAATAAAGTGAAGTATCTTTGGAAGTTTCTAAATGTAATGAATCTTTTTTTTTCCAGAAACCAAAAGCACGTTGGATAACAGATATAAACCGATCCCTGGAGCATTCCACTGGTTTCAGTTTTTCAACCTGAAAATCAATATAAAATTCTACACACAACTTCCTGTTGTAAATCAGGAACAAAAACAGAATTTCCTGGAAAATCTCAGCAGATATGGGAACTTCTGTGAAGAGAAATGAAAGTTAACATTTTGGGTCTGAATGGTGTCCTTCCTCAGTTTGAATCTTTCATTATGTCAGTTTAGGATTCAAAACAATTTACATTGCATCAGGCGTGATCTCAGCGATGCCCTGTACTACTGCAGTAAAACATTCCTACGATTAAACCCTTAGCAGCATCATTCCATTTACTTTCCTAATCATTTGCGACACATGGTGACTAACTTTACATGATTCATACAAAAGTACTCACAAATCCTTGTGTGTCACTGAGTTCTGAAATCTCTCACCATTTAAACAGTTACTGATTTTATATCCTTCTTCTAAAACACCCACTCTCATAATCCACATTAAACAGTTTCTGCTGAAGATTTTCGCACTAAACCACCCCTGTCTGTATCCCATTGCTGACTCCCAGCGTCCAGTTGACAAAGCATTGAATGACTATCTTGATAAATTAGTTCATATAGCTTCAATCCATCGGGTCATCCAAATAACTAACTAATGGAGTACCTCAGAGCTTAATATAAATCTGTTTTACAACCTGCAAACCAATATTAATCTCGAAGCACTACTTCCTGTTATATTCAGGAGCCTGCTGTGATTGTTCAGCACCGAAGGCAGTTTGAATTGCCTCGTCCTGTGCTGTGTAGTGTGTACTGGAGGGCTGATTACCATCACCTCGTTTCTGTCTAACTCCTTAGAAGGTCAGAATGGTCTCCCGCTGTCTTATTGCCTTACTGGCTGAATGTGGTCTTTCTCTCCCTCTGTAAAAGCATTGAGGAGTGGATTGAGAGAACAACACAGGAGGTAGGATCATCAGTTGGCCAGTCGCCCCCTCAGGCCTGCTGCAACATTCAGAATGCTCTTGGCTGATATGATTGTGTCTGAGCATCCTTTTCCTGTCTGTTCCCAATAAACACTGACTCTGTTGTCTATCAATGGTCAGTACAGCTCAGCCTTGAATACCTTCAATAACCCAGTCTTCACTGTTCCTTGGGAATGTGAAAATCGGCAAGGAGAAAAAAATTATCCTTAACTCAGTCTTAATTAGAAGGCGCTTATTTTATAATGTATTTGATCAGATTAGATTAAATTAGAGTAAATTAGACTTCCTACAGTGTGGAAACAGGCCCTTTGGCCCAACCAGTCCATACTGACCTTCTGAAGAGTAACCCACCCAGACCCATTTCCCTCTGACTAATGCACCTAAAACTATGGGCAATTTAACAGGGCCAATTCACCTGACCTGCACATCTTTGGACTGTGGGAGAAACCGGAGCACCCCGAGGAAACCCACGCAGACACGGGGAGAATGTGCAAAATGTGCCAACCTCAAAAAAAAAATCACCACTGCTTTTGAGGAACAGGAAATGACAATAATTAGGAATAGACAAAAAACATTCAGCCTTCCAAACATGTCTTACGTTACCACTGACTATATTTTGGTTAAATATCAATCAAAGCCAGCCTGCACAGCACCCTCACAAAGCCATTTCCAGATATCAAAGGATCATAAGAAACGAGAACAGAATTAGCTCCAAAGAATCTGCTCTGCTGCTTGATCATGGCCGGTTTGTTTCTCAACCACATACTCCTCACTCCTCCCAATTACCCTTGATTCACTTATTCATCAAAAGTTTACCAAACTCTATCTCAAAGACGCTACTGATTTACTGTGTTTGCATTTTTGTTCATATATGAGTGTCTGTTTGTGTGTTAATGCATGTGTCTGTTGTAGATTTCAGGGATTATTTTACCCTGGACTCTTTTAAATTTAAGTTTTCAGGCAGAGTTACCGAGCAATCTTCTAGAGCAACTAGAGTGAATAGTTTGTGAGACCTTAGTTTTTTTTTAAAGTTGGAACAATAGAAGCAGCCTCAATGAGTACAGTCAAGGTCTCAAAGAAATTTTCGGAGGGGCGTCTGTCGACAGTGTTGTAATGATGCAGCGTTGTTAGTGTAGGGGGTATAGTGGAGGTGAGAGAAGCAGAGGGAGAGGGGGAAGATGCTACATGCAGCAGTGAGAATGTTGGACCATGAGCCTTGTTCGGGGGTAGGTGCTATAACAGATATACAGTGAGTGAGGGAGCAGAGAGAATACGGTGACCCTTATCCTGACAGAGCTGTGAAGGTTATTGATGCTTGTCCTGTATTGCTCGACATTTATTCAGACCGCAGATACTGCACTCAACTGGGTGGTGAGCTCAGATCATGGTCGTTGGGTCTGGTGGTGTGGCACCCTCTGGGAAGAGAATGTTCCCCCTCTGTACTAGCCCATCCACCAGGACCTCCGTGCCCCTGTCGTCAAACTGTGGTGTAATTGCCCCTTATCTGACATGCTCGGGGTAAACTTTGCAGGGCAGTTCCTAATAGAGAAAGCTCACACATGTGCCCGTTGGCCTTTTAAAGCTGGCCACAGTGCCAGGGATCACGGAAACTCCAGGGGTATCCAAGCGATGGTGAGTACCTCCAGCCATAATGGGTGTTAGAATCAATCTGGCATTGAATGAGAGGGACACCATGGGGTGGGGTGGGTAGTTAATGAGGTGAGTTCGATACGATAGCACCAGGAAACTAGCTCAGCCTCGTGTTGACGATCCCTCTATCACACTCAACGAACATGGCACTGAGACAAATTATTGTTAGATTCAGCCCAATGGGTTGAAGTCTGTGCTGACCCTACTCCCACTTACAATGCTGCAGAACAAATGTTAATCCAAAATTCTCCTGAACTCACACCAATATCCCATTCACCTATCATTCCTGGAAGCACTGGCTAATGTTACAGGATACTGTACGCTGGACAGTGATCTCATGCAGTGTTACTGAGAAACGTACTGGGGTGGTGGACACAGTTCCACACCCTGGTCGCATGTCTCATCTGGGTTTATAGCTGTGGTCTGCTTACCTTTCCACTCTGTGTAGATTGGGGATTTTATTGTACAGTACACCAGTCCGGTCTGCACAGTATATCATACTGAACACATATCTCACCTGGGTTTATAGATCAATCACTTCAGAGGTCCGCACAGTGTTCTACTCTGGACCGATTGCAGCGTTGTGTTCAGCAATACACGAGCATGGTCTGCACAGTGCTCCATGCTGAACAGATATCTCCTCTGGGTTTATGGTGTCTGGGCTGGTTCTCTGAGGTGGATTGAGAATGTGATAGAACTAATAACTTCAACTGATATGGCAATGCTTTTACTTTTGTTCTCATTCTTGTGGTTGGACCCTCCAAATTCTGACTCCACCGGCCAGTTCCATTCTTCAATCTATCTCCATCGTTCAGTAACGTGTTGTCCCATGTGTTATTCTCCATTTCAAATGTGAGTAAAACTGTTCTACTTCCCTGGCCTTTGACGTTGCTCACCCTGGAGAATTGGGATTCACTGCGACAAACCTCAGTAAGGTCAGGGTCAGACTCAACACTCCAGGGAAAATAGCCCCAGCATATTCGTACTCTCCGTGTAGCTCAACATCACCCACTCCTAACACCAGCAACATACTTGTAAAAGTTTTCTGCCCTCTTTCAAATTTAAAACATCTTTTCTAAAGCAGGGAGAACTGAATTCAAGGCACTATTATGGAAGTCGCTGAACCTAGTGTGTTGGCGAAAGTGAGTATTGCAGGTACTGAAGATTAGTGTCGATCATGTGGTGCTGGAAAAGCACAGCAGGTCATGCAGTATCTGAGGAGCAGGAAAATCGATGTTTCTGGCAAAAGAGATCTCGGATGCTGCCAGCCTTGCTGGGCTTTTCCAGTACCACACTCTGAACCCAGTGTATATCCCAAATGGTCTCCTTCTTCAAAGACCGCAATTTTCCATCCCACGTGGTCGACGATGCCCTCCAGTGCATCTTATCCACTTCCTGCACCTCCGCCCTTGAATCCCACCCTTCCAAACGCAACAGGAAAAGAACACCCTGGTCCTCATCTTCCTCCCTACCAAACCTCTAGATGTAATGTATCATCGTCCCCCATCTGGGCCAACTCCAAGCAGACCCACCACCAGGGTTATATTTCCCTCCCCACCCTACCTGTGCGCCATAAAGAACATTCCCAGCGCGACTCACTTGTCAGGTCCACGCCACCCACCAACCCACCCTCCCATCTTGGCACCTTATACTGCCACCACAGGAGTTGTAAAACCTGCACCTTCACCTCCCCCTCACCTCCGTCCAATACCCCAAAGGAACCTTCCACGTCAATTGGATTTTTACCCGCACCAACTAATCACACCGCACCGTAGCTGAACACTTTAACTCCCCCTTCCATTCCGCCATGGACATGCACGTCCTGGACTTCCTCCACCTCCACTCCTTAACCACCCGACGCCAGGAGGAAGAAAGCTTCATCTTCCGCCCTGGGACCCTGAAACTACATGGGATCAATGATGATATCACCAGTTTTCTCATTTCCTGACCCCCACCTTATCCCAAATCTAACCTTCCAACTCAGCACGGCCCTGTTGATGTGTACTACCGGTCCATTATCCTTCTCACCTATCCCTTCCACCCTCCTCTCCGACATACCACCTTCATCGACCTATCACATTCTCAGCTACCTTCCCACCAAGCCCACCCCATCCCATTTATCTCTTAACACCTTGGGCCTCAAGCCTCTTTCCTAATGAAGGGTTTACACACAAAATGTTGATTCTCCTGCTCCTCGGATGCTGCCTGACTGGCTGTGCTTTTCCAGCACACATTCCCGACTCTGATCTTCAGCATCTGCAATCCTCACTTTCTCCCTTGAGTTAGTGAATCCAGAAATTTCCTCACCAGACATCTTATGCAGCTAGTCTGACATTTAATCCTTGTCTCCTTTTATAGACAGAGTGGGACATAAACAATCCTGCAGTGCTCTTACAGTACCCGTACATTCAAGGAAAAATATTTTTAAAATGTACGATTCATAGTCCATCCAGTAACCCTCGTCCATTCCATCCAGAATGAGGAAATATTATTCCCTTTTATTGTGATATGAGATGTGATGTAAGGAAGGGGCTAACTGAGCCTGTTTGGTCAGTGATTGTGATTAATGTCAGTCTCCATGGGTTCTAAATACCCCAGTGGAGAGTTCCCATCTTTTAATCATAAATGGGTGCCGTCCAATGTGTTCTGCCATAGTATGAGCGGGAGAATCACCAACAGCACTAACAGGGATCAGCAGCTCCAGACAGAAGCGAGGAGAGATGAGAATCTGAGAATATTAGATTGGAATGTTCCAACAATGGATCGGAATAGGAGAATATTTGGCTGGAATGTTCCAACAATGGATCAGAATCTGAGAACATTAGATTGGAATGTTCCAACAATGGACAGGAGTTTTTCCTATTTTATTTGGTATTTTTCTATGTATTATGGTCGGTTGTCATTATCATGGCGGATCGGTTGTGCACTTCGCATTATTCAATATATTTATTATCCTCTCCTGTCTATCGTTGGTGTACCTGGTAAGTCTCACTGTCCAGATATTTTTTGTATAAACCAGTTACGACTGCATTTGTGTTCTTTCGTGTAGTCCACACTTCTTGCCCCCAATATTGTTCCTGGTGAGACTTTGAATCCAGTTCAATTCCTGTCTCCCTCCTTGCATCTGGCAGTATTACGCATGGGTCTCCATGTTGACCTACTCAGTTGCAGATATGAACCATTGTCTCTCTGCCCTTGTTATTTAAATATTGGGAGTGTGGAGGTCATTGTCGTCTATTATGTTTACAAACTCCATTTTCTTCCTGGGGCTCCATCCCATCCCTGGCCAATGTCTTTCTTCATTCATTTCTGGTTCTTAGGCATCGCTGGCTGTCCAGCATTAATAGCCCATTCCTATTTGCCCTTGAAAAAGTGGTGTGCTGCCTTCTTGAATTGCTGCAGTCCACTTGCTGTGGGTTTACCCACAATGCCAGTAGGGAGGGAATTCCAGAAATTTGACCCAACGATTCTGAAGCAACAGCAGTATATTTCCAAATCATGGTGGTGAGAGGCTTGGAGTGGGGTGTGGTGGGGGGGTGGCGGGAGGCGGGGCGGTAGTGGTTGGTGCGTGTCGGTAAAACATGCAGGTTGTGTTTGAAACAGACGAATCACAACTTTGGTGAACCCTTTGGCTATGAGCTGATTCCTGACCCCATGTCCTGACCATTATTAAACTTAACTATACACTGCTCCCGAAAGTACTTCACTGTCTTAACTCATCTGCTGTTTGAATCTCGAACTGTGAAATACAGACTTAATGATGACAACAATCTGCTGCTGACACTCTCAGGTTGAAACCTGCAGAAACAAATCTGATTCGAACTCAGACCAAAATCCCATCCATCTGACATTGCTGTGCACCCTGTTCTGTATCGCTATTGTGTCTGGCAATGTCTTTATTTTACTATTCTTAAGCACTTTAACTCATCTGTTCTTGAAACCTCCCTCACTCTCTCTGTGTCGTTTATCCAAATCCCTGCCAGTGGTTCATATTTAATCTGTTTTCCTTCATGTGTATCTTCTCTCATGCAATGAGTTTTGCATTCAACACCCAAATGCATCACACACACACACACACACGTGCATGACACACACAAACAGACACAAACACATGCATGCTTGCGCACATGCACATGCACACACACATACACACACAACGTCACTTATACTGGTCCAATGGAGATGGAAATCCTCTCCTTTTAGACAGTCATCTGTTGTGTGTATCATTCCCATATGATAATAAAGTTTTGCAATACTCCCCATGCTGGGCAGATAGTGCAGTTTACTGAGCAATACACTAGCATAGTGTTCAGAGTTCTCCATGCTGGGCTGTCATCTTGTCCCAGCGGACGTTATTTGAAGTGTTCTGTGAAGCAGTTTCAGAATTTGATTGAACAAACCATTTCAATTCACCTGAAAATACCATTATTCATTGTTCTCATTCTTATAATTTTGCTGTCGAAGGATTCACTCCTCCAGTTAGTCCCACTGCTCTGTCTTTTTCCGCATATTTCCACAACAGGTTCTCAGGTAATTATCTATCTGTTTCTGTCTTTAATGTGAATCTCTCTGTCCCTCTGCACCTGTCCGTGACATTGGTTACTGGCTCCCTAGCGTATCGACTGCTGGCATGGTGAAGCTCAGAGACGATGAAATGGTGTGTGTCAGGCTGTTGTTCACTTCCCAGCGTGTCCCATATGGTGCTCCATGGACAATGGGGTGTATGTCAGGCTGTTTGTATCCCTATCGGAGGAGGCATCTGGGGAGTATAAGGTGAAGAAAGCATATGAGCTTGTGCCAGAAGCCGACAGACAATGTTTCAGGAATCTAAAAAAGGGTCCCTGATTTAAACACAAATTGAGTTTGAAAGAATCAAAGTAATTTTGAAAGGTGGGTAAGGGTATAAAAAGCTGAGCAAACCTATGACACTCTTAGAAACGTTCGTTTTTCGAACGAGTTCAAAAATTCACTTCGTGCAATAGTGAGAAGTCGTGCAGAAGAGCAGAGTTACAATGGTAAGATTAGAAGCAGAAATGGCTGATGATTATGAGTTCGTCCATAAATCAAAGTTTGGATACCATGATGGATTGAGAAGAATGTATGAGAACTTCTTAAAATATACACTTGTGAGAGTAAGATTGACTGGCATAGGCCAGGAGTAGCAGGAAACGACGTTTCAACATTAAGAGGTACAGAGGCATGTAATTTCTTGATGTTGAGAAATGAGGAGACATGTCATTCAGAAGAACTATTGGAGAGATGGAAATTGTTCCATTATGTAACGTGTGGTTGGTGTGTCCGGTGAAACCATCAACAGAAGTATTTCACAGCTGGGAAGGAGACTTTGAGCTTGGTGTTGGTGTCAAAACATTTCAGCATTTAACTTGCAAATAACGTGCCCAAGACAAATCTATATACGATCATAACGCCTAAATGTCTTTGGAGAAATTTAGGGAGAAAACATCTGGTCTGTTCAGATATAGGTTTTTATTGCTGCCATTCGATTTTGAAGTTATACAGGTGACAGGACAAGAAACTGTACTTGCTGACAAGTTGTCGAGACTTGAATGAAGAAAGACAGAGGCGTTCTGCGGCAGGAGTATACAGACTGAAATAGAATGAAGTTGTGAATGTTTGCATACTTACTGTCAATGTCGTATATATGTATTGTGGTCCACTAATAGAGTAAGAATAATGGGTTCAAAAAGAAGCTGCTGTTGTGTATTAACCGTTCGTTTTGTCAAAGGAGCAGATGTGACAATGCTGTCATTTTGAAAATGTTATTTTCTCTTTTTTTTGAAGAGAGGTCTGAAGGCAGAGATGCCTAACTGCCGACTGAAAACGGCTGAAGGAACTAACTTACGAGGCCTTTAGGTTTTATTAAAACAGTGGTAACAAATGTAGGGCAGTGTCCAACTCTCCCAGACCAGATCTTCTCATTTTGATTTTAGCTGCAGCATTCAGAAGCTGCTCGGTGTCCCAGGCGGGTTGGAAGCTTCAATACATGATCCCGAGCTGCCCCTTCTCTGAAAACTCTCTTGAAGATGCTTCTTCCTGGATTGGAGAACTACAGCTAAGAATCTGTGTTTGAATGTACCTTTGTGTCAAGGAACATGTTTATGGGACAGTATTAGCACAGTTAATTAGTAGAAGGCACTGTATCTATTGTTTGCGCAAGTGTTCCAATTGAGAAGCTATCTCAAATTGTGCATCTGTTTGATTGTGTTTTAACTGGAGTGTTGAATGGATTACATATTACTTAACGTTGAGTAGGTTGACCAGTTGCAACATTTGTGGAACGCACAGTTCACGTCTACAGTTAAAATAAGGAAAAGTTAGGGTCTCGGCTACCTTTTTAAAATATTTTGAGGGGTCTGGTCAGTCCATAAGGCTTGTAGCTGAGGGGCTTCTGACTGACTCCTGTTATTGAAAAGTTAGTGGAGGTGCTGGGGATGGTTTGCTGGAGGTTGTGCTGTGAGCTGCCTCAGACATTCAGGGAGACCTGATGATTTGGTGACCCAACTCGGGATGGAGCATGGGGACTGTAGTTACAGCATCTGGGTCTGTAACATGAACAACAAATGGAACAGAGGCTGCAGAGAGGGGAAGCTCTGAAACCACGGAGTGAGTGCCTGTGGGGAAAGGGATCTGCGGTATCTGTTTGTGTTTTCGCTTGGACAAACACACACTCTCACTGTCCCCGTTACATAAACTCATGCACACTCTCCCTATCCGCTCCACACACACACACATACACACACACACTCACACTCCCCCTGTCTCACATGCGCACATGCACACTCTGCTCTGTCACTCGCATGCACACCCATAACCACTATATACTCATCCCGCACTCACACACACACTCCACCTCAGTCTCTCTCACTTGCACACATTCTCTCTCTCCCCCTCACACAAGCACACCCCCTCACACACATGTAGACGCACACACACGTATGCACGTACAAATCTGCGGCGTGAATTTGCATTTGGATTTGCAGATACGCTTTATTTTGTTCCAAAAACATACAATTTGGAGACAGTCAGTCAATGTGGCATTTTATAAACTCCTGAACTCGGAACAAACCCAGTCTGACTCCAGATGAAGACACAGACAAACTCCAAACAAGACCTCACCACTGAAATACATTGCCTGATCGGAGGCGTCACCTCCTTTACAGCGATAATGTCTGCGATTTGCATATCCATCAATCAAAACCTACACCTCGATTCTAAGTGATTAAGGATTTAAGAGCCATCTTATGTGTGTACCATTCATGCTCATGAGTTGTACAATCCTTTGATCTTTTCCTTATAACTTCTGAGTCTAAGGTCTTCATCTCTCTCTAACACTTAACGAAGAAGCAGCGCTATGGAAGCTTGTGTTTTCAAATAAACCCGTTGGACTCTAACCGACTGTCGTGCTAATTTTGACATTGTCCGGCCCAAAACCAGCGGCTCCATATCGTACTTATTATTGCTTATCCCATTATCTCTCTTAGTAAATAAATCTTTCCTTTCCTCATGTGGTCTTGTCTTGCATATTGATCTGTTGTGAGGCACATTATATACTGCTGTCTGGAAATCGAGATATATTACATCGAGATGAGTCCCATTACCCATCACTTAAACGAGGATTCAGCGGGCTAAAACTTGACATGACATGGATTTAACGAGCAGAATTAAGGAGAATCCCAAAGCATCTTATTCTTATATAAGAAGCAAGCGGGTAACTAGAGAAAGGATTGGTCCACTAAAAGATAATGGGGGAAGGCTGTGTGTCGAACCTGAAAGAATTGGTGAGATTCTGAATGATTACTTTGCATCCGTGCTCACTGAGGAGAGGAACATGACGAATGTTGAGATTAGAGATAGAAATTTGATTAGTCTGCACCATGTTGACATAAGTAAGGAAGGTGTGTTGGGCACGCTAGAGGTTATTAAGGTGGACAAATCCTCAGATTGCTGAAGGAGGTGAAAGAGGCCCTGACAGATATATTTGTGGCATCCTTAAATACATGTGAGGTGCTGGAGGACTGGATGATTGCTCATGTTGTCCCCTGTACAAGAAGGGTACTAGGGATATTCCGGGTAACTACAGACCATTGAACTTGATATCAGTGGTGGGAAAGTTGCTGGAGAAGGTACTGAGGAATAGGATCCATTCATATTTAGAAAAGAATGGGCTTATCAGTGATAGGCAACATGATTTTGTGCAGGAGAGATCGTGCCTTAGCAACTTAATAGAGTTCTTCGAGGAAGTGACCAAGTTGATAGAGGAAGGAAGGGTTGTTGATGTCATACACATGGACTTGAGTAAGGCGTTTGAGAAGGTTCACCGTGGTAGCCTAAGGGAGAAATTGTAGTCATATGGTGTTCAGGGTGTTCTAGCCAGGTGGATAAAGAACTGGTTGAGAAACAGGAGACAGAGCTATAGTTGAAGTTAGTTTCTCGAATTGGAGAAAGGTGACCCGTGGTGTACTACAGGGGTCAGTATTGGGGCCACTGTTGTTTGTAATATATGTAAGTGATCTGGAAGAGGGCACTGTTGGTATGATCTGCAAGTTTGCAGATGATATGAAGGTTGGTGGAGTAGCAGAATGCATAAGGGACTGTCAGAGAATATAGGAGGATATAGATAGACTGGAGAGTTGGGCGGAAAATTGGCAGATGGAGTTCAATCCAGACAAATGTGAGGTGATGCATGTAGGCAAGACTAATTCGAGAGCAAACTATACAATGAACAGAAGAGCCTTGAGAAATGTTGATGGGCAGAGAGATCTGGGAGTGCAGGTCATTGTACCCTGAAGGTTGCTGCACAGGTGGATAGAGTGGTCAAGAAGGCATATAGTACACTGGCCTTCATTGGACGGGGTATTGAGTATAAGAGCTGACAAGTCATGTTAACATTGTACAAGACATTGGTTCGGCCGCATTTAGAATACTGTGTACAGTTCTGGTCGACACATTACCAAAAGCCTATGGACGCTTTGGAGAGGGTGTAGAGAAGGTTTTCGAGGATGTTGCCTGGTATGGAAGGTGCTAGCTATGAAGAAAGATTGAGTAGTTTAGGTTTATTTTCATTAGAAAAAAGGAGATTGAGTGGGGACCTGATTGAGGTTTACAAAATCATGAAGGGTATAGACTTTTTCCCAGGGCGAAGGATTCAATAATGACAGGTCAAGCTTTCATGGTGAGAGCTGGAAAGTTTAAGGGGGATACACGCAGCAGGTACTTCATATAGCGGGTGGTGGGCGTTGCCAGCAGAGGTGGTAGAGGCAGGCACGGTAGATCCATTTAAGATGCGTCTGGACAGATGCATGAGTCGGTGGGGAACAGAGGGATACAGAATCTTAGGAATTGACCAATAGGTTTAGACAGTACATTTGGATCGGCTCAGGCTTGGAGGGCGAAGGGCCTGTTCCTGGGTTGTAAATTTTGTTTGTTATTTGTTTGTCACATTTTTAAGAAAGCTAGTCAAATCATTCAAACATGATTTAATCTTCATAAAACTATGTTGACTGTGTTGGATTCTGGGAGAAAGTGAGGACTGCAGATGCTGGAGATCAGAGCTGAAAATGTGTTGCTGGAAAAGCGCAGCAGGTCAGGCAGCATCCAGGGAACAGGAAAAATCGACGTTTCGGGCATAAGCTGAAGAAGGGCTTATGCCCGAAACGTCGATTCTCCTGTTCCCTGGATGCTGCCTGACCTGCTGCGCTTTTCCAGCAAGACATTTTCAGCTGTCCTGGATTCTGGCTTGACTTTGAAAATTTCTTGTTATTAATTCCTTCATAATGGACTCTAACAATTTGTCTTCAATACCAATAGATTTCTCACAACTTTTCATTCCCTAATGAATTTGGTTATTATAATTTCTTTGCTTTCTAAAACCTCTACATTTCCTTTCACAATTCCTGTGTAGCAGGCACAAGGCTGTAAAAGGTCAGTGCTAATTGCTGTATGAGAGACATGAGTAGCTGATTGGGCACATTCTGTTCCTGATTTATACACTCGCTGGGCTGAATGTCCTCTTGGTGTTCCTACACTATCGTCTCGATGGCGTGCATGTCCTGCTCCTGTTCCTGACCAAGCCGTTCAAGATCTCAATGCCCTCCTCGTGTCGCTCATTGACAGGTCTGGGTCTTATAGAATCTCCCTGCTCAAATGTCACTTTTCAAGCGCTGAAATATGCAGGCACGTTGTGTTGCCCACAATGGGTAGCTCAATGGTTGGCAATGCTGCCTCACAGTACCAGAGATTCGTGTTCAATTAAGTCTCCAGTTTCCTCCCACAGTCCCAAGATGCACAGGTTAGGTGGATTGGCCACGCTAAATTACCCACAATGTCCAGGGATGTGCAGGCTAGGCGCATCAGTCATGGAAATGCCAGATTATAAAGATTGGGTGGGGTGAGATAAGTTGGGGGGAGGGGAAATGAGGAAGCTGGACTTGATCCCAGCGATCATTGAATTAGATCCCTCCAGTCATCATACTGGATCCCGGTGCTAGATCCACTTGATCACTGCACCAGTCCAATTGTATCCCTTCCTTCGCTGGATTTGATCCCAATGATCATTGAACTCGATACCTCCAGTCATCCTACTGAATGCCTGCGCTAAATCCACTGGGTCACTGCGCTGGTCCGACTGGATCCCTTCACTCGCTCTACTTGATCTCAGTGATAATTGAGCTAGATCACTCCAGTCATTGTACCGGATCCCTGCACTAAATCTACTTGATCACTGCACCGGTCCAACTGGATCCCTTCCCTCGCTGGACTTGATCCCAGCGATCATTGGTATGCATATGCATAATTTTTAAAAATCGTTTGATGGCTTTATCATAACTGTGCTAAAATAATACACTTTATTCTTAATATGTATTCTATAGTTTTTGTCTCCCTGAGAAGAGAAAATGTGCATCCAGCTGACTTTTCTCAAAATTATATATGCTTCAAAAGGATTTCTCATCTAAGTCCCAAACTGATAATGTTTCAGAACAAAAGGCCTTCATTCCAGGAAAGTGTGAACTAAACATTGTTGATAAGCTTCTAAAACTTTGTCTTTAGGTTAAGGGAACAAAACTGCACATAATGTGCCTTATGTGGTCTTAGCAATGCCCTCTACAGATGTAGACTCGTAAAATGTGAAGCTGGAAAACCACAACAGGTCAGCCACACCCAACGAACAGGAGTCTCGATGTTACAGGCATATTCCTGATGAAGGACTTATACCCGTGACGCCATTTTTTCTCTCCTCGGATGCTGCCTGATTGTCTGTGCTTTTCAAGCCTCACACTGTTCGACTCTGATCTCCAGCATCTGCACTCCTCACTTTTACCGGTACAGATGCAGTAAAACATTCCTGATCAAACCTGGTACCCTTTGCCAGAAACACAATTATTCCACTTCGCTTCCAAATCACTTACAGCAAGTGCAGACGAACTACATATGATTCGTGTACCAGGATCATGAATACCGTCTGTATCACAGAGTTCGGCAATCTCTCTCCACTTAAATTGAAAACCATTGTTTTATACTTCCCTCCAAAATAGACAACTCACATTTTGCTATATCTGGATAAGGTTTGCTCACTAACCTCCCTTTGCCTATATCACATTGATGATACACGACCTCCATTTGATGACAGACTGGATAACCAGCTTGATGTTTAAACTAATTAGGCTCAGATATATCCAGTCCATTCCTCCAGATCTTTGATACAGATATTGATCGTTGATGACCCCAAAGTGATTTCTGAGGCACTCCACCTGTTACAGCTTTGTAATGTGAAAATAAGCATTTATCCCTACTCTATTTCCTGTGAGCAACAACCTCCTGTGTAGCAGCTCACGCAGTTTAAATGGCCTCCTGTGCAGTAAAATGTACTCAATGAGCTAAAATGATTAGTTCTATTTTCCTCTGTAACTCGTTAAATAGGCAGAATGGTCTACTCCAGTCTCATGGTAGCGATAATGACTGGCTGAATGAGAAGGCCCCCTATCTCTGTCACAGCGTCGAGGGGTGGATGGAGGGCACAATACATGGGGTAGTGGCAGCAGTATATCCCTGAAACAGCATCGAGGGTGGATTGAGGGAACAACACATTGGGTAGGGACAGCAGTATATTTCTGTAACCGCATCGAAGGGTGGCTTGAGGGAACGACACATGGCGTAGGGACAGCAGTATATCCTTGTAACAGCATCGAGGGTGGATTGAGGGAACAACACATTGGGTAGGGCCAGCAGTATATCTTTGTAACAGCATCGAAGGGTGGCTTGAGGGAACGACACATGGCGTAGGGACAGCAGCATGTCTCCGTAACAGCCTCGAGGGTGGATTGAGGGAGCAACACATGGGGTAGGGGCAGCCGTTGGTCATTCGGCGCCACTAGTCAGAATGCTCATGACTGATCCGATTGTGTTTGACCATCCGTCTCCTGTCTGTTCTCAATAAATATTGATTCTCCTGTCCAGCAAAGATCAGTCGAGATCAGCCTTGAATATCTTCAAAGACCGAGTCTTCACTGCACCCTGAGGATGTGGGCCCTCCAGATAGTACAACACTAAAGTGAAAGGGGTGACCTTATTTCAATGTGCGACCTGTTATTTTAAACTGTGTTAACCTAACATGAAATCGCGACCTCTTTTGAAATGGAAGGACATAATAATTAGGCATAGACATAAACCATTCAGCCCTCTAAACCGGTCCAATAGTACCACTGATTCTTTTCAATCAAATATGTATTAAACTCATTCTCTGCTCCTGTCCCAGGAAGAGAATAACTGATAGCATGACACCACACGAGCATTAAAAACGCAAAATTAGGCGTTTCGACTCTGAATGCCATTTAATGCTGACTTAGAGATTTCTCAACATCATTCTCCTGATTACTCTCTGTTACTCTTGACATGCTTACTCATCAAAAACCTATCTATCTCTGTCTTATAAGCACTAGAGTCTGTGTCTCTATGGGTCCGTGTGTACACCTGTGTGTGTTTGTTCATGTGTCTGTGTGTTTGTGTATTTATGTGCTGACATCGGTTCATCTGTGTATTAGCCTGTGCGTTTTACTTGTGCTTGTGTCTATTTGTGGGCGACTGTCTATGCCTCCGTATGCCACTACTTTTGTGCGGTTCTATCTCCGTGTATGCACTGTTAGTGTCAGTATATTAGCGTGTTTACATATGTCTCTGAATATTGTTGTGTCTGTATCTCTCTGCAATGAGATATTTGTTGTTTTGGGAGGGAGAAAATTGTGAGAACCGACAGAGTGGTAAAACTGAGAATTGCCCTTCACTGAACATTGTTTATTTTACTCAGTTGGAGGGACATGGATGTCACGGAATCTCCAGACGACACGTCCCGGTCCACTCAGGCACATACCAGGGTCCTGCCCACATGGCGGGGGAGAGGGGGGGTGATGGAGGAGGGATCAGATATCGGGCACTCCACCATCTGGCTTGGCCCTTTCTTGAAGGTAGAATCACCGAAGAAAGGGCAAGTGACTTAATGAAGGTTAACATTATAAATTAAAGATTATATTAATCAAAGGAAGTGAGTTCAGAAGAATTCTAGACATTGTGGAAACCGGAGAATTCTCAGAAATTTGCTTGTGTGGAGGTTGCATATTCTCCCCGTGTCTGCGTGAGTTTCCTCTGGGTGCTCCGGTTTTCTCCCACAGTCCAATGATTTACAAGTTAGCTGAATTGGAAATGCTTATTTTCCAAAAGTGTTCAGGGATGTGTAGATTAGGTGCATACGTCGCAAAGTGTAGAATCGAACGGGAGTGGGTCTGGGTGGTTCCTCTTCGCAGGGGCAGGATGGACTTGTTGGGCCCAAGGGCCTTTTCCACACTTGTGGGCTTTTAATGATTCTGTGAAAGAAGAACACAAAGACTGCATAAATCTACAATCTGTATTGCAAAGAAAACAAAATAAAAGCGAGGTCACATGTGGAATTTTGTAATCGGGAGAGGAGAGGTTATTGTGGCGAACAGGGAAATGGCCACGAAAGTAACCAGTTGCTTTGCATCTGTCAACACAGAGGAAGATCCAGAAAATCGCTGAGAAATACCAAATGATCACATGGAACTTGTGGAACTGAAGACATAAAGTCAATTCATATTAGTAACAAGGTAGAAGTTGAAGGCTAGCATAGTTGTATTGTAGCTGGATTGAACATTGCTAAGTCTGATGAGCCAGTTGTGCTTCGTATCAAAATATTAGAAATAAATCAGCAACAGACGCATTAATTGTGCTGTCGATGACTGTTTTATTTTCCCGTACATTCTGCAGAGGCTGGAAGTTAGTAAATGTGTTCCAAGCATTGTAGATGAATGGAAGGGATTCAAGCATCTGCAAAGGGAAGAAGAGATAGTGTGGAGAACTGCAGACCAATTAACTTGACATCTGTAGGGAAACTGATGGAATCTATTATATAGGATCAGATATTGGATATTTAGAAATTAACAGCAACATTGGAGAGAATCAGTATACACTGATAAAGTCTGACAGAATCTTCATACTTGAAAAACTTCAGAATGATTTGAACTTGTTTATTACAACATAGAAATGGCATATTTTGATTTTCAGAAGGCTTTATATAAGAACTCATGCAGTGAATTCATAAATAAAGTAATGTGAATGGTAATTGGAGGAATATATAGAAGTGGAAAGTTAAAGTCAGGTTCGCCTTCATTTAAGAGAATTAGAACATAGTTGGAAGGTCATGTTGAAGCAGTTTCACAGCTTGCTAATGAGACTGTATATAGAGTATTGACCCAATCTGAGAAAGAATATACTGACCACCGAGGATGTGCAATGGACATTCTCCAGATTAAGCCCTCAGATGGCGAGATTGCCTGATCTGGAAACTCGGCCTGTGTTCTTTAGAGTTTCGAAGAATGAGAGGTGATCATAGTGAAATTTAGAAAAGTCACTGAACAAATGACAAGGTGGAAATAAACAGGATTTTTCTCTGGTTGTCTACTCTACATTTACGGCAAATAATGACAGGTAAATGATAGAACATTTCAGACTGCAATAAGAAGGCAATTCTTCATTTGAAGGGGACTGACGAACACAGCGACATGGAAACGTGCTGGCAGGACAAGATTAGGGAGAATCCCCAGATATTCTACAGGTACGTCAAGTGTAACAGAATAACCAGGGAACAGGTAGGACTCATTAGTGACTTGCCAAGTTGCATCCAAATCAACTTATTGGAAGGAGAGAGAAGGTCTGCTGGTAGAAGTCTGTTTGTTTGACTGGAGACTGGTATCCAATCGTGTACCATAGGGATCAGTGCTGTGTCCCATATTATTTGTGATTCGGAGATGCCAGTGTTGGACTGGCTTTGGCAAATTGCAGAACACTAGATGAAAGTCCAACAGTTTATTTGGAGGCACGAACTTTCAAAGTCATAATCACGTGATGAAGAAGCAGCGCTGCGAAAGCTAGTGCGTCGGAAAAAAAAAACTGTTGGATTATAACCTGGTGTTGTGTTATTTTTAACCTTATTATTTGTAGTATTCATAAATGATGCAGCTGTGAATATGGAGGTGTTGGGGTGAGTGATAAATCATTTTGCGTTTGACACAAAGTTTGGCTGGTTGGTTGGCAGTGAGGAGGAAGGCCTTATATGATAGGAAGATACAGATGGAATGATCAAATGGGTGGATCATGACCGACGGAATGTAACCCTGATAAATATGTAGTGATGAACTTTGGAAGAAGGAACCACACAGGGGAGGGCTCAATGAATAGCAGCACACTAGGAAGCTCAGAGGGTGCTTTTCCACATATCCCTGAATGTGATTAAACAGGTTAATGCACAAGTTGACAAAGCATAGCGACCATAAACATAGCCTTTATTCATGGAGACATAAATTATAAGAGCTATGTGGAACTTTGGTTAGGCCAAATGGAATACTATGTACAGTTCTGGGAGCCACATTACAAGAAGTATGTGATTGCTTTGGAGAGGGTGCAGTGGAGATTCACCAGGATGTTCCCTTGGATGGAGTAGATCAGCTCGGGTTGTTTACTTTCTCTCAGCCCTCTCAGAAGGCTGAGAGGGACGTTCTGCAGAAGGAGAAGATTACCAGGGGCATGGACAGGATGGATAGACAGCAGCTGTTCCTTTCAGTCAAAGGGCGAAGAACAAGGGAGTGCCATTTTAAAGCGAAGGGTTTGATGGTTAGTGAGGATTTGAGGATTGGTTTTCATCCAGAGGCTGTTGGGGTCAGGAATGCACTTCCTGAGAGGGCAGTTGGCACAGATAACCACACAGCCGTTAATAAATACATGGTCATGCCCTTGAAGTGTCATGGCATACATGGATATGTGCCGCGTATTGGAAAGTGGGACTAATGTAGGTCGTGCTGTATTTATGACAGTGCAGAATCAGTGCTTATGTGATTGCATGGGTTGGACGGTCAATCATTGAGCAGCATAAGACAGGAATTGATGAGTTTCTGAAGAATGCATTAACTAGGGTTATAAAATTGAACATGTCTCCAAGAGCTAGAACAGGAAAAGCCAAAAGTGTCTAATGCCCTGCTCCCTTCCTGATGTTTCTGTGCAGTGTGCGGGAAAGCTCTATCATTGTTGTCACAAGCTCTTAAACATTAGGAAGGCAGCATCTGTCTGGTTGAAAGGACTGTGTTTCCCGTTCCCTTTTCCAAAACTCGTTGCTGGTGTTCTGTCTGGTTTTATCCTTTAAGAACTCACAGTAATTTGATTCAATTGAGTGTCTTGGTTGGCCGTTTCAGAGACCATTGTACAGTTTAACACATGTCTGTGTGTCTGGAGATACTTGTAGGCCAGACTAGGAAGCACGGGAGATTCACTTCCTGAAAGTACATTGGGGAAGGGACAGATGTTTACAATGGACATTAGATTCAAGGTCAATATTACTGGCACCAGGTTTTATGTCTCGATATTTTATTAATTGTTTTCAACTTCCACCAGCTGCCAGAGCATTATCCTGGTATGGATCAGTAATCCAGTGACATTTGCACAACAACACCATCTCCACATGGGGATCTATCGGAAACCACACTGAGCACATTATTTCTGTGCTCTTTGACAGCTCTGTCAAAAAGAACTCCCACCAATGCGACTATCGCGACGGGACCGAGGGCGTGGTAAGTGGTCAGACTGCAGTCATTCCCTTGTTATGGGACTGGGTATAGTAGAGGAACTTTTCACGTGGCCAGGCAGATGTCAGAGTTGAGCTGGATTGAATCAGCTTCCCCAGCGACACGGCTTGTCGTGCAGTACAATCTTGATTCCTATTGCAGGAATGGTGTCCGGGTCCATTGCCTTTGTAATATCTACTGTGTTCAGCTGTTTCTTCATGTCACGTGCAGCGAATCGAATTGGTTGAAAACTGGCATCTGGGATTCTGTGGGCATCACGAGGAGGGTAAGTTGGATTATCGACTCAATACTTCTGGCTGAGGATGGTGCAGATACTCCATCCTTGTCTTTTACACTGATGGACAGGACTGGGGATATTTGTGGAGTCCTCTCCTCCGTAAGTTGTTTATTAATCCATCGACATTGATGACAGGATGTGGCTTGACTGCAGAGTTTCGATCTTATCTGTTTGTCTTGGGATCATTTCCCCCTCTCCACCAGATGGTAGGTCTGCTGTTTATAATGTAACCAGCCAAGTGCGGTAGCTTTAATCGGTTGTTATCAGGTTTAGATACACATGGTTCTGACATTGGCATGTTCACCCAAACTCGGCACTGAACCATTACTCGGCTTGATGATAATGGTAGTGTCATGGATTATCCTGGAGGAAAAGTTATGGATTGAGATTGAACGCAATTCTGCGGTGTGAGCTGCAATATCTGCAAATCAATTCTTCTGACTTTCCCCCAGTTCACACTGAGACCCGTTCACCTATCAGCCCTGTACTCAGTGACCTAACCTGGTTTCTGATGTGCGAACACATCCAGTTTCATAATCGCATTCTGATGAGGGTCTCACACTGACGTCACGCCTCCAATTTGTTACATTACACAGATGCTTTAAAATATTAATCTGAAATGTTTCCTTTCCTGTAATACCATCTCCTGTGTTTGAAGTGAATGTTTTTTTCCCTCTGTTTTTCTCCCTTGTCATGATTGAGACCTCTGTCGTGTCAGTGATGCCAGCCTTATGTCGTTTTAGAGCCAATGAACTTGTGCACTTTGCGTTTTTGTTCCCTTCCCAATGTAAAGCGCTCTGTGCTGGACAGAGCCTTTGAGCAGATTCGACACATGTCTTTCGAAAATGTTCAAAAACAGAAATTGCTGAAGAAACTAAGCAAGTCTGGCTGCATCTTGTGAAGTGAAAGCTGAGTTCATCTTTCGGATCCAGTGACCCTTCGACAAAGCTCCCACTTTCTACAGCAATTTGTGCATTTTAATTTCCAGTATTCATAGATATTTGTTTAATTGAAAATTTGTGCTGTGCTTATTCATTTCTGGAGAAACTCAGCAGGTCTGGAAGCATTTACAGAGACAGAGATACAGAGTTAGCGTTTCAAGTCCAGTCTGACACGTCCGCAGAAAAATGATTGGAAACTGGGCATTTTAGCCCCTTGCCAGAGGTGGGGGATAGGTGCCAGGGAAAAGAGGGTGTGACAACAGATAAACAGGTTTTTAGCGGTGGTGAACGAGAAGATGGTATAAAATGAGTTTAAATTAAGATGTGAATGGGGGAAAGGAATTCTCTCTATTGAGTGCAAGATAAAGAAGACACAACCACACATGGTCATAGGGAGGCCAGGAGGGAAAATGTTGAAAATATGGTATTATATAGATCTGGTCAGAGATACATTGCCACTGTAGAAATCATCACCGCCGACAGACAAAGGAATTCATGTGCTTGATGGCTTATTAGCAATAGGAAGATTTTCATGCTGCCTCAGTATTGTAACATAAATTAAAAAAAACAAATAACAGTCTGCAGTTTGGGCTGAGTGCTGTTTACCTGTCACTTTTAACATTGCTTCAAACTTGCAGTGCTGATCTTTAAATGCTTGTTCTTGAAGTTAGTATCAGATGGAGTGTAGGAGATTGAGGGGTGACATTATAGAAATTTACAAAATCAGAGGAGGCATGGATAGGGCGAAAAGCCAAGGTCTTTTCCACAGGATAGGAAAATTAAATCAGAGAACCATAGGTTTATGGTGAATAGGGAAGATTTAAAAGGGAGGAAGAGGCAATTGATTTTACACAGAGGGTGACGTGTTTATGGAATGCGCTGCCAGAGGAAGACTGGCAGATGCAAGTACAGCTCCAACATTTGAAAGACATTAGGACAAACATATGAATGGAAACCGTTTATAGGCCTATGTGCCAAATGCAAGAAGATGGGAATAGTTTAGTTTGGAAAACCTGGCCGGCATGGAGAAGTTGGACCAAAGATTCTGTTTGTATGCGGTAAGACTGTATGAATATTGAAATCAAAGAAAAGGGAAGAAAAGATGTGATGTAAGCAAATTGGCAAGAAATATAAAAATAAGCAGCACGAGCTTTTCCATGTATGTAAGAAGGGTTCAAGAGGTGTGTGTGATCTTTGGTAGAAAGGAAGTCAGGAAGTATATTCAAGACATTGGGAGTGTGTGACTGGGGAACTGGAGACAGGGAACAGAAAGGTAATTTACAACAATATTTTACTTCGTCCCTCACAGGTGAAGATACTGTAAGTATTTCAATGGTATAAACAAAATGGTAATAGGAGGGAAGATCCAGAACTAACAAAAGGAACAAGACATTTCTCAAACAGATGAGACCAAGGGTAAACAGATCATCAACAATTCATAGCTGGTTTTAAGAAAAGTGGACACAGAGTGGCAGCTGGCACTGTGTGAAATATTCCATAACTCTCTGGATTAAAGGAGTGTTCCAGTGAAACTGGAGACCCTCCAATGTGGCGCCTGTCTTCAAGAAACGAGCGAGACTAAAAGCGGGAACCACCTAGCCTAACCATGATTGCTGGGAATCTGTGAGAGTCTGTTATTAAGGAAGGGACTGCAGGCCATATAGAAAAGCTTCACAGAGAGTCAGCATAGTCATGTTAAAGCCGAACTATATTTTGTCTGTAAAATAATTCAAATGTTTTCTGGAGATCCATTAGAAGTAAAAAGCGGCCTTGATAAATGGGGACTGGTACACATAGAGTCATAGAATCATCGAGATGTACAGCATGGAAACAGAATTTTCAGTCCAACCTGTCCATGCCGACCAGATATCCATTCTAGTCCCACTTGCCAGTACCCTGCCCATATCCCTCCAAAATTTTCCTGTTCATATACCCATCCAAATGCCTCTTAAATATGCAATTGTACCAGCCTCCACTACTTCCTCTGGCAACTCACTCCATACACGTCTGCATGAAAAAGTTGCGCATTAGGTCTCTTTTATATCTTTCCCGTCTCATCCTAAACCTATGATCTCTAGTTCTGGACTCCACTACCCCAGGGAAAAGACTTTGTCTATTTATCCTATCCATGCCCCTCATAATTTTGTAAACCCCTATAAGGTCACCCCTCAGCCTCTGACCCTCCAGGGAAAACAGCCCCAGCCTGTTCAGCCTCTCCCTATAGTTCAAATCCTCCAACCCTGGCAAAATCCTTGCAAATCTTTTCTGAACCCTTTCAAGTTTTACAACATCTTTCCGATAGGAAGGAGACCAGAATTGCACGCAATATTCCAACAGTGGCCTAACCAATGTACTGTTCAGCCGCAACATAACCTCCCAACTCCTGTACACAATACTCTGAACAATAAAGGAAAACATCTCAAACGCCTCCTTCACTATTCTATCAACCTGCGACTCCACTTTCAAGGAGCTATGAACAAGGTTTCTTTGTTCAGCAACACTCCCTAGGACATTACCATGAAGTGTATAAGTCCTGCTAAGATTTGCTTTCCCAAAATGCAGCACGTCGCATTTATCTGAATTAAACTCCATCTGCCACTTCTCAGCCCATTGGCCCATCTGGTCCAGATCCTGTTGTAATCTGAGAAAACCCTCTTCACTGTCCACTACACCTGAATTTTGGTGTCATTTGCAAACTTATTAACTGTACCTCTTATGCTCACATCCAAATCATTTATGTAAATGATGAAAAGTTAAGGACCCAGCACCGATCCTTGTGGCACTCCACTGGTCACAGGTCTCAAATCTGAAAAACAACCCTTCACCACCATACTCTGTCTTCTACCTTTGAGCCAGTTCTGTATCCAAATGACGGGTTGTCCCTGTATTCCGTGAGATCTAACCTTGATAATCAGTCTCCCATGTGGAACCTTGTCACCAACCTCGCCCCAGAACCCTGAGACGAACTCCACCCCTGCTCATGACACCACCCCATTCCCCCTCACCACGCCCACTCCGTTACAGCCTCCGCCCCCACTCCCATCTCCACACCCCACACCGATTCCCAGCTCCCAGCCCTGCCGAGTTTTCACTACCCCTCCAGACCTGCCCCTCCACGGCAAAGGATTCACCTGTATCATCCTCTTCCCACGCATTAATGAATTTAATACACGCCGTGATGTCAAACTCTTTTAACGCCACCTACGTGCTCACATTTACAATCAGGACTCCAGCCCACCTTCCGAGGACCCCTTCACCCAACTCCAACACGCTCGATCTACCTGTACACTCCGTGCCAGCCTATTACCCGCCCTCGACCTCTTCATTTCCATTTGCCGTTGGGATGTTAACCGCCTCAACCTGTCTACCCCCTCCCCCATTCCAACCTCTCACCCTCACAACGTGCAGCCCTCCACTTCCACTGTTCCAATCCCGACCTCCCTATTAAGACAGCATTCAAAGGGGGTGCAGTGGTAGTCTGGCGCACTGACCTCTACCCTGCTGAAGCCAGACGCCATAAAGAAGTCACCTCTTCCCACCAGCCCCTCGACCATGACCCCACCCCATCACCAAACCGTCATCTCCCAGACCATACAGAACCTCATCACCTCAGGAGATCTCTCACTCACAGTTTCGAACCTCGTAGTCCGTGAACCGCGCTCTGCCCGATTCTACCTCCTTCTCAAGATCCACAAGCCTGACCACCCTGGCCGACCCATTGTCTCAGCATGCACCTGCCCCACTGGACACATCTCTACCTACATCGACACTATCCTACACCCCCCCAGTCCAGGAACTCCCCACATACGTTCGGGACACAACCCACCCCTACACCTCCTCCAACACTTCCCTTTCTCCGGCCCTCAACGCCTCATCTTCACCATGGATAACAAATCCCTCTACACCTCCATCCACCATGACCATGGCCTCCAAGCCCTCCGTTTCTTCCTCTCCCGACGTCCCCAACAACACCGTTCCACCGACACTCTCATTCGTTTGGCTGAACTGGTGATCACCCTCAACAATTTCTCCTTCGAATCCTCCCTCTTCCTCCAGACCAAAGGGGTAGACATGGGCACCCATATGGACCACAACTATGCCTGTCTCTGTTGGCTACGTAGAAAAGTCCATCTTCCGTAATTACACCGGCATCACTCCCCATCTCTTCCTCCACTATATTGTTGAATGCATTGGTGCCACCTCGTGCTCCCACAAGGAGGTTGAGCAATTCATCAACTTCACCAACACCTTCCATCTTGCCTTTATGTTTGCCTGGAGCATCTCTGACACCTCCCTCCCCTTCCTGGACCTCGATATCTCAATTAATGACGACCGACTTGACACTGACATTGTTTATAAACCCACCAACTCCCACAGCTTACTGGATCACACCTCTGCCCACCCTACCTCTTGCAAAACTTCAATCCCATATTCCCAATTCCTCCACCTCCCCCGTATCAGCTCCCATGAGGACCGGTTCCACCACAGAACACACCAGATGGCCTCCTTCTTCAGAGAGAGCAATTTCCCTTCCCACATGGTTAAAGATGCCTTCGAACGCATCTCATCCACATCCCGCCCCTCCGCCCTCAAACCCCACCCCTCCAACTGTAACAAGGACAGAACCCCCCAGGTGCTCACCTTCCACCCTACCAACCTTCGCATAAACCAAATCATCTGCCGACATTTCCACCACCTCCAAACGGACCCCACCACCAGGGATATATTTCCCTCGCCACTCTTTTCCGCCTTCCCTAAAGACCATAACCTCCATGACTACCTGGTCAGGTCCACGTCCCCCTACAACCCACCCTACCATCCTGGCACCTTCCCCTGCCACTGCAGGAATTGCAAACCCTGAGCCATTTATTGTAACCGTTGATCCCAATGCGGTCTCCTCTACATTTGGGAGACTGGACGCCTCCTAGCAGAGCGCTTTAGGGATCATCTCCGGGACACCCGCAGCAATCAACCACACCACCCTGTGATCCAACATCTCAACTCTCCCTCCCACTCAGCCGAGGACATAGAGGTCCTGGCCTCCTTCACTGCCGCTGTCTCACCATCCGATGCCTGGAGGAAGAACGCCTAGTCTCCTGCCTCAGAACACTTCAATCCCAGGGCATCAATGTGGACTTCACCAGTTTCCTCATTTCTCCTTTCCCCCTCACCCCACCTCCAGCCTTCCAGCTCAGCACTGTCCCCATGATCCATCCTACCTGCCTTTCATTCATTTATCTCTCCACCCTACAGGCACTCTGCTTCTACTTTTGGTTAAGGGCGTTTGCCTGAAACGTCAATTTTCGTGCACGACGGATGCTGCCTGGACTGATGTGCTTTTCCAGTACCATTCTACTCTAGAATCTGGTATCCAGCATCTGCAGCCCTTGTTTGAATCTTGCCAATCACCTTACCGATGTCCATATAGATCACATCTACTGCTCTGCCCTCATCAATCTTCTTTGTTACTTCTTCAAAAAACTCAATAATGTTTGTAAGACATGATTTCCCACACACAAAGCCTTGTTGACTATCCCTCATCAGTCCTTGACTTTCCAAATACATGTACATTCTGTCCCTCAGGTTTCCCTCTAACAAATTGACTACCACTGAGGTCGGACTCACCGGTCTATTGTTCCCTGGCTTGTCTTTACCGCCCTTCTTAAACAGTGGAACCATGTAGGCCAAACTCCAGTCTTCTGGCACCTCACCTGTGACTATCAATTTTATAAATATCTCATCAAGAGGCCCATCAATCATCTCTTTAGCTTCCCATAGGGTTCTCGTGTACACCTGAACTGGTCCTGGGGATTTATCCACCTTTAACCATTTAAAGACATCGAGCACTTCATCCTCTGTAATCGAGACATTTTGCAAGATGCAGTCAGTCCTTGCCTTTCCAAATACATATACATCCTGTCCCTCAGGATTCCCTCCAACAACTTGCCCACCACTGAGGTCAGGCTCACCGGTCTGTAGTTCCCTGGTTTGTCTTTACCGCCCTTCTTAAACAGTGACACAACATTTGCCAACCTCCAGTCCTCTGGCACCTCACCTGTGACTATTGATGATACAAATATCTCAGCAAGAGGCCCAGCAATCACTTCTCTAGCTTCCCACAGAGTTCTCGGGTACATCTGATCAGGCCCTGGGGATTTATCCACCTATAACCATTTTAAGATATCCAGCACTCACTCCTCGGTAATCAGGACATTTTGCAAGATGTAACCATCTATTTCCCTACCGTCTATATCTTCCATATCCTTTTCCACAGTAAATGTTGATGAAAATATTCATTTAGTATCTCCACTATTTTCTGTGGCTCCACGCAAAGGCTGCCTTGCTGATCGTTGAGGGGTCCGATTCTCTCCCAATTACCCTTTGGTCCTTAATATATTTGTAAAAACCCTTTGAATTCTGGTTAACTCTATTTGCCAAAGCTATCTCATGTCCCCTTTTTGCCCTCCTGATTTCCCTCTTAAGTATACTCCTACTTCCTTTACCTACTCTTCTGAGGATTCACTCTATCTATCCTGTCTATACCTGACATATGCTTCCTTCTTTTTCTTAACCAAACCCTCAATTTCTTTAGTCATCCAGCATTCTCTATACCTACCAGCCTTCCCTTTCACTCTGACAGGAATATACTTTCTCTGGATTCTTGTTATCTCATTTCTGAAAGCTTCCCATTTTCCAGCCGTCCCTTTACCTGCGAACATCTGCCTCCAATCAGCTTTCGAAATTGGCCTTTCTCCAATTTAGGACTTCAACTTTTTGATCTGGTCTATCCTTTTCAATCACTATTTTAAAACGAATAGAATTATGATTGCTGACCCCAAAGTGCTCCCCCACTGACATCTCATTCACCTGCCCTGCGTTATTTCCCAAGGGTAGGTCAAGGTTTGCATCTTCTCTCATCGTTGCATCCACATACAGAATCAGAAAATTGTCTCGTACACACTTAAGTAATTCCTCTCCATCTAAACCTTTAACACTATGGCAGTTCTAGTCGATGTTTGGAAAGTTAAAATCCCCAACCATAACAACACTATTATTCTTACAGATAGCTGAGATCTCCTTACAAGTTTGTTTCTCAATTTCCCTCTGAATATTAGGGGATCTATAATACAATCCCAATAAGGTGATCATCTCTTTTTTTCAATTCCACCCAAATAACTTCCCTGGATGTATTTGCAGGAATATCCTCCCCCAGCACATCTGTAATGGTATCCCTTATTAAAATACCACTCCCCCTCCTCTCTTGCCTCCCTTTCTATCCTTCCTGTAGCATTTGTATCCTGGAACATTAAGCTGCCAGTCCTGCCCATCCCTGAGCCATGTTTCTGTAATTGCTATGAGATCCCAGTCCCATGTTCTTAACCATGCCCTCAGTTCATCTGCCTTTCCTGTTAGGCCCCTTGCATTGAACTAAATGCAGTTTACTTTGTTAGTGCTATCTTGTCCCTGCCTGCCCTGACAGTCTGACTCGCTTCTGTTCTCAACTGTACCAGTCTCAGATTGCGCTTTTTCCTCACTATCTTGCAGCGTCCAAAACCCCCCTCCCCATCCCACGCCGCCACCCTACTACTTTAAATCCTCCCAAGCAGTTCTAGCAAATTTCCCTGCTAGTATATTTGTCCCCTTCCAATTTAAGTGCAATCCGTCCTTCTTGTACAGGTAACTTCTACCCCAAAAAAGATTCCAATGATACAAAATATGAATCCTTCTCCCATTCACGAGCTCCTCAGCCATGCATTCATCTGCTCTATCCTCCTATTCCTGCCCTCACTAGCTCGTAGCCCTGGGAGTAATCAGATATTACTACCCTTGAGGAGCTCCTTTTTAAATTTCTACCTAACTCTCTGTAATCTCCCTTCAGAATCTCAACCTTTTCCCTTCCTATATCGTTGGCTCCAAGGTGGACAATGATCTCTTGGTGGCCCCTCTCCCCCGTGAGAACATTCTGTACCCTCTCTGAGACATCCTTGATCCTGGCACCAGGAACACAACACGCCAGGAACTCACCTCTACCTACCTCGACACTGTCCTATCCCTCCTAGTCCAGAAACTCCCCACATATGTTCGAGACACCACCCACGCCCTCCACCTCCTCCAAGACTTCCGTTTCCCCGGCCCCAACGCTTCATCTTCGCCTTGGATATCCAATCCCTCTACACCTCCATCCGCCATTACCAGGGCCTCCAAGCCGTCCGTTCTTTCCTCTCCTGACGTCCCCAACAGTACCCTTCCACCGACACTCTCATTCGTTTGGCCGAACTGGTCCTCACCCTTAACAATTTCTCCTTTGAATCCTCCAACTTCCTCCAGACCAAAGGGGTAGCCATGGGCGCAGCTATGCCTGTCTTTTTGTTGGCTACGTAGAACAGTGATCTTCCGCAATTACACCGCCACCACTCCCCACCTCTTCCTCCGCTACATTGATGACTGCATTGGCGCCACCTCGTGCTCCCGAGAGGAGGTTGAGCAATTCAACTTCACCAAGACATTCCACCCTGACCTTAATTTTACGTGGACCATCTCTGACACCTCCCTCCCCTTCCTGGACCTCTCCATCTCCATTTGTGACGACCGACTTGACACTGACAGTTTTTACAAACCCACCGACTCCCACAGCTACCTGGATTACACCTCTTCCCACCCTACCTCTTGCAAAAATGCCATCCCGTATTCCCAATTCCTCCGCCTCCGCCGTATCTGCTCCCAGGAGGACCAGTTCCCCCATAGAACACACCAGATAGTCTCCTTCTTTAGATACAGCAGTTTCCCTTCCCACATGGTTAAAGATGCCCTCCATCGCATCTCGTCCACATCCCGCACCTCCGCCCTCAGACCCCACCCCTCCAACCATAACAAGGAGAGAACGCCCCGGTGCTCACCTTCCACCCGACAAACCTTCGCAAAAACCAAATCATCCGCCGACATTTCGGCCACCTCCAAAAAGACCCATCACCAGGGATATATTTCCGCCCCCACCCCTTTCCGCCTTCCGCAAAGACCGTTCCCTCCGTGACTACCTGATCAGGTCCACGCTCCCCTATGACCCACCCTCCCATGCTAGCACTTTCCCCTGCCACCGCAGCAACTGTAAAACCTGTGCCCACACCTCCTCCCTCACCTCTATCCAAGGCCCTAAAGGAGCCTTCCACATCCATCAAAGTTTTACCTGCACATCCACTAATATCATTTATTGTATCCGTTGCTTCTGATGCTGTCTCCTCTACATTGGGGAGACTGGGCGCCTCCTAGCAGAGCGCTTTCGGGAAGATCTCCGAGATATTCGTACCAATCAATCACACCGCCCCGTGGCCCAACATTTCAACTCCTTCTCCCACTCTGCCGAGGACATGGAGGTCCTGGATCTCCTTCACTGCCGCTCCCTCACCACCAGACGCCTAGAGGAAGAACGCCTCATCTTCCGCCTCGGAACACTTTAATCCCAGGGCATCAATGTGGACTTCAACAGCTTCCTCATTTCCCCTTCCCCCACCTCATCCTAGTTTCAAACTTCCAGCTCAGCACTCTCCCAATGAGTTGTCCGGATGTGTCCGACCTGCCTAGCTTCTTTTCCACCTATCCACTCCACCCTCTCCTCCCTGACCTATCACCTTCATCTCCTCCCCCACTCACCCATTGTACGCTATGCTACTCTCTCCCCACCCCCAATCTCCCCTAGCTTAACTGTCCACGCTTCAGGCTCACTGCCTTTATTCCTGATGAAGGACTTTTGCCCGAAACATCGATTTCGCTGCTCGTTGGATGCTGCCTGAACTGCTGTGCTCTTCCAGCACCACTGATCCAGAATCTGGTTTCCAGAATCTGCAGTCATTGTTTTTACCTTGAAGAAACGGGCTGGCATTGAATGAGAGGAATACTATGAGATTGAGTGGGTAGTTAATGAGGTGAGTTCGATAAGATAGCACCAAGATTCTAGCTCAGCCTCGTACAGACAATCCCTCAGTCACAATTAATAAAATTGTTACGAAAACAAATTATTGTTAGATGCAGCCCAATGAATCGAAGACTCTGCTGACCCCCACACCCAGTTACAATGTTGCAGAACAAATGCTCATCCAAAACTCTCCATCATCTTTACTGACACCAGTATCCCCTTCAGATATCATTCCTGGGAATACTGGTTCATGTTGCAGAATGTTGTCGAAATGTCTTCATTTCAGCATTCTGAAATCTATGACCTTACATGAAATTGTCTCTCAAACTCCCTTTTTTTCCCAAAATCCTTTTGATTGTTGGTTGCTAAACTGATTTCCCCGCCATCTCTCTCTGACAGGGGCTTGGGAATACGGAATAGGCAACAAGGACTTTGTATCAGGATGATAATGTAACCAGACGGTGAATTCAGAGGAAAGGGCTGTGCTTCCCAAGCAGTGCACAGCACACGCTATCTCCAGCCTTGCTTTCCTATCTCAGTAACATCTGCAGCCTTGCTTTCCTCTCTCTGTAACATCTCCAGCCTTGCTTTCGTCTCTCTGTGTAACACCTCCAGCCTTGCATTCCTATCTCTGTAACGTCTCCAGCCTTGCTTTCTTCTCTCTCTGTAACATCTGCAGACTTGCTTTACTCTCTCTGTAATATCTCCACCATTGCTTTCCTATCTCTGCTTTCCTTCACACCTCAGTGATTTGGTTTTTACGCAATGGAATGTCGCCCTTGGGCCATCAATATGCCAACCCCTGGTTGAGTCTGTTTGATCTGGGTAAATGAACTTGATCATTCCATTGGAAGATCTTCTATACCCTCCCAAGGGCTTGAAGACTTAGAAGGATAAGAATCACCTCAAAACCCCACAGAGTACGGCAACTGGAGAATGACCACTGAGAAAGAAGACAACTCCAAGACCATCAGAAGACTAAGAAGGCATCACCACGTGGAGCCTGGCCAAGTTCTAGTGTGGTGGTACATAATCAGCCAAAGTTAAGTTAAAACATAAGACAGTTTGCAGTATTCTTCATTACTTTATTGTACAACTTTATTGTACAAACATTGAGTGTGCTCAATAAACAAATATTATTGTTTGTAAGAGTTGACTCAGTTCCTTTGCTGAATGGAAAAATTTAAGCAAACTGTGTGGCAGATGCAACACCTTCCTAACTGTTGACTCAACCTGCACGTTTACCTTGAGACAATCCTGTACGAGAACTCACCACTCTCTTTGCACTTCAGACTTCTGAATTTTCTCTCCATTTATAAAATAGTCAATGCCTCTCTCCCTCCTCATAAAGTACATCAGTTCAGGTTTTCCAAGATGATCTCCATCTGCCACTTCTTTGCCCACTCTCCTACACTGTCTAAATCATTCTGCAGCCTCCTTGCCATCTCAATGCTGCCTGTCCCTCTACCTACCTTTGTATCATCTGAACACCTAGTCAGAATATCCTCAGTTCCTTAATGTAGATCGTTAATGCACAAAGTAAAAAGTTGTGGTCCCAACAATGAGGCATACGGAACACAAGTTGTCATCGACTGCTATCCCAAGAAGGACGTTTTTATCCCCACTCTCTACTTGCTGCCAGACAACCAAGCTTCTGCACACACTAGTAACTTACCTGGAACAAAATGGGGCCTTATTTTACTCAGCAGCCTCCTGTGCGGCACCTTGCCAAAGTCCTTCTTGAAGTCCAGGTGGATAATATTAACTGGCTTTCCTTTGTCTCACTTGCTTGTCGCATCCTCAAATAACTTTTACAGATTTCTGAGGCATGACGTCCTCTTGATGACACCATACTGACTTTGACCAATTTTACATTTCACTTGCAAGTATTCAGAATCTCATCCTTCACAATGGATTCTAGGATCTTACACATGACTGAGGTTAGGTTAATCGGTCTGTCACTTTCTGCCTGTTGCCTTTTTCCCTTTTTGAAGAGGGTGTCACGTTTGCAACTTTCTAGTCTTTTGAGCCTCTCCCTGATTCTAGAAATTCATGAAAGATCACCACAAATGTCTCCATTATTTCTTCAGCTAACTCCCTTGGAACTCTGGAATATTGTCCAGTTGGTCCAGTTTATTTACCCATTTAGTTGTTCGAGCAACTTCTCCTAATAAGTTCTGTCCCCTCGCTATCTTGAATTCTTGGGATACTGTACGTGTCTTTCGCTGTGAAAAGTAACGTGAAATAATTGTTCAGTTTCTCAACCATTATTTGTTCCCTATTACTATATCTCCAGCATTGTATTCCGCGACCAATGTCCATATCTGCCTCTCTTTTGCCCTTTACATTTCTAAAGAATCTCTTACAGTCTTTTATATTACTGGACAGCTTACCCTCATATTTAATCTTCTTCCTCCTATTTCTTATTTTGTTGCCCACTATTGGTATTCGTAAGCTTCCAAATCCTCCGGTTTCCCACTGCCATTTGCTATGTTACCTGATTTCTCTTTTGCTTTTACGCTATCCCTGATTTCCCCTGTCAGCCATTGTTACCTCTTCCTCCCTATACCATGCTTCTTTTAGCTTGGGATGAATTTCTGCAGTGTCTCCTGAATTACTCCCAGAAACTCCCGCCGTTACTGTTCCACTGTCTTTCCTGCTAGCCTACTCTCCCAGTCAATTTAACCCAGTTCCTCTCTCCTGCCTTTGTAGTTGTTTTTTTTTCAGCGGTAATATTGTGAACTCTGATTCTACCTTCACCCTCTCAAATTGAAGAGTAGGTTCAATGATATTATGATTACTGCCTCGAAAATGTTTCTTTACCTTAAGCTCCCTTATCAAGTCTGCCTCATTGCACAACTCTAAATCTGGTATTGCCCGTTCCATCGTTGCCTGCACCATAAGCTGCTCCAAAAAGCCATCTCATAGACATTCAACAAATTCCATTCCTTGCAAACCATTGCCAACCTGATTTTCCCAGTACACGTGCATATTGTATTCCTCCCTATCACTGTAAAATTGCCTTTCCTACACATCTTTTCTACCTTCTAATGTAACATCCGACCCAGCTCCTAACTACAGTTTGTGGACCTGTACATCAGTCCAACTATGGTTTTTCACCTTTGCCGTTCCTCAATTCTAACCACACAGATTCTACACCATCTGTCTTTACTTTGAGTTTTGGGAACTGAGTGATGGGACGGCAAAACACTTTAGCATTGTCATACGTTCATTGTTTGGACATTAATTAAAAATATTACATTGTCAATTCCATTGGAATGTGGCCACAATATATTTCTTTGGCCAAATATTCTGTGTGTGCTATGGAAGAATGCAGACTTTTGAAACTGTTAGAAAAGCATCATATGAAGAGGACTTGAGTCTATAAAGAGATTAAGGTGGGTCAAGTGAAAAGAAAAATATTGTTGTATGGAGCATTGTAGGATGTATTTTCTGTGCGCTAAACGATGTTGGCGGGTTCAATCGAAAGGCAGTGTATTATTTCAATGGACAGATTTGGCTTGAGGTGCAGAAGAACCGGGCACCTGGATTACAAAATAAAAACTTTAAGTGTGCTTAAGTTTTGAGGGAGGTAAGATAAATGTAGACATTTTCTGAAACAGAACACATTCAAAATTAGGGAAGATTTTCTACAGTTTTGCAGAGTAGTGGCGGGACCACATCGAGAGAACAATGGTCATACTGACATGCAAATCAGTCCAGAGAAGATTCACTGAACTGATTCCTGTGTGGAACATTTATTTCAGGTGGAAATCTTGAACTGACTGACTGTGGATCTGCTGGAGTTTAGGCGAACAACACGTGATCTTGGTGACTCTAGAATATTCCAAGTTTTCTTTTCAAGTTGAATTCTGAAACAATATTTCAGCTTGTGTGAGAGATTACCAGGAGTGGATGGATTATGAAACTGAAGGTTGTCTCAGTTAAGGAAATGTTGGATGTTTTAATCTTCTCAAAGTTTCGAGTATTTGTGAACTCCCTTCCCAGATAGCAATGGTGGATAAAATATTGAATATTTCTAATGCAGAAGCAGTCAGATTCTTGACTAAGAGTAACACATTGTAAAGGCAAAGGAGGAATGTGTGATTGATGTCACAGTCAGATCAACCACGATATTATCGCATGACGGAGCTGTATTGGTGACTTACTCCTGATACTCGTTTCTGCACTTCTGTTGAATTTAGATACAGAAAAAAATATGAGATGATTCTCATGAACGTGGAGAAATTTCCTTTCAGATTATTGGGCACAGATTTCCATATGTGACTTTTAAACAGCACTCAAAAGCACTCAGGGAAGTTTCATGGTATTGGAGAAAGGTCAGGAGTACAGGGCAAAGTGTAAGCCTACCTTGAAACTGCTTTAGAAATCACATTGGGTCGAATGGATAAATTTAATTCTGCTCATTCCTTTCAGTTCTTGTTGTGAGGTGAATTTCATTCGCAAGGCCAGCATTCTGTTGCCTGTGTGTACTTTCTATTTAGAATATGGTGATAAACCCCAGGGTTTCTTATGGTGCAGGAACACTAACAGGTATGTTACAAAGAGAGAAACAGGGTTCTGAACCATTTGACAGCTTCAAGTCGGTGTGCTGCGTGACCTTGGAAATTGCATTCCTTACCACTTGATGCTCACAAGCTGTGGAAATAGTGAGACTACATTCTTTATTTTCAACAATTAAACTGATAGTCATACAGCTTATAAATAGGCCCTTCAAACCAATACATCTACGCCAGCCAGAAAACATCAATGTACATTATTCCCAGTTACCTGAAGACCTGTAGCATACTATGCCCTGGCCGTTTTTGCTTAAAAGCTGCATTGTCTTCTTACACACTTAATGGTAAGGTCCTAGGGAGTGTTGCTGAACAAAGGGACCTTGGAGTGCAGGTTCATAGCTCCTTGAAAGTGGAGTCGCAGGTAGATAGGATAGTGAAGAAGGCGTTTGGTATGCTTTCGTTTGTTGGTCAGAGTATTGAGTACAGGAGTTCGGAGGTCATGTTGCGGCTGCACAGGACATTGATTAGGCCACTGTTGGAATATTGCGTGCAATTCTGGTCTCCTTCCTATCGGAAAGATGTTGTGAAATTTGAAATGGTTCGGAAAAGATTGACAAGGATGTTGCCGGGGTTGGAGGATCTGAGCTACAGAGGGAGGTTGAACAGGCTGGGGCTGTTTTCCCTGGAGCATCGGAAGCTGAGGGGTGACATTATAGAGGTTTATAAAATTATGAAGGGCATAGATAGGATAAATAGACAAAGACTTTTTTTCCCTGGGGTCGGGGAGTGCAGAACTAGAGGGCATAGGTTTAGGGTGAGAGGGGAAAGATATAAAAGAGACGTCAGGGGCAACTTTTTCACGCAGAGAGTGGCACGTGTATGGAATGAGCTGCCAGAGGAAGTGTTGGAGGCTGGTACAATTGCAACATTTAAGAGGCATTTGGATGGGTATATGAATAGGAAGGGTTTGGAGGGATATGAGCCGGGTGCTGGCAAGTGGGACTCGATTGGGTTGGGATATCTGGTCGGCATGGACAGGTTAGACCGAAGGGCCAGTTTCTATGCTATACATCTCCATGACTTTATCTGTGACCTGAGTGTTTTTTGTTCTTTTAGCGTGTGTACAAAATGGTTTCATGGACATAGATAACACAACGATAAAGACAGTGGCAAACTCATCAAATGAATAAAAAAGACTCTACGTTTTTCAATAATTATAGAAAATCGGATTGTCGTTTCAATTCATTTGGGATTTTAATGGAGCAAGACCAGCATTAATTGTCCTTGAGACGTTCCAGTCCAGTTGATGTTGGTCCGTCCAAATGGCTGGTGGGAGGGAGTGCCAGCAATGCATCTCATGTGCTGGGTTATCTGAGAGTAAACATTACTGGTGGTGGATGGAGTGTTACACAAGCCGTCATGCTGTAATGAACAGCTCGCAGGAAAACAGGAAAACGGACTCATTGTCAAAGCGAACATATAGGATGGAGTTTATTATTTTTCTGAGAAATAGCAACCTTACAGATACAAGTCTATATAGTAATGAAGGGAAGTCTGTGTCTATGTTATTGCTGTCCTTAAAATAACGGTGCCACACGGTTGGAATTATGTTATTGCTTTGGAGGGACGATGCTTGCACTGAGCATGTGATTTATCCTGGATATTTTTACAGATGGCTGAGCTGTCCTAGGTTGAGTAAGTGCTGATACTCCATGGGATGATATTGATTTATTATCTCGCCACTTACTGAGCACAGTTCGCCATAACAAACCATAACAAGTACTGTTGGTTGGTGCTTCAGAATGTATCAGAGCTTTCATGGCTGCCACCTCATGGAATCATGTATAAAGACAATGCCAATCGAGTCTGCACCATCCAGTGCTGATGCTTGTGGTTTATAAAGTTTGTGAGGTTACCTTACTGAACCACCCTCCCAGGCAATGCATTCTAGACACAAACCATCCTCTGGGTTCAAAACGGATTCCCCAAATCCTCTCTCAATATCTTCTCTTTCGCTTCAAACATGTGTCCCTTGTTTTTGACCCTTTGATTTAGGGGAACAGCTGCTGTCTGTTCACTCTGCCCATACCTCTGATGCTCTGTCAGGTTCACCTCTGTCAGGTTCACCCCTCACCCTTCTCTGCTCCAAAAGCAAGACTAGCCTATCTTCATGGTTTGAGTTCTCTCTTGTCTTGTTACTTCTTCCAAAGTGCAGCATCTCACAAATTTCAGTGCTATTTTTTATCTGTCATTAATCTGACCATCTGAACAATCAGTTTGTACCCTCCTGTAACCTAAGACATTCCTCCTCACTGTGACCCATGCGGCCTATCGTTGTGTCATCCACAACATTGTTTATCATTCTCCGACCCCCCACCCCACCCCACCTCCCCATCTCCCACATTAATATCATCAACCATTCGGAGCAGCGAGAGGTGGGAGCCAGGAGGAGGTGATGTTGGTGCAAGGTGATTGTTGGGAAGGCCGGTAAGTATGTTTAAACTTCTTACTTTCAGGCCAGTGAGGGAGGAGCGAGCAAAGGACTTCTGGGAAGGGTAAGTAGAACAGTTTATTTTTGCGTGGTTTCGTTGACCTAGACACTACTCGGGTAGTATCTCCCACCCATCCTCCTCCTCTAACCTAAAAAAAGGTTATGTGAGCCAGATTGAAAAGGTAAGGTAACTATGTAATTTCCTAATCCTTTTTTTTAGGAGTCACTTCGGGAATTAGAATAGTGGGAATGGAGTTTAGGGCAATGGAATTTTCCTCTTGCAGGAAGTGGGAAGTAAGGGTCACCACTAGTGTCCCTGCTGACTACATCTGTGGGAAGTGCACCCGACACCAGCTCCTTGAAACCACGTTAGGGAACTGGAGCTGGAGTTGGATGAACTTCGGATCATTCGGGAGGCAGAGGGGGTTATTGACAGGACTTACAGAGAGGTAGTCACTCACCAGATAAAATAAAAAAAAACAGATGGGTGACAGTTAGGGGACAGAAAGGGGACCGGCAGGCAGTGCAGGGATCCCCTGTGGCCATTCCCCTCAACAATAAGTTTACCGTTTTGGATAGTGTTGGGGGGGAAGACTTACCAGGGCAAAGCAGTGGAGCACCTGCTGCTCAGAAGAGAAGAGGAAGAGGAGCAGAGCAGTAGTCATTGGGGACTCAATAGTTAGGGGACAGATAGGAGGTTCTGTGGGGACAAGAGAGACTCAATGTTGGTGTGTTGCCACCCGGGTGCCAGGGTCCGTGATGTCTCTGATCGTGTTTTTGACATTTTTTGGGGGAACGGAGAGGAGCCCCAAGTCGTGATCCACATTAGCAATAAACAACATAGGTCGGAAGAGAGATAGGGACTTGAGGCAGAAATTTAGGGAGCCAGGATGGAAACTTAGAGCTAGGACAAACAGAGTTGTTTTCTCTGGTTTGCTGCCCGTGCCACATACTAGTGAGGTGAGGAATAGGGAGATAAAGGAGTTGAGCACGTGGCGACAGAGATGCTGCAGGAAGGAGGGTCACCACATTCTCAGAAGGATGTGGAAGCTTTGGAAAGGGTGCAGAGGAGATTTACTAGCATGTTGCCTGGTATGGAAGGAGTGTCTTACGAGTAAAGGCTGAGGGCCTTGAGGCTGTTCTCATTAGAGAGAAGTAGGTTGAGAGGTGACTTAATAGAGACACACAAGATAATCAGAGGGTTAGAAAGGGTGGACAGGGAGAGGCTTTTTCCAATTATGGGCACGGCAAACACGAGGGGAAACAACTTTAAAGTGAGGGGAAATAGGTATAAGACAGATGTCAGAGGTAGTTTCTTTACTCAGAGAGTAGTAATGGTATGAAATGCTTTGCCTGCAACAGTAGTAGATTCCCCAATTTAAGTGCATTTAAGTCGTCATTGGGCAGGCATATGGACGTACATGGGATAGTACAGGTGGGATGGGCTTCAGATTAGTATGACGGGGCGGAGAAACATCGAGGGCCGAAGGGCCTGTACTGCGTTGTAATGTTCTATGTTCTATGTTCTACTTTTGAATATCAGATACAAACCTTGATTTTCTACGTGTTCTGCAGATCTGTTGCAGAGGAAGAATTGGGAATTCCAGTATCTTGTTTTTCATATTTTGGTGAATTTACAGCGTGATGCAGTTGAGTTTTTTTATAAGGAAGCCAGACATGATATTTTGGACATGGAGCTGAATTCTGCTTTTGCACTCCACACCTCTGCATGTATTATTCATAAGACTTGTATATCATTAATTTTGGAAGAGGGTTTGGCACCGTGCACTGTGACAGTTCAATTTGATGTGGGCCTGCAGCTTATTATGTCAGAAATTCGCTGCAATAGTCAGAGCTGAAGATTTTTCTTTTCATCTGCAGGATTTATGCAGAATCATTCATTAAGTTTGTTTGAAAGAGCTAGAGGGATGAGGATAAAGATTAAATTAATTTTACATTATAAATACACTATAGAAGATCAATTCACATTCTCATTTCTACGTTGGATTGGAAGCAAATTAAAAGAACAAGGACCCATCGTTCTGAATATTGTTTTAAAAAGTGACATCATGTTGCAATAATGCATTGGGGAAAAAGAAAATGTTGTCTGCATTTGATGGAGATACAGAAATGCAGAGTGAATGTACAATATGAACAAGAATTAAGCATTAATAAAGAAGTATGTTAAATATTTTCTTAATTTTCAAAGGAAACCAGATCCCAATTATCCTGAACAGTGATGTTTGATTGTCCATCAATCTCACTTTTCCAACTCTATGCTTTTCCTGCCACTGATGCGCCTTCTGACACACCTCATCCTCCCTTCCTATTCGATTCTTACCCTCCTACTTCCCTTGCATTGCCTATTCTGATGCTACAGACCCTTCCACTGTCCATCTCCCTTTACACTTCTCGCACTGTATGTCACACCACTTCCACTGACCCTCCCTTTCCCTTTTTGCTCTCACACTGGATGCTGGAATATGCTGATTTATGTGCTACTACTGGTCATCAGTGAATGATGAGTTTGTAATGATCAATGTCTAATAGCAACAGACAATAAGACGTTTGCCACGATCTGATGCACTGTGAGCAAGATAGTTTTATCCACTATTGGTGCAGAGTGGAGCTGCTTCCTGTCCGTCTGTCATAATGTTTAGTCAAACAGCCTCATCACCAACAGGACAAACACCTTCTGACAGAATCGTAAGACCATATATCCTTTGGAATACTGCGAGGACATTGTTCTAACAACCAGTGTTCTTGTCTTCTGTTCTTTATTCTTTCAACTGATCTTCCTTTGTAATTTAAGCTGAGATCAGAGTGACTTCCCTTTCAATCGAAGCAGGACTTGGCTGAGGGTGGAATCAAAGACCCTGTGTAAAACTGTGGTTAATGGTAATTAGAGAAAATTCTGCAATGGAAATGGGAACAATGGAAAAAGCGGTCTCTGCAAGGTATCTTTCAAGTTGCATGTCATTCTGACTAGGGACTAATTTATTCTTACTTCATTATCGGTTGTTAAAAATCTTGGAATGTCCTAAAAACAGCTCTGTGTGGATCTGCATTACTTGGATTGAAGAGGTTCAAGTAGGCAACTCTCTGGCGCCATGTCCAGAGCTACTGCGGACGACAAATAAACTCTGCCCTTGCTAGTGCCTTCCAAAACTCTGGATGAATATGTCCTGCTTAAAAGAAAAACAAGATATTTTATGTTTGCATACTCTCATCTGAAGTTTCGGAAAGGTAAGACCTTGCTGGATGTGTTTGATGCCAGTGACATCAGGAGCATGACAAGACATTGATAATAATTGGAATCGTGAATTCAGTTAGTTACTTACAGATGATTGATTGTGTGATGTTAGTGCCACTGAGTTCAACGTTTTCATAATGTGTAACGGTAGTCATTCTCATATATTTAAAATTTTCATTCAGAAGCCACAACCAAATACTCGAGAGCTAACAGAAATGGCAGCTTCACTGTTCCCTTTCAGATCAGACAAATATCCACAGTCCAAAAGACTAAGTTGAAAGTGTTCTAAAACCTTAACAGGTTCTGAGCAGAGAGAAACAGATTTAACTTATTGAGTCGAATATGAGTTTTTCCCAATAGGGTAATATCAGGCTTAATATTCTAACTCTGTTCCTCTTTCCAGATACTGGCTCATCTGCAGTGTTTTGCCACTGTATTCTGTTTATATTACAGAATTACATTTTCCCCAGTATTCCCTAGCACAGTGATTCATTGTGGGGAACAGAGTGGGAGTGGGAGTGGCATGGTGTCTCAGTGGTAAACATGACGGTCTCACTGTACCAGGGGCCAGGTTTGCTTTCACACTCAAGACTATTGGTATTGAGTTTTCACATTCTCCCCCTGTCTGCAAGTGTTTCCTCCAGGTGCATCAGATTCATCCCACAGTCCAAAGACTTTCAGTGGATTGGCCATGCTAACTTGCGCATCTGACACAATTTTGAATAAATGCAAACACACAGGTACCAAAGATCTGTGGGGAAGAGAATTCCGACTCAAACGGTCCTTAGAGAATTTCTCCTTATCCCTGTTCCTACCGAGGTTGGAGAGTCATTGTATCTTTTTCTAGTCCCACTTCTCCATTGGTCATGACAAATTATAGGTGGAACCAAGTGTGTGATAGGGCAAATGATATCAGTCTCAGACTGGGTCAGGTACAGTGTTAGAAGCATGTCAGGCATGTTTCTTAAATTTGCAAAAACAATTAAACTAAAACAAAAACAACGTTACTCAAAAAAATGAACAAGTAAAGCGATGGAGCAATGGCTGTGGCTTCTCAGACAAGTTACATTTTCTTCCTCTCTGAGCTGAAACATATAATAATGTTACGCGAACACCAACATGAACCATGTAGCGTCTGGTTAAACATTCCCCTGATGGCATACTCCATCCCTGTTATCTGTTCCATTGAGGAGTGATTTGTAATTTATCTTTTGAAAATATTTTTATATGTGTCTTCATAATTATTGTACAATAAATTCATGTCTTCAAAGAACTGAGTTAAAATGAATATATTGTTTTATTAAATTAAATCCTTAGTTTTATTCTCTCATTCCTCAGCTACGCCCAGTACACTCTCCTCAGGGTCCTTTATTTTCAATATGAACATCTCTTATTCTCAGGCCTGAAGTGCCCTGACCTTGTAGAGGCCAGGGGGGCATGGATATGGTTATTATCCAAGGCATGGATATGGTTATTATCCAAGGTCGGAGGGCTCCAAACCAGTGGGCATAGATTAAAGGTGAGAGGGCTAAGATTAAAAAGATACCTGAAGAGGTAACCTTTTTACACAGAGGATAGTGTGTGTATGGGACACACTGGCAGAAAAAGTGATGGAGGCTGGTACAGTTACAACATTTAAGAGGCAATGGAGGGTATGTGAATAAGAACCGTTGAGAGGATTATGGGTCTAATGCTGGCAAAGATTACTACATCAGATTGGAATATCTGGTCGGTGCAGATAAGATGGACTGAAGGGTCTGTTTCCGTGCTGTATGACACTATGATTCCATCAGGCCTTCATTCTAGCAAAGAGTAAAGTAAAACATCAGTGAAAAGCTTCTAAAACCATTGCATATTTTCCTTTCAGTTTAGGGGTTCATTACGAGAGACAATACTTCAGATGTAGTCTCAGTATTGTCATGTACAAATGCAGTAATACATCTTAATGATTATAACTAATAGCCTTTGCATAAAACAGCAAGATTCGATACCCTTTTCTAATTATTGGCTGAATCTGCTGATTAGGTTTATGTGGCTCATGTACCGGAATGCACAAATCCTTCTATAGCAATGAGTTCTGTGATTTTCTCTCCATTTAAGTAGGTTACTGTTATATTCTCTTTTCAACACAACACTGACTTCTCTTAACCAACGTTAAACTGTTTTCTGCCAAACTTTTGATCACGAACCTCCCCGTTTGTATCCCATTTCAGAGTCTCCATGTCCAGTTAAATGATTATCTTTGTGAATGAGCTAACTGAGCTCCAAGCCAATCAGTCCTCTCATCCAAGGCATTGGTATAGATTGTAAATAGTTGATAATCTCACACTGATCCCCTAGGAACTCAAACACAGTTACAACTTTACAACCTGAAAAACCCGAATGTTTATTCCCTGATAGTTAACCAGGTTGCTCCTGTTGCTGGGTAGCAGGCTAGAAAGGTTGTATGGCCTCATCCGACGCTGTGTAATGTCCTGAAGCGAGTTGAATGACTTCAATCTATTCATGCGTCAATTCTTGAGGGCAGAAGGGTCTCCTCATAATGATGCTGACTGGCTGAATGGGATATTCCTTTACCACTGTAACTTTACGGAGTGCTTGAGAAAACAACACATGGGTTAGGAGTAGCAGCTGGCCATTCAGCCCCTTGAGCCTGCTGCACCATTCGGAATGTGCATTGTTGATGCGATTGTAAACATAATTTCCCTGTCTGTTCCTAATAAACATGGATTCTCTAGTTCATCAGAGTTCTATGGAACTCAACCTTGAGTGTTTTCTGTAATCCAGTCTTCACTGCTCCCTCGGGATGAGAACACCACAGATTACACAACCCTAAAGAGAAAGGAACATCCCTGTCTCAGTCTGAAATGGAAAGGTCCTTATTCTCAAAATGTGTTCCCCTCAAACCAATCACCATTCTTTTGATATATGAGGAGTTGACAATTAGAAACAAATATCGACCACTCAGCCCCTTAAATCTGTCCACATTTCCATTAACTCTCCTAAACAAAATACTTATCAAATTCAGTCTCCACTGACCTCGTGGAAAGACAATTCCAGGAAAGATCATATAAGCAATGAACACTGGAGCATAATGAGGCCATTCAGCCCTTCTTTTCTGCCATGACATTTGATCACTGCTAAAATATTTCTGAACTCCTTTCTCCTGCCTTCTCCGACTAGCCAATGATAACTTATTGATTAAAAAATGTATATATCTCTCTATTAAAGATCGTGTGTGCCTGTGTATGGGGTTATGTTTGTGTGTTTGTGTGTAAATGTCCATATCTACGTGCGTATCTCTGTGGGCATGTATTATGTGTGTTAGTGTCAGTATCTCAGTTTGTGTGTTCCTCTGTCTGCATCTCTGTGTAAAGTTGTTTTTGAAATAAATAGATTGAACTTGGAATCAAAGTCTTCCTCCTCCTCTCTCTCCGTCTGTCCCTGTTGTTCATAGAGCTCTTAGAATCGCTACAGTGTGGAAACAGGCCCTTCGACCCAACAGGTCCACACTGACCTTTCGAAGAATAACCCACCCAGACCCGTTCAAATGCTATCCTTCGCTTACCCATGACTAATGCCCCTAACCTATCCATCCCTCGGCACTATGGACAATTTAGCATGTCCTATTCACCTAACATCCACAACGTTGGACTGTGGGTGGAATCCAGAGCACCCACGCAGACATGGTGAGAATGTGAAACTCCACACAGACAGTCGCCGAAGGGTGGACACGAATCCGGGTGCCTGGTGCTGTGAGGCAGCAGTGGTCGCCTCTGAGTTCTGTGATTAGATTCATACAATACCTCCCTCTACGGGACTACCCACACCACTGCATCGGTGGCACAGTTTCTAACTCTGAGAAGATAACAAATCCTTTGCTGTGAATCTGTCAAATTGCATGGCCGTTTGATTTTTCAAATAATATCTTTGGAAGCACAGAGCAGTGCTTTGTCTGATACTAAGCGATCTTGTTCCTGCGTCATCACCACCACTAGTGGGCCTTTTCAGGACTTCTCAATGCTTTCTCATGTACCTTTTAAGCATTGCAAGTCACAGAATGAAAAGTAAATTTATCTACTCTCCTGACGAAATGGTTCACTCAGAGGTGAGCATTTCCATTCTGAAAGGCCCAAGTAAATTTGCAACCCTCCATCTACCAGCATTGTGTGTGTGTGGGTTGTGTGTGTGTGTGTGTTGATGGTGCTGTCAGTTTGGAAGGTGCTGTGAGTTGCTGCTCTCTCTCCCTCCCAGACTGAATCCTCGAAGGTTATCACCCTCTGCCATTGTCACTGCAGTAGGTTGTGGAGATTGTGTCCTTTTAAACACCACAGAGACTGTCTGACCTGCACCCACGTATAGATATTCACAGAGTCAAATACTGATGGGGTGGGGAGTGCAGATGGATATCGGACACTCCACCACCCGGCTTGCCCCTTTCTGTCCTATTCCAAGCTGTTTCTCCTGGAATAGGAGACGGGGAAGAATGGAGTGAGGGTGGGGTTGGGTGACCGTGCTGAAAGTGCTGGTGTAGGTGGGGGTGGGGTGCGGTTGGAAGATGGTGACGTGTCCATAGGGAGTCAGTCAACAGTGCTGTATCCATCCAGTGCTATTAGTGAGGGAGATATAGTAGAGGGGAAAGAGAGAGGGATGGTGCTGCATGCAGCAGTGAGAGGGTGGAGCATGAGCCTTGATCGGCGGTCGGTGCTATAACAGATAAGCAGTGAGTATGAGGGAGCAGAGAGTATACGGTGACCCTTATCCTGACAGAGTGGGGAAGGTTATTGATGCTTGTCCTGTATTGCTGTACATTCCTTCAGACCACAAATACTGCACTGAGCTCAGACCATGCTTGGTGGGTCTGGTGGTGTGGCCCCCCTCTGGGAAGAGAATGGTCCTCGTCTGTACTAGCCCATCCCTCGTCTGTACTAGGACCTCAGTGCCCCTGCCGACAAACCGTGGTGTAATTGCCCCTTATCTGCCATGCTCGGGGTAAACAGTACAGGGCAGCTCCAACCTGAGAAAGCTCATCCATTTGCCCATTGGCCTTTTAAAGATGGCACCAGTGCCAGGGATCACGGAATATCCAGGGATATACTGTCGATGCTGAGTACCTACTGCCATGATGGGTGGGAGAATCGGGCTGGCATTGAATGAGAGGGATAACATGAGGTGAGGTGGGTAAATGATTAGTTGATTTAGATAAGATAGCACCAGGAAACTAGTTCAGCTTCGTGCAGAAAATCCCTATGTCATACTCAATGAAAATGTCACTGAGACAAATTATTGTTAGATTCAACCCAATGAATCGAAGACTCTGCCAATCCCCACCCCAGTTACAACGCTGCAGCAGCTTGACCAATGCTCTCCATCACAGACAAGGAGCTAATCGCCACCTTATCCTTGGGACATAAGGCAGTGGGGAGGGGGTGGTTGAGGTATCAGTGGGGGAGCACTTTATGGCAAGTCTTCAGAATTCTATTAGTTTTAAAATAAAGATGGAAAAGGATGAAGCACGTATAAAACTTAAAGTTCTAAATTGTTGAAAACCAATTCTGATGATATTAACTAAGAATTTTCAAATTTCGGTTGGGACAGATATTCTCAGAAAAGGGGGTCAGTTGCGGAGTGGGAAACCTTCAAAAATGAGATGTCAAGAGAACAGAGACATTCTGGCACTGTTAGGGTGAAGGGTAAGGATGGTACGTGTAAGGAATGCTGGAGGATTGGAGAAATTGAGGCTCTTGTCACGGATAAACAGGAAGCATATGTCAGGTATAGACAGCAGGAATTGAGGGTTTTTCTTAATTCATTCACGGGATAGGCAAGCATCTCATTCCTGATGAAGGGCTTATGCCCGAAACGCCGATTCTCCTGTTCCCTGGTTGCTGTCTGACCTGCCGTGCTTTACCAGCAACACATTTTCAGCTCAAGCATCTATTACCCATAACTAATTGCCCAGAGGGCAGTTAGCAGTCAACCGCATTGCTGTGAGTCTGGAGTCACTTGTAGGCCAGACCAGGTAAGAATTGCAGTTTGTTTCCTTAAAGCGTATCAGTGAATCAGATGGATTTTTCCGACAATCGAAATGGTCATCATTAGCCTCTTAATTCCTGATTTAAAGTGAATCACTAGAAGAGTCTGAAGGCAACAAGAGTAAAGTTAAGAGGGTAATTGGGAGCATAAAAAGAGGACATGTGATAGCTTTGGCAAACAGAGTTAGGGAGAATCCAAAGGAATTCTACAAATACGTCAAGGACAAAAGAGTAACTGTGGAGAGAATAGGACATCCTTAAAGATCAGCAAGGCTGCCAATGTGCAGAGCCACAGAAATTGAGGAGGTATTGAATGAATATTTTGTATCAGTATTTACTTCGCAGGAGGATATGGAAGTTAGAGAATTTGGGAAATAAGTAGTGACATCGAGGAAAGTGTCTCTATTACAGAGGAGCTGCTGGAGGTCTTAAAACATGCAAAAGAAACAAAATGTCCTGGCTTTTATTAGAGGTACTCAAGAACTCTGTGGGAAGCTAAGGAAGTGATTGCTGGGCCCCTTGCTATCATCAATAGTCACAGGTAAAGTGTCAGAAGACTGGAGGTTGGCTAACGTGGTGCCACTACTTAAAGGATTTCAGAAGGGTGATAAGGAAAAGCCAGTGAGCCTGACGTCAGTTGTGGGTAAGTCGTTGGAGGGGATTATGAGTCATCGGATTTTCACACATTTTGAAAGGTAACGACTGATTAAGGATAGTCAACATGACTTTGTGCAAGCAATATTGTGTCTCACTGACGTGACTGAGATTTTTTTGAAGAAGCGACTAAAAAGAGTAATTGAGATAGATTGTTGCACATTGTCGATATGGACATCAGTAAGGCGTTGAATAACATTGTGCATGGTCATCTGTTTAACAAGGTTTTTTTTCATATGAAAGCCATTTGGATACAAAACTGTCTTAAAGGTAGGAGGCAGAGGGTGTTGTTAGAGGATTGCAATTTCCTGGCAAAGATTTGCAATGCTCCCCATGCTGTGCAGATAGTCCAGCTTATCGAGTTATCCACTAGCACGGCCTGCTGGTGTCTGGGCTGGTTCTCGAAGCAGATTCAGAATTTGAGGCAATGGACCATTCTAGCGGGCCTGGCAATGTCTCCATTCAATGCTTGCTTTCTTGGGATCGGACCCATCATTGTCTCCCTTATCCCGTTATTCCAGTTCCATATCCTCATCCATATTTTCAGCAAGTTATCAGTTAATAAATTATTTGTTTTTTTTTAAATTATGTATCTTTCCCTGGCCTTAGTTTTTGACTCCCTCGTGCATCGAGTGCTGACATGGTGAAGCTCAGAAACATTGAAATGGTGTGTGTCAGGCTGTTGTTCACTTCCCGATGTGTACAATGTGGTGCTTCATTGACAGGGGTGTTCCAACAGCTCTGACTCACGTGTTTGAAATTGGTATGCGCCTGTCCGCGGAACGCCTCTGTTTGTCTCTCTCAGTTGATTGTGCGGTCAGTAACACGAGGAAGACCCTTGAGTATAATTGTAAAGGACCAGACATCTAACTTGTAGCTGAAACTATGTTGACTGTGCTGGATTGTGGCTTGGCTTTGGATATTTCCTGTTATTACTTCCTTCATAACGTATTCCAATACTTTGTCTTCAATCTCAACACTTTTTTCACTACTTTTCATTTCCCAGTGAAGCTGCTTATTCGAAGTCCTTCCCTTTCTATAACCTCTACGTTCCCTTTCACAATTCCTATGTAACAAACACAAGGCTGTAAAAGATCTGTACAAGAGGCATGAGTGACTAAATGGACTCATTGTGTTCCGGCTTTACACACACACGATGGGCTGAAAGTCCTCCTGGTGTTCTGAAATTAGTCCTGATGGCCTGAATGTCCTGCACCTGTTTCCGACCAGGCCGCTCAAGACCTCAATGTCCTCTTCCTGTTGCTCAGGTTTGGGGAGTTATGAAATCTCCCTGCTCAAATGTCACTTTTCAAGGACTGAACTGTGCAGGCAGGTTGTGTTTCCCACAGTAGGTAGCATCATGTTTAGCATTGCTGCCTCACAGCACCAGAGATTCAGATTCAATTTCAGTCTCCAGTTTCCTCCCTCAGTCCCAAGGTGTGCGTGCTAGGTGAATTGGCCACGCTAAATTACCCATAATGTTCGGGGATGTGGAGGCCATGGAAAATGCCAGGTTACAAGATTGGGTAGGGTGAGTGGTGGAATTGGATGGGATGGTCTTCGGAGGATGAGTGTGGAGTCGATGCGTCAAATGGCTTGGTTTCACACTGTAGAGATTTTACGATTAACAACTTCATTGCGGAAACCAGTTAAGGGAATAATCTCTGAGGTAATTCCAATATCTTTTCCACAAGGAGGAGATTAAACCTGTGCACAGTATTCCAGGTGTGATCTCACCAAGATCCAGTCCAGCAGCAACAACACTCTTGCAGCCTACTGTAAGATTCCCACCCAGGTTAGAGCAGGCTCAGCTATCTGGGGGAATACACAGCATTGTTGAAAGATCATTGCCCTTCTCTACTTCACCAGCATAACGGGAGATCTGGAGGAAATCTCACAATGACACTTGAGAGGAACGGGTAAGATGTGGTGAGATAATTTAAATGATGAGATATGCCTCGCCAAACATCTCGCCTGAATCTACCATTAGCTTCCAGAGAGGCTAATGGTAGATTCCACAGAATCTGGTGAGGTGGATCTTAGGAACAGCAAGGAGAAGCAACGTACATGGGAGTTATGTATCAAAGTGAAAGCTGCAATACAAGTGTGAATATGTCATAAAACAGGAAAGTAGACATTCAGGTTTGTGGGTACTACAGTAATAATGGACAGCTTGAAGTTACATCTAACCAGTGTTTACGCAAATGAATGTTAATGTTGAGTGTGTATGAGATAGGTTGCTTTAGAAGTATGTTGAGCAACGAGCAGTTGATCAGGCAATTTTGGAGTTGGTGTTGTGTGATCAGAAGAGCAAATCGAAGAATTTGCTGTAAAGGAGCTTTTGGGAATAGTGATCTTAATACATCGAATTTTATATGTATTTTATAAATACAAAAAAAGTTTTTTTTCTTATATTTCGGGTATATACCTGAGTCATTCAAGCCATTAAGATATGAGAATAACGTTGGCTTTAGTGAATTTGAAAAGTACATTAAATGAATTAATGAAAGATAGGCAATGTCTGTTATTTACCAAAACACTGTAAAGTCTACTTTATACATATATCCCTCCAAGGCATAAATCGCAAAAGTGAAAGGTGATGATGTAATTCATCAACGATGATGATTGAAAGTGCCTTAGAAAAGAGTCATATATTGTGGATTCATTGAAATTTTGGATGAAATGAAGGAAGACTAATAAACTGATAAGTAAATTAGAAAGAGAAAAGAATGCAAACGAACCAGAAACAAAAAGACTGATGAAAACCTGCCATCAATATTTGAAAGGAAAATAAAAGCAAAGTCAAATGTGGAACAGTGAATGTGTTGACAGGACAATTTATTGTGGAGAACAGAAAAAAAATGATAAGGAAATTAAACAGTTACTTTGGATCTTCACGGAGGAAGATCCAGAAAATCTCCAAGAAATACCAAATGACCATGGGACTTGCGTAACTAAAGACTAAAATCATTCATATCAGGGACGAGGTAGCATTTGAAAACATAACTGTATGAATATGTCTGACAGACCAATTGTACTTCATACCAGAATTGCAGAGAAAGCAGAAATGGACATAATAGTTGCATTGCGAATCACTGTATTTTTCCGTTTTCAGTTTGGAAGGTTATAAGTGCATTCCAAGGATTTACAAAGTGAAGAAGAGGGAGAATGGTGAACGACAGACTAGTTAACATATTGTTCACAATGGGGAATCTGTTGAAATTTATTATAAAGAATGTGATATTGGACACTTGGAAAGTTATAGCAAACGTCTGGAGAATGATGCTAGATTTTTAAAAGGGAAGGCAACATTTGCAAAATTTTTCCTTGACGATGTACCTTGTTGATATAAACAATGGAGAACCAGTGGATGTTTGGAGAAATCATACAGTAAGTTAGCCCTAAAACAAAAAAAAAATGTATTGGGAGGAACATACGCAAAAGTGGGAAGGTAAAAGTTAAGTTTCCCTTTGTTTGAAGGGAATCAGAATATAGGCGATGAAGGGCTCTGTGCTCTCTCTCCACGGATGATGTCTGAGTCCGTGCGATCTCCAGCAGTGTTGGTTTCTATACAGATTCCAGCTTCTGAAATAATTTGCTCCGACTAGGAGTAAAGATGTTCTTCACCAGTGACACAAAATGTTGGTTAGTCTGTACCTGGAGTATTGTGTACAGCTTTGATTTCCTGATCCAAGTAAATCATACTGATCTCATATACTGAATGGACATTCTCCAGTATAATCCCTTGTATGGCAAGATTATCCGATAAGCGAACTCCGCCTGTATTCCGCAGAGTTTCAGAGAATGAGAGATGATCGAAATGAAACTTTAAATATATCACACAGAGGGGAGTGACGAACATAGGGGCAAAGAAAAGTGTGAGCAAGATTAGCGAGGATTTCAAGATATTCCACAAGAACATCAAGCAGAACAGAATAACCAGGGAACAATCAGGGCCCATTAGAAACTAAGGGGGCAATCTGTGTGCGAAGCTGGAGAACATTGATAGATTGTGACATGAGAGCTTCCCATCTGTTTTACTTGGGAGAATGTGGAGGCAGGTACATAGTTCAAGAAGATGGAGTGGGAAGATCTTAAACGGATTGATATAAGATTCGAGCAGGGAATGATGGTTTTGGATGGTATAAAATTGGACAAATCCCTGGGGCTGGATGAGTTCTATCCCAGGCTGCTGCTGGAGACAAGGGAGGAAAGGCACTGACTCAAATGTTTAAGTAGGATCGGGTCACACTGGAGCATTTACAGGAGTGCGGGTGGAGATAGACCAAGGAACTGTAGATCAATGAGTATCAAATCAGTGTCAAGGAAGCTGTTGGGGAAAATAGGGAAGGAGAAAATTCATCTTCATTTAGAGAAGCAATATTTGATCATGGATCGTCAGCATGAAGATATCAGAGGGAAGTCATGCCGAACAAATTTTATTGATTTTTTTGCGGAAAGGTCACTTATATGGTTTTTCAGCAAAAACTTTGTCAACGCCCCGCATGGGAAACTAATAAAAAAGTACAATCTCATGCTATCAAGTGTAACTTAGTAAGTTATATTCAAGTTGTCTAACTGGCAGGAGACAGAGAGTGGTGGTAGAAACCTATTTGTGTGATTGGAGACCAGTCTCCCCTGTCGTATCACAGGAATCAGTGCTGTATCTCTTATTATTTGCGTTATTCAGAAATGATGTAGATGCGAATGTGGAGGGGGGTGGGAAGAGTGTGTTAAGTAAGTTTGCGTTTAGAACAAAGATTGTCTGGGTGGTTGGCAATTAGGGGAAAGGTCTTATGTTACAGGAAAATACAGATGGAATGATCTGATGGGTGGATCAATGGCAGATGGAACGTAACCCTGATAAATGTGAGGTGATGTACTTTGGAAGAAGGAACCAGTCAGGGGAGGACTCAATGGATGACAGCACACTAGGAAGCTCAGAGGGTGCATCTCCACACATCCCTGAATGTCACTAGGTAGAATAATAGGCTAGTTCAGACGTCACATGCGACTGTCGGCATAGCCTTTATTAATTGAGACATAGATTGTAAGAGTTATACAAAAGATTAATTCAGTCACAGATCGAATACTGTGTGGAGTTCTGGGAGTCACATTGTGGAAGGATGTGATTGAACTGCAGGGGGTGCAGAGGAGATTAACCAGGATGTTCCCTGGGATGGAGCATATCAGCTATGGAGAGAGGCTAGATAAGCTCGGGTTGTTTACGTAGGAGCAGAGAAGGCGGAGGGGGACGTGATTCAGAAGGATAAGATTACGAGGGGCATGGAGATGGTTGGTAGACAGCAGCTGTTCCTTTTAGTAAAAAATACATGAACAAGGAAACACACTTTTAAAGTGAAGGGGTTGCGGTTTAGAGAAGATATGAGGATTGTTTTTCACCCAGAGTGTGTTGGGGTCAGGATTAAACTTCCTGAGAGGATAGTTGTGATGGGTAATCTCACAACGATTAAAACGTACTTGAAATATCATAACATTTATGGCTACAGATCTCATGTAAGAAAGTGGGACTAATGTAGATCGTACTGCTTTTCTGACAGTCCACAGTCTAAGCTTCTCTGATTGTTTGATTATGGACGGTGCAAACAGTTAAGAAGATAATTGGTGCGTTGACCATCATTTGAGTACAGGAGTAAGGGTGTCTTACTGCCGCTGTGCAGGCCCTTGGTGAGACCCCATCTCGAACATTGTGCAGTATTGGGTACAGTTTTGCCCTCCTTCCCAAATAAAGCACAATCCTGACATTGAGGGAGAGCAGTGAAGGATGCCCAGACTTGTCTCTGGGTTGACAGGCTTGTTGTAGGAGCCGAGTTTGGGATGAGTGGGCCTGTATTCCATGAGCTTTAGGAAAATGAGTGAAATATATAAAACTCTGACAGGGGGAGACAGCATGGAAGCAGGGATGATAATTCCCCTCGCTGGAACGTCTCAAACAGGCGCCCACAGTATTATGTACAGACAAGCCACTCTGCATTCAGATGAGAATAAATGTCTGCACTCAGAGACTGGTGAACATGGGGAATTCTCTCCCAGATCAGGCTGTGGAATACAAGGCATTGAATATAAATAATGAATTTAGACAGGAAAGGGATGGGAAGAGTGCAGGAGTATGGTGTGAAGATAGAGGAATAGCGATCATTGCAGGTTGTTCTCTGATAACGCGGCAGCTGTGTTCCTGTGGAACATTGTTATAGAAAGCAGAGCAATATAAATAATGGGGGCTGTGGGAAAAAGGAGGGTCAGGGGTGAACGCCCAATAATGTCAGGAAAAATCAAACTAAAAATAATAGTCAACGTAACACAAACAACAGCACAGTCTACGTAAATCTTAAAACCTTATATTGTCATGAAATAGTGCTGTAAATGCAACACTTCCACAAAACAGTTACTGACTACAACACTGTACCTTTCACCAAGCTCTTCACCAGAAAGCACGCGAGCTGACTGACCACATGACACTACTGCGGGATTCCAGTTGGATTTGATTCCCGACAGTATGGAAACAGGCCCTTCGGCGCAACATGTCCACACCACCCTCCAAATAGTAACCCACCCAGAACCATTTCCCGACCCTATGTTTACCTCTGACTAACACACCTAACACTAAGGCCAGTTTATTATGGCCAATTCACCTGACGAGCACATCGTTATGGGAGGAAACTGGAACACCCGGCGAAACCCACGCAGACACGGGGAAAATGTGTAAACTACACACAGACAGTCACCCAATGCGGAAATTGAACCCGGGTCCCTAATGATAACCACTGAGCCACTCTGCCGTCCCAAGATTACTCCCCAAGATTCTTCCCTTGGTTTGAAATAAAGTTCCTTCTAAATGTCGACTACAATTCCCAGTTCTGGATGCAGGTTTGCTCGCTGAGCTGGAAGGTTCATTTATCTATAACCTCAACCTGAGCTACAAATCTTCTCAAAACTCGCAAACAATTCCCAGTTTCAGGCTCAGTTTCAAGGCTTGCAGAGCGGATTACATTCCTGCTTTAGCTGAACACACTGAGGGTGTATTTAGAAGACAGAGGATCCTGAGGCTGGGTTTTGCTGTTCAGCTGGGACTGAGAATGGAATCACGTCACAGTGAACAGGAGCTCACTTTATGAATCGGTATGCAGCCAAATAGTTTTTATTGAATGGAGGAGCAAAATTGATGAACCGAAGGGACTACAGTAATTCTTATTTTATGTGTCCCGATGTTTAAACATACTAAAGGATATGAACACTGTGTGGGGAGAACTGCATTGAGGAAATTTTCACCATGAACTAGAATGGAGAAATTTCAATGTGTCTAAAGACCTCCTCCTTTCCTGATGTTTCTGTGCAGTCTGTGGGACAGCTTTATAACTGTTGTAACAAACTCTCAGATGTTAGGAAGGGGATCTCTGCAGGATGACAGGACTGTGTTTCCCATTCCCTTTTCTAATGCTGAGGCTGGTGCTGGGTGTTCAGTCCGAGTTTATCCTTTACGACCGGAGCAGTTTGATACAATAGAGTGTCTTTCTTAGCCGAATCAGAGATCATTGAAGAGTGTATCACATGTCTGTGTGCCTGGGGTCACTTTTAGGCCAGACCAGAAAAGCACAGGAGATTCACTTCCTGAAAGCAGATTGGGGAAGGAAATTGGTGTTTACAATCGACATTGGCTTCAAGTTCACTGTTACTGACGCCAGGTTTTATTAATTGTTATTAACTTCCACCAGCTGCCAGAGCATTAGCCTGGTCTGGATTAATAATCCAGTGACATTACCACAACAGCACCATCTACACATGGGGACCTATCGGAAACCACACTGAGCAGGTTTTTTCTATGCTGCTGGACTGCTCGGTCAAAAAGAACTCTTATCAACGTGACGATCGTGACGGGACTGAGGGTGTGGTAAATGGTCAGACTGTAGTCATTCCCTTGTTATGGGACTGGATATAGTTGAGTAATTTTCCACGTGGCCAGGCAGCTTCCCCAGGGGCACAGCTTGTTGTGCAGCACAAATCTTTAGTCCTATTGCAGGAATGGTGTCAGGGCCCATTGTCTTTGTCGTATTTACTGTGTTCAGCTGTTTCTTCATGTCACGTGCAGCGAATCAAATTGGTTGAAGACTGGCATCTGTGATTCTGTGGGCATCATGGCGAGGGTGAGTTGGATCATCCACTCAACACGTCTGGCTGTGGATGGTGCAGACACTACATCTTTGTCTTTTATACAGATGTACAGGGCTGTTCCGTTATTTAAGATGGGGATATTTGTGGAGTCCTCTCCTCTCGTAAGTTGTTTCATCGTCAATCGACAATGATGACTGAATGTGACAGGGTTGCAGAGTTTAGATCTTAGCTTTTTGTCTTGGGATCACTTTCCACCTCTCCATCAGATGGTAGTTCTGCTGTTTGGAATGTAACCAGTCAAGGACGGTAGCTTTAATGGGTTGTCATCAGGTTTAGATACACATGGTTCTGACTCTGGCATGTTCACTCAAACTCGTCACTGAACCATCACTCGGCTTGATGATAATGGTGCAGTGATGGATTACCCTGGGGAAAAAGTTATGGATTGTGATTGAATGCAATCCTGCTGCCACTGCTGCTGTGATCACATGATAACCCAGTGTGAGCTGCAATATCTGCAAATCAATTCTACTGACTTTCCCCCAGTTCACACAGAGACACATTCGCCAATCAGCCCTGTACTCAGTGACCGAACTGATTTCCAGTTTCATAGTCTCATTCTGCTGAGGGCCCTGATGTCACGCCCCCAATTCGTTACATTACTCAGATACTTTAACATATTAAGCTGAAACATTTCCTTTCCCGTAATACCATCTGCTGCGTTTGAAGTGAATGTTTTTTCCTCTGTTTTTCTCCCTGACCATGATTAAGACCTCTGTCGTGTCAGTGATGCCAGCCTTATGTTGTTTCAGAACCAATGAACTTGCGCACTTTGCGTTTTGTACACTTCCCAATGTACACCGCTCTATGCCGGACAGGACTTTTGAGCAGATTCGTCACATGTCTTTGGAAAATGTAGAAAAACATAAATTGCTGAAGAAATTAAGCAGGTCTGGCTGCATCTTGTGGAGTGAAAGCTGAGTTCATATTTCGGGTCCAGTGAGCCTTCGACAAAGCTCCCAGTTTCTACAGCAATTTGTGCATTTTCATTTCCAGTATCCATAGTTATTTATTTAATTGAAAATTTGTGCGGTGCCTATTAATTTCTGGAGAAACTCAGCAAGTCTTTCAGCATCTGCAGAGACAGAGAAACAGAGTTAGCGTTTCAAGTCCAGTGTGACCCTTCAGAACTGAAAAGAATCGGAAACTGGGCATTTTATTTCCTTGCCAGAGGTGGGGGGTAGGTGAGACGGAAAAGAGGGTGTGACAACAAATAAACAGGCTTTTAGCAGTGGTGAACGAGAAGATGATATAGAATGAATTTAAATTAAGATGTGAATGGGGCAAGTGGTTCTCTCTATTGAGCGCAAGATAAAGAAGACATAACCACATAAGGTCATAGGCAGGCCAGGAGGGAGAATGTTGAACATGTGGAATTATATAGATCTGGCCAGAGATACAATTTGACTTTAGAGATCATCACCACCATCAGACAAAGGAATCCAGGTGCTTGACGGCTTATTGTCACTAGTAACATTTTCATGCTTCCTTCGTATTGTAACATAAAGAAGAAAACAAATAACAGGATGACGTTTGGGCTGAGTGCTGTTTACCTGCCACTTTTAATATTGTTTCAAATTTACAGTGCTGATCTTTAAATGCTTGTTCTTGAAGTTAATATCAGGTGGAGTGAAGGAGATTGAGGGGTGACATTATAGAAAGTTGTAAAATCAGGGGAGGCATGGACAGGGTGAAAAGCCAACGTCTTTTCCACAGGATTGAAAAATTAAATCATAGAACCATAGGTTTCTGGTGGAAGAGGGAAGATTTAAAAGGGAGGAAGAGGGAACTTTTTTTTCCACAGAGGGTGACGTGTTTATGGAATGTGCTGCCAAAGGAATGGCAGATGCAAGTCCAGCTCCAAGATGTAAAAGACATTAGGACAAACATTTGAATGGGAACCATTTAGAGGCATATGTGCCAAATGCAAGCAGATGGGAATTGTTTAATTTGGAAAACATGGCCGGCATGGACAAGTTGGACCAAATACTGTGTTTATACGCGATATTACTGTATAAATATAGGAAGTGAAGAAAAGGGAAGTCAAGATGTAATGTAAGCAAATTGGCAAGAAATATAGAAATACAAGCAACACGATCTTCTCCGTCTATGTAAGAAGAGTTCAAGAGGTGTATGTGTGATCTTTGGTAGAAAGAAAGTCAGGAAAGTATATTGAGGACATTTGGAGGGTGTGACTGGGGAACTGGATACAGGGAACAGAGATAATTTACACCAGTATTTTACATCGTTCCTCAAGGTGACGGTGCTGTAAATATTTCAATGGTATAAACAAAATGATAATAGGAGGGAAGATCTTGAACTGTCTCTTACAGAAGGAACAAGGCAGTTCTCAAACAGATAAGACCAAGGATAAACAGGTCATCAACAATTCATAGCTGGTTTTAAAAGAAGTGGTCACAGAGTGGCTGGTGGCACTGTGTGAAATACTCCATAATTCTGGATTAAAGGAGTGACCCAGTGAAACTTGAGACCCTCCAATGCGGCGCCTGTCTTCAAGAAACGAGCGAGACTGAAAGCAGGACCCATTTAACCTCACCATTATTGCTGGGAACCTGTGAGAGTCTGTTATTAAGAAAGGGACTGCAGAGCATTTAGAAAAGCATCACACAGAATCAGCATGTTCGAGTTAAAGGCGAACTACATTTTGCCTGTAAAATCATGCAAATTTTTTTTCTGGAAATCCATGAGAATGTAACTACTGGCCTTGTTAAAGGCGGACTGGTAGACATGAGGCTTTCCAGAGATTTTCCACAAGATATCACTAAACAAATGTTCTTACGCAAGACAGAAGCTCATAGTATGATGGATAATGCATGAGCATGGGATGACACTTGGTAAACACGTGGAAATCGGAGAGTCAGGACTCATCGATCTTTATGACAAAAATGTATTTACTGGAGTACCACAAATATCAGTCCGATGGAAAGAGCTGATTACAAGAGCTGCACTCATCTCCTGGCGGCGGGAACTGAGTGCAATATATATTTGAGTTTGAGGATGACACTGACAACCATAAGGCAGCTGTTATTAAATGGAGAGAACTCCCAAAAAAGGAGCAGTACAACGGCGTGGTGTGTTTCTGTGTCTGAAACATAACGTCAGCATGTTGATGCAGAAATGTTGGTTCATTAGACCGGTTCATGGGATGAAAGGATTGAATTATTGAATACATCAAAAATGCTGAGGCAATTATTCATTGTGTTTTAAATGAATGAGGGTGTTATTACTAAAACGGACAGAGGGGGCTTGACAAGGTCGGCATTGAGAATGTGATTCCACATCAGGGCAGAGTCTCGAACTCAGAGATGTAGATACAGAGTAAGGAATATCGATTTCAAACTGAGATGTAAAGAAATGTCTTCTTTCAGGAGGTAGTAAATGACTGGAATTTCCTAACCCCGAGAGTTGGGGAGGTCTGGGTCACTGATTGTATTTCCAGACGGGTGGACTGGTTTGTGACATTTCAGCGAGTTGAGGGATGCAAGGGGTTAGCAGGAAAGTAGAGTTGAGCTGTGGAGTAGATCAGCCATGTTCGTATTGAATAACAGCGCAGGTTCCTATTTCTTACGATCTTATTTATGTTTTTGGAAAATACTTTGATTATTTTCCTGGAAGTCATGATGTAAAATGTTCCATTCAGAGACAGCAGAGGATTTGTGTGATTTGACCTTGTGTGGGACGTGGGGGCTGTATTCAATGCGAATCTGGGCTGTAACATGACCTACATCAGGAGCAGATGTTACAGAGAGGAGAAGCCTGAAAAGGGGAATTGGGGGAGAGGGGTCACTGCCTGACACAGCCTGGATTTTCTAATACATTTCCCAAACTACACCAAACCATCCGAGTGGCCTCAATCTGCTCCTGCACAGCAGGACCGAAGGGCTGAATGGAACATCAGAACACCGGGCTGACGGACACGACTGGGCCATTCGGCACTTTGACACTATTGCACCACTCAATAAGGTCAGGGTAATCTCATTGTGTTCCCAGCTGCACTTTTATCTGATTTCACAATGATCCCTAATTCACCTGTCTCTGGAAAATCAGACAAAGTCAGCCTCGATATAATTTGAAGATTGAGCCCTCCCAATCTTCTGGGTGAGAACATTACTACTTGAATTAATTCCCGCTTTGTGAATTTCTCTTCACTCCGGTTCTGACTGAGGTTGGAGGGTGTCACTGTTTCCATTTCTAATCCCACTCCTCCACTGCTCACAACAAATTTTAAATGTAACCAGGTTGGCGATATGTCCGATGATAAAGGTCTAAGACTGGGTCAGGTTCAGTTATCAGAACATGCCAGTTGGATTTCTTCATTCAGCTACAAGTAATTAACAGAACTAACTGAGGAATATGATGGATATGTGGCTAGCACTGCGGCCGCACATCACCAAGGAGCTGGGTTCAATTCCAACTTCAGGTGAGTTTGAACATTCGCCACGTATCTCTGTGGGTTCCATCCCAATTGTCCAGTTTGCTCCCAGAGTACAAAGATGTGCAGCTTAGAGTGGATTGGCCATGCTCGATTGCTCATTGTTGAGAGAATGTCCCCTTCATGGTAACCTCTGTCACTGTGGGAGAATTGAACCTGCACTGCTAGCCTCCCTCTGCATCACAGACCAGCCGTCCAGCCAACTGAGTGGGAGACAGTGTAACTGTTACAGACAGAAACAGGCACAGGCAAAGGGCAAGAGAAACTTTCAGAACAAAGAAAATGGTACAATTCAGATAACGGTCCAGATAACAGCAGAGGATAAAAAAGTTCTCTGCTCAAAATTGTATTTCAGAACGGGACAAGTGTTTCGAAGCAGTGTTTGGCTGAATACAACAAAGTGAGACAAATTGAAATAGCCAGAATTACTAATTGTGATTGGATATAAAGTAAGTGCATTTTTATGCAGAAACCCAGGGGGTTGAATGACTGCAAGTCCCTGCACCTGAAAGTGGGAATTCTTTGGAAACACTATCTGGAAGGTTCCATATTCAAAGTGTGTGTGTGTGTGTGTGTGTGTGTGTGTGTGTGTGTGTGTGTGTGTGTGTGTGTGTGTGTGTGTGTGTGTGTGTGTGTGTGTGTGTGTGTGTGTGTGTGTGTGTGTGTGTGTGTGTGTGTGTGTGTGTGTGTGTGAGAGTGAGAGAGAGAGAGAGAGAGAGAGAGACCGCAGATACTGCACTGAGCTGGCTGGTGAGCTCAGACCATGCTCAGGCCTCCTCTGGGAACAGAATGGACCCCGCTCTTCTAGCCCATCCACTAGGACCTCTCTGCCCCTGTTGAAAAACCGTGGTGTTAGTTCCCCTTACCTGTCATACTCGGGGTCAACTGTGCAGGATGGCTCCAAAATGAGGAATTACAACAGTGTGCCCATTGGCCTTTGAAAGATGGCATCAGTGTCAGTGATCATAGAATAGCCAGGGACATCAGTGCGATGGTGAGTCCCTCCAGCCATGTTGGGTTGGAGAATCGGGGTGGCATTGAATGCGAGGAACACTATGAGATTGAGTGGGTAGTTAATGAGGTGAGTTCGATAAGATAGCACCATGAAACTAGTTCAGTCTCGGACAGACAATCCCTCTGTCACACTCAATACAAATGACACTGAGACAATCTATTGTTAGATTCAGCACAATGAGTCGAAGACTCTGCTGAACCCACACCCAGTTACAAAGTTGCAGAGCAAATGTTAATCTAAAACTCTCCCTCATCTTTATTGACGCCAATATCCCCTTCACCTATCATTCCTAGGAATAATGGCTCATGTTGCAGGATGCTGTCGAAATGTCTTCCTTTCAGCATTCTGAAACCTGTGATCAACTGGAAATTGTCTCGCAATCTCCCTTTCGCTTTTTTCCCCATAGTCATTTGATTGTTGGTAGTTAAACTGATTTCCCCGCCATTTCTCTCTGGCAGGAACTAGGGAGTACGAACTAGGCAATTTCACTCAGCAACTGTTAAGATTTATTTTTATTATTTCACTGATAGTCTTTGCTAAGAAGCTTAATATTATTACCCAGTCTGAACTCAGTGTGACTTCAGACCCACAACAACATTGTTGGCTCCATTTTGTCTTGACTAATGGCCGTGTAGTCACAGACTGTTAGTGATGGACAACAAATGCTGCCCTTGCCCGTGATTCTGGCATCCCGAGAAACAACAGAATGAAAGGTGAAATAAACCAAGGAACGGTGAGTGCTAGAGATCGAAAATAAAATTCTCCAGCGTCTGAAAGTTTTGGAGAATCTCGCAGGTATGGCAGCCTCTGTCAGGAGAAATGCAGATAACGGTTGGAGTCCAGTGACCCTGCCTCACAACTGAAAGAAAACTGGGAAATAATATTATTTATCCTGGTATCATGGATGGTTGGGTTGGAGAGAGAGGTGGGGGGAAGGTTTAAATTGAATGGACGGAGAAATGGACAGAAAAAGAGAGGAAATGAAATGAAAAGTAAGCAAAGGGATTGCTGATGATGAACTGAAAGGAAAACAAAATGGCAAGTTATTCTCACATTTCCTCGTTTTCCCATATTCCTGAATATCGCGTCCATTTAGATTTGTCCCTGTTTAAAGTGAGTTAGGTTCCCTCTATCTCTCTTCTCTGAGTGCGATGATCAAATCCATTAGCAATATTGGTGCTGCCATTATAGTTGCTGAGATATAGAGAAAGGTAATGTTACATTGTCAACTGATTCTTTCGAGAGAGGAACTCTTACTGTGGGAGTGTACAGAGATGCAACGGCTTTCTCAGCCAGGAAGAGAAACTCAGGAGTGGAATAATTTACAACACTGAACCCGTGCACGTTCCGTGTGGGGAATTGATTTGTTCCTGTCTTTGAAAATCAGTGGAGTTTCTGTGGATGATTATCTCGGGTTTGTATTGTCAGCTTCGGGGTCTGGTGACCCCATTCTATACACTGCATTTACAGAGTGTCTGGGTTCATGGTAAACAAATGGAGATGAGGCTCCACAGAAGGGGAGCTCTATAAATAGGGAGGTGCAGGACAGTGTCAGGTATGACGCCAGTTTGTTTCAAAATTGAGGTGGTCACTGAGCTGTGTCCACTCCTTCAGTATACTGTGCAGCCTCACATACCAGTGACAGGATTGTGCTGATGCTCACCATGAATTAAACTGGATTAATTCTGGAACTTTCCAGGCAGGAGTGAGTAACATATCCATCATCACTGGAGTGCAGTCCTCCGATATATTCACTGGCTGACAGAACCCATCTGTCCGCTGAGAGCAATATATTGTGTCCATCTCCCTGAGGAAGGTACAGAAAGAAACTTCCAGAAATACAAGGGAACAGAGTGACTGGTGAAAATGGGGAACAGCAGGAAATTAGAATTAATAAAAGGTACGTCTTTCAAAACCTCATTGAATTTAAGGTTGGTATATTGCTGCATCTGATGAGCTACATCACAGAGTATTGAGGAGGTGGCAGTAGAGCTAGTGAAAGAATTACTGATTATTCTTCAAAGCTGGTTAGATTCTGGAAAGGATCCTCCAGACTGGAAAGCAGCGATTGTAAACCTAAATGTTTAAAACAGGACAGAGAGAGCAAACAGCAAACTAAACAGTGGTTAGCTTGATGTAAGCTGTGAGAAAAACATTGTAACATTTTGTCAGGAATGTGACAACGAGACACTTGGAAAATAATGACATGATTCAGTAGAGTCAATCTAGATTCAGGAAGGGGAAATGATATTGATCTTTGATAAAGATTTGATAAATCTTTGCTGGATTTTGTGGAGGTTGTCCGTTGTGACATCGACAATTGAGAACCAGTGGGAATGAATTATTTTCATTTTCAGCAGACGTTTGTCATGGTTGAATACAGGTGAGTAGAGAATGTTAGAGTCCATGGGTAGGGAGGGGTGGAATACAACGAATGTATTAAAAGTTGGATAATCGATAGAATGAAGAGAGTAGTATAATTATCTGGAGTGAAGGCTTTGGGGTAATAGAAGGATCAATGTTTGGGCAATAGCTCTTCGCAAGATCTAAAATATTTCGGATATGAACAACAAATATCATCATTCACATTTATGTTCATTAAATAGTGAGAGGTTGGGAAGTGTTGTTGTTGAAACAGACCTGGATATGCTTGGTCATAAGTCACAAACAGAATTTTAATGCAGCAAGAAGTAAATGATATGTGGCTGTTCATGCAAAATGATTAAAGTACCAGAGTAAATATATCTTTCCCAATGATAGTGTTTTGTTGAGAGACTGTTAGATGTATTGTGTACAGGTTTAATCAACAAAGGGGTTTCACCAGACTAAACCCTGGCATGATGTTAGCATGAGGAGAATGTGAAGAAACTTGTGCTTACTAAAGTGTGTTAAGGTGTTTGTGAGTTTATATTTTAAAAAGTGCTGAAGCACATTGAATGTTGAAGGTACAAAATTGCTTTATTAGACCAATGAAAGGAATGCCCAGGGAAATTTACATTTCCTATGCATTGGACTACAAATATACCCACTGAAAATATATTGGCTGGTGCCTGTTCCAGTTGAGGAGAGATCTGCACGATAACAGCATGTAGATTGTGGTTTTTGAGGGTGGTGGTGGTGGGAGGTTACAGTATTGCAAACGGACAACGCAGCAGAATCATCTAGCCTGCGATAAGAAACCATTCATCATTCACCCTCAGTGCTAACTTCACGAGAGCAATGGGTGATGGGAGATGTGACCAATAGCCAGCGGTGCAAATATTCAAACTGAAGGAACCATACTGAAAGGGGTTAAATTGAGCTGTTTGTTCAGTGACTGTGAGTGATGCCAGTCTCCATGGATCCTAGTTGTGTCACTGGATGTTTTCCATCTCCTATTAGTAAGGGGCCTCTTGCAATGGTTTATGCCATTGTAGCAGCAGATGCATCAACTCCAACGCTCAAAGGGATCAGCAGCTGCGGAGACAGAAAAAGGAGATTTAAACATCTGAGAATAGTCAGGAATGATCCATTAATGGATCCGAATGTGAGAACATTAGACTGGAATGCTGCAACAATGAACAGGAGTTTATCCGTTGGTCTTGTCTATTTTTCCTGGTCTTGGTCAACATTATCATTTCGGATATGGGGTGCACTGATGATTATCCAGGCGGGTTACTATCCTATCCTCGCTATTGTTGGTGTTCCTGGTAAGTTTCTTCATCTCTATCCATTTATTAATCTCTTCAACCATGGCGAACGTCTTTGCTATTTCTGTTATCTATATTTTTCAGAGGGTCAATAAAACGGGGCCAGGCTACGATCAGTCTGGTTTGGTACAGACACGAAAGAGATTTTCAGAGGCCTTTTATTTATATGTAAACAGATGAAACCTCATGGCAAAGGTGTCATGCTTTCGAAGTAACCTGTATAATGAACGGGGAGTGGTCAGCTCTTTTAGCTGAGCTAGCAGAGTTGAGCTGAGCTGAGCAGTTTTCAGTTGAGTCTTGGACTGGGAAGTTCAACTGGGAGCTGTGTGGAAACTCTCTTTTCTGCCCTTCAGCTTCAACCTGGAAGCATGCGTTCCATTATAACGTTTTTTCAAGGAAGTTTGATTATTGGGTCTATCGTGTGTATTTGGAATAGTATAATTAAGTCTTGCTGGATAGGTTGAATTCTGTAGGGGGTCTTTATTCTGTTCATTGTGTGTCATTGTGTAACTTTGTGAATAACGTTTTTGTCTGATTTAAAATCACCCTAGCTAAATTACTCCGGGTAATTTTCATTGGATAATGACCAAAACAAACAGCGAAGTTATGCTCAGGGCTGTTTGCTTAAGAATGTTTTGAGTGGTCTCGCCTCTTCCATAACAGACTGGGGGCTCATTGCTGGATTTTCAACAGCGAGTGGGAGGTGCTGGTGTCTTTAATTTGGGTATTAGTTTGATTGGGTTGACAAATCTTCGAATAATAATGGCTATTTCAGTCGCCAAAAGTTTCCTGGGTGTGCATGCAGCGACTTTGGAAATTTTACGAAAGGTTAATTAAACCAAGTTGCAAGAATTAGCTGAAAAGCTGGAATTGGAACTGACTGCTTCTGTGAGGAAAGGAGAGATAATTACAGCCGTAGCTCGTCAATTAAACTTACTGGAGAAACCATCAGAATCAGAGATGGCAAGAATTCAGTTGCAAATGAAACATCTTGAGTTAAAGTCGAGAGGTAAGGAAAGGGCAGCCAAAATGAAACATTTGACTTTCGATAAAATGCAGAGGGTGTGGTGGAGAAGGGGTGGAAGAGAGCAGGAGAATAGAAAGTAAAAAAATTGGCAAAAGAGACAGCAACAGGGGAGAGAGAAAGAGAGAGCTTTTGAATAGCAAAAACTGACACTTGAAAAGGAAAGTCAGTGTAAAAGGCTGGAGATAACGGCTGAGGGTGCGCTTAGTCTGGAAGAGAGTGAGGATGAGCAAGCCCCTGGTAGTCAGAAGCCCAGTGAGAATTTGTTTGCTTATGTTCAAGCGTTGCCTCAATTTGATGAGAAGAATGTGATGCACTTTGCATCTCATTTGAAACGATGGCTAAACAAATGCAGTGGCCAGAGGCAATGTGGGTTTTGTTGATCCAAACGAAACTTGTAGATAGGACTGGTGAGGTATTCACATCCCTATCAGAGGAGGTATCTGGGGAGTCTGAAGAGGTTAAAACAAAACATTTTGTCTGCATTGGCAACCTTTCAGGAATCTAATGAGGAATCCTGGTCAAACCTACACTGAGTTTGTAAGGATCAAACAGACTAATTTCGATAGTTGGATATGAGCTTTAAAATTCAAGCAAAGAGGTTAGTATTTGGAGGAATTCAAAAATTCACTACCTGAAGTAATGCAAACTCAGGTGGAAGAGCAGAGAGTGTAAGCAGCAAGGTTAGCTGCTGAAATGGCTGATGATTATGAACTGGTACATAAACTTGGTTTGGCTTCCAGAACCAGTTATGGTCTCTGAGGGACAGAAATTGGAGCAAAGAGATATCCTCACGTGCAAAGGGAAAGGTAGATCACAGCGTAGATCATAAGGATAATTTACCACAGTAATAAAGAAAACCTTGATGGGGACAAAGAAGTTAAAATACTATGGTGTTTTCATTGTAATAAAGTGGGCCACACAATATCACAGTGTTGGTGAGGTGGGAGAAAACCATATGTAGGATAACTAGACAAGCCTGGAAGTTTTGTTGGACTCGTAACAAAAAGCATAAGGGGAGTTAGGCAACTGCCTCAGAGTGTACAAGATGATCAATAGACGTGCCAATTCTGCAAAATAAACTTACATGAAAGGGTAAAGTTTATTCACCTAGGCCAGGAGTAATTAGTAAGCAGGTTCCAATATTAATTGACACAGCGTTTTTTCAGTCTGTAATGCTGAGGTGTGAAGCTTTATGCACTCTTGAGAGACTATTACCATAAAATACTCTGGGATCAGGAATTCATAGTGAGGCAAAAAGTGCTCAGTTATGTAAAGTGAGGCTGGAGAGTCCAGAGAAGAGTGGAGAATGTGTGGTAGGAGTACTGGACCCCTAACTCTCAGCTCCCGGAATAAAATTTGTCCTTGCAAATAATATAGCTGATTCAATGCTAGGCGTGCTGCCTACTTTAGTTGAAAATCCAGTGGAGATGCAGACAACTGAAGACATGGAGAATGTTTATCCAAGAATTTCCCCTGATTGCGTGACCAGAAGATCACAGATGCACAGGTCCAAGCAGGATAAAGGCACAGATAAGGAAGCTGACGTAGAGTTATCCGAAAGTTTCTTTTTGATCAGATACTTGGAACAGAGAAGGAGCAAGTAGGAAAACATGAACGTATTTTTAGCTCTGGTAAGCTGATTGAGTTACAGCAGAAAGATGAGGGGTTACAAAATTTATATCAAAAGATATTTAGCAAGAAAGAGAATGAATGCATTCCTGTGTGTTATTACTTAATAAATGATGTCTTCATGCGGATATGGAGATCAGCACACATTAAAGCAGATCAGACGTGGACAGAAATTCATCAAATTGTTTTGACTGTTGTGTATAGAAAGGAGGTGCTGCGAGTGGCACATGAGCTACCATTTGGTGATCATTTCGGGGTGAGGACATTACAGGTTGAAATATAAAGATATTTTCACTGGCCTGGACTACACAAAGATGAAGTTGAATATTGCCACACGTCTCAAATATGTCACACAGGCAGTAATAAAACGTGCAACTTGAATACCTATTCCAGAACTTGAGGAACCTGACACAAGAGTCTTGACAAATTGTGTAGGTCCCCTATCTCAAACAAAAAGTGGGAATAAGTATTTATTAACAATAATGGATGTGTCGACTAGATTTCCAGAGGCAGACCCATTATGCAGCATCACAGTTAAAAGAGTTGTAGAAAAAAATACTTATTTTTTAACTAGGTACGAACTACCAATAGAGATCCAGACAGATCAAGCCTCACATCCGAACTATTCAAGCCGGTGATTGATAACTTGGGAATAAAGCAATTCAAATCTACTACGTAGTATTCGGAATCACAGGGAGCATGAGTGAGATGGCATCAAACAGTGAAGGGCATGTTGAGGGTTTATGGTCAGGATAATCCAGATGATTGCGATAAGGAAATTCCTTTTTAATTATTTGTGATCAGAGACACAGGAAATGAATCGACCAAATTTGTGGGCATGAAGTATAAGGACCATTAGCATTGGTTAAGGAGAAATTAATAAGTCAGACTTCAGAGACCACCCAATTGGACGATGTGTCAAATTTTAGGGAACGATTAAATAGACAATAGACAATAGGTGCAGGAGTAGGCCATTCTGCCCTTCGAGCCTGCACCTCCATTCAATATGATCATGGCTGATCATCCTTAATCAGTGTCCTGTTCCTGTCTTATTTCCATAACCCTTGATTCCACTATCTTTGAGAACTCTATCCAACTCTTTCTTAAATGAATCCAGAGACTGGGCCTCCACTGCCCTCTAGGGCAGAGCATTCCACACAGCCACCACTCTCTGGGTGAAGAAGTTTCTCCTCATCTGTGTCCTAAATGGTCTACCTCGTATTTTTAAGCTGTGTCCTCTGGTTCAGCACTCACCCCTCAGCGGAAACATGTTTCCTGCTGCCAGAGTGTCCAATCCTTTCATAATCTTAAATGTCTCAATCAGATCCCCTCTCAGTCTTCTAAACTCAAGGGTATACAAGCCCAGTCGCTCCAGTTTTTCAGTGTAAGGTAATCCCGCCATTCCAGGAATTGACCTCATGAACCTACGCTGCACTCCCTCAATAGCCAAAATGTCTTTCCTCAAATTTGGAGACCAGAACTGCACATAGTACTCCAGGTGTGGTGTCACCAGGGCACTGTACAGCTGCAGAAGCACCTCTTTGCTTCTATACTCAAGTCCTCTTTTTATGAAGGCCAGTATGCTATTGGCCTTCTTCACTACCTGCTGTACCTGCATGCTGACCTTCATTGACTGGTATACAAGAACACCCAGATCTCTCTGAATTGCCCCTTTGCATAAATTGATTCCATTGAGGTAGTAATCTGCCTTCCTGTTCTTGCTACCAAAGTGGATAACCATACATTTATCCACATTAACCTGCATCTGCCATGCATCTGCCCACTCACCTAACTTGTCCAGGTCACCCTGTAATCTCTAACATCCTCATCACACTTCACCCTGCCACCCAGCTTTGTATCATTAGCAAATTTGCTAATGTTATTGCTGATACCATCTTCTATATCATTAACATATCTTGTAAAAAGCTGCGGTACCAGCACGGATCCCTGCGTTTCCCCACTAGGTCACTGCCTGCCACTCCGAAATGCAGCCGAAATAGTGCTGGAGAGTTGGGTAGACAGCACTTAAAAGTATCGCAGCATACAATGAAACAGGAAATGGATCAGAAATCACAAATTTGCAATTTTGCAATTGGGAATACGGTATTGGTGTTACTTCCAGTAACAGTTGAGCCTGTAGAAGCAAGTTTTGGGAAGAAATTGAATGCGTTGAACAACTTGGTACGGACTCCAGACAGGATGAAATCTCACAGAGTGTGTCAACTGAATATACTAAACAGGTATGTTGAAGGTATGGAAAGCAAGAGGAGAAGGTGTTAATGATTACAGCACAGAAGGAAGAACCAAGTTCAGAGGATTCTGAATTGGACATTCCTCAATTCAAATTGAACAATGAGAAAATTGTCAAAAATTGGGATAAACTTTTGAGTTACCTTCCTCAAGAAAAGCATAGTAACCTGAAAGAGGTATTGCGATATCGTGGTGAGATATGCTAAAATAAACTGGGAAGTACGAACATAATTGTGCATGATGTAGACACAGGAGATATTGTTCCGATTAAACAACATCCTTAAAGGCATTACCCTCTAAAGTTGGCACAGGTTCAGACGGAGATAGAGCACACGCTCCAACGTGGCATAATCGAAGTGAGTTACTTTGATTGGAGCTCATGTATAGTCATGGTGCCAAAGCCAGATGTTTCCCAGCGGTCATGTGTGAACTTTCACAAAGTCAACTTCGATACAAAGACTGATGCATGTCCAATTCCATGTTTGGAGAACTGTGTCGAAAAAGTGGGAGAAGCTACTTACATTTCTAAGTTGGACTTGCTCAGAGGCTCCTGGCAAGGACCTCTGACAGAGAGAGCAAAGGCAATTTCGGCTTTCATAACACCAAATGTACTATATCAGTTCAAAGCTGTGGCATTTGTTATGTAAAACGATCCAGCCACATTTCAGAGACTGATAATAAGGTCATTGTCGGAGTACCCAACTATGTGGTGTACATTGATCACCTGTTGGTTTTTAGTCACTCATGAAAGGAACATTTACAGCATTTATCGGACTTGTTTGATTGACTTCAGAAGGCAGGCTTGTTGGTAAACCTAGCTAAAAGTGAATTTGAGAAAGCCCAAGTCACGTTCCTGGATCACGTTATTGGACATGGACCAATAGCCCCATGAGATACAAAAACAAAAGTAGTTCGGGAATGTTCCACACCGTCGACAAAAAAGAAATATACAATACTACGATTCCTGGGATTGACTGGATTTTACTGAAAGTTTGAGCCAAACTTTAAGCCGTGTGGCTGCTCCACTCACCGAATTGTCCAGGGCAAGAACTCTCTGTGGACAGAGGACTGTCAAAAGGCATTTTACAGCCTAAAAACTGTGTTAGGCACTGCCCCCAGTATTAGCTACACTCTATTACACGAAGCCTTTCAAGGTGGCTATCAATGCCAGTGATGTGGGTGTCGGTCCGATGTTCCTGCAGGAAGATGATGAGGGAATAGAAAGACCCATCGGGTATTTTTCTGGGAAGTCGAACGTTCATCAACAGAAATATTCAATGGTGGAGAAAAAGACTTTAAACTTGGTGTTGGAATTACACCATAACTGTGTTTATATTACCAGCAATGCATCTGAGACAATCGTATACACTGATCACAACACATTGACATTTGTGGAAAAACTTAAAGAAAAAATGCCAGACTGTTTACATGGAGCTTGTTGTTGCAGCCATTCAATCTGACCATTGTGCATATGGCAGGTCGCGAAAACGTGAAAGCTGATGAGTTATTGAGACTCGAATGAGATACGGAGCTGTTCTGTGGTGGGTATACCGCGGCCTGAATTTGAATGGGTTTGTGCATGTTTGAATGTTTACAATTAGTATAGTGTATCTGTCAGTTTTGAGACTATTAACTGGGTTTGGAAGGGTTAAAAATGCAACCACCTTTTAGCATTGGTGGTTCTTTTTTTAAGGGGTGAGAGAGACCTGTCACAAAGCAAGTCCATTTTTTTGTCTAAAAGTTGTTCCTTGGCTGAAGGAGACTCTGCCCTTGTTTTTTTTTCAGAGGGACAATAAAACGTGGCCAAGCTCACATCAGTCTGGTTTGGTACAGAGATGAAAAGGATTTTCAGAGGCCTTTTGTTTATATGGAAACAGATGAGACTTCAGGCCAAAATGGTCATGCTTTATAAGTGACCAGTATAACGAACGGAGAGTGGTGAGCTATTTTAGCTGAACTAGCTGAGCTGAGCAGTTTTCAGTTGAGTCTTGAACTGGGAAGTTCAACTGGGAGCTGACCTTCAACTTCAATCTGGAAGTTTGTGTTCCGTTTATACTGGGTTTATTGGGAGTTTGCTTATTGGGACAGTTGTGTATATTCGGAATAGCATAATTAAGTCTAGCTGAATCGGTTGAATTCTGTCGTGATTCTTTATTCTGTTCTTTGTGTTTCATTGTGTAATTATATGAATAAAGTTTTTGTCTGTTTTAAAATCTAGTAGTCAACCTAGCTAAATTACACCAGCTAATTTTCATTGTACACTTACCGAAACAAATTGCAAAGGTATGCCCCTGGGCTGCCTGCTTAAAAGTGTTTTGAGTAGTCTAGTCTAGTTCATAACATCTCGGAGATGGAAGATGCAATTTTGGGACTTGGCACAAACCAATCACTTTCCCTCCTCATGGTCAGCAAACCACGTTAACATAACACGCATGTACCATGAGCAATGGGACCAGGAGGAACAACATGGAGCAGTCTGTCTGTGCAGTCTATGCCTCACAGGTTTGTCGTATTGCAGCAACAATGACATCCTCCGATTTCAGTGTAACAGTTTGGTGGGGCTGAATGGCCTCTTCTGTTCATATGTCAGTGTCTCGAGGGAATGAATGTCTTCCTCCTGACCCGAAGGCAGAGGTTCAAGGACTTCAGTGGGAAACCCATGGTTTCTGCCTACCAGCACGTTGTGCTGACTAGACTCGATCTTCCCGAGTTATAGGAGACAAAGAGAAGGCTGGAAGAACACAGCAAGCCAGGCAGCATCATGAGCTGGGAAAGTCAACATTTGAGGTATAAATGTCCTTCAGAACTGGGGTGGGGAATAGGGGGAGCTGCAGATAAAGAGGGAAGGGAGTGGTTCGGGTGGGGAGATCAGGGGTATGGTGAGTTATGGTTATGTGGACCCAAGTGGTGGGTGCAAGCTGGTTGGGCGATGGGAGGGATGAATCCCGTTGGGAGCTGAAAGGTAGGGTCGTTAGGTGGAATGGAAGACATCCTTGTCACTTCCTATTTCAATTCTCTTTCCCAATCCCTTTCCGACATGGCCATCCTTGTCCTCCTCCATTGCCACAATGAACCAAACCATAATCTGGAGGAACAAGATCTCATCTGTCACCTGTGCAGCCTACAACCCGGGGACTCAACATTGAATTCTCCAATTTCAATAAACCTCCCTTACAATCCCCCGACTCCCTTCCTAAGCCCTCCCCTCTCTTCCATTACTCTGAGCAACCTTTTGCCCAGCTACCAACTGGATTCAGCCCTCCCATCAACAATTCGCTGATACCCTTTACCTGTGTTCACTTATCCCCCACCTCGCCACTCTGCCTCCTCCTCCCTCACCCTCCACTTTATGTATAGACCCCCTTACTCCCATCCACAGTCCTGACGAAGGGTTTTATCCAAGGCGTTCACTTCTCAAAGTGTTGATGCTGCCTTGCTTATTCTGTTCTTCCTACTTCCTGCGTGTGCATTTTGGATTCCAACACCTGCTTTTATTTTAAATTGTCTTCTTGTGTAATAGGCAGGAGTGAGTGAACGCATTGCGCCTCTTGTTATCCAATAGATCTGATGGGCTGAATGGCTTTCTTATATTACTGGGAAACCAGCTAGAGTTGCTGAAGGGGTTCCTCTTTCTTTTAACCGTGGAAATGTTTAGTGTCCAGCAGTGCTTTTGATCAATGTTACCTTTACATTAACAGCACAAGCTTGAATGTTGCCCAGATTTGATACTTTAGTACCTTAGGAGGATACTTATTGTTCGGAACATTGTATAATCTTAAAAGAACATCCCCATCACTGATTGTGTGACAGAGTGAAAGACATTGATGAAGCAGCTGAAGATGTTTGTGCCGAAGAAGCCACCCTGAGGATTGCCCATAGAGATATCCAGTGACTGGGAGGATTGATGCCCACCAGCCCCATTGTGCTCTGAATGATTCAACCAGTGGGGAGTTTACAACCGATTCCCATCAAGTTCAATTTTCTTCTGTCTCCTTGACATCTTGCTCAATCAAATACTACTGTGATATCTGGGCCAGTCACTTTACGCTGTGTTCATATCTTCTATCCATGTCAACAGGCCAAGGTATGTGTGTGGGGAGTGTTTCCTTCTCTCAGGGAGTAGTGATGGTGGGGACCAGACAGTCAGGGGAGGCTACATCACTGAAATGTTTGGGGAGTGCGAGTGGGTTTCAATGGGTTTTGACCCGTCAGAGAGTCGAGGGCTACAAAGAATTGGGCATTAAAGAGAAATTGCGGCCGAGTGCAAATCAGCCCTGACTTACTGGATGGAAGGACAGGTCTGAGGAGCTATGTGGCCTGGTTTTATTACAGTATACCCCATAGTCCAGTCACTTTGTGACCTCTTCCATTTCCTGTGTTACTGATTCAAGTGGCTGAATAGATTGATCCTGTTGCTGTGTAATTGGATACTGGTGCTGCATGATCTGGTTACAGTTTTATAGGCCCAAGGGACTTATTGGTCTCCTCCTGTAATTAGCTATCATGCTCCAGGGGCTGAAATGCCTCATTCTGTTCCGATGTAACTGAAATCCATATCGACTAAATCTACCGCCCATGGAGAAAGTGAGCACGGCAGATGCTGGAGATCAGTGTCGAAAAGTGTGGCACTGGAAAAACACGGCATTTCAGGCAGCAACAGAGGAACAGGAGAATCGATGTTTTGGATGTTCCTAATGAAAGGCTTATGTCCGAAACATAGATTATCCTGCCCCTCGAATGCTGCCTGACCTGCTGCACTTTTCCAACACCACATGTTTTGAAGTCTACTGCCCCACACAAGTCAATTTTCCTCGTCACATCATCCAATTACTTTAAGAGAATTGTCAGGTACAAACTTCCCCGCACAAAGCCACACTTACTATTCCTAATCAAAGCTTGCCTTTCTAAATGCAAGTAAATCTTATCCCTCAGAACCTTACTGGTCTTTAGTTCCAAGGCTTTTTGTATTCAGTTCTTTTTGAATAAGGGCACAACATTTGCTATCCTCCAGGCTTCCGGGACGTCACTGTGGTCAGTGATGATCAACATTATAAGCCAGAGTCCCCGCAAATCCTTCTGGAGCCCCTTGAGGTGTTCTTGGATATATCGGGTAAGGACCGTGAGATTTATCCACTTTTAAACATTCCAGTACGTCCAAAATCTCCTCTACTATGATATGGATTGTCCCTAAGGTATCACCACTAACTTCCTCAAGTTCTCAAGTGAACATGTCTTTCTCCACGGTAAACATAGAGTAGAAATATTCATTGAGGACTTCACACATCTCTAATAGTTCCACACATACTTGTCCACATTGGTCTTTGAGGAGTTCAATTTTCTATCCAGTTACTGATTTTTCTTTTAACATATTTAAAGTAGATTTTTGGATTCATCCTAATCTTCTCAGCCAAGGCTCTTTCTTGCCCCTGTTCACCCTACTGATTTCCTTCTTCAGTAAACTCCGTTATCTCTTATATACCTCCAGGGATTCCCTTGATTCCAGCGGCCTGGACCTGAGCCACGCCCCAAGTTCGAACATGAACCTGTGGACCAGTATTGTCCCTCTCCGTAACTATTTGAAAATTAATAGAACTATGGTTACTGGTCCCACAGTGCTCCCCCACTGTTAACCCAGTCACCTGTCCTGCCCTATTTCCTAAGAAAATTTAGAGTTTTGTCCCTTCCCGAGTAGGACACTCTGTCTACTGCTTGAGGAAACTTTCCTGACGCTTTTATCAGATTCTATCTCATCAAATGCCTTAGCTCTGTCCATTCCAGTCTGTATTTAAAAATTAAAATCCCCTATTATGATAAACCTATTGCTCCTGCAGGTCTCCCCCCTCTTGCTGCATATTTGTTACTCTCATTCCTGTTGACTATTTCGGGGCCTATAATACATCCCCAATCACCTCACCAACCCCCTTCCTATTTCTTAACACCACCCACAAAGCCTCACTGGGTGATCCATCAGTTATTTTATCTCTGATCACTGTTGTGGCACTCCCCTTAATCAGAAATGCAACTCCCCTCCCCTCCTTCCACCATCTCTGTCTCACCTAAAGCACCTGTACCCTGGCACATTAAGCTGTCAGTCCTATCCATCACTTAGCCATGTTTGTGTAATGGCTATAATATCGAACTCCCACCTACCTATCAACGCCCTGAGTTCATCGGTCTCACCTGTAGGGCTTCTTGCATTGAAATAGATGCAATTTAATCCAAAAGGCATTTCACTGTCGTTTTAGAGCCTAATCTTACTATTTCTGATTACTGTATCTCCTTCCAGCCTCGCACATGCCTCCCTGCTCTTGAGGATACCACCTCCTGCCAATCTAGTTTAAACCCACCCTTGTAGCACTATCAAAACTGGCCCCCAAGATATTGCTGCCCCCTCCAGTGCAAGTCTCTGACGGTAATGTCCCTCTCATGACATTACCACAGTCAAAGTTTTTTTTTAATGTTTCTCCTAGCGCTCTGAAATCACGCTGCAGGAACTCGTCCCTGTTGCTACGGGTATCATTTGTGCTAAAGTGCATGATGATTTCTGGCTGCTCACCCAACCCCTTGAGAATGTTCTGCAGCCACTTGGAGACATCCTGGACCCTAGCACCTGGGAGGTAACCCACCATCCTGAATTCCCGTTTGTGGCCACAGAATCTCCGATCTGTCCCTCTAACAATCGACCCTCCTATCTTTAATGATCTGTTTACCTTTACCGTTTCCCACTGTGCCCCAGAGCCAGTAGTAGTACCACCAACCTGGCTACTGCTGCTTTCCCATGAACGGGCATCGCCCCCAACAATTCAAACTGGTCTAATTGTTATCGAGAGGAATGGCCACAGGTATTTCTGTACTCTCTGCCTACTCGCTTTGCCATTCCTGGTGGTTGCATAGCTACTCTCTACCTGGAACATGACAGGAAGCAAGGTACGCCTGTTGGATTAAAGTGTGTTTATTTAAATACAACAGCACTGACAGATAAAGCTAATGAACTGAGGGCGATGAACATTGGACTGGAATATTACAGTCATTAAAGGAACAAAACTAGGGGCGTGTCTTGGGTGTGGCCACCACACTAAAGCACTTCTCTATGAAGTTCTCAGTATCTCAGATGACCCTGAGTGCATCCTAAGTTAGATTACCTACAGTGTGTAAACAGGCCCTTCGGCGCAACAAATCCACACTGACCTACCAAAGAGCAGCCCACCCAGACCCACTCCCCTACACCTAACACTACGGGCAATTTAGCATGACCAATTCACCTAAGCTGCACATCTTTGAACTGAGAGAGGAAACTGGAGCACCCAGAGGAAACACATACAGATATAGGCAGAACGTGCAAACTCCACGCAGACAGTTGCCCGAGCCAGGATTTGAACCCTGGTCCCTAGTGCTGTGAGGCAGCAGTGCTAACCACTGAGCCACCGTGCCACCCAACTCCAGCTCCCTAACACGGTCTCCCAGGAGCTGAAGCTGGGTGCAGTGCCCACACGTGTAGCCATCAGGGACGGTGGAAATCTCCATGAGCTCCCACATCCCACACGAGGAACGTGCGACTGCCCTAACTGCCATCTCTACTGCTGTAGTAATAAAGTTAAATGGACTGTATTTCAGTTTCCCTGTACATTTTGCTGAGCTGGAGCTGTCCGAAGCCCCTCGTGTTAAAGCCCTACTGCTAACTCCGCTACAACGGCATGTCTCTCTACCCCTCCACATACAGTTTTGGTCAGGGAAGGAAGGAAGGAAGGAGACACGACATGATGTAGTGTTTAGGCCTTCAACACATGGCCCCTGACTACCAGGTCCCAGTGCAGGTCGCTGCTTGGCCTTGGAGGGTGTCTTGCTGAGGTCTTCCTTCTGGTAGTGGTGACTGTGTCGATGCAAATCCTCACCCCGACAGGCAATCCGCGTTGTCGCAGTCCTCTTGTACTTTCTGTCTATTCGTATCGCGTTTATGAATTCCTTGAATCCCTCGATTACATTCCAAACTGTGTCTCACTCCATAGTGAGAGAGGTTGATGTTTATGTGAATACAGGGCTATTGGAAATGAACACCATTCGACATAGAGGCAACAATATGTCTGTCCGCTCACTGAGTCTGCTTTTCCTTCGATTAGGTTACATTTATTTTGTTAATCCCCCATTCCACTTTCCTATGATTTCCCTTAACACTTGCATAAAAATCTGTCTGTCTCAGCCTTGAAGATATTTAGTGATCCAGCCTCAACAGTCCGCCGAATTTTCTGTAATTATTTCCCTCTCACTGATGTGAGGCTTGGTGGTCTTTAATCTGGTGATTTGCCCACTCTATCTTGCATAAACGTCCAATTCTTCCTCAGTTCCTATGTCAATTTGCTGAATAGTCAAACGGTCACTCTCCCTGAATCCAGAAACTGCTTCTCCAAACTGAAGACCGATTCGTAGAATGTATTTAACATATTCTCTGGCTCTGTGAACAGGCTGTCCCCTTAGACCCTAACACTCTCATTCTTTCCCACGTTATCATCTTCCCCTTAATAAACCAAAACAAAAGACTTTGGATTCTTGCTAATCTTACCTGCTAATGTTTTATCAACCCTCCTTCTGCTCTTCCACTGACTTTTTAAGTTTAGCCCTCCACTTGCTATATTCTTTTAGGATCTTCATTGACCTTCTCACTTGGAACCTGCTTTAAGCTTCTCTTTCCTTTTTCATCCTGTTCGGAATTTGTGTCGACATCTGAGGTTCTCTGGGCTTGTTTTCCTAAATTTTATCTTCGTTTTAACATGCTGGGCTGACACTGTCATCAATTCCATTTTAATTAAATGATCCCTCAACCCCCGCCCCACCTTGTTCTGCTACGCTTTCACACAGAAGCAACTGCACTTTGCCCAGATCCTGAATTTTTTTTTCATAAAATTTGTCTACCCAATCCAAAAAGGTTTTATGTTTCAAACATTTTTGGGGTCTTTTCCTCAGCAAAGTCAAAATGTATGATATCACGGTCACTGGCCCTATAATGCTTTCCGACTTCTGCCTGGAACACCTGACTGGATTCGTTCCCCACAGTGAGGCCCAGCACTGCACTGCCCATTGTTGTATCTGCTCTATGTTGATATAATAAGCTCTTAGGAATAAATTTCAAAGCACCTGCTCCCGCTTAAGAAGTTATCACTGCCTTAATGAGTGCTTTGAATTGAAAAGCCTGAATATAATGATCCTATTATTGTTTTTACACATCTCAGTAACTTGGTTATATACCTGCTCCCGTACTTTCCTTTATCTGGGGGTCTACAATATATCCCAAGCAGTGTTTCTGACATGATTTTGAGACTGAGCTTTAACCACCAAGCCTCATTAGAAGATCCTTTCAAGATACCGTCCCTTCTTACGCCAGTAACTGACTCCATATTAATAAGGCACTACTATCTCCTCTTTTACCCTCTCACCTGTCCTGACAAAAGTTCTGGTACCACAGATTATTGAGTTGTTAGCCATGACCTCTCTCAAACACATCTCTGTAATGGCAAAAATGTCACACTTCCACATGTCACCTCGTTTCCTTGTCATATTTGTCTGTCTGATAATATTGGCAGCATTAATGTAAAGCCCATCCGACCTGGAATATATCACCTGGAATACTCTGTACCTCGGAGTTCTTCAGTCATTCACTGCTCGTTATCAAGCTGTCCAATTCATGAACCAAAACTGTAACTCTGGGACTGAATGAAAATTTGTTGAATTGTAATTTCGTTTTTAGTATAAGTGTTCGTCAAATGCAGCTTTCCAGAACTGAACAGTCAGCTCTAAATACAACGAGTTTCTGCTGATTAATTGCCTGCTCAGTGTGCAGAGAGGACAGCCCTCAGTAATGGAGAATGAATCCTGGTGATCAGAGTCGAAAAGTGTGGCGCGAGGAAAGCACAGCCATTCAGGCAGCATCAGAAGAAAAGCAGAGTCAAAGTTTTGGCATCTGCCCTTCATGAGAAAGGCATTCCCCTGTTTTCCATTACATAATACACAGAATATTGGGAACCATACTTGCTCAGGAAGGCAGCACTGTACAGAACCCTGAAATGGAAAGCTGTCAATCAGTTGGTTGGACAGAGAGTAGACAAGTTGAGGTGAAATACAGACTGATTGAAGTACAAACATAAGGATAGATAAATCTCTCGGCCAGACAGGCAACACCCCAGGTTACTACAGGAAGAGAGGAAAGAGATTTCTGTGATTTTGGCGATGATCTTTGCGTCATCACTCTCCATTTGAGAAACGTCGGTTGATTGGAGGGTGGCAAATGTTACTCCCTTTTTCAGGCAAGGGAACAGGGATTGTCCGGAGAATGACAGACCAGTCGGTCTTGCATCAGTATTGGCCAAAGTATTGGAGAGGATTCTGAAAAATCATAGTTTGATTAGAAATAGTCAGAATGGCTTTATGAGGGGCAGGTCATACCTCACAACAGTTATTAAATTCTTTGAGGATGGGATTAAACGCACTGAAGAAGGTAGAGCAGTGAATGCGGAGTGCATGGATTTTAACAAGGTGTTTGATAAGCTTCCCCGTGGTAGTTTCATTCAGAAAGTAAGGAGGCATGGCATACAGGGTGATCTATCTGTCTGGATACAGAATTGGCTAGCCCATAGAAGACAGAGGGTGGTGGTAAATGGGATGTATTCAGTGTGAAATTAGGTGACCAGTGGTGTTCCGTACGGATCGGTTCTGGGACCTCTGCTGTTTGTGATTTTGATAAATGACTTGGATGACGAAGTGGAAGGGAAGATTGGTAAGTTTGATGATGTAACACAGTTTGGTGGAATTGTGGATAGCGTGGAGGGCTGTTATAGTTTGAAACAGGACATTGACAGGATATAGGACCCAGCTGCTAAGTGGCAGATGGTGTTCAATCTGGAAAGTGGGAAACGATTCATTTTGGAAGGTTGAAGTTGAATGCAGAATACAGGGTTAGAGGCAGGATTCTTACATTGTGGAGGAATGGAGGATCATCTGGGCCACAACACAGCTCCCACAAAGTTTCTACCAAGGCTTATAAGGTTGTTAAGAAGGTGTTTGATGTGTTCATTAGCCGAGGGATGAAGTTTAACAACTGGAAGGTTATGCTCCAACTCTATGAGCTCTGGTGAGACCACACTAAGAATATTATGATCAGTTCTGGTTGCCTCGTAAAAGGAAAGGTGTGGAAGCTTTGATGAGAATGCTGAGGAAATTCATCAACATGCTGCCTGGACTGGAGGAGATGTCTTGCAAAGAAACTTTGAGGGAGCTAGGGTGTTTTCCTCATTGTAACGAGGAAGAATGGAACGTGACTTGACAGCGGTATAAAAGATGATGAGAGGCATAGATACAGCGGACAGCCAGAGACTTTCTCCCAGGGTGGAAATGGCTATCTCGAGGGGGTATGATTTTAAGGTAATTGGAGGAAGGTTTAGGGGAGATGTCAGAGGTAGGTTCTTGACACACACAATGGTGGGTGTGTGCAAGGAAGAGCCAATAGTTGTAGTAAAATCAGCTATATTAGGGATATTTAAATGGATAGGCACATCAATGATAGTATAGTGAAAGGTATGTAGGTTAGTCTGATCTTAGAGTAGGATAAAAGGTCGACAGAACGTCAAAGGCCGAAGGGCCTGTACAGTGCTGCACTGTTCTATGTTTCCAGTTTCACCCAGCTTGTGGATTCTCATCAATTGTTGAATGTGTGAGGGAGTGATGTGTGTGAGATCAGGAAGCTTTGGAGAGGTGTAAGGGCAAAACCTCCAGTTATTTTGAGCAATGTTACAGTCACCTGAAAGCCACTATAATAAGTGTGGTTATTTGGATCAGACAGAATCCACCAAGTTCAGTTATTAATGTGATTTGTGAAATGCTGTTTTCTGCTGGTTACTTCACATACATTCTACTGTGTGATCCATGTAGTCATCTCTGACCATTCACAGAGAAGTACACTTTGACTTTGATACTGGAGAATGTGAAGGTGACATGTATTGGATATGGCTTTAGAGGTTTCTTTGTGAGATACAAGGTACTGCAATAGATTGTCAACTTGTTAACGTCTTCACCCATGTCTGGTCCGGGATGCAGATGTATGGAGTCTGGGAGACAGGTCAGACTTCATCACCATAGGTAACTTGTATGGTGTGATTCTGGCTCTCCATGTCAAAACGTCTGCTCTCCGGGACAGGCTCTAACTGAAGATAAATTTCAAAATCTGGTTGCTGGTCAGCATTAGTATTTAACCTGGACAATATTTGTAGCTACACTGAGACCAGTGATAGTCTGTTGTTGGTTTCTCCCCCTGCCCAAGGTGGATTCCAAATTATTTGTTTTGAAGTAATGTTTGACTGACTGCCCTGAACCAGGTTAGAAGCTCTATGCACAGATTCTGGAACAGGCCACTGAGTGTCTCTGTATCACAGGCAGCTGTGAGGTCCAATAACACTGTAAATGATTTCAGATAAATTGGAAGCAATTTTCAGCGTAGCTCATTGCAAGGTGTTGAGTTTACTGACCCGAACAATAATCGGATGTTTGTTATATTTCATGAATTGGGCAACAATAAGATCTGAACGATAACCATTTAACTGAACGATAATCTCTTAAATCAATTCTGTTGATTCTATATTTATGGAACTAAAATGTAAATTTCTGTCAAGATTTTCTAACTCAGAAATAAAGCTTGTATATTTTATTTTATCGAAGAAAGAACATAACTCTTGTGGTAATCAGAATTAGATATTCAATGTCAGGATTCAAAGCAATGTTTTTTAGATTAGATTACTTACAGTGTAGAAACAGGCCCTTCAGCCCAACATGTCCACACCGACCCGCCGAAGCGTAACCCACCCAGACCCATTCTCCTACATTTACCCCTTCACCTAACACTATGGGCAATTTAGCATGGCCAATGCACCTGACCTGCACATTTTTGGACTGTGGGAGGAAACCGGAGCACCCGGAGGAAACCCACGCAGACACGGGGAGAACGTGCAAACTCCACACAGTCAGTCGCCTGAGGCGGGAATTAAACCCAGTTCTCTGGCGCTGTGAGGCAGCAGTGCTAACCACTGTGCCACCGTGCCACCCACTCCAAAAGTTTTAAAGTGGTTGGCTTCTGAGTGATTACATATTCAGAGTGAGCAGAAGATTGAACATACAAATAGAATTAGCGTTCTTATACAATTATATATATATATATATATATATATATATATATATATATATATATATATATATATATCAGTTTAATTTCTCACTGAAATGTATGATCTTCAGCTATTTGCCAGCAATTTTAAAATCGCAATAATTCAACATGGACTGTGAATATTAAACTAAGTAAATTATTGTTTTATCAAATTTCAGTGAACATTAACTTGAAAACTTCCAATTTTAGAATGAATGATAATTAATATGAAATGTGGAGAGTGAAAAAAAACAACGAACATAATATCATGTCAGTGAAATGTCAGAGATTTCCAAAAGGTTTTGTGCCAAAGCAATGATATATTTGCTTTAGTAATTGGAATACAACACGTAAAGTATTCATGTTCTAAGTAATAATTAGACTACATAATGAAGCTGATCTTGCAATACTTGTATTTTAAATGTTTATGCTGCACCAAATAATCAGATATTTGCGAGCATTTATACTGTGAAATAATTGGATACTGACTTTTATTCACAGCTGACACATGATAGAGTATAGAAAATTAAAGTACAGGAGGAAGCCATTGGCTATTATGTATGAATCAGCTCCAAACACATCTCCCAAGAACCTCCCATTTGCCAGCCCTCTCTCTGTCGCCCGTTAATTTCATAATTTCCAAATATATATCCAGTTTTCCTTTGAATATTCATTCACAACTTTCCGAGCCAGTCAATTCCAATTCGTAACAATTCTCTAAATAAAGACACTTTTCCTTATTTCACTCCTAGCTCTTTTACTGACAACCTTGAAATTAGAATTCTTTGATGCTATAATGCCAACTAATAGAACATTATTTTTCACTCTGACAGTTTATTCATACTTTTGAGCACCGCAATAAATTTATATCTTTCTCTGTTCTGCTCCAGGAACAACATACCTTGCAAGAACTGTATCAAACACTACAACGGAAAAACAAGTAGAAAACTAGTCGCCAGGATATATGAACATCAACTAGCCACAAACTGCATGACCCCAACACTAATTTCTTGCCTACTGATGAGGAAATACGCCACTTTGACTAGGTCTGCATATCCATTCTAGGACATGCCAAACAGAGACAAGCACAAGAATTCCTAGAAACATGACATTCCAACCGGAACTCCATCAACAAACACATCAATTTTGACTCCATCTACCATCCTCTGAGAAAAAGGGCCGGAAATGACATCATCGACACAGAAAATTACATTACCAACGCAATGAAACCGAAACACTTCAGTAGAAAGTGGGAGATAACACCAGCACTTCACTGGAGGCTCACTTACTGACACAGTCAATGGAAAAACCAGGAACTGCCATTAACTATTGCTTCAGAACATATCAGTGTTCATGGCTGCCACCACATAGAATAATTGAATGAAAATGCGAGCCTGCACCACCAATTTCATATCCAAAGGCTATTTTTAAAAGTTTGTGAGATTATCTGCTCAATCACCCGCCGAGGGAATGCATTCCAGACACATGTCACCAGGGGCAGAACGGTGGCTCAGTGGTTAGAACTCCTGCCTTAGACCGCGAGGATACAGGATTGATTCCAGTCTCGGGTGACTGCCTGTATGGATTTTGCACATTCTCCCCGTGTCTGCGTGGTTTCCGCTAGTTACTTCGGTTTCCTCCTACAATCCAAAGATGTGCAGGTTAGGTGAATTGGCCATGCTTAATTCGCCATTGTGTTCAGGGATGTGTAGGTTAGGCGCATTAGTCAGGGGTAAATATAGGAGGAACATGTTTGTGTGGGTTATTCTTTGAAGGGTCAGTGTGGATTTGTTGGGCCGAAGAGCCTATTTCCACAGTGTGGGAATTTTATATTCCATGTCTGTACCACCCTCTCCGTTCAAAACTGACTCACAAATCCTCTCTCAATCCCCTGCCTTTCACTTTAAGTATGTATCCCTTTGTTTTTGACCCTTCCAGTAAGGTAAACAGCTGCCGTCTGTTCATCCTCTCCATCCCCCTTATGCTTTTGTATACCTGTACCAGGTTTCCTCATCAACCTTCCCTGCTGCAATGAAAAAAGGAGCAAATTTAGCCCGCGCACTTCATAGTTTGAGTACTCACTTGTCTTGTTAATTCAGATGTGCATTATCTCACATTTATCAGTGTTAAACTTCATCGGCCATTAATCTTAGTATAGACATCATCTGTTAATATCGTCCTTAGGCTAACCATTTCCTCCTCACTGTGAACCACCCATTTAATCTTTGAGACTCCATACCAGGGGAAAAAAAACCATGTCAACCGCAATTGATGGAGATACAGAAATAGAGAGTGAATGTGCAATCTGAACAAGAATCAAATGCTGGAAAATGAAGTACATCAAAACTTAATTTGCAATGGAACCAGATCCCAATTTTCCTGAACAGTGATGTTTTTCAGGAGAAAGTGAGGTCTGCAGATGCTGGTGATCAGAGCTGAAAATGTGTTGCTGGAAAAGCGCAGCAGGTCAGCCAGCAACCAAGGAACAGGAGAATTGACGTTTCGGGCATAAGCCCTTCTTCAGGAATAAGGAAAGTGTGTCCAGCAGGCTAAGATAAAAGGTAGGGAGGAGGGACTTCGGCGAGGGGCGTCGGAAATGCGATAGGTGGAAAGAGGTCAAGGTGAGGGTGATAGGTCAGACTGGGGTGGGGGCGGAGAGGTCAGGAAGAAGATTGCAGGTTAGGAAGGCGGTGCTGAGTTCGATGGATTTGACTGAGACAAGGTGGGGGGAGGGCAAATGAGGAAACTGGTGAAATCCGAGTTCATCCCTTGCGGTTGGATGGTTCCGAGGCGGAAGATGAGGCGCTCTTCCTCCAACCGTCGTGTTGTTGTGGTCTGGCGATGGAGGAGTCCAAAGACCTGCATATCCTTGGTGGAGTGGGAGGCAGAGTTGAAGTGTTGAGCCACAGGGTGGTAGGGTCGGTTGGTCCGGGTGTCCCAGAGGTGATCTCTGAAACGCTCCGCAAGTAGGCGGCCTGTCTCCCCAATATAGAGGAGGCCACATCGGGTGCAGAGGATGCAATAGATGATGTGTGTGGAGGTGCAGGTGAATCTGTGGCGGATATGGAAGTTTCCTTTGGGGCCTTGGAGGGAGGTGAGGGGGGAGGAGTGGGCGCAAGTCTTGCATCTCCTGCGGTTGCAGGGGAAGGTGCTGGGAGTGGAGGTTGGGTTGGTGGGGGGTGTGGATCTGACGAGGGAGTCAGGGAGGGAGTGGTCTTTAAGGAATGCTGATCGGGGAGGGGAGGGAAATATATCCTTGGTGGTGGGGTCCGTTTGGAGGTGGCGGAAATGACGGCGGATGATGCGCTGTACATGGAGATTGGTGGGGTGGTAGGTGAGGACCAGTGGGGTTCTGTCCTGGTGGCGGTTGGAGGGGCGGGGCTCAAGGGCGGAGGAGCGGGAAGTGGAAAAGATGCGGTGGTGGGCATCGTCGATAACGTCGGGGGGGAAATTGCGGTCCTTGAAGAAGGAGGCCATCTGGGTTGTACGTTTTTGGAACTGGTCCCCCTGGGAGCAGATGCGGCGGAGACGAAGGAATTGGGAGAATGGGATGGCATTTTTACAGGGGGCAGGGTGTGAGAATGTGTAGTCCAGGTTGCTGTGGGAGTCGGTCGGTTTGTAGTAGATGTCCGTGTTGATTCGGTCGCCTGAGATAGAAATAGACAGGTCGAGGAAGGGGAGGGAGGAATCTGAGACTGTCCAGGTGAATTTGAGTTCGGGGTGGAAGGTGTTGGTGAAGTGGATGACCTGTTCAACCTCCTCGTGGGAGCACGAGGCGGCGCCGATACAGTCATCGATGTAGCGGAGGAAAAGGTGGGGGGTGGTGCCAGTGTAGTTGCGGAAGATGGACTGTTCCACATATCCTACGAAGAGGCAGGCATAGCTGGGGCCCATGCGCGTGCCCATGGCTATTGCCTCCGTTTGGAGGAAGTGGGAGGATTGGAAAGGGAAGTTGTTCAGGGTGAGGACCAGTTCAGTCAGTCGAAGGAGGGTTTCCGTGGAAGGGTACTGGTTGGTACGGCGGGAAAGGAAGAAGCGGAGGGCTTTGAGTCCTTTGTGATGGGATATGGAGGGTGTACAGGGACTGGATATCCATGGTGAAGCTAAGGCGTTGGGGACAGGGGAAGCGAAAATCATGGAGGAGGTGGAGGGCATGGGTGGTGTCCCGAAAAGTGATGTTTTTCACCCAACCTCACTTTTGCTCAAGCAAGTTTTTCCCAGTCACTAAAACCATTAGCCATTCTTCCTCCACCTTCCTACTCTTTTTTGCACTCCAACTTCCCTTACACTACCCCTTCTGCTGCGACATACTCGTCCACTGATGATATCTCTTTGCATCTTTCTTCTCCCACTCCCACTGTAAGTTACACCAGTTCCCTAGTTACTCCCACTTCCACTGGCCATTCCTTTCCCTGTTTGATTTCCAACTGGGGTGATGAGAACTGCTGGCTTCTGTGCTGCTATTGGTCATCAGTGAATGATGACATTGAGATGACCAATGTCCAATTGGAACAGACAATCGTGTGTGTGTGTGTGTGTCACTGTCCAATGCACCGTGAACAGGGTGGTTTTGTTCCCCATAGAGAGTGGAACTTTTTTTCTGTCTCTGAGTCACAACGCTTAATCAAACAGCCTCACTACAAATAGGACAAACATCTCCTCAGAAATAGACGTCCATGCATCAGTTTTTCCTTAAACGTTGTGAGGACAGTGCCCACATTGTTCAAATAAGCCATGTTCTATCATTTTGCTCTTTACCATTTTAACTGATTTTCCAATGTCATTAGAGGTGAGATCAGAGTAACTTCCCTTGCATCAAAGTAATATTTGACTCATATAGCATCACTAACCGTCAGCAAACTGCGGTTAACGGGAATCAGAGGAAATTCTGTGCTGGTAATTTCCTCAATGAACAATGACACCTTCCCGAGAGCTATTGTGAATGACAAATAAACTCTGCCTTTGCTAGTGCCTTCCAAAATCATGCATGGATTTGTCTTATTAATAACATCATATATTTTCAGAGTTTGGTCTAAAGTCTCAGAAAAGTAAGACCTTGCTGGTTGGGTATCACCCCAATGAAATCAGAACATTAAAATAAGATAACGATTCAATCAGGTTACTTTCTGAGGAGTGGTCGTGCGATGTCAGTGCCACTGAGTTCATCATTTTCTCTGTCAAATAGCATCTCATCACATTGGCTCAAGGCTGCACCATTCCACAATTCTACTTCATTCTCCACCTCATTCGCCGTGCTCGCCAGATATACGAGGCCCACAAGATGTAATAACTTAGAGATACCTATGAGCCTCTGGAACCTGCCACCCCACCCATGCCCTGCGCTCTGAGTCCATCCCCTCCCCAAAGCCCACCTCCTGACGTGTATTCACCATCCCTCCTAACCTTCCACGCTCTAATGCTGAATGTTCTGCACTCAGCAAAGATCTCGGCTTTATCCCTCTGTGCCCCCACTTTAATGAATTTCAGGAACGACATAATGTTGAACTTCTCTTCCACCGTCTTCTCCTCAGTGTCCATTTCTTTGGGCAAGAGTCCATTCCCCATCCCACAGAACCTTCCCCCAGCTCCAACACTCTCCCTCCACCTGGACCCATTCCTCTGGCGTTTACTTTGACTCAATCTGTTCTTTGAGAACTTTCAATGAGACACTGGTTGTTTTAATTTCTCTGCATCCCCGTCACCCCAGACTGTACGCTGTATGCTTCGATCCAACCCAGACTGTGTCATTCAGCCTTTGCCGATAAGGCTGCTGCAGTTTGGTGGACTCACCTCTCCATTTCAGAGGCTGAGTGCCAGCTCTCAGATACCTCCACATATCACCTGCTGTCCCATAACCCTGCCATGGCACATCAGGCTATTCTATTAACTAAATCTGACAACATTTCATCAGGAGATTCCCACCCACTCGCCCCCACATAACAGTCCCAAAGCTGATGGCCCTCTGACAGCAGAGCTCACTTTTTTCTCCTCCTGAAAACCCACAAACAGAACTACCCATGCAGACCCATTGCTTCAGCCTGCTCCTGCCATACAGAGGGGGTGCATGGATGCACACGTGGGCCCAAGTTATAACTGTTCCTTCATGGGGTACGTTTACCATTCCTTGTTCCAGTTCTATTCCAGCCCCCATCCACAACTGTTTATCTGATGCATAGATGATATCATAGCTGCTCCTCCTCTCTCTTGTCCAGAATTGGAAAAGTTCATCGTTTCCAATTTGCACACCTCCCTCATTTTCACCTGGTCTATCTCTGACTCCTCCCTTTCTTTCCTCGACATCTCTGCTTCTATTTCTGGGGATAGATGGGTCACTGATATCCACTATTAAACCAGCGACTCCCACAGCTACCTGGAGTATGCACCCACACACCCTGTTTCCTGCAAAGACTACATTCCATTCCTCCAGTTCCACCCTCTCAACCGCATTGCTTCTGATGATGTCAACTTCTAAAATGTTTCCTCTAAAATGTCCACCTTCTTCCTCAACCGAGCATTCCTAAGCACTTTTGTCGACAAGGCTCTCAACCAGTTCTGACCCACCTCCTGCACTTCTACCCTCACCCTTCCTCCTCCCTCCTGCAACAGCGTTAGAGTTCTCCCTGTCGTTACCTACCATCCCACCAGCATTCACATGCAGAAGATCATCAGTCTGCATTCCCCCACCTCCAGCGAGATGCCACCACCAGACACATATTTGCCTCCTCTCCCTTTTACCGCCTTTCTGAAATGACCATTTCCTCCAGGACACCCTGATCCGCTTATAATTCACTGCCCACATCTCCCTCCACCATCTCCCCCACCCCCCACCATGGGTCCACTGCACTTTCTTCTGCCGGAGGTGTTACACTTTCCCATTTATCTCGTCTATCCTCACTATCCAAGGGCCAAACATACCTCCGAGGTGAAGCAGCATCCTATCACAATTTCCCACAATCCGGTCTAATACATTCGCTGCTCACATTGTGGCCTGCTCTACATTGGGGAAACTAAAGGTAGACTGGGTGAACAGTTCACAGAATAACCAAGCTGTACCTATGCAAAACACTCCGATTTTCCAGTTGCCTGCCAGTTTAATACCCCATCCTGTTCCCTGGCCAATATCTCTGTGGCAGGCTTGCTGCAGTGTTCCAGGACATTTCAACGCAAACTGGAAGAACAACACCTCATTTTCCGCGGGCGGACCCTGTAGCTCTTCAGACTAAAAAAAAATTCAATAAATTTAGGGACTGAACTCCTCAATGACTCCTACCCATACCACCAGGCCTAATACTCACTTAGCATTACATTACTCACCCCCTATTGTTAGCTACTAACAGTCTCCATTAACAGCTATTCAACCTCTTCTGTATATAAATCAACACTTTCAGGGCTACCATCCGTTCTGAGGAAGAGCCGCTGAACTAGAAACTTTAATTCTGATTTCCCTGCACAGAGGCAGTTAGACTCAAAACGTCAGCTCTTTTCTCTCCTTACAGATGCTGCCAGACCTGCTGAGATTTTCCAGCACTTTGTCTTTTGGTTACAAATTACTCGAGATTCAACTGAGATAGCAGCTTTGCTTATATCGTTCAGATCAGTCAATTTGTCACAGTTCAGAACGAAAAAAATCGATAGAGGGAAACTCAGCAGGACTGGCACCCTATGAGCAGAAATACACAGAATTAACATTTGATTCCAATATGACTTTTTCAGAACAATGTCGCATCATATTCGATATTAACATAGTTGCATTTACTTCCTCATCTGTTGCGCTTCTCCATCATTTTTATTTGTGTTTCATGCTTCCGTATCACGGTATTTCATGTTGCTTGACAGGGTTACATGCTGAATTTGGTTATATATGGACAATGTAGTCCTTTCCTGTTCCTATTATAGTTGGTGTGTCTGTGACACGTGTGTTACGGCCGAAATCTGTTTCTTCTTTAAGATTCAAAGGAAAAAAGAATATTTTTCTGAATATCCTGTAAATCTCAGGCTCCACCTTGTTTGAAAAGCCATTTCAGAGGCAGCTGAAATTTCATGAGATAACAGGAATAAATTATTGATGGTGGAGCACTCTGTGACCTTCATTGAACTAGCTTGTCTACCTCCTTTCCAAAGGCTTTGATTACATATCACAGAATTATTTACAGCAAAAGGGTGGGCAACTCTGCCCATTTTCTCTTCCAGCTTGGAACGACTATATCTCTAATTTAGTCTGCTGTACTGTCCCATAGCCCTCCACATTTTGTTATGAGGGTCTGCTTTTAATTTTAAGTATCCTGCCAGATATGAACAATATGATCAAACTCAAAAAAAAAACAGAACTTAGAGAGCAAGCACAGAAGTATGGCAGTGTCTGTGACGAGAAATCAAAGTTAATGTTCTGGTCCAGTGATCCTACTCAATCTGTATTCCCATTGATTGAATGGTGTGTATATAAAATATAGTTCACTTTATCACATTTAAAAGTATCCTGTTTAGTTCACATTGACATTCAGGATTGCATCTCCCAAATGTTGGCTGTTTCCTTGTTGTGCATTAGATTTACTTCTGTCGGTCAGAAAGAGTGATGATGACTGGGGAATATCATTGTACTCCCCAGGCTGTCTCCACAGCCACTATCCTCATTCTGTCCTATCTCCCAGCCAATGTCATGTTCATTCGAACCTGACTCATTGATTCATAAGTCTTCATGAATAAGCTCATTGTAATTATCACTCTTGGTTTTGGACTGAGACCAAAATACGTAAAAATATACGGTTTGACAGCAAATAAAACTGCATTTAGAAGTTTGTCAATTTGTATAAATAAGTTAGTGAAGCATATTCCCTATGGAAGTTCCAAAGTCGCCTTATTACAGCAGTGAGAGGAACATTCAGTGAAGTCCACACATGCTGTCCATGTTCAGGGCAAATGTGCCCAGTGACAGTGTGTTGGCTGGCGTTTGTTCCCGTGGAGGAGAGAACAGCACAGTCACAACATCCTGATTGTGTTTCTTTTGTGGGGGTGGAGAAACTTGGAGCGAGATGGTTACAGCATATTAAACGGACAACAGAGCAGGATCATCAAGCCTACGAAAAGGTAATATCCATCACTCTCCCTCACAACTGCCTTCACTAGAGCAATTGGTGATGGGAGATTTGACCAATAGCCAGCAATGCCAACATGTAGTCCAGTCCTGTTATATTGTGAACTGAATGTGCTTGATTGAAAGCTGGGACTGGTTGCTCAGTGACTATTATTAATGTCAGTCTCCATGCAATGTAACTGTGTCACTGAAGGGTTTCCCTCTCCTATTGGTGAAGGGCTTCATTCAGTGCGCTATCACAGCGTAGGAGCAGATGCATCAATTTCAACAGTAACAGAGATCAACAGCTGCGTAGACAGAGAGAGGACAGATCTGAATCTGAGAATAGCGAACTGGAACATTACAACAATGGAGAGGAGGGTTTTTTTTAATCTTTTCAAGATTCCCCCCTGCTAGGAATTTCTACCATATCGGATATTGGCAGTGCTGGTGATTATTCTCGGCGGGGTGGAGGGTGTGCTACTAACCTATTCTCGCTATTGTTGGTGTTCTCTACCTCTGTCCATTCATTAATCCCACAAAAAAGTTTGAACTTCGTTGCAATTTCTGTTATCGTTATTTGTCAGAGAAAGAAACTATTGTCTTCAGTTTCAATTGCAGACTCCATTCATTATCCATGAATGGCAGACCACTCTCTCACAAATATCTGAGAACAAAACTGTGCACAACCTCGAAATCTCTTTTTGCCCTGAACTGATTTATGTTTTCTGTACTCTCTGTCACAAAACCTGTTTACTACCAGCTCCTAATATCCCCAATTTTCATCTCTGCGTCAGTGCTGTTGCTGAACAATTCATTGCCTACACGTTGGTAAAATGCAGACTTAATGTTTCAAGCTCTCATCTGACTACTTTTCCGATTCCAAATATTTCAAACATAAAAATGTTCTTGTCTCGGACGTTACTTCATGATTAGGACAATATATGAATATAGGAATGTCGCTGGATGTAATTCAGAAGCAAAGCTTATTAAACGAAAGATATTGTTTCAAGTAATTTGTTTCAATTCCACCACAGCTGATGACAGAACTTCAATAAAACTGATAAGAATTGGAATAAAAGTGAATTTCACAAAGACAACCATAAAAGCAACCTTTTGTCTGAAATCCTTCCTGTTTCAGTGATCACCTTCGGTAAAGAAATCTAATGTTATTACCTGGTCTGTGTTAAGTGAGACTTCACATCCATGGCAATGGGCTTTACTTGATATTGGCTTGTGGAATGGCCTCAGAGTCAGGGCAGTTAGTGATGGTCACCAAATGCTGCCCTTGGCAGAGATGCCAACGTCCACGAAATAACAAAATTGAAGGTGAAATCAAATAAAGGAAGATACTGAACATCTGAAAGTATACAAGGCAATGCAAAGAAACGAACAGAAAGTGCTGGGGAACTTTTCTGAACTGAAAGCAGCTGGAAAAGATTGTGATTAATACCATTGACAGGGAAGTTTGCTTTGAAGAGAAGGAGGAATCAATAGAGAAAGAGGGATATAGAAGAAAAAGAGGAAACAAAGAGAATGATTATTAGCTGGGCTGGAAATAAAATGTGAGATTCACCTCATTTATTTTTCGCCATTCCCATCTTCCTGAATATCATGCCAATGTACATACAGGTATTCCCCACCTTTCACCACTTCCCTTCCCGAATGACCTACATTCGGGCCTTGTTTCGCTCACCAAAAGAAATCCGAAGAGGATTTTCACTTTTACGAAGAAAGGCGAAGCTTTTCCCATATAAATTAGTGCTACTGCACTTTACACCATATCAGCTAGTGAACGGTTTCTTTCAGATAGCGAGGGAAACCTGTGTTTGTCTAAGATCAGGTTTTAAGCGATTTGATTCCCCCTGTCAGTATGCCCTGAGTGTGGTCATCTTCTTACATTTGTTAACGGGATTTGGGTATCTCTCACTGGGCCAGCATTAGTTCACTTTCACAGTTGCCTTTGAGAAGACCTTGAGCCAATGAAGTGCACATGATTGATCTGATTTGATTTGATTTATTTTAGTCAAATGTACAATGGAAAGGTTTGTTTTGCGAGTAGTGCAGGCACATGATAGCAAACAAAAACAGAGATCGTGGGGTACTTACACAGAGTGAGGCATACATGGTTACAGATTCACAAGAGGTGAGCAAAGCAAAATCGACATTAGCAAGATTAATATTATTTGAAAAGTTAGAGATGTCAATTCGTCAGTCTAATTATAGGAGGGAAGGAAGTGTTCTTGAGCATGCTGGTCCATGTTTTCAATCCTCTGTGTCTTCCTCCCTGGAAGAGGTTGTAGGAGATCATTACCAGTTTGGGAGAGATCTTTGATGTTGCCAGCCTTTCTGCGACAATGACAAGTATAAATGACGGAAGGTGGTCTTCCTGTTGGGCTGGGCTGTGCACACAACCGTCCGTAGTTTCTTATGGTCCTGGGCAGAGCAGTTACCATGTCAGACCATTATGCACGTGACGAGAATGTTTTCAGTTGCCAGTGTACGGAACACTGGCAGATGGGTTGTTCTAAAATAGTTAGATGTAACAATTGACTGTTAAATGGATACCCATGTTCTGGGTGCTGTTTTGACAACAATTGAAATTTATCCATTAATTTTAAATAATGTCCTCGATATCAAAACCCAGTTGAGTTAATTGCATTGCCAGCATCGAACCAATGAGCCATCACCGGCTTCAAACGAATAGAGAAACCATCACCATCACAACGAGGGAGAAAGAGACAGAAACAAAGGGAAGGAGAGAGAGACCACAGTGAGGGGAACAGATGGACAGTCAGTCAACGAGAGAACGGAAACAAAACAAGGAAACAAACCGTCACATGGAGAGGGAGCAGGGAAGATAATAAGTACAGGGAAAGAAACAGAAGGCAGGGAAAAGGAAACCTGAGGGAAACAGACAGGGAGAGAGACACAGTGAGAGACAAAGGGCATGGGGAGCTGGGGATGGGGATCACAGAGAGCTGGAGGGGGGGTGGTTGGGAGAAGCTGGGAGTGAGGACCGGAGAGAGCTAGGAGTGAGCACTTGAGGGAGCTGGGGGGGGGGGGGTGGTGTGAGGTGAGGATTTATTTTGACCTGTGCCAAGATGTCCATGCAGATCATAGTAAGCAAGGATGTACAGAAAGATGGTTGTAAAACATGTCTGAGAGGCAAATAAGTTACAGTGCACAGAGCATGCGCTAGGTGAGCTCAACATGAACAAGATCAGCATTATCTGAGATTAGAGAGTCCATTCATCAGTTTAATAACAGCCAGGAAGAAGCCGTTACTGAACCAGATGATCTGTGTTTTCAAGCTTCTGTATCTTGTAGCCTGATGGAAGAGGGTGTGGGAGATCTTTACAGGCATGTGATGTGTCTTTGGTAATGTTGGAACTAAGAAAATTCCAGTACAACAGGCTATTCGTCGGTCAAATCCTGCGCTTATCCAGATCCTCTATCTAAATCAGTCGCCTACTTTCTAAGGGTCTGTATCCGTTTGCTCCCTGCCCATTCATGTATCTTTCTGGAAACATCTTTAATGGAGCACCACTGGTCACAGTTCTCCATTTTGAGAAACTGCCTTCCTCTACTACGCTCTGTACCCTGTTGCCCAGCCAGTTCTTTATCCATGTAGCTAGCACACCCTGGACACCATGTGACTTCACTTTCTCCATAACCCGACCATGGAAAAACTTACCAAACGCCTTCCTGAAGTCCATGTAAACGACATCTACAGTCCCTCCCTCATCAATCAACTTTGTCACTTCCTCAAAGAATTCTATTAAGTTGGTAAGACATGACCTTCCCTGCACATAACCATTTTGTGTATCACTGATAAAACCATTTTCATCCAAATGAGAAAAGACCCGATCCTTCAGTATCTTCTCTAGCAGCTTCCCTACTCCTGATGACAGGCTCACTAGTCTATAATTAACTGATTATTTATGCTACCCTTCTTAAACAACAACTTTCCAGTCCTCCGAGACTTCAGTTGTGTTCAAGGATGCTACAAAGATATCTATTAATGCCTCAGCTATTTCCTGTCTCCCTTCCCTCAGTAATCTGCGATAGCAGTGGAGCTTCTCGTCAAAAGGAAGAAGGTAGCTTACATAAGGTGGAGGAAGCTAGGGTCAAGCTCAGCTCTAAAGGATTACAGCAGGCGAGGATGGAGCTCAAAAGTGGTGTGTGGAGAGCCAGGAGGGGGCACGAGAAAGGATAGGCAGAATGGATTAGGGAGAACACAACGGCATTTTACACTTACGTGAGGAATAAGAGAATGGTCAAAGAAAGAGTAGCGCCGATCAGGGATAGCATAGGGAATTCTGTGTGGAGTCTGAGGAGGGGGGGGGGGGAGCCCTAAATGTGTTTTTTGCTTCTGACTTTACGAAAGAAACTAACTTTGTTGTGAATGAAATCTTTGAAGAGCATGTGTACATGCTGAAATGGATAGAGGTAGAGGAAGCTGATGTGCTGAAACTTTTGTCAAATATTAAGATTGAAAAGTCACCAGGCCGGGACAAGATTTATCCTTGGCTGCTTTAGGAAACGAGAAATGCAATTGCATCGCCACTTCCGAAGATATTTGCATCCTCACTCTCTACCGGAGTCGTACCTGAGGACTGGAGGGAGGCAAATGTAATTCCTCTCTTCAAGAAAGGAAATAGGGAAATCCCCGGCAATTACAGATCAGTAAGTCTCACGTCTGTCATCTGCAAGGTGTTAGAAAGGATTCTGAGGGGCAGGGTTTATGGCCATCTGGAAGAGCATGGCTTGATTAAATGCATTTTCTGGATCAGTAGTGCTGGAAGAGCACAGCAATTCAGGCAGCATCCGAGGACAGGCAAAATCGACGTTTCGGGCAAAAGCCCTTCATCAGGAATAAAGTCACACGGCTTTGTGAGGGGCAGGTCATGCCTCACAAAACTTATCGAGTTCTTTGAGGATGTGACTAGAAAGGTTGATGACGGTCGAGCTGTGGATGTGGTGAATATGGACTTCAGCAATTCATTTGTAAAGGTTCCCCATGGTAGGCTCATTCAGAAGGTTAAGGGGAATGGGATTCAGGGGAACATACCTGTCTGGATACAGAATTAGCTACCCAACAGAAGACAGCGAGTGGTAGTAGAAGGAAAATATTCTGCCTGGAAGTCAGTGGTGATTGGTGTTCCACAGGGCTTTCTCCTTGGGTCTCTACTGTTTATATTTTTTATTAATGACTTGGATGAGTGGATTGAAGGATGGATCAGCAAGTTTGCAGATGACACAAACGTTGGAGGTGTCATTGACAGCATAGAGGGCTGTTCTAGGCTGCAGCGGGACATTGACAGGATGCAGAGATGGGCTGAGAGGTGACAGATGGAGTTCAACCTGGATAAATGCGAGGTGATGCATTTTGGAAGGTCGAATTTGAAAACTGAGTACAGGATTAAAGATAGGATTCTTGGCAGTGTGGAGGAACAGAGGGATCTTGGGGTGCAGGTACATAGATCGCTTAACATGGCCACCGAAGTGGACAGGGTTGTTTAGGAAGCGTATGGTGTTTTGGCTTTCATTAACGGGTGGATTGAGTTTAAGAGTCCTAAGATCTTGTTGCAGCTCTATAAAACTTTGGTTCGACCGCACTTGGAATACTGCATCCAGTTCTGGTTGCCCTATTATAGGAAAGATGTTGGTGCTTTGGAGAGGGTTCAGAGGAGGTTTACCAGGATGCTGCCTGGACTGGAGGGCTTATCTTATGAAGAGAGGTTGACTGAGCTCGGACTTTTTTCTTTGGAGAAAAGGAGGAGGAGATGGGACCTGACAGATTATACAAGATAATGAGAGGCATAGATAGAGTCGATAGCCAGAGACTATTTTCCAGGGCAGAGATGGCTAACACGAGGGGTAATAGTTTTAAGCTGGTAGGAGGAAGTTATAGATGGGATGTCAGAGGCGGGTTCTTTACACAGAGAGTTGTGAGAGCATGGAATGCGGTGCCAGCAGCAGTTGTGGAAGCAAGGTCATTGGGGGCATTTAAGACACTGCTGGACAAGCATATGGTTACAGAAATTTGAGGCTCCACACATGAAGATCAATGGTCGGCACAACATCGTGGGCTGAAGGGCCTGTTCCGTGCTGTACTGTTCTATGTTCTATGTTCTTTGTTCTAGATGTTGGCAGCCTTTCTGCGGCAATGAGCCATGTAAATAGAGTCAATGGTTGGGAGATTGGCTGTGCACCCAACCTTCTGTTATTTCTTGTGGGCCTGGGCAGAGCATTGCTGTATGAAGCTGTGATGCACCCATATAGTATGCTCTCAATGGTGTATCTGTCGAAGTACTACATGCTGAATTTCCTGAGCGTCCTGAGGAAGAAGAGGCGTTGTTCACCCTTCTTGACTGTCACACCTGTGCAAGAAGACCAGGGAAGGTTGTCAGTTATCGTCACTCTGAGGGAGTTGATGCTCTGCACTTCCTCAACCATTGATGTAGATGACGGTGTGTTCCTCTCCTTTCTTTCTGAAGTCAATGATCAGTTCTTAACGATTGCCGAATTTGAGAGAGAGGTTATTATCATTACACCATGCCACTAAGCCCTCGATCTCCTTTCTGTATTCTGACTCATCGTTGTTTGATATCCCTTCTGATTTGGTGATTTTATCAGCGAACTTATAGCTGGCGTTGTTTGGAATTTGACAATACAGCCGCGTGTGTACAGGGCGTACAATAGGGGGTGAAGACAGAGATATGGGAGTAGAGCGAGTATGATATGGGGCTGAGGACACAACCTTGGGAGTAGAGGGAGTAGGGTATGGGGATGTGGACACAGCCATGGGAGTGCAGGGAGTACAGTAGGGGGCTGAGGACACAACCATGGGAGTACAGGGAGTACAGTAGGAGGCTGAGTGCACAGCCGTGAGTGTACAGGGAGTACAGTAGGGGGCTGAGGGCACAGCCATGTGTGTACAAGGAGTACAGTAGGGGGCTGAGGGAACAGCTGTGGGTGCATGGGGAGTACAATAGGGGGCTGAGAACAAATCATCCAGGAGTTCCAGTGTTGAGTTTTATTGTGGAGAATGTGCTGATACATATCTTCACAGATTGTCGCCTGTGTGTCAGAAACCAGGGTATCCAGTTGCAGAGGTTGGAGCCGTGATCAAGGTCACAGAGTATTGAGATAAGTCTGGAGGGGATAATGATGTTGAAGGTGATCAAGGTCACAGAGTATTGAGATAAGTCTGGAGGGGATAATGATGTTGAAGGTGATCAAGGTCACAGAGTATTGAGATAAGTCTGGAGGGGATAATGATGTTTAAGGTCATTGTAGTCAATGACCAGGAGTCTGGTGTAGGCATCCTTGTTGGCCGGATGTTCCATGGATGAGGGCAGGGCAGGTATATGGCATCTGTTGTGGACCCGTTACATCCGTCGGCACATTATCGGACAGCAGATCAGGTTGGGAGACTGAAGGTGGTGTGGGCCATAACCAGCGTCTCAAAGCACTTCATATTTATTGAAGTTAGAGCCACTGGGCGGTATCATTAAGCAATGTTGCATGTGATTTCTCAATTACAAGGATGATGGTGGTCTTCTTGAAGTGGGTTGGGATTTCGGCTTCAGGAGGGAGAAGTTGAAATTGTTTTTAAATACTTCTGCCAGTTGGTCCTCACTGCATCTGACTGCTCAGCCAGAAACACTCTGCAGGTCTGTTCACTTTCCTTGATTTGAACTGCAGGAAGACTGATCATGTCTGCAGTGGTGACAGCGGTCACAGGTACATCCGAGGCTGTCAGGGAAGGTTTCACGCTAGCAGTCACACAGTCATTCATCATAGACATTCCTTCCCCCAGCTCTCTCCATCATCATCAACACACAGTGACATTGGTTGTTATGAGCAACACACAGTTAGTGTTGAGACAGAGTGACATCATTAGATTGGGATTGTGCACCATCAAGTCCTTTGTCACCATAACGGGGTAAATTCACAACAAAACGGGGGCAGGGTGATCACCTACTGGGTGTCAGTGGTGCAGGGAGTGAAGATTTTAAAGGTATAATTCCAGTCAAGCCACTGCTTTAACCTGAATGGAGTCAATGACCTTGAGTGCTGCGTCTTTACAATGGTGCACAATCCTTAGGGAGTCAGGAAATGCCATTTTCATGAACCACCTGAATAAAGGACCTGAGGGCAGTTTTGCTAAGTTTGGAGATGATACAGTGATGGTTGGATGGGCAGGCGAAATTCATGAAGTGGGGAGGCTGCATTAAAGCTTGAACAGTTTAGGGCTGTAGGCAAATACGTGGCTGATGGAACATAATATGGGATCGTGTGAGATTATGCACTTTGATTGGCGGAATAGAGGCATACACTATGTTCTAATAGGATCCATTGAATCTGAAGCACAAAAGGATTTTGAAGCACTCGTCCTCTCTTATGGTTAATGTACAGCTTCAGTTGACAGTTAGGAAAGCAAATGCAGTGTTAGCATTCATTTCAAGGGATCTAGAATACAAGAGAGAAGACATACTGCTGAGAATGTAATGGGCTATATTCAGACGGCACTTGGAATATTGGGAGTTGTTTTGGGCACTCTCTCTGGGGAAAGATCAGGTGGTATTGGAGGTGATCCATCTGGGAATGGTGATTTGTCATATGCACGGCAGTGTGGGTACTCGATGGAATTTAGAAGAATGGCAGGTCAGGTATCCGATAGAAACTGATTGATCACTGCAAATATTGATACAGTCAGTGTGTATAAGATAGTTCCACTAGTCTTACAGACAATGACAAAACGGCAGTTTCAGAGTGAAGGAATGGGCTGAATGGCCTAAACCTATTACTATATCCCATGCTCTTTAGGTGGTAGGGTCTATTATTCAGTGCAGAATTGTAAGTCTCTGACCTGCTTTTGTAACCCTTGTATTTGCATATTGATTTTACTTCACGTTCTGTTCAATGGTAACCCCTGTGATATGGATGGTTGGAGGATTCAGTGTCAGCCAGGAGTCCATTAAACGTTGAATATACACAGCGATCTGTGAGACTCATCTGGTGGGAGTACATTGTCTCTCCGATGATTCTCATATTCAGTCTGGTATTTTCAAAGGATCTATCCTGTTACGCCAGTGTTGTTGAATTAAACAAAACATGCAATTTATCACAGCACACAGCAACAACAAGTCATCGAACACTGAACACCCTTCTAATAACAGAAACGTCTACAATGTTCTGTATAAGAAACACTGCTCTCCTGTTCTTGTTCAAATCAGATAACCTGTCCCATCGAGAAGCTCAATTTGGAACTATTGTTTAAAAATCTTTTTTGGATGCAGGCATTGCTGGATGGGCCCACCATTTCTTGCCCGTCCCTCGTTGCCCCCTTGAGAAAGTGGTACTGAGCTGCCTTCTTGAACCGCTGCAGTCCACCTGCTGTGTGTTGACCCGCAATGCTTTTGAGGAGGGAATTCCAGGGGATTTTTTTCCCAGCAACAGTGAAGGAACGGCGATATATTTCCACATCAGGATGTTGACTGGTTTGGAAGGGAATTTGTAAGTGATGGGGTATTCCCATAAGTCTGCAGCCCTTATCATTCTAGACGTAAGTGTTCATGGGATTGGAAAGTGCTGTCTGAGGATCTTTGGGGAATTTCTGCAGTGTGTCCAGTAGATAGTACACACTTCCACTACTGAAAGACGGTGGTGGAGGGAGTGAATGCTTGTGGATGTGATGCCAATCAAATGGACTGTTTTGTCCAGGATGGTGTCAAACGTCTTGGTGTTGTTGGGGCGGCGCTCATTCTGGCAAGTGGGAGAATTCCATCTCATTCCTGACTTGTGCCTTGTAGATGATCGACAGGCTTTGGTAAGTCAGGAGGTGAGTTACTCGCACAGTATTCCTAGCCTCTTATCTGCTCTTATATTTATGTGGTGAGTCTCGTTGAGTTTCTGGTCAATGATAACCCCCAAGATATTGATAGTGGGGAATTTAGTGATGATAATGCTGCTGAATACCAAGTTCCTTATTGGTGATGTTCATTGTCTGGCATCTGTGTGGTTTCAATGTTACTTGCCACTTATCAGCCCAAGCCTGGTGAAGGTCCAGATCTTGTTGCATTTGGGCATGGACTACTTCCATATCTGAGCATTTGCGAATGGTGCTGAACATTGTGCAGTCATTGTCAAATATCCCCACGTCCGAATTATGATGGAGGGAAGGTCATTGATGAAGCAGCTGGAGATGCTTGGATCTAGGCTTTATCTGAAGAGTCACTGAAGATGTTACCTAGTATGGTGATGAAACGTCTGATAATGAAACTTCCAGCTCAGCGAGCAAAACTACATACACATTATCCTGATGGACTACAGCAGAAATGTTCTGGAGCAGAGATGACTGACCGCCAACAACAATGACCATCTTCCTACCTGTCAGGTATGACACCAATAATGGAGTATTTGCCCCCAATGCCCTTTTTGCTCGGGTTCCATGATGCCACATTTGAAAGGATGTAGCATGATGTCAAGGGCTGGAATTCAGCTCCTTTTTCTATGTTTGAACCAAGGCTGTAATGAGATGGATAGATATGGACAGACAGAAGTAAGAAGTTTTATTTAGAAATTCCTCTGGACTGCAAAGCCTTTGTCTGGGTGGCATACACTGTGAGCAGTGTGCTGATACTGGCTGTCATCCCAGATCACTTATTCCCAATAATGTCACAGAGCTAGGTTACTGACAGCTGACAAAATCCATTCGGCCAGTAAATTAGCACCATAGAGAAGGTGGATTTTTAAAAAATAGACTATGCCAAGAACAGCAGGAAATGATAACAACCCCCACTGTATGAGAGACTGGTCCAGAGAATCTCAGTCAGGTGAATTGCTGACTGTCATGGAAATTATTCTGACTGGACTCAGATGTGAGCAAGAGCAAAGGAAAAGCTTTATTTTTAACCACTGCAGGGAGCCAATACACTTGGCAAACACACCTTGTGTAAGGGCCCTGAACATTATTAACGTATTCCTTTTATGCTCTTCTTATCACACGCTCAAGGATAAGGGCTGGGAAACATTCAAGTTCTTATTTTCTCACTCCCTTTCCGTGGACATAACTGTCTTTATGTTTTCCTTTGCTTTTCTGCTGAATTCGCCTGCTCGCCAGGCCAGGTTGAATGTATACAAAGTTCAGCAAAGTCAAGCTGTCTCTTCGACTGCAGAATTCAGCAAAGTGTTTGCAACGTTCACAAAAGTTTTAGAATTAGCATCGCATTCTCTTTCAGGTTTCACAGAAAATGTTAAGTTTGTTTCTTTTCTATTACACTGACAGAAGGGAAATCAGGATCTCAGCTGTGGATCAAATAATGATTGATAAATATCACACACCACATTTCAATTTATATAGCTCCATATCAGGAGTGCATTTTAACCACCGTATCTTTTTGTAGTGTGCATATTTCCGTCTGTACAGAAAATCACTTTTCCCTGTAGTTTGTATTGCATAAATGCATTTTTTTATTATTGTCTCTGCTAATTCCTCATTGTAGATGTACCCTTGAATCTGTTCTTCATATGAGTTATAAAGAGTAACATTCCAATGCTAGTGATTGGGGAACATCACTGTCCCTCCGCCCAGACTGAACAGTCATGTCCCCGAATCCTCGCCATCTTCTCTCTTTTCCCCAATGTCATAATCGCAATGTAATTGAAGTCCAGTATATGATACTTTATCACAGTTCCTTAGCATCAATAACATCAACAACATGACCCACACCTGCCCTCTCTTATTCTGGAATAACAATCTGAATTATGTTTGTCACGTACAATTCCCCGTTCACATATCCATGCCGTTTGTTTGTTATAAAACCACATTGTCTCAGACACATTTTGCCATCAGATCATGGATGAAAGATGTTCTCTCAATGTTTTACTGATGTTGCAATGACTGATCTGTAGGTACAGGATTTGTTTCTCCATGTCTGAGTAGAGAAGTGTATTTATGGTCTGTTAAACCTCTGGCATTATTTACATATCCAAGGCAGACTGAATGATTACACACAATCAATCTTCCATCTTCAACATTCCTTCCTTCAGTCGCACTCACATATCACACCCAGAAAGCATGAGTGTTCAAAGTTATTTTGAATTTTAATGAAATAGTATTGAATTGAAAGGGATTAACTGAGCTGTTTATTCAGCGATTGTGATTATGTCAGTCTACATGGATCCTATGCATCCCTAGAGAGGTTCTCTCTTCTATGAATAAGGGAATGCTTTCAGTGTTTTATCCCATCGGATGATCAGGAGCATCACCCACACCAGTAACAGGGATCCGCGGCTTCAGAGAGAGGGTGAGGAGAGATCAGAAACTGATAGCAGTAGACTGGAATATTCCAACAATGGACAGGAGTTTATCCGATGGTCTTTACTGGCTTGCCCAGCCTTGGATATCATTAGTATCGCGGATTGAAGATGTACTGATGGTTATTCAAGCTGGTTACTATCCTATCCTTGCTATAGTTGGTACTCCTGGTAAGTCACTGGAGCTGTCTAGTGAAATGGTCTGAACTGAATTGATGCTCATTATATGTAAACTTTGGAAAGGTGCAAGTCAACATTTTCATTTTCAATCAAAGATTCCATTCCTTAGAAATTATAACGAGCAAATTAATCAACACAAGTTGCTCACCAATATGCGAGGATGAAACAGATTGTTCTCAACCTCCTTGATTCATTTTCTCCTGCCCAGTTTACATCTCCATATCTTCCCCTCTCACCAATCCTTTCCAGTACCACCATCGTGACATCCAGTGTCCTCCTCAGCCTCATGCAATTCCTGAATAAACCTTCGTTTGTGCCTTTGTTAATTCCGAATACAGCTGTTTCACATCCCTTCAACCACGTGTCCATTGCAAAACAATTACACTTGAGGTGTTTAATTTGTTCTCTGCACAGAATCTGAAAGATGGGATGACAGTGTATGGTGGTCACATCATTAGTTCATAATCTAGAGCCACAGAATTATAACCTGTTGTTATCGGCTTGCCTCATGTCCATTAGAGAAAGCAGTTGGTCATCCTTCCCTGGTCAGGTTTCTGTGTGACTGCAAACCCACAGCACTGTGTTTTACTCTTTTCTGTCCTGTGGAACAGCTGAACCAGCCACTCAATTCAATGTCGGCATAAGATGCTGACCTGATCAGGTCTGCACAGATCCCGCAAGAGCAGATCAAAAGCATATCTCCCTCCCATATTCCAGCAGTTCATTTCCATTCAGGTAGGTGGCCATTCACTGCTTTAGATGTATTCTTTGTGATTGTGTCTCTCTCCGAGAGTGATGTCCATCTGAATAGGCACCTCCGGTGCTTGTTTTATTGATGCAGACCTTCATATTCCAAATCAGTGACAGTGCATCGTAAATGAATGATTTCCTATTTCACACAAAAGGAACGGAGCCAGCTAAGTGAGGGAAATGAATTATTGCGATCAAACCTGAGTGTAGTTAAGGCAGTATTTGGGACATTGTGGATAGATTTTCTCTCCTTTATAAGAAGTGATCTCCTTACCACAGAGAGTGTGAAAAGGAGTTCCACCAGATTAATCTCTGGGATCATGACACCATGAGGAGCGAGTGAAGGTTGATCTGTAGCGCTGTGAGAGAATTCGAGGTGATTGCATTGAACAATGGGGGGATGGGCAATCACTCATTATATTCTAAACAGACAATGAGAAAGTGATAGATTCCATGACTGTTGTTTCACTCAGGATGCATAATTCTGGATAGTTTAAGTGCCTCTGAGGACGTTACGCCCTCCCACCCCAACTCCCACTCCCCACGGTAATTGACAGAGAAGGAGAGGTCCAGGTTTTGAATAAACTCTCCCCATATTAAATCAGTGCAATTGGTGTGTGATCCTGCACTGAATGTCATATTATCCACCACCCTGACAGCAGCCACAATACCTTCATTCTAAAACAGTTAACTATTCCCTCCAGCTTCTGACCTTCATGAAGAACATGAATCCATCTTCTCGGAGATGCAAGCTGCCTCCTTAAGGTTTAAACCATAAGACGATCAGACATAGGAGCAGAGGTTAGGCCATTTAGCCCATTGAGTCTGCACCATCATTCAATCATCGCTGATAGGTTTCTCAATCCCATTCTCCGACCTTCTCCTTGTAAACCTTGATCCCCTGGATAATCAAAATCTTATCTATCTCCGTCCCAAATATACTCAATGACCTGGCCCCCACAGCCTTCTGTGGCAACAAATTTCAAAGATTCGCCATTCTCTGGTTAAAGACATTTCTCCTTATCACTGTTCTAAAGGGTATTCCCTTTCATCTAAGGCTGTGCCCTCGGCTTCTAGTCCAATGGAAACATCTTACCAACATCCATTCTGTCCAGGTCATTCAGTATTCTGCATGCTTCCGTTACAATCCCTCTCATCCTTCTAAACTTTATCGTATATAGACCCAGAGTCTCAAACAAGCCTCATACAATAAGCTTTTTATTACTAGGACCAGACCCAGCATCCTCAAACATGCCTCATACAATAAGCTTTTCATTCCTGCGACCATTCTCGTGAAGATCTTGTGAACATACTCCAGGGCCAGTACATCCTTCCTGAGATATGGGGCTCAAAATCATGCACAATACTCCAAATGTGGTCTATTCAGAGCCATATATAACCTGTTTTATATTCAATTCCTCTCGTAATAAATGCCATCAATAATAAATGCAATTGCACTCCTAACTACTGCCTCAACCTGCAAGCTTACCTTGAGAGAACCCTGCACTAGAACTCCCAAGTCCCTTTGCACTTCATATTTCTGAATTTTCTCCCCATTTCAAAAAATAGAACATACCTCTATTCTTCGTGCCAAAGTGCATGACCTCACAATTTGCGACGTTGGAATGCATCTGCCGATCTCTTTACCTGTCCAACTCCTTCTTCAGCCTCTCCGTCTTCTCAATATGACCTGACCATTTGCCTATCTCTGTATTGTCTGCAAACTTAGCCAGAGTGCCCTTAATTCCCAAATCTAGATTGTTAACGTTATGATTAAAAATTATGATTCCAAAACTGAGCCTTATGGAACACCACTTGTCACTGGCTGCCTTCCGGATAAGGACCATTTCATCCCCACTCTCTGCTTTCTGACATACAGCCAAGCTTCTACCAATGCCATTACTTTGCCTCGAACACCATGGACCCTTATCGTACTCAGTCATCTCTTGTGTGAAACCTTGTCCAAGACCTTCTTGAAGACAAGGTGGATAACTGTGCTTGGTCGAGCCTGCTCATTTCGTCTTCAAAGGATTCCAACAGATTTATCAAGCATAACCTTCCCTTGATGAAACCGTAGTGACTTTGCCCTATTTTACCAAACTCTTCCAAGTATTCAGAAATCTCATCCTTCACAATGGATTCCAGGATCTTACCCACAACCGAGGTTAAGCTATTCATTGTGGATTTTTTGTCTTCTTCCTTACTCCCTTGTTAAAGAGGGATGTCACGTTAGTGAGTTTCCAGTGCTCTGAGATTGTTCCTTACTGTAGTGATTGCTGAAAGATCACCACGATCGCCTCTCTTCTCTCTTCAGCTATCTCCTTTATAACACTGGGATGTAGTGCACCTGGTTAAGATTATTTAACCACCTTCAATTCTTTTCTACCATGTTCTCCATGGTGGTGGCCAACATACTCAGCTCCGGCCTCTCAATCGCTTGAATGTTTAATGTATTACTCGTGTCTTCCATTGTTAAGGCTGATGCGAAGTAATTCTTCAGTTCCTTGGCCATTTTCTCGTTCCCCACTACTATCTCTCCAGTATCATTTTGCAGGAGTCCAATGTTCACTTTTGCCGCTCATTTGTACTTTATATATCGACAGAAACTGTTACAGACTTCCTTTATATTACCCCAGACATAATAATCTCCCTCCTTATTTTATTTTGTTTGCCCGCTGTTTTATCTTGGTAAACTTTCCAATCCTCAGGTTTCCCCCTGCACTTTGCCACATTATATCCTTTCTCTTTTGCTTTTATGCTATACCTGACTTCCCTAGTCAGCCATGGTTGCCTCATTCTCCCTGTACCATGCCTCTTTTTCCTCAGGATAAATCTCTCCTGTATCCTGAATTATTCCAAAAATCTCCTGCCATTGCTATTGCACTGTCTTTCCTGCTGGGCGCGTGTCCCTGTCAATTCTACCCAGCTCCTCCCTCATGTCTCTGTAATTGCCTTTATTCAGCGGTAATAGCGTTACTACTGATTCTACGTTCTCCACCTGAAATTGCAGAGTAAGTTCAATCATATTATGATCGCTGCCTGCTAAGAATTCCTTCACCTTAAGCTCCTTCATTTAGTTCGCCTGTACAAGCTGCTCCAAAAAGCCATCTCATAGACATTCCACAAATTCCTTTTCTTGTGAACCACTACCAACCTGAATCCCCAGTCCACCTGCATAATGAAATCCCACACAACTTTGACTTTCCTACAGAACTTTCTAGATCCTGGTGTATCTTGCACCCCAGCTCCCTATACATAACTCCAACTGCATTTTTTCACATTTTTGATTCCTCAGTTCTACCGACACAGATTCTACGCGATCTGACCTTACTTCATTTCTTATTATTGCTTATTGATTCAATTCTATTCTTAATAATCTATCTCTCTGCTCACCTGCCTATATTTTCGACAGGATGAATATCCTTGAATATTCAGCTCCTAATCCTGATCCTCTTGCAGTGATATCACTGTAATGCCCATGTCGTACCTGCCAATTTGTGAATGAGTCACAAGCGTATTTACCTTATTCCTTATGCTGCATGCATTTCGATATGATAGTTTAGTCCTGTATTACTGTATTAGTCCTGTTTTCACTGTCATTTGTTTGTCCTACCGTTGGTATTTAGACAGAACCTGACCACTGGATCATTCCCCGCCCAATCCAAGTTCTTCTGCAGCCCAGATGACATATCCCAAACCCAAGCACCAAGAAGGCAGCACATCATTCAGGACTCTCAATCCCAATCACAGAGAACAGTAGCTATGTCTCTAACTCCAATTATCCATCATTGGGCGGCACGGTGACACAACACTGCTGCTTCAAAGTGCTAGGGACTCGGGTTCAATTCCAATCTCGGGACACTGTGTATGTGGACTTTGTAATTTCTTCCCGTGTCTGCATTGGGAACATTAACTCTTTCGTCTCTCCAGAGTATGTCTCTGTGTTTGCTTCGGATTTCAACCATCTACAGTATTTTTGCTTTGATTCGACAGAGAAATCTAGCAAACGTGACAGGTTTTTGTAAAAGCAGCCGTGCATCACGGTCTCCCTGGTTGTTTAGGAATCTTGCCCGGCCCCTTCCGTGTGTGCAGTGTCCCTGGATACCCATTCCATCCCTTTCAGTCCCTCAATTCTTCGTCACTACAAGCAGCCTTTTCTTGTGCCACACCTGGGACCCCCCACACCCCATTGCCTGGCACTGGACATTCCCTTCACAGGACTGTGCACACAACGACACTGGGCACTTTCTGGCCCAGTGAGGATGCAGGGTAAAGATCCTGCCATTGAAAGGAACAGAATAACTAAAGTTCAATTGAATAGCAAAGCAGAGTAAACAAGCTGCATGACATCCATCTGCTCTGACATTTTCTAGTTTTCTGTTTATCCTCGTCCATTTGCAAATATATGGTTCATATGTATACCTTGGTAAAAACAATGACTGCAGATGCTGGAAAGCAGATTCTGGATTAGTGGTGCTGGAAGAGTACAGCAGTTCAGTGGTGCTCTTCCAGCACCACTAATCCATATGTATACCTTGTCAAGCAAGTGGGGATAGATATCAGATCCTCTTCAGTGGACTCCACTTTCCTGAGGTCAAACTTAAGTTTTTATTATCAAGTCTATCCACTTTAAAGAAAAGGCCTTGCTGAGGCTGTGTTGAAAGAATACTTGAACTTTGGAGGCACTAGAATATGTCACGTGCGAGTGAGGTTAGGAATAGGAAGGTAGCACAGTTACATATATATGGCCAAACAGCTGGCAGAAGAGGCAGCACTTCTGATATGTGGATCATTGGGATTTCCATGTAGGTTGGACCAAAACATGAAGGACAGGAAGGACCTGAACTGGCAGCAATCTCCGATATGTGGAGAGGGGTATAGCAAGAAAGACAGTGGAACAGCAATGGCAGGTGATTCCAAGATTAATTCAGCAGACACTGCAGAGATTCATGCTGAGGAATAGAGGCAAGATACAGGGAGGATAAGGCAACCAGGGCTGACGAGGGAAGTCAGGGATTGCATGCAAGCAAAAGAGCAAGCATATAATGTGGTGAAGGGCAGTGGGAAACTAGAGAACTGGAAAACTTATAAAGACCAACAGAGGGCAAAAAAAATAAGGAGGGAGAAGATTAAATATAAGGGTAAGCAAACCAGCAATATAAAGGAGACTGTAAGAAGTTCTTTAGACATATAAAGTGCAAAAGAGAGGTAAAAGTAATATTGGACCCTGGAAAATGATGCTGGAGAGACAGTAATGGGCAACAACAAAATGAATGAGGAATTTTGCATCAGTCTTCATGGTGGAAGACATGAATAATTTCACAAAAGTTGTACAGAGTGAGAGGGCAGAGCTGAGTATGGTGGCCATCATCAAGAAGAACATGCTAGAAAACTGAATGGCCTGAATGTAGATAAATCACCTGGACCAGATAGATTACACCCCAGCCTTGTAAGGGAGATAGCTGAAGAGGTAATGCAAGTATAAGGAGTAATCTTTCAGGAATGACTAAAATCAGGAAAGGGCCAAGAGGCTGGAAGTTGCTAATGTCACACCCCGTTGAATAAGGGAGTTAAACAGAAAATGGAAAATTACAGACTGATTAGCCTTACCTTAGTTGTGGGTAACAACCTAGAATCCATCGTGAAGGATGGGATTTCTGAATACTTTGAGGTCTTTGGTAAAATAGAATAGAGTCAGCATGGTTTCATCAAGAGGAGGTCAGGTCTGACTAACTTGTTAGAATTCATTGAGGGAGTAACGAAGCAGATGAGACCAAGAAAAACAATAGATGTTATCCGCTTGCTTCTCAAGAATCTTTTGACAGGAGACTATTGAGGAAGATAAGGGCCCATGGTGTTAGAGGCAAGGTGCTTACATGGATAGTAGCATGGCTGTCTGACAGAAACCAGAGAGTTGGGATAAAAGAGTCCTTCTCAGGATGGCAGACAGGGACAAGTGGTCTTCCACGAGACTCCATATTGGGACCACAACTTTTCCATTTATGCATTAATGATTTACGTGAAAGAACTGAGGGGATTCTGGCTAAGTTTTCAAGCAGTGCAAAGATAGATAGAGGGACAGGTAGCATTGAAGAGGTGGTTCGGCTGCAGGAGGGTGCTCTAGCGCATCTCCCCAACTTCCCGCACCTCCGCCATTGATCTCCACCTTTCCAACTAAAACAAGGATAGAACCCCTCTGGTGCTCGCCTTCCATCCCACCACCCACAGGATACAACGCATCATCCTCCGACATTTCCGCCACCAACAGTCAGACCCCACCACCCTCCCCACCCATATCAGCAGAGAGCATTCCTTTCACAACTCCCTCGTGAGATTCACGCCCTTCCAACCCCACCCAGCCACCTTCCACTCCTGACACGTTCTTTGCCACTACAAGAGGTATGAAACCTGTGTCAACACTCCCGCCTCACCTCCATCCAAGGCACCAAAGGATCCTTCCACATCAGGCAAAGAACATCCTGTGCATCCAAACACAACATCTACTCTGTCCATTGCACCGGATCTCCTCTCCATTGGGGAGACAGGACATCAACTTGCAGAACGGTTCAGGTAACACACTCGGACACACACAGCCAACAATCCCATTTCCCTATCCTTGATTACTTCAACTCTCCCTCCCACTACAACAAGGACATGCAAGTTTTTGGCCTCCTCCATGGCCAATTTCTAGCCAGCAGTCGTCTGGAGAAAGAACTCATCATCTTCCACCAAGGGACACTCCACCACACCGTATCAAAGGCAATTTCGCCAATTTCCTCATCTCCCCTCCCACCACCTTATCCCAGATCTAACCCTCTAGTTCAGTACCGCCCTGTTGAACTGTCCAACCTGTCCATTTTCCTTCTCATGTATCTACTCCACCTTCCACTCTGACCTTTCGCTATCACCACTCACCTTTATCTAGCTATTGCTGTCCGAGCTACGTTCCTCCCAGGCCCAGCCCCTCCCATTTATCTCTCAGCCCACTTCCACCCAACCCCGTCGTTCTTGACGAAGACTTTATGCCTGAAACATCGAATCTCCGGCTCTTGGATGCCGCCTGACTTGCTGTGCTTTTCTAGCATCACACTTGTTGACTCTGATCTCCAGCATCTGCTGTCTTCACTTTCTCCTACTGAAGGATTTGTACAGGTTAGGGGAGCGAGCAAAGATGTGGCAGATGGAGTATAACGTGGGCAAGTGTGACATCATGCACTTTGCCAGGAAGAATACAGGCATGGACTATTTTCTAAATAGCGAGCAGGTTCAGAAGTCAAAAGTGCAAAAAGCCGAGGAAGTTCCAATCCAGGAGTCTCGAAAGGTAATCTTGCAGGTTGTCAATAGTTAGGAAGGCAAATACAATGATGGCATTTATTTCAAGAGGGCTTGAGTATAAAAGCAGGGATGTACTTCTGAGGCTGTATAAGGCTTTGGTCAGGCCACATTTGGATTATTGTGCACAGTTTTGGGTCCCATATCTCAGGAAGGATGTACTGGCCCTGGAGCGTTTTCCAAGGAGATTCACGAGAATGGTCCCGGGAACGAAAAGCTTAACATATGAAGATCATCTGAGGGCTCTGGGTCTATATATGGCAGAGTTCAGAAGATGTTAGGAAGTTTATTCGAAACTTACAGGATACTGAATGGCCTGGACAGAGTGGAGTTTGGGAAGGTATTACCAATGGTAGGTGAGACTAGGCCCCGAGCGGACAGAGTAAAGAGAAGACCTTTCAGAACAGAGATATGGACGAACCTCCTCAGCCATAAAGTGGTGAATCTTTGGAATTCACCGCCACAGAAGGCTGTCGAAGCCAGGTCATTGAGTATATTTAAGAGTGAGACAGATAGGTTCTTGATTGTAAAGGGGATCAAGGGTTACAGGTACAAAGCGGGAGAATGCGGTTGAGAAGCTTAACAGCCATCATTGAACGGCGGAGCAGGCTCAATGGGCTGAATGGCCAAATTTCTGCTCCAATGTCTTCTGGTTGTATAGTTAATATTGGCTCTCCTCATTCCTTATTGGAGTTGTATCCCGAAATTTGATCTTCATATGATGTATGAAGAATAAAATTCCAATAATGATGGCTGGGAAATATCATATTCCCTCCCTGCAGTTTCAGCAGCCATATCCCCAATATCATAATCACACTGCAATAGAAATCCAGTGAAATTTACTTCATCATAGTTCATTGACATCGACAACATGAACAGCATGACCCACACCTGCCCTCTCTGATCCTCGAATAACCATTTGAATTGTGTGTCACATCTGTTAACATATCCATGCCATTGGTCTGTTACCACTCATGTTGTATGCACATTTTCCTGTCAGATTATGGACTAGAAAAGTTCTCTCCATATTTTACTGACATTATAATCACTGATCAGTAGTTACAGACTATATGTTTCGATTTATAAACGGAGAAACTTTTTTAAGTTCTGACAATCCTTTGACGTTACTCGCATATCTAAGGCAGATTGAATGATGATGTACAATCAATCTAATATCTCAAATATTTCTTCCCTCTGTTCATCCCCCCACACATATCCCATGCCAAATGTGTAACTTTAAACGTTTTTTTTTTGAATTTTAATAATATCAATATTGAATTGAAAGGGGTTAACTGAAGCTATTTGATCAGTGACTGTGATTAATGTCAATCTCTGTGGATCCTAATTATCACAATGGAGAGTCTTCATTGTTGAAAGATAAACGAACTCTGTTCAATGTGCTATCCCATAGTATGAGTAGGAGCATCGCTGACAGCACTAACAGGGATCAGCAGCTCGAAAGAGAGAGAGATGCGGAGGAGAGATCAGAATCTGAGAATATTAGACTGGAATGTTCCAACAATGGACAGGAGTTTATCCTGGGTTCTTTACTGGCTTTCCCTGCCTTGGATATCATTAGCATGGCGGATCCAGGATATCCTTTGGATTATTCAAGGTGGTTACTATGCCATCCTCGCTATAGTTGGTATCCCTGGTAAGTCATTATATTTAATAGGAGAAAGTGAGGACTGCAGATGCTGGAGATCAGAGCTGAAAAATGTGTTGCTGGAAAAGCGCAGCAGGTCAGGCAGCATCCAAAGACCAGGAGAAACGACGTTTTGAGCATAAGTTCCTGAAGAAGGGCTTATGCCGGAAAAGTCGATTCTCCTTCTCCTTGGATGCTGCCTGACCTGCTGCGCTTTTCCAGCAACACATTTTTCAGCTTTCAAATCATTATATTTGTCTACTAAACCGGGTTGACCTGAATTTCTGCTCATTATATATAAATTTTGTAAAGTGCAAGTCAATGCCTTCAGTTCCAAACAAAAATTCCTTTCCTTATATATTATAACTATCAAACTACTATTTATAAATTACTCACTGATATGCGAGAAGGAGCCAGACTGTTCTCAAACTCCATAATCCATTTTGTCCTTCACAGATTTACATCTCAATGTCCTCCCAACTCACCAATCCTGTCCAATACCACCATCATGATATCCCAGTCTCGCCTTCAGTCTCAGTGCCACCTATGAATAAACCATTTGTGCCTTTGTTCAATCCGAATGCAATAGTTTCACGTTCCTTCTAACCACATGTCCGTCACTAAATAATTGCTCTTGAGAATGTTTAACTTGTTATCTGCACGTACGGGAAGACAGTTTATGGTGGTCAAGCCATTGACTGATAATCAAGAGCCACAGAATAATGGTCTGTTAATATCACATGAAGGACATTAGGGTGTTTAAAAGCAACCATTATCATTTGTTTTAAAAACCAATCTGCTTGCCTCAAGACCTTGAGGGAAGTCAATGTATCATGCTTCCTTTGTCAGGTTTCGGTGTGACTTATGTGATGAACACATGGGTATACTGTACCATTGAGAGAATTAAAAGCCAGCAATAACTATCTGACAGCACCAAGTGTTCTGAAAAATAGATATAATGTAACATTTGGTCGAACAACCTGATTAGCTCATTGTCTCGAAACAAAAACAAATTCAGGAAAACATTTTAAATTATACCCCAAAATAACCACGTCCAACCAAGTATGAATTTATGATATTGACAATCTTAAAAGCCAATGATACAATCCCCAATAGTTTGGCGGTACAAGACCACGGAAAATTGAACAGTTGAGAGGAGAACTGCCAAGCTACCAGCATGCAAAGACTGCCTGAAAAATAGCTCTCCTATTGGTACCTTTATAGATTAGTAACTGGTGAAACAGAGTCCCCAAGAAGAAAAGAAGACAGGAATATGAAGAAGAACTGAAAGCTTCCTGATTTTGAGGTGAGAAGTTTTGTTTTGTAAATCTTAATGAGGAGTCTTATCGGACTAGTATTGTGGAGGGGGAAGGCAAAAGACAGGTTAGAGGAAGAAGTTGTAATTAGTCATTCGTTTATTATTCTCTGTTATACTTTAAGAAATAAAGTTGTTAATTTTTACTTTAAATAGATTTGTACTCGAGAATTATGACAGATTACTGCGTGGGATAAATCTTTTTCTCTATTGCTGGTTTTAATTAAGCAGGAAGATGTATCCTGTCTTGTAACACTACAAACCCACAGCTATGCTTTTTATTGTTTACGGTACTGTGGAACAGCTGAACCAGCCACTCAGTTCAAGATCTGCATACATGCTGTGAGAGAAGAACAGAAGTAAAGATCGCTCCCTTTCTCTGCCTGTTTTCTGTATTGCTACATCTCATTTCCATTCAGGTTGGTGATCATCCCCTATTTGAAGTGCATTCAATCTCATTGAAATTCTCCCTGAGAGTGATGCACAGCTCCATAGGCACCTCTGGTGCTCGCTTTTTTGATGCCGACGTACAGTTATAAGGGACTTATAAATTCCATGTCAGTTGTAGTTCATAGAGAAGGAATGGCTTTTTGTGGCACAGGAAAGAAATGGCAATGTCTAAGTGAGAGAAAAGATGCTTTGTGATCATCCAGGAGAGTGCTGTTGAGGCAGTATTTGGTGTACTGTGGATAGACTTTCTCCCAAGTTTCACCAGACTAATCCCTGGATGATGGCACCATGAGCAGTAAGTGAAGCTCAGTGAGAGAATAAGAGGTGATTGCATTGAACCTTAAGGGGGGTGGACGATCACTCATGATGTTCTAAACAGACACTGATGCGGTGATAAGTTCCATGGCTTTTTTTCACTTAGATTACATGATTCTCGATAGTTTAAGAGCCACTGAGAACTTTTCACCTAACCACCCCCACTCCCTATTTCGACTGAGAAAGAGAGGAGAAAGAGAGGCGAGAGAGAGAGGGGGAGAGAGAGAGAGGTTCAAGCTTTTGAATAAACTCTCCCAACATTAATACAGTTCAATTGGTGCGTGATCCTGCAATGAACGTCATGTTATCCATAATCCCGACAGCAACAACAATACCTTCATTATAAAAATGTTAACTCTTTCCAGCAGTGTAGAGAGAAAGAAAGTCTTTTTACGCTACAGGAAAGAAACAGAGATGTCTAAGAGGAAAAAGAGTTATTTTGATCATTGCTGAGAGTGTTGTTGAGGCAGCATTTGGGATATTGTGGACAGACTTTCTCTCCTTTTTCAGGAACGATCGCCTTGCCACAGAGAGAGTGCAATGGGGTTTCATCAGACTAATCCCTGGGATGGTGGTGTCATGAGGAGAGAATGATGATTAATGATGAAAATGAGAGGCGATTGCATTGAAACTTGGGGGGGAGGGACAGTCACTCATGATGTTCTAAATAGACACTGATACGGTGAAAAATTCCATGGCTTCTTTTTTCTCGGGTTACATGACTGCCAATAGTTTAAGAGCATCTAAGAATATTCCCCTCATTCCACACCCAATCCCCATTTCGTATGAGAGAGACAGCGGACCAGACTTTGAATAAATCCTACCCACATTAATACAGTGCATTCGGTGTGTGGTCCTACACTGAAAGTCTCGTTATCTGCAATCCCTACAGCAGCCACAATACGTTCATGCTAAAACAGTTACCTTTTCCCACCAGATTCTGACCCCATGGAAAACATGGATGTGTCTTCTCCAAGATGGAAATTGCCTCCTTGAGACTTGGCGCAAATCACTTGGCTTCCCTCCTCACTGCCAGCAAACCTTGTTAAAGTAGCTCGCGATCTACTAACAATGGAACCATGATTAGCATCATGGAACCCTCTATCAGTTTTTAATCTCTGCTCTGGCAGTGTTATTCACGGGTCTCTATCTTGACCTACTCAGTTTCAGCGGAGAATCACAATGCATTGCATCTTTGCCTTTGTTATTTAAATATTAAGAGCATGGATGTCACTGTCCACTGTTCTGGTTACAAATTACACTTCCTTCCACTGTTTCCATCCCATTCCCTGGCCAATATCAGCGGCTGAAGAACACAAGTCACAACTGTGGGACATCCCTTTGACCATGAGCTGTATCTTGACACCATTCCCTGACCATTTCTAACTTGAAATACTCACTACTCCAGAATATATCTCACTGGTTTATTGCATCTGCTGTTTGAATCTTGAGCTATGAAATACAGTCTTAATAAAGCCAATAATGTGCTGCTGATGCTCCTGGCTTCAATCCTGCCGAAGCAAATCTAATTCGAACTCACACCAAACCCCCATCCATCTGTCATTCATGTGTATACCGATGTATATTGCTGTTGTGTCTGGCAATGACTTTAGTTAAACATTCTCAAACACTTTACCTCATCTGTCCATGAAAATTCTCTCGTTCTCTCTGTTGCTTAACAAAAAGCCTGCCTGTTGTTCGTATTTAAAATTGTTTCCTCCATGTGCGTTCCTTCTCAAACAATGAGTTTCACGTTCAACCACACACACACCCACACACGCAGAGAGAGGAAACCTTCCCGTTGTAGGCAGTAATCTGATGCGAGTATAGTTAGCATATGATAGTAAAGTTTGCAATACTCTCCATGCTGAGCAGATGCTGCAGTTTACTGATCAACACACTAACATGGTCTGCACACCTCTCCATGCTGGGCAGATAGTGCAGTTTACTGAACAACACACTAACATGGTCTGCACAGCTCTCCATGCTGGGCAGATAGTGCAGTTTACTGAACAACACACTAGCATGGTCTGCACAGCTCTCCATGCTGGGCAGATAGTGCAGTTTACTGAACAACACACTAACATGGTCTGCACAGCTCTCCATGCTGGGCAGATAGTGCAGTTTACTGAACAACACACTAGCATGGTCTGCACAGCTCTCCATGCTGGGCTGTCATCTTGTCCCAGTTTATGTTGTTTGTGGTGTTCTGTGAAGCAGATTCAGAATTTGATGTAACAAACCATTCCAGCTGATCTGACAATGTTCTCATTCTTGTAATTTTACTCACTAAGATCTCACTTCTCCAGTTAGTCCCACTGCCCTGTCTTTTTCCCCATATTTCCACATCTCTTCAGTTAATTAACTGTCTGTTTCTGTCTTTACTGTGAATCTCTCTGCCCCTCTGTATCTTTCCCTGGCCTTGGGTTTTGGTTCCCTAGTGTATCGAGTGCTGGAATTGTGTAGCTCAGAAATAATGAGATGGAATGTTTCAAGCTGTTATTCCCTTCCCGCTGGGCAGATATGGGCAGATTCTCCATGCTGGGCAGATAGTGCAGTTTATTGAGTAACACACAAGCATGGTGTGCACAGCTCTCCATACTGGGTAGATTGTGCAGTTTACTGAGTAACACACTAGCATGGTCTGCACAGCTCTCGATGCTGGGCAGATAGTGCAGTTTACTGAACAACACACTAAGATGGTCTGCACACCTATCCATGCTGGGCAGATAGTGCAGTTTGGAAATGTGTTGCTGGAAAAGCGCAGCAGGTCAGGCAGCATCTAGGGAACAGGAGAATCGACCTTTCGGGCATTAGTGTATCGAGTTTCTGAAGAAGGGCTTTCCTTCTTCAGGAACTTGATACACTAATGCCCGAGTGCTAATGTCCGAAACGTCGATTCTCCTGTTCCCTAGATGCTGCCTGACCTGCTGCGCTTTTCCAGCAAAAAATTTCCATCTCTGATCTCCAGAATCTGCAGACCTCACTTTCTCCTCAAAGATAGTGCAGTTTACTGAACAACAGACTAGCATGCTCTGCACAGCTCTCCATACTGGGCAGATAGTGCAGTTTACTGAACAACACACTAGCATGCTCTGCACAGCTCTCCATGCTGGGCTGTCATCTTGTCCCAGTTTATGTTGTTTGTGGTGTTCTGTGAAGCAGATTTAGAATTTGATGTAACAAACCATTCCAGCTGATCTGACAATGTTCTCATTCTTGTAATTTTACTCACGAAGATCTCACTTCTCCAGTTAGTCCCACTGCCCTGTCTTTTTCCCCATATTTCCACATCTTTTCAGTTAATTAACTGTCTGTTTCTGTCTTTACTGTGAATCTCTCTGCCCCTCTGTATCTTTCCCTGGCCTTGGGTTTTGGCTCCCTAGTGTATCGAGTGCTGGAATTGTGTAGCTCAGAAATAATGAGATGGGATGTGTCAAGCTGTTGTTCCCTTCCCGGTATGTCCCATGTGATAATCTATGAACAGGCTTGTTTCAGAAGTCATGAGACACATCCTTGTAACTTGGTCTGTACCTGTGTTTTCCCCTTTCAGGTCATCTTGCTATCAGTAACACGAGGAAGCCACTTGAGTAAACGACCAGGAATCTAAATTGTGTGACAATGCTGTCACTTCTTTTTTTAAAAAAATGTTATTTTCTCCTTTTTTTAGAAAGCGATCTTAAAGACAAAACTGCCTACTGATAACGGCTCAAGTAAACAACTTATGAGGCTTTTAGTGTTTTTAATAAATAGTAGTAACAATGGCCAGCTCACACAGACAGGCTTTCCAGCTTTTTCGTGTAGATGCAACAGTTACCAGGTGCTTGGGGTCCCAGAAGGGCTTGAAGTTTTAGCAAATTATCCCTCGATGCTCTTCACTCTGAAACCTCACTTGAAGCTGTTTCCTCCTGAATTGGAGGACTGTATGCTAGAATGTAAGTCTGAATGATCCTTTTTGCCAAGGTGGGGTTCAGATTAGATTGGATTACATACAATGTGGAAACAGGCCCTTCAGCCCGACAAGTCCACACCGACCCACTGAATAGCAACCAACTAGACCCATTCCCCTACATTTACCCCTTCATCTAACACTACAGGCAATTTAGCATGGCCAATTCACCTAACCTGCACAATTTTGGACTGTGGGAGGACCCAAAAGAAACCCATGCGGACACGAGGGCATGTGCAAACTCCACACAGTCAGTCGTCTGAGGTGGGAATTGAACCCGGGTCTCTGGCATGTGAGGCAGCAGAGCTAACCACTGTGCCACCGTGCCACCCCACGGTGCTACCCTGTGTTTAGATGATGTTAATAAATTGGAACAGTTCATTTGTAGAAGGTACTGTATCCATCATTCAGTTAAGGTTTCCAATAGTTAAGTTATTCTAAATTCCTCTTCATTTCCTATGGATTTTTCATTCGAGTGTTTAAATATATTGTGTTTTGCTTAATGGTGAGTGGTTTGACTAGTAGAATCACATCTGTAACACCCATTTCCCATTTGCCTTTAAAATAAGAAAGGTTTGGCATCCAAGCTACCTTTTTAAAATAGTTTGAGGCAGTCTGGTTGGTCTATATTAAACTGAAGGCCCTTGTCTGGTTCTAAATCGATAACACCAAATTGGATTTAGAATTACAATCCCTACAGTGCGCAAACAGGCCATTCGACCCAACAAGGCCACACCGACCCTCCGAGGAGTAACCTACCCAGACCCATTTCTCTACCCTATTATTACACATTTACCCCAAGGCACCTAACACACACATCCCTGAAAACTACGAACAATTTAGATTGGCCAATACACCTGACATGCACATCTTTGGGTTATAGGAGGAAACCAGAGAATCCAGAATACACTCCTGCGGACACTGGAGAGTATGCACCAGTAGGCTATTGGTTCAAAGGTCGCATCTGGTATGTGTTAGTGTCTTTGGTTCCAGATGTTGAATTCGGTTGGTTTAAGCAGTGTTTTGTGTATAAAAAATCTTTCAGTCACTAAGAGTTCTCTGGGTGTGGAAAAAGTGAAGTTGAGGGTTTTACAGAAGGTAATGAAGGCAAAGCTGTAGCAATTGACAGACAAGCTGGAGTTAGGGTTGTGTTTGTGAGAAAACGAGAGATAATTATAGCTATAGCTCGGCAATTACATTTGGTGGAACCGCCATCAGACTCTTTGGAAATGCCTAGAACTCAATTTCAAATAAGGTACTTTGAACATGAGGAATAATTGAAACAGTTTGAATTATGATGAAAAATACAAATAAAAGAAAAGGAAATGAAGAAGAAAGAGGGAAAATGAGAGAAGAAAAGCAGAGAGTTCCAACTTCAAAAGTTAGCAATTAGAGAGGAAAGTTGACATAGAAGGCGGAGATCAAGGTAGATGGTCAGCGGGATGAGGAGGTTAGTGAGGTTGAGTAACCCTATAGTAGCCAATGGCCTGCTGTTTAAATACACCCAGCCATTATCTAAATTTGACGAGAAGGATGGGAAAGCCTTTTGAATTTAATTTGAGAAAGTGGCTAAACCAATGCAGTGGCCAGTAGCCATGTGGATTTCGTTGATCCAAACAAAGCTGATAGGTATTTGAATCCTCGGAGGAGGTATCTGGTCAGTATGGGGTGGTGAAGAAAGCCGTCTGAAGTGCATATGAGCTTGGGCCAGATGCCGACAGACAGCATTTCAGAAATCTAAAAAAAGGGTCCCTGGTTAAATGCACGTTGAGTTTGAAAGGATCAAACAAAGTAATTTTGAAAAGTGGGTCAGAGCATTAAAACAGAGCAAACCTATGATACTCTTAGAGAGTTTCTTATTTTGGAGAAGTTCAACAATTCACTTCCTGCAGTCGTGAGAACTCGTGTGGAAGAGCAGAGAGAAACAATGGCAAGATTAGAAACTGTAATGGCTGATGATGATGATTGAGTTCAGAAATCAAAGTTTGGTTTCTGTGAGGGATTGAGAAGAATGTGCGAGATCTTCTTAAAATCTGTGAGAGTAAGGTTTACTGGCATAGGCCAGGAGTAGCAGGTAAAGAGGTTACAGCATTAAGAGGTACAGAAATAGGTAACTCTTTTATGCTGAAACATGAGGAGCTATTTCATTCAGAGGGAGTATTGGAGAGATGAGAAGTGCTCCATTATGTAACGTGTGGTTGGAGTGTCCAGTGGAAACATCAACAGATTTATTCCACAATGGGGAAGGAGGCCTTGAGCTTGGTGTTGGAGTTACAATATTTCAGCATTTAAATTGAGAACACCATACATGCGAAAAATCTTTATCACTGATCGTGACCCGGTAAAGTCTTTTTGGAGAAGTTTAGGGAGAAGAATACCAGCCTGATTCAACTGAGCTTATTATTGCTGCCATTCAGTCTGAAATTATATAGGTGACAGGGCGAGGAAACCGAAATTTTGACACGTTGTGGAGACTTGGATGAAGAGAGACAAAGGCATTCTGTGGCAGGAGTAAGATGACTGAAACTAGTTGTGAACATTTGTACGCTCAGAGTCAATGTAAAGTATATGCATTTCAGTCTACTAATAGAAGAAGATTAGGAGGTCAAAAAGAATCCACGTTGTATATTGATGGATTATTTTCTTAAAAATTGAGTTGGAAGATGCTATCAATGTAAAAAAGTTATCTTCTCTTGGGTTTATTTTTGAATAGAGGTTTTAAAGGCAGAGGTGCAGAACTGCTGTCTGAAAACAGTTTAAGTAAATAACTGAGAAAGCCTTTAGGTTTTATTAAAACGGTTGTAACAATGGAAGGGCAGTGGCCAGCTCTCCCAGACCAGGGTTTCTCATTTTGTTTTTAGCTGAAGCATTCAGAAGTTGCTGGGGATCACAAAACGGTTGGAAGTTTCAATATATGATCCCCAGCTGCTTAAACCATTCTGGGGGGATTTGGTCTGGTCTACAACACTTGTACAAAGGGGTTTCTGACTGACACCTGTAATTGAAAATTTAGTGGAGGGGCTGGGGATGGGTTGCTGGCGATTATGCTGTGAGCTGCCTCAGACATTCAAGGAGACTTGAGGATTTGGTGACCCAACTCTGGATGGAGCATGGAGACTGTAGTTACAACATCTGGGTCTGTAAAATGATCAACAAACGGAGCAGAGGCTGCAGAGATGGGAAGCTCTGAAACCACGCAGTGAATGTGTATGGTGAAACGGATCTGCTGTATACACATCGGGTTTTCCATGAACAGCTTCCCAAGCTTCACTTAACCAGGAGCAGAGTGTGAGGGGACACTGACTGAACAAGGAGCTGATCACAGAGCGGTGTCACCTCCTTCAACATGACCCGCAGCTTCACACCCGGGGGAGGATGGCGCTGCCAGTGGCTGTTAGGGTCACTGGTTCATTCAACTTCTATGAACCAGACCTTTCCAGGCAGGACGAGGTGACATATCCATCATTTCCCAGTATCTCATCATCAATGTCACCATTCTGTGATGGAGGATATATATGGTGGATGAGGTAAATAGATTGTTTCTGCCTCAGCAGGGAGCTGCCGGGTGTATCCAGTATAGTGGGATTCCCGATGGTGTACATGGCATCTGCAGAGTACCCATGTCAATGGGGAGAGGTAGAGGAACTGAAGGAGCTCTCTCTCTATTAATGTTACACTATACCCATGCACAGTACATCATGTTGGTGAATACCCACTGTGCTGGCAGCAGTCACGGCCTCTTCATTCAGAAGCAGTCAGCCATTCCCATCGTCATCGGGTCTCCACGTAGAAAGAAATGAATATAACTCGGAATGAAGGCCGTCCCCTGGATGCACGTTTCAAAACACCATCCCCACCATCAATCAACCACATCAAAGTATTCCATGTGTATGAAGAGCAATAGGGTCACTTGGAGTGTCTGGGAGCTGACGATCAGGGATGGAGCAAAACCTGCCATGTCTGAATGGATTTAAGTGAACCCCCCAATACACAGTATTATTACGTCTTGTAATTCCTCTCCATTTCAGTAACATATTGCCTTCCATTATTCCTGTAAATTGAATGACAGGTTAAATCATGTTAAAGTCCAACTGCCAAACTATTAGCTATTGTCTTTACCTCTCTGAATCTATTTGCAGACTCTCCACCCTCTATTGATAATTTAATCTCTTGCTTATCACAGCGACACATCAATTATTTGAAGAGGTGACAAGTAGGTTAGAGCAGGGAAACCCAGTGGGTGTGGTCTATTTAGACTTCCAAAAGGTCTTTGATAAGGTGCCACACGGGAGGCTGCTGAGTAAGGTGAGGGCCCATGGTGTTCGAGGTGAGCGACTGGCATGGATTGAGGATTGGCTGTCTGACAGAAGGCAGAGAGTTGGGATAAAAGGTTCTTTTTCGGAATGGCACCAAGTGACAAGCGATGTCTTGCAGGGTTCAGTGTTGGGGCCGCAGATGTTCACGTTATATATTAATGATCTGGATGAAGGGACTGGGGTATTCGAGCGAAGTTTGCCAATGGTACGAAGTTAGGTGGACAGGCAGGTAGTACTGAGGAAGTGGGGAGGATGCAGAAGGATCTAAGAAGGGCTTATGTCCAAAACGTCGATTCTCCTGTACCCTGGATGCTGCCTGACTTGCTGCGCTGTTCCAGCAACACATTTTCAGCTCTGATCTCCAGCATCTGCAGACCTCACTTTCTCCCTGCAGAAGGATCTACACAGTTTGGGAGAATGGTCCACGAAATGGCTGATGGAATTCAATGTGAGCAAATGCGAAGTCTTGCACTTTGGAAAAAAGAATACAAGCATGGACTACTTTCTAAACGGTGAGAAAATTAATAAAGCCGTAGTACAAATGGATCTGGGAGTGCTAAGCGAGGATTCTCTCAAGGTAACCATGCAGGTTAAGTCCGTGATTAAGAAAGCAAACACAATGTTGTCAATTATCTCAAAAAGGTTGCAATATAAAAGCAGCGATGTGCTGTTGAGACTTTATAAAGCCCTGGTTAGGCCCCATTTGGAGTTCTGTGTCCAGTTTTCGGCCCCACACCTCAGGAAGGACATACTGGCACTGGAGCATGTCCAGCGGTGATTCACACGGATGATCCCTGGAATGGTAGGTCTAACATACGAGGAACGGTTGAGGATCCTGGGATTGTATTCATTAGAGTTTAGAATGTTAAGGGGAGATCTAATAGAAATTTACAAGATAATACATGGCTTGGAACGGGTGGACGCTATGACTTTGGTTCCGTTAGGCGAGGAGACTACGACCCGTGGGCTCAGCCTTATAAATAGAGGCAGTCAATTCACGACAGAAATGCGGAGACATTTCTTCAGCTAGACAGTGGTGGGCCTGTGGAATTCATTGCCGCAGAGTGCAGTGGAGGTTGGGACGCTAAATGTCTTCAAGACAGAAATTGACAAATTCTTGATGTCACAAGGAATTAAGGGCTACGGGGAGAATGCGGGTACGTGGAGTTGAAATGCCCAACAGCCATGATTAAATGGCGGAGTGGACTCGATGGGCAGAATGGCCGGACTTCCACTCCTATGTCTTATGGTCTTATGCTCTTATGGACATCACCAAACTCGGCATCTGTATACCTGTTCCATCCTCCTGACAATTAATATAGAATGGAAATAATTGAGACCCAGCGCTGGTCACTGTGTGACCCTACTGGTAACGTTCTCGCTAACTGATTTATCCTGAGCGCCTGCTTCCTGTATGATACCCAGTCCTCCCCCATTCCTGTCCAACACAGTCGAAGAGTTGAATAAGAACAAGGAGCATCTGTGAGGTATCCAACTCCTCGATGAGGCAGATGTGAACGCGGCCTCGGTTCCACTTTCCTGCCATCTCTCCATCCTAAAACTCTAGTCTCTTGTTGTAGATTGCGCCACATGAAAAAAAAATCCACTTCACATCTACACTTTCAATTACTTGTAGCATTTTACAGAACTCAATGAGATCTCCTTTCATTCTTGTAAACTCGAAAGTATAGGCCTAAACTGCTCAATTACTCTTCATAAGACAAACACTTCAAATATGGAATCAATCTAATGAAGCTCTTCTGAATTGCCTCCAATGGAAATACCTCATTCCACAGGACACCCAAACTGTCCTCCAGTTGCATCCTCACAAATGCCTTGCATAGCTACACCAACACTCCCTACCTTTCTACTCTATCCTTTTATAAATAAACACTGAAATTATGCTTGCATTTCTCATTACTTGCAGTACCCGCATGCAGGTTTTCTGTGATATGCAAGCAGACACCCAGATCCCTCTGCACCTAAGCACTTTGAACTTTCTCTCCATTTAGATAATAATTTGTCTTTCTATTCAACTGGCTAACTTGAATAGCCCCATATTTATTCACTTTAATTTCTCTTGCTAAATGTTGGCCCGTTCACCCAACCTATCCATATAGTTTTAAAATCTCTTGCATCATCATTCCGAAGTAATTTCCCACCGGTGTTAGTGACATCTGAAAATGTGGCATTGTATTTTCTCTCCAGTCAACCAAGTATAGTATTAACATCGATCGCAAATGGTTGAGGCATGAGTACTGAAATCAATGGCACAAACTGCATTTGTTAAAAAGAAAATGACACATTTATTCCATCTGACTACATTTTGTTGGATAACCAATCCTCCATCCAAGCTAATAAATTACTCCTAAACCCATGTTGTCTGATCTTACCATTTACTCTTTGGAGAAGCGGCATATCCGATGCCTTCAGGAAGACCAGATATGTTCCATCTCCAGGATTCCCACGATCCATATTGTTTGTGACATCTTCAAATAACTCAAGCAAACAACTCAAACACGATTTAGCCTTCGTAAAACCATGTTGACTCTGACGAATTGTGGTTTGAGTTTGCAAATGTCCTGAACAATGGACTCTAAAATTTTGCCTTAAATTACAATAGTTTATTGTTACATATTAGTCCCTGATGTATAACATTATTACAAGTTCTTCCCTTTCGAAAACCTTCACGTTTTCTTTGAATTCCTGTTTAATGGGCACAAGACTTTAAGAGATCTGCTCCAATTGCTGAGTAACAGCCATGTGTGGCTGAATGGACTCATCATCCTGCTGGTGTACAATATCGATGGGCTGACGTCTTTCTGGTGTCGCCATGTTGCCTTCTCCAAGACCAGAATGACCGCCTCCTGTTGATGCTTTAGAGGATTGGGAGATTATGGAATCTTCCTGTTGCTGGGTAACATTTTGAGGGGCTGATGGATCTTCTCATACTTCTCCATAACAGGTGGATATACTGAACGGTCTCCTCATGTATCCTGGAGATGGGACCGAGGGACTGATTGGTCTTCTCTTGTTCCCATACAACAGACACGTGTCTAAATTACCTTTCCCTTTCTCATGAAAGAAGTCTCAGATAGTTTTTATCCTTATCCAATTCCCTTGCAATAGGCTCGGCGGGTCTGAATGGTCTCCTGTTATCCCAGTGTAACAATCTCCAGTCACTGTGTGACCTCTTCCAGTTCCTATGTTACAGACTTGAGGAGGCTGAATGGACTGATCCTGTTGCTGTTTAACAGGATATTGGTGCAGCATGGCCTACTCTGGGACCAGTGTTGTAGGCTCGAGTGGCTGATTGGCCTCCTTCTGTAAATATATGTCAGGCTCCAGGGGCTGAATAGCTTTGTCCAGTTTTGGTGTAACAGGGTCGAAGGTCTGAATATCCTCCCGTTGTTCCTGTGTAACAAGCTGGAGAATGGAATGGATTCCTCCACTATCAGTGTAATTCACTTCACTTATTAACTCCTTCTGTCATCTATGTTCAAATAAGTTCATCTTTGATTTTTGTAAACTCCAATGGCTACTGGGTCAACCTGATCATCCTTTCATTATAAGCTAGCACCTTCATTGCAGGAATGAGTTGAGGGAACCATCTCTGAGATGCTTCCAATATAACAACATCCTATCTTCATAGAAGAGGCTATCTCTGTACACACTACTCCAGATGTGATCTCACTTTACAGCAGCAGCAGCACATTATCAGCCTGCTGTAAGGTTCCCACCCAGCTTAGAGCTGTCTCCGCTCTCTGGGGGAATACAGAGCATTGTTGGAAGATCATTATCCTTCTCTACTCCATCAGCAAAACGGGAGATCTGGAGAAATTAAAGTTTGAGAAGATCATAAATGATGTGGCGAGATGATCTCTGCCATTAATCTCACCAAAGCCCACGTCGCTCAGATTCCACAGAATCTATAAAGGTGGAGCACAAAAACAGCAAGGAGGAGCAAACATTGATGGGAGTTATATATCAAAGTGAAAGCTGCAATACAAATGCTGGACATGTTATAAAACAGGAAATGACATATACACATTTGTGAGTACTGCAGTAATAATGCACCGCTTAAATTATATCTAAACTGTGTTAACCCAATTGAATGCTCATGCTGGGAAAAATGGATTTCATGACCAGGTGTGAGATGGTTTACATGAACATGATGTCAAGCACTGAGCTCGAGATCAGGTTATTTAGGAATTGGTATTGAGTGATCAGAAGAGCTAATTGACAATTTTGCTGGAAAGGACCTTTTGGGAACAGTGACCACAATGTATTGGTTTTCTTTTATGCTGTTTGAGTACACGGCAGTTTTTGTTTTATTTGAAGTAACCGTAATAAATCTGAGTCATGCAGCCATGAAGGTGTGAGGAGAAAGTGGGGACTACAGATGCTGGAGATCAGAGTCGAAGAGTATGGTGCTGGAAAATCACAGTAAGGCAGCATAGTAGGAGCAGATAAATCGATGTTTCGGGCATAAGCCCTTCATCAGGGATGACGTTTATGGGCCAAGGGGGCTTAGAGATAATTATGAGAAGGGGGTGCGGCATGGGGGAGGTAGCTGGGATTGTGATAGGTAGATGAAGGTGAGGTCGAAAGTGATAGGTGACAAAGGGTGACAGAACGCCTCATCTACTGCATCCATTAAACCCAGTGTGGTCTTCTCTACATTGGCGAGGCAGGAGGTCAACTTGTGGATTATTTCAGAGAACATCTCTGGGACAGCCATATTGAACAACTCCATCGCCTTGTGGCTGAGGACTTTAACTCCCCTTCCCGCTCTGCCAAGGACATGAGGGTCCTGGGCCTGCTCCATCACCAAACCGGAGCCACCAGAAGCCTGGAGTAAGAAAACCTCACCTTCTGCCTTGGGACCCTCCAACCACAGGGGATCATAGTGGATTTCCCCATTTCCCCTATCCCACCTTATCCCACTCCAACCTTCTAAGTCAGTCCTTTTGAATGTTCCCATGTGTCCACCTTCCTTCCTATCAATCTGGTCCACCCTCCTCTCCGACTATCACTTTCAACCCCACCTTCATCTACATATTAGATGAAAGGAGGCAGCTTAGAAAAATGCCAAGTGTTGCATTAAGCCAGTGGATTCAGAGAAATGTAGAACCAGCAAAGGATGACTAAGAAACTGAGAAGAAAATCACAAAGAGAAAAAGCGTGCAAATGAAAGAAAAACATAGAGACTGCTAAAAGGCGTCTACCAATGTCTGAAAAAAATAAAAACAAGGCCAAATGTGGAACAGTTGGTGCGCGTTCAGGATAATTTATTGCAGAGAACAGAAGAATCGCAGGGGAAAGAAACAGTTTCTTTCTGTTTATCTTCATGGAAGAATGTCCAGATAATTTTTCCAGAAATACCAAGTGACCCTGGAACTTGTGTAAGTAAAGCCTAAGGTCATTCTTATCAGTGTTGAGGTCATCTTTGAAAAGAAAGCTGGATTGAGTATTTATTAATCTGACAGACGAGATGCACATCATACAAGAATTTCAGAGGAAGCAGCAATTGACCTGTTTGATTGCATCGCGGGTTTTCACTTTATTTTCTGTCATATTCCCGAAAGGCATTTAGCCAATCTGGGTAAGGCAAAGGTTATAAATATTATCCAACGTTTAAGAAAGGATGAATTTGGAGAATGGTGAACTACAGACCAGTTATCTTGTCATCCGCAGTCATGTATCTGTTGGACTCGATTACAAAGAACATGCTACGAGATATTTAGAAGGTAATAACATAACTGGGGAGTGTGAGAATGTACCGATGAAAGGAAAACCAGAAGTGGCAAACATTTTTTTGGAATGGTTTGAAGATGGTTCTTGTGGACATAGGCAATGATGAACCATTGGATAACGTATAGTTGGATATTCATGAGCTTTTTCTAAAGAATACACACAGCAAGTTCATAAGAAAAATTAAACCGAGAGGTATTGGGAAGAACATATGCCACTGGGAAAGTAAAAATTAGATTTACATTCATGTGAATGTAATTGGAAGATAGAGGATGTCGTGCACCAGTTGCATTGAGCGTTGGTGAGACTAAAGTTAGAGTATTGTGTATCGTTCGGAGTCCCAATCTCAAAAAGAACATATTGACTACAGAGGAACTGCAAAAGGTATTATCTGGATTAATCCGTTAAATGGCAAGATTGTCTGCTGGGGAACCTCAGCCTGTAATCTCGAGTTTCAAAACATGAGAGTTGATTGTTGTACATTTAGAAACATCGAAAGGACTGAATAACAGAGGGACATGAAGAAGTACAAGTAGGCGAGATAAGGGAGAATCCCACGATATTCTACACGGACAAGTCGAACAGAATAATCAGCAAACAGTTAGTGTCCATTAGAAACCAAAGGGGCAATCTGTGTGTCAAGCTGGAGAACATTGATGGATTGTTACATGAGACCTTCACATCTATTTTACTTGGGAGAAGGAGGAGGCAGGTACAGAATTCAAGAAGATGGACTAGGAAGGACTTGAACAGATTGATGTAAAATACGAGCAGGGATTTGAGGCTTTGTTCTGTTCAAATTTGGACCAATCTCCATGTCTGAATGAGTTGTATCACAGGCGGCTGTTGGGGTCAAAGGAGGAAAGACCCTGACTGAATATTTCAATAGAATCTGACCATAGGGGAGGTGCCAGAGAACTGGAGAACTGCTAATACGATTCCACTTCACAGTAAGGGTGGGAGAGATAGACCAGGGAACTATATACGAGCGAGTATTAGATCACTGTTAAGGAAACTACTGGAGAAAATAGGGAAGGAGAAAATCGAACTCCAATCAGAGTCGCAAGGTTTGATCAGGGATAATCATCATGACGTTATCAGGAGGAAGTCACATCTCATGGATTTGATTGAATTAGTTTGAGGAGGTCGATTATTAGTTTTGTAGGAAGGCCTTTGACAAATTTCCACCTGGGAAACTGAAAAATAAAGTAAAATCTCACAATATGATGGATAACTTGACAAGTTACAACGAAAATTGTCTTAGTAGCAGGAGACAGAGGATGGTGGGAGAAGGCTGTTTGTGTGACTGGAGACTAGTGTCCCCTGGTGTACCACAGAGATCAGTGTTGTGTCCCTTATTGTTTGTGTTATTTATAACAAAATATAGATCTGAATGTGGAGGGAGCTAGGTGGAGAGTAGGGAAGGTGTGATAAGTAAGTGTATGTTTAACATAAAGATTGACTAGGTGGTTCGCAGTGAGGAGGAAGGCCTTAAGTTACAGGAAGATGCAGATGGAATGGTCAGATGGGCACATCAATGGCAGATGGAATGTAACCCTGATAAATATGAGACGATGCACTTTGGGGGATGGAACCAGGCAGGGGAGGACTCAGCGAATGGTAGCACACTGGAAAGCTCAGATTGTGCTTCTCCACACATCCTTGAATGTGACTGGACAGATTAATGCTTAAAAATGTGTTACTGGAAAAGCGCAGAAGGTCAGGCAGCATCAAAGGAACAGGATAATCGATGATTCTGGCAGATTCCTGAAGAAGCCTTATGCCCAAAACATTGATCCTGCTGCTCCTTTGATGCTGCCTGACCTGCTGCGCTTTTCCAGCAACACATTTTTTCAGCTCTGATCTCTAGCATCTGCATTCCTCACTTTCTCCTGGACAGGTTAATGGACTAGTTAAGAATTGGCCCTTGGGTGTAGCTTTTCCGAATCAGGGTGTAGACTATAGGAGCAATACAGGGCTTTGGTTCGGCCAAAATGGAGTACTGTATGTAGAACATAGAACATAGAACAATACAGCACAGAACAGGCCCTTCGGCCCACGATGTTGTGCCGAACATTTATCCTAGCTTAAGCACCCATCCATGTACCTATCCAATTGCCGCTTAAAGGTCACCAATGATTCTGACTCTACCACTCCCAAAGGCAGCACATACCATGCACCCACCACTCTCTGGGTAAAGAACTCACCCCTGACATCTCCCCTATACCTTCCACCCTTCACCTTAAATTTATGTCCCCTTGTAACGCTCTGTTGTACCCGGGGGAAAAAGTTTCTGACTGTCTACTCTATCTATTCCTCTGATCATCTTATAAACCTCTATCAAGTCACCCCTCATCCTTCGCCGTTCCAATGAGAAAAGGCGTCGCACTCTCAATCTATACTCGTACGACGTATTCTCCATTCCAGGCAAGATCCTGGTAAATCTTCTCTGCACGCTCTCCAAAGCTTCCATATCTTTCCTAAAGTGAGGCGACTAGAACTGCCCACAGTACTCCAAATGTGGCCTAACCAAAGTCCTGTACAGTTGCAACATCACTTCACGACTCTTGAATTCAATCCCTCTGCTAATGAACGCTAATACACCATAGGCCTTCTTACAAACTCTATCCACCTGAGTGGCAACTTTCAAAGAGCTATGAACATAGACCCCAAGATCCCTCTGTTCCTCCACCTCACTAAGAACCCTACCGTTAACCCTGTATTCCGCACTCTTATTTGTCTTTCCAAAATGGACGACCTCACACTTGGCAGGGTTGAACTCCATCTGCCACTCCTCAGCCCAGCTCTGCACCAAATCTAAGTCCCTTTGCAGCCAACAACAGCCCTCCTCACTATCCACAACTCCACCAATCTTCGTATCATCTGCAAATTTACTGACCCACCCTTCGACTCCCTCATACAAGTCGTTAATAAAAATTACAAACAGCAGATGACCCAAAATTGATCCCTGCGGAACTCCACTTGCAACTGGGCTCCAGGCTGAATATTTACCATCTACCACCACTCTCTGACTTCGACCGGTTAGCCAGTTTTCTATCCAACTGGCCAAATTTCCCTCTATCCCATGCCTCCTAACGTGTAGCTCCTGGAACCACATTCCAGGAAGGATGTAATACTGGAGAGAGTACAGAGGTGATTCACCAGGATGCTCCCTGGGATGGAGCATATCAGCTATGGAGAGAGGCTGGATAAGCTCGGGTTGTTTAGTTTGGAGCAGAGAAAGCTGAGGGGTCAGTGATTCAGAAGGATAAGATTATAAGCGACATGGACAGGGTGGATAGACAGCAGCTGTTCCTTTTAGTGAGAGGGTCAAGAACAAAGGAGAACACTTTTAAAGTGAAGGGTTTGAGGTTCAGAGATGATTTAACATTTTTTCACCTCGAGGTGTGGGGTTCTGGGATTACTTCCTGAGAGGGGAATGTCACCTCACAATCGTTAAAAAGTACTTGGACGAGCAATTGCAAGTGAGAACATTCCAGGCTAGAGGCCTGCTGTAGGAAAGTGGGACTATTATACATCGTGCTGTATTTCTGTTGGCACAGAGTCTATGCTCCTGTGAGTGTATGGTGTGGAAGGTCAATTATTGAGCAGTTTAAGACAGGAATTGATGGATTTCTGAAGAGTTATATTCATAAGGGTTATAAGAGTGAACTGTATTAGCCTGTTAAATTATGTCAATGTAAGAACTATGAGAAAACAAGTGCAGTTTCCTTACAGTTTGAAACCAGAGAATGGAAAATGGGGAACAGGGAAATGGCAGAACTATGAAGCCACTACTTCAGTTCTGTCTTCATAAAACTTTCTAACAATACAAGGAAAACCCAGTCTGGTGTGGGAAAATGGTAGAGTACATGGAACAATAAACATAGTAAGTAAATGGTTTAGCAGAAATTATTGTGGCTGAAAGTAATGGTCATAGACAACACTAACATAGATTTATGAAATGGGAATTATGTTTGAGAAACAAACTGGGAGACAAATGAAAGAGAAGCAGTGGATGTAAAACATTTTGATTTTTAGAAAAATGTTGGTAAAGCTCCAAGCCGAATTTGCAAAATCAAATCTGAGTGGATTGGGGCTAATATATGGACATGTTTCTAGAATGGGACAGCTGGCAGGAAACAGTGAATAGAAATAAACAGACTCGGCAAGTAATAGCCTGACATTTTCTGAAAGGTATGGTTCTGTGAGTATGACTATGTCTCAGATTCCCCATCACCTACCCTGAATATCTCCTGTCTCATCAGCAGGACGGAAACAGCAGAAGTGGAGGTACAGTGGGATACAGTTGGAAGGAATTGCTCTTGGAGTCCTCAACAGTGACTCCGTATCCCATGAAGTCTCATGGCATTAGTTTGCACATGGGAAAGGAAACCTCCTGCTGATTACCATGTACCAGCCTCTTTCAACTGATGAATCAGTACTCCTCCATGCTGACCAACACTTGGCGGAAGCACTGAGGGTAGCACGTACGCAAGATGTACTCTGGGTGGGGGATTTGAATGATCACCACCAACAGTATCTCAGCTACAGTATTACTGATCGAGCTGGCCGGGTCCTAAAGGATATAACTGGCGGCAGGTGGTGAAGGAACCAACAAGAGGAAAATACATACTTGGCCACAGCCTTACTAATCTGCCAGTTGCAGAAGTATCTGTCCATGACAGTATCGGTAAGAGTGACCACCGCATAGTCATTGTGGAGACAAAGTCACACCTACACATTGAGAATCATCTCCACCATTTTGGGTGGTACTATCACGGTGCTTAATAGGGCAGACTTCGAACAGATCTAGCAACTCAAATCTGGATGTCCATAAGGTGTTGTGGGTCATTAATGGCAGTGGAATTGTAGTCCCGCATAACCTCATGGCCTGGCATATACCCGTCGCAATAATTACCATCAATCCAGAGGATCAACATTGGTTCAGTGGAGTGTGCAGGATGGCAGGAGCAGCACCAGGCATACCTAACAATGAGGTGTCAGCCTGGTGAAACCACCAAAAAGGACGACTTGTGCGCCAAACAGCATAAGCAGTAAGTGATAGACAGAGCTAAGTGATCCCACAAGCAACGGTTCAGATCTAAGCTCTGCAGTCCTTCCACATCTAGTCGAGAAACGTTGGAGACAATTAAACAATTCACTGGAGGAAGTGATTCCACAAATAACTCCTTCCTCCATGATGGAAGAGCCCAGCACTTCAATGTATAACATAAGGCTGATGCATTCGCAACAATCTTCAGTCAGAAGTGCTGAGTGGATGATCCATTTCAGCCTCCTCTAGTGGTCCTCAGCAATTCAGTTACCAGTCATCAACCAATTTGATTCAGTCCACGCGATATCCAGAAATGGTTGGAGATACTGGATATTCCAAAGGGTCCATAATCTGACAACGTTCTGGTAATAGTACTGAATACTTGTGCTCCAGAACTTGCCACTCCCCTAGCCAAACTGTTTCAACACAGTTACAACAATGGCTTTCCCCGATTATGTAGAAAATTACCAAAGTATCTCCTGTATATAAAAAGCAAAACAAATCCAATCCGGCCAATTACCACCCCATCAGTCTATTTTCGATCATCTTTAAAGTGATGGAAGGTCTTAGTGCTATTAAGCAGCAACCTGCTCAGGAATAACCTGCTCAATGAAGACCAGTTTGGGCTCCACCAGGGCCACTCAGCTCCTGACCTCAGTACCGTTGTTCAAACATGGACAAAAGAGCTGAATTCCAGAGGTGGGGTGAGAGTGACAGCCCTTTAAAACGAGGCTGCCTTCGACCAAGTGTGGTATCAAGGGGCCTTAACAAAGCTGGAATCAATGTGAATCAGAGGCAAACTCCCTGCTGGTTAGAATCATACCTGACACGTAGGAAGGTGATCATGGTTGATAAAGGTCAGTCAACTCAGCTCCAAGTCTGTAGGAGTCCCTCGAGCAGTGGCCGAAAACTTCTTCAGGGCTGCTTCATCAATGACCTTCCCTCCATTTTAAGGTCAGAAGTGGGGATGTTCGCCAATGATTGTACAATGTTCTGCAACATTTGTGGCTCCTCAGATACTGAAGCAGTCCATGTTCAAATGCGACAAGATCTGGATAGTATCCAGGCTGGCAAGTGGCAAGTAATATTCAGGCCAGACAAATGCCAGACCGTGACCATCACCAATAAAATACAATCTAACCTGCCCCTTGGTATTCAATGCTGTTACTATCAGTGAATCCCCCAGTATCAAAGTCCTGGTGGGTAATCATTGCTCAGAAACTCACTGGTCTCGCCACATAAACACAGTAACTAAAAGAGCAGGTCCGAAGCTGGGAATACTGTGGCGAGAAACTCACATCCTGATTTCCAAAAGTCTGTCCATCATCTACAATGCATAAGTCAGAAGTGTAATAGAAGACTCCCAATTTGCCTGGATGACTGCAGCCCCAACAACACTCAAGAACCTTTTTACCATCCAGGACAAAGCAGCCAGTTTGATTGTCCCTACACCCACAATGCTCCACCATCAACGCTCAGCAGCAGCAGTGTTTTACTATCTATATGCTGCAGTGAAATGATTCACCAAAGATCCTCAGAGACCATCTTCCCAACACACGACCAAGTCTATCTAGAAGGACAAGGGCTGCAGATGTATGGAAATACAATCATCTTTAGGTTCCCCTCCAAGCTATTCAGCATCCTGACTTGGAAATATATCACTGCTCCTTCACTGTCACTGGGTCAGATTCCCGGAATTCCCTCCCTAATGGCATTGGTGGTCAACCACAGCAGGTGGACTGCAGTGTTCAACAAGGCAGCTCACCACCACCTTCTCAAGGGCAACTAGGGACAGGCAATAAATGCTGGCCCAGCCAGTCACACCCAGATTCATGAAATAAATAAATAGAAATTAACAGAGGAAGGTTGCTGAGGTGTCACAGGGATCGGTGCTTGGGGCCCAGCTGTTCACAATGCCCATTAAACATTGGGTTGCTGGAATCAGATACAATATATCCCAGCCTGCTGACAGCACTAACCGATGTGAGATTGTGAGTGGGTGAGGAGGATGTAAAAAAGCACCGAGAAGACTAAGACAAGTGGAGTGAATGGGTAAATACGCGGCAGATGGAGAACAATGTGGACAGAGGTGACGGTGTGCCCTTTGGTGGAAACAATAAATTGGCAGCCGACCATTTGAAAAGGATTGGTTGAAACATGTTGATTTACAAAGGGACATATGCTCCTTTTTGTTGTATCCTTCTGCATAAACCTCTGAGGCCCCTGCAGCGCAGTGAGTCCTGCAACCAGAAGTCAGTACTGGGCATGGCATTGGCACGCTGCCCAGTGTATATACAACCAGCAAGTGGGGAGCTATAACATTGAAAAGGATCTGGATCTCCTTGTACACCAGTCACTGAAAGCAATATTGCAGGAAAGAAAGCAGGAAAGAAGATAAAAGGTGTGCTGACCTTCATTTCAGGGGGATGTGAGTCCAGGAGAAAGGGTGTCTTACTGTAGCTGTACAGGGCCTTAGTGAGAAATCATCTCAAACATTGTGCAGTATTGTGGACAGTTCTCATCTCCATATCTAATAAAGGACAAACCTGACATTGACAGAGAGCAGTGAAGGATGACCAGACTGATATCTGGGACGGCGAGCTTGTTGTGGGAGCAGAGTTTGTGGTGACTGAGCCAGTATTCCATGGGGTTTGGGAAAATGAGTGGAGAAATCAGTGAAATATACAAAACTCTGACAGGGTGAGACAGATTGGAAGCAGGAATGATAATTCCCCTGGCTGGTACAGGCAGGTCACTCTGCATTGAGATGAGAATAAATGCATGTACTCACTGACTGGGGAACCTGGGGAATTCACTCGCACCTGGAAACCGAGACACTGATTATAAATAAGGATTTAGAGACAGTAAAGGGATGGTGGGAAAGCAGGAGTACGGTGTGGAAATGAAGGGCCAACCATCATTTCATTGAATGGGTTGCAAACTCGATGGACCAAACGTACTATTGCACCGCCTATTTTATAGCTTCCCAAGGTTACTCACATTAACGGATATGTATATTGTGTGTGGTAAGTGCATTGCGGAGATTTTTTTTCATGAACTAGAATGGGAAGGCTCAAAGTGTTGCATGATCTACTCCTTTCCCGATGTTTCTGTGCAGTCTGTGGGAAAGCTCGGTAAATGTTGTCACAAGCTCTCAGATGTTAGGAATGAGGTTTCTGCAGGGTCGACAGGACTGTGTTGCCATTCCCTTTTCCGACACTGATGCTGAGTCCGGGTGTTCTGTCCGGTTTCATCCTTTCAGACCTCGGAGTAGTTTGATACAAATGAGTGCCTTGATTGACCGTTTCAGAGACCATTGAAATGTTTATCACATGTCAGGGTCTTTGGAGTCAGTTTTAGGCCAGCCCAGGAAATCACGGGAGATTCACTTCCTAAAAGTATATTGGAGAAGGAAATTCTGTATCCATATTGGCTTCAAGGTCACTGTTACTGATACCAGATTTTAGATCTCGATATTTTATTAATTGCTTTTAACTTCCACCCGCTGCCAGAGTATTAGCCTGGTCTGGATTAGTAATCCAGTGACATTTCCACAGCACCATCTCCACATGGAGATCTATCGGAAACCACACTGAACTGGTTACTTCTGTGCTGCTTGACACTCAGTCCCACCAATTTGGCTGTTATGATGGGACTGAGGGGGTAGCAATTGGTCAGTTTGTAATATTTCCCGTCTTAGTGGACAGGACACAGCTGAATAATTTTCCACATTGCCAGGGAGATGTCAGAGATGGAGCTGGAATGAAACAGCTTCCCCAGGGACACGGCTTGTTATACAGCACAAATCTTCAGTCCCATTGCAGGAATGGGGTCAGGACCCATTGTCTGTGTCGTATCTATTGTGTTCAGCTGTTTCTTCATGTCACGTGCAGCGAATCAAATTGGCTGAAGACTGCCATCTGTGATTTTGTTGGCATCATGATGAGCTTGAGGTGTATCATCGACTCAACACTTCTGGCAGAGGATGGTGCAGATAAAACATCCTTCTCTTTTACACTGATTTGCAGGTCTGTTCCATTACTTAGGATGGGGATGTGTGTGGAGCCCTCGCCTCCACTCATTTGTTTAATTGTCCATCACCATTTATGACTGACTGACTGTTACAGAACTGCTGGGCTTCGTTCAGATCTTTTGGTCAAGTCCCGTAGCTTTAATGAGTTAGCATCAGGTTAAGGTTCATGTGATACTGACTCTGACATGTTCACCCACACTCGTCACCGAACCATAGATGGTGTTGATGGTAATGACAGACTGAGGTGTCATCCTGGCAAAAGGTTACAGGTTGTGGTTGAATGCTGTTCTGCTTCTCCTGCTGCTGTGGTCTACAGCACTACATAAATACGCAGTTTCGAGCTGCAATATCTGCAATGCAATTCTGCTGTCTGTTCCCCAATTCTCAGAGACCCATTCACCCAGCAGCCCTGCACTCAGTGACCTAACCTGGTTTCTGATGTGGAAATACTTCCATTTTCAAACTCTCATTCTGCTGAGGGTCTGTCTCCCCGGGTCTTGCTTCCAATCTGACACATTCCACAAAAACATTTAACTGATCTTAATTTAAATGTTTAATTCAAATGTTTAATTCAGCTGAATCTTTTTCCTTGCGAAATGCCATTTTCTGTGTTTAAAGTGAATGTGTTTCCTCTGTTTCTCTCCCTGACCATGATTAACATCTCTGTAGACAATAGACCATAGGTGCAGGAGTAGGCCATTCTGCCCTTCGAGGCTGCACCACCATTCAATATGATCATGGCTGATTATCCTTAATCAGTATCCTGTTCCTGCCTTATTTCCATAACCCTTGATTCCACTATCCCTCAGAACTCTATCCAACTCTTTCTTAAATGAATCTGAAGACTGGGCCGCCACTGCCCTCTGGGGCAGAGCATTTCACACAGCCACCACTCTCTGGGTGAAGAAGTTTCTCCTCATCTCTGTCCTAAATGGTCTACCCCATATTTTTAAGCTGTGTCCTGCCTCCAGAGTGTCCAATCCTTTAATAATCTTACATGTCTCAAACAGATCCCCTCTCAGTCTTCTAAACTCAGGAGTATACAAGCCCAGTCGCTCCAGTCTTTCAGCGTAAGGTAGTCCCGCATTCCAGGAATTGACCTTGTGAACCTACGCTGCACTCCCTCAATAGCCAGAATGTATTTCCTCAAATTTAGAGACCAGAACTGCACACAATACTCCAGGTGTGGTCTCACCAGGGCCCTGTACAGCTGCAGAAGAACCTCTTTGCTTTTATACTCAATCCCTCTTGTTACGAAGGCCAGCAATGTATTAGCCTTCTTCCCTACCTGCTGTACCTCCATGCTTACCTTCATTGATTGGTGTACAAGAACACCCAGGTCTCTTTGTGCTGCCCCTTTACCTAAATTGATTCCATTGAGGTACTAGTCTGCCTTCCTGTTCTTGCCACCAAAGTGGATAACCATACATTTATCCACATTAAACTGCATCTGCCATGCATCTGCCCACTCAACTAGCCTGTTCAGGTCACCCGGTAATCTCCTAACACCCTCCTCACATATCACCCTGCCACCCAGCTTAGTATCATCAGCAAATTTGCTAATGTTATTACGAATACCATCTTCTATATCATTAATATACATTGTAAAAAGCTGCGGTCCCAGCACTGATCCCTGCGATACCCACTGGTCACTGCCTGCCATTCCAAAATAGAGCTGTTTATCACTACTCTTTGTTTCCTGTCAGCCAACCAACTTTCAGTCCAAGTTAGTACTTTGCCCCCAATACCATGCGCCCTAATTTTGCTCACTAACCTCCTATGTGGGATTTCATCAAAAGCTTTCTGAAAGTCCAGGTACACTACATCTAATGGATCTCCCATGTCCATCTTCAGAGTTACATCCTCAAAAAAATTCAGAAGATAAGTCAAGCATGATTTCCCCTTCATAAATCCATGCTGACTCTGACCTATCCTGTTACTACTATCCAGATGTGTCGTAATTTCATCCTTTATAATCGACTCCAGCATCTTTCCCACCACTGATGTCAGACTGACTGGTTTATAATTTCCTGCTTTCTCTCTCCCACCTTTCTTAAAAGGTGGTCCAACATTAGTCACCCTTCAATCCGCAGGAACTGATCCCTAATCTTTGGAACTCTGGAAAACAATTACCAACCCCTCCACGATTTCTCGAGCACCTCCTTCAGTACCCGGGTTCTAGACCATCAGGCCCCGGGGACTTATCAACCTTCAGATCTAACAGTCTCTCCAACACCAATTCCTGGCAAATATAAATTCCCTTCAGTTCAGGTCCTTCAGCCACTGTTACCTCAGGGGTGTTTGTGTCTTGCCCAGTGAACACAGATCAGAAGTACCAATTCAATTCTTCTGCCATTTCTTTGTTCCCCGTAATGTATTCCCCTGTTTCTGTCTTCAACGGCCAAATTTTAGTCTTAACCATTTTGTTTTTTGCCTTTCACATACCTAAAAAAGCTTTTACTATCCCCCTTTATATTTTTGGCCAGTTAACTTCGTACCTCTTTTTTTTTTCTCCGCATATTTCCTTCTTAGTAATCCTCTTTTGTTCTTTAAAAGCTTCCGAGTCCTCAGTTTTCCCACTTATCTTTGCTGAGTTATACTTTTTCTGTTTTAACTTTATATGTTTCTTAACTTCCCTCATCAGCCACGGCCACCCATGACTCCTCCTAGGATCTTTCTTCCTTTTTGGAATGAACTGATCCTGCATCTTCTGCATTATACACTGAAGTATCTGCCATTGTTCTTCCACTGTCATCCCTGCTAAGGTATTGCACCATTGAACTTTGGTCAGCTCCTCCCTCATAGCTCCATTATTCCCTTTATTCAACAGAAATATTATCACTTCTGATTGTACTCTCTCCCTCTCAAATTGCAGATTGAAACTTATTGGATTATGGTCACTACTTCCCAATGGCTCCTTCACTTCGAAGTTCCTGATCAATTCTGGTTCGTTGCACAATACCAGATCCAGCATTGCCTTCTCCCTGGTCGGCTCCAGCACCAGCTGTTCTAAGAATCCATCTCTGAGGCACTCCACAAAGTCTCTTTCTTGGGGTCCAATACAATCCTGATTCTCCCGGTCTACCTGCATGTTGAAATCCCCAATAACAACTGTAGTAATATCTTTGCGACAGGCCAATTTCAGCTCCTGATTTCACTTATATCCGACATCCAGACTACTGTTTGGGGGCCTGTAGATAACTCCCAAGAGGGTCTTTTTACGCTTAGAATTTCTCAGCTCTATCCACACTGACTCTACATCCCCTGACTCTAGGTTCCCCCCGCACAAGGGACTGAATATCACCTCTTACCAACAGGGCCATCCCACCCCCTCTGCCCGTCAGTCTGTCCTTACGATAGCACGTGTAGCCTTGAATATTCATTTTGCAAGCACTGTCCACTTGAAGCCACGTCTCAGTTATCACTAGAATATGGTATCTGCCAATTTTCAAAAGAGCCTCAAGCTCATCCATCTTATTTATCATACTTCATGCATTCATATTTAAAGTATTTTTAAAATTTGTTACTGCCCTCACTCTTCTCATCAACTCCTATTTCACGCAACCTGACAGTATGATCCCTTTTTGCGTTTTCTGCTTCATTGATACAGTTGTCTTTCTTGACTTCCCTTGTTCTAACTTTCCCTTCAATTTCCTTCTTCAACATCCAGTTTGTCCCCTCCACCCTCCACCACCCCCCACTTAGTTAAAACGCAGCTGTGTTGCAGTCGCAAACCTGCCTGCCAAAATGCTGGCCTCCAACCTATTAAGGTGCAAACCGTCTCTCTTGTATAATTTATGCTTACCACAAAACATACCCCAGTGATCCAAGAATTTAAATCCTTGCTTCCTGCACCAGTTCCCCAGCCACACGTTCAAGTCCATAATCTCCCTGTTTCTGGCCTCATCAGACTGAGGAACTGGAAACAATTCGGAGATAACCACCCTGGACATCCTGCTTTTCAGCCTTCTTCCTAATTCTCCGAAGTCCCGCTGTAGTATGTTCCTCCTCTTCTTCCCAACATCATTTGTGCCAACATGTACCACCACGTTTGGCTCTTCACCTTAGTCCTTGAGGATTTCCTGCACTCTGTCTGTGATGTCTTTAACCCTGGCACCAGGAAGGCAACACACTATCCTTCAGTCCCGCCTGCTGCCACAAAACCCCGTCAGTTCCACTCACTGTGGAGTCCCCTATTACCACGGCTCTGTGCGATCTCCGACTCTACCGCTCTGTCTCCACGCCAACTTTTGATTGACAGACCTGGCCGCCTGGTGGACTGGCAGTGTCATCTGTCTCTACTGTTTCCAAAAGATTCAACTTGTTCCTGACAGGTACTTCCCCCGGAGTCTCTTGCACCTGTCTCCTCTCTGCCTTCCACATCGTCTGCTCTCTTCTGCTCTCTTCTGGTATGGTCGGTGTAATAACCTCACTGAAAGTCTTGCCCAGAAAGATATCGTTCTCTCGGATGAGCCTAAGGTCCTCGAGTTCTTTCATCAGCGCTGAAACATGCTCGGTCAGTAGCTGAACGTGCACACACTTTCCACACTTAAACGAGCCATACAGACCAGAGTCGTTGACCTCCCACATCAAGCACTTAGCACTGAACCAGCTGGGCAGTCATGTCTTCACCCTCTTCAACTGTGGCGTAATCACTTCACTCAACCTCCTTGTCAAAGACTTCTGAGCAAAAGCCTCACTCTTCACTCCACATGAACTTCCTTGGACCCTGTAGTGTCAATGATGCCAGCCCTATGTAGTTTCAGAGCCATTGGATTCTCTGGATTCCCAATCATCTTCACCACATTGTATGTTTTCTCTTTTGGTCTGAGGCCTTATCACTCATGGCTGCCTTGTCCCTCAATGTTTGGCAATTCCTGTGTGCTGTGGTCCTTTGTACAGTGCACATACAGTATGTTCAAATGCTGGGTCTGATGCCAGAACTTTTCTTTCCAATAATATGACAGACACTAACTTTGGAAAGAACCCGGCAGGCCAATATATTGAATTCCCGGAAGAAAGGGGATTAACTAAAATAAGTTGGGACATGAGAAGCAAGAATTTATAACACACATCCTGATAAGAATGAGACTAGAGTTGGGAATATCAGAAAAGGGGGAAAGTTGAGAGAAAGGGAAGGTATCACTTCAGATGAGGATCAAATAATGTTTTAATGCTTTATAAATTTTGTACATCATGTGCATCATTTTTCGTTAACTGTGTCTCCATTGTTCATTCAGAATGTGTTGTACACATATGAAAATTTTTATTTATCTGAACACACACTGATTAAACAGTGTATATAAAATCATTTTTCCTCCATTTCAAACTGTCCTGTTGTCGTGCTAGTAGGACATATGAACACCAACTGGCCATCAAAAGACATGACCCACTATCATAAAGAAGGACACCACATTGACTGTGACAACACACACTTCCTAGGACAAAGCCACGCACGAAACTTCTGAGAGGCATGACATTCTAGCCAGACGTACATCAATAAACATATCAATTTAGATCCTATCTACCTTCCCTTGAAAAAACTGGAAATAACATCATGCGCCTTAAGAAACCAAGACCTATAAATAGAAAGACAGGACATACCAACAGTGCGTCACCAGAGCATCTTCCTGATGATGTTACCTAGTCATGGTGACGAAACATCTGAAAACAAACCTTCAAGCTCAGCGAGCTCGCTTACATACTTATAAATGGTTATTTTTCTCTTAATAGTGGAATTTGGGACTTCTCTGTCATTCATCTTTTGACAGATTACGAGGCGAGGTGAGCTTTTCTGGGTGTGTGGTTTTAATTAACAGAGGGGTTAGACATCGACATCATAACGGTTTGAGGGCTTGTCGTATGGGATTTGAACAGATTTGGGATACAAAAGGTCCCAGCAGATTCCATCACTTGGCAGTTAGTGACCTAGATCTTCAAATAAAACAGCTGACAAAATTCATTTAATTTTGCTTCCTTGTGGTTGGTTAAATGAAAAGAAATGGCTTTTAACATTACTAAAGAGGTTCTGAGATTTGAAGATGATTCACAAGTTTGCCGACAAAGTTTAGAAAGACAAAGGAAGGGCATACTTTTAGAATTAACATGTAGATTAGAATTGGGTTTCACCAGGGACAAAAGGAAAGCTGTCACCATAATGGAGTTGGTCAAGCACTTTGGTGTATCAGAGAAGCAGGAAACTGCAGTCGAGTTGGAAAAAAACTTAAATTGCAAGTGGGGCAATTGGAGTTAGAAGATAAAGAGAGAGACTGAAAGAGGTAGATAAGTAACAGGTAGTAATAAAACCAGCACCTCTCTTGCCAATTCCTGTATTCGTAGAACCTTTCACGTGGCTTATGATTAATTGTGGAGCTCCCCTTTCTAAAGTAAAAGTGGAAACCAATATTTCCTGATCTTAATGGATGTGTCTACCATATTTCCATGGATAATTCCATTATGGGGTGTTAAGGCAAAAAGGGAGGTAGAGGAGTTGTTGGTACCTTTACTCACTGTGAGCTACGCAGTGTGATTCAGACAGACTAAGGGTCTCATTTTACCGCTCAGCTGTTTACGGACGTCATGGATAGCTTCGGCACGCAGCAGTTTAAATCAAGTGCATCCCATCGCGAATCCCAGGGCGCCTTGGAAAGTTGGCATCAGAAGCTGAAGACAATATTAACAGCGTACTGTCAGAATTACCCAAATGATTGGAATAAATGCGTCTCATTATATTGTTTGCCATTGGAGATGCCCCAAATAAATCTGCTCACTTTACATCCTTTGAGTTAATATTCATATATGAAGTGAGAGGTCCTTTGAAATTAATAAAATTTAAATTGACAGACCGAAGTCGGAGATCTCACACTTGGATTATGTATCTGAGGTAAGAGAGAAATTAGATGGAGTAGGTGAGTTAGCTAAACAACAACAAGAGGGCACAGCATGGAATGAAGCTGGTGACAGATAAAAACGCTGAAACTTGACGATTTCCCGTGGGATGACATATTAGTATTGCCAGCAGTGGTAGGAAATCCCTTCAAAGCCAGGTTTAGTGGCCCCTTTCAAATTAAAAAGAATGTTGAGTCAGTTAAACTATCTGGTAAAGGTACTGGATATGACAAAAAATGCCAGAGAATGTCATGTGAATGAATAATGCTCCAGATACATTGAAGACTCCGGAATAGAGTTGTGGCCAGCTGAATAAATTGTGCAGTTTATCTGTATGATGTAGTGATCTTTAGCAAGTGATTGAAAGTTCACATGTTACAGTTGGCAGAGCATGTTGAATGATTGCAAGAAGCAAACTTGGTAATAAACTTAAAGAAAACAGAATTCGCGAAGGCAGAGGTGACGTTCTTGGGATATTACATTGGACATGGAAGGTTGACCCCACGGAACACAAAGACGAAGGGCTTTGAGGAATTTCCACGACCATCCTCGAAGAAAGAGGTGCTTCGATTTTTGGAACTGCGTGGATTCTATTGGAAGTTTGTTGCAAACTTCAGCAGCGTATTGGCACCCCTGATGGATTTATTAAAGAAGAACACAGAATTGTGGTGGACAGAACAATGCCAGGAGGCATTAGAGAATTTTAAAGCCGGATTAATCATCGCACTAGTTTTAGCTGCACCAAATATTTTGAAAAATTTGAAAATTGTATTTGATGCTAGGGGTATAGGTGTCGGAGAAGTATTGATACAGCAAGATGATGTTGGAATTGAATGGCCAATTAGCTACTTGTCGAAAAAAACAATATCCACCAGAAAAAAAATACAAAATCTCCCTTATTGTAAAACAATGATTAAGTTTCGCACGGGACTGAGAATGTTTTGATGTTTGGATTAGTGGTGCTGGAAGAGCACAGCAATTCAGGCAGTCCGAGGATTTTGCCTGTCCTCGGATGCTGCCTGAATTGCTGTGCTCTTCCAGCACCACTGATCCAGAATCTGGTTTCCAGCATCTGCAGTCATTGTTTTTACCTCAATATTTTGATGTTTATATGACAAACAAACTGTCAGAAATGGTTGTGGACAACGACAACCTTCTCACATTTTTTTTTAATATTTAAAGAACAGAATATGAGACTATTTCATTGGAGTCTTATGTTACCGAGTTTAACCTTACAAAACGTACATGCAGTGGGTCCTAAAATGTGATAGCAGATGTGTTATCCCAGATTTAAGGGAAAAAGTTTCGATAAGATTTGACTTCTTGCAGTGTCGTATATGTGTGCAGAATTAATATGTATGGTATGGCTGAGATTAATACTTTTGGAATTCATAATAATGGGATTAAGAATTAGAGGAAAAGAAATGAAACCATTTTTTCATTCTGCTGGTTCATGTTTTTTTTTCTGAAGCGGGGAGGTCTTATGACGCCGAAGGCATGTCCGGTCACTTTCAGACAGAACGGGTTTTGCTGAATAGAAAGTACAGCCACAGATGCCAGCTAAAGGTCACTCTGTTCCACATGTCACCATTAGCTGGGAAATGGATACCTGAGTTTTGGTTTCTGTTTTGACAACAATTCAAATAAAACCAAAGAGTTCAAATAACGCTCAGGATACCAGAAGCCAACGGAATTTGAATATTATTGTTTGGACACCTGGAAAGCAATCAAATTATGAGAATTATTGTATCATGGGGAGTATATAATCCCAGCATTTTGAACACTAGAGGGACAACCACTGCCATCCAACAGCAGTGTAACTGCTGTAGAGCAGGAGTGTTAACTGGCCATCTCAAACACTTTCTATCAAATATACATGTCCATTTAAAAGCTACTTGCAATATATAAAAAAACATGACCCAGGGAGATCAGCAGCTGGAAGAGTGAACACAGCGGGGAAGATGGATTCTGTGTGGTCTTGAGATTGTAATGTTTAATATGTGGGTTGTTGGAACAGCATATTTTTACAGAGTTGGAGTCAGATAGTAAGTAGCTAAGAAAAGAGGGGCGTGTATTTGAGAATAGTTGTTGTTTAGTATTCACTATTAAAGATAAGAAATTAACTTGTTATTTTTTGTTTAAATAGTGGAATGTAGGAGATCTGTGTTGCTCATATTTTAAAAGATTACGAGCTTTTCAGGGTGTTTGGCTTTAATTAACAGAGGGTTTCAACTCTACTTTGTAGATGTCCACCCACGCTCACCCCATTTCCCTGCAGTTGGCCCATATCCTTCCAGTCCTTTCCTATCCACATATTTATCCAAATGCTTTTGAAATATTGTTAATGTACCCCCTCAGCCCCATCTGCTGGCAGCTCAACCACGTACCATCTCTGGGTAAAGAAGTGACCCCCCAGGTTCCCTTTTATTCCTTCCACTTTAACCTTAAACTGATCCCATCCAGTCCTCGATTCTCTACACCTTGGAAGAAGACTGAGAGCATTGACCCTATTCATATCCCTCGTGATCTTATATAGCTCTATTAGGACACCCTACACGCTAAGGAAAATGTCCTAGCTCGTCCAACATCTCCCTATAACTCAGACCATCGGGTCCTGGCAACGTCTTTGTGAATTTCTTCTGCACTCTTTCTAGTTTAATAACATCCGCCTGATAACAAAGGTGACAAAACTGAACACAATACTTCAAGTGCGGCCTTACCAAAGTCCTGTGTAACTGCAACATAAATTCCCAACTCTATTCTCAATATCCTGCCTGATGAAGGCCAGTGTGCCAACAGCCTTCTTCGTTGCCCTCTCTACATGTGACTCCACTCTGAGAGAACAGTGCACCTGAACACCAAGGTCTCACTGCCCACTACACCCCTTAAGGCCATCTCAATCACCGTGAAACTCTTACCTTGATTTGATTTTCCATAATGCAAGACCTCACACTTCTATATTCAATTCCATTTGCAATTTCTCGGCCCACTTCCCCACCTGATTACGGTCCTGCTGCAATTTCTGATAATCTTCCTCACTGAACATGCTCCCACTCACTTTAATGTCATCTACAAACTTACTAATCATATCTTGTACATTCTCAACCAAGTCATAGAGAACAAACAGCAATGGACCCAGCCTCCAGTCTGACAAGCATCCTTCCACTAAACCCTCTGCTTCCTACCATCAAGCCAACTGTGTATCCAATTGGCCAGTTCCCCCAGCATTCCATGTGATGTAACCTTCCTGAGCAGCCTGCCATGTGGAAACTTATCAAAGGTCTTACTGAAATCCATAGAGACTATGGCTGCTGCTCTGCCTTCGTCAACTTTCTTGGTCACTTCATCAAAGAACTCTAACAAATTTGGGAAGCATGATCTCCCACTCACAAGTCTATGCTGACTGCTCCGAATCAAACCCTGTGTAAGTAATGGGTGCAGTCAATGGTATGCTGTCCTTCATTGTAAGATGATTCGAGTACATAAGTAAAGCCATCTTCCTGTTGTTGTAAAGCTTTGCTGAGAGTTCATTTGGGGCACTCTGTACAGATTTGATCTCCTTTGTAAGGAATTATCTCCTTACCACAGATACGGGTGATGGTAACATGAGGATAGAGTGAAGAAGCTGAGTGTTTAATCAGTAGAGCTGTGAGAGACGAAGAAATGGTGATGCTGAAACGTGAGGAGTGGCAGCGATCACTTATTTCCAAAAGAGACATTGATAGGGTGAGAAATTCCATACTTTACCTAGGATTGATTGGTTTGATTTATTGTCACGTGTACCTCAGTACAGGGAAACACTTTATTTATGAGCAGTGGAGGCAGGTCATAGTAAGGATGAACTGGCAGATCATAGGGTGGAAATAGGCTTGGACAGAATAAGGCGTTCAGGTTACACTGAACAGGACGTGCACTAGACAAGATCAACATGAGTAATACCATCATTATTTGAACTTAGAGAGTCCATTAATCAGTATAACGTGACTTTCCTAATAGTTTATATGTCTTAATTAACTCTCCCCACGTTATTGTGCAGTCGGTGTGTGAACCCGTACTGAACGCCATGTTGCTCACAATCCCTGACAGCAGCCACAATACATTCCATCTGAAACAGGTAGCCATTCCCACCAGCATCCGCCCTACATAGAAACACCAGGCTGTCTTCTCGGAGATGAAAGATGCCTTTTTGAGACTTCACACAAGACATATGGCTTCCCTCCTCACCACTAGAAAACCACGTTAAGTGTGTATCATGAGCGACGGCGGCACGAGGAACAACGTGGAGCAATCTGTCTGTGCAGCCTCTGCTCCACTTGGTCATCATATTAGAGCATCATTAGGGGATAGTGAGGACTGTGGGTGCTGGAGATCAGAGTAGACAGTGGTTTGCTGGAAAAGCACAGCAGGAGAGTCGACGTTTTGGGCATAAGCCATTCATCAGGATCAGCATCAATTATCTCATTCTGTCCCCGTGTAAGTGCATTGAGGTGGGAATGGCCTCCTGCTGTTCCTGTGTAAGTGACTCAAGGGATTGAATGGCTTCTTCATCGTCTGTTTGGTCAGGGCCAAGAGGCTGATTGGGTTACCCCTGGTTCCTGTTTGACAGCTCGATGTGCTGACAAGTGTGATGATGTTGCAGCTTTAAGAGGTTATTTTGTCCTGGTTTCTTTTAAGAGAGAGATTGAATGATCGTTACCAAGCTGGCTAGTTAAGACCACTTGAGTAAACAGCTAGGGAAGCCTTGTGTTTATTTTAATAAAGACTGAATGGGTGTGGCCAGCTCTCACAGATTAGGATCTCTGGGTTTTGCTTTCTCAGTAATAACAGAAACTATTGGGGTCTCTATAGAGTTGGAAGCTTCAGTGAATGTCTCCTGGCTGCTACACTCACTTAATTTTCTCTTGCTGCTGTTTTTAATTCCTGGATTGGAGATATATTTGTGACATTCTGTGTCTGAATATTCCTTTTTGCCAAGGGCTGTGGTTATGCGATTTTCCTGTATTGGAACAGTTCATTAGTAACAGCTCCACGATCTATTATTCTGTTAACTTGGCCAATAGAATTAAGTTATTCTAAATTTCCCTTTCCTTGGTTTCATTTTATCTTCCGTGTTTAAATAAATGGTGTTTTGCTTCACAACGAGTAGTTTGACCAGTCACATTGCAGCTGGAACAGACAGTTTACATTTCATTTAAAATATGAAAATATTAGAGTCTAGGTTACCGCCCTCAAAATTTTTTGGGGGTCTCTGGCGTGGTCCATCACACTAGACTCCTTCTCTTCCTGAGTTATATGCTGGAGGCACTGAATGGGCTGTCCCTCTTCTTCTCCAATACTTTCAATGGTCTGAATGACTTCCTCATATTCCTGTGAAACCAGAGTGAGCTGCTGAATGAACTCTTGTTTTACTGTGGCAATGTGCAGTGTCAGGCAGTGCTGTTACATGAATGTTACAGACACTTTACCGGAACAAACCTCTGAACATTGTGGAATCTTCAGTGACCATCCCCACATTCTGATCTTATGGTGGGGAGGGTAGTGGCGGGGAGACATTGATGAAGAAGCTGTGATGTTTGTGAAGAGGAAGCTACCCTGAGGATCTCGCACAGAGCTGACCACATGACTGAGATGATGAACATCTTCCTTTGTGCCATGTTTGACCCCAAACACTGGAGAGTTTACTCTGATTCCCATTAAGTCCAGTTTTGTTAAGTTCCTTGATGCCAGCAGAAGTTAACCACTGCCTTGATATCAGGGCCAGTCATTTTTGTCTGAACCCTTGTGTCAGCCTCTTTTGTTCATATCAAGAAGCCATGATATAGGAGCAGCGAGTGCTTTCTTCAAACAGGTGGGATTGCATGTCAGGATTTCTGTTCTCAACACTGTTCAGGGAGCTAGATGACTGAAAGTATTTCAAGACAAGGTCGATGGATATTGACCTGTCAGAGAATTGAGGGCTATGAAGAATTGGGAATGAAAGAGGATTTGAGACCAAGAGCATATCAGCCATGATCTCAGGGAAGGACAAGGCAGGCTTGGGGAGTGAACGACCTGCCCCTGTTTCTAATGTGCTCACATTCTGTTATTGGAAAGTTAGTGGGTGTTATTTTCACGAATGTGCAATTACTGAATATTGCAGCCAGGGACACCAGAGGATTTTGTGAGTCATCTGTGGGTGAGATAAGTTGTCTATATTCTCAGTGAATTTGGGTCTACAATATGACCAACAAATGAAGCACAAGTTGCAGAGAGGGGAAATTTTGTAAAGCGAGATGAGGGGCCTCTTTCATACCCAGCCTGGGTTTTCCAATTACATTTCCCAAATCACCTCAAAGCATGTGGGACTGTCTTGAAGGGCTGAATGGTCTCCTCTGTTTCTGTGCATCAGGTTATAGATGTAAGTAGCCTCCAACCGCTCCTGTCTAGCAGGTTTGAGGGGCTGAATGGAACACAGAAACATGGGACTGAGGAGCAGGAGTGGGTCATTAGATCCTTTGAGCCTTCTCCACCAGGCACTAAGATTGTGGCTGATCAGGTTGTGGTCTCAGCCCCACTTTCTTGACTGTATCCCATTATCCGTGACTCACTTCCCTGTCAAATATTTAACTAACGCAGTTTTCAGTCCATGTGAACATCGAGGCACAATAAAAACTTCCAGTGAAGAGATTTTACACTTGAAAGGTCCTTTAAGAATTTTTCGCCATCCCTCTTATAGAATCAGAGAGTCCTGCACAACGGAAACAGACCTGTTAGTCCATCTGTTCACTCCGGTCAGATACCAAATCTGATTTAGTCCCATTTGCCAGCATTTGGCCAATATTCCTCCTGTGGTTGTACCCAACTTGACCACTTCCTCTGACAGCAATTTCTGTACACACAACACTCTCTGTGAAACATTTATCTTCAGGTCCTTTCTAAATCATTCGCCCTCTCGCCTTCAACCTATGCTCTCTTGTTCTGGACTCCCCTATATTGGTATCAGAACGTGGCTATTCAGAATATCCATTCCCCTGATGATTTTATACACCTCTATAATGTCACCCCTCAGCCTCTTACACTCCAGGGGGAAACGCCTCAACCTAATCAACCTCTCCTCGAAGCTCAAACCTCCAGTCCTGGGTCATCTGTATAAATCTTTTCTGCAGACAACCGAGTTGTACACAGTATTCTTAAAGTGGCCTCACCAACATCCTGGGAGAGTTGGATTTGGCTGAATCCCTTTGCTTTAGACAGTGAGGAGATTCCAGTGAATTCTGGTCAGGGATCACCCAAAGGGTAGCACGGTGGTTAGCACTGCTGCCTCACAGCACCAGGGAATTGGGTTTGATTCCAGCCTTGGGTGACTGTCTATGTGGAGTTTGCACATTCGCCCCTTGTCTGTGTGAGCTTCTAATGGGTGATCCAGTTTCCTCTCACAGCTCAAACTGTGTAGGTTCGGTGGATTGGTCATGCTAAATTATCTGTAGTGTTCAGGGATATCTAGATTACGTACATTCGTCAGAGGTAAATATAGGGAAATGGATTGGGAAGGTGGATATGGACTTGTTGGCCCGAAAGGCCTGTTTCCACACTGCAGGGATTCCATTAAAATAAGAATGGTAACGATGACTTTAGAGGGTTTTTTTTTAGCTCGCACACATTGCTGTGATGAGGAACAATAAAGGAGTGAGAGTGCAAGAGGCCGTTCCTTCTCAGGCAGATTACATTTTCTCCCACTCTGAGCTGAATCACACAGGAATGTCATCCTCTCCCAAACTGTACCATGTGAGGTTTCCTTGTACATTGTCCAAACTATGTCCACATCACATTCCCTGTTCCATGTAGGTGCACCATTGCTGCTGTCATACACAGAGCCATACCCTTAGCAGAAAATGGTCTCGGTCATTTTGAAATATGTTTACATGTCCCTGCATCATTAAAAAAAAATGTTTAATTTATTCAGAATACCTGTGTTAAAATGAACGCTTTTTTAAACAAATACAGAAATTGCTGGAAAAGCTCCTTTTACATGCTGAAGTTGCACCAGCCTCCACCACTTCCTCTGGCAGCTCATTCCATACACACACCACCCTTTGTGTGAAAAGGTGTCCTTTAGGCCTCATCAAAAACTTTCCCCTCTCACTTTGAAACAATGCCCTCTCGTATTGGACGCCCCTAACCGGGGGGAAACCCTGACTACTCACCCGATCCATGGCCATTTTGATTTTATAAACCTTTACTGCTGCGAAATGTGACCCCAATCAACACGAATGGCTGTACTTTCAGTCATCCTGGGCCTCAATTCTGAAATGCAATACTGACACCTCTTCCTTCTCCATCAAGTCACAATTCTAAATCCATTTTAATCAGTTTGTTCAGGTGTATTATGAGACACTTCTGTGGGATTTACACCTAGACCTTTGTGCCCGGAGGTAGGGGCACTAGACTCACTCAGCAATACCCATAAAGCTGTAACATTATTCTCCTGTGTGGTTGTTCATCAGCCCGTTCTGACATGCTGTAACATACCTCTGCAACAGGCAGGACTTGAATCCAGACCTTCTAGTCCAGAGCTTGGAGCACTACCACACAAGTTCAGGAATTGGAATCAAATCCAGAGATCTAGCTCAGAGGCAGGGACACTACCCAGCAAACTACCATACCCAGATTTTGAGTCATATTTTAGAGCCCACTTTCTGCTCGGTGTGGATTTATTATAATCAGGTTACCATTACTGAATTACAAACAACACTTTGTATTATTAATCAAATGCAAGATATTTGTCTCAACTGTAGGATGTTGAGTCCACGTGCTGTGCCATCGAAATTAACTATGACCATCTTTAATCGCTATTATCTGTAGTCTGCAATATTAGGGAAAGAAATCTTGCAGACACACTCTGCCCAATGAAGGGTCTCAAATAGATATTTATTACTGAACACCAGAGACGAAGGAAGAGCTTAATTTCTGGTCCCAAAACACCGATCACTCTTAACCAACTCTAACGTGCGACTGCCCGCTTCCTAAAACAATGAAATGATACCAGGCCGGTTATTACTGTCCAGCCTCTCCTCCTCACTGACTGCGTCTTCAATCTGTCCCTCCTCCTCCTATCCACACAAGGCAACCCAAGCTCCGGGGCTTTGTGAAAATCAAGGCCGGAGTATGCAGGCCTCCTGGAGAGGGGGATGGGCATTTTAAAACTGAAGGGGGTGGGTGAGGTGGCAATAATATCACACACTGGACTGAGGGGTGGCAGATGGAGTTTAGTTTGGATTAATGAGAGGTATTGGATTTGGTAGATCAAACAAGAGCAGAATCTATACAATTAAAAGTAGGGCCTAGAAACCTAGGCCGTCAGGTATAATTCTTTAAAATTTGCATCTCATACAGATAGTGTGGTTAAGAAGGTGTTTAACACACTTGTCTTCATAGGTCAGACCTTTGACTATCGGAATTGGGATGTCATGTTGTGGTTGTACAGTTCATTGGTGAGGCCCCTTCTGGAATACTGTGTCCAGTCTGGTCATCCTGCCCGCTCATTCCATAGGCACACCATCCTCTGGGTGAAAAAGCTGCCCCTTAGGTCACTTTTAAATGTTTCCCTTCTCACCTTAAACCTATGTCCTCTAGTTTTGGTCTCCCCTACCCTTCGAAAACACCTTGACTATTCACTTTGATATTATTGACCTTGATATAATTAAGCTGGAGAGGGTTGAGATCAGATTAACCTGGATGTTGCTAGGAATGGAGGGAGTGAGCTATAAGGAGAGGCTGGGTCGGCTGGGACATTTTTCACTGGAGAGTATGAGATTAAAGGGTAACTTTACAGAGATTTATAAAATAATGAAGGGTACAGATAAGCTGAAGGGCTGATGTATTTTCCCTAGAGTTGGGGATTCAAAACTGAGGGATATTTTAAGGTGCGAGGAAAAAGATTTACATAAGTCATGAGAGGTAATTATTTGAGATAGAATCTGGCTTGTGTGTGGAATGAACTTACAGAGGAAGTGGTGAAAGCAGGGACAGTTACAACGTTTAAAGGACATTTAGATCAGTACATGGATAAGACATCAGTTTGGATGGGGCTGTGAGCAGCTGCCCTCTACCTCGCCCTCTGTGAATGAATCCCTGTTGGTTTTCACCCTCTGCCAATGTCTGTGCATTGGCGTGGGGAGGCCAGCAGAGGGTGGCATTGCATCACTTTAAGCACCACAGAGACAGCCAGACCTGCCCCACACAGAGACACACAGATACACACACGGGGATGGTTAGGGCACTATGTGAAGCTCATCTGGTAACTTAAATGAAACATAAAGAAATGCTCAATTCGCCTCGTAAAATATGAGTGACAGATCTACCAAATCCCAATGTTTAAATAAAAACATCAATTTATTTTTTAACTCTGAAAGTGAACATTTTACATCAACTATTCACAACTCTGGGACTCCCTTTCTCTTAACTGCTTATTTCCTGACTCCAGCTCTACAGTAATATACTGTTTCTGGGTCTGCCATCCTCTCATACCACAGGTGCTTGCAAGCTCTCAGTTCAGAACTGCATTCACCCTCGCTTCAAGGTACAGTACACACTTGCAACTTCATCACATTATACCCTGGTGAATATAGATAAGTGGGACCTATCCGGATTCCTCTTGCTCTGTGGTTTGTCAATATTTCATTTGCTCCGTCTGGTGTGTGTCAGGACTTCTGTTGCTCCATTGACAGCATGTCATTATTCGACTTTGTCCATAGGAATATATCAGTATTTCACTTGCTCACACTCGTGTGTGTGGGGCTGGATTTCAGTTGTTTCATGGGGACTGTGACGCTATAACAATCTCAATGTTTGTAGATGGCACCGAACCTGGAAGAACTCTGAAGTCTATGGAGGACAGTGTGGAACTCTAACAGGAAAATCACACGTTGGTGTAGTGTTCAGGTGTATGGCAGATGGGGATCAGTGCAGAGCAGTTTGTGGTGATACACTTTGGTAGGAAATACAATGAAAGACAGTTTAAAACAGGCTGTGCCATTATAAAGGGGGTGTGGGAACAGAGAGTCCTGGGTGTATATGAGCACAGATTGTTGAAGATGTCAGGAGAAGTGGGGAGAGCAGTAATTATCACAGATTAGTTTCAGTATCTGAGCTGTTTACAGCTGACTCCCTCCTACACCTGCTGGGAGGTGGTGGTGACGATGTGTTGTGAGCCCACCATCCTGCCCACTGAGACCGTGGGGTTTCCATTTGTACCAGCTCAACACAAAAGGGAGATGGCATCAGGGCCACGTCTTCTAAGTTGTGCCGGGGGGAAACGGAGCTGCCAGTGGGTTTAAAGTGAGAATTGCCCTTCACTGAACATTGCTCCTTACTCGGTCGGTGGGACCTGGATGTTTCAGAATCTCCACACGAGGTGACCCTCTCCTCTCCAGCTTATACCATGGTCCTCCCCACATGGCAGGGGAAGGGGGTGAGGGAACGGATATCGGGCATTCCACCACCCGGATAGGCCCTTCCTGTCCTATTCCAGGTAGTTTCTCCTGGAAAGGGAGAAAGGGAGGGAGAGAGGGAGGGTGGGAGTGGGTGGCGCTGCTGTTAGTGCTGGTGTAGTTGGGGGACATGGTCATGGTGAGGTGTCTGGAGGGAGTCAGTCCACAGTGTTGTATCCATGCAGTGTTATTAATGTGGTGGTGGGGGGGGGGTAAAGTGGAGGGAGAGAGAGAGAGAGAGAGAGAGAAAGAGACAGACAGAGACAGAGAGAGAGCGAGAAGGTGCAGCATGCAGCAGTGAGAGTGATGGACCATGAGCCTTGTTCGGGGTCGGTGCTGTAACAGATATACAGTGAGTGTGAGAGAGCAGAGACAATACCGTGACCCTTATCCTGACAGAGCGGGGAAGGTTATTGATACTTGTCCTGTATTGCTGGACATTTCTTCAGACCGCAGATACTGCACTGAGCTGGGTGGTGAGCTCAGACCATGCTCGGTGGCTTGGTGCTGTGGCCCACTCTGGGAAGATAATGGTCCCCCTCTGTACTAGCCCATCCACCTAGCCCTCCGTGCTCCTGTCGACAAACGGTGGTGTAATTACCCCTTATCTGCCATGCTCGGGGTAAACTGTGCAGGGCAGCTCCAAACGGAGAAAGCTCAACCATGTGCTCAGTGGCCTTTTAAAGATGGCGCCAGTGTCATGGATCATGGAATATCCAGGGACACCCGGGCGATGGTGATTACCTCCAGCCATATTGGGTGGGAGAATCGGGCTGGTATTAAATGAGAGGGACACCATGGGGTGGGTGGTTAATGAGGTGAGTTCGATAAGATAGCACCAGGAAACTAGCTCGGCCTAGTGTAGATGATCCCTCCGTCACAGTCAATGGAAATGGCACTGAGACAAATTATTGTTAGATTTAGCTCAATGAGTCAAAGACTCTGTTGACCCTACACCCAGATACAAAGCTGCAGAACAAATACTCATCTAAAACTCTACATCATCTGAACTCCCACCAATATCATGTTCACCTACAATTCCTGGAAACACTTATGTTACAGGATGCTGTTAAAATGTTTTCATTTCTGCATTCTAAAACCTGGGAACACATCCTTTCATAACACTGTCTCTCAGTGTCCCCCTCTCTGTCTATTTCCCATATCCCTCCCATTTGTTATTGTTTAAACTGATTCCCCCTCCATCTCTGTATCTCTGTGGCAGTGATGTTCACACTCACAGCACCCCCTTGTCAGGGCACAATGGAGATATGGAGTTGTAAATGGACGTGAGCTGCACATCCTGTCACTTCCAGCCCGGGCTGCAAGTTTCCCCACGCTGGGCAATGATCTGTCACAGTGTTACAGATCAATGCACTGGGATGATGTACACAGTCCTACATGCTGGGAGGGTAACTGCTCCTAGTTTACAGATCAATGCACTGGGGTGATGTACACAGTCCTACATGCTGGGAGGGTAACTGCTCCTAGTTTACAGATCAATGCACTGGGGTGATGTACACAGTCCTACATGCTGGGAGGGTAACTGCTCCTAGTTTACAGATAGTGCACTGGGGTGGGGTACACAGTCCTACATGTTGGGAGGGTAACTGCTCCTGGTTTACAGATTAATTCACGGGTGACCACTGCACAGATCACTGTGCTGGTCAGTCATTCTGGTTGAGGTTTATAGATAATGCCCTGCTGTGGTCTGCACTTCTCCCGCTGCTGGACAGATATCTACTACGGAGTTATAGATCAATGCACTGCTGTGGTTTGCACAGCTCCGCGTGTTGGACAGATATCTAATCTGGGCTTATAGATCAATGCACTGCTGTGGTCTGCACTGCTCACCGCGCTGGACAGATAAGTGGTCTGGGATTATAGGTCAATGCCCTGATCTGATCTGTGCAGTGCTCCACTCTGGACAGATTGCTGGGTTGTACTGAGCAGGACACTGGCCTGGTCTGCACAGTGTTCCATGGTGAACAGATATCTCCTCTGGCTTTATGGGGTCTGGGCTGGTTCTGTGAGGTGGATTGAGAATGTGGTATATCTAACCATTTCAGCTGATCTGGCAATGCCTTTAGTTCCCATTCCTGTGATTGGACCCTCCGTCTCTCACCCCATTAATGTTAGTGTGTCCAGGTACAGTACATCATGTTGGTGGGGTGGGTAGGGGGGAAAGGTGATGAACAGGTCAAAGAGTTCCCCGGAACGTTCTGTCCCCAACATTCTATAACTGACATTCCCCGGAACGTTCTGTCTCTGACATTCTATAACTGACATTCCCCGGAACGTCCTGTCCCCAACATTCTATAACTGACATTCCCCGGAACGTTCTGTCCCCGACATTCTATAACTGACATTCCCCGGAACGTTCCGTCCCTGACATTCTATAACTGACATTCCCCGGAACGTTCTGTCCCCGACATTCTATAACTGCCATTCCCCAGAACGTTCTGTCCCTGACATTCTATAACTGACATTCCCCGGAACGTTCTGTCCCTGACATTCTATGACTGCCATTCCCCGGAACGTTCTGTCCCCGACATTTTATAACTGACATTCCCCGGAACGTTCTGTCCCTGACATTGTTTGTGAACGGCCGGACGTCAGTGAATTGAACAAACGATAAGATCCCGAGGGAAGAGATCCCGTTCCAGGGAGAAGGAGACACTGTTCCGAAGGCCCCTCAGGCAGTTAAAGGGGTGAATACGTTTTCCCTGCGTTTACATTTCATCATGACACAGGATCGACCACAATTTAGACCAAAATACAGGAATTCCCAAACTCTGTTTGTCTTCAAGAAACTTGGAGAGAATCCTTCAGGATACCCTCCATATTAGGAATTGGGAAGGAGTGACCTGTGTCTGGTCTCGAGTGATCGAGTGTGTGGGAATGTTCCAGAAACCATCTGTCCTTATGGATGTGTCTCTGTGTGTTTGGGGAGGGAGGGTTCCTTGTGGTGTATGTCACATTTTTGTCAGTAATTCCGACCTTCCCATTTGTTATTCCAGCTCCAATTATTTTAATAAATCCCTGAATACAGGGACACATTTGAAAATCTCACTGGGTCCCCGATCAAACGGGTCCCTTTGCCTCCAGGCTGATGGATAATGGGTTTGTTTTCCTTCCTCACAGTTAACGTAGTGACCATCTACGTCCTGCTTTATAAAGATTGTGGATTGTCTCCATGTGTCAGACGTTACCTGGGGGCCATGGCAGCGGCGGATCTCCTGGTCATTATCCTCGACCTGATCCTGAGACACATTCCCATTGTTTATCGGGAACAGTTTTATTTCCTGATGTACTCCGTCCCCGTGTGTAATATCCACGCCGTCCTGCTTTATGCAGCCGCTGACTGCTCTGTCTGGTTTACCGTCACTTTCACCTTTGATCGGTTTGTGGCCATTTGTTGCCAGAAGCTGAAAAGTAAATATTGCAGTGAGAAGACGGCGGCTGTGGTTCTGGGAGCAGTGACTGTGCTGAGCTGTTTAAAGAACATTTTCTGGTATTTTATGCTCACGACTCGGTATTGGCTGGAGAACGGCCCCTGGTTTTGTGAGGTAACAGTCGCTGTTGTATCCTCCATTGTCTGGGTCACAATCGAGTTCCTCCACCACATTCTAACCCCGTGTGTCCCATTTCTCCTGATTCTGCTGCTCAATGTTCTCACCGTCAGATACATTGTAGTGACCAGCAGAGCCCGCAGGAGACTCCGCGCTCACACCAATGGGGACGCTCAGTCTGACACAGAAATGAGAAACCGAAAAAAATCCATCATTTTACTGTTTGTGATCTCGGCCAATTTCATCCTGTTATGGTCAACGTTAATGCTGTATTCTATATGGAGTCGGATGTGGGAGTTTGGGTATCGGTCTGTGTATCTCCATTCCTTTGTGCAGGAATTGGGCTTCATGCTGCAGCTCCTCAGTTGCTGCACAAACACCGCGATTTATGCCGTGACCCAGACTAAGTTCAGGCAGCAGCTGAAGAATGTGCTGAAATATCCCTTCACCCAAATCCATCCATCCATCAAATTCCTTCATTAATCAATCCATCCGGGATTTTCTCATTTCAGTTCAGTGTTTCAGCGATGGAGCAGCCTGTCGCTATTGTAACAGACTGAGGGTAGCGCTGGTTTGTCCATCCTTATCCCACAGGGGGGTTACAGGGAAACATTTCAATGTTTCTCACAACTCAGGGGCCAGTGAGAAAAGGCACCATCCCACTGACTGTATCCATCACTTCCATTTGTAACCAATAAAAATGTTGATTAAAGCGTGCCGAGCAGCAGAGTGACCGATGTTGTTGTGTGTCTTTGTGTTGGAGAAACTGAGCTGGAGAGAGACAGACTCAGCCCCAAGTCCTGGTCCTCAGGGAAGGGGAGGGCACCACGCCCTGAGCTCAGGAGCTGGGTTTAACTCCCTCTGTCCCCTCCCCCAGAGAGGGGGACAGAGAGAGGGGGACAGAGAGAGAGGAGGGCAGAGAGAGAGGAGGGCAGAGAGAGAGGGGGGGCAGAGTGTGGGGAAGATAGAGGGGGACAGAGAGAGAGGGGGACAGAGAGAGCGGGACAGTGAGAAGGGGAAAGAGAGAGGCGGGTGGGAGGGTGAAGGGGCAGAGAGAGGGCGACAGAGAGAGGGGCACAGAGAGAGGGGGATATAGAGGGGGACAGAGAGAGGGGGACAGAGAGAGGGGTACAGAGTGGGGGGGAGAGAGGGGGGTCAGAGAGAGGGGGACAGAGAGTGGGGGATGGAGAGAGTGGGGGACAGAAAGAGAGGGGGGGGACAGAGAGAGAGGGGGCAGAGAGAGAGGGGGCAGGGAGAGGGCGACAGAGGGGGGCAGAGAGCGGGGGACAGAGAGTGCGGGGATGGAGAGAGTGGGGGACAGAGAGAGAGGGGAACAGAGAGGGGGCAGAGAGAAGGGGCAGAGAGAGGGTAACAGAGAGGGGGGCAGAGAGCGGGGGAGAGAGATAGGGGACAGAGAGAGGGAGACAGAGAGAGGAGGACAGAGAGAGGGGGAGACAGAGGGGACAGAGAGAGGGGGACAGAGAGTGGGGGACAGAGTGGGGGGAGAGAGGGGGACAGAGAGAGTGGGGGGATGGAGAGAGTGGGGGACGGAGAGAGAGAGGGGGGCAGAGAGAGAGGGCGACAGAGAGAGAGGTGGACAGAGAGGGGGCAGAGAGAGGGTAACAGAGAGGGGGGCAGAGAGCGGGGGAGAGAGAGAGGGGGACAGAGAGAGGAGAACAGAGAGAGGGGGAGATAGAGGGGACAGAGAGAGGGGGACAGAGAGTGGGGGACAGAGAGTGGGGGACAGAGAGTGGGGACAGAGAGGGGGACGGAGAGAGGGGGATAGAGAGTGGGGGGATGGAGAGAGTGGGGGACAGAGAGAGAGGGGGGACAGAGAGAGAGGGGGACAGAGGGGGGAGCAGAGAGAAGGGGGCAGACAGAGGGTGACAGAGAGGGGGCCAGAGAGAAAGGGGAATAGAGAGAGGGGGACAGAGAGAGGGGGACAGAGAGAGGGGGACAGAGAGAGAGGAGGGCAGAGAGAGAGGAGGGCAGAGAGAGAGGGGGGGCAGAGTGTGGGGAAGATAGAGGGGACAGAGAGAGAGGGGGACAGAGAGAGCGGGACAGTGAGAAGGGGAAAGAGAGAGGCGGGTGGGAGGGTGAAGGGGCAGAGAGAGGGCGACAGAGAGGGGGGCAGAGAGCGGGGGAGAGAGATAGCGGACAGAGAGAGGGGGACAGAGAGAGGAGGACAGAGAGAGGGGGAGACAGAGGGGACAGAGAGAGGGGGACAGAGAGTGGGGGACAGAGTGGGGGGAGAGAGGGGGACAGAGAGAGTGGGGGATGGAGAGAGTGGGGGACGGAGAGAGAGAGGGGGACAGAGAGGGGGCAGAGAGAAGGGGCAGAGAGAGGGTAACAGAGAGGGGGGCAGAGAGCGGGGGAGAGAGATAGGGGACAGAGAGAGGGGGACAGAGAGAGGAGGACAGAGAGAGGGGGAGACAGAGGGGACAGAGAGAGGGGGACAGAGAGTGGGGGACAGAGTGGGGGGAGAGAGGGGGACAGAGAGAGTGGGGGATGGAGAGAGTGGGGGACGGAGAGAGAGAGGGGGACAGAGAGAGAGGGGGTCAGAGAGGGGGGCAGAGAGAGGGTGACAGAGAGGGGGCCAGAGAGAAAGGGGAACAGAGAGAGGGGGACAGAGAGAGGGGGACAGAGAGAGAGGGGGACAGAGAGAGAGAGGGGGCAGAGAGAGAGGGGGACAGAGAGAGAGGGGGACAGAGAGAGAGGGGGGGACAGAAAGATAGGGGTGACAGAGAGAGGGGGAACAGTGAGGGGGTACAGAGAGAGGCGGGTGGGAGAGAGTGGGGGTCAGAGAGTGGGGGAGATAGAAGGGGTCAGAGCGAGAGGGGGCCAGAGAGAGGGGGCAGAAAGAGGCGACAGAGAGAGGGGCACAGAGTGTGGGGGAGATAGAGGGGTCAGAGAGAGGGGGACAGAGAGAGGGGGAGATAGAGGGGACAGAGAAAGGGGGACAGAGAGAGGGGGAGATAGAGGGGAGAGAGAGAGGGGGACAGAGAGTGGGGGGCAGAGAGGGGTACAGAGTGGGGAGGAGAGGGTCAGAGAGAAGGGGACAGAGAGTGTGGGAATGGAGAGAGTGGGGGACAGAGAGAGAGGGGGACAGAGAGAGAGGGCGACAGAGAGAGAGGGGGACAGAGGGGGGCAGAGAGAGGGTAACAGAGAGGGGGGCAGAGAGCAGGGGAGAGAGAGAGGGGGACAGAGAGAGGAGGACAGAGAGAGGGGGAGATAGAGGGGACAGAGAGAGGGGGACAGAGAGTGGGGGACAGAGTGGGGGGAGAGAGGGGGACAGAGAGAGTGGGGGATGGAGAGAGTGGGGGATGGAGAGAGAGAGAGGGGGACAGAGAGAGAGGGGGACAGAGAGAGAGGGGGACAGAGAGGGGGGCAGAGAGAGGGTGACAGAGAGGGGGCCAGAGAGAAAGGGGAACAGAGAGAGGGGGACAGAGAGAGGGGGATAGAGAGAGAGGGGGACAGAGAGAGAGAGGGGGCAGAGAGAGAGGGGGACAGAGAGAGAGGGGGACAGAGAGAGAGAGGGGGACAGAAAGATAGGGGTGACAGAGAGAGAGGGGAACAGTGAGGGGGTACAGAGAGAGGCGGGTGGGAGAGAGTGGGGGTCAGAGAGTGGGGGAATAGAAGGGGTCAGAGCGAGAGGGGGCCAGAGAGAAGGGGCAGAAAGAGGCGACAGAGAGAGGGGCACAGAGTGTGGGGGAGATAGAGGGGTCAGAGAGAGGGGGACAGAGAGAGGGGGAGATAGAGGGGACAGAGAAAGGGGGACAGAGAGAGGGGGAGATAGAGGGGAGAGAGAGAGGGGAACAGAGAGTGGGGGACAGAGAGGGGTACAGAGTGGGGGGGAGAGGGGGTCAGAGAGAAGGGGACAGAGAGTGTGGGAATGGAGAGAGTGGGGGACAGAGAGAGAGGGGGACAGAGAGAGAGGGCGACAGAGAGAGAGGGGGACAGAGGGGGGCAGAGTTAGGGTAACAGAGAGGAGGGCAGAGAGCAGGGGAGAGAGAGAGGGGGACAGAGAGAGGAGGACAGAGAGAGGGGGAGATAGAGGGGACAGAGAGTGGGGGACAGAGAGTGGGGGACAGAGAGTGGGGGACAGAGAGTGGGGACAGAGAGGGGGACGGAGAGAGGGGGATAGAGAGTTGGGGGGATGGAGAGAGTGGGGGACAGAGAGAGAGGGGGGACAGAGAGAGAGGGGGACAGAGGGGGAGCAGAGAGAAGGGGGCAGACAGAGGGTGACAGAGAGGGGGCCAGAGAGAAAAGGGAATAGAGAGAGGGGGACAGAGAGAGAGGCGGACAGAGAGAGGGGGACAGAGAGAGAGGTGGGTGGGAGAGAAAGGAGGTCAGAGAGGCGGGTGGCAGAGAGAGGCAGACAGAGAGACAGGGAACAGAGAGAGGTATACAGAGAGAGCGGGACAAAGAAGAGGGATAGAGAGAGGCGGGTAGGAGACAGAGGGGGACAGGGAGAGGGCGACAGAGAGAGGGGGCAGAGAGCGGGGCAGAGAGAGAGGCAGGTGGGAGAGAGACGGGTTCAGAAAGAGGGGGACAGAAAGAGGGCGACAGAGAGAGGGGGCAGAGAGCGGGCGAGAGAGAGAGACGGTTGGGAGAGAGAGGGCGACAGACAGAGGGGGACTGACAGTGGGGGACAGAGAGTGGGGTAGATAGAGGGGTCAGAGAGTGAGGGGGACAGAGAGTGAGGGGGACAGAGAGATAGGGGGACAGAGAGAGAGGGGGACAGAGAGAGAGGTTGCAGAATGAGAGTGACAGAGAGGGGGACGGGGGGGGGAGACAGAGAGAGAGGGAGACAGAGAGAGGGGAGACAGAGAGAGAGGGGGACAGACGGAGAGGGGGCAGAAAGAGGGTGACAGAGAGAGGGGGACAGAGGGGGGGAGACAGAGAGAGAGGGAGACAGAGAGAGGGGAGACAGAGAGAGAGGGAGACAGAGAGAGAGGGGACAGAGAGAGAGGGGACAGAGAGAGGGGGGTCAGCGAGAGGGTGACAGAGAGGGGTGGAACAGAGAGAGGGGGCAGAGAGAGAGGGGGACAGAGAGAGAGGGTACAGAGAGAGAGGGGGACAGAGAGAGAGGGTACAGAGAGCGGGGGGGGACAGAAAGAGAGGGTACAGAGAGAGAGAGGGGCAGAGAGAGAGGGGGTCAGAGAGAGGGAGGGTAAGAGAGAGGGGGGCAGAGAGAGAGGGGGACAGAGAGAGAGGGGGGCAGAGAGAGAGAGGGGGGCAGAGGGGGGAAACAGAGAGAGTGGGGGACAGAGAGAGGGGGGACAGAGAGAGGGGGACAGAGAGAGGGGGAACAGAGAAAGGGGGAACAGAGAAAGGGGGAACAGAGAAAGAGGGAACAGAGAGAAGGGCGGATAGAGAGACGGTGACAGAGAGGGGGTCAGAGAGAGGGAGACAGAGAGAGGGAGACAGAGAGAGGGGGACAGAGAGAGAGGGGAGACAGAGAGAGAGGGGGGGGCAGAGAGAGGGGGGGCAGAGAGAGAGGGGGACAGATAGAGAGGGTACAGAGAGAGGGGGGACAGAAAGAGAGGGTACCGAGAGAGAGAGGGGCAGAGAGAGAGGGGGTCAGAGAGAGGGAGGGTCAGAGAGAGAGGGGCAGGGAGAGAGGGGGACAGAGAGAGAGGGGAACAGAGAGAGAGAGGGGCAGAGAGAGAGAGGGAGGCAGAGGGGGGAGACAGAGAGAGTGGGGGACAGAGAGAGGGGGGACAGAGAGAGGGGGAACAGAGAAAGGGGAACAGAGAAAGGGGGAACAGAGAGAAGGGCGGATAGAGAGACGGTGACAGTGAGGGGGTCAGAGAGAGGGAGACAGAGAGAGGGAGACAGAGAGAGGGGGACAGAGAGAGGGGGGGACAGAGAGAGGGGGGACAGAGAGAGAGGGGGCAGAAAGAGAGGGGGACAGAGAGAGGGGTCGGGGGGCAGAGAGAGTGGGGGCAGAGAAAGGGGAACAGAGAGAGAGGGTGACAGAAAGAGATGGGGACAGAGAGAAAGGGGGACAGAGAGACGGCGACAGATAGAGGGGCCACAGCGAGAGAGGGGGACAGTGAGGTGGTACAGGGAGAGGCGGGTGTGAGAGAGTGGGGGTCAGAGAGAGGGCAACAGTGAGAGGGGGACAGAGAGTGGGGGACAGAGAGAGAGAGGGGGAAAGAGAGAGGGGGGACAGAGAGAGGAGGACAGAGAGAGAAGGGGTCAGAGAGAGGGGGGACAGAGAGAGGGGGGACAGAGAGAGGGGGGACAGAGAGGGGGGTACAGAGAGAGGGGGGGACGAAGAGGGGGAACAGAGAAAGGTGGGACAGAGAGAAGGGGGGATAGAGAGACGGTGACAGAGAGAGGGGGCAGAGGGAGACAGAGAGAGGGGTACAGAGTGGGGGAGAGAGGGGGTCAGAGAGAGTGGGGGCAGAGAGAGAGAGGGGGCAGAGAGAAAGGGTGACAGAGACGGGGTCAGAGAGCGGGAGAGAGGGGGGCAGTGAGAGGGGGACAGAGAGAGGGGGACAGAGAGAGGGGGACAGAGGGAGGGGGACAGAGAGAGAGGGGACAGAGAGAGAGGGGGGGGGCAGAGAGAGGGGGACAGAGAGAGGGGACAGAGTGAGGGGGACAGAGTGAGGGGGACAGAGAGAGAGGGGGACAGAGAGAGAGGGGGAGAGAGAGAGAGGGGGACAGAGAGACGGCGACAGAGAGAGGGGGACAGAGAGAGAGGGGGACAGAGAGTGGGGGAGATAGAGGGGGTCAGAGAGAGAGAGGGTCAGAGAGAGGGGGGGACAGAGAGAGAAGGGGGCAGAAAGAGGAGACAGAGAGAGGGGGACAGAGAGAGAAGAGGACAGAGAGAGAAGGGGTCAGAGAGAGGGGAGACGGGGGGGGGGGACAGAGAGAGGGGGGGACAAAGAGAGGGGGAACAGAGAAAGGTGGGACAGCGAGAAGGGGGGATAGAGAGACGGTGACAGAGAGAGGGGCCAGAGGGAGACAGAGAGAGGGGTACAGTGTGGGGGAGAGAGAGGGGGACAGAGAGTGGGGGGATGGAGAGGGGGTCAGAGAGTGGGGGAGAGAGAGGGGACAGAGAGATGGGGACAGAGAGAGGGGGACAGAGAGTGGGGGACAGAGTGGGGGGAGAGAGGGGGACAGAGAGAGTGGGGGGATGGAGAGAGTGGGGGACGGAGAGAGAGAGGGGGACAGAGAGAGAGGGGGACAGAGAGAGAGGGGGACAGAGAGAGAGGGGGACAGAGAGGGGGTCAGAGAGAGGGTGACAGAGAGGGGGCCAGAGAGAAAGGGGAACAGAGAGAGGGGGACAGAGAGAGGGGGACAGAGAGAGAGGGGGACAGAGAGAGAGAGGGGGCAGAGAGAGAGGGGGACAGAGAGAGAGGGGGACAGAGAGAGAGAGGGGGACAGAAAGATAGGGGTGACAGAGAGAGAGGGGAACAGTGAGGGGGTACAGAGAGAGGCGGGTGGGAGAGAGTGGGGGTCAGAGAGTGGGGGAGATAGAAGGGGTCAGAGCGAGAAGGGGCCAGAGAGAGGGGGCAGAAAGAGGCGACAGAGAGAGGGGCACAGAGTGTGGGGGAGATAGAGGGGTCAGAGAGAGGGGGACAGAGAGAGGGGGAGATAGAGGGGACAGAGAAAGGGGAACAGAGAGAGGGGGAGATACAGGGGAGAGAGAGAGGACGACAGAGAGTGGGGGAAAGGGAGGGGTACAGAGTGGGGGGGAGAGGGGGTCAGAGAGAAGGGGACAGAGAGTGTGGGAATGGAGAGAGTGGGGGACAGAGAGAGAGGGGGACAGAGAGAGAGGGCGACAGAGAGAGAGGGGGACAGAGAGGGGGCAGAGAGAGGGTAACAGAGAGGGGGGCAGAGAGCAGGGGAGAGAGAGAGGGGGACAGAGAGAGGAGGACAGAGAGAGGGGGAGATAGAGGGGACAGAGAGAGGGGGACAGAGAGTGGGGGACAGAGAGTGGGGGACAGAGAGTGGGGACAGAGAGGGGGACGGAGAGAGGGGGATAGAGAGTGGGGGGATGGAGAGAGTGGGGGACAGAGAGAGAGGGGGGGCAGAGAGAGAGGGGGACAGAGGGGGAGCAGAGTAGGGGGCAGACAGAGGGTGACAGAGAGGGGGCCAGGGAGAAAGGGGAATAGAGAGAGGGGGACAGAGAGAGAGGCGGACAGAGAGAGGGGGACAGAGAGAGAGGTGGGTGGGAGAGAGAGGATGTCAGAGAGAGGCGGGTGGCAGAGAGAGGCAGACAGAGAGACAGGGAACAGAGAGAGGGATACAGAGAGAGGGGGACAAAGAGGAGGGATAGAGAGAGGCGGGTAGGAGACAGAGGGGGACAGAGAGAGGGCGACAGAGAGAGGGGGCAGAGAGCGGGGCAGAGAGAGAGGCAGGTGGGAGAGAGACGGGTTCAGAAAGAGGGGGACAGAAAGAGGGCGACAGAGAGAGGGGGCAGAGAGCGGGGGAGAGAGAGAGACGGTTGGGAGAGAGAGGGCGACAGACAGAGGGGGACTGACAGTGGGGGACAGAGAGTGGGGTAGATAGAGGGGTCAGAGAGTGAGGGGGACAGAGAGTGAGGGGGACAGAGAGAGAGGGGGACAGAGAGAGAGGGGGACAGAGAGAGAGAGGGGGACAGAGAGAGAGGTTGCAGAATGAGGGTGACAGAGAGGGGGACAGGGGGGGGGGAGACAGAGAGAGAGGGAGACAGAGAGAGGGGAGACAGAGAGAGAGGGGGACAGAGAGAGATGGGGCAGAAAGAGGGGGACAGAGGGGGGGAGACAGAGAGAGAGGGAGACAGAGAGAGGGGAGACAGAGAGAGAGGGAGACAGAGAGAGAGGGAGACAGAGAGAGAGGGGACAGAGAGAGAGGGGACAGAGAGAGAGGGGCAGAGAGAGGGGGGACAGAGAGAGGGGGGTCAGCGAGAGGGCGACAGAGAGGGGTGGAACAGAGAGAGGGGGCAGAGAGAGAGGGGGACAGAGAGAGAGGGTACAGAGAGAGAGGGGGACAGAGAGAGAGGGTACAGAGAGAGGGGGGGACAGAAAGAGAGGGTACCGAGAGAGAGAGGGGCAGAGAGAGAGGGGGTCAGAGAGAGGGAGGGTCAGAGAGAGATGGGCAGAGAGAGAGGGGGACAGAGAGAGAGGGGAACAGAGAGAGAGGGGGGCAGAGAGAGAGAGAGGGGGGCAGAGGGGGGAAACAGAGAGAGTGGGGGACAGAGAGAGGGGGGACAGAGAGAGGGGGACAGAGAGAGGGGGAACAGAGAAAGGGGGAACAGAGAAAGGGGGAACAGAGAAAGAGGGAACAGAGAGAAGGGCGGATAGAGAGACGGTGACAGAGAGGGGGTCAGAGAGAGGGAGACAGAGAGAGGGAGACAGAGAGAGGGGGACAGAGAGAGAGGGGGGACAGAGAGAGGGGGGGACAGAGAGAGATAGGGGGCAGAGAGAGAGGGGGACAGATAGAGAGGGTACAGAGAGAGGGGGGACAGAAAGAGAGGGTACCGAGAGAGAGAGGGGCAGAGAGAGAGGGGGTCAGAGAGAGGGAGGGTCAGAGAGAGAGGGGCAGAGAGAGAGAGGGAGGCAGAGGGGGGAGACAGAGAGAGTGGGGGACAGAGAGAGGGGGGACAGAGAGAGGGGGAACAGAGAAAGGGGAACAGAGAAAGGGGGAACAGAGAGAAGGGCGGATAGAGAGACGGTGACAGTGAGGGGGTCAGAGAGAGGGAGACAGAGAGAGGGAGACAGAGAGAGGGGGACAGAGAGAGTGGGGGACAGAGAGAGGGGGACAGAGAGAGAGGGGGCAGAAAGAGAGGGGGACAGAGAGAGGGGTCGGGGGGCAGAGAGAGTGGGGGCAGAGAGAGGGGAACAGAGAGAGAGGGTGACAGAGAGAGATGGGGACAGAGAGAAAGGGGGACAGAGAGACGGCGACAGATAGAGGGGCCACAGCGAGAGAGGGGGACAGTGAGGTGGTACAGGGAGAGGCGGGTGTGAGAGAGTGGGGGTCAGAGAGAGGGCAACAGTGAGAGGGGGACAGAGAGTGGGGGACAGAGAGAGAGAGGGGGAAAGAGAGAGGGGGGACAGAGAGAGGAGGACAGAGAGAGAAGGAGTCAGAGAGAGGGGGGACAGAGAGGGGGGACAGAGAGAGGGGGGACAGAGAGAGGGGGGGTACAGAGAGAGGGGGGGACGAAGAGGGGGAACAGAGAAAGGTGGGACAGAGAGAAGGGGGATAGAGAGACGGTGACAGAGAGAGGGGGCAGAGGGAGACAGAGAGAGGGGTACAGAGTGGGGGAGAGAGGGGGTCAGAGAGAGTGGGGGCAGAGAGAGAGAGAGGGCAGAGAGAAAGGGTGACAGAGACGGGGTCAGAGAGCGGGAGAGAGGGGGGCAGTGAGAGGGGGATAGAGAGAGGGGGACAGAGAGAGGGGGACAGAGAGAGGGGGACAGAGAGAGGGGGACAGAGAGAGAGGGGACAGAGAGAGAGAGGGGGCAGAGAGAGGGGGACAGACAGAGGGGACAGAGTGAGGGGGGCAGAGTGAGGGGGACAGAGAGAGAGGGGGACAGAGAGAGAGGGGGACAGAGAGAGAGGGGGACAGAGAGACGGCGACAGAGAGAGGGGGACAGAGAGAGAGGGGGACAGAGAGTGGGGGAGATAGAGGGGGTCAGAGAGAGAGAGGGTCAGAGAGAGGGGGGGACAGAGAGAGAAGGGGGCAGAAAGAGGAGACAGAGAGAGGGGGACAGAGAGAGAAGAGGACAGAGAGAGAAGGGGTCAGAGAGAGGGGGGACGGGGGGGGACAGAGAGAGGGGGGGACAAAGAGAGGGGGAACAGAGAAAGGTGGGACAGCGAGAAGGGGGGATAGAGAGACGGTGACAGAGAGAGGGGGCAGAGGGAGACAGAGAGAGGGGTACAGTGTGGGGGAGAGAGAGGGGGACAGAGAGTGGGGGGAATGGAGAGGGGGTCAGAGAGTGGGGGAGAGAGAGGGGACAGAGAGATGGGGACAGAGAGAGGGGGACAGAGAGAGGGGGACAGAGAGAGGGGGACAGAGAGAGGGGGTGCAGAGAGAGAGAGGGGGTGCAGAGAGAGGGGGCAGAGATTGAGGGGGCAGAGATAGAGGGGGCAGAGATAGAGGGGCAGAGAGAGAGGGGCAGAGAGAGAGGGGGCAAAGACAGAGGGGGCAGAGAGAGGGGGACAGAGAGACGACGACAGAGAGTGGGGCGAGAGAGAGAGGGGGGACAGTCAGGTGGTACAGTGAGAGACGGGTGTGAGAGAGTGGGGGTCAGAGAGAGGGCGACAGAGAGAGGGGACAGAGAGTGGGGGAGAGAGAGGGGCTCAGAGAGAGAGGGGGAGAGAGAGAGAGGAGGCTGAAAGAGGCGACAGAGAGAGGGGGGCAGATAGGAGGACAGAGAGAGAGGGGGGCAGAGAGAGGGCGACAGAGAGAGGGGGCCAGAGAGAGATGAGGCCAGAGACAGGGGGGCAGAGAGAGAGGGGCAGAGAGAGAGGGAACAGAGAGTGGGGGAGATAGAGAGAGAGGGGCAGAGAGCGATGGGGGCAAACAGAGGGGGGCAGACAGAGGGGGGCAGAGCGAGGGGGGCAGAGAGAGAGGGACAGAGAGAGGGTGACAGAGAGAGAGGGGGCCAAAGAGAGAGGAGGCCAGAGACAGGGGGGCAGAGGGAGAGGGTCAGAGAGAGAGGGAACAGAGAGTGAGAGAGATAGAGAGAGAGGGGCAGAGAGCGATGGGGGCAAACAGAGGGGGGCAGACAGAGGGGGACAGAGTGAGGGGGCAGTGAGAGAGGGACAGAGAGAGGGGAACAGAGAGAGGGGGACAGAGAGAGGGGGGCAGAGAGAGGGTGACAGCGAATTGGGGAGATGGAGGGGGTCAGAGAGTGGGAACAGAGAGAGGGGTACAGTGAGTGGGGGATCGAGAGCGTGGGAACAGAGAGAGGGGGACAGAGAGGGGGCAGAGAGAGAGGGAGAGATAGAGGGGGCAGAGATAGAGGGGCAGAGAGAGAGGGGCAGAGAGAGAGGGGGCAAAGACAGAGGGGGCAGAGAGAGGGGGACAGAGAGACGACGACAGAGAGAGGGGGACAGAGAGAGGTGGCAGAGAGAGGGGGACAGAGAGAGATGGGGACAGAGGGAGAGGGGGTCAGAGAGGGGGTACAGAGAGAGGGGGGACAGAGAGAGGGGGGACAGAGAAAGGGGGGACAGAGAGAAGGGGAGACAGAGAGAGAGGCGGGTGGGAGAGAGAGGCGGGTGGGAGAGAGAGAGGGGGACAGAGATGGGGGAACAGAGAGAGCGGGACTGAGAGAGAGGGGGACAGAGAGAGAGGGGGACAAAGAGGAGGGATAGAGAGATGCGGGTGGGAGAGAGAGGGGGACAGAGGGGGACAGAGAGTGGGGAGATGGAGAGAGTGGGGGACAGAGAGGGGGTCAGAGAGCAGGGAGAGAGAGAGGACACAGAGGGAGGGGAACAGAGAGAGTGGGACAGAGAGAGGGGGGCAGAGAGAGAGAGGGGCAGAGAGAGGGGGGACAGAGAGAGGGGGGACAGAGAGAGGGGGACAGAGAGAGGGGGAACAGAGAGAGGAGGACAGAGAGAGGGGGGCAGAGAGAGAGAGGGGGACAGAGAGAGGGGGGGACAGAGAGAGGGGGGACAGAGAGAGGGGGGACAGAGAGAGGGGGGACAGAGAGAGGGGGGACAGAGAGAGGAGGAACAGAGAGAGGAGGACAGAGAGAGGGGGTCAGAGAGTGGGAGAGAGAGAGAGGGGACAGTGAGAAGGGGATAGAGAGGGGGGGACAGAGAGAGAGGGAGACAGAGACGGGGGGGGACAGAGAGGGGGGCAGAGAGATAGGGGGCAGAGAGAGGGCGACAGAGAGGGGGGTCAGAGAGCGGGAGAGAGAGAGAGGGGACAGAGAGAGGGGGCAGAGAGAGGGGGCAGAGAGAGAGGGGGCAGAGAGAGACGGGGCAGAGAGAGGGGGTGACAGAGAAGGGGTCAAAGTGCGGGGGAGAGAAAGAGGGGACAGAGAGAGGGGACAGAGAGAGGGGGATAGAGAGAGGGCGACAGAGTCAGGGGGAACAAAGTGAGGGGGACAGAGAGAGAGGGGGACAGAGAGAGGCGGACGGGGGTCAGAGAGAGGGGGCAGAGAGAGAGGGGGCAGAGAGAGAGGGGGCAGAGAGAGAGGGGGCAGAGAGAGGGGGCAGAAAGAGAGGATGACAGAGAGCGGGAGAGAGAGAGGGGACAGTGAGAGGGGGATAGAGAGAGGGGGACAGAGAGGGGGTCAGAGAGAGAGGGGGACAGAGAGAGGCGGACCGGGGTCAGAGAGAGGGGTCAGAGAGAGAGGGGGCAGAGAGAGAGGGGGCAGAGAGAGAGGGCAGAAAGAGAGGATGACAGAGAGGGGGTCAGAGAGCGGGAGAGAGAGAGGGGGGGATAGAGAGGGGGGACAGAGAGGGGGTCAGAGAGCGGGAGAGAGAGAGGGGAACAGAGAGAGGGGGACAGAGAGAGAGGGGGACAGAGAGAGGCGGACGGGGGTCAGAGAGAGGGGGCAGAGAGAGGGGGCAGAAAGAGAGGATGACAGAGAGGGGGTCAGAGAGCGGGAGAGAGAGAGAGGGGACAGTGAGAGGGGGCAGAGTGAGAGAGCGACAGGGAGGGGGTCAAAGAGCGGGGGAGAGAGAGGGGATAGAGAGAGGGCGACAGAGAGAGGGTGACAGAGTGAGGGGGGACAAAGTGGGGGGGGACAGAGAGAGGTGAACAGAGAGAGAGGGGAACAGAGAGAGGGGAACAGAGAGAGGAGTCGGGGAGGGCAGAGAGCGCGGGGCAGCGAGAGAGCAACAGAGAGGGGGTCAGAGAGCGGGGGAGAGAGAGGGACAGAGAGAGGGGGACAGAGAGCAGGGGGGCAGAGAGACGGTGACAGAGAGGGAGGCATAGAGAGGACGACAATGAGAGGGGACAGTGAGAGGGGAACAGAGAGTGTGGTACAGAGGGAGGGGGCAGAGGGAGGGGGGACAGAGAGACGGTGACAGAGAGGGGGCAGAGAGAAGGCGACAGAGAGAGGGGGTCAGAGAGCGGGGGAGAGAGAAGGGGCAGAGAGAGTGCGAAAGAGAGAGGGGGGCAGAGAGATGCGGACAGAGGGGGGGACCGAGAGACGGGGACAGAGAGAGGGGGACAGAGGGAGGGGGGACAGAGAGAGGGGACAGAGGGAGGGGAGACAGAAGGACGGTGACAGAGAGGGGGCAGAGAGGGGGAGACAGAGAGAGGGGAGACAGATAGCGGGGAGAGAGAGAGGGGGGGAGAGAGGGGGATGAGAGAGAGGGGGGTGAGAGAGGGGGGGTGAGAGAGGGGGTGGTGAGAGAGGGTGTGAGAGTGGGGAGAGATAAGTGGAGAAAAAGGGGGAGAGAGAGGGGGAGAGAGAGAGTGGGGGAGAGGGGCTGGAGAGAAAGCGTGTAGAGAGGGGGGAGAGAGGGGGATAGAGTGGGGAGAGACAGGGGAGAGAGAGGGGAGAGAGAGGGGTGGGGGAAGAGGGGAGAGAGAGGGGAGGAGAGAGAGAGGGGAGTGAGAGAGGGGTGAGAAAGAGGGGGTGAAGGAGTTGGTGTGAGAGAGAGGGTGTGTTTGAGAGAGAGTCGGTGTGAGAGAGAGAGGGGCGAGAGAGTGTGAAGGGGTGTGAGAGAGAAGGGGTGTGAGAAATAGGGGTGGAGAGGGAGAGAGAGATGTGGGGTGAGAGCGAGAGAGTGGGGTGAGAGAGTGAGATGTGATGGAGAGAGTGGGGGTGAGAGAGACAGAGGGAGATGGAGGTGGAGAGAGAGGGGGCAGAGAGAGGTGGAGAGAGAGGGGGATGGGGGTGAGAAGGGGTTTAGAGAGAAGGGTTGATTGAGAGAGAAAAAGTGTGGGGTAAGAGAGAGTGGAGTGAGAAGGAGAGGGTGTGAGAGAGAGAGTGGGTGAGAGAGTGGGTGAGAGAGAGGGGGTGAGAGAGAGGGGGTGAGCGAGAGGGGTGAGGGGAGGGGTTAGAGAGAGAGAGCGCGGGGTAAGAGAGAAAGGGTGTGAGAGAGGGAGGGGGTGAGAGGGGTGACAGAGAGAGGGATAAGCGAGAGGGGATGAGAGAGTGAGGGGGGCGAGAGAGGGGGTTGTGAGAGGGGGCAGTTAGACACAGAGGGAGTGAGAGAGAGGTGTGAGAGAGAGGGTGTGAGAGACAAAGGGTGATTGAGAGAGAGAAAGTGGGGAGGGTGTAAGAGAGAGAGTGGAGTGAGAAGGAGAGGGTGTGAGAGAGAGTGGGTGAGAGAGAGGGGTGAGAGAGAGGAGGAGAGAGAGAGGAGGAGAGAGGGGGGGGGAGAGAGAGAGGGGGAAAGAGAGAGGGGGGAGAGAGAGAGGGGGAGAGAGAGAGGGGGTGGAGAGAGAGGGGGAGAGAGAGAGGGGGTGGAGAGAGAGGGGGAGAGAGGGAGGGGAGAGAGAGGGGGAGAGAGGGGGCTGAGAGAGAGAGGTGTTGAGAGAGACGGGTGAGAGAGAGGAAGTGAGAGATAGGGGGTGAGAAACAGAGGTGTGAGAGAGAAGGTGTGTGAGAGAGAAGGGATGTGAGAGACAAGGGATGTGAGAGAGAAGGGATGTGAGAGAGAAGGTGTGTGAGGCAGAGGGGGTGGGAAAGAGAGAGCGACGTGGGCTAAGAGAGAGAGAGTGGGATGAGAGAGTGAGATGGGAGTGAGAGAGAGGGATTGTGAGAGACGGGGGAGAGAAAGTGTAGAGAGTGGGAGGCAAGAGAGGGGGTAGAGTGAAGGGGAGAGAGAGGGGAGGGAGAGAGGGGAGAGAGAGTGGGGGAGAGAGAGAGAGAGAGGGTGAGAGAGACAGGGGGTGAGAGAGAGGGGGTGAGAGACAGCGGAAGAGAAAGAGAGAGAGTGAGTGAAAAAGAGAGTGTATAAGTGAGAAAGAGAGAGCTTGAGTGAGAAAGAGAGAGTGGGTGAAAGAGAGGGTGCGAGACAGAGAGGTTGAGAGACAAGGGATGATTAAGAGAGAGAAAGTGGGGGGGGGGTAAGAGAGAGAGTGGAGTTAGAAGGAGAGTGTGATTGAGAGAGTGGGTGAGAGAGAGTGGTGAGCGAGAAAGCGTGGGGTAAGAGAGAAAGGGTGTGAGAGGGAGTAAGAGAGAGGGGTGAGAGAGGGGATGAGAGAGAGGGGGGTGAGAGAGAGAGGGTTTGAGAAAGAGAGAGGGCATGAGAGATTGAGGGTGTGAGAGAGTGAGGGGATGAGAGAGTGAAGGGGGTTGAGAGAGGGGGTGGTGAGAGACAAGGGGGTGAAAGAGAGAGAAAGTGAGAGAGAGACGTGTGAGAGAGAGGGGGGTGAGAGAGAGGGGGATGAGAGAGAGGGGTTGAGAGAGAGGGGTGAGAGAGAGGGGGTGAGAGAGTGAGGGTCTGAGAGAGTGAGGGGATGAGAGAGTGAGGGGGTTTGAGAGAGGGGGTAGTGAGAGAGAGAGGGAGTGAGAGAGGAAGTGTGGGAGAGAGGGGTGAGAGCGAGGGGTGAGAGCGAGGGGTTGAGCGAGAAAGGGGTTGAGAGAGAGAGTGGTGAGAGAGAGAGGGGGTGGGGGGGTGAGAGAGAGAGGTAGTGTAAGAGAGAGGGTTGAGAGAGAGGGAGGTGGGAGAGAGAGAGGGAGGTGGGAGAGAGAGAGGGGTGAGAGAGAGAGGGGTGAGAGAGGGGGAGCGAGAAGGAGAGAGAGGGCATGAGAAAGAGAGATGGTGGGAGAGAGGAAGGGGTGAGAGAGCGAGGGTGTGTGAGAGTGTGCGCAAGAGAGGGGGATGTGAATGAGATTGGGGTGGGAGAGAGAGGGGTGACGGAGAGAGAGGGGTGAGCGAGAGGGGAGTGAGAGAGAGATGGATGTGAGAGACAGAGGGGTTGAGAGAGAGGGGGTGAGAGACTGAGGGGTGAGAAAGTGAGGGGATGAGAGATTGAGGGGTGTTGAGAGAGGGCGTGGTGAGAGGGGGACGGTGAGCGAGAGAGGGAGTGAGAGAGAGAGGGGTTGACAGAGAAAGCGAGTTCTCAGAGAAAGAGGGTGAGAGGAAGTGTGTGTGAGAGAGAGGGGGTGACCGAGAGGGGTAAGAGGAGAAGGGGTTAGAGAGAGAGAGCGCGGGGTAAGAGAGAAAGGGAGGGGGTGAGGGGGTGAGAGAGAGAGGAGGGATGAGAAGGGGTGACAGAGAGAGGGGTGAGAGAGAGGGGATGAGAGTGGGGGTGGTGAGAGAGGGGTGGTGAGAGACACAGGGAGTGAGAGAGAGGTGTGCGAGAGAGGGGGTGAGAGACAAGGGGTGAGAAAGAGGGGTTCAGAGAGAGGGGGTGAGAGAGAGAGGGGAGTTGAGAGTGAGAGGGGTGGGAGGGTGAGACTGAGGGGGGTGAGAGAGAGGAGTGGGGGTGAGAGAGAGAGGGTGAGAGAGTGAGAGGGTGGAAGAGAGGGGGTGTGGGAGAGAGAGGGGGTGAGAGAGAGAGAGAGAGCTGGGTGAGAGGGCGCTGAGAGGGAGAGGTGGGAGGGAGTGACAGAGAGGGGGCGGGAGGGAGAGGGGGTGAGAGAGAGAGGGGGTGAGAGAGAGGGGGTGAGAGAGAGGGGGTGAGAGAGAGGGAGCAAGAAGGAGAGAGAGGGGATGAGAAAGAGGCAGAGAGATAGTGGGAGAGAGGGAGGGGGTGAGAGAGCAAGGGTGTGTGAGAGAGAGGGGGGATGTGAAAGAGATTGGGCTGGGAGAGAAAGGGGTGACAGAGAGAGGGGGGAGAGAGGGAGATGGATGTGAGAGAGAGAGAGGGGTTTAGAGAGGGGGGGATGAGAGACTGAGGGTGTGAGAGAGTGAGGGGATGAGAGTTTGAGGGGTGGTGAGAGACGGGGTGAGAGAGAGGAAGGTGGGAGAGAGGGTGTGAGAGAGAGGGGTGTGTGAGAGACTGATGAGGTGAGAGAGAGTAAGGGGATGAGAGATTGAGGGGGGTGAGAGAGGGGTTGAAGAGAGAGGGGGTGAGAGAGAGGTGGATGTGAGAGAGAGGGGTTGAGAGAGAGGGGGGTGAGAGACTGAGGGTGTGAGAGAGTGAGGGGATGAGAGTTTGAGGGGTGGTGAGAGAGGGGGGTGAGAGAGAGGAAGGTGGGAGAGAGGGTGTGAGAGAGAGGGGTGTGTGAGAGACTGATGAGGTGAGAGAGTAAGGGGATGAGAGATTGAGGGGGTGAGAGAGGGGTTGAAGAGAGAGGGGGGTTAGAGAGAGGTGGATGTGAGAGAGAGAGGGGTTGAGAGAGAGGGGGTGAGAGACTGAGGGTGTGAGAGAGTGAGGGGATGAAAGATTGAGGGGTGTTGAGAGAGGGGGTGGTGAGAGGGGGGCGTTTAGAGAGAGAGGGAGTGAGAGAGAGGGGTGAGAGAGAGAGGTTGACAGAGAAAGTGAGTGTGTGGGAGAGTGTGGTGAGAGAGAGAGGGTGAGAGAGAGAGGGTGAGAGAGAGAGAGGGGTGAGAGAGAGAGGGTGAGAGAGAGAGGGGTGAGAGAGAGAGAGGAAGAGAGAGAGGGGGTGAGCAAGAGGGGTGAGAGGGAGAGGGGTTCGAGAGAGAGCACGGGGTAAGAGAGAAAGGGAAAAGGGTGAGGGGGTGAGAGAGGGAGGAGGGTGAGAGGAGGTGACAGAGAGAGGGGTGAGAGAGAGGAGATGAAAGAGTGAGGGGGTTGAGAGAGGGGGTGGTGATAGAGGGGTGGTGAGAGACGCAGGGAGTGTGAGAGAGGGGTGAGAGACAAGGGGTGTTTGAGAGACAGAAAGTGTGGAGTGGGTAAGAGAGAGAATGGCGTGAGAAGGAGAGGGTGTGTGAGAGAGAGTGGGTGAGAGAGAGGGGAGAGAGAGCGAGGAGTGAGAGAGAGTGAGATGGGAGTGAGAGAGGGGGTGTGAGAGACAGGGGGAGAGGGGGTAGAGAGTGGGGGGCAAGAGACGGGGATAGCGAGGGGAGAGAGAGGGGAGAGAGAGAGGGGAGAGAGAGGAGTTGAAAGAGAGGGGGGGTGAGAGCGAGAGGGGGTAGAAAGAGAGAGTGAGTGAAAAAGAGAGAGTGTAAGTGAGAAAGAGAGCGTGAGTGAGAAAGAGAGAGCGGGTGAGAGAGACGGGGTGAGAGAGAGAGGGTGAGGGGGGTGAGAGTGAGGGGGTGATTGAGAGAGAGAACGTGTGGGGGGGTAAGAGAGAGAGTGGAGTGAGAAGGGGAGGGTGTGATTGAGAGAGTGGGTGAGAGAGAGGGGTGAGTGAGAGGGGTGAGAAGGTGAGGGGTTAGAGAGAGCGCGTGGTAAGAGAGAAAGGGTGTGAGAGGGAGTGAGAGAGAGGGGTGAGAGAGAGGGGATGAGAGAGAGCGTGGGGCGAGAGAAAGGGTTTGAGAAAGAGAGAGGGCGTGAGAGATTGAGGGTGTGAGAGAGTGAGGGGATGAGAGAGTGAGGGGGGTTGAGAGAGGCGGTGGTGAGAGAGAGGGGGGTGGGAGAGAGAGGGTGTGAGAGAGAGGGGTGTGAGAGGGAGGGGGTGAGAGAGTGAGGGCGTGAGAGAGTGAGGGGATGAGAGAGTGAGGAGGTTTGAGAGAGGGGATGGTGAGAGAGAGCGAGGGAATGTGAGAGAGAGGGGTGAGAGAGCGAGGGGTTAGGGAGAAGGGTTGAGAGAGAGGGGGAGAGAGAGGGGGGGTTGAGAGGGGGACTTGAGAGAGAGAGGGGTGAGAGAGAGAGGGTTGAGAGAGAGGGAGGTGGGAGAGAGGGGGTGAGAGACAAGGAGTGATTGAGAGAGAGAAAGTGGGGAGGGGTAGGAGAGAGAGTGGAGTGAGAAGGAGAGGGTGTGAGAGAGAGAGTGGGTGAGAGAGACGGGTGAGAGAGCGAGGGGTGAGAGAGAGGGGGTGAGAGAGAGGGGGTGAGAGAGAGGGGGTGAGAGAGAGGGGGGTGGGAGAGATAGGGGGTGGGAGAGAGGTGTTGAGAGAGAGAGGTTGAGAGAGGGAGTTGAAAGAAAAAGGGGGTGAGAGACAGGGGTTGAAAGAGATGGGGGAAAAGGGGTGAGTGAGAGAGTGACGTGGACGAAGAGAAAGAGAGTGGGGTGAGAGAGTGAGATGGGAGTGAGAGAGAGGGGGTGTGAGAGACAGGGGAGAGAGGGGGTAGAGAGTGGGGGACAAGACAGGGGGTAGAGAGGGGAGAGAGAGAGGGAGAGAGCGAGGAGTTGAGAGAGAGGGCGTGAGAGAGAGAGGGGGTGAGAAAGAGAGACAGTGAGTGAAAAAGAGTGTAAGTGAGAAAGAGAGAGCGTGAGTGAGAAAGAGAGAGGGGGTGAGAGCGCGAGGGGTGAGAGAGCGAGGGGTGAGAGAGAAGGGTAGGGTGAGAAGGTGTGAGAGAGAAGGGGTGAGAGAGAAGGGGTGAGAGAGAAGGGGTGAGAGACAGAGGGGATGGGACAGAGAGAGAGAGACTGTGGTGAGGGGGGGAGAGAGTGAGATGGGAGTGAGAGGGGGTGTGAGAGAGGGCTAAGAGAGAGAGAGGGAGTGAGAGAGAGGGAGGTGGGAGAGAGAGACGGGTTGAGAGACAAGGGGTTATTGAGAGAGAAAGTGGGGAGACGGTAAGAGAGAGAGAGGAGTGAGAAGGAGAGGGTGTGAGAGAGAGAGGGGTGAGAGAGAGGTGTGAGAGAGCGAGGGGTGAGAGAGGGGGGTAAGAGAGAGGGGTGAGAGAGAGGGGGGTGAGAGAGAGGGGAGTGAGAGAGAGGGGGGTGAGAGAGGGTGTGAGAGAGAGGGTGTGAGAAAGAGAGAGAGTGAGTGAAAAAGAGAGAGAGTGTAAGTGAGAAAGAGAGAGGGGGTGAGAGTGTGAGGGGTGAAGAGGGGGGGTGGGGTGAAAAGGGGTTGAGAGAGAAGGGGTGAGAGACAGAGGTGATGGGACAGAGAGAGACTGTGGTGAGAGAAGGAGAGGGGTGAGAGAGTGAGATGGGAGTGAGAGGGGGTGTGAGAGAGGGAGGTGGGAGAGAGAGGGGGGTGAGAGACAAGGGGTGATTGAGAGAGAAAGTAGGAAGGGGGTAAGAGAGAGAGTGGAGTTAGAAGGAGAGGGTGTGAGAGAGAGAGGGGGTGAGAGAGAGGGGTGAGAGAGCGAGGGGTGAGAGAGAGGGTGTGGGAGAGACAGGGGGTGAGAGAGAGAGAGCTGGGTGAGAGGAGGAGGTGGGAGTGAGTGACAGAGAGGGGGTGGGAGAGAGAGGCATTAAGAGAGAGAGGGGTTGAGAGAGAGGGAGTGAGAAGGAGAGAGACGGGATGAGAAAACGGCAGAGAGATGGTGGGAGAGAGGGCGGGGAGTGAGAGCGAGTGTGTGTGAGAGAGACGGGGATGTGAAAGAGATTGGGGTGGGAGAGAGAGGGGTAACGGAGAGAGAGGGTAGAGAGAGAGGGGTGAGAGAGAGATGGATGTGAGAGAGAGGGGTTGAGAGAGAGGGGGTGAGAGACTGAGGGGGTGAGAGAGTGAGGGGATGAGAGATTGAGGGTTGTTGAGAGAGGGGGTGATGAGAGGGGGGCAGTGAGCGAGAGAGGGAGTGAGAGAGAGCGGTGAGAGAGAGGGGTTGACAGAGAAAGAGAGGTGTGAGAGAGAGAGGGGTGAGAGAGAGAGGGTGTGAGAGAAAGTGGTGAGAGAGGGGTTGAGAGAGAAAGAGAGGGGTGAGAGAGAGAGGGTTAGAGAGAGGGGGTGACCGAGAGGGGTGAGAGGGGGAGGGGTTAGAGAGAGAGAGCACAGGGTAAGAGAGAAAGGGAGAGGGGTGAGGGTGTGAGAGAGGGAGGAGGGATGAGAGGGGGTGACAGAGAGAGTGGTGAGTGAGAGGGAATGAGAGTGTGAGGGGGTTGAGAGAGGGGGTGGTGAGAGAGGGGTGGTGAGAGACACAGGGAGTGAGAGAGAGGTGTGAGAGAGAGGGGTGAGAGACAAGGGGTGTTTGAGAGTGAGAAAGTGGGGAGTGGGTAAGAGAGAGAATGGGGTGAGAGGGCAGTGAGAGGGAGAGGTGGGAGTGAGTGACACAGAGGGATTGGGAGAGAGAGGGGTGAGAGAGAATGGGGTGAGAGAGAGGGAGCGAGAAGGAGAGAGAGAGGGGAGGAGAAAGAGTCAGAGAGATGGGGATGTGAAAGAGATTGGGGTGACAGAGAGAGAGAGCACGAGCAAGAGAGAGTGAATGAGAGAGACCGTGAGATAAGAGAGAGAGGGAGGCAAGAGAGAGGGAGAGAGGCAGGGAGAGAGAGATAGTGTGACAAGAGGGTGAGAGAGTGAGACAGAGACCGCAAGAGGAAGAGAGCGAGCGGAAGTGTGTGTGTGAGAGAGAGAGAGATGTAAGAGAGGGGTGTGAGAGAGAGGGACGAAAGAGGAGGGGAGACAGGAGGAGAGAGAGGGGGCGAGGGAGGGGGAGGGAGAGGGAGAGGGAGAGAGGTGTTGAGAGAGAGGGGGTGAAAGAGAGGAATTGAGAGGGGAGGTGAGAAACAGGGGTGTGAGAGAGAGAATGGCTGTGAGAGAGAAAGGGTGGGAGACAGAGGGGTGGGAGAGAGAGGGTGAGAGAGAGAGGGTGAGAGAGAGGGGGTGAGAGAGAGAGAGCTGGGTGAGAGGGCGGTGAGAGGGAGAGGTGGGAGTGAGTGACAGAGAGGGGGTGAGAGAGAGGGGGGTGAGAGAGAGGGGGGTGAGAGAGAGGGGGTGAGAGAAAGGCAGCGAGAAGGAGAGAGAGGGGATGAGAAAGAGGCAGAGAGATGGTGGGAGAGAGGGAGGTGGTGAGAGAGGGAGGGTGTGTGAGAGTGTGTGAGAGAGAGTGGGGAATGTGAAAGAGATTGGGCTGGGAGAGAGAGGGGTGACGGAGAGAGAGGGGAGAGAGAGGGGTGTGAGAGGGAGATGATTGAGAGAGAGAGAGGGATTGAGAGAGAGGGTGATGAGAGACTGAGGGGGTGAGAGATTGAAGGGTGTTGAGAGAGGGAGTGATTAGAGAGGGGAGTGAGAGAGAGAGGGAGTGAGAGAGGGTTGAGAGAGAGGGGTTGATACAGAAAGCGAGGGGTGAGAGAGAGAGGGGTGAGAGAGAGGGTGTGAGAGAGAGTGGTGAGAGAGAGGGGTTGAGAGAGAAAGAGAGGGGTGCGAGAGAGAGGGGAAGAGAGAGTGGGTGAGCGAGAGGGGTGAGAGGGGGAGAGGTTAAAGTGAGAGTGCGGGGTAAGAGAGAAAGGGTGTGAGAGGGGGTGAGAGAGGGACGGGGTGAGAGGGGGCGAGAGAGAGGTGTGAGAGAGAGGGATTGAGAGAGAGGGGGGTGAGAGACTGAGGAGGTGAGAGAGTGAGGGGTTAGGAGATTGAGGGGTGTTGAGAGAGGGAGTGGTGAGAGAGGGGGCGGTGAGAGAGGGGGGGTGAGACAGAGAGGGAGTGAGAGAGAGGGGTGAGAGAGATGGCTTGACAGAGAAAGAGAGGGGTGAGAGAGAGGGTGTGACAGAGAGTGGTGAGAGAGACGGGTTGAGTGAGAAAGAGGGGAGTGAGAGAGAGAGGGGAAGAGAGAGAGGGGTGAGTGAGGGGGTGAGAGAGTGAGGGGATGAGAGAGTGAGAGGTGTTGAGCGAGGGGTTGGTGAGGGGTGTGAGAGAGAGGGGTGAGAGAGAAGGGGTTGAGAAAACGACTGGAGGTGAGAGAGAGGAGTTGCGAGGGGTGAGAGAGAGTTAGGAGGGTGTGAGAGAGAGTGGAATGAGAGAGGGGGTAAGAGAGGGGTGCAGTGAGAGAGAGGGGCTGAGAGAGACATGGGGTGCAAGAGAGGGTGGGTGAGAGTAGGACGGGCTGAGAGAGAGAGAGGGGCTGAGATAGAGATGGGCTGAGAGAGAGGGGTGAGATAGGGAGTGTGTGAGAGAGGAGGGATGAGAGTGGGAGGGGGAAAGAGGGACGGGATGACAGAGGGAGGGTGAGAGAGGGGGTGTGAGAGAGAGAGGGTGAGAGAGAGGGGAGAGAGGGAGGGTGTGAGAGTGGAGGGTATGATAGAGGGACAGGATGAGAGAGGGAGGGCGGGAGAGAGAGGGGTGTGAGAGAGAGAGGTGAGAGAGGGAGGGTGAGAGAGAGAAGTGAGAGGGGGGAGAGAGAGGAGTGAGAGAGGGGGAGAGAGGGGTAGAGAGAGGGGGAGAGAAGGTAAGAGAGTTAGAGTGGTGAGAGAAAGAGAGGGGTGACAGAGAGAGGGGCTTGAGAGTGAGAGGAGGTGTAAGGGGGTGAGAGAGGGGGGTGAGAGGGGTAGGTAGGTGAGGGTGTGTGCGGGGGATGGGGGTGGGGGTGAGGGAGGTGGGAGAGAGATAGAGGGGGTGTGAGAGGGGGTGGGAGAGAGAGGTGTGTGAGAGAGAGCTGGGTGAGAGGGAGTGAGGGGGGCTGAGAAAGAGAGATGGGTGAGAGAGAGAGTGGGTGTGAGAGAGAGGTTGGTGAGGGATGGGGAATGACAGAGAGTGGGGTTGAGAAAGAGAGAGACGGGAGTGAGAGAGGGTGAGAGAGAGAGGGGAAGAGAGAGAGAGGGGTGAGAGTGAAGGAGTGAGAAGGAGAGAGAGGGGATGAGAAAGGGATAAAGAGAGGGTGGGAGAGAGGGAGGGGGTAAGAGAGAGGGGGTGAGAGAGAGAGGGGTAAGAGAGCGGGGTTGAGAGAGAGAAGGTGGTGAGAGAACGAAGGGTCGTGAGAGAAAGGGGAGTGAGAGAAAGGGGTGAGAGAGAGCGGTTGAGAGAGAGGGAGAGAGAGAGATTGAGAGAGAGGGGTTGAGAGAGAGGGGGTTGAGAGAGAGACGGGGAAAGAGGGGGTTAGAGAGAGAGGGGAGAGAGAGTGGTTGAGAAAGATGGGTTGAGAGAGAGAGGAGGTGAGGGGGAGGACTGAGAAAGAGAGACGGAGAGAGAGAGCAACAGAACAGAGAGAACGATAGAGCAAGAGTGAGAGAGAAGAGGTGAGAGAAATAAGGTGGACTGAGAGAGAGGGAGACAGAGAGTGAGAGTGACAGACAGGAGAGGGGGCAGAGAGGGGGTGAGAGAGAGGAGGAGAGAGGGGGGTGAGAGGTGTTGAGAGAGGGGGTGAGAAACAGGGCTGTGAGAGAGAGAGAAGGGGTGTGTGAGAGAAAGGGTAGGAGAAAGAGAGGGTGGGAGAGAGAGACGTGGGGGAGAGAGTGAGAGTGGGGTGAGAGAGAGAGAGTGGGGGAGAGAGTGAGAGTGGGGTGAGAGAGTGAGATGGGAGTGAGAGAGAGGGGGTAGAGAGTGGGGGGAAAGAGAGGGGAGAGAGAGAGGAGGTGGGAGAGAGAGGAGTTGAGAGAGAAGGGGTGAGAGAGAGGGGGTGAGAAAGAGGGGGTAGGGGTGAGAGGGGGGTGAGAGAGAAGGAGTGAGAGAGAGGGGTGGGGTGAGAGGGAGATGAGAGAGAAGGGGTGAGAGACAGAGGGGGTGGGACAGAGAGAGAAAGACTGTGGTGAGAGAGAGGGCGAGAGAGTGAGATGGGAGTGAGAGAGAGAGCTCGGGGTAAGAGATAAAGGGTGTGAGAGAGGGAGAGGGGTGAGGGGGTGCGAGAGGGAGGAGGGGTGAGAGAGAGGGGATATGAGAGTGAGGGGTTGAGAGAAAGATGGGGTGAGAGAGAGAAGGGGGTAAGAGAGAGAGAGGGGAGTGAGAGAGAGGGGGGTGAGAGAGAGGAGTGAGAGAGTGGTAGAGAGAGAGGGGTTGAGAGAGAGGGGGAGAGAGAGGTTGAGAGAGAGAAGGGTTGAGAGAGAGGGGGTTGAGAGAGAGGCAGGGGAAAGAGGGGGTGAGAGAGAGAGAGGGTTAGAGAGAGAGGGGGGAGAGAGAGGGTTTGAGAAAGATGGGTTGCGAGAGAGAAGAGGTGAGGGGGAGGACTGAGAGAGAGAGAGCAACAGACAGAGAGAACGATAGAGCAAGAGTGAGAGAAGTAGGGTGGACTGAGAGAGAGAGGGAGACAGACAGACAGACAGAGAGCATGAGCGAGAGAGAGAGAGAGAGAGAGAGCAAGAGAGTGCGAGCAAGAGAGACCGTGAGGTGAGAGAGAGGGAGGCAAGAGAGAGGGAAAGAGCCAGGGAGAAGAGAGAGTGTGAGAAGAGGGTGAGAGAGTGAGAGAGAGCAAGAGGAACAGAGCGAGTGGAAGAGTGAGAGAGAGAGGATGCGAGAGAGAGAGGGGAGAGAGAGGGAGCCGAGAGAGGAGGGGAGAGAGGAGGAGAGAGAGGGGGAGAGGGAGGGGGAGAGGGAGGGGGAGAGGGAGGGGGAGAGATGGGTGAGAGAGAAGGGGAAAGAGGGGGGAGAGAGATGGGAGAGGGGGTTGTGAGGAGGAGAGAGCGGAGGAGCGGGGGTGAGAGAGGGGGCAGAGAGAGGGGAGAGAAGGGTCAGAGAGAAGAGGAGAGAGAGGAGGGAGAGAGATGGGGAGGGGAGTGAGGGGAAGGGGGAGTGAGGGGGAAGGAGTGGAGGAGAGGAAGAGAGAGGGGGAGAGAGGGGGTGAGAGAAAAGTGTTGAGAGAGAGGGGGTGAGAGAGAGAAGGGTGTGAGAGAGAAGGGGTGTGAGAGAGAAGAGGTGGGAGGGAGTGAAATGTGGGGTGAGAGAGTGGGGTGAGAGAGTGAGAGTGGGGTGAGAGAGTGAGAGTGGGGTGAGAGAGTGAGATAGGAGCGAGAACGAGGGGATGTGAGAGACGGGGGAGAGAGGGGGGAGAGATTGGGGGGCTAGCGAGGGGGTAGAGAGAGAGTGGAGAGAGAGAGGGGAGAGAGAGAAGGGGAGAGAGGGGGGAGAGAGAGGGGGGAAGAGAGAGAGGGTTTGAGGGAGCGGGTGTGAGAGAGGGGTTGAGAAAGAGAGAGTGTGAGTAAAAAAGAGAGAGAGAGTGTAAGTGAGAAAGAGAGAGTGAGTGAGAAAGAGAGCGCGGGTGTGAGAGGGGTTGAGAGAGAGGAGGTGGGGGTAAGTGGGTTGAGAGAGAAGGGGTGATTGAGAGAAAGAAAGTGGGGAGGGGATAAGAGAGAGTGGAGTGAGAAGGAGAGGGTGTGAGAGAGAATGGGCGAGAGAGAGGGGGTGAGCGAGAGGGTTGGGGTGAGGGGTTAGAGAGAGAGAGGGGTAAGAGAGAACGGGTGTGAGAGAGTGAGAGGGGGTGAGGGGGTGAGAGAGAGAGGGGTGAGAGAGAAGGGCTGAGATAGAGGGGATGAGAGAGTGAGCTGGGTTGAGAGAGGGGGTGGTGAGAGAGAGTGGGGTGAGAGAGGGGGAGAGAAGGGTGAGAGAGAGGGGGAGAGGGGGTAGAGAGAGAGGGGTTGAGAGAGAGAGGGTTGAGGGAGAGAAGGGGGTGAGAGAGAGTGGGGGAGTGTGAGAGAGAAGGGGTAGAGAGAGGGATTGAGAGAGGGAGAGAGGATGAGAGAGGGGGTTAGAGAGAGAGTGAGTGGAGTGGGAGAGAGAGGGGGGTGGGTGAGGGAGTGGGGTGAGTGAGAGAGGGCGATGTGAGGGGAGTGAGAGAGAAAAGGGGAGAGACAAAGGGGGAGTGAGAGTGGGTCAGAGAAAGACTGGAGGTGAGACAGAGTGGGGCTGGGAGAAAGGGCATGAGAGAGAGAGGGTTTGAGAGAAATGGAGTGAGAGTGAGATGGGGTGAGAGAGAGGGAGTGAGAAGGAGAGAGAGGGTATGAGAAAGAGACAGAGAGAGGGTGGGAGAGAGGGAGGGGGTTGGAGAGAGGGAGGGGGTGAAAGAGAGAGAGGAGTAAGAGAGAGAGGGGTGTGAGAGAGTATGGGTGAGGAAGTAAGAGAGAGAGAGTTTGGGAAAGAGAGAGGAGTGAGAGCGCGGGTGAGGGGGTGAGAGAGAAGGGGGTGAGAGAGTGGGATGTGAGAGAGAGAAGGGTAAGAGAGAAAGAGCAAGGGTTGAGAGAGAGGGGATTTAGAGAGAGGGGGTTTGAGAGAGCGAGAGAGAGCGGGTGAGAGAGAGAGAGGAGGATGAGGGGGTGAGAGAGAAAGGGGTGAGAGAGAGTGGGGTGAGAAAGGGAGAGAGGGCTGAGAAAGGGAGAGAGTGGAGAAAGAGAGGGGGAGAGAGAGAGGGCTGAGAATGAGAGAGAGGGGAGAGAATGAGAGGGGGTCAGAAAAAGAGTGAATGTATGGGAGGGGGTGAGAGAGAGGACGTGGGAGAGAGAGTGGGAGAGAGAGGGGGTGAGTGAGAGGGATTGAGAGAAAGGGGGAGAGATAGAGAAGGAGTGAGAGAGAAAGGGGGCAGCGAGAGAAAGAGGGATGAGAGAGATGGGACGTGAGAGAGAGAGCGAAAGGGGTGAGAGAGGGGGTGAGATAGACAGTGAATGATGGGTTGAGAGAGAGAGAGAGAGAGACAGACAGACAGAGACAGAGAGAGAACGAGTGAATGGGTGAGAGAGTTAGAGGGGTGTGAGGGAGATGGGGTGAGAGAGTGGGCGCTAGGGAGTGACAGAATGAGAGCAAGGAGGAAGGAGGAAGAAAGGGGTCAAAAGAGAGAGAGAAATGGGGTGTATGAGAGAAAGAGGGCGCGAGAGAGGGGGTATACAGAGAGAGAGAGAGCGGGGGTGTGAGACAGAGCACGGGAGGGAAGGGGAATGAGAGAGAGAAAAAGGGAGAAAGAGACAGAAGGCAATAGAGCGAGAGAGAGGGCGGGAGAGAGACACAGAGAGGTGGGTAAGAGACAAGGGGTGTGGGCGGGGGAGATAGAGTGAAGGGGTGAGCGAGAGAGGGAGTGAGAGAGGGTATAAAGGGGAGAGAGGGTGAGGGGTGACAGAGAGAAAGGGGTGAGAGTGACAGAGCAGGGTGGAGAGAGAGGGGGTAAGATAGAGTGAGGGGGAGAGAGATAACAAGGTGAAAGAGAAAGGGGGGTGAGAGAAAGTGGCTGAGAGAGAGAGAGAGGCTGAGAGAGAGGGTGTTGAGAGAGAGGCAGTGAGAGAGAGGGGTGAGAGAGATAGTGAGTGGTGAGAGAGAGAGGCCGTGAGAAAGAGAGTGGGTAAGAGAGAGGGCGTGAGAGAGAGGGGTGAGAGGGGGAGAGCGAGGGGGAGAGGTGGTGAAGAGGGGGTGAAAGGGTGAGAGAGTTAGTAGGGTGTGAGAGAGAGGGTGTAATAGAAAGGGAGAGAGAGAGTGGAATGAGAGAGGGGGTGAGAGAGGGGGACAGTGAGAGAGAACGGCTGAGGGAGACAGGGGGTGCAAGAGAGGGTGGGTGAGAGCGGGAGAGGCTGAGAGAGAGAGGGGCTGAGAGAGAGATGGGCTGAGAGAGAGATGGGCTGAGAGAGAGGAGTGAGATAGGGAGAGTGTGAGAGAGGAGGGATGTGAGTGGGAGGGGGAAAGATGGGTTGGAGAGAGCGAGAGAGCGCGGGTGAGAGAGAGAGAGGACGATGAGGGGGGTGAGAGAGACAGGGTGAAAGAGAGTGGTTTTAGAGAGAGAGGGGTTTTGAGAGAGCGAGAGAGAGCGGGTGAGAGAGAGAGTGGAGAATGAGGGGGGTGAGAGAGAGGGTGAGAGAGGGGTTCAGAGAGAGAGGGGTTTGAGAGAGCGAGTGAGAGCAGGTGAAAGAGAGACAGGAGGATGAGAAGGGTGACAGAGGGTGTGAGAGAAGGAGTTTGAGAGAGCAAGAGAGAGCGGGTGAGAGAGAGAGAGGAGGATGAGGGGGGTGAGACAGAGAGGGTGAGAGAGAGGGGTTGAGAGAGTGAGGGGGTTTGAGAGAGCGAGAGAGAGTGGGTGAGAGAGAGTGAGGATGATGAGGGGGTTGAGAGAGAGAGAGGGTGAGAGAGAGGGGTTTTAGAGAGAGAGGGGTGAGAGAGAGCGAGTGAGAGAGAGAGTGGAGGATGAGGGGTTGGACTAGAGAGGGTGAGAGAGAGAGTGGTTTTAGAGAGAGAGGGGTTTGAGAGCGAGAGAGAGAGGGTGTGAGAGAGAGAGAGAGGAGGATGAGGGCGAGTGAGAGAGAGAGGTTGAGAGAGGGGGGTTTGAGACAGCGAGAGAGAGCAGGTGAGAGAGGTTGAGGAGGATAAGGGCCGTGGGAGAGAGTGGGTGAGAGAGAAGGGTTGAGGGGCTGGACTAGAGAGGGTGAGAGAGTGGTTTTAGAGAGAGAGGGGTTTGAGAGAGCGAGAGAGAGCGGGTGAGAGAGGTTGAGGAGGATGAGGGCCGTGGGAGAGAGTGGGTGAGAGAGAGAGAGGAGGATGAGGGGTGTGAGAGAGAGGGTTTGAGAGAGCAAGAGGGAGCGGGTGAGAGAGGTGGAGGAGGATGAGGGCTGTGGGAGAGAGAGGGTGAGAGAGAGAGAGGAGGATGAGGGGTGTGAGAGAGAGGGTGAGAGAGAGGGGTTTTGGAGAGAGAGAGGGTTTGAGAGAGCGAGAGAGAGCGGGTGAGAGAGAGAGAGGAGAATGAGGGGAGTGAGAGAGAGAGGATGAGAGAGAGGGGGTGTGAGAGAGCGAATGAGAGCGGGTGAGAGAGAGCGAGAGAGGAGGAGGGGGGGTGATAGAGAGAGGGTGAGAGTGAGGGGTTGAGAGAGAGGGGAGGTTTGAGAGAGCGAGAGAGAGCGGGTGAGAGAGAGAGAGAAGAAGATGAGGGGATGAGAGAGAGAGGGTGAGTGCGAGGGGTTGTGAGAGATGGGGTTTGAGACAGCGAGTGGGAGTGCGTGAGAGAGAGGGAGGAGGATGAGGGTGGTGAGAGAGAGAGGGTGAGAGAGAGGGGTTTTAGAGAGAGAGAGGGGGTTTGAGAGAGCAAGAGAGAGCGGGTGAGAGAGAGGGAGGAAGATGAGGGGGGTGAGGGAGGGAGTGTAAGAGAGAGGGGTTGAGAGAGAAAGGGGGTTTGAGAGAGCGAGAGAGCGCGGGGGAGAGAGAGAGGAGGATGAGGGGGGTGAGAGAGAGGGGTTTTAGAGAGAGAGGGGTTTGAGAGAGCGAGAGAGTGGTTGAGAGAGAGAAGGATGGGGGTGTGAGAGAGAGAGGGTTGAGAGAGAGGCGTTTTAGAGAGAGAGAGGTGGTTTGAGAGAGCGAGAGAGAGCGGGTAAGAGAGAGAGAGGAGGATGAGGGGGGTGAGAGAGAGAGGGTGAGAGAGAGGGGTTTTAGAGAGAGAGGGGTTTGAGAGAGCGAGAGAGAGTGGGTGAGAGAAAGAGAGGTGGATGAGGGGGTTGAGATAGAGAGGGTGAGACAGGGGTTTTAGAGAGAGAGGGGGCTTGAGAGAGCGAGAGAGAACGGGTTAGAGAGAGAGGAGGATGAGGGAGTGAGAGAGAGGGTGAGAGGAGAGAGGAGGATGAGTGGGTTGAGAGAGAGAGGGTAAGAGAGAAAGGGTTTAGAGAGAGAGGGTGTTTGAGAGAGCGAGAGAGAACGGGTGAGAGAGAGAGAGGAGGATGAGCGGAATGAGAGAGAGACGGTGAGAGAGAGGGGTTGAGAGAGAGAGTTGGGGTTTGAGAGAGAGCGCTTGAGAGAGAGTGAGGAGGATGAGGGGGGTGAGAGAGAGAGGGTGAGAGCGAGGGGTTGAGAGAGAGAGGGGGTTTGAGAATACGAGAGAGAGTGGGTGAGAGAGAGAGAGGATAATGAGGGGTGTGCGAGAGAGAGAGGGTGAGAGAGAGGGGTTTTAGAGAGAGGGGGTTTGAGAGAGCGGGTGAGAGAGAGAGAAAAGGATGAGGGTGTGGGGGAGAGAGAGGGTGAGAGAGAGGGGTTTTAGAGAGAGAGGGGCTTTGAGAGAGCGAGAGAGCGGGTGAGAGAGAGACAGGGGAATGAGTGGGGGTGAGAGAGAGGGTGAGACAGAGGGGGCTTGAGAGAGCGAGAGAGAGCGGGTGAGGAGAGAGAGGAGGAGGAGGGGGGTGATAGAGAGAGGGTGAGAGAGAGAGGGGTTGAGAGAGACAGGGGGTTTGAGAGAGCGAGAGAGAGCGGGTGAGAGAGGTTGAGGAGGATGAGGGGGTGAGAGAGAGAGGGTGAGAGAGAGGGATTTTGGAGAGTGAGAGGGTTTGAGAGAGCGAGGGAGAGCGGGTGAGAGAGAGGAGGATGACGGGCGTGAGAGAGAGAGGGTGAGAGAGAGGGGTTGAGAGAGAGCGAGGGGGTTTGAGAGAGCGTGGGTGAGAGAGAGAGGAGAATGAGGGGGATATGAGAGTGAGGGTGAGAGAGAGGGGTTGAGAGAGAGAGGGGGTTTGAGAGAGCGAGAGAGCGGGTGAGAGAGAGAGAGGGGAATGAGTGGGGGTGAGAGAGAGGGTGAGAGAGAGGGGGCTTGAGAGAGCGAGAGAGAGCGGGTGAGGAGAGAGAGAGGAGGAGGAGGGGGGTGATAGAGAGAGGGTGAGAGAGAGAGGGGTTGAGAGAGACAGGGGGTTTGAGAGAGCGAGAGAGAGCGGGTGAGAGAGGTTGAGGAGGATGAGGGGGTGAGAGAGAAAGGGTGAGAGAGAGGGATTTTGGAGAGTGAGAGGGTTTGAGAGAGCGAGGGAGAGCGGGTGAGAGAGAGGAGGATGACGGGCGTGAGAGAGAGAGGGTGAGAGAGAGGGGTTGAGAGAGAGCGAGGGGGTTTGAGAGAGCGCGGGTGAGAGAGAGAGGAGAATGAGGGGGATATGAGAGTGAGGGTGAGAGAGAGGGGTTGAGAGAGAGAGGGGATTTGAGAGAGCGAGAGAGAGCGGGTGAGAGAGAGAGGAGGATGAGGGGGGTGAGAGAGAGAGGGTAAGAGAGAGGGGTTGAGAGAGAGAGGGGATTTGAGAGAGCGAGTGAGAGCGCTTGAGAGAGAGCGAGGAGGATGAGGGGTGTGAGAGAGGGTGTGAGAGAAGGTGTTTGAGAGAGCAAGAGAGAGCGGGTGAGAGAGAGGGAGGAGAATGAGGGGGGTGAGAGAAAGAGGGTGAGAGAGAGGGTGTGAGAGAGAGGGGTTGAGAGAGAGAGGGGTTTGAGAGAGTGAGTGAGAGCGGGTGAGAGAGAGAGAGGAGGATGAGAGGGGTGAGAGAGGGTGTGAGAGAAGGAGTTTGAGAGAGCAAGAGAGAGCGTGTGTGAGAGAGAGAGGAGGATGAGGGTGGTGAGACAGAGAGGGTGAGAAAGGGGGTTGAGAGAGAGAGGGGGTTTGAGAGAGCGAGAGAAAGCGGGTGAGAGAGAGAGAGAGGAGAATAAGGGGAGTGAGAGAGAGAGGGTGAGAGAGGGGGTGAGAGAGAGAGGAAGATGAGGGGGGTGAGGGAGGGAGGGTGAGAGCGGGGGGTTGAGAGAGAGGGGGTTTGAGACAGCGAGTGAGAGTGCGTGAGAGAGAGGGAGGAGGATGACCTTGGTGAGAGAGAGGGTGAGAGAAAGGGGTGTTAGAGAGAGAGGGGGTTTTTGAGAGAGCAAGAGAGAGCGGGTGAGAGAGAGAGAGGAGGATGAGGGGGTGATAGAGAGAGGGTGGGAGAGAGGGGTTGAGAGAGAGAGGGGATTTGAGAGAGCGAGAGAGAGCGGGTGAGAGAGAGTGAGGAGGATGGGGGGATGGGAGAGAGGGGTTTTGGAGAGAGAGAGGGTTTGAGAGAGCGAGAGGGAGCGGGAGAGAGAGAGAGAGGAGGATGAGGGGGGTGAGAGAGAGAGGTTGAGAGAGAGTGGTTTTAGAGAGAGAGGGGTTTGAGAGAGCGAGAGAGCGCGGGTGAGAGAGAGAGTGGAGAATGAGGGGGGTGAGAGAAAGAGGGTGAGAGAGAGGGGGTGAGAGAGAGGGGTTGAGAGAGAGAGGGGTTTGAGAGAGCGAGTGAGACCGGGTGAGAGAGAGAGAGGAGGATGAGAGGGGTGAGAGAGGGTGTGAGAGAAGGAGTTTGAGAGAGCAAGAGAGAGCGTGTGTGAGAGAGAGTGGAGGATGAGGGTGGTGAGACAGAGAGGGTGAGAAAGGGGGGTTGAGAGAGAGAGGGGGTTTGAGAGAGCGAGAGAGAGCGGGTGAGTGAGAGAGGGGGATGAGGGGGGAGAGAGAGAGAGGGTGAGAGAGAGGGGTTTTAGAGAGAGATGGGTTTGAGAGAGCGAGAGAGCGCGGGTGAGAGAGAGAGTGGAGAATGAGGGGGGTGAGAGAGAGAGGGTGAGAGAGAGGGGTTGAGAGAGAGAGGGGTTTGAGAGAGCGAGTGAGAGCGGGTGAAAGAGAGAGAGGAGGATGAGAAGGGTGAGAGAGGGTGTGAGAGAAGGAGTTTGAGAGAGCAAGAGAGAGCGGGTGAGAGAGAGAGGAGGATGAGGGGGGTGAGACAGAGAGGGTGAGAGAGAGGGGTTGAGAGAGAGGGGGTTTGAGAGAGCGAGAGAGAGTGGGTGAGAGAGAGTGAGGATGATGAGGGTGTTGAGAGAGAGAGAGGGTGAGAGAGAGGGGTTTTAGAGAGAGAGAGGGGTTTGAGAGCGAGAGAGAGCGGGTGAGAGAGAGAGAGGAGGATGAGGGCGAGTGAGAGAGAGAGGTTGAGAGAGAGGGGGTTTGAGACAGCGAGAGAGAGCGGGTGAGAGAGGTTGAGGAGGATGAGGGCCGTGGGAGGGAGTGGGTGAGAGAGAAGGGTTGAGGGGCTGGACTAGAGAGGGTGAGAGAGAGTGGTTTTAGAGAGAGAGGGGTTTGAGAGAGCGAGAGAGAGCGTGTGAGAGAGGTTGAGGAGGATGAGGGCCGTGGGAGAGAGTGGGTGAGAGAGAGAGAGGAGGATGAGGGGTGTGAGAGGGAGGGTTTGAGAGAGCGAGAGAGAGCGGTTGAGAGAGGTTGAGGAGGATGAGGGCCGTGGGAGAGTGTGGGTGAGAGAGAGAGAGGAGGATGAGGGGGGTGAGAGAGAGGGTGAGAGAGAGGGGTTTTGGAGAGAGAGACGGTTTGAGAGAGCGAGAGAGAGCGGGTGAGAGAGAGAGAGGAGAATGAGGGGAGTGAGAGAGAGAGAGGATGAGAGAGAGGGGGTTTGAGAGAGCGAATGAGAGCGGGTGAGAGAGAGCGGGTGAGAGAGAGAGAGAGGAGGAGGAGGGGGGTGATAGAGAGAGGGTGAGAGTGAGGGGTTGAGAGAGAGGGGAGGTTTGAGAGAGCGAGAGAGAGCGGGTGAGAGAGAGAGGGTGAGAGCGAGGGGTTGAGAGAGAGGGGGTTTGAGACAGCGAGTGAGAGTGCGTGAGAGAGAGGGAGGAGGAGGAGGTTGGTGAGAGAGAGGGTGAGAGAAAGGGGTTTTAGAGAGAGAGGGGGTGTTTGAGAGAGCAAGAGAGAGCGGGTGAGAGAGAGGGAGGAGAATGAGGGGAGTGAGAGAGAGAGGATGAGAGAGAGGGGGTGTGAGAGAGCGAATGAGAGCGGGTGAGAGAGAGCGAGAGAGGAGGAGGGGGGGTGATAGAGAGAGGGTGAGAGTGAGGGGTTGAGAGAGAGTGGAGGTTTGAGAGAGCGAGAGAGAGCGGGTGAGAGAGAGAGAGAAGAGGATGAGGGGATGAGAGAGAGAGGGTGAGTGCGAGGGGTTGAGAGAGATGGGGTTTGAGACAGCGAGTGGGAGTGCGTGAGAGAGAGGGAGGAGGATGAGGGTGGTGAGAGAGAGAGGGTGAGAGAGAGGGGTTTTAGAGAGAGAGAGGGGGTTTGAGAGAGCAAGAGAGAGCGGGTGAGAGAGAGGGAGGAAGATGAGGGGGGTGAGGGAGGGAGTGTAAGAGAGAGGGGTTGAGAGAGAAAGGGGGTTTGAGAGAGCGAGAGAGCGCGGGGGAGAGAGAGAGGAGGATGAGGGGGGTGAGAGAGAGGGGTTTTAGAGAGAGAGGGGTTTGAGAGAGCGAGAGAGTGGTTGAGAGAGAGAAGGATGGGGGTGTGAGAGAGAGAGGGTTGAGAGAGAGGCGTTTTAGAGAGAGAGAGGTGGTTTGAGAGAGCGAGAGAGAGCGGGTAAGAGAGAGAGAGGAGGATGAGGGGGGTGAGAGAGAGAGGGTGAGAGAGAGGGGTTTTAGAGAGAGAGGGGTTTGAGAGAGCGAGAGAGAGTGGGTGCGAGAAAGAGAGGTGGATGAGGGGGTTGAGATAGAGAGGGTGAGACAGGGGTTTTAGAGAGAGAGGGGGCTTGAGAGAGCGAGAGAGAACGGGTTAGAGAGAGAGGAGGATGAGGGAATGAGAGAGAGGGTGAGAGGAGAGAGGAGGATGAGTGGGTTGAGAGAGAGAGGGTAAGAGAGAAAGGGTTTAGAGAGAGAGGGTGTTTGAGAGAGCGAGAGAGAACGGGTGAGAGAGAGAGAGGAGGATGAGCGGAATGAGAGAGAGACGGTGAGAGAGAGGGGTTGAGAGAGAGAGTTGGGGTTTGAGAGAGAGCGCTTGAGAGAGAGTGAGGAGGATGAGGGGGGTGAGAGAGAGAGGGTGAGAGCGAGGGGTTGAGAGAGAGAGGGGGTTTGAGAATACGAGAGAGAGTGGGTGAGAGAGAGAGAGGATAATGAGGGGTGTGCGAGAGAGAGAGGGTGAGAGAGAGGGGTTTTAGAGAGAGGGGGTTTGAGAGAGCGGGTGAGAGAGAGAGAAAAGGATGAGGGTGTGGGGGAGAGAGAGGGTGAGAGAGAGGGGTTTTAGAGAGAGAGGGGCTTTGAGAGAGCGAGAGAGCGGGTGAGAGAGAGACAGGGGAATGAGTGGGGGTGAGAGAGAGGGTGAGACAGAGGGGGCTTGAGAGAGCGAGAGAGAGCGGGTGAGGAGAGAGAGGAGGAGGAGGGGGGTGATAGAGAGAGGGTGAGAGAGAGAGGGGTTGAGAGAGACAGGGGGTTTGAGAGAGCGAGAGAGAGCGGGTGAGAGAGGTTGAGGAGGATGAGGGGGTGAGAGAGAGAGGGTGAGAGAGAGGGATTTTGGAGAGTGAGAGGGTTTGAGAGAGCGAGGGAGAGCGGGTGAGAGAGAGGAGGATGACGGGCGTGAGAGAGAGAGGGTGAGAGAGAGGGGTTGAGAGAGAGCGAGGGGGTTTGAGAGAGCGTGGGTGAGAGAGAGAGGAGAATGAGGGGGATATGAGAGTGAGGGTGAGAGAGAGGGGTTGAGAGAGAGAGGGGGTTTGAGAGAGCGAGAGAGCGGGTGAGAGAGAGAGAGGGGAATGAGTGGGGGTGAGAGAGAGGGTGAGAGAGAGGGGGCTTGAGAGAGCGAGAGAGAGCGGGTGAGGAGAGAGAGAGGAGGAGGAGGGGGGTGATAGAGAGAGGGTGAGAGAGAGAGGGGTTGAGAGAGACAGGGGGTTTGAGAGAGCGAGAGAGAGCGGGTGAGAGAGGTTGAGGAGGATGAGGGGGTGAGAGAGAAAGGGTGAGAGAGAGGGATTTTGGAGAGTGAGAGGGTTTGAGAGAGCGAGGGAGAGCGGGTGAGAGAGAGGAGGATGACGGGCGTGAGAGAGAGAGGGTGAGAGAGAGGGGTTGAGAGAGAGCGAGGGGGTTTGAGAGAGCGCGGGTGAGAGAGAGAGGAGAATGAGGGGGATATGAGAGTGAGGGTGAGAGAGAGGGGTTGAGAGAGAGGGGGGATTTGAGAGAGCGAGAGAGAGCGGGTGAGAGAGAGAGGAGGATGAGGGGGGTGAGAGAGAGAGGGTAAGAGAGAGGGGTTGAGAGAGAGAGGGGATTTGAGAGAGCGAGTGAGAGCGCTTGAGAGAGAGCGAGGAGGATGAGGGGTGTGAGAGAGGGTGTGAGAGAAGGTGTTTGAGAGAGCAAGAGAGAGCGGGTGAGAGAGAGGGAGGAGAATGAGGGGGGTGAGAGAAAGAGGGTGAGAGAGAGGGTGTGAGAGAGAGGGGTTGAGAGAGAGAGGGGTTTGAGAGAGTGAGTGAGAGCGGGTGAGAGAGAGAGAGGAGGATGAGAGGGGTGAGAGAGGGTGTGAGAGAAGGAGTTTGAGAGAGCAAGAGAGAGCGTGTGTGAGAGAGAGAGGAGGATGAGGGTGGTGAGACAGAGAGGGTGAGAAAGGGGGTTGAGAGAGAGAGGGGGTTTGAGAGAGCGAGAGAAAGCGGGTGAGAGAGAGAGAGAGGAGAATAAGGGGAGTGAGAGAGAGAGGGTGAGAGAGGGGGTGAGAGAGAGAGGAAGATGAGGGGGGTGAGGGAGGGAGGGTGAGAGCGGGGGGTTGAGAGAGAGGGGGTTTGAGACAGCGAGTGAGAGTGCGTGAGAGAGAGGGAGGAGGATGACCTTGGTGAGAGAGAGGGTGAGAGAAAGGGGTGTTAGAGAGAGAGGGGGTTTTTGAGAGAGCAAGAGAGAGCGGGTGAGAGAGAGAGAGGAGGATGAGGGGGTGATAGAGAGAGGGTGGGAGAGAGGGGTTGAGAGAGAGAGGGGATTTGAGAGAGCGAGAGAGAGCGGGTGAGAGAGAGTGAGGAGGATGGGGGGATGGGAGAGAGGGTGAGAGAGAGGGGTTTTGGAGAGAGAGAGGGTTTGAGAGAGCGAGAGGGAGCGGGAGAGAGAGAGAGAGGAGGATGAGGGGGGTGAGAGAGAGAGGGTGAGAGAGAGTGGTTTTAGAGAGAGAGGGGTTTGAGAGAGCGAGAGAGCGCGGGTGAGAGAGAGAGTGGAGAATGAGGGGGGTGAGAGAAAGAGGGTGAGAGAGAGGGGGTGAGAGAGAGGGGTTGAGAGAGAGAGGGGTTTGAGAGAGCGAGTGAGACCGGGTGAGAGAGAGAGAGGAGGATGAGAGGGGTGAGAGAGGGTGTGAGAGAAGGAGTTTGAGAGAGCAAGAGAGAGCGTGTGTGAGAGAGAGTGGAGGATGAGGGTGGTGAGACAGAGAGGGTGAGAAAGGGGGGTTGAGAGAGAGAGGGGGTTTGAGAGAGCGAGAGAGAGCGGGTGAGTGAGAGAGGGGGATGAGGGGGGAGAGAGAGAGAGGGTGAGAGAGAGGGGTTTTAGAGAGAGATGGGTTTGAGAGAGCGAGAGAGCGCGGGTGAGAGAGAGAGTGGAGAATGAGGGGGGTGAGAGAGAGAGGGTGAGAGAGAGGGGTTGAGAGAGAGAGGGGTTTGAGAGAGCGAGTGAGAGCGGGTGAAAGAGAGAGAGGAGGATGAGAAGGGTGAGAGAGGGTGTGAGAGAAGGAGTTTGAGAGAGCAAGAGAGAGCGGGTGAGAGAGAGAGGAGGATGAGGGGGGTGAGACAGAGAGGGTGAGAGAGAGGGGTTGAGAGAGAGGGGGTTTGAGAGAGCGAGAGAGAGTGGGTGAGAGAGAGTGAGGATGATGAGGGTGTTGAGTGAGAGAGAGGGTGAGAGAGAGGGGTTTTAGAGAGAGAGAGGGGTTTGAGAGCGAGAGAGAGCGGGTGAGAGAGAGAGAGGAGGATGAGGGCGAGTGAGAGAGAGAGGTTGAGAGAGAGGGGGTTTGAGACAGCGAGAGAGAGCGGGTGAGAGAGGTTGAGGAGGATGAGGGCCGTGGGAGGGAGTGGGTGAGAGAGAAGGGTTGAGGGGCTGGACTAGAGAGGGTGAGAGAGAGTGGTTTTAGAGAGAGAGGGGTTTGAGAGAGCGAGAGAGAGCGTGTGAGAGAGGTTGAGGAGGATGAGGGCCGTGGGAGAGAGTGGGTGAGAGAGAGAGAGGAGGATGAGGGGTGTGAGAGGGAGGGTTTGAGAGAGCGAGAGAGAGCGGTTGAGAGAGGTTGAGGAGGATGAGGGCCGTGGGAGAGTGTGGGTGAGAGAGAGAGAGGAGGATGAGGGGGGTGAGAGAGAGGGTGAGAGAGAGGGGTTTTGGAAGGGAGACGGTTTGAGAGAGCGAGAGAGAGCGGGTGAGAGAGAGAGAGGAGAATGAGGGGAGTGAGAGAGAGAGAGGATGAGAGAGAGGGGGTTTGAGAGAGCGAATGAGAGCGGGTGAGAGAGAGCGGGTGAGAGAGAGAGAGAGGAGGAGGAGGGGGGTGATAGAGAGAGGGTGAGAGTGAGGGGTTGAGAGAGAGGGGAGGTTTGAGAGAGCGAGAGAGAGCGGGTGAGAGAGAGAGGGTGAGAGCGAGGGGTTGAGAGAGAGGGGGTTTGAGACAGCGAGTGAGAGTGCGTGAGAGAGAGGGAGGAGGAGGAGGTTGGTGAGAGAGAGGGTGAGAGAAAGGGGTTTTAGAGAGAGAGGGGGTGTTTGAGAGAGCAAGAGAGAGCGGGTGAGAGAGAGGGAGGAAGATGAGGGGGGTGAGGGAGGGAGGGTGAGAGCGAGGGGTTGAGAGAGAGGGGGTTTGAGACAGCGAGTGAGAGTGCGTGAGAGAGAGGGAGGAGGATGAGGTTGGTGAGAGAGAGGGTGAGAGAAAGGGGTTTTAGAGAGAGGGGGTTTTTGAGAGAGCAAGAGAGAGCGGGTGAGAGAGAGAGAGGAGGATGAGGGGGGTGAGACAGAGAGGGTGAGAGAGAGGGGTTGAGAGAGTGAGGGGGTTTGAGAGAGCGAGAGAGAGTGGGTGAGAGAGTGAGGATGATGAGGGGGTTGAGAGAGAGAGGGCGAGAGAGAGGGGTTTTAGAGAGAGAGGGGTGAGAGAGAGCGAGTGAGAGAGAGAGTGGAGGAAGAGGGGCTGGACTAGAGAGGGTGAGAGAGAGAGCCGTTTTAGAGAGAGAGGGGTTTGAGAGCGAGAGAGAGAGGGTGAGAGAGAGAGAGGAGGATGAGGGCGAGTGAGAGAGAGAGGTTGAGAGAGAGGGGGTTTGAGACAGCGAGAGAGAGCGGGTGAGAGAGGTTGAGGAGGATAAGGGCCGTGGGAGAGAGTGGGTGAGAGAGAAGGGTTGAGGGGCTGGACTAGAGAGGGTGAGAGAGTGGTTTAAGAGAGAGAGGGGTTTGAGAGAGCGAGAGAGAGCGGGTGAGAGAGGTTGAGGAGGATGAGGGCCGTGGGAGAGAGTGGGTGAGAGAGAGAGAGGAGGATGAGGGGTGTGAGAGAGAGGGTGAGAGAGAGGGGTTTTGGAGAGAGAGAGGGTTTGAGAGAGCGAGAGAGAGCGGGTGAGGGAGAGCGGGTGAGAGAGAGAGAGGAGGAGGAGGGGGGGTGAGAGAGAGATGGTGAGAGCGAGGGGTTGAGAGAGAGGGGGTTTGAGACAGCGAGTGAGAGTGCGTGAGAGAGAGGGAGGAGGAGGAGGTTGGTGAGAGAGAGGGTGAGAGAAAGGGGTTTTAGAGAGAGAGGGGGTGTTTGAGAGAGCAAGAGAGAGCGGGTGAGAGAGAGGGAGGAAGATGAGGGGGGTGGGGGAGGGAGGGTGAGAGCGAGGGGTTGAGAGAGAGGGGGTTTGAGACAGCGAGTGAGAGTGCGTGAGAGAGAGGGAGGAGGATGAGGTTGGTGAGAGAGAGGGTGAGAGAAAGGGGTTTTAGAGAGAGAGTGGGTTTTTGAGAGAGCAAGAGAGAGCGGGTGAGAGAGAGAGAGGAGGATGAGGGGGTGAGAGAGAGAGGGTGAGAGAGAGGGGTTTTAGAGAGAGAGGGGTTTGAGAGAGCGAGAGAGAGTGGGTGAGAGAGAGAAGGATGGGGGGTGAGAGAGAGAGGGTTGAGAGAGAGGTGTTTTAGAGAGAGAGAGGTGGTTTGAGAGAGCGAGAGAGAGCGGGTAAGAGAGAGAGAGGAGGATGAGGGGGGTGAGAGAGAGTGGGTGAGAGAAAGAGAGGTGGATGAGGGGGTTGAGATAGAGAGGGTGAGACAGGGGTTTTAGAGAGAGAGGGGGCTTGAGAGAGCGAGAGAGAACGGGTTAGAGAGAGAGGAGGATGAGGGAGTGAGACAGAGAGGGTGAGAGGAGAGAGGAGGATGAGTGGGTTGAGAGAGAGAGGGTAAGAGTGAAAGGGTTTAGAGAGAGAGGGTGTTTGAGAGAGCGAGAGAGAAAAGGTGAGAGAGAGAGAGGAGGATGAGCGGAATGAGAGAGAGAGGGTGAGAGAGAGGGGTTGAGAGAGAGAGTTGGGGTTTGAGAGAGCGAGAGAGAGCGCTTGAGAGAGAGTGAGGAGGATGAGGGGGGTGAGAGAGAGAGGGTGAGAGCGAGGGGTTGAGAGAGAGAGGGGGTTTGAGAATACGAGAGAGAGTGGGTGAGAGAGAGAGAGGATAATGAGGGGTGTGCGAGAGAGAGAGGGTGAGAGAGAGGGGTTTTAGAGAGAGGGGGTTTGAGAGAGCGGGTGAGAGAGAGAGAAAAGGATGAGGGTGTGGGGGAGAGAGAGGGTGAGAGAGAGGGGTTTTAGAGAGAGAGGGGCTTTGAGAGAGCGAGAGAGCGGGTGAGAGAGAGAGAGGGGAATGAGTGGGGGTGAGAGAGAGGGTGAGAGAGAGGGGGCTTGAGAGAGCGAGAGAGAGCGGGTGAGGAGAGAGAGAGGAGGAGGAGGGGGGTGATAGAGAGAGGGTGAGAGAGAGAGGGGTTGAGAGAGACAGGGGGTTTGAGAGAGCGAGAGAGAGCGGGTGAGAGAGGTTGAGGAGGATGAGGGGGTGAGAGAGAGAGGGTGAGAGAGAGGGATTTTGGAGAGTGAGAGGGTTTGAGAGAGCGAGGGAGAGCGGGTGAGAGAGAGGAGGATGACGGGCGTGAGAGAGAGAGGGTGAGAGAGAGGGGTTGAGAGAGAGCGAGGGGGTTTGAGAGAGCGTGGGTGAGAGAGAGAGGAGAATGAGGGGGATATGAGAGTGAGGGTGAGAGAGAGGGGTTGAGAGAGAGAGGGGGTTTGAGAGAGCGAGAGAGAGCGGGTGAGAGAGAGAGAGAGGAGGATGAGGGGGGTGAGAGAGGGTGTGAGAGAAGGTGTTTGAGAGAGCAAGAGAGAGCGGGTGAGAGAGAGGGAGGAGAATGAGGGATGTGAGAGAAAGAGGGTGAGAGAGAGGGGGTGAGAGAGAGGGGTTGAGAGAGAGAGGGGTTTGAGAGAGTGAGTGAGAGCGGGTGAGAGAGAGAGAGGAGGATGAGGGGGGTGAGAGAGAGAGGGTAAGAGAGAGTGGTTGAGAGAGAGAGGGGGTTTGAGAGAGCGAGTGAGAGCGGGTGAGAGAGAGAGAGAGGAGGATGAGGGGGGTGAGAGAGGGTGTGAGAGAAGGAGTTTGAGAGAGCAAGAGAGAGCGTGTGTGAGAGAGAGAGGAGGATGAGGGTGGTGAGACAGAGAGGGTAAGAAAGGGGGGTTGAGAGAGAGGGTTTGAGAGAGCGAGCGAAAGCGGGTGAGAGAGAGAGGAGAATAAGGGGAGTGAAAGAGATAGGGTGAGAGAGAGGGGGTGAGAGAGAGAGGAAGATGAGGGGGGTGAGGGAGGGAGGGTGAGAGCGAGGGTGAGGAGGATGAGGGCCGTGGGAGAGTGTGGGTGAGAGAGAGAGAGGAGGATGAGGGGGGTGAGAGAGAGGGTGAGAGAGAGGGGTTTTGGAGAGAGAGACGGTTTGAGAGAGCGAGAGAGAGCGGGTGAGAGAGAGAGAGGAGAATGAGGGGAGTGAGAGAGAGAGGATGAGAGAGAGGGGGTTTGAGAGAGCGAATGAGAGCGGGTGAGAGAGAGCGGGTGAGAGAGAGAGAGAGGAGGAGGAGGGGGTTGATAGAGAGAGGGTGAGAGTGAGGGGTTGAGAGAGAGGGGAGGTTTGAGAGAGCGAGAGAGAGCGGGTGAGAGAGAGAGGGTGAGAGCGAGGGGTTGAGAGAGAGGGGGTTTGAGACAGCGAGTGAGAGCGGGTGAGAGAGAGAGAGAGGAGGATGAGGGGGGGTGAGAGAGGGTGTGAGAGAAGGTGTTTGAGAGAGCAAGAGAGAGTGCGTGAGAGAGAGGGAGGAGGAGGAGGTTGGTGAGAGAGAGGGTGAGAGAAAGGGGTTTTAGAGAGAGAGGTGGTGTTTGAGAGAGCAAGAGAGAGCGGGTGAGAGAGAGGGAGGAAGATGAGGGGGTGAGAGAGAGAGGGTGAAAGAGTGGTTTTAGAGAGAGAGGGGTTTTGAGAGAGCGAGAGAGAGCGGGTGAGAGAGAGAGTGGAGAATGAGGGGGGTGAGAGAGAGGGTGAGAGAGGGGTTGAGAGAGAGAGGGGTTTGAGAGAGCGAGTGAGAGCAGGTGAAAGAGAGACAGGAGGATGAGAAGGGTGACAGAAGGTGTGAGAGAAGGAGTTTGAGAGAGCAAGAGAGAGCGGGTGAGAGAGAGAGAGGAGGATGAGGGGGGTGAGACAGAGAGGGTGAGAGAGAGGGGTTGAGAGAGTGAGGGGTTTTGAGAGAGCGAGAGAGAGTGGGTGAGAGAGAGTGAGGATGATGAGGGGGTTGAGAGAGAGAGAGGGTGAGAGAGAGGGGTTTTAGAGAGAGAGGGGTGAGAGAGAGCGAGTGAGAGAGAGAGTGGAGGATGAGGGGCTGGACTAGAGAGGGTGAGAGAGAGAGTGGTTTTAGAGAGAGAGGGGTTTGAGAGCGAGAGAGAGAGGGTGAGAGAGAGAGAGGAGGATGAGGGCGAGTGAGAGAGAGAGGTTGAGAGAGAGGGGGTTTGAGACAGCGAGAGAGAGCGGGTGAGAGAGGTTGAGTAGGATAAGGGCCGTGGGAGAGAGTGGGTGAGAGAGAAGGGTTGAGGGGCTGGACTAGAGAGGGTGAGAGAGTGGTTTTAGAGAGAGAGGGGTTTGAGAGAGCGAGAGAGAGCGGGTGAGAGAGGTTGAGGAGGATGAGGGCCGTGGGAGAGAGTGGGTGAGAGAGAGAGAGGAGGATGAGGGGTGTGAGAGAGAGGGTTTGAGAGAGCAAGAGGGAGCGGGTGAGAGAGGTGGAGGAGGATGAGGGCCGTGGGAGAGAGAGGGTGAGAGAGAGAGAGGAGGATGAGGGGTGTGAGAGAGAGGGTGAGAGAGAGGGGTTTTGGAGAGAGAGAGGGTTTGAGAGAGCGAGAGGGAGCGGGTGAGAGAGAGAGAGGAGAATGAGGGGAGTGAGAGAGAGAGGATGAGAGAGAGGGGGTTTGAGAGAGCGAATGAGAGCGGGTGAGAGAGAGCGGGTGAGAGAGAGAGAGAGAGGAGGAGGGGGGGTGATAGAGAGAGGGTGAGATTGAGGGGTTGAGAGAGAGGGGAGGTTTGAGAGAGCGAGAGAGAGCGGGTGAGAGAGAGAGAGAGGAGGATGAGGGGGTGAGAGAGACAGGGTGAGTGCGAGGGGTTGAGAGAGATGGGGTTTGAGAAAGCGAGTGGGAGTGCTTGAGAGAGAGGGAGGAGGATGAGGGTGGTGAGAGAGAGAGGGTGAGAGAGAGGGGTTTTAGAGAGAGAGAGGGGGTTTGAGAGAGCAAGAGAGAGCGGGTGAGAGAGAGGAAGGAAGATGAGGGGGGTGAGGGAGGGAGTGTAAGAGAGAGGGGTTGAGAGAGAAAGGGGGTTTGAGAGAGCGAGAGAGTGGGTGAGAGAGAGAAGGATGGGGAGGTGAGAGAGAGAGGGTTGAGAGAGAGGTTTTTTAGAGAGAGAGAGGTGGTTTGAGAGAGCGAGAGAGAGCGGGTAAGAGAGAGAGGAGGATGAGGGGGGTGAGAGAGAGAGGGTGAGAGAGAGGGGTTTTAGAGAGAGAGGGGTTTGAGAGAGCGAGAGAGAGTGGGTGAGAGAAAGAGAGGTGGATGAGGGGGTTGAGATAGAGAGGGTGACACAGGGGTTTTAGAGAGAGAGGGGGCTTGAGAGAGCGAGAGAGAACGGGTTAGAGAGAGAGGAGGATGAGGGAGTGAGACAGAGAGGGTGAGAGGAGAGAGGAGGATGAGTGGGTTGAGAGAGAGAGGGTAAGAGAGAAAGGGTTTAGAGAGAGAGGGTGTTTGAGAGAGCGAGAGAGAACGGGTGAGAGAGAGAGGAGGATGAGCGGAATGAGAGAGAGAGGGTGAGAGAGAGTGGTTGAGAGAGAGAGTTGGGGTTTGAGAGAGCGAGAGAGAGCGCTTGAGAGAGAGTGAGGAGGATGAGGGGGGTGAGAGAGAGAGGGTGAGAGCGAGGGGTTGAGAGAGAGAGGGGGTTTGAGAATACGAGAGAGAGTGGGTGAGAGAGAGAGAGGATAATGAGGGGTGTGCGAGAGAGAGAGGGTGAGAGAGAGGGGTTTTAGAGAGAGGGGGTTTGAGAGAGCGGGTGAGAGAGAGAGAAAAGGATGAGGGTGTGGGGGAGAGAGAGGGTGAGAGAGAGGGGTTTTAGAGAGAGAGGGGCTTTGAGAGAGCGAGAGAGCGGTTGAGAGAGAGAGAGGGGAATGAGTGGGGGTGAGAGAGAGGGTGAGAGAGAGGGGGCTTGAGAGAGCGAGAGAGAGCGGGTGAGGAGAGAGAGAGGAGGAGGAGGGGGGTGATAGAGAGAGGGTGAGAGAGAGAGGGGTTGAGAGAGACAGGGGGTTTGAGAGAGCGAGAGAGAGCGGGTGAGAGAGGTTGAGGAGGATGAGGGGGTGAGAGAGAGAGGGTGAGAGAGAGGGATTTTGGAGAGTGAGAGGGTTTGAGAGAGCGAGGGAGAGCGGGTGAGAGAGAGGAGGATGACGGGCGTGAGAGAGAGAGGGTGAGAGAGAGGGGTTGAGAGAGAGCGAGGGGGTTTGAGAGAGCGTGGGTGAGAGAGAGAGGAGAATGAGGGGGATATGAGAGTGAGGGTGAGAGAGAGGGGTTGAGAGAGAGAGGGGGTTTGAGAGAGCGAGAGAGAGCGGGTGAGAGAGGTTGAGGAGGATGAGGGGGTGAGAGAGAGAGGGTGAGAGAGAGGGATTTTGGAGAGTGAGAGGGTTTGAGAGAGCGAGGGAGAGCGGGTGAGAGAGAGAGAGGAGGATGAGGGTGGTGAGACAGAGAGGGTGAGAAAGGGGGTTGAGAGAGAGAGGGGGTTTGAGAGAGCGAGAGAGAGCGGGTGAGTGAGAGAGGGGGATGAGGGGGGGAGAGAGAGAGAGGGTGAGAGAGAGGGGTTTTAGTGAGAGATTGGTTTGAGAGAGCGAGAGAGCGCGGGTGAGAGAGAGAGTGGAGAATGAGCGGGGTGAGAGAGAGAGGGTGAGAGAGAGGGATTGAGAGAGAGAGGGGTTTGAGAGAGCGAGTGAGAGCAGGTGAAAGAGAGACAGGAGGATGAGAAGGGAGACAGAGGGTGTGAGAGAAGGAGTTTGAGAGAGCAAGAGAGAGCGGGTGAGAGAGAGAGAGGAGGATGAGGGGGGTGAGACAGAGAGGGTGAGAGAGAGGGGTTGAGAGAGTGAGGGGTTTTGAGAGAGCGAGAGAGAGTGGGTGAGAGAGAGTGAGGATGATGAGGGGGTTGATAGGGAGAGAGGGTGAGAGAGAGGGGTTTTAGAGAGAGAGGGGTGAGAGAGAGCGAGTGAGAGAGAGAGTGGAGGATGAGGGGCTGGACTAGAGAGGGTGAGAGAGAGAGTGGTTTTAGAGAGAGAGGGGTTTGAGAGCGAGAGAGAGAGGGTGAGAGAGAGAGAGGAGGATGAGGGCGAGTGAGAGAGAGAGGTTGAGAGAGAGGGGGTTTGAGACAGCGAGAGAGAGCGGGTGAGAGAGGTTGAGTAGGATAAGGGCCGTGGGAGAGAGTGGGTGAGAGAGAAGGGTTGAGGGGCTGGACTAGAGAGGGTGAGAGAGTGGTTTTAGAGAGAGAGGGGTTTGAGAGAGCGAGAGAGAGCGGGTGAGAGAACTTGAGGAGGATGAGGGCCGTGGGAGAGAGTGGGTGAGAGAGAGAGAGGAGGATGAGGGGTGTGAGAGAGAGGGTTTGAGAGAGCAAGAGGGAGCGGGTGAGAGAGGTGGAGGAGGATGAGGGCCGTGGGAGAGAGAGGGTGAGAGAGAGAGAGGAGGATGAGGGGTGTGAGAGAGAGGGTGAGAGAGAGGGGTTTTGGAGAGAGAGAGGGTTTGAGAGAGCGAGAGAGAGCGGGTGAGAGAGAGAGAGGAGAATGAGGGGAGTGAGAGAGAGAGGGTGAGAGAGAGGGGTTGAGAGAGAGCGAGGGGGTTTGAGAGAGCGCGGGTGGGAGAGAGAGTTGAATGAGGGGGATATGAGAGTGAGGGTGAGAGAGAGGGGTTGAGAGAGAGAGGGGATTTGAGAGAGCGAGAGAGAGCGGGTGAGAGAGAGAGGAGGATGAGGGGGGTGAGAGAGAGAGGGTAAGAGAGAGGGGTTGAGAGAGAGAGGGGATTTGAGAGAGCGAGTGAGAGCGGGTGAGAGAGAGAGAGAGAGGAGGATGAGGGGGGTGAGAGAGGGTGTGAGAGAAGGTGTTTGAGAGAGCAAGAGAGAGCGGGTGAGAAAGAGGGAGGAGAATGAGGGGGGTGAGAGAAAGAGGGTGAGAGAGAGGGTGTGAGAGAGAGGGGTTGAGAGAGAGAGGGGTTTGAGAGAGTGAGTGAGAGCGGGTGAGAGAGAGAGAGGAGGATGAGAGGGGTGAGAGAGGGTGTGAGAGAAGGAGTTTGAGAGAGCAAGAGAGAGCGTGTGTGAGAGAGAGAGGAGGATGAGGGTGGTGAGACAGAGAGGGTGAGAAAGGGGGTTGAGAGAGAGAGGGGGTTTGAGAGAGCGAGAGAGAGCGGGTGAGTGAGAGAGGGGGATGAGGGGGGAGAGAGAGAGAGGGTGAGAGAGAGGGGTTTTAGTGAGAGATGGGTTTGAGAGAGCGAGAGAGCGCGGGTGAGAGAGAGAGTGGAGAATGAGCGGGGTGAGAGAGAGAGGGTGAGAGAGAGGGGTTGAGAGAGAGAGGGGTTTGAGAGAGCGAGTGAGAGCGGGTGAAAGAGAGAGAGGAGGATGAGAAGGGTGAGAGAGGTTGTGAGAGAAGGAGTTTGAGAGAGCAAGAGAGAGCGGGTGAGAGAGAGAGGAGGATGAGGGGGGTGAGACAGAGAGGGTGAGAGAGAGGGGTTGAGAGAGGGGGGGTTTGAGAGAGCGAGAGAGAGTGGGTGAGAGAGAGTGAGGATGATGAGGGGGTTGGGAGAGAGAGAGGGTGAGAGAGAGGGGTTTTAGAGAGAGAGAGGGGTTTGAGAGCGAGAGAGAGCAGGTGAGAGAGAGAGAGGAGGATGAGGGCGAGTGAGAGAGAGAGGTTGAGAGAGAGGGGGTTTGAGACAGCGAGAGAGAGAGAGCGGGTGAGAGAGGTTGAGGAGGATGAGGGCCGTGGGAGAGAGTGGGTGAGAGAGAAGGGTTGAGGGGCTGGACTAGAGAGGGTGAGAGAGAGTGGTTTTAGAGAGAGAGGGGTTTGAGAGAGCGAGAGAGAGCGGGTGAGAGAGGTTGAGGAGGATGAGGGCCGTGGGAGAGTGTGGGTGAGAGAGAGAGAGGAGGATGAGGGGGGTGAGAGAGAGGGTGAGAGAGAGGGGTTTTGGAGAGAGAGACGGTTTGAGAGAGCGAGAGAGAGCGGGTGAGTGAGAGAGGGGGATGAGGGGGGAGAGAGAGAGAGGGTGAGAGAGAGGGGTTTTAGTGAGAGATGGGTTTGAGAGAGCGAGAGAGCGCGGGTGAGAGAGAGAGTGGAGAATGAGCGGGGTGAGAGAGAGAGGGTGAGAGAGAGGGGTTGAGAGAGAGAGAGGGGTTTGAGAGAGCGAGTGAGAGCGGGTGAAAGAGAGAGAGGAGGATGAGAAGGGTGAGAGAGGTTGTGAGAGAAGGAGTTTGAGAGAGCAAGAGAGAGCGGGTGAGAGAGAGAGGAGGATGAGGGGGGTGAGACAGAGAGGGTGAGAGAGAGGGGTTGAGAGAGAGGGGGTTTGAGAGAGCGAGAGAGAGTGGGTGAGAGAGAGTGAGGATGATGAGGGGGTTGGGAGAGAGAGAGGGTGAGAGAGAGGGGTTTTAGAGAGAGAGAGGGGTTTGAGAGCGAGAGAGAGCAGGTGAGAGAGAGAGAGGAGGATGAGGGCGAGTGAGAGAGAGAGGTTGAGAGAGAGGGGGTTTGAGACAGCGAGAGAGAGAGAGCGGGTGAGAGAGGTTGAGGAGGATGAGGGCCGTGGGAGAGAGTGGGTGAGAGAGAAGGGTTGAGGGGCTGGACTAGAGAGGGTGAGAGAGAGTGGTTTTAGAGAGAGAGGGGTTTGAGAGAGCGAGAGAGAGCGGGTGAGAGAGGTTGAGGAGGATGAGGGCCGTGGGAGAGTGTGGGTGAGAGAGAGAGAGGAGGATGAGGGGGGTGAGAGAGAGGGTGAGAGAGAGGGGTTTTGGAGAGAGAGACGGTTTGAGAGAGCGAGAGAGAGCGGGTGAGAGAGAGAGAGGAGAATGAGGGGAGTGAGAGAGAGAGAGAGGATGAGAGAGAGGGGGTTTGAGAGAGCGAATGAGAGCGGGTGAGAGAGAGCGGGTGAGAGAGAGAGAGAGGAGGAGGAGGGGGGTGATAGAGAGAGGGTGAGAGTGAGGGGTTGAGAGAGAGGGGAGGTTTGAGAGAGCGAGAGAGAGCGGGTGAGAGAGAGAGGGTGAGAGCGAGCGGTTGAGAGAGAGGGGGTTTGAGACAGCGAGTGAGAGTGCGTGAGAGAGAGGGAGGAGGAGGAGCTTGGTGAGAGAGAGGGTGAGAGAAAGGGGTTTTAGAGAGAGAGGGGGTGTTTGAGAGAGCAAGAGAGAGCGGGTGAGAGAGAGGGAGGAAGATGAGGGGGGTGAGGGAGGGAGGGTGAAAGAGAGTGGTTTTAGAGAGAGAGGGGGTTTGAGACAGCGAGTGAGAGTGCGTGAGAGAGAGGGAGGAGGATGAGGTTGGTGAGAGAGAGGGTGAGAGAAAGGGTTTTAGAGAGAGAGGGGGTTTTTGAGAGAGCAAGAGAGAGCGGGTGAGAGAGAGAGAGGAGGATGAGGGGGGTGAGACAGAGAGGGTGAGAGAGAGGGGTTGAGAGAGAGAGGGGGTTTGAGAATACGAGAGAGAGTGGGTGAGAGAGAGAGAGGATAATGAGGGGTGTGCGAGAGAGAGAGGGTGAGAGAGAGGGGTTTTAGAGAGAGGGGGTTTGAGAGAGCGGGTGAGAGAGAGAGAAAAGGATGAGGGTGTGGGGGAGAGAGAGGGTGAGAGAGAGGGGTTTTAGAGAGAGAGGGGCTTTGAGAGAGCGAGAGAGCGGTTGAGAGAGAGGGGAATGAGTGGGGGTGAGAGAGAGGGTGAGAGAGAGGGGGCTTGAGAGAGCGAGAGAGAGCGGGTGAGGAGAGAGAGAGGAGGAGGAGGGGGGTGATAGAGAGAGGGTGAGAGAGAGAGGGGTTGAGAGAGACAGGGGGTTTGAGAGAGCGAGAGAGAGCGGGTGAGAGAGGTTGAGGAGGATGAGGGGGTGAGAGAGAGAGGGTGAGAGAGAGGGATTTTGGAGAGTGAGAGGGTTTGAGAGAGCGAGGGAGAGCGGGTGAGAGAGAGGAGGATGACGGGCGTGAGAGAGAGAGGGTGAGAGAGAGGGGTTGAGAGAGAGCGAGGGGGTTTGAGAGAGCGTGGGTGAGAGAGAGAGGAGAATGAGGGGGATATGAGAGTGAGGGTGAGAGAGAGGGGTTGAGAGAGAGAGGGGGTTTGAGAGAGCGAGAGAGAGCGGGTGAGAGAGGTTGAGGAGGATGAGGGGGTGAGAGAGAGAGGGTGAGAGAGAGGGATTTTGGAGAGTGAGAGGGTTTGAGAGAGCGAGGGAGAGCGGGTGAGAGAGAGGAGGATGACGGGCGTGAGAGAGAGGGTGAGAGAGAGGGGTTGAGAGAGAGCGAGGGGGTTTGAGAGAGCGCGGGTGGGAGAGAGAGGAGAATGAGGGGGATATGAGAGTGAGGGTGAGAGAGAGGGGTTGAGAGAGAGAGGGGATTTGAGAGAGCGAGAGAGAGCGGGTGAGAGAGAGAGGAGGATGAGGGGGGTGAGAGAGAGAGGGTAAGAGAGAGGGGTTGAGAGAGAGAGGGGATTTGAGAGAGCGAATGAGAGCGGGTGAGAGAGAGAGAGAGGAGGATGAGGGGTGTGAGAGAGGGTGTGAGAGAAGGTGTTTGAGAGAGCAAGAGAGAGCGGGTGAGAAAGAGGGAGGAGAATGAGGGGGGTGAGAGAAAGAGGGTGAGAGAGAGGGTGTGAGAGAGAGGGGTTGAGAGAGAGAGAGGGGTTTGAGAGAGTGAGTGAGAGCGGGTGAGAGAGAGAGAGGAGGATGAGAGGGGTGAGAGAGGGTGTGAGAGAAGGAGTTTGAGAGAGCAAGAGAGAGCGTGTGTGAGAGAGAGAGGAGGATGAGGGTGGTGAGACAGAGAGGGTGAGAAAGGGGGTTGAGAGAGAGAGGGGGTTTGAGAGAGCGAGAGAGAGCGGGTGAGTGAGAGAGGGGGATGAGGGGGGAGAGAGAGAGAGGGTGAGAGAGAGGGGTTTTAGTGAGAGATGGGTTTGAGAGAGCGAGAGAGCGCGGGTGAGAGAGAGAGTGGAGAATGAGCGGGGTGAGAGAGAGAGGGTGAGAGAGAGGGGTTGAGAGAGAGAGGGGTTTGAGAGAGCGAGTGAGAGCGGGTGAAAGAGAGAGAGGAGGATGAGAAGGGTGAGAGAGGGTGTGAGAGAAGGAGTTTGAGAGAGCAAGAGAGAGCGGGTGAGAGAGAGAGGAGGATGAGGGGGGTGAGACAGAGAGGGTGAGAGAGAGGGGTTGAGAGAGAGGGGGTTTGAGAGAGCGAGAGAGAGTGGGTGAGAGAGAGTGACGATGATGAGGGGGTTGGGAGAGAGAGCAGGTGAGAGAGAGAGAGGAGGATGAGGGCGAGTGAGAGAGAGAGGTTGAGAGAGAGGGGGTTTGAGACAGCGAGAGAGAGAGCGGGTGAGAGAGGTTGAGGAGGATGAGGGCCGTGGGAGAGAGTGGGTGAGAGAGAAGGGTTGAGGGGCTGGACTAGAGAGGGTGAGAGAGAGTGGTTTTAGAGAGAGAGGGGTTTGAGAGAGCGAGAGAGAGCGGGTGAGAGAGGTTGAGGAGGATGAGGGCCGTGGGAGAGTGTGGGTGAGAGAGAGAGAGGAGGATGAGGGGGGTGAGAGAGAGGGTGAGAGAGAGGGGTTTTGGAGAGAGAGACGGTTTGAGAGAGCGAGAGAGAGCGGGTGAGAGAGAGAGAGGAGAATGAGGGGAGTGAGAGAGAGAGAAGATGAGAGAGAGGGGGTTTGAGAGAGCGAATGAGAGCGGGTGAGAGAGCGCGGGTGAGAGAGAGAGAGAGGAGGAGGAGGGGGGTGATAGAGAGAGGGTGAGAGTGAGGGGTTGAGAGAGAGGGGAGGTTTGAGAGAGCGAGAGAGAGCGGGTGAGAGAGAGAGGGTGAGAGCGAGGGGTTGAGAGAGAGGGGGTTTGAGACAGCGAGTGAGAGTGCGTGAGAGAGAGGGAGGAGGAGGAGGTTGGTGAGAGAGAGGGTGAGAGAAAGGGGTTTTAGAGAGAGAGGGGGTGTTTGAGAGAGCAAGAGAGAGCGGGTGAGAGAGAGGGAGGAAGATGAGGGGGGTGGGGGAGGGAGGGTGAGAGCGAGGGGTTGAGAGAGAGGGGGTTTGAGACAGCGAGTGAGAGTGCGTGAGAGAGGTTGAGGAGGATGAGGGGGTGAGAGAGAGAGGGTGAGAGAGAGGGATTTTGGAGAGTGAGAGGGTTTGAGAGAGCGAGGGAGAGCGGGTGAGAGAGAGGAGGATGACGGGCGTGAGAGAGAGAGGGTGAGAGAGAGGGGTTGAGAGAGAGCGAGGGGGTGTGAGAGAGCGCGGGTGAGAGAGAGAGGAGAATGAGGGGGATATGAGAGTGAGGGTGAGAGAGAGGGGTTGAGAGAGAGAGGGGGTTTGAGAGAGCGAGAGAGAGCGGGTGAGAGAGAGAGGAGGATGAGGGGGGTGAGAGAGAGAGGGTAAGAGAGAGGGGTTGAGAGAGAGAGGGGATTTGAGAGAGCGAGTGAGAGTGGGTGAGAGAGAGAGAGAGGAGGATGAGGGGGGTGAGAGAGGGTGTGAGAGAAGGTGTTTGAGAGAGCAAGAGAGAGCGGGTGAGAGAGAGGGAGGAGAATGAGGGGGGTGAGAGAAAGAGGGTGAGAGAGAGGGGGTGAGAGAGAGGGGTTGAGAGAGAGAGGGTTTTGAGAGAGTGAGTGAGAGCGGGTGAGAGAGAGAGAGGAGGATGAGAGGGGTGAGAGAGGGTGTGAGAGAAGGAGTTTGAGAGAGCAAGAGAGAGCGTGTGTGAGAGAGAGAGGAGGATGAGGGTGGTGAGACAGAGAGGGTGAGAAAGGGGGTTGAGAGAGAGAGGGGGTTTGAGAGAGCGAGAGAAAGCGGGTGAGAGAGAGAGAGGAGAATAAGGGGAGTGAGAGAGAGAGGGTGAGAGAGGGGGTGAGAGAGAGAGGAAGATGAGGGGGGTGAGGGAGGGAGGGTGAGAGCGAGGGGTTGAGAGAGAGGGGGTTTGTGCCAGCGAGTGAGAGTGCGTGAGAGAGAGGGAGGAGGATGAGCTTGGTGAGAGAGAGGGTGAGAGAAAGGGGTGTTAGAGAGAGAGGGGGTTTTTGAGAGAGCAAGAGAGAGCGGGTGAGAGAGAGAGAGGAGGATGAGGGGGTGATAGAGAGAGGGTGGGAGAGAGGGGTTGAGAGAGAGAGGGGATTTGAGAGAGCGAGAGAGAGCGGGTGAGAGAGAGTGAGGAGGATGGGGGGATGGGAGAGATGGTGAGAGAGAGGGGTTTTGGAGAGAGAGAGGGTTTGAGAGAGCGAGAGAGAGCGGGTGAGAGAGAGGAGGATGAGGGGCGTGAGAGAGAGAGTGTGAGAGAGAGTGGTTGAGAGAGAGAGGGGGTTTGAGAGAGCGGGTGAGAGGGAGCGGGAGAGAGAGAGAGAGAGGAGGATGAGGGGGGTGAGAGAGAGAGGGTGAGAGAGAGTGGTTTTAGAGAGAGAGGGGATTGAGAGAGCGAGAGAGAGCGGGTGAGAGAGAGAGTGGAGAATGAGGGGGGTGAGAGAAAGAGGGTGAGAAAGGGGGGTTGAGAGAGAGAGGGGGTTTGAGAGAGCGAGAGAGAGCGGGTGAGTGAGACAGGGGGATGAGGGGGGAGAGAGAGAGAGGGTGAGAGAGAGGGATTTTAGAGAGAGATGGGTTTGAGAGAGCGAGAGAGCGCGGGTGAGAGAGAGAGTGGAGAATGAGGGGGGTGAGAGAGAGAGGGTGAGAGAGAGGGGTTGAGAGAGAGAGGGGTTTGAGAGAGCGAGTGAGAGCGGGTGAAAGAGAGAGAGGAGGATGAGAAGGGTGAGAGAGGGTGTGAGAGAAGGAGTTTGAGAGAGCAAGAGAGAGCGGGTGAGAGAGAGAGGAGGATGAGGGGGGTGAGACAGAGAGGGTGAGAGAGAGGGGTTGAGAGAGAGGGGGTTTGAGAGAGCGAGAGAGATGGGTGAGAGAGAGTGAGGATGATGAGGGGGTTGAGAGAGAGAGGGTGAGAGAGAGGGGTTTTAGAGAGAGAGAGGGGTTTGAGAGCGAGAGAGAGCGGGTGAGAGAGAGAGGAGGATGAGGGCGAGTGAGAGAGAGAGGTTGAGAGAGAGGGGGTTTGAGACAGCGAGAGAGAGCGGGTGAGAGAGGTTGAGGAGGATGAGGGCCGTGGGAGAGAGTGGGTGAGAGAGAAGGGTTGAGGGGCTGGACTAGAGAGGGTGAGAGAGAGTGGTTTTAGAGAGAGAGGGGTTTGAGAGAGCGAGAGAGAGCGGGTGAGAGAGGTTGAGGAGGATGAGTGCCGTGGGAGAGAGTGGGTGAGAGAGAGAGAGGAGGATGAGGGGTGTGAGAGGGAGGGTTTGAGAGAGCGAGAGAGAGCGGTTGAGAGAGGTTGAGGAGGATGAGGGCCGTGGGAGAGTGTGGGTGAGAGAGAGAGAGGAGGATGAGGGGGGTGAGAGAGAGGGTGAGAGAGAGGGGTTTTGGAGAGAGAGACGGTTTGAGAGAGCGAGAGAGAGCGGGTGAGAGAGAGAGAGGAGAATGAGGGGAGTGAGGGAGAGAGAGGATGAGAGAGAGGGGGTTTGAGAGAGCGAATGAGAGCGGGTGAGAGAGAGCGGGTGAGAGAGAGAGAGAGGAGGAGGAGGGGGGTGATAGAGAGAGGGTGAGAGTGAGGGGTTGAGAGAGATGGGAGGTTTGAGAGAGCGAGAGAGAGCGGGTGAGAGAGAGAGGGTGAGAGCGAAGGGTTGAGAGAGAGGGGGTTTGAGACAGCGAGTGAGAGTGCGTGAGAGAGAGGGAGGAGGAGGAGGTTGGTGAGAGAGAGGGTGAGAGAAAGGGGTTTTAGAGAGAGAGGGGGTGTTTGAGAGAGCAAGAGAGAGCGGGTGAGAGAGAGGGAGGAAGATGAGGGGGGTGAGGGAGGGAGGGTGAGAGCGAGGGGTTGAGAGAGTGGGTTTGAGACAGCGAGTGAGAGTGCGTGAGAGAGAGGGAGGAGGATGAGGTTGGTGAGAGAGAGGGTGAGAGAAAGGGGTTTTAGAGAGAGAGGGCGTTTTTCAGAGAGCAAGAGAGAGCGGGTGAGAGAGAGAGAGGAGGATGAGGGGGGTGAGACAGAGAGGGTGAGAGAGAGGGGTTGAGAGAGTGAGGGGGTTTGAGAGAGCGAGAGAGAGTGGGTGAGAGAGAGTGAGGATGATGAGGGAGTTGAGAGAGAGAGAGGGTGAGAGAGAGGGGTTTTAGAGAGAGAGGGGTGAGAGAGAGCGAGTGAGACAGAGAGAGTGGAGGATGAGTGGCTGGACTAGAAAGAGTGAGAGAGAGAGTGGTTTTAGAGAGAGAGGGGTTTGAGAGCGAGAGAGAGAGGGTGAGAGAGAGAGAGGAGGATGAGGGCGAGTGAGAGAGAGAGGTTGAGAGAGAGGGGGTTTGAGACAGCGAGAGAGAGCAGGTGAGAGAGGTTGAGGAGGATAAGGGCCGTGGGAGAGAGTGGGTGAGAGAGAAGGGTTGAGGGGCTGGACTAGAGAGGGTGAGAGAGTGGTTTTAGAGAGAGAGGGGTTTGAGAGAGCGAGAGAGAGCGGGTGAGAGAGGTTGAGGAGGATGAGGGCCGTGGGAGAGAGTGGGTGAGAGAGAGAGAGGAGGATGAGGGGTGTGAGAGAGAGGGTTTGAGAGAGCAAGAGGGAGCGGGTGAGAGAGGTGGAGGAGGATGAGGGCCGTGGGAGAGAGAGGGTGAGAGAGAGAGAGGAGGATGAGGGGTGTGAGAGAGAGGGTGAGAGAGAGGGGTTTTGGAGAGAGAGAGGGTTTGAGAGAGCGAGAGAGAGCGGGTGAGAGAGAGAGAGGAGAATGAGGGGAGTGAGAGAGAGAGGATGAGAGAGAGGGGGTTTGAGAGAGCGAATGAGAGCGGGTGAGAGAGAGCGGGTGAGAGAGAGAGAGAGGAGGAGGAGGGGGGGTGAGAGAGAGAGATGGTGAGAGCGAGGGGTTGAGAGAGAGGGGGTTTGAGACAGCGAGTGAGAGTGCGTGAGAGAGAGGGAGGAGGAGGAGGTTGGTGAGAGAGAGGGTGAGAGAAAGGGGTTTTAGAGAGAGAGGGGGTGTTTGAGAGAGCAAGAGAGAGCGGGTGAGAGAGAGGGAGGAAGATGAGGGGGGTGAGGGAGGGAGGGTGAGAGCGAGGGGTTGAGAGAGAGGGGGTTTGAGACAGCGAGTGAGAGTGCGTGAGAGAGAGGGAGGAGGATGAGGTTGGTGAGAGAGAGGGTGAGAGAAAGGGGTTTTAGAGAGAGAGGGTGTTTGAGAGAGCGAGAGAGAACGGGTAAGAGAGAGAGAGAGGAGGATGAGCGGAATGAGAGAGAGAGGGTGAGAGAGAGGGGTTGAGAGAGAGAGTTGGGGTTTGAGAGAGCGAGAGAGAGCGCTTGAGAGAGAGTGAGGAGGATGAGGGGGGTGAGAGAGAGAGGGTGAGAGCGAGGGGTTGAGAGAGAGAGGGGGTTTGAGAATACGAGAGAGAGTGGGTGAGAGAGAGAGAGGATAATGAGGGGTGTGCGAGAGAGAGAGGGTGAGAGAGAGGGGTTTTAGAGAGAGGGGGTTTGAGAGAGCGGGTGAGAGTGCGTGAGAGAGAGGGAGGAGGATGAGGTTGGTGAGAGAGAGGGTGAGAGAAAGGGGTTTTAGAGAGAGAGGGGGTTTTTGAGAGAGCAAGAGAGAGCGGGTGAGAGAGAGAGAGGAGGATGAGGGGGGTGAGAGAGAGAGGGTGAGAGAGAGGGATTTTAGAGAGAGAGGGGTTTGAGAGAGCGAGAGAGAGTGGGTGAGAGAGAGAAGGATGGGGAGTGAGAGAGAGAGGGTTGAGAGAGAGGTGTTTTAGAGAGAGAGAGGTGGTTTGAGAGAGCGAGAGAGAGCGGGTAAGAGAGAGAGAGAGGAGGATGAGGGGGGTGAGAGAGAGAGGGTGAGAGAGAGGGGTTTTAGAGAGAGAGGGGTTTGAGAGAGCGAGAGAGAGTGGGTGAGAGAAAGAGAGGTGGATGAGGGGGTTGAGATAGAGAGCGTGAGACAGGGGTTTTAGAGAGAGAGGGGGCTTGAGAGAGCGAGAGAGAACGGGTTAGAGAGAGAGGAGGATGAGGGAGTAAAACAGAGAGGGTGAGAGGAGAGAGGAGGATGAGTGGGTTGAGAGAGAGAGGGTAAGAGCGAAAGGGTTTAGAGAGAGAGGGTGTTTGAGAGAGCGAGAGAGAACGGGTAAGAGAGAGAGAGAGGAGGATGAGTGGAATGAGAGAGAGAGGGTGAGAGAGAGGGGGTGAGAGAGAGGGGTTGAGAGAGAGAGTTGGGGTTTGCGAGAGCGAGAGAGAGCGCTTGAGAGAGAGTGAGGAGGATGAGGGGGGTGAGAGAGAGAGGGTGAGAGCGAGGGGTTGAGAGAGAGAGGGGGTTTGAGAATACGAGAGAGAGTGGGTGAGAGAGAGAGAGGATAATGAGGGGTGTGCGAGAGAGAGAGGGTGAGAGAGAGGGGTTTTAGAGAGAGGGGGTTTGAGAGAGCGGGTGAGAGAGAGAGAAAAGGATGAGGGTGTGGGGGAGAGAGAGGGTGAGAGAGGGGGGTTTTAGAGAGAGAGGGGCTTTGAGAGAGCGAGAGAGTGGGTGAGAGAGAGAGAGGAGGATGAGGGGTGTGAGAGAGAGGGTTTGAGAGAGCAAGAGGGAGCGGGTGAGAGAGGTGGAGGAGGATGAGGGCCGTGGGAGAGAGAGGGTGAGAGAGAGAGAGGAGGATGAGGGGTGTGAGAGAGAGGGTGAGAGAGAGGGGTTTTGGAGAGAGAGAGGGTTTGAGAGAGCGAGAGAGAGCGGGTGAGAGAGAGAGAGGAGAATGAGGGGAGTGAGAGAGAGAGGATGAGAGAGAGGGGGTTTGAGAGAGCGAATGAGAGCGGGTGAGAGAGAGCGGGTGAGAGAGAGAGAGAGGAGGAGGAGGGGGGGTGAGAGAGAGAGATGGTGAGAGCGAGGGGTTGAGAGAGAGGGGGTTTGAGACAGCGAGTGAGAGTGCGTGAGAGAGAGGGAGGAGGAGGAGGTTGGTGAGAGAGAGGGTGAGAGAAAGGGGTTTTAGAGAGAGAGGGGGTGTTTGAGAGAGCAAGAGAGAGCGGGTGAGAGAGAGGGAGGAAGATGAGGGGAGTGAGGGAGGGAGGGTGAGAGCGAGGGGTTGAGAGAGAGGGGGTTTGAGACAGCGAGTGAGAGTGCGTGAGAGAGAGGGAGTCGGATGAGGTTGGTGAGAGAGAGGGTGAGAGAAAGGGGTTTTAGAGAGAGAGGGGGTTTTTGAGAGAGCAAGAGAGAGCGGGTGAGAGAGAGAGAGGAGGATGAGGGGGGTGAGAGAGAGAGGGTGAGAGAGAGGGATTTTAGAGAGAGAGGGGTTTGAGAGAGCGAGAGAGAGTGGGTGAGAGAGAGAAGGATGGGGAGTGAGAGAGAGAGGGTTGAGAGAGAGGTGTTTTAGAGAGAGAGAGGTGGTTTGAGAGAGCGAGAGAGAGCGGGTAAGAGAGAGAGAGGAGGATGAGGGGGGTGAGAGAGAGAGGGTGAGAGAGAGGGGTTTTAGAGAGAGAGGGGTTTGAGAGAGCGAGAGAGAGTGGGTGAGAGAAAGAGAGGTGGATGAGGGGGTTGAGATAGAGAGCGTGAGACAGGGGTTTTAGAGAGAGAGGGGGCTAGAGAGAGCGAGAGAGAACGGGTTAGAGAGAGAGGAGGATGAGGGAGTAAAACAGAGAGGGTGAGAGGAGAGAGGAGGATGAGTGGGTTGAGAGAGAGAGGGTAAGAGCGAAAGGGTTTAGAGAGAGAGGGTGTTTGAGAGAGCGAGAGAGAACGGGTAAGAGAGAGAGAGAGGAGGATGAGCGGAATGAGAGAGAGAGGGTGAGAGAGAGGGGGTGAGAGAGAGGGGTTGAGAGAGAGAGTTGGGGTTTGCGAGAGCGAGAGAGAGCGCTTGAGAGAGAGTGAGGAGGATGAGGGGGGTGAGAGAGAGAGGGTGAGAGCGAGGGGTTGAGAGAGAGAGGGGGTTTGAGAATACGAGAGAGAGTGGGTGAGAGAGAGAGAGGATAATGAGGGGTGTGCGAGAGAGAGAGGGTGAGAGAGAGGGGTTTTAGAGAGAGGGGGTTTGAGAGAGCGGGTGAGAGAGAGAGAAAAGGATGAGGGTGTGGGGGAGAGAGAGGGTGAGAGAGGGGTGTTTTAGAGAGAGAGGGGCTTTGAGAGAGCGAGAGAGTGGGTGAGAGAGAGAGAGGAGGATGAGGGGTGTGAGAGAGAGGGTTTGAGAGAGCAAGAGGGAGCGGGTGAGAGAGGTGGAGGAGGATGAGGGCCGTGGGAGAGAGAGGGTGAGAGAGAGAGAGGAGGATGAGGGGTGTGAGAGAGAGGGTGAGAGAGAGGGGTTTTGGAGAGAGAGAGGGTTTGAGAGAGCGAGAGAGAGCGGGTGAGAGAGAGAGAGGAGAATGAGGGGAGTGAGAGAGAGAGGATGAGAGAGAGGGGGTTTGAGAGAGCGAATGAGAGCGGGTGAGAGAGAGCGGGTGAGAGAGAGAGAGAGGAGGAGGAGGGGGGGTGAGAGAGAGAGATGGTGAGAGCGAGGGGTTGAGAGAGAGGGGGTTTGAGACAGCGAGTGAGAGTGCGTGAGAGAGAGGGAGGAGGAGGAGGTTGGTGAGAGAGAGGGTGAGAGAAAGGGGTTTTAGAGAGAGAGGGGGTGTTTGAGAGAGCAAGAGAGAGCGGGTGAGAGAGAGGGAGGAAGATGAGGGGGGTGAGGGAGGGAGGGTGAGAGCGAGGGGTTGAGAGAGAGGGGGTTTGAGACAGCGAGTGAGAGTGCGTGAGAGAGAGGGAGGAGGATGAGGTTGGTGAGAGAGAGGGTGAGAGAATGGGGTTTTAGAGAGAGAGGGGGTTTTTGAGAGAGCAAGAGAGAGCGGGTGAGAGAGAGAGAGGAGGATGAGGGGGGTGAGAGAGAGAGGGTGAGAGAGAGGGATTTTAGAGAGAGAGGGGTTTGAGAGAGCGAGAGAGAGTGGGTGAGAGAGAGAAGGATGGGGAGTGAGAGAGAGAGGGTTGAGAGAGAGGTGTTTTAGAGAGAGAGAGGTGGTTTGAGAGAGCGAGAGAGAGCGGGTAAGAGAGAGAGAGAGGAGGATGAGGGGGGTGAGAGAGAGAGGGTGAGAGAGAGGGGTTTTAGAGAGAGAGGGGTTTGAGAGAGCGAGAGAGAGTGGGTGAGAGAAAGAGAGGTGGATGAGGGGGTTGAGATAGAGAGCGTGAGACAGGGGTTTTAGAGAGAGAGGGGGCTTGAGAGAGCGAGAGAGAACGGGTTAGAGAGAGAGGAGGATGAGGGAGTAAAACAGAGAGGGTGAGAGGAGAGAGGAGGATGAGTGGGTTGAGAGAGAGAGGGTAAGAGCGAAAGGGTTTAGAGAGAGAGGGTGTTTGAGAGAGCGAGAGAGAACGGGTAAGAGAGAGAGAGAGGAGGATGAGTGGAATGAGAGAGAGAGGGTGAGAGAGAGGGGGTGAGAGAGAGGGGTTGAGAGAGAGAGTTGGGGTTTGCGAGAGCGAGAGAGAGCGCTTGAGAGAGAGTGAGGAGGATGAGGGGGGTGAGAGAGAGAGGGTGAGAGCGAGGGGTTGAGAGAGAGAGGGGGTTTGAGAATACGAGAGAGAGTGGGTGAGAGAGAGAGAGGATAATGAGGGGTGTGCGAGAGAGAGAGGGTGAGAGAGAGGGGTTTTAGAGAGAGGGGGTTTGAGAGAGCGGGTGAGAGAGAGAGAAAAGGATGAGGGTGTGGGGGAGAGAGAGGGTGAGAGAGGGGGGTTTTAGAGAGAGAGGGGCTTTGAGAGAGCGAGAGAGTGGGTGAGAGAGAGAGAGGAGGATGAGGGGTGTGAGAGAGAGGGTTTGAGAGAGCAAGAGGGAGCGGGTGAGAGAGGTGGAGGAGGATGAGGGCCGTGGGAGAGAGAGGGTGAGAGAGAGAGAGGAGGATGAGGGGTGTGAGAGAGAGGGTGAGAGAGAGGGGTTTTGGAGAGAGAGAGGGTTTGAGAGAGCGAGAGAGAGCGGGTGAGAGAGAGAGAGGAGAATGAGGGGAGTGAGAGAGAGAGGATGAGAGAGAGGGGGTTTGAGAGAGCGAATGAGAGCGGGTGAGAGAGAGCGGGTGAGAGAGAGAGAGAGGAGGAGGAGGGGGGGTGAGAGAGAGAGATGGTGAGAGCGAGGGGTTGAGAGAGAGGGGGTTTGAGACAGCGAGTGAGAGTGCGTGAGAGAGAGGGAGGAGGAGGAGGTTGGTGAGAGAGAGGGTGAGAGAAAGGGGTTTTAGAGAGAGAGGGGGTGTTTGAGAGAGCAAGAGAGAGCGGGTGAGAGAGAGGGAGGAAGATGAGGGGGGTGAGGGAGGGAGGGTGAGAGCGAGGGGTTGAGAGAGAGGGGGTTTGAGACAGCGAGTGAGAGTGCGTGAGAGAGAGGGAGGAGGATGAGGTTGGTGAGAGAGAGGGTGAGAGAAAGGGGTTTTAGAGAGAGAGGGTGTTTGAGAGAGCGAGAGAGAACGGGTAAGAGAGAGAGAGAGGAGGATGAGCGGAATGAGAGAGAGAGGGTGAGAGAGAGGGGTTGAGAGAGAGAGTTGGGGTTTGAGAGAGCGAGAGAGAGCGCTTGAGAGAGAGTGAGGAGGATGAGGGGGGTGAGAGAGAGAGGGTGAGAGCGAGGGGTTGAGAGAGAGAGGGGGTTTGAGAATACGAGAGAGAGTGGGTGAGAGAGAGAGAGGATAATGAGGGGTGTGCGAGAGAGAGAGGGTGAGAGAGAGGGGTTTTAGAGAGAGGGGGTTTGAGAGAGCGGGTGAGAGAGAGAGAAAAGGATGAGGGTGTGGGGGAGAGAGAGGGTGAGAGAGGGGGGTTTTAGAGAGAGAGGGGCTTTGAGAGAGCGAGAGAGCGGGTGAGAGAGAGAGAGGGGAATGAGTGGGGGTGAGAGAGAGGGTGAGAGAGAGGGGGCTTGAGAGAGCGAGAGAGAGCGGGTGAGGAGAGAGAGAGGAGGAGGAGGGGGGTGATAGAGAGAGGGTGAGAGAGAGAGGGGTTGAAAGAGACAGGGGGTTTGAAAGAGCGAGAGAGAGCGGGTGAGAGAGGTTGAGGAGGATGAGGGGGTGAGAGAGAGAGGGTGAGAGAGAGGGATTTTGGAGAGTGAGAGGGTTTGAGAGAGCGAGGGAGAGCGGGTGAGAGAGAGGAGGATGACGGGCGTGAGAGAGAGAGGGTGAGAGAGAGGGGTTGAGAGAGAGCGAGGGGGTTTGAGAGAGCGCGGGTGAGAGAGAGAGGAGAATGAGGGGGATATGAGAGTGAGGGTGAGAGAGAGGGGTTGAGAGAGAGAGGGGGTTTGAGAGAGCGAGAGAGAGCGGGTGAGAGAGAGAGGAGGATGAGGGGGTGAGAGAGAGAGGGTAAGAGAGAGGGGTTGAGAGAGAGAGGGGGTTTGAGAGAGCGAGTGAGAGCGGGTGAGAGAGAGAGAGAGGAGGATGAGGGGGGTGAGAGAGGGTGTGAGAGAAGGTGTTTGAGAGAGCAAGAGAGAGCGGGTGAGAGAGAGGGAGGAGAATGAGGGGGGTGAGAGAAAGAGGGTGAGAGAGAGGGGGTGAGAGAGAGGGGGGTTTGAGAGAGCGAGAGAAAGCGGGTGAGAGAGAGAGGAGAATAAGGGGAGTGAGAGAGAGAGGGTGAGAGAGAGGGGGTGAGAGAGAGAGGAAGATGAGGGGGGTGAGGGAGGGAGGGTGAGAGCGAGGGTGAGGAGGATGAGGGCCGTGGGAGAGTGTGGGTGAGAGAGAGAGAGGAGGATGAGGGGGGTGAGAGAGAGGGTGAGAGAGAGGGGTTTTGGAGAGAGAGACGGTTTGAGAGAGCGCGAGAGAGCGGGTGAGAGAGAGAGAGGAGAATGAGGGGAGTGAGAGAGAGAGGATGAGAGAGAGGGGGTTTGAGAGAGCGAATGAGAGCGGGTGAGAGAGAGCGGGTGAGAGAGAGAGAGAGGAGGAGGGGGGGTGATAGAGAGAGGGTGAGAGTGAGGGGTTGAGAGAGAGGGGAGGTTTGAGAGAGCGAGAGAGAGCGGGTGAGAGAGAGAGGGTGAGAGCGAGGGGTTGAGAGAGAGGGGGTTTGAGACAGCGAGTGAGAGCGGGTGAGAGAGAGAGAGAGGAGGATGAGGGGGGTGAGAGAGGGTGTGAGAGAAGGTGTTTGAGAGAGCAAGAGAGAGTGCGTGAGAGAGAGGGAGGAGGAGGAGGTTGGTGAGAGAGAGGGTGAGAGAAAGGGGTTTTAGAGAGAGAGGGGGTGTTTGAGAGAGCAAGAGAGAGCGGGTGAGAGAGAGGGAGGAAGATGAGGGGGGTGAGGGAGGGAGGGTGAGAGCGAGGGTTTGAGAGAGAGGGTGTTTGAGACAGCGAGTGCGTGAGAGAGAGGGAGGAGGATGAGGTTTGTGAGAGAGAGGGTGAGAGAAAGGGGTTTTAGAGAGAGAGGGGGTTTTTGAGAGAGCGAGAGAGAGCGGGTGAGAGAGAGGAGGATGACGGGCGTGAGAGAGAGAGGGTGAGAGAGAGGGGTTGAGAGAGAGAGAGGGGGTTTGAGAGAGCGAGAGAGCGCGGGTGAGAGAGAGTGAGGATGATGAGGGTGTTGAGTGAGAGAGAGGGTGAGAGAGAGGGGTTTTAGAGAGAGAGAGGGGTTTGAGAGCGAGAGAGAGCGGGTGAGAGAGAGAGAGGAGGATGAGGGCGAGTGAGAGAGAGAGGTTGAGAGAGAGGTGGTTTGAGAGAGCGAGAGAGAGCGGGTAAGAGAGAGAGAGGAGGATGAGGGGGGTGAGAGAGAGAGGGTGAGAGAGAGGGGTTTTAGAGAGAGAGGGGTTTGAGAGAGCGAGAGAGAGTGGGTGAGAGAAAGAGAGGTGGATGAGGGGGTTGAGATAGAGAGCGTGAGACAGGGGTTTTAGAGAGAGAGGGGGCTTGAGAGAGCGAGAGAGAACGGGTTAGAGAGAGAGGAGGATGAGGGAGTAAAACAGAGAGGGTGAGAGGAGAGAGGAGGATGAGTGGGTTGAGAGAGAGAGGGTAAGAGCGAAAGGGTTTAGAGAGAGAGGGTGTTTGAGAGAGCGAGAGAGAACGGGTAAGAGAGAGAGAGAGGAGGATGAGCGGAATGAGAGAGAGAGGGTGAGAGAGAGGGGGTGAGAGAGAGGGGTTGAGAGAGAGAGTTGGGGTTTGCGAGAGCGAGAGAGAGCGCTTGAGAGAGAGTGAGGAGGATGAGGGGGGTGAGAGAGAGAGGGTGAGAGCGAGGGGTTGAGAGAGAGAGGGGGTTTGAGAATACGAGAGAGAGTGGGTGAGAGAGAGAGAGGATAATGAGGGGTGTGCGAGAGAGAGAGGGTGAGAGAGAGGGGTTTTAGAGAGAGGGGGTTTGAGAGAGCGGGTGAGAGAGAGAGAAAAGGATGAGGGTGTGGGGGAGAGAGAGGGTGAGAGAGGGGTGTTTTAGAGAGAGAGGGGCTTTGAGAGAGCGAGAGAGTGGGTGAGAGAGAGAGAGGAGGATGAGGGGTGTGAGAGAGAGGGTTTGAGAGAGCAAGAGGGAGCGGGTGAGAGAGGTGGAGGAGGATGAGGGCCGTGGGAGAGAGAGGGTGAGAGAGAGAGAGGAGGATGAGGGGTGTGAGAGAGAGGGTGAGAGAGAGGGGTTTTGGAGAGAGAGAGGGTTTGAGAGAGCGAGAGAGAGCGGGTGAGAGAGAGAGAGGAGAATGAGGGGAGTGAGAGAGAGAGGATGAGAGAGAGGGGGTTTGAGAGAGCGAATGAGAGCGGGTGAGAGAGAGCGGGTGAGAGAGAGAGAGAGGAGGAGGAGGGGGGGTGAGAGAGAGAGATGGTGAGAGCGAGGGGTTGAGAGAGAGGGGGTTTGAGACAGCGAGTGAGAGTGCGTGAGAGAGAGGGAGGAGGAGGAGGTTGGTGAGAGAGAGGGTGAGAGAAAGGGGTTTTAGAGAGAGAGGGGGTGTTTGAGAGAGCAAGAGAGAGCGGGTGAGAGAGAGGGAGGAAGATGAGGGGGGTGAGGGAGGGAGGGTGAGAGCGAGGGGTTGAGAGAGAGGGGGTTTGAGACAGCGAGTGAGAGTGCGTGAGAGAGAGGGAGGAGGATGAGGTTGGTGAGAGAGAGGGTGAGAGAATGGGGTTTTAGAGAGAGAGGGGGTTTTTGAGAGAGCAAGAGAGAGCGGGTGAGAGAGAGAGAGGAGGATGAGGGGGGTGAGAGAGAGAGGGTGAGAGAGAGGGATTTTAGAGAGAGAGGGGTTTGAGAGAGCGAGAGAGAGTGGGTGAGAGAGAGAAGGATGGGGAGTGAGAGAGAGAGGGTTGAGAGAGAGGTGTTTTAGAGAGAGAGAGGTGGTTTGAGAGAGCGAGAGAGAGCGGGTAAGAGAGAGAGAGAGGAGGATGAGGGGGGTGAGAGAGAGAGGGTGAGAGAGAGGGGTTTTAGAGAGAGAGGGGTTTGAGAGAGCGAGAGAGAGTGGGTGAGAGAAAGAGAGGTGGATGAGGGGGTTGAGATAGAGAGCGTGAGACAGGGGTTTTAGAGAGAGAGGGGGCTTGAGAGAGCGAGAGAGAACGGGTTAGAGAGAGAGGAGGATGAGGGAGTGAGACAGAGAGGGTGAGAGGAGAGAGGAGGATGAGTGGGTTGAGAGAGAGAGGGTAAGAGCGAAAGGGTTTAGAGAGAGAGGGTGTTTGAGAGAGCGAGAGAGAACGGGTAAGAGAGAGAGAGAGGAGGATGAGTGGAATGAGAGAGAGAGGGTGAGAGAGAGGGGGTGAGAGAGAGGGGTTGAGAGAGAGAGTTGGGGTTTGCGAGAGCGAGAGAGAGCGCTTGAGAGAGAGTGAGGAGGATGAGGGGGGTGAGAGAGAGAGGGTGAGAGCGAGGGGTTGAGAGAGAGAGGGGGTTTGAGAATACGAGAGAGAGTGGGTGAGAGAGAGAGAGGATAATGAGGGGTGTGCGAGAGAGAGAGGGTGAGAGAGAGGGGTTTTAGAGAGAGGGGGTTTGAGAGAGCGGGTGAGAGAGAGAGAAAAGGATGAGGGTGTGGGGGAGAGAGAGGGTGAGAGAGGGGGGTTTTAGAGAGAGAGGGGCTTTGAGAGAGCGAGAGAGTGGGTGAGAGAGAGAGAGGAGGATGAGGGGTGTGAGAGAGAGGGTTTGAGAGAGCAAGAGGGAGCGGGTGAGAGAGGTGGAGGAGGATGAGGGCCGTGGGAGAGAGAGGGTGAGAGAGAGAGAGGAGGATGAGGGGTGTGAGAGAGAGGGTGAGAGAGAGGGGTTTTGGAGAGAGAGAGGGTTTGAGAGAGCGAGAGAGAGCGGGTGAGAGAGAGAGAGGAGAATGAGGGGAGTGAGAGAGAGAGGATGAGAGAGAGGGGGTTTGAGAGAGCGAATGAGAGCGGGTGAGAGAGAGCGGGTGAGAGAGAGAGAGAGGAGGAGGAGGGGGGGTGAGAGAGAGAGATGGTGAGAGCGAGGGGTTGAGAGAGAGGGGGTTTGAGACAGCGAGTGAGAGTGCGTGAGAGAGAGGGAGGAGGAGGAGGTTGGTGAGAGAGAGGGTGAGAGAAAGGGGTTTTAGAGAGAGAGGGGGTGTTTGAGAGAGCAAGAGAGAGCGGGTGAGAGAGAGGGAGGAAGATGAGGGGGGTGAGGGAGGGAGGGTGAGAGCGAGGGGTTGAGAGAGAGGGGGTTTGAGACAGCGAGTGAGAGTGCGTGAGAGAGAGGGAGGAGGATGAGGTTGGTGAGAGAGAGGGTGAGAGAAAGGGGTTTTAGAGAGAGAGGGTGTTTGAGAGAGCGAGAGAGAACGGGTAAGAGAGAGAGAGAGGAGGATGAGCGGAATGAGAGAGAGAGGGTGAGAGAGAGGGGTTGAGAGAGAGAGTTGGGGTTTGAGAGAGCGAGAGAGAGCGCTTGAGAGAGAGTGAGGAGGATGAGGGGGGTGAGAGAGAGAGGGTGAGAGCGAGGGGTTGAGAGAGAGAGGGGGTTTGAGAATACGAGAGAGAGTGGGTGAGAGAGAGAGAGGATAATGAGGGGTGTGCGAGAGAGAGAGGGTGAGAGAGAGGGGTTTTAGAGAGAGGGGGTTTGAGAGAGCGGGTGAGAGAGAGAGAAAAGGATGAGGGTGTGGGGGAGAGAGAGGGTGAGAGAGGGGGGTTTTAGAGAGAGAGGGGCTTTGAGAGAGCGAGAGAGCGGGTGAGAGAGAGAGAGGGGAATGAGTGGGGGTGAGAGAGAGGGTGAGAGAGAGGGGGCTTGAGAGAGCGAGAGAGAGCGGGTGAGGAGAGAGAGAGGAGGAGGAGGGGGGTGATAGAGAGAGGGTGAGAGAGAGAGGGGTTGAAAGAGACAGGGGGTTTGAAAGAGCGAGAGAGAGCGGGTGAGAGAGGTTGAGGAGGATGAGGGGGTGAGAGAGAGAGGGTGAGAGAGAGGGATTTTGGAGAGTGAGAGGGTTTGAGAGAGCGAGGGAGAGCGGGTGAGAGAGAGGAGGATGACGGGCGTGAGAGAGAGAGGGTGAGAGAGAGGGGTTGAGAGAGAGCGAGGGGGTTTGAGAGAGCGCGGGTGAGAGAGAGAGGAGAATGAGGGGGATATGAGAGTGAGGGTGAGAGAGAGGGGTTGAGAGAGAGAGGGGGTTTGAGAGAGCGAGAGAGAGCGGGTGAGAGAGAGAGGAGGATGAGGGGGTGAGAGAGAGAGGGTAAGAGAGAGGGGTTGAGAGAGAGAGGGGGTTTGAGAGAGCGAGTGAGAGCGGGTGAGAGAGAGAGAGAGGAGGATGAGGGGGGTGAGAGAGGGTGTGAGAGAAGGTGTTTGAGAGAGCAAGAGAGAGCGGGTGAGAGAGAGGGAGGAGAATGAGGGGGGTGAGAGAAAGAGGGTGAGAGAGAGGGGGTGAGAGAGAGGGGGGTTTGAGAGAGCGAGAGAAAGCGGGTGAGAGAGAGAGGAGAATAAGGGGAGTGAGAGAGAGAGGGTGAGAGAGAGGGGGTGAGAGAGAGAGGAAGATGAGGGGGGTGAGGGAGGGAGGGTGAGAGCGAGGGTGAGGAGGATGAGGGCCGTGGGAGAGTGTGGGTGAGAGAGAGAGAGGAGGATGAGGGGGGTGAGAGAGAGGGTGAGAGAGAGGGGTTTTGGAGAGAGAGACGGTTTGAGAGAGCGCGAGAGAGCGGGTGAGAGAGAGAGAGGAGAATGAGGGGAGTGAGAGAGAGAGGATGAGAGAGAGGGGGTTTGAGAGAGCGAATGAGAGCGGGTGAGAGAGAGCGGGTGAGAGAGAGAGAGAGGAGGAGGGGGGGGGTGATAGAGAGAGGGTGAGAGTGAGGGGTTGAGAGAGAGGGGAGGTTTGAGAGAGCGAGAGAGAGCGGGTGAGAGAGAGAGGGTGAGAGCGAGGGGTTGAGAGAGAGGGGGTTTGAGACAGCGAGTGAGAGCGGGTGAGAGAGAGAGAGAGGAGGATGAGGGGGGTGAGAGAGGGTGTGAGAGAAGGTGTTTGAGAGAGCAAGAGAGAGTGCGTGAGAGAGAGGGAGGAGGAGGAGGTTGGTGAGAGAGAGGGTGAGAGAAAGGGGTTTTAGAGAGAGAGGGGGTGTTTGAGAGAGCAAGAGAGAGCGGGTGAGAGAGAGGGAGGAAGATGAGGGGGGTGAGGGAGGGAGGGTGAGAGCGAGGGTTTGAGAGAGAGGGTGTTTGAGACAGCGAGTGCGTGAGAGAGAGGGAGGAGGATGAGGTTTGTGAGAGAGAGGGTGAGAGAAAGGGGTTTTAGAGAGAGAGGGGGTTTTTGAGAGAGCGAGAGAGAGCGGGTGAGAGAGAGGAGGATGACGGGCGTGAGAGAGAGAGGGTGAGAGAGAGGGGTTGAGAGAGAGAGAGGGGGTTTGAGAGAGCGAGAGAGCGCGGGTGAGAGAGAGAGGAGGATGAGGGTGATATGATAGTGAGGGTGAGAGAGAGGGGTTGAGAGAGAGGGGGGGTTTGAGAGAGCGAGAGAGAGCGGGTGAGAGAGAGGGGTTGAGAGAGACAGGGCGTTTGAGAGAGCGAGAGAGAGCGGGTGAGAGAGGTTGAGGAGGATGAGCGGGGTGAGAGGGAGAGGGTGAGAGAGAGGGATTTTGGAGAGAGAGCGTTTGAGAGAGCGAGCGAGAGCGGGTGAGAGAGAGGAGGATGACGGGTGAGAGAGAGGAGGATGACGGGCGTGAGAGAGAGAGGGTGAGAGAGGGGTTTGAGAGAGCGAGAGAGAGGAGGATGAGGGGGTTGAGAGAGAGAGGGTAAGAGAGAGGGGTTGAGAGAGAGAGGGGGTTTGAGAGAGCGAGTGAGAGCGGGTGAGAGACAGAGAGAGGAGGATGAGGGGGGTGAGAGAGGGTGTGAGAGAAGGTGTTTGAGAGAGCAAGAGAGAGCGGGTGAGAGAGAGGGAGGAGAATGAGGGGGGTGAGAGAAACAGGGTGGGAGAGGGGTTGAGAGAGAGAGGGGGTTTGAGAAAGCGAGAGAACGGGTGAGAGAGAGGAGGATGAGGGTGGTGAGAGAGAGAGGGTGAGAGAGGAGTTTTAGAGAGAGAGAGCGAGAGACAGCGGGTGAGAGAGAGGAGGATGACGGGTGAGAGAGAGGAGGATGACGGGCGTGAGAGAGAGAGGGTGAGAGAGAGGGGGTTTGAGAGAGCGAGAGAGAGGAGGATGAGGGGGGTGAGAGAGAGAGGGTAAGAGAGAGGGGTTGAGAGAGAGAGGGGGTTTGAGAGAGTGAGTGAGAGCGGGTGAGAGAGAGAGAGAGGAGGATGAGGGGGGTGAGAGAGGGTGTGAGAGAAGGTGTTTGAGAGAGCAAGAGAGAGCGGGTGAGAGAGAGGGAGGAGAATGAGGGGCGTGAGGGAAACAGGGTGGGAGAGGGGTTGAGAGAGAGAGGGGGTTTGAGAAAGCGAGAGAACGGGTGAGAGAGAGGAGGATGAGGGTGGTGAGAGAGAGAGGGTGAGAGAGGAGTTTTAGAGAGAGAGGGGGTTTTAGAGAGCGAGAGAAAGCGGGTGAGAGAGAGAGAGGAGAATAAGGGGAGTGAGAGAGAGAGGGTGAGAGAGAGGGGTTTAAGAGTGAGAGGGGGTTTGAGAGAGCGAGAGAGAGCGGGTGAGAGAGAGAGAGAGGAGGATTAGGGGAGTGAGAGAGAGAGGGTGAGAGAGAGGGGTTTAAGAGTGAGAGGGGTTTTGAGAGAGCGAGAGAGAGCGGGTGAGAGAGAGAGAGAGGAGGATGGGGGGTGAGAGAGAGGGTGAGAGAGAAGGGTTAAGAGGGAGACGGGTTTGAGAGAGCGAGAGAGAGAGCGGGTGAGAGAGAGAGGAGGATGAGGGGGGTGAGAGAGAGAGGGTGAGAGAGAGGGGTTTTAGAGAGAGAGGAGGTTTGAGAGAGCGAGAGAGAGCGGGTGAGAGAGAGAGAGGAGGATGAGGGGGTGAGATAGAGAGAGAGGGGTTTGAGAGAGTGAGAGAGAGCGGGTGAGAGAGAGAGAGGAGGATGAGAGGGGTGAGAGAGAGAGGGTGAGAGAGAGGGGTTTTAGAGAGAGAGGGGATTTGAGAGAGCGAGAGAGAGCGGGTGAGAGAGAGAGAGGAGGTTGAGGGGGGTGAGAGAGAGAGGGTCAGAGAGAAAGGGTTTAGAGAGAGAGGGTGTTTGAGAGAGCGAGAGAGAACGGGTGAGAGAGAGAGAGGAGGATGAGGGGGTTGAGAGAGAGGAGGTTTAGAAAGAGAGGGGGTTTGAGAGAGCGAGAGAGAGCGGGTGAGAGAGAGAGAGAGGAGGATGAGGGGGTGAGAGAGAGAGAGGGTGAGAGAGAGGGGTTGAGAGAGAGAGGCGGTTTGAGAGAGCGAGAGAGAGCGGGTGAGAGAGAGAGAGAGGAGGATGAGGGGAGTGAGAGAGAGAGGGTGAGAGAGAGCGGTTTAAGAGTGAGAGGAGTTTTGAGAGAGCGAGAGAGAGCGGGTGAGAGAGAGAGAGAGAGGAGGATGGGGGGGTGAGAGAGAGGGTGAGAGAGAAGGGTATAGAGGGAGACGGGGTTTGATTGAGCGAGAGAGAGCGGGTGAGAGAGAGAGAGGAGGATGAGGGGGGTGAGAGAGAGAGGGTGAGAGAGAGGGATTTTAGAGTGAGAGGGGGTTTGAGAGAGCGAGAGAGAGCGGGTGAGAGAGAGAGAGAGGAGGATGAGGGGGTGAGAGGGAGAGAGAGTGTGAGAGAGAGGGGTTTTAGAGAGAGAGGTGGTTTGAGAGAGCGAGAGAGAGCGGGTGAGAGAGAGAGAGAGGAGGATGTGGGGGGTGAGAGTGAGAGGGTGAGAGAGAGGCGTTTTAGAGAGAGAGGGGGTTTGAGAGAGTGAGAGAGAGCGGGTGAGAGAGAGAGGAGGATGAGGGGGTGAGATAGAGAGAGAGGGGGTTTGAGAGAGCGAGAGAGAGCGGGTGAGAGAGAGAGAGGAGGATGAGAGGGGTGAGATAGAGAGGGTGAGCGAGAGGGGTTTTAGAGAGAGAGAGGGGGTTTGAGAGCGCGAGAGAGAGCGGGAGAGAGAGAGAGAGGAGGTTGAGGGGGGTGAGAGAGAGAGGGTCAGAGAGAAAGGCTTTAGAGAGAGAGATTGTTTGAGAGAGCGAGAGAGAACGGGTGAGAGAGAGAGAAGAGGATGAGGGGGTTGAGAGAGAGGAGGTTTAGAAAGAGAGGGGGTTTGAGAGAGCAAGAGAGAGCGGGTGAGAGAGAGACAGGAGGAGGAGGGGGTGATAGAGAGAGGGTGGGAGAGAGGGGTTGAGAGAGAGAGGGGATTTGAGAGAGCGAGAGAGAGCGGGTGAGAGAGAGTGAGGTGGATGGGGGGATGGGAGAGAGGGTGAGAGAGAGGGGTTTTGGAGAGAGAGAGGGTTTGAGAGAGCGAGAGAGAGCGGGTGAGAGAGAGGAGGATGAGGGGCGTGAGAGAGAGAGTGTGAGAGAGAGTGGTTGAGAGAGATAGGGGGTTTGAGAGAGCGGGTGAGAGGGAGCGGGAGAGAGAGAGAGGAGGATGAGGGGGGTGAGAGAGAGAGGGTGAGAGAGAGCGATTTTAGAGAGAGAGGGGTCTGAGAGAGCGAGAGAGAGCGGGTGAGAGAGAGAGTGGAGAATGAGGGGGGTGAGAGAAAGAGGGTGAGAGAGGGGGGTGAGAGAGAGGGGTTGAGAGAGAGAGGGGTTTGAGAGAGCGAGTGAGAGCGGGTGAGAGAGAGAGAGGAGGATGAGAGGTGTGAGAGAGGGTGTGAGAGAAGGAGTTTGAGAGAGCAAGAGAGAGCGTGTGTGAGAGAGAGAGGAGGATGAGGGTGGTGAGACAGAGAGGGTGAGAAAGGGCGGTTGAGAGAGAGAGGGGTTTGAGAGAGCGAGAGAGAGCGGGTGAGTGAGAGAGGGGGATGAGGGGGGAGAGAGAGAGAGGGTGAGAGAGAGGGGTTTTAGAGAGAGATGGGTTTGAGAGAGCGAGAGAGCGCGGGTGAGAGAGAGTGTGGAGAATGAGGGGGGTGAGAGAGAGAGGGTGAGAGAGAGGGGTTGAGAGAGAGAGGGGTTTGAGAGAGCGAGTGAGAGCGGGTGAAAGAGAGTGAGGAGGATGGGGGGATGGGAGAGAGGGTGAGAGAGAGGGGTTTTGGAGAGAGAGAGGGTTTGAGAGAGCGAGAGAGAGCGGGTGAGAGAGAGGAGGATGAGGGGCGTGAGAGAGAGAGTGTGAGAGAGAGTGGTTGAGAGAGAGAGGGGGTTTGAGAGAGCGGGTGAGAGGGAGCGGGAGAGAGAGAGAGAGGAGGATGAGGGGGGTGAGAGAGAGAGGGTGAGAGAGAGTGGTTTTAGAGAGAGAGGGGTTTGAGAGAGCGAGAGAGAGCGGGTGAGAGAGAGAGTGGAGAATGAGGGGGGTGAGAGAAAGAGGGTGAGAGAGAGGGGGTGAGAGAGAGGGGTTCAGAGAGAGAGGGGTTTGAGAGAGCGAGTGAGAGCGGGTGAGAGAGAGAGAGGAGGATGAGAGGGGTGAGAGAGGGTGTGAGAGAAGGAGTTTGAGAGAGCGAGAGAGAGCGTGTGTGAGAGAGAGAGGAGGATGAGGGTGGTGAGACAGAGAGGGTAAGAAAGGGGGGTTGAGAGAGAGAGGGGGTTTGAGAGAGCGAGAGAGAGCGGGTGAGTGAGAGAGGGGGATGAGGGGGGAGAGAGAGAGAGGGTGAGAGAGAGGGGTTTTAGAGAGAGATGGGTTTGAGAGAGCGACAGAGCGCGGGTGAGAGAGAGAGTGGAGAATGAGGGGGTGAGAGAGAGAGTGTGAGAGAGAGGGGTTGAGAGAGAGGGGGGTTTGAGAGAGCGAGAGAGAGTGGGTGAGAGAGAGTGAGGATGATGAGGGGCTTGAGAGAGAGAGAGGGTGAGAGAGAGGGGTTTTAGAGAGAGAGAGGGGTTTGAGAGCGAGAGAGAGCGGGTGAGAGAGAGAGGGGAGGATGAGGGCGAGTGAGAGAGAGAGGTTGAGAGAGAGAGGGTTTGAGACAGCGAGAGAGAGCGGGTGAGAGAGGTTGAGGAGGATGAGGGCCGTGGGAGAGAGTGGGTGAGAGAGAAGGGTTGAGGGGCTGGACTAGAGAGGGTGAGAGAAAGTGGTTTTAGAGAGAGAGGGGTTTGAGAGAGCGAGAGAGAGCGGGTGCGAGAGGTTGAGGAGGATGAGGGCCGTGGGAGAGAGTGGGTGAGAGAGAGAGAGGAGGATGAGAGTTGTGAGAGGGAGGGTTTGAGAGGGCGAGAGAGAGCGGTTGAGAGAGGTTGAGGAGGATGAGGGCCGTGGGAGAGTGTGGGTGAGAGAGAGAGAGGAGGATGAGGGGGGTGAGAGAGAGCGTGAGAGAGAGGGGTTTTGGAGAGAGAGACGATTTGAGAGAGCGAGAGAGAGCGGGTGAGAGAGAGAGAGGAGAATGAGGGCCGTGGGAGAGAGTGGGTGAGAGAGAAGGGTTGAGGGGCTGGACTAGAGAGGGTGAGAGAGAGTGGTTTTAGAGAGAGAGGGGTTTGAGAGAGCGAGAGAGAGCGGGTGAGAGAGGTTGAGGAGGATGAGGGCCGTGGGAGAGAGAGGGGTTTTGGAGAGAGAGAGGGTTTGAGAGAGCGAGAGAGAGCGGGTGTGAGAGAGAGAGGAGAATGAGGGAAGTGAGAGAGAGAGGATGAGAGAGAGGGGTTGAGAGAGAGAGGGGGTTTGAGAGAGCGATAGAGAGCGGGTGAGAGAGAGCGGGTGAGAGAGAGAGAGAGGAGGACGAGGGGCGTGATAGAGAGAGGGTGAGAGTGAGGGGTTGAGAGAGAGGGGAGGTTTGAGAGAGCGATAGAGAGCGGGTGAGAGAGAGAGAGAGGAGGATGAGGGGGGTGAGAGAGAGAGAGGGTGAGAGCGAGGGGTTGAGAGAGAGGGGGTGTTTGAGAGAGCGAGAGAGAGCGGGTAAGAGAGAGAGGAGGATGAGGGGGATGAGAGAGAGGGTGAGAGAGGAGTTTTAGAGTGAGAGGGGGTTTGAGAGAGCGGGTGAGAGAGGGTAAGAGAGAGAGAGGAGGATGAGGGGGGTGAGAGAGGGTGAGAGAGAAGATGTTTGAGAGAGCAAGAGAAAGCGGGTGAGAGAGAGAGAGGAGGATGAGGGGAGTGAGAGAGAGTGGGTGAGAGAGAGCGGTTGAGAGAGAGGGGAGGTTTGAGAGAGCGAGAGAGCGCGGATGAGAGAGAGAGAGAGGAGGATGAGAGGGGTGTGAGAGAGAGGGTGAGAGCGAGGGTTTGAGAGAGAGGGGGGGTTTGAGAGAGCGAGAGAGAGCGGGTGAGAGAGAGAGGAGGATGAGGGGGATGAGAGAGAGAGGGTGAGAGAGAGGGGTTTTAGAGTGAGAGGAGGCTTGAGAGAGCGAGAGAGAGCGTGTGTGTGAGAGAGAGAGAGGGGAATGAGTGGGGGTGAGAGAGAGAGGGTTAGAGAGAGGGGGCTTGAGAGAGCGAGAGAGAGCGGGTGAGGAGAGAGAGAGGAGGAGGAGGGGGGTGGTAGAGAGAGGGTGAGTGAGAGAGGGGTTGAGAGAGAGAGGGGGTTTGAGAGAGCGAGAGAGAGCGGGTGAGAGAGAGGAGGATGACGGGCATGAGAGAGAGAGGGTGAGAGAGAAGGGTTGAGAGAGAGGGGGTTTGAGAGAGCGAGAGAGCTCGGGTGAGAGAGAGAGAGGAGGATGAGGGGGGTGAGAGAGGGTGTGCGAGAAGGTGTTTGAGAGAGCAAGAGAGAGCGGGTGAGAGAGAGAGAGGAGGATGAGGAGGGTGAGAGAGGGTGAGAGAGAAGATGTTTGAGAGAGCAAGAGAAAGCGGGTGAGAGAGAGAGGAGGATGAGGGGAGTGAGAGAGAGTGGGTGAGAGACAGCGGGTGAGAGAGAGGTGAGGTTTGAGAGAGCGAGAGAGAGCGGATGAGAGAGAGAGTGAGGAGGATGAGAGGGGTGTGAGAGAGAGGGTGAGAGCGAGGGGTTGAGAGAGAGGGGGGGTTTGAGAGAGTGAGAGAGAGCGGGTGAGAGAGGTTGAGGAGGATGAGGGCCGTGGGAGAGAGTGGGTGAGAGAGAGAGAGGAGGATGAGAGGTGTGAGAGGGAGGGTTTGAGAGAGCGGGTGAGAGAGGTTGAGGAGGATGAGGGCCGTGGGAGAGAGTGGGTGAGAGAGAGAGAGGAGGATGAGAGGTGTGAGAGGGAGGGTTTGAGAGAGCGAGAGAGAGCGGTTGGGAGAGGTTGAGGAGGATGAGGGCCGTGGGAGAGTGTGGGTGAGAGAGAGAGAGGAGGATGAGGGGGGTGAGAGAGAGGGTGAGAGAGAGGGGTTTTGGAGAGAGAGACGGTTTGAGAGAGCGAGAGAGAGCGGGTGAGAGAGAGAGAGGAGAATGAGGGCCGTGGGAGAGAGTGGGTGAGAGAGAAGGGTTGAGGGGCTGGACTAGAGAGGGTGAGAGAGAGTGGTTTTAGAGAGAGAGGGGTTTGAGAGAGCGAGAGAGAGCGGGTGAGAGAGGTTGAGGAGGATGAGGGCCGTGGGAGAGAGTGGGTGATGAGAGAGAGGAGAATGAGGGGTGTGAGAGAGAGGGGTTTTGGAGAGAGGGAGGGTTTGAGAGAGTGAGAGAGAGCGGGTGTGAGAGAGAGAGGAGAATGAGGGAAGTGAGAGAGAGAGGATGAGAGAGAGGGGTTGAGAGAGAGAGGGGGTTTGAGAGAGCGATAGAGAGCGGGTGAGAGAGAGCGGGTGAGAGAGAGAGAGAGGAGGACGAGGGGCGTGATAGAGAGAGGGTGAGAGTGAGGGGTTGAGAGAGAGGGGAGGTTTGAGAGAGCGATAGAGAGCGGGTGAGAGAGAGAGAGAGGAAGATGAGGGGGGTGAGAGAGAGAGAGGGTGAGAGCGAGGGGTTGAGAGAGAGGGGGTGTTTGAGAGAGCGAGAGAGAGCGGGTGAGAGAGAGAGGAGGATCAGGGGGATGAGAGAGAGGGTGAGAGAGGAGTTTTAGAGTGAGAGGGGGTTTGAGAGAGCGAGTGAGAGCGGGTAAGAGAGAGAGAGGAGGATGGGGTGGTGTGAGAGAGAAGGTGAGAGAGAGAGAAGAGGATGAGTGGGTTGAGAGAGAGAGGGTAAGAGCGAAAGGGTTTAGAGAGAGAGGGTGTTTGAGAGAGCGAGAGAGAACGGGTGAGAGAGAGAGAGAGGAGGATGAGCGGAATGAGAGAGAGAGGGTGAGAGAGAGGGGTTGAGAGAGAGAGTTGGGGTTTGAGAGAGCGAGAGAGAGCGCTTGAGAGAGAGTGAGGAGGATGAGGGGGGTGAGAGAGAGAGGGTGAGAGCGAGGGGTTGAGAGAGAGAGGGGGTTTGAGAATACGAGAGAGAGTGGGTGAGAGAGAGAGAGGATAATGAGGGGTGTGCGAGAGAGAGAGGGTGAGAGAGAGGGGTTTTAGAGAGAGGGGGTTTGAGAGAGCGGGTGAGAGAGAGAGAAAAGGATGAGGGTGTGGGGGAGAGAGAGGGTGAGAGAGGGGTGTTTTAGAGAGAGAGGGTCTTTGAGAGAGCGAGAGAGCGGGTGAGAGAGAGAGAGGGGAATGAGTGGGGGTGAGAGAGAGGGTGAGAAAGAGGGGGCTTGAGAGAGCGAGAGAGAGCGGGTGAGGAGAGAGAGAGGAGGAGGAGGGAGGTGATAGAGAGAGGGTGAGAGAGAGAGGGGTTGAGAGAGACAGGGGGTTTGAGAGAGCGAGAGAGAGCGGGTGAGAGAGGTTGAGGCGGATGAGGGCCGTGGGAGAGAGTGGGTGAGAGAGAGAGGAGGATGAGGGGTGTGAGAGAGAGGGTTTGAGAGAGCAAGAAGGAGCGGGTGAGAGAGGTGGAGGAGGATGAGGGCCGTGGGAGAGAGAGGGTGAGAGAGAGAGAGGAGGATGAGGGGTGTGAGAGAGAGGGTGAGAGAGAGGGGTTTTGGAGAGAGAGAGGGTTTGAGAGAGCGAGAGAGAGCGGGTGAGAGAGAGAGAGGAGAATGAGGGGAGTGAGAGAGAGAGGATGAGAGAGAGGGGGTTTGAGAGAGCGAATGAGAGCGGGTGAGAGAAAGCGGGTGAGAGAGAGAGAGAGGAGGAGGAGGGGGGGTGAGAGAGAGAGGGTGAGAGCGAGGGGTTGAGAGAGAGGGGGTTTGAGACAGCGAGTGAGAGTGCGTGAGAGAGAGGGAGGAGGAGGAGGTTGGTGTGAGAGAGGGTGAGAGAAAGGGGTTTTAGAGAGAGAGGGGGTGTTTGAGAGAGCAAGAGAGAGCGGGTGAGAGAGAGGGAGGAAGATGAGGGGGGTGAGGGAGGGAGGGTGAGAGCGAGGGGTTGAGAGAGAGGGGGTTTGAGACAGCGAGTGAGAGTGCGTGAGAGAGAGGGAGGAGGATGAGGTTGGTGAGAGAGAGGGTGAGAGAAAGGGGTTTTAGAGAGAGAGGGGGTTTTTGAGAGAGCAAGAGAGAGCGGGTGAGAGAGAGAGAGGAGGATGAGGGGGGTGAGAGAGAGAGGGTGAGAGAGAGGGGTTTTAGAGAGAGAGGGGTTTGAGAGAGCGAGAGAGAGTGGGTGAGAGAGAGAAGGATGGGGGGTGAGAGAGAGAGGGTTGAGAGAGAGGTGTTTTAGAGAGAGAGAGGTGGTTTGAGAGAGCGAGAGAGAGCGGGTAAGAGAGAGAGAGGAGGATGAGGGGGGTGAGAGAGAGAGGGTGAGAGAGAGGGGTTTTAGAGTGAGAGGGGTTTGAGAGAGCGAGAGAGAGTGGGTGAGAGAAAGAGAGGTGGATGAGGGGGTTGAGATGGAGAGGGTGACACAGGGGTTTTAGAGAGAGAGGGGGCTTGAGAGAGCGAGAGAGAACGGGTTAGAGAGAGAGGAGGATGAGGGAGTGAGACAGAGAGGGTGAGAGGAGAGAGGAGGATGTGTGGGTTGAGAGAGAGAGGGTAAGAGCGAAAGGGTTTAGAGAGAGAGGGTGTTTGAGAGAGCGAGAGAGAACGGGTGAGAGAGAGAGAGAGGAGGATGAGCGGAATGAGAGAGAGAGGGTGAGAGAGAGGGGTTGAGAGAGAGAGTTGGGGTTTGAGAGAGCGAGAGAGAGCGCTTGAGAGAGAGTGAGGAGGATGAGGGGGGTGAGAGAGAGAGGGTGAGAGCGAGGGGTTGAGAGAGAGAGGGGGTTTGAGAATACGAGAGAGAGTGGGTGAGAGAGAGAGAGGATAATGAGGGGTGTGCGAGAGAGAGAGGGTGAGAGAGAGGGGTTTTAGAGAGAGGGGGTTTGAGAGAGCGGGTGAGAGAGAGAGAAAAGGATGAGGGTGTGGGGGAGAGAGAGGGTGAGAGAGGGGGGTTTTAGAGAGAGAGGGGCTTTGAGAGAGCGAGAGAGCGGGTGAGAGAGAGAGAGGGGAATGAGTGGGGGTGAGAGAGAGGGTGAGAGAGAAGGGGCTTGAGAGAGCGAGAGAGAGCGGGTGAGGAGAGAGAGAGGAGGATGAGGGGGGTGATAGAGAGAGGGTGAGAGAGAGAGGGGTTGAGAGAGACAGGGGGTTTGAGAGAGCAAGAGAGAGCGGGTGAGAGAGGTTGAGGAGGATGAGGGGGTGAGAGAGAGAGGGTGAGAGAGAGGGATTTTGGAGAGTGAGAGTGTTTGAGAGAGCGAGGGAGAGCGGGTGAGAGAGAGGAGGATGACGGGCGTGAGAGAGAGAGGGTGAGAGGGAGGGGTTGAGAGAGAGCGAGGGGGTTTGAGAGAGCGCGGGTGAGAGAGAGAGGAGAATGAGGGGGATATGAGAGTGAGGGTGAGAGAGAGGGGTTGAGAGAGAGAGGGGGTTTGAGAGAGCGAGAGAGAGCGGGTGAGAGAGAGAGGAGGATGAGGGGGGTGAGAGAGAGAGGGTAAGAGAGAGGGGTTGAGAGCGAGAGGGGGTTTGAGAGAGCGAGTGAGAGCGGGTGAGAGAGAGAGAGAGGAGGATGAGGGGGGTGAGAGAGGGTGTGAGAGAAGGTGTTTGAGAGAGCAAGAGAGAGCGGGTGAGAGAGAGGGAGGAGAATGAGGGGGGTGAGAGAAAGAGGGTGAGAGAGAGGGTGTGAGAGAGAGGGGTTGAGAGAGAGAGGGGTTTGAGAGAGTGAGTGAGAGCGGTTGAGAGAGAGAGAGGAGGATGAGAGGGGTGAGAGAGGGTGTGAGAGAAGGAGTTTGAGAGAGCAAGAGAGAGCGTGTGTGAGAGAGAGAGGAGGATGAGGGTGGTGAGACAGAGAGGGTAAGAAAGGGGGGTTGAGAGAGAGAGGGGTTTGAGAGAGCGAGAGAAAGCGGGTGTGAGAGAGAGAGAGGAGAATAAGGGGAGTGAGAGAGAGAGGGTGAGAGAGAGGGGGTGAGAGAGAGAGGAAGATGAGGGGGGTGAGGGAGGGAGGGTGAGAGCGAGGGTGAGGAGGATGAGTGCCGTGGGAGAGTGTGGGTGAGAGAGAGAGAGGAGGATGAGGGGGGGTGAGAGAGAGGGTGAGAGAGAGGGGTTTTGGAGAGAGAGACGGTTTGAGAGAGCGAGAGAGAGCGGGCGAGAGAGAGAGAGGAGAATGAGGGGAGTGAGAGAGAGAGGATGAGAGAGAGGGGGTTTGAGAGAGCGAATGAGAGCGGGTGAGAGAGAGCGGGTGAGAGAGAGAGGAGGAGGAGGGGGTGATAGAGAGAGGGTGATGGTGAGGGGTAGAGAGAGAGGGGAGGTTTGAGAGAGCGAGAGAGAGCGGGTGAGAGAGAGGGGATGAGAGCGAGGGGTTGAGAGAGAGGGGGTTTGAGACAGCGAGTGAGAGCGGGTGAGAGAGAGAGAGAGGAGGATGAGGGGGGTGAGAGAGGGTGTGAGAGAAGGTGTTTGAGAGAGCAAGAGAGAGTGCGTGAGAGAGAGGGAGGAGGAGGAGGTTGGTGAGAGAGAGGGTGAGAGAAAGGGGTTTTAGAGAGAGAGGGGGTGTTTGAGAGAGCAAGAGAGAGCGGGTGGGAGAGAGGGAGGAAGATGAGGGGGGTGAGTGAGGGAGGGTGAGAGCGAGGGGTTGAGAGAGAGGGGGTTTGAGACAGCGAGTGAGAGTGCGTGAGAGAGAGGTAGGAGGATGAGGTTGGTGAGAGAGAGGGGTGAGAGAAAGGGGTTTTAGAGAGAGAGGGGGTTTTTGAGAGAGCGAGAGAGAGCGGGAGAGAGGAGGATGACGGGCGTGAGAGAGAGAGGGTGAGAGAGACGGGTTGAGAGAGAGAGAGGGCGTTTGAGAGAGCGAGAGAGCACGGGTGAGAGAGAGAGGATGATGAGGGGGATATGAGAGTGAGGGTGAGAGAGAGGGGTTGAGAGAGAGAGGGGGTTTGAGAGAGCGAGAGAGAGCGGGTGAGAGAGAGGGGTTGAGAGAGACATGGGGTTTGAGAGAGCGAGAGAGAGCGGATGAGAGAGGTTGAGGAGGATGAGCGGGGTGAGAGGGAGAGGGTGAGAGAGAGGGATTTTGGAGAGAGAGCGTTTGAGAGAGCGAGAGAGAGCGGGTGAGAGAGAGGAGGATGACGGGTGAGAGAGAGGAGGATGACGGGCGTGAGAGAGAGAGGGTGAGAGAGAGGGGTTGAGAGAGAGAGAGGGGGTTTGAGAGAGCGAGAGAGAGGAGGATGAGGGGGGTGAGAGAGAGAGGGTAAGAGAGAGGGGTTGAGAGAGAGGGGGGGTTTGAGAGAGCGAGTGAGAGCGGGTGAGAGACAGAGAGAGGAGGATGAGGGGGGTGAGAGAGGGTGTGAGAGAAGGTGTTTGAGAGAGCAAGAGAGAGCGGGTGAGAGAGAGGGAGGAGAATGAGGGGGGTGAGAGAAACAGGGTGGGAGAGGGGTTGAGAGAGAGAGGGGGTTTGAGAAAGCGAGAGAACGGGTGAGAGAGAGGAGGATGAGGGTGGTGAGAGAGAGGGGGTGAGAGAGGAGTTTTAGAGAGAGAGGGGGTTTTAGAGAGCGAGAGAAAGCGGGTGAGAGAGAGAGGAGAATAAGGGGAGTGAGAGAGAGAGGGTGAGAGAGAGGGGTTTAAGAGTGAGAGGGGGTTTGAGAGAGCGAGAGAGAGCGGGTGAGAGAGAGAGAGAGGAGGATGAGGGGAGTGAGAGAGAGAGGGTGAGAGAGAGGGGTTTAAGAGTGAGAGGGGTTTTCAGAGAGCGAGAGAGAGCGGGTGAGAGAGAGAGAGAGGAGGATGGGGGGGTGAGAGAGAGGGTGAGAGAGAAGGGTATAGAGGGAGACGGGGTTTGAGAGAGCGAGAGAGACCGGGTGAGAGAGAGAGAGGAGGATGAGGGGGTGAGAGAGAGAGGGTGAGAGAGAGGGATTTTAGAGTGAGAGGGGGTTTGAGAGAGCGAGAGAGAGCGGGTGAGAGAGAGAGAGGTGGATGAGGGGGTGAGAGAGAGAGAGGGTGAGATAGAGGGGTTTTAGAGAGAGAGGAGGTTTGAGAGAGCGAGAGAGAGCGGGTGAGAGAGAGAGAGAGGAGGATGTGGGGGGTGAGAGTGAGAGGGTGAGAGAGAGGCGTTTTAGAGAGAGAGGGGGTTTGAGAGAGTGAGAGAGAGCGGGTGAGAGAGAGAGAGGAGGATGAGGGGGTGAGATAGAGAGAGAGGGGGTTTGAGAGAGTGAGAGAGAGCGGGTGAGAGAGAGTGAGGAGGATGAGAGGGGTGAGAGAGAGAGGGTGAGAGAGAGGGGTTTTAGAGAGAGAGGGGGTTTGAGAGAGCGAGAGAGAGCGGGTGAGAGAGAGAGGAGGTTGAGGGGGGTGAGAGAGAGAGGGTCAGAGAGAAAGGGTTTAGAGAGAGAGGGTGTTTGAGAGAGCGAGAGAGAACGGGTGAGAGAGAGAGAGGAGGATGAGGGGGTTGAGAGAGAGGAGGTTTAGAAAGAGAGGGTGTTTGAGAGAGCGAGAGAGAGCGGGTGAGAGAGAGAGAGAGAGGAGGATGAGGGGGTGAGAGAGAGAGAGGGTGAGAGAGAGGGGTTGAGAGAGAGAGGGGGTTTGAGAGAGCGAGAGAGAGCGGGTGAGAGAGAGAGAGAGAGGAGGATGAGGGGGGTGAGAGAGAGAGGGTGAGAGAGAGGGGTTTTAGAGAGAGAGGGGTTTGAGAGAGCGAGAGAGAGTGGGTGAGAGAGAGAAGGATGGGGGGTGAGAGAGAGAGGGTTGAGAGAGAGGTGTTTTAGAGAGAGAGAGGTGGTTTGAGAGAGCGAGAGAGAGCGGGTAAGAGAGAGAGAGGAGGATGAGGGGGGTGAGAGAGAGAGGGTGAGAGAGAGGGGTTTTAGAGAGAGAGGGGTTTGAGAGAGCGAGAGAGAGTGGGTGAGAGAAAGAGAGGTGGATGAGGGGGTTGAGATAGAGAGCGTGAGACAGGGGTTTTAGAGAGAGAGGGGGCTTGAGAGAGCGAGAGAGAACGGGTTAGAGAGAGAGGAGGATGAGGGAGTGAGACAGAGAGGGTGAGAGGAGAGAGGAGGATGAGTGGGTTGAGAGAGAGAGGGTAAGAGCGAAAGGGTTTAGAGAGAGAGGGTGTTTGAGAGAGCGAGAGAGAACGGGTGAGAGAGAGAGAGGAGGATGAGCGGAATGAGAGAGAGAGGGTGAGAGAGAGGGGTTGAGAGAGAGAGTTGGGGTTTGAGAGAGCGAGAGAGAGCGCTTGAGAGAGAGTGAGGAGGATGAGGGGGGTGAGAGAGAGAGGGTGAGAGCGAGGGGTTGAGAGAGAGAGGGGGTTTGAGAATACGAGAGAGAGTGGGTGAGAGAGAGAGAGGATAATGAGGGGTGTGCGAGAGAGAGAGGGTGAGAGAGAGGGGTTTTAGAGAGAGGGGGTTTGAGAGAGCGGGTGAGAGAGAGAGAAAAGGATGAGGGTGTGGGGGAGAGAGAGGTTGAGAGAGGGGGGTTTTAGAGAGAGAGGGGCTTTGAGAGAGCGAGAGAGCGGGTGAGAGAGAGAGAGGGGAATGAGTGGGGGTGAGAGAGAGGGTGAGAGAGAGGGGGCTTGAGAGAGCGAGAGAGAGCGGGTGAGGAGAGAGAGAGGAGGAGGAGGGGGGTGATAGAGAGAGGGTGAGAGAGAGAGGGGTTGTGAGAGACAGGGGGTTTGAGAGAGCAAGAGAGAGCGGGTGAGAGAGGTTGAGTAGGATGAGGGGGTGAGAGAGAGAGGGTGAGAGAGAGGGATTTTGGAGAGTGAGAGGGTTTGAGAGAGCGAGGGAGAGCGGGTGAGAGAGAGGAGGAAGACGGGCGTGAGAGAGAGAGGGTGAGAGAGAGGGGTTGAGAGAGAGAGGGGGTTTGAGAGAGCGGGTGAGAGAGAGAGAAAAGGATGAGGGTGTGGGGGAGAGAGAGGTTGAGAGAGGGGGGTTTTAGAGAGAGAGGGGCTTTGAGAGAGCGAGAGAGCGGGTGAGAGAGAGAGAGGGGAATGAGTGGGGGTGAGAGAGAGGGTGAGAGAGAGGGGGCTTGAGAGAGCGAGAGAGAGCGGGTGAGGAGAGAGAGAGGAGGAGGAGGGGGGTGATAGAGAGAGGGTGAGAGAGAGAGGGGTTGAGAGAGACAGGGGGTTTGAGAGAGCAAGAGAGAGCGGGTGAGAGAGGTTGAGTAGGATGAGGGGGTGAGAGAGAGAGGGTGAGAGAGAGGGATTTTGGAGAGTGAGAGTGTTTGAGAGAGCGAGGGAGAGCGGGTGAGAGAGAGGAGGATGACGGGCGTGAGAGAGAGAGGGTGAGAGAGAGGGGTTGAGAGAGAGCGAGGGGGTTTGAGAGAGCGCGGGTGAGAGAGAGAGGAGAATGAGGGGGATATGAGAGTGAGGGTGAGAGAGAGGGGTTGAGAGAGAGGGGGTTTGAGAGAGCGAGAGAGAGCGGGTGAGAGAGAGAGGAGGATGATGGGGGGTGAGAGAGAGAGGGTAAGAGAGAGGGGTTGAGAGCGAGAGGGGGTTTGAGAGAGCGAGTGAGAGCGGGTGAGAGAGAGAGAGGAGGATGAGGGGGGTGAGAGAGGGTGTGAGAGAAAGTGTTTGAGAGAGCAAGAGAGAGCGGGTGAGAGAGAGGGAGGAGAATGAGGGGGTGAGAGAAAGAGGGTGAGAGAGAGGGGGTGAGAGAGAGGGGTTGAGAGAGAGAGGGGTTTGAGAGAGTGAGTGAGAGCGGGTGAGAGAGAGAGAGGAGGATGAGAGGGGTGAGAGAGGGTGTGAGAGAAGGAGTTTGAGAGAGCAAGAGAGAGCGTGTGTGAGAGAGAGAGGAGGATGAGGGTGGTGAGACAGAGAGGGTAAGAAAGGGGGGTTGAGAGAGAGAGGGGGTTTGAGAGAGCGAGTGAAAGCGGGTGAGAGAGAGAGAGGAGAATAAGGGGAGTGAGAGAGAGAGGGTGAGAGAGAGGGGTTTAAGAGTGAGAGGGGTTTTCAGAGAGCGAGAGAGAGCGGGTGAGAGAGAGAGAGAGGAGGATGGGGGGGTGAGAGAGAGGGTGAGAGAGAAGGGTATAGAGGGAGACGGGGTTTGAGAGAGCGAGAGAGAGCGGGTGAGAGAGAGAGAGGAGGATGAGGGGGGTGAGAGAGAGAGGGTGAGAGAGAGGGATTTTAGAGTGAGAGGGGGTTTGAGAGAGCGAGAGAGCGGGTGAGAGAGAGAGAGGTGGATGAGGGGGTGAGAGAGAGAGAGGGTGAGATAGAGGGGTTTTAGAGAGAGAGGAGGTTTGAGAGAGCGAGAGAGAGCGGGTGAGAGAGAGAGAGAGGAGGATGTGGGGGATGAGAGTGAGAGGGTGAGAGAGAGGCGTTTTAGAGAGAGAGGGGGTTTGAGAGAGTGAGAGAGAGCGGGTGAGAGAGAGAGAGGAGGATGAGGGGGTGAGATAGAGAGAGAGGGGGTTTGAGAGAGTGAGAGAGAGCGGGTGAGAGAGAGTGAGGAGGATGAGAGGGGTGAGAGAGAGAGGGTGAGAGAGAGGGGTTTTCGAGAGAGAGGGGGTTTGAGAGAGCGAGAGAGAGCGGGTGAGAGAGAGAGAGGAGGTTGAGGGGTGTGAGAGAGAGAGGGTCAGAGAGAAAGGGTTTAGAGAGAGAGGGTGTTTGAGAGAGCGAGAGAGAACGGGTGAGAGAGAGAGAGGAGGATGAGGGGGTTGAGAGAGAGGAGGTTTAGAAAGAGAGGGTGTTTGAGAGAGCGAGAGAGAGCGGGTGAGAGAGAGAGAGAGGGAGGAGGATGAGGGGGTGAGAGAGAGAGAGGGTGAGAGAGAGGGGTTGAGAGAGAGAGGGGGTTTGAGAGAGCGAGAGAGAGCGGGTGAGAGAGAGAGAGAGAGGAGGATGAGGGGAGTGAGAGAGAGAGGGTGAGAGAGAGGGGTTTAAGAGTGAGAGGCGTTTTGAGAGAGCGAGAGAGAGCGGGTGAGAGAGAGAGAGAGAGGAGGATGGGGGGGTGAGAGAGAGGGTGGGAGAGAAGGGTATAGAGGGAGACGGGGTTTGAGAGAGCGAGAGAGAGCGGGTGAGAGAGAGAGAGGAGGATGAGGGGGGTGAGAGAGAGAGGGTGAGAGAGAGGGATTTTAGAGTGAGAGGGGGTTTGAGAGAGCGAGAGAGAGCGGGTGAGAGAGAGAGAGAGAGGAGGATGAGGGGGTGAGAGGGAGAGAGAGTGTGAGAGAGAGAGGTTTTAGAGAGAGAGGAGGTTTGAGAGAGCGAGAGAGAGCGGGTGAGAGAGAGAGAGAGGAGGATGTGGGGGGTGAGAGTGAGAGGGTGAGAGAGAGGCGTTTTAGAGAGAGAGGGGGTTTGAGAGAGTGAGAGAGAGCGGGTGAGAGAGAGAGGAGGATGAGGGGGTGAGATAGAGAGAGAGGGGGTTTGAGAGAGCGAGAGAGAGCGGGTGAGAGAGAGAGAGGAGGATGAGAGGGGTGAGAGAGAGAGGGTGAGCGAGAGGGGTTTTAGAGAGAGAGAGGGGGTTTGAGAGAGCGAGAGAGAGCGGGTGAGAGAGAGAGAGGAGGTTGAGGGGGGTGAGAGAGAGAGGGTCAGAGCGAAAGGGTTAAGAGAGAGAGATTGTTTGAGAGAGCGAGAGAGAACGGGTGAGAGAGAGAAAGGAGGATGAGGGGGTTGAGAGAGAGGAGGTTTAGAAAGAGAGGGTGTTTGAGAGAGCAAGAGAGAGCGGGTGAGAGAGAGACAGGAGGAGGGGGTGATAGAGAGAGGGTGGGAGAGAGGGGTTGAGAGAGAGAGGGGGTTTGAGAGAGCGAGAGAGAGCGGGTGAGAGAGAGTGAGGAGGATGGGGGGATGGGAGAGAGGGTGAGAGAGAGGGGTTTTGGAGAGAGAGAGGGTTTGAGGGAGCGAGAGAGAGCGGGTGAGAGAGAGGAGGATGAGGGGCGTGAGAGAGAGAGTGTGAGAGAGAGTGGTTGAGAGAGAGAGGGGGTTTGAGAGAGCGGGTGAGAGGGAGCGGGAGAGGGAGAGAGAGGAGGATGAGGGGGGTGAGAGAGAGAGGGTGAGAGAGAGTGGTTTTAGAGAGAGAGGGGTTTGAGAGAGCGAGAGAGAGCGGGTGAGAGAGAGAGTGGAGAATGAGGGGGGTGAGAGAAAGAGGGTGAGAGAGAGGGGGTGAGAGAGAGGGGTTGAGAGAGAGAGGGGTTTGAGAGAGCGAGTGAGAGCGGGTGAGAGAGAGAGAGGAGGATGAGAGGGGTGAGAGAGGGTGTGAGAGAAGGAGTTTGAGAGAGCAAGAGAGAGCGTGTGTGAGAGAGAGAGGAGGATGAGGGTGGTGAGACAGAGAGGGTGAGAAAGGGGGGTTGAGAGAGAGAGGGGTTTGAGAGAGCGAGAGAGAGCGGGTGAGTGAGAGAGGGGGATGAGGGGGGAGAGAGAGAGAGGGTGAGAGAGAGGGGTTTTAGAGAGAGATGGGTTTGAGAGAGCGAGAGAGCGCGGGTGAGAGAGAGAGTGGAGAATGAGGGGGGTGAGAGAGAGAGGGTGAGAGAGAGGGGTTGAGAGAGAGAGGGGTTTGAGAGAGCGAGTGAGAGCGGGTGAAAGAGAGTGAGGAGGATGGGGGGATGGGAGAGAGGGTGAGAGAGAGGGGTTTTGGAGAGAGAGAGGGTTTGAGAGAGCGAGAGAGAGCGGGTGAGAGAGAGGAGGATGAGGGGCGTGAGAGAGAGAGTGTGAGAGAGAGTGGTTGAGAGAGAGAGGGGGTTTGAGAGAGCGGGTGAGAGGGAGCGGGAGAGAGAGAGAGAGGAGGATGAGGGGGGTGAGAGAGAGAGGGTGAGAGAGAGTGGTTTTAGAGAGAGAGGGGTTTGAGAGAGCGAGAGAGAGCGGGTGAGAGAGAGAGTGGAGAATGAGGGGGATGAGAGAAAGAGGGTGAGAGAGGGGGGGTGAGAGAGAGGGGATGAGAGAGAGAGGGGTTTGAGAGAGCGAGTGAGAGCGGGTGAGAGAGAGAGAGGAGGATGGGGTGGTGTGAGAGAGAAGGTGAGAGAGAGAGAAGAGGATGAGTGGGTTGAGAGAGAGAGGGTAAGAGCGAAAGGGTTTAGAGAGAGAGGGTGTTTGAGAGAGCGAGAGAGAATGGGTGAGAGAGAGAGAGAGGAGGATGAGTGGAATGAGAGAGAGAGGGTGAGAGAGAGGGGTTGAGAGAGAGAGTTGGGGTTTGAGAGAGCGAGAGAGAGCGCTTGAGAGAGAGTGAGGAGGATGAGGGGGGTGAGAGAGAGAGGGTGAGAGCGAGGGGTTGAGAGAGAGAGGGGGTTTGAGAATACGAGAGAGAGTGGGTGAGAGAGAGAGAGGATAATGAGGGGTGTGCGAGAGAGAGAGGGTGAGAGAGAGGGGTTTTAGAGAGAGGGGGTTTGAGAGAGCGGGTGAGAGAGAGAGAAAAGGATGAGGGTGTGGGGGAGAGAGAGGGTGAGAGAGGGGTGTTTTAGAGAGAGAGGGTCTTTGAGAGAGCGAGAGAGCGGGTGAGAGAGAGAGAGGGGAATGAGTGGGGGTGAGAGAGAGGGTGAGAAAGAGGGGGCTTGAGAGAGCGAGAGAGAGCGGGTGAGGAGAGAGAGAGGAGGAGGAGGGAGGTGATAGAGAGAGGGTGAGAGAGAGAGGGGTTGAGAGAGACAGGGGGTTTGAGAGAGCGAGAGAGAGCGGGTGAGAGAGGTTGAGGCGGATGAGGGCCGTGGGAGAGAGTGGGTGAGAGAGAGAGGAGGATGAGGGGTGTGAGAGAGAGGGTTTGAGAGAGCAAGAAGGAGCGGGTGAGAGAGGTGGAGGAGGATGAGGGCCGTGGGAGAGAGAGGGTGAGAGAGAGAGAGGAGGATGAGGGGTGTGAGAGAGAGGGTGAGAGAGAGGGGTTTTGGAGAGAGAGAGGGTTTGAGAGAGCGAGAGAGAGCGGGTGAGAGAGAGAGAGGAGAATGAGGGGAGTGAGAGAGAGAGGATGAGAGAGAGGGGGTTTGAGAGAGCGAATGAGAGCGGGTGAGAGAAAGCGGGTGAGAGAGAGAGAGAGGAGGAGGAGGGGGGGTGAGAGAGAGAGGGTGAGAGCGAGGGGTTGAGAGAGAGGGGGTTTGAGACAGCGAGTGAGAGTGCGTGAGAGAGAGGGAGGAGGAGGAGGTTGGTGTGAGAGAGGGTGAGAGAAAGGGGTTTTAGAGAGAGAGGGGGTGTTTGAGAGAGCAAGAGAGAGCGGGTGAGAGAGAGGGAGGAAGATGAGGGGGGTGAGGGAGGGAGGGTGAGAGCGAGGGGTTGAGAGAGAGGGGGTTTGAGACAGCGAGTGAGAGTGCGTGAGAGAGAGGGAGGAGGATGAGGTTGGTGAGAGAGAGGGTGAGAGAAAGGGGTTTTAGAGAGAGAGGGGGTTTTTGAGAGAGCAAGAGAGAGCGGGTGAGAGAGAGAGAGGAGGATGAGGGGGGTGAGAGAGAGAGGGTGAGAGAGAGGGGTTTTAGAGAGAGAGGGGTTTGAGAGAGCGAGAGAGAGTGGGTGAGAGAGAGAAGGATGGGGGGTGAGAGAGAGAGGGTTGAGAGAGAGGTGTTTTAGAGAGAGAGAGGTGGTTTGAGAGAGCGAGAGAGAGCGGGTAAGAGAGAGAGAGGAGGATGAGGGGGGTGAGAGAGAGAGGGTGAGAGAGAGGGGTTTTAGAGTGAGAGGGGTTTGAGAGAGCGAGAGAGAGTGGGTGAGAGAAAGAGAGGTGGATGAGGGGGTTGAGATGGAGAGGGTGACACAGGGGTTTTAGAGAGAGAGGGGGCTTGAGAGAGCGAGAGAGAACGGGTTAGAGAGAGAGGAGGATGAGGGAGTGAGACAGAGAGGGTGAGAGGAGAGAGGAGGATGAGTGGGTTGAGAGAGAGAGGGTAAGAGCGAAAGGGTTTAGAGAGAGAGGGTGTTTGAGAGAGCGAGAGAGAACGGGTGAGAGAGAGAGAGAGGAGGATGAGCGGAATGAGAGAGAGAGGGTGAGAGAGAGGGGTTGAGAGAGAGAGTTGGGGTTTGAGAGAGCGAGAGAGAGCGCTTGAGAGAGAGTGAGGAGGATGAGGGGGGTGAGAGAGAGAGGGTGAGAGCGAGGGGTTGAGAGAGAGAGGGGGTTTGAGAATACGAGAGAGAGTGGGTGAGAGAGAGAGAGGATAATGAGGGGTGTGCGAGAGAGAGAGGGTGAGAGAGAGGGGTTTTAGAGAGAGGGGGTTTGAGAGAGCGGGTGAGAGAGAGAGAAAAGGATGAGGGTGTGGGGGAGAGAGAGGGTGAGAGAGGGGGGTTTTAGAGAGAGAGGGGCTTTGAGAGAGCGAGAGAGCGGGTGAGAGAGAGAGAGGGGAATGAGTGGGGGTGAGAGAGAGGGTGAGAGAGAAGGGGCTTGAGAGAGCGAGAGAGAGCGGGTGAGGAGAGAGAGAGGAGGATGAGGGGGGTGATAGAGAGAGGGTGAGAGAGAGAGGGGTTGAGAGAGACAGGGGGTTTGAGAGAGCAAGAGAGAGCGGGTGAGAGAGGTTGAGGAGGATGAGGGGGTGAGAGAGAGAGGGTGAGAGAGAGGGATTTTGGAGAGTGAGAGTGTTTGAGAGAGCGAGGGAGAGCGGGTGAGAGAGAGGAGGATGACGGGCGTGAGAGAGAGAGGGTGAGAGAGAGGGGTTGAGAGAGAGCGAGGGGGTTTGAGAGAGCGCGGGTGAGAGAGAGAGGAGAATGAGGGGGATATGAGAGTGAGGGTGACAGAGAGGGGTTGAGAGAGAGAGGGGGTTTGAGAGAGCGAGAGAGAGCGGGTGAGAGAGAGAGGAGGATGAGGGGGGTGAGAGAGAGAGGGTAAGAGAGAGGGGTTGAGAGCGAGAGGGGGTTTGAGAGAGCGAGTGAGAGCGGGTGAGAGAGAGAGAGAGGAGGATGAGGGGGGTGAGAGAGGGTGTGAGAGAAGGTGTTTGAGAGAGCAAGAGAGAGCGGGTGAGAGAGAGGGAGGAGAATGAGGGGGGTGAGAGAAAGAGGGTGAGAGAGAGGGTGTGAGAGAGAGGGGTTGAGAGAGAGAGGGGTTTGAGAGAGTGAGTGAGAGCGGTTGAGAGAGAGAGAGGAGGATGAGAGGGGTGAGAGAGGGTGTGAGAGAAGGAGTTTGAGAGAGCAAGAGAGAGCGTGTGTGAGAGAGAGAGGAGGATGAGGGTGGTGAGACAGAGAGGGTAAGAAAGGGGGGTTGAGAGAGAGAGGGGGTTTGAGAGAGCGAGAGAAAGCGGGTGTGAGAGAGAGAGAGGAGAATAAGGGGAGTGAGAGAGAGAGGGTGAGAGAGAGGGGGTGAGAGAGAGAGGAAGATGAGGGGGGTGAGGGAGGGAGGGTGAGAGCGAGGGTGAGGAGGATGAGTGCCGTGGGAGAGTGTGGGTGAGAGAGAGAGAGGAGGATGAGGGGGGTGAGAGAGAGGGTGAGAGAGAGGGGTTTTGGAGAGAGAGACGGTTTGAGAGAGCGAGAGAGAGCGGGCGAGAGAGAGAGAGGAGAATGAGGGGAGTGAGAGAGAGAGGATGAGAGAGAGGGGGTTTGAGAGAGCGAATGAGAGCGGGTGAGAGAGAGCGGGTGAGAGAGAGAGGAGGAGGAGGGGGTGATAGAGAGAGGGTGATGGTGAGGGGTAGAGAGAGAGGGGAGGTTTGAGAGAGCGAGAGAGAGCGGGTGAGAGAGAGGGGGTGAGAGCGAGGGGTTGAGAGAGAGGGGGTTTGAGACAGCGAGTGAGAGCGGGTGAGAGAGAGAGAGAGGAGGATGAGGGGGGTGAGAGAGGGTGTGAGAGAAGGTGTTTGAGAGAGCAAGAGAGAGTGCGTGAGAGAGAGGGAGGAGGAGGAGGTTGGTGAGAGAGAGGGTGAGAGAAAGGGGTTTTAGAGAGAGAGGGGGTGTTTGAGAGAGCAAGAGAGAGCGGGTGAGAGAGAGGGAGGAAGATGAGGGGGGTGAGGGAGGGAGGGTGAGAGCGAGGGGTTGAGAGAGAGGGGGTTTGAGACAGCGAGTGAGAGTGCGTGAGAGAGAGGGAGGAGGATGAGGTTGGTGAGAGAGAGGGTGAGAGAAAGGGGTTTTAGAGAGAGAGGGGGTTTTTGAGAGAGCGAGAGAGAGCGGGAGAGAGGAGGATGACGGGCGTGAGAGAGAGAGGGTGAGAGAGACGGGTTGAGAGAGAGAGAGGGGGTTTGAGAGAGCGAGAGAGCACGGGTGAGAGAGAGAGGAGGATGAGGGGGATATGAGAGTGAGGGTGAGAGAGAGGGGTTGAGAGAGAGAGGGGGTTTGAGAGAGCGAGAGAGAGCGGGTGAGAGAGAGGGGTTGAGAGAGACATGGGGTTTGAGAGAGCGAGAGAGAGCGGATGAGAGAGGTTGAGGAGGATGAGCGGGGTGAGAGGGAGAGGGTGAGAGAGAGGGATTTTGGAGAGAGAGCGTTTGAGAGAGCGAGAGAGAGCGGGTGAGAGAGAGGAGGATGACGGGTGAGAGAGAGGAGGATGACGGGCGTGAGAGAGAGAGGGTGAGAGAGAGGGGTTGAGAGAGAGAGAGGGGGTTTGAGAGAGCGAGAGAGAGGAGGATGAGGGGGGTGAGAGAGAGAGGGTAAGAGAGAGGGGTTGAGAGAGAGGGGGTGTTTGAGAGAGCGAGTGAGAGCGGGTGAGAGACAGAGAGAGGAGGATGAGGGGGGTGAGAGAGGGTGTGAGAGAAGGTGTTTGAGAGAGCAAGAGAGAGCGGGTGAGAGAGAGGGAGGAGAATGAGGGGGGTGAGAGAAACAGGGTGGGAGAGGGGTTGAGAGAGAGAGGGGGTTTGAGAAAGCGAGAGAACGGGTGAGAGAGAGGAGGATGAGGGTGGTGAGAGAGAGAGGGTGAGAGAGGAGTTTTAGAGAGAGAGGGGGTTTTAGAGAGCGAGAGAAAGCGGGTGAGAGAGAGAGGAGAATAAGGGGAGTGAGAGAGAGAGGGTGAGAGAGAGGGGTTTAAGAGTGAGAGGGGGTTTGAGAGAGCGAGAGAGAGCGGGTGAGAGAGAGAGAGAGGAGGATGAGGGGAGTGAGAGAGAGAGGGTGAGAGAGAGGGGTTTAAGAGTGAGAGGGGTTTTCAGAGAGCGAGAGAGAGCGGGTGAGAGAGAGAGAGAGGAGGATGGGGGGGTGAGAGAGAGGGTGAGAGAGAAGGGTATAGAGGGAGACGGGGTTTGAGAGAGCGAGAGAGAGCGGGTGAGAGAGAGAGAGGAGGATGAGGGGGTGAGAGAGAGAGGGTGAGAGAGAGGGATTTTAGAGTGAGAGGGGGTTTGAGAGAGCGAGAGAGAGCGGGTGAGAGAGAGAGAGGTGGATGAGGGGGTGAGAGAGAGAGAGGGTGAGATAGAGGGGTTTTAGAGAGAGAGGAGGTTTGAGAGAGCGAGAGAGAGCGGGTGAGAGAGAGAGAGAGGAGGATGTGGGGGGTGAGAGTGAGAGGGTGAGAGAGAGGCGTTTTAGAGAGAGAGGGGGTTTGAGAGAGTGAGAGAGAGCGGGTGAGAGAGAGAGAGGAGGATGAGGGGGTGAGATAGAGAGAGAGGGGGTTTGAGAGAGTGAGAGAGAGCGGGTGAGAGAGAGTGAGGAGGATGAGAGGGGTGAGAGAGAGAGGGTGAGAGAGAGGGGTTTTAGAGAGAGAGGGGGTTTGAGAGAGCGAGAGAGAGCGGGTGAGAGAGAGAGGAGGTTGAGGGGGGTGAGAGAGAGAGGGTCAGAGAGAAAGGGTTTAGAGAGAGAGGGTGTTTGAGAGAGCGAGAGAGAACGGGTGAGAGAGAGAGAGGAGGATGAGGGGGTTGAGAGAGAGGAGGTTTAGAAAGAGAGGGTGTTTGAGAGAGCGAGAGAGAGCGGGTGAGAGAGAGAGAGGAGGATGAGGGGGTGAGAGAGAGAGAGGGTGAGAGAGAGGGGTTGAGAGCGAGAGGGGGTTTGAGAGAGCGAGAGAGAGCGGGTGAGAGAGAGAGAGAGAGGAGGATGAGGGGGATGAGAGAGAGAGGGTGAGAGAGAGGGGTTTTAGAGAGAGAGGGGTTTGAGAGAGCGAGAGAGAGTGGGTGAGAGAGAGAAGGATGGGGGGTGAGAGAGAGAGGGTTGAGAGAGAGGTGTTTTAGAGAGAGAGAGGTGGTTTGAGAGAGCGAGAGAGAGCGGGTAAGAGAGAGAGAGGAGGATGATGGGGGTGAGAGAGAGAGGGTGAGAGAGAGGGGTTTTAGAGAGAGAGGGGTTTGAGAGAGCGAGAGAGAGTGGGTGAGAGAAAGAGAGGTGGATGAGGGGGTTGAGATAGAGAGCGTGAGACAGGGGTTTTAGAGAGAGAGGGGGCTTGAGAGAGCGAGAGAGAACGGGTTAGAGAGAGAGGAGGATGAGGGAGTGAGACAGAGAGGGTGAGAGGAGAGAGGAGGATGAGTGGGTTGAGAGAGAGAGGGTAAGAGCGAAAGGGTTTAGAGAGAGAGGGTGTTTGAGAGAGCGAGAGAGAACGGGTGAGAGAGAGAGAGGAGGATGAGCGGAATGAGAGAGAGAGGGTGAGAGAGAGGGGTTGAGAGAGAGAGTTGGGGTTTGAGAGAGCGCGAGAGAGCGCTTGAGAGAGAGTGAGGAGGATGAGGGGGGTGAGAGAGAGAGGGTGAGAGCGAGGGGTTGAGAGAGAGAGGGGGTTTGAGAATACGAGAGAGAGTGGGTGAGAGAGAGAGAGGATAATGAGGGGTGTGCGAGAGAGAGAGGGTGAGAGAGAGGGGTTTTAGAGAGAGGGGGTTTGAGAGAGCGGGTGAGAGAGAGAGAAAAGGATGAGGGTGTGGGGGAGAGAGAGGTTGAGAGAGGGGGGTTTTAGAGAGAGAGGGGCTTTGAGAGAGCGAGAGAGCGGGTGAGAGAGAGAGAGGGGAATGAGTGGGGGTGAGAGAGAGGGTGAGAGAGAGGGGGCTTGAGAGAGCGAGAGAGAGCGGGTGAGGAGAGAGAGAGGAGGAGGAGGGGGGTGATAGAGAGAGGGTGAGAGACAGAGGGGTTGTGAGAGACAGGGGGTTTGAGAGAGCAAGAGAGAGCGGGTGAGAGAGGTTGAGTAGGATGAGGGGGTGAGAGAGAGAGGGTGAGAGAGAGGGATTTTGGAGAGTGAGAGGGTTTGAGAGAGCGAGGGAGAGCGGGTGAGAGAGAGGAGGAAGACGGGCGTGAGAGAGAGAGGGTGAGAGAGAGGGGTTGAGAGAGAGAGGGGGTTTGAGAGAGCGGGTGAGAGAGAGAGAAAAGGATGAGGGTGTGGGGGAGAGAGAGGTTGAGAGAGGGGGGTTTTAGAGAGAGAGGGGCTTTGAGAGAGCGAGAGAGCGGGTGAGAGAGAGAGAGGGGAATGAGTGGGGGTGAGAGAGAGGGTGAGAGAGAGGGGGCTTGAGAGAGCGAGAGAGAGCGGGTGAGGAGAGAGAGAGGAGGAGGAGGGGGGTGATAGAGAGAGGGTGAGAGAGAGAGGGGTTGAGAGAGACAGGGGGTTTGAGAGAGCAAGAGAGAGCGGGTGAGAGAGGTTGAGTAGGATGAGGGGGTGAGAGAGAGAGGGTGAGAGAGAGGGATTTTGGAGAGTGAGAGTGTTTGAGAGAGCGAGGGAGAGCGGGTGAGAGAGAGGAGGATGACGGGCGTGAGAGAGAGAGGGTGAGAGAGAGGGGTTGAGAGAGAGCGAGGGGGTTTGAGAGAGCGCGGGTGAGAGAGAGAGGAGAATGAGGGGGATATGAGAGTGAGGGTGAGAGAGAGGGGTTGAGAGAGAGGGGGTTTGAGAGAGCGAGAGAGAGCGGGTGAGAGAGAGAGGAGGATGATGGGGGTGAGAGAGAGAGGGTAAGAGAGAGGGGTTGAGAGCGAGAGGGGGTTTGAGAGAGCGAGTGAGAGCGGGTGAGAGAGAGAGAGGAGGATGAGGGGGGTGAGAGAGGGTGTGAGAGAAGGTGTTTGAGAGAGCAAGAGAGAGCGGGTGAGAGAGAGGGAGGAGAATGAGGGGGGTGAGAGAAAGAGGGTGAGAGAGAGGGGGTGAGAGAGAGGGGTTGAGAGAGAGAGGGGTTTGAGAGAGTGAGTGAGAGCGGGTGAGAGAGAGAGAGGAGGATGAGAGGGGTGAGAGAGGGTGTGAGAGAAGGAGTTTGAGAGAGCAAGAGAGAGCGTGTGTGAGAGAGAGAGGAGGATGAGGGTGGTGAGACAGAGAGGGTAAGAAAGGGGGGTTGAGAGAGAGAGGGGGTTTGAGAGAGCGAGTGAAAGCGGGTGAGAGAGAGAGAGGAGAATAAGGGGAGTGAGAGAGAGAGGGTGAGAGAGAGGGGGTGAGAGAGAGAGGAAGATGAGGGGGGTGAGGGAGGGAGGGTGAGAGCGAGGGTGAGGAGGATGAGGGCCGTGGGAGAGTGTGGGTGAGAGAGAGAGAGGAGGATGAGGGGGGTGAGAGAGAGGGTGAGAGAGAGGGGTTTTGGAGAGAGAGACGGTTTGAGAGAGCGAGAGAGAGCGGGCGAGAGAGAGAGAGGAGAATGAGGGGAGTGAGAGAGAGAGGATGAGAGAGAGGGGGTTTGAGAGAGCGAATGAGAGCGGGTGAGAGAGAGAGAGAGGAGGAGGAGGGGGGTGATAGAGAGAGGGTGAGGGTGAGGGGTTGAGAGAGAGGGGAGGTTTGAGAGAGCGAGAGAGAGCGGGTGAGAGAGAGAGGGTGAGAGCGAGGGGTTGAGAGAGAGGGGGTTTGAGACAGCGAGTGAGAGCGGGTGAGAGAGAGAGAGAGGAGGATGAGGGGGGTGAGAGAGGGTGTGAGAGAAGGTGTTTGAGAGAGCAAGAGAGAGTGCGTGAGAGAGAGGGAGGAGGAGGAGGTTGGTGAGAGAGAGGGTGAGAGAAAGGGGTTTTAGAGAGAGAGGGGGTGTTTGAGAGAGCAAGAGAGAGCGGGTGAGAGAGAGGGAGGAAGATGAGGGGGGTGAGGGAGGGAGGGTGAGAGCGAGGGGTTGAGAGAGAGGGGGTTTGAGACAGCGAGTGAGAGTGCGTGAGAGAGAGAGAGGAGGATGAGGTTGGTGAGAGAGAGGGTGAGAGAAAGGGGTTTGAGAGAGAGAGGGGGTTTTTGAGAGAGCGAGAGAGAGCGGAAGAGAGGAGGATGACGGGCGTGAGAGAGAGAGGGTGAGAGAGACGGGTTGAGAGAGAGAGAGGGGGTTTGAGAGAGCGAGAGAGCACGGGTGAGAGAGAGAGGAGGATGAGGGGGATATGAGAGTGAGGGTGAGAGAGAGGGGTTGAGAGAGAGAGGGGGTTTGAGAGAGCGAGAGAGAGCGGGTGAGAGAGAGGGGTTGAGAGAGACAGGGGGTTTGAGAGAGCGAGAGAGAGCGGGTGAGAGAGGTTGAGGAGGATGAGCGGGGTGAGAGGGAGAGGGTGAGAGAGAGGGATTTTGGAGAGAGAGCGTTTGAGAGAGCGAGAGAGAGCGGGTGAGAGAGAGGAGGATGACGGGTGAGAGAGAGGAGGATGACGGGCGTGAGAGAGAGAGGGTGAGAGAGAGGGGTTGAGAGAGAGAGAGGGGGTTTGAGAGAGCGAGAGAGAGGAGGATGAGGGGGGTGAGAGAGAGAGGGTAAGAGAGAGGGGTTGAGAGAGAGGGGGGGTTTGAGAGAGCGAGTGAGAGCGGGTGAGAGACAGAGAGAGGAGGATGAGGGGGGTGAGAGAGGGTGTGAGAGAAGGTGTTTGAGAGAGCAAGAGAGAGCGGGTGAGAGAGAGGGAGGAGAATGAGGGGGTGAGAGAAACAGGGTGGGAGAGGGGTTGAGAGAGAGAGGGGGTTTGAGAAAGCGAGAGAACGGGTGAGAGAGAGGAGGATGAGGGTGGTGAGAGAGAGAGGGTGAGAGAGGAGTTTTAGAGAGAGAGGGTGTTTTAGAGAGCGAGAGAAAGCGGGTGAGAGAGAGAGAGGAGAATAAGGGGAGTGAGAGAGAGAGGGTGAGAGAGAGGGATTTTAGAGTGAGAGGGGGTTTGAGAGAGCGAGAGAGCGGGTGAGAGAGAGAGAGGTGGATGAGGGGGTGAGAGAGAGAGAGGGTGAGATAGAGGGGTTTTAGAGAGAGAGGAGGTTTGAGAGAGCGAGAGAGAGCGGGTGAGAGAGAGAGAGAGGAGGATGGGGGGGTGAGAGAGAGGGTGAGAGAGAAGGGTATAGAGGGAGACGGGGTTTGAGAGAGCGAGAGAGAGCGGGTGAGAGAGAGAGAGGAGGATGAGGGGGGTGAGAGAGAGAGGGTGAGAGAGAGGGATTTTAGAGTGAGAGGGGGTTTGAGAGAGCGAGAGAGCGGGTGAGAGAGAGAGAGGTGGATGAGGGGGTGAGAGAGAGAGAGGGTGAGATAGAGGGGTTTTAGAGAGAGAGGAGGTTTGAGAGAGCGAGAGAGAGCGGGTGAGAGAGAGAGAGAGGAGGATGTGGGGGATGAGAGTGAGAGGGTGAGAGAGAGGCGTTTTAGAGAGAGAGGGGGTTTGAGAGAGTGAGAGAGAGCGGGTGAGAGAGAGAGAGGAGGATGAGGGGGTGAGATAGAGAGAGAGGGGGTTTGAGAGAGTGAGAGAGAGCGGGTGAGAGAGAGTGAGGAGGATGAGAGGGGTGAGAGAGAGAGGGTGAGAGAGAGGGGTTTTCGAGAGAGAGGGGGTTTGAGAGAGCGAGAGAGAGCGGGTGAGAGAGAGAGAGGAGGTTGAGGGGTGTGAGAGAGAGAGGGTCAGAGAGAAAGGGTTTAGAGAGAGAGGGTGTTTGAGAGAGCGAGAGAGAACGGGTGAGAGAGAGAGAGGAGGATGAGGGGGTTGAGAGAGAGGAGGTTTAGAAAGAGAGGGTGTTTGAGAGAGCGAGAGAGAGCGGGTGAGAGAGAGAGAGAGGGAGGAGGATGAGGGGGTGAGAGAGAGAGAGGGTGAGAGAGAGGGGTTGAGAGAGAGAGGGGGTTTGAGAGAGCGAGAGAGAGCGGGTGAGAGAGAGAGAGAGAGGAGGATGAGGGGAGTGAGAGAGAGAGGGTGAGAGAGAGGGGTTTAAGAGTGAGAGGCGTTTTGAGAGAGCGAGAGAGAGCGGGTGAGAGAGAGAGAGAGAGGAGGATGGGGGGGTGAGAGAGAGGGTGAGAGAGAAGGGTATAGAGGGAGACGGGGTTTGAGAGAGCGAGAGAGAGCGGGTGAGAGAGAGAGAGGAGGATGAGGGGGGTGAGAGAGAGAGGGTGAGAGAGAGGGATTTTAGAGTGAGAGGGGGTTTGAGAGAGCGAGAGAGAGCGGGTGAGAGAGAGAGAGAGAGGAGGATGAGGGGGTGAGAGGGAGAGAGAGTGTGAGAGAGAGAGGTTTTAGAGAGAGAGGAGGTTTGAGAGAGCGAGAGAGAGCGGGTGAGAGAGAGAGAGAGGAGGATGTGGGGGGTGAGAGTGAGAGGGTGAGAGAGAGGCGTTTTAGAGAGAGAGGGGGTTTGAGAGAGTGAGAGAGAGCGGGTGAGAGAGAGAGGAGGATGAGGGGGTGAGATAGAGAGAGAGGGGGTTTGAGAGAGCGAGAGAGAGCGGGTGAGAGAGAGAGAGGAGGATGAGAGGGGTGAGAGAGAGAGGGTGAGCGAGAGGGGTTTTAGAGAGAGAGAGGGGGTTTGAGAGAGCGAGAGAGAGCGGGTGAGAGAGAGAGAGGAGGTTGAGGGGGGTGAGAGAGAGAGGGTCAGAGCGAAAGGGTTAAGAGAGAGAGATTGTTTGAGAGAGCGAGAGAGAACGGGTGAGAGAGAGAAAGGAGGATGAGGGGGTTGAGAGAGAGGAGGTTTAGAAAGAGAGGGTGTTTGAGAGAGCAAGAGAGAGCGGGTGAGAGAGAGACAGGAGGAGGGGGTGATAGAGAGAGGGTGGGAGAGAGGGGTTGAGAGAGAGAGGGGGTTTGAGAGAGCGAGAGAGAGCGGGTGAGAGAGAGTGAGGAGGATGGGGGGATGGGAGAGAGGGTGAGAGAGAGGGGTTTTGGAGAGAGAGAGGGTTTGAGGGAGCGAGAGAGAGCGGGTGAGAGAGAGGAGGATGAGGGGCGTGAGAGAGAGAGTGTGAGAGAGAGTGGTTGAGAGAGAGAGGGGGTTTGAGAGAGCGGGTGAGAGGGAGCGGGAGAGGGAGAGAGAGGAGGATGAGGGGGGTGAGAGAGAGAGGGTGAGAGAGAGTGGTTTTAGAGAGAGAGGGGTTTGAGAGAGCGAGAGAGAGCGGGTGAGAGAGAGAGTGGAGAATGAGGGGGGTGAGAGAAAGAGGGTGAGAGAGAGGGGGTGAGAGAGAGGGGTTGAGAGAGAGAGGGGTTTGAGAGAGCGAGTGAGAGCGGGTGAGAGAGAGAGAGGAGGATGAGAGGGGTGAGAGAGGGTGTGAGAGAAGGAGTTTGAGAGAGCAAGAGAGAGCGTGTGTGAGAGAGAGAGGAGGATGAGGGTGGTGAGACAGAGAGGGTGAGAAAGGGGGGTTGAGAGAGAGAGGGGTTTGAGAGAGCGAGAGAGAGCGGGTGAGTGAGAGAGGGGGATGAGGGGGGAGAGAGAGAGAGGGTGAGAGAGAGGGGTTTTAGAGAGAGATGGGTTTGAGAGAGCGAGAGAGCGCGGGTGAGAGAGAGAGTGGAGAATGAGGGGGGTGAGAGAGAGAGGGTGAGAGAGAGGGGTTGAGAGAGAGAGGGGTTTGAGAGAGCGAGTGAGAGAGGGTGAAAGAGAGTGAGGAGGATGGGGGGATGGGAGAGAGGGTGAGAGAGAGGGGTTTTGGAGAGAGAGAGGGTTTGAGAGAGCGAGAGAGAGCGGGTGAGAGAGAGGAGGATGAGGGGCGTGAGAGAGAGAGTGTGAGAGAGAGTGGTTGAGAGAGAGAGGGGGTTTGAGAGAGCGGGTGAGAGGGAGCGGGAGAGAGAGAGAGAGGAGGATGAGGGGGGTGAGAGAGAGAGGGTGAGAGAGAGTGGTTTTAGAGAGAGAGGGGTTTGAGAGAGCGAGAGAGAGCGGGTGAGAGAGAGAGTGGAGAATGAGGGGGATGAGAGAAAGAGGGTGAGAGAGGGGGGGTGAGAGAGAGGGGATGAGAGAGAGAGGGGTTTGAGAGAGCGAGTGAGAGCGGGTGAGAGAGAGAGAGGAGGATGAGAGGGGTGAGAGAGGGTGTGAGAGAAGGAGTTTGAGAGAGCAAGAGAGAGCGTGTGTGAGAGAGAGAGGAGGATGAGGGTGGTGAGACAGAGAGGGTGAGAAAGGGGGGTTGAGAGAGAGATGGGGTTTGAGAGAGCGAGAGAGAGCGGGTGAGTGAGAGAGGGGGATGAGGGGGGAGAGAGAGAGAGGGTGAGAGAGAGGGGTTTTAGAGAGAGATGGGTTTGAGAGAGCGAGAGAGCGCGGGTGAGAGAGAGTGGAGAATGAGGGGGTGAGAGAGAGAGGGTGAGAGAGAGGGGTTGAGAGAGAGTGAGGATGATGTGGGGGTTGAGAGAGAGAGAGGGTGAGAGAGAGGGGTTTTAGAGAAGAGAGGGGTTTGAGAGCGAGAAAGAGCGGGTGAGAGAGAGAGAGGAGGATGAGGGCGAGTGAGAGAGAGAGGTTGAGAGAGAGGGGGTTTGAGACAGCGAGAGAGAGCGGGTGAGAGAGGTTGAGGAGGATGAGGGCCGTGGGAGAGAGTGGGTGAGAGAGAAGGGTTGAGGGGCTGGACTAGAGAGGGTGAGAGAGAGAGTGGCTTTAGAGAGAGAGGGGTTTGAGAGAGCGAGAGAGAGTGGGTGAGAGAGAGTGAGGATGATGATGGGGTTGAGAGAGAGAGAGGGTGAGAGAGAGGGGTTTTAGAGAGAGAGAGGGGTTTGAGAGCGAGAGAGAGCGGGTGAGAGAGAGAGAGGAGGATGAGGGCGAGTGAGAGAGAGAGGTTGAGAGAGAGGGGGTTTGAGACAGCGAGAGAGAGCGGGTGAGAGAGGTTGAGGAGGATGAGGGCCGTGGGAGAGAGTGGGTGAGAGAGAAGGGTTGAGGGGCTGGACTAGAGAGGGTGAGAGAGAGAGTGGCTTTAGAGAGAGAGGGGTTTGAGAGAGCGAGAGAGAGCGGGTGCGAGAGGTTGAGGAGGATGAGGGGGGTGAGAGAGAGAGGGTGAGAGAGGGGGATTTTGGAGAGAGAGAGGCTTTGAGAGAGCGAGAGAGAGCGGGTGAGAGAGAGGAGGATGACGGGCATGAGAGAGAGAGGGTGAGAGAGAAGTGTTGAGAGAGAGGGGGTTTGAGAGAGCGAGAGAGCTCGGGTGAGAGAGTGAGGAGGATGTGGGGGATATGTGAGTGAGGGTGAGAGAGAGGGGTTGAGAGAGAGAGGGGGTTTGAGAGAGCGAGAGAGAGCGGGTGAGAGAGAGAGAGGAGGATGAGGGGGGTGAGAGAGGGTGTGCGAGAAGGTGTTTGAGAGAGCAAGAGAGAGCGGGTGAGAGAGAGAGAGGAGGATGAGGGGGGATGAGAGAGGGTGAGAGAGAAGATGTTTGAGAGAGCAAGAGAAAGCGGGTGAGAGAGAGAGAGAGAGGAGGATGAGAGGGGTGTGAGAGAGAGGGTGAGAGCGAGGGGTTGAGAGAGAGGGGGGGTTTGAGAGAGCGAGAGAGAGCGGGTGAGAGAGGTTGAGGAGGATGTGGGCCGTGGGAGAGAGTGGGTGAGAGAGAGAGAGGAGGATGAGAGGTGTGAGAGGGAGGGTTTGAGAGAGCGAGAGAGAGCGGTTGAGAGAGGTTGAGGAGGATGAGGGCCGTGGGAGAGTGTGGGTGAGAGAGAGAGAGGAGGATGAGGGGGGTGAGAGAGAGGGTGAGAGAGAGGGGTTTTGGAGAGAGAGACGGTTTGAGAGAGCGAGAGAGAGCGGGTGAGAGAGAGAGAGGAGAATGAGGGCCGTGGGAGAGAGTGGGTGAGAGAGAAGGGTTGAGCGGCTGGACTAGAGAGGGTGAGAGAGAGTGGTTTTAGAGAGAGAGGGGTTTGAGAGAGCGAGAGAGAGCGGGTGAGAGAGGTTGAGGAGGATGAGGGCCGTGGGAGAGAGTGGGTGATGAGAGAGAGGAGAATGAGGGGTGTGAGAGAGAGGGGTTATGGAGAGAGAGAGGGTTTGAGAGAGCGAGAGAGAGCGGGTGTGAGAGAGAGAGGAGAATGAGGGAAGTGAGAGAGAGAGGATGAGAGAGAGGGGTTGTGAGAGAGAGGGAGTTTGAGAGAGCGATAGAGAGCGGGTGAGAGAAAGCGGGTGAGAGAGAGAGAGAGGAGGACGAGGGGCGTGATAGAGAGAGGGTGAGAGTGAGGGGTTGAGAGAGAGGGGAGGTTTGAGAGAGCGATAGAGAGCGGGTGAGAGAGAGAGAGGAGGATGAGGGGGGTGAGAGAGAGAGAGGGTGAGAGCGAGGGGTTGAGAGAGAGGGGGTGTTTGAGAGAGCGAGAGAGAGCGGGTGAGAGAGAGAGAGGAGGATGGGGTGGTGTGAGAGAGAAGGTGAGAGAGAGAGAAGAGGATGAGGGGGTTGAGAGAGAGAGGGTGAGAGAGAAAGGGTTTAGAGAGAGAGGGTGTTTGAGAGAGCGATAGAGAACTTGTGAGAGAGAGAGAGGAGGTTGAGCGGGGAGAGAGAGAGAGGGTGAGAGAGAGGGTTTAGAGAGAGAGGGTGTTTGAGAGAGCGATAGAGAACTTGTGAGAGAGAGAGAGGAGGATGAGGGGGGTGAGAGAGAGAGGGTGAGAGCAAGGGGTTGAGAGAGAGAGGGGATTTGAGAGTACGAGAGAGAGTGGGTGATAGAGAGAGGAGAATGAGGGGGGTGTGAGAGAGAGAGAGAGAGAGGGTGAGAGAGAGGGGTTTTAAAGAGAGAGGGGGTTTGAGAGAGCGGGTGAGAGAGAGAGAGGAGGATGAGGGGGTGAGAGTGAGAGGGTGAGAAAGAGGGGTTTTAGAGACAGAGGGGGTTTGAGAGAGCGAGAGATCGCGTTTGAGAGATGTTGAGGAGGATGAGGGCGGTGAGAGAGAGAGGGTGAGAGAGAGAGAGGAGGATGATGGTGGTGAGAGAGAGAGGATGAGAGAGAGGGGTTGATAGAGAGAGGGGGTTTGAGAGAGCGAGAGAGAGCGGGTGAGAGGGAGAGAGAGGAGGATGAGGGGGTGAGAGAGAGAGAGGGTGAGAGAGAGGGGTTTTAGAGAGAGGGGTTTGAGAGAGCTAGAGAGAGCGGGTGAGAGAGAGAGAGGAGGATGAGGGGGAGAGAGAATGTGTGTGAGAGCGGTTGAGAGAGAGAGGTGTTTGAGAGAGAGAGAGAGGGGTTTTAGAGAGAGAGAGGAGGATGAGGGGGTGAGAGAGAGACGGTGAGAGAGAGGGGTTATAGAGAGAGACGGGATTTGAGAGAGCGAGAGAGAGCGGGTGAGAGAGAGAGGAGGATGAGGGGGGTGAGAGAGAGAGGGTGAGAGAGAGGGGTTTTAGAGAGAGTGGGGGTTTGAGAGAGCGATAGAGAGCGGGTGAGAGAGAGAGAGGAGGATGAGGGGGTGAGAGAGGGAGAGAGGGTGAGAGAGAGGGGTTTTAGACGTAGGAGGTTTGAGAGAGCGAGAGAGAGCGGGTGAGAGAGAGAGAGAGGAGGATGAGGGGGGTGAGAGAGAGGGGTTTAGAGAGAGAGGGGTTTTGAGAGAGTGAGAGAGCGGGTGAGAGAGAGAGAGGAGGATGAGGGGAGCGAGAGAGAGAGTGTGAGAGAGAGGGGTTGAGAGAGAGAGGGGATTTGAGAGAGCGAGAGAGAGCGGGTGAGAGAGAGAGAGAGGAGGATGAGGGGGGTGAGAGAGAGAGGGTGAGAGAAAGGGTTTGAGAGAGAGAGGGGGTTTGAGAGAGCGAGAGAGAGCGGGTGAGAGAGGGTGAGAGGAGGATGAGGGGAGTGAGAGAGAGAGGGTGAGAGAGAGGGGTTTAAGAGTGAGAGGGGTTTTGAGAGAGCGAGAGAGCGGGTGAGAGAGCGAGAGAGGAGGATGGGGGGGTAGGAGAGAGAGGGTGTGAGAGAGAGAGAGGGGTATAGAGAGAGAGACGGGGTTTGAGAGAGCGAGAGAGAGCGGGTGAGAGAGAGAGGAGGATGAGGGGGGTGAGAGAGAGAGGGTGAGAGAGAGGGATTTTAGAGTGAGAGGGGGTTTGAGAGAGCGAGAGAGAGAGGGTGGGAGAGAGAGAGGAGGATGAGAGGGTGAGAGAGAGAGAGGGTGAGATAGAGGGGTTTTAGAGAGAGGAGGTTGAGAGAGCGAGAGAGAGTGGGTGAGAGAGAGAGAGAGAGAGGAGGATGTGGGGGGTGAGAGAGAGAGGGTGAGAGAGAGGGGTTTTAGAGAGAGGGGGTTTGGGAGAGTGAGAGAGAGCGGGTGAGAGAGAGAGAGGAGGATGAGGGGGTGAGAGAGGGAGAAAGGGTGAGAGAGAGGGGTTTTAGAGGTAAGAGGTTTGAGAGAGCGAGAGAGAGCGGGTGAGAGAGAGAGAGAGGAGGATGAGGGGGTGAGAGAGAGGGGTTTTAGAGAGAGAGGAGGCTTGAGAGAGCGAGAGAGAGCGTGTGTGAGAGAGAGAGAGGGGAATGAGTGGGGGTGAGAGAGAGAGGGTGAGAGAGAGGGGGCTTGAGAGAGCGAGAGAGAGCGGGTGAGGAGAGAGAGAGGAGGAGGAGGGGGGTGGTAGAGAGAGGGTGAGTGAGAGAGGGGTTGAGAGAGAGAGGGGGTTTGAGAGAGCGAGAGAGAGCGGGTAAGAGAGGTTGAGGAGGATGAGGGGGGTGAGAGAGAGAGGGTGAGCGAGAGGGATTTTGGAGAGAGAGAGGCTTTGAGAGAGCGAGAGAGAGCGGGTGAGAGAGAGGAGGATGACGGGCATGAGAGAGAGAGGGTGAGAGAGAGGGGTTGAGAGAGAGGGGGTTTGAGATAGTGAGAGAGCGCGGGTGAGAGAGAGAGGAGGATGAGGGGGATATGTGAGTGAGGGTGAGAGAGAGGGGTTGAGAGAGAGGGGGTTTGAGAGAGCGCGAGAGAGCGGGTGAGAGAGAGAGAGGAGGATGAGGGGGGTGAGAGAGGGTGAGAGAGAAGATGTTTGAGAGAGCAAGAGAAAGCGGGTGAGAGAGAGAGATGAGGATGAGGGGAGTGAGAGAGAATGGGTGAGAGAGAGCGGTTGAGAGAGAGGGGAGGTTTGAGAGAGCGAGAGAGAGCGGATGAGAGAGAGAGAGGAGGATGAGAGGGGTGTGAGAGAGAGGGTGAGAGCGAGGGTTTGAGAGAAGAGAGGGGGGGTTGAGAGAGCGAGAGAGAGCGGGTGAGAGAGAGAGGAGGATGAGGGGGATGAGAGAGAGCGGGTGAGAGAGGGTGAGAGGAGGATGAGGGGAGTGAGAGAGAGAGGGTGAGAGAGAGGGGTTTAAGAGTGAGAGGGGTTTTGAGAGAGCGAGAGAGCGGGTGAGAGAGCGAGAGAGGAGGATGGGGGGGTGGGAGAGAGAGGGTGTGAGAGAGAGAGAGGGGTATAGAGAGAGAGACGGGGTTTGAGAGAGCGAGAGAGAGCGGGTGAGAGAGAGAGAGGAGGATGAGGGGGGTGAGAGAGAGAGGGTGAGAGAGAGGGATTTTAGAGTGAGAGGGGGTTTGAGAGAGCGAGAGAGAGAGGGTGGGAGAGAGAGAGGAGGATGAGAGGGTGAGAGAGAGAGAGGGTGAGATAGAGGGGTTTTAGAGAGAGGAGGTTTGAGAGAGCGAGAGAGAGTGGGTGAGAGAGAGAGAGAGAGAGGAGGATGTGGGGGGTGAGAGAGAGAGGGTGAGAGAGAGGGGTTTTAGAGAGAGGGGGTTTGGGAGAGTGAGAGAGAGCGGGTGAGAGAGAGAGAGGAGGATGAGGGGGTGAGAGAGGGAGAAAGGGTGAGAGAGAGGGGTTTTAGAGGTAAGAGGTTTGAGAGAGCGAGAGAGAGCGGGTGAGAGAGAGAGAGAGGAGGATGAGGGGGTGAGAGAGAGGGGTTTTAGAGAGAGAGGAGGCTTGAGAGAGCGAGAGAGAGCGTGTGTGAGAGAGAGAGAGGGGAATGAGTGGGGGTGAGAGAGAGAGGGTGAGAGAGAGGGGGCTTGAGAGAGCGAGAGAGAGCGGGTGAGGAGAGAGAGAGGAGGAGGAGGGGGGTGGTAGAGAGAGGGTGAGTGAGAGAGGGGTTGAGAGAGAGAGGGGGTTTGAGAGAGCGAGAGAGAGCGGGTAAGAGAGGTTGAGGAGGATGAGGGGGGTGAGAGAGAGAGGGTGAGCGAGAGGGATTTTGGAGAGAGAGAGGCTTTGAGAGAGCGAGAGAGAGCGGGTGAGAGAGAGGAGGATGACGGGCATGAGAGAGAGAGGGTGAGAGAGAGGGGTTGAGAGAGAGGGGGTTTGAGATAGTGAGAGAGCGCGGGTGAGAGAGAGAGGAGGATGAGGGGGATATGTGAGTGAGGGTGAGAGAGAGGGGTTGAGAGAGAGGGGGGTTTGAGAGAGCGCGAGAGAGCGGGTGAGAGAGAGAGAGGAGGATGAGGGGGGTGAGAGAGGGTGAGAGAGAAGATGTTTGAGAGAGCAAGAGAAAGCGGGTGAGAGAGAGAGATGAGGATGAGGGGAGTGAGAGAGAATGGGTGAGAGAGAGCGGTTGAGAGAGAGGGGAGGTTTGAGAGAGCGAGAGAGAGCGGATGAGAGAGAGAGAGAGGAGGATGAGAGGGGTGTGAGAGAGAGGGTGAGAGCGAGGGTTTGAGAGAGAGGGGGGGTTTGAGAGAGCGAGAGAGAGCGGGTGAGAGAGAGAGGAGGATGAGGGGGATGAGAGAGAGAGGGTGAGAGAGAGGGGTTTTAGAGTGAGAGGAGGCTTGAGAGAGCGAGAGAGAGCGTGTGTGTGAGAGAGAGAGAGGGGAATGAGTGGGGGTGAGAGAGAGAGGGTGAGAGAGAGGGGGCTTGAGAGAGCGAGAGTGAGCGGGTGAGGAGAGAGAGAGGAGGAGGAGGGGGGTGATAGAGAGAGGGTGAGTGAGAGAGGGGTTGAGAGAGAGAGGGGGTTTGAGAGAGCGAGAGAGAGCGGGTAAGAGAGGTTGAGGAGGATGAGGGGGGTGAGAGAGAGAGGGTGAGAGAGAGGGATTTTGGAGAGAGCGAGGGTTTGAGAGAGCGAGAGAGAGCGGGTGAGAGAGAGGAGGATGACGGGCATGAGAGAGAGAGGGTGAGAGAGAAGGGTTGAGAGAGGGGGGGTTTGAGAGAGCGAGAGAGCGCGGGTGAGAGAATGGAGGATGTGGGGGATATGTGAGTGAGGGTGAGAGAGAGGGGTTTTAGAGTGAGAGGAGGTTTGAGAGAGCGCGAGAGAGCGGGTGAGAGAGAGAGAGGAGGATGAGGGGGATATGTGAGTGAGGGTGAGAGAGAGGGGTTGAGAGAGAGGTGAGGTTTGAGAGAGCGAGAGAGAGCGGATGAGAGAGAGAGAGAGAGAGGAGGATGAGAGGGGTGTGAGAGAGAGGGTGAGAGCGAGGGGTTGAGAGAGAGGGGGGTTTGAGAGAGCGAGAGAGAGCGGGTGAGAGAGGTTGAGGAGGATGAGGGCCGTGGGAGAGAGTGGGTGAGAGAGAGAGAGGAGGATGAGAGGTGTGAGAGGGAGGGTTTGAGAGAGCGAGAGAGAGCGGTTGAGAGAGGTTGAGGAGGATGAGGGCCGTGGGAGAGTGTGGGTGAGAGAGAGAGGAGGATGAGGGGGGTGAGAGAGAGGGTGAGAGAGAGGGGTTTTGGAGAGAGAGACGGTTGAGAGAGCGAGAGAGAGCGGGTGAGAGAGAGAGAGGAGAATGAGGGCCGTGGGAGAGAGTGGGTGAGAGAGAAGGGTTGAGGGGCTGGACTAGAGAGGGTGAGAGAGAGTGGTTTTAGAGAGAGAGGGGTTGAGAGAGCGAGAGAGAGCGGGTGAGAGAGGTTGAGGAGGATGAGGGCCGTTGGAGAGAGTGGGTGATGAGAGAGAGGAGAATGAGGGGTGTGAGGGAGATGGGTTTTGAGAGAGAGAGGGTTTGAGAGAGCGAGAGAGAGCGGGTGTGAGAGAGAGAGGAGAATGAGGGAAGTGAGAGAGAGAGGATGAGAGAGAGGGGTTGAGAGAGAGAGGGGGTTTGAGAGAGCGATAGAGAGCGGGTGAGAGAGAGCGGGTGAGAGAGAGAGAGAGGAGGACGAGGGGCGTGATAGAGAGAGGGTGAGAGTGAGGGGTTGAGAGAGAGGGGAGGTTTGAGAGAGCGATAGAGAGCGGTGAGAGAGAGAGAGGAGGATGAGGGGGGTGAGAGAGAGAGAGGGTGAGAGCGAGGGGTTGAGAGAGAGGGGGTGTTTGAGAGAGCGAGAGAGAGCGGGTGAGAGAGAGAGGAGGATGAGGGGGATGAGAGAGAGGGTGAGAGAGGAGTTTTAGAGTGAGAGGGGGTTTGAGAGGGCGAGTGAGAGCGGGTAAGAGAGAGAGAGGAGGATGGGGTGGTGTGAGAGAGGAAGGTGAGAGAGAGAGAAGAGGATGAGGGGGTTGAGAGAGAGAGGGTGAGAGAGAAAGGGTTTAGAGAGAGAGGGTGTTTGAGAGAGCGATAGAGAACTTGTGAGAGAGAGAGAGGAGGTTGAGCGGGGAGAGAGAGAGAGGGTGAGAGAGAGGGTTTAGAGAGAGAGGGTGTTTTGAGAGAGCGATAGAGAACTTGTGAGAGAGAGAGAGGAGGATGAGGGGGTGAGAGAGAGAGGGTGAGAGCAAGGGGTGAGAGAGAGAGGGGATTTGAGAGTACGAGAGAGAGTGGGTGATAGAGAGAGGAGAATGAGTGGGGTGAGAGAGAGAGAGAGAGAGAGGGTGAGAGAGAGGGGTTTTAAAGAGAGAGGGGGTTTGAGAGAGCGGGTGAGAGAGAGAGAGAGGATGAGGGGGTGAGAGTGAGAGGGTGAGAAAGAGGGGTTTTAGAGACAGAGGGGGTTTGAGAGAGCGAGAGATCGCGTTTGAGAGATGTTGAGGAGGATGAGGGCGGTGAGAGAGAGAGGGTGAGAGAGAGAGAGGAGGATGATGGTGGTGAGAGAGAGAGGATGAGAGAGAGGGGTTGATAGAGAGAGGGGGTTTGAGAGAGCGAGAGAGAGCGGGTGAGAGGGAGAGAGAGGAGGATGAGGGGGTGGGAGAGAGAGGGTGTGAGAGAGAGAGAGAGGGTATAGAGAGAGAGACGGGGTTTGAGAGAGCGAGAGAGAGCGGGTGAGAGAGAGAGAGGAGGATGAGGGGGGTGAGAGAGAGAGGGTGAGAGAGAGGGATTTTAGAGTGAGAGGGGGTTTGAGAGAGCGAGAGAGAGAGGGTGGGAGAGAGAGAGGTGGATGAGAGGGTGAGAGAGAGAGAGGGTGAGATAGAGGGGTTTTAGAGAGAGGAGGTTTGAGAGAGCGAGAGAGAGTGGGTGAGAGAGAGAGAGAGAGAGGAGGATGTGGGGGGTGAGAGAGAGAGGGTGAGAGAGAGGGGTTTTAGAGAGAGGGGGTTTGGGAGAGTGAGAGAGAGCGGGTGAGAGAGAGAGAGGAGGATGAGGGGGTGAGAGAGGGAGAAAGGGTGAGAGAGAGGGGTTTTAGAGGTAAGAGGTTTGAGAGAGCGAGAGAGAGCGGGTGAGAGAGAGAGAGAGGAGAATGAGGGGGGTGAGAGAGAGGGGTTTTAGAGAGAGAGGAGGCTTGAGAGAGCGAGAGAGAGCGTGTGTGAGAGAGAGAGAGGGGAATGAGTGGGGGTGAGAGAGAGGGTGAGAGAGAGGGGGCTTGAGAGAGCGAGAGAGAGCGGGGTGAGGAGAGAGAGAGGAGGAGGAGGGGGGTGATAGAGAGAGGGTGAGTGAGAGAGGGGTTGAGAGAGAGAGGGGGTTTGAGAGAGCGAGAGAGAGCGGGTAAGAGAGGTTGAGGAGGATGAGGGGGGTGAGAGAGAGAGGGTGAGCGAGAGGGATTTTGGAGAGAGAGAGGGTTTGAGAGAGCGAGAGAGAGCGGGTGAGAGAGAGGAGGATGACGGGCATGAGAGAGAGGGTGAGAGAGAGGGGTTGAGAGAGAGGGGGTTTGAGATAGTGAGAGAGCGCGAATGAGAGACAGAGGAGGATGAGGGGGATATGTGAGTGAGGGTGAGAGAGAGGGGTTGAGAGAGAGGGGGGTTTGAGAGAGCGCGAGAGAGCGGGTAAGAGAGAGAGAGAGGAGGATGAGGGGGGTGAGAGAGGGTGTGCGACAAGGTGTTTGAGAGAGCGCGAGAGAGCGGGTGAGAGAGAGAGAGGAGGATGAGGGGGGTGAGAGAGGGTGAGAGAGAAGATGTTTGAGAGAGCAAGGGAAAGCGGGTGAGAGAGAGAGATGAGGATGAGGGGAGTGAGAGAGAATGGGTGAGAGAGAGCGTTTGAGAGAGAGGGGAGGTTTGAGAGAGCGAGAGAGCGGATGAGAGAGAGAGAGAGGAGGATGAGAGGGGTGTGAGAGAGAGGGTGAGAGCGAGGGTTTGAGAGAGAGGGGGGGTTGAGAGAGCGAGAGAGAGCGGGTGAGAGAGAGAGGAGGATGAGGGGGATGAGAGAGAGAGGGTGAGAGAGAGGGGTTTTAGAGTGAGAGGAGGCTTGAGAGAGCGAGAGAGAGCGTGTGTGTGAGAGAGAGAGAGGGGAATGAGTGGGGGTGAGAGAGAGGGTGAGAGAGAGGGGGCTTGAGAGAGCGAGAGAGAGCGGGTGAGGAGAGAGAGAGGAGGAGGAGGGGGGTGATAGAGAGAGGGTGAGTGAGAGAGGGGTTGAGAGAGAGAGGGGGTTTGAGAGAGCGAGAGAGAGCGGGTAAGAGAGGTTGAGGAGGATGACGGGCATGAGAGAGAGAGGGTGAGAGAGAAGGGTTGAGAGAGGGGGGGTTTGAGAGAGCGAGAGAGCGCGGGTGAGAGAATGGAGGATGTGGGGGATATGTGAGTGAGGGTGAGAGAGAGGGGTTTTAGAGTGAGAGGAGGTTTGAGAGAGCGCGAGAGAGCGGGTGAGAGAGAGAGAGGAGGATGAGGGGGATATGTGAGTGAGGGTGAGAGAGAGGGGTTGAGAGAGAGGTGAGGTTTGAGAGAGCGAGAGAGAGCGGATGAGAGAGAGAGAGAGAGAGGAGGATGAGAGGGGTGTGAGTGAGAGGGTGAGAGCGAGGGGTTGAGAGAGAGGGGGGGTTTGAGAGAGCGAGAGAGAGCGGGTGAGAGAGGTTGAGGAGGATGAGGGCCGTGGGAGAGAGTGGGTGAGAGAGAGAGAGGAGGATGAGAGGTGTGAGAGGGAGGGTTTGAGAGAGCGAGAGAGAGCGGTTGAGAGAGGTTGAGGAGGATGAGGGCCGTGGGAGAGTGTGGGTGAGAGAGAGAGAGGAGGATGAGGGGGGTGAGAGAGAGGGTGAGAGAGAGGGGTTTTGGAGAGAGAGACGGTTTGAGAGAGCGAGAGAGAGCGGGTGAGAGAGAGAGAGGAGAATGAGGGCCGTGGGAGAGAGTGGGTGAGAGAGAAGGGTTGAGGGGCTGGACTAGAGAGGGTGAGAGAGAGTGGTTTTAGAGAGAGAGGGGTTTGAGAGAGCGAGAGAGAGCGGGTGAGAGAGGTTGAGGAGGATGAGGGCCGTGGGAGAGAGTGGGTGATGAGAGAGAGGAGAATGAGGGGTGTGAGGGAGATGGGTTTTGGAGAGAGAGAGGGTTTGAGAGAGCGAGAGAGAGCGGGTGTGAGAGAGAGAGGAGAATGAGGGAAGTGAGAGAGAGAGGATGAGAGAGAGGGGTTGAGAGAGAGAGGGGGTTTGAGAGAGCGATAGAGAGCGGGTGAGAGAGAGCGGGTGAGAGAGAGAGAGGAGGACGAGGGGCGTGATAGAGAGAGGGTGAGAGTGAGGGGTTGAGAGAGAGGGGAGGTTTGAGAGAGCGATAGAGAGCGGGTGAGAGAGAGAGAGGAGGATGAGGGGGTGAGAGAGAGAGAGGGTGAGAGCGAGGGGTTGAGAGAGAGGGGGTGTTTGAGAGAGCGAGAGAGAGCGGGTGAGAGAGAGAGGAGGATGAGGGGGATGAGAGAGAGGGTGAGAGAGGAGTTTTAGAGTGAGAGGGGGTTTGAGAGAGCGAGTGAGAGCGGGTAAGAGAGAGAGAGGAGGATGGGGTGGTGTGAGAGAGAAGGTGAGAGAGAGCGAAGAGGATGAGGGGGTTGAGAGAGAGAGGGTGAGAGAGAAAGGGTTTAGAGAGAGAGGGTGTTTGAGAGAGCGATAGAGAACTTGTGTGAGAGAGAGAGGAGGTTGAGCGGGGAGAGAGAGAGAGGGTGAGAGAGAGGGTTTAGAGAGAGAGGGTGTTTGAGAGAGCGATAGAGAACTTGTGAGAGAGAGAGAGGAGGATGAGGGGGTGAGAGAGAGAGGGTGAGAGCAAGGGGTTGAGAGAGAGAGGGGATTTGAGAGTACGAGAGAGAGTGGGTGATAGAGAGAGGAGAATGAGGGGGGTGAGAGAGAGAGAGAGAGAGAGGGTGAGAGAGAGGGGTTTTAAAGAGAGAGGGGGTTTGAGAGAGCGGGTGAGAGAGAGAGAGGAGGATGAGGGGGTGAGAGTGAGAGGGTGAGAAAGAGGGGTTTTAGAGACAGAGGGGGTTTGAGAGAGCGAGAGATCGCGTTTGAGAGATGTTGAGGAGGATGAGGGCGGTGAGAGAGAGAGGGTGAGAGAGAGAAAGGAGGATGATGGTGGTGAGAGAGAGAGGATGAGAGAGAGGGGTTGATAGAGAGAGGGGGTTTGAGAGAGCGAGAGAGAGCGGGTGAGAGGGAGAGAGAGGAGGATGAGGGGGTGAGAGAGAGAGAGAGTGAGAGAGAGGGGTTTTAGAGAGAGAGGGGTTTGAGAGAGCTAGAGAGAGCGGGTGAGAGAGAGAGAGGAGGATGAGGGGGGAGAGAGAGTGTGTGTGAGAGCGGTTGAGAGAGAGAGGTGTTTGAGAGAGAGAGAGAGGGGTTTTAGAGAGAGAGAGGAGGATGAGGGGGTGAGAGAGAGGGTGACAGAGAGGGGTTATAGAGAGAGACGGGATTTGAGAGAGCGAGAGAGAGCGGGTGAGAGAGAGAGAGGAGGATGAGGGGGGTGAGAGAGAGAGGGTGAGAGAGAGGGGTTTTAGAGAGAGTGGGGGTTTGAGAGAGCGAGACAGAGCGGGTGAGAGAGAGAGAGGAGGATGAGGGGGTGAGAGAGGGAGAGAGGGTGAGAGAGAGGGGTTTTAGACGTAGGAGGTTTGAGAGAGCGAGAGAGAGCGGGTGAGAGAGAGAGAGAGGAGGATGAGGGGGGTGAGAGAGAGGGGTTTAGAGAGAGAGGGGTTTTGAGAGAGTGAGAGAGCGGGTGAGAGAGAGAGAGGAGGATGAGGGGAGCGAGAGAGAGAGGATGAGAGAGAGGGGTTGAGAGAGAGAGGGGATTTGAGAGAGCGAGAGAGAGCGGGTGAGAGAGAGAGAGAGGAGGATGAGGGGGGTGAGAGAGAGAGGGTGAGAGAGAGGGTTTGAGAGAGAGAGGGGGTTTGAGAGAGCGAGAGAGAGCGGGTGAGAGAGAGTCAGAGGAGGATGAGGGGAGTGAGAGAGAGAGGGTGAGAGAGAGGGGTTTAAGAGTGAGAGGGGTTTTGAGAGAGCGAGAGAGCGGGTGAGAGAGCGAGAGAGGAGGATGGGGGGTGGGAGAGAGAGGGTGAGAGAGAGAGAGGGGTATAGAGAGAGAGACGGGGTTTGAGAGAGCGAGAGAGAGCGGGTGAGAGAGAGAGAGGAGGATGAGGGGGGTGAGAGAGAGAGGGTGAGAGAGAGGGATTTTAGAGTGAGAGGGGATTTGAGAGAGCGAGAGAGAGAGGGTGGGAGAGAGAGAGGAGGATGAGAGGGTGAGAGAGAGAGAGGGTGAGATAGAGGGGTTTTAGAGAGAGGAGGTTTGAGAGAGCGAGAGAGAGTGGGTGAGAGAGAGAGAGAGGAGGATGTGGGGGGTGAGAGAGAGAGGGTGAGAGAGAGGGGTTTTAGAGAGAGGGGGTTTGGGAGAGTGAGAGAGCGGGTGAGAGAGAGAGAGGAGGATGAGGGGGTGAGAGAGGGAGAAAGGGTGAGAGAGAGGGGTTTTAGAGGTAGGAGGTTTGAGAGAGCGAGAGAGAGCGGGTGAGAGAGAGAGAGAGGAGGATGAGGGGGGTGAGAGAGAGGGGTTTTAGAGAGAGAGGAGGCTTGAGAGAGCGAGAGAGAGCGTGTGTGTGAGAGAGAGAGGGGAATGAGTGGGGGTGAGAGAGAGAGGGTGAGAGAGAGGGGGCTTGAGAGAGCGAGAGAGAGCGGGTGAGGAGAGAGAGAGGAGGAGGAGGGGGGTGATAGAGAGAGGGTGAGTGAGAGAGGGGTTGAGAGAGAGAGGGGGTTTGAGAGAGCGAGAGAGAGCGGGTAAGAGAGGTTGAGGAGGATGAGGGGGGTGAGAGAGAGAGGGTGAGAGAGAGGGATTTTGGAGAGAGAGGGTTTGAGAGAGCGAGAGAGAGCGGGTGAGAGAGAGGAGGATGACGGGCATGAGAGAGAGAGGGTGAGAGGGGATTTGAGAGAGCGAGAGAGAGAGGGTGGGAGAGAGAGAGGAGGATGAGAGGGTGAGAGAGAGAGAGGGTGAGATAGAGGGGTTTTAGAGAGAGGTGAGGTTTGAGAGAGCGAGAGAGAGCGGGTGAGGAGAGAGAGAGGAGGAGGAGGGGGGTGATAGAGAGAGGGTGAGTGAGAGAGGGGTTGAGAGAGAGGGGGTTTGAGATAGCGAGAGAGCGCGGGTGAGAGAGAGAGGAGGATGAGGGGGATATGTGAGTGAGGGTGAGAGAGAGGGGTTGAGAGAGAGGGGGGGTTTGAGAGAGCGCGAGAGAGCGGGTGAGAGAGAGAGAGGAGGATGAGGGGGGTGAGAGAGGGTGTGCGAGAAGGTGTTTGAGAGAGCAAGAGAGAGCGGGTGAGAGAGAGAGAGGAGGATGAGGGGGTGAGAGAGGGTGAGAGAGAAGATGTTTGAGAGAGAAAGAGAAAGCGGGTGAGAGAGAGAGATGAGGATGAGGGGAGTGAGAGAGAGTGGGTGAGAGAGAGAGCGGTTGAGAGAGAGGGGAGGTTTGAGAGAGCGAGAGAGAGCGGATGAGAGAGAGAGAGAGGAGGATGAGAGGGGTGTGAGAGAGAGGGTGAGAGCGAGGGTTTGAGAGAGAGGGGGGGTTTGAGAGAGCTAGAGAGAGCGGGTGAGAGAGAGAGGAGGATGAGAGGGATGAGAGAGAGAGGGTGAGAGAGAGGGGGCTTGAGAGAGCGAGAGAGAGCGGGTGAGGAGAGAGAGAGGAGGATGAGGGGAGTGATAGAGAGAGGGTGAGTGAGAGGGGTTGAGAGAGAGGGGGTTTGAGAGAGCGAGAGAGCGCGGGTGAGAGAGAGGAGGATGTGGGGGATATGTGAGTGAGGGTGAGAGAGAGGGGTTTTAGAGTGAGAGGAGGTTTGAGAGAGCGAAAGAGCGCGGGTGAGAGAGAGAGGAGGATGAGGGGGATATGTGAGTGAGGGTGAGAGAGAGGGGTTGAGAGAGAGGTGAGGTTTGAGAGAGCGAGAGAGAGCGGATGAGAGAGAGAGAGAGAGGAGGATGAGAGGGGTGTGAGAGAGAGGGTGAGAGCGAGGGGTTGAGAGAGAGGGGGGGTTTGAGAGAGCGAGAGAGAGCGGTTGAGAGAGGTTGAGGAGGATGAGGGCCGTGGGAGAGTGTGGGTGAGAGAGAGAGAGGATGATGAGGGGGGTGAGAGAGAGGGTGAAGAGAGGGGTTTTGGAGAGAGAGACGGTTTGAGAGAGCGAGAGAGAGCGGGTGAGAGAGAGAGAGGAGAATGAGGGCCGTGGGAGTGAGTGGGTAAGAGAGAAGGGTTGAGGGGCTGGACTAGAGAGGGTGAGAGAGAGTGGTTTTAGAGAGAGAGGGGTTTGAGAGAGCGAGAGAGAGCGGGTGAGAGAGGTTGAGGAGGATGAGGGCCGTGGGAGAGAGTGGGTGATGAGAGAGAGGAGAATGAGGGGTGTGAGAGAGAGGGGTTTTGGAGAGAGAGAGGGTTTGAGAGAGCGAGAGAGAGCGGATGTGAGAGAGAGAGGAGAATGAGGGAAGTGAGAGAGAGAGGATGAGAGAGAGGGGTTGAGAGAGAGAGGGGGTTTGAGAGAGCGATAGAGAGCGGGTGAGAGAGAGCGGGTGAGAGAGAGAGAGAGGAGGACGAGGGGCGTGATAGAGAGAGGGTGAGAGTGAGGGGTTGAGAGAGAGGGGAGGTTTGAGAGAGCGATAGAGAGCGGGTGAGAGAGAGAGAGAGGAGGATGAGGGGGGTGAGAGAGAGAGAGGGAGAGAGCGAGGGGTTGAGAGAGAGGGGGTGTTTGAGAGAGCGAGAGAGAGCGGGTGAGAGAGAGAGGAGGATGAGGGGGATGAGAGAGAGGGTGAGAGAGGAGTTTTAGAGTGAGAGGGGGTTTGAGAGAGCGAGTGAGAGCGGGTAAGAGAGAGAGAGGAGGATGGGGTGGTGTGAGAGAGAAGGTGAGAGAGAGAGAAGAGGATGAGGGGGTTGAGAGAGAGAGGGTGAGAGAGAAAGGGTTTAGAGAGAGAGGGTGTTTGAGAGAGCGATAGAGAACTTGTGAGAGAGAGAGGAGGTTGAGCGGGGAGAGAGAGAGAGGGTGAGAGAGAGGGTTTAGAGAGAGAGGGTGTTTGAGAGAGCGATAGAGAACTTGTGAGAGAGAGAGAGGAGGATGAGGGGGTGAGAGAGAGAGGGTGAGAGCAAGGGGTTGAGAGAGAGAGGGGATTTGAGAGTACGAGAGAGAGTGGGTGATAGAGAGAGGAGAATGAGGGGGGTGAGAGAGAGAGAGAGAGAGGGTGAGAGAGAGGGGTTTTAAAGAGAGAGGGGGTTTGAGAGAGCGGGTGAGAGAGAGAGAGGAGGATGAGGGGGTGAGAGTGAGAGGGTGAGAAAGAGGGGTTTTAGAGACAGAGGGGGTTTGAGAGAGCGAGAGATCGCGTTTGAGAGATGTTGAGGAGGATGAGGGCGGTGAGAGAGAGAGGGTGAGAGAGAGAGAGGAGGATGATGGTGGTGAGAGAGAGAGGATGAGAGAGAGGGGTTGATAGAGAGAGGGGGTTTGAGAGAGCGAGAGAGAGCGGGTGAGAGGGAGAGAGAGGAGGATGAGGGGGTGAGAGAGAGAGGGGGGTTTTAGAGAGAGAGGGGTTTGAGAGAGCTAGAGAGCGCGGGTGAGAGAGAGAGAGGAGGATGAGGGGAGAGAGAGAGTGTGTGAGAGCGGTTGAGAGAGAGAGGTGTTTGAGAGAGAGAGAGAGGGGGTTTTAGAGAGAGAGAGGAGGATGAGGGGGTGAGAGAGAGAGGGTGAGAGAGAGGGGTTATAGAGAGAGACGGGATTTGAGAGAGCGAGAGAGAGCGGGTGAGAGAGAGAGAGGAGGATGAGGGGAGAGAGAGAGTGTGTGAGAGCGGTTGAGAGAGAGAGGTGTTTGAGAGAGAGAGAGAGGGGGTTTTAGAGAGAGAGAGGAGGATGAGGGGGTGAGAGAGAGAGGGTGAGAGAGAGGGGTTATAGAGAGAGACGGGATTTGAGAGAGCGAGAGAGAGCGGGTGAGAGAGAGAGAGGAGGATGAGGGGGGTGAGATAGAGAGGATGAGAGAGAGGGGTTTTAGAGAGAGAGGAGATTTTAGAGAGCGAGAGAGAGCGGGTGAGAGAGAGAGGTGGATGAGGGGGTGTGAGAGAGAAGGTGAGAGAGAGAGAAGAGGATGAGGGGGTTGAGAGAGAGAGGGTGAGAGAGAAAGTTTTTAGAGAGAGAGGGTGTTTGAGAGTGCGATAGAGAACTTGTGAGAGAGAGAGGAGGTTGAGCGGGGAGAGAGAGAGAGGGTGAGAGAGAGGGTTTGAGCGAGAGAGGGGGTTTGAGAGCGCGAGTGAGAGCGGGTGAGAGAGAGTGAGGAGGATGAGGGGGGTGAGAGAGAGAGGGTGAGAGCAAGGGGTTGAGAGAGAGAGGGGATTTGAGAGTACGAGAGAGAGTGGGTGATAGAGAGAGGAGAATGAGGGGGGTGAGAGAGAGAGAGAGAGGGTGAGAGAGAGGGGTTTTAAAGAGAGAGGGGGTTTGAGAGAGCGGGTGAGAGAGAGAGAGGAGGATGAGGGGGTGAGAGTGAGAGGGTGAGAAAGAGGGGTTTTAGAGAGAGACGGAGTTTCAGAGAGCGAGAGATCGCGTTTGAGAGATGTTGAGGAGGATGAGGGCGGTGAGAGAGAGAGGGTGAGAGAGAGAGAGGAGGATGATGGTGGTGAGAGAGAGAGGATGAGAGAGAGGGGTTGATAGAGAGAGGGGGTTTGAGAGAGCGAGAGAGAGCGGGTGAGAGGGAGAGAGAGGAGGATGAAGGGGTGAGAGAGAGAGGGGGAGAGAGAGGGGTTTTAGAGAGAGAGGGGTTTGAGAGAGCTAGAGAGAGCGGGTGAGAGAGAGAGAGGAGGATGAGGGGAGAGAGAGAGAGTGTGTGAGAGCGGTTAAGAGAGAGGTGTTTGAGAGAGAGAGAGAGGGGGTTTTAGAGAGAGAGGGGAGGATGATGGGGTGAGAGAGAGAGGGTGAGAGAGAGGGGTTATAGAGAGAGACGGGATTTGAGAGAGCGAGAGAGAGCGGGTGAGAGAGAGAGAGGAGGATGAGGGGGGTGAGAGAGAGGGGTTTTAGAGAGAGTGGGGGTTTGAGAGAGCGAGAGAGAGCGGGTGAGAGAGAGAGAGGAGGATGAGGGGGTGAGAGAGGGAGAGAGGGTGAGAGAGAGGGGTTTTAGAGAGAGGAGGTTTGAGAGAGCGAGAGAGAGCGGGTTAGAGAGAGGAGGATGAGGGGGGTGAGAGAGAGGGGTTTAGAGAGAGAGGGGTTTTGAGAGAGTGAGAGAGCGGGTGAGAGAGAGAGAGGAGGATGAGGGGAGCGAGAGAGAGAGGGTGAGAGAGAGGGGTTGAGAGAGAGAGGGGATTTGAGAGAGCGAGAGAGAGCGGGTGAGAGAGAGAGAGGAGGATGAGGGGGTGAGAGAGAGAGGGTGAGAGAGAGGGTTTGAGAGAGCGAGAGAGAGCGGGTGAGAGAGAGTGAGAGGAGGATGAGGGGAGTGAGAGAGAGAGGGTGAGAGAGAGGGGTTTAAGAGTGAGAGGGGTTTTGAGAGAGCGAGAGAGCGGGTGAGAGAGCGAGAGTGGAGGATGAGGGGGGGTGGGAGAGAGAGGGTGAGAGGGAGGGGTATAGAGAGAGAGACGGGGTTTGAGAGAGCGAGAGAGAGCGGGTGAGAGAGAGAGAGGAGGATGAGGGGTGTGAGAGAGAGAGGGTGAGAGAGAGGGATTTTAGAGTGAGAGGGGGTTTGAGAGAGCGAGAGAGAGCGGGTGGGAGAGAGAGAGGAGGATGAGAGGGTGAAAGAGAGAGAGAGGGTGAGATAGAGGGGTTTTAGAGAGAGAGAGAGAGTGGGTGAGAGTGAGAGAGAGGAGGATGTGGGGGGTGAGAGAGAGAGTGTGAGAGAGAGGGGTTTTAGAGAGAGGGGGTTTGGGAGAGTGAGAGAGAGCGGGTGAGAGAGAGAGAGGACGATGAGTGGGGTGAGATAGAGAGAGAGGGGGTTTGAGAGCGCGAGAGAGAGCGGGTTAGAGTGAGAGGAGGACGAGGAGGTTGAGAGAGAGAGGGTGAGAAAGAATGGGTTTAGAGACAGAGGGTGTTTGTGAGAGCGAGAGAGAACGGGTGAGAGAGAGAGGAGGATGAGGGGGTGAGAGAGAGAGGGTGAGAGCGAGGGGTTGAGAGAGAGGGGGGTTTGAGAGAGCGAGAGAGAGCGGCTGAGAGAGAGAGGAGGATGAGGTGTATGAGAGGGAGAGGGTGAGAGAGAGGGGTTTTAGAGTGAGAGGGGGCTTGAGAGAGCGAGAGAGAGCGTGTGTGAGAGAGAGAGGAGAATGAGGGGGTGAGAGAGAGAGGGTGAGACAGAGGGCTTTTAGAGAGAGAGGAGGTTTGAGAGAGCGAAAGAGAGCGGGTGAGAGAGAGAGAGAGAGGATGAGGGGGATGAGAGAGAGAGGGTGAGAGAGAGGGGTTTTAGAGAGAGAGGAGGTTTGAGAGAGCGAGAGAGAGCGAGTTAGAGAGAGGAGGATGAGGGGGTGTGAGAGAGAAGGTGAGAGAGATAGAAGTGGATGAGGGGGTTGAGAGAGAGAGGGTGAGAGAGAAAGGGTTTAGAGAGAGAGGGTGTTTGAGAGAGCGAGAGAGAACGGGTGAGAGAGAGAGAGCAGGTTGAGCGGGGTGAGAGAGAGAGGGTGAGAGAGAGGGTTTGAGAGAGAGGGGGGGTTTGAGAGCGCGAGTGAGAGCGGGTGAGAGAGAGTGAGGAGGATGAGGGGGGTGAGAGAGAGAGAGTGAGAGCAAGGGGTTGAGTGAGAGGGGATTTGAGAGTACGAGAGAGAGTGGGTGATAGAGAGAGGAGGATGAGGGGGGTGAGAGAGAGAGAGGGTGAGAGAGAGGGGTTTTAGAGAGAGAGGGGGTTTGAGAGAGCGAGAGAGCGCGGTTGAGAGAGATTGAGGAGGATGAGTGCGGTGAGAGAGAGAGGGTGAGAGAGAGAGAGAGGAGGATGAGGGGGGTGAGAGAGAGAGGATGAGAGAGAGGGGTTGAGAGTTAGAGGGGGTTTGAGAGAGCGAGAGAGAGAGGGAGAGAGAGGAGGATGAGGGAGCGATAGAGAGAGATGGTGAGAGAGAGGGGTTATAGAGAGCAACGGGGTTTGAGAGAGCGAAAGAGAGCGGGTAAGAGAGAGAGAGGAGGATGAAGGGGGTGAGAGAGAGAGGGTGAGAGAGAGGGGTTTTAGAGAGAGGGGTTTGAGAGAGCGACAGAGAGCGGGTGAGAGAGAGAGAGAAGAGGATGAGCGGGGTGAGAGAGAGGGTGAGAGAGGGGTTGACAGAGAGAGGGGGTTTGAGAGAGCGAGAGAGAGTGGGTGAGAGAGAGAGAGGAGGATGAGGGGAGCGAGAGAGAGAGGGTGAGAGAGAGGGGTTGAGAGAGAGAGGGGATTTGAGAGAGCGAGAGAGAGCGGGTGAGAGAGAGAGAGAGGAGGATGAGGGGGGTGAGAGAGAGAGGGTGAGAGAGAGGGTTTGAGAGAGAGAGGGGGTTTGAGAGAGCGAGAGAGAGCGGGTGAGAGAGAGTGAGAGGAGGATGAGGGGAGTGAGAGAGAGAGGGTGAGAGAGAGGGGTTTAAGAGTGAGAGGGGTTTTGAGAGAGCGAGAGAGCGGGTGAGAGAGCGAGAGAGGAGAATGAGGAGGGTGGGAGAGAGAGGGTGAGAGAGAGGGGTATAGAGAGAGAGACGGGGTTTGAGAGAGCGAGAGAGCGGGTGAGAGAGAGAGAGGAGGATGAGGGGGGTGAGAGAGAGAGGGTGAGAGAGAGGGATTTTAGAGTGAGAGGGGGTTTGAGAGAGCGAGAGAGAGCGGGTGGGAGAGAGAGAGGAGGATGAGAGGGTGAGAGAGAGAGAGGGTGAGATAGAGGGGTTTTAGGGAGAGAGGAGGTTTGAGAGAGCGAGAGAGAGTGGGTGAGAGAGAGAGAGAGGAGGATGTGGGGTGTGAGAGAGAGAGGGTGAGAGAGAGGGGTTTTAGAGAGAGGGGGTTTGGGAGAGTGAGAGAGAGCGGGTGAGAGAGAGAGAGGACGATGAGTGGGGTGAGATAGAGAGAGAGGGGGTTTGAGAGAGCGAGAGAGAGCGGGTTAGAGAGAGAGGAGGACGAGAGGGTTGAGAGAGAGATGGTGAGAAAGAATGGGTTTAGAGACAGAGGGTGTTTGTGAGAGCGAGAGAGAACGGGTGAGAGAGAGAGAGGAGGATGAGGGGGTGAGTGAGAGAGGGTGAGAGCGAGGGGTTGAGAGAGAGGGGGGGTTTGAGAGAGCGAGAGAGAGCGGCTGAGAGAGAGAGGAGGATGAGGGGTATGAGACGGAGAGGGTGAGAGAGAGGGGTTTTAGAGTGAGAGGGGGCTTGAGAGAGAGCGAGAGAGAGCGTGTGTGAGAGAGAGAGGAGAATGAGGGGGTGAGAGAGAGAGGGTGAGACAGAGGGCTTTTAGAGAGAGAGGAGGTTTGAGAGAGCGAAAGAGAGCGGGTGAGAGAGAGAGAGAGGACGAGGGGGATGAGAGAGAGAGGGTGAGAGAGAGGGGTTTTAGAGAGAGAAGGGGGGTTTGAGAGAGCGAGAGAGAGCGGGTGAGAGAGAGAGAGGAGAATGAGGGGGTGAGAGAGAGAGGGCGAGACAGAGGACTTTTAGAGAGAGAGGAAGCTTGAGAGAGCGAAAGAGAGCGGGTGAGAGAGAGAGAGAGGAGGATGAGGGGGTTGAGAGAGAGAGGGTGAGAGAGAGGGGTTTTAGAGAGAGAGGAGTTTTGAGAGAGCGAGAGAGAGCGGGTTAGAGAGAGGAGGATGAGGGGGTGTGAGAGAGAAGGTGAGAGAGAGAGAAGAGGATGAGGGGGTTGAGAGAGAGAGGGTGAGAGAGAAAGGGTTTAGAGAGAGAGGGTGAGAGAGAGGGGTTATAGAGCGCAACAGGGTTTGATTGAGCGAGAGAGAGCGGGTGAGAGAGAGAGAGAGGAGGATGAAGGGGGTGAGAGAGAGAGGGTGAGAGAGAGGGGTTATAGAGAGAGACCGGATTTGAGAGAGCGAGAGAGAGCGGGTGAGAGAGCGAGAGGAGGATGAGGGGGGTGAGAGAGAGAGGGTGAGAGAGAGGGGTTTTAGAGAGAGAGGGGTTTGAGAGAGCGAGAGAGAGAGAGCGGGTGAGAGAGAGAGGGAGAGAGTGTGAGAGAGAGAGGTTTTAGAGCTGGAGGTTTGTGAGAGCGGGTGAGAGAGAGAGAGGAGGATGATGGGGGTGAGAGAGAGGGGTTTAGAGAGAGAGGGGGTTTGAGAGAGTGAGAGAGCGGGTGAGAGAGAGAGAGGAGGATGAGGGGAGCGAGAGAGAGAGGGTGAGAGAGAGGGGTTGATAGAGAGGGTGTTTGAGAGAGCGAGAGAGCGGGTGAGAGAGAGAGAGAGGAGGATGAGGGGAGTGAGAGAGAGAGGGTGAGAGAGAGGGGTTTAAGAGTGAGAGGGGTTTTGAGAGAGCGAGAAAGAGCGGGTGAGAGAGAGAGAGGAGGATGAGGAGGGGTGAGAGAGAGGGTTTGAGAGAGCGAGAGAGAGTGGGTGAGAGAGAGAGAGCAGGATGAGGGTGGTGACAGAGAGAGAGAGAGGGTGAGAGAGAGGGGTTTTAGAGAGAGAGGGGGTTTGACAGAGTTAGAGAGAGCGGGTGAGATAGAGAGAGGAGGATGAGGTGAGAGAGAGAGTGTGTGTGAGAGCGGTTGAGAGAGAGAGGGGTTTGAGAGAGCGAGAGAGAGGGGGTTTTAGAGAGAGAGAGGAGGATGAGGGGGTAAGAGAGAGAGGGTGAGAGAGAGGGCTTATAGAGAGAGACGGGATTTGAGAGAGCGAGATAAGGCGGGTGAGAGAGAGAAAGGAGGATGAGGGGGGTGAGAGAGAGAGGGTGAGAGAGAGGGGTTTTAGAGAGAGAGGGGGTTTGAGAGAGCGAGAGAGAGAGCGGGTAAGAGAGAGAGAGGAGGATGAGGGGGTGAGAGAGGGAGAGAGGGTGAGAGAGAGGGGTTTTAGAGGTAGGAGGTTTGAGAGAGCGAGAGAGAGCCGGTGAGAGAGAGAGAGGAGGATGAGGGGAGCGAGAGAGAGAGGGTGAGAGAGAGGGGTTGAGAGAGAGAGGGGGATTGAGAGAGCGAGAGAGAGTGGGTGAGAGAGAGAGAGAGGAGGATGAGGGGGGTGAGAGAGAGGGTGAGAGAGAGGGGTATAGAGAGAGACAGGGTTTGAGAGAGCGAGACAGAGCGGGTGAGAGAGAGAGAGGAGGATGAGGGGGGTGAGAGAGAGAGGGTGAGAGAGAGGGATTTGAGAGTGAGAGGGGGTTTGAGAGAGCGAGAGAGAGCGGGTGAGAGAGAGAGGAGGATGAGGGGGTGAGAGAGAGAGAGGGTGAGAGAGAGGGGTTTTAGAGAGTGAGGAGGTTTGAGAGAGTGAGAGAGAGCGGGTGAGAGAGAGAGAGGAGGATGTGGGGGGTGAGAGAGAGAGGGTGACAGAGAGGGGTTTTAGAGAGAGAGGGGGTTTGAGAGAGTGAGAGAGAGCGGGTGAGAGAGAGAGAGGAGGATGAGGGGGGTGAGATAGAGAGAGAGGGGTTTGAGAGAGCGAGAGAGAGCGGGTTAGAGAGAGAGGAGGACGAGGGGGTTGAGAGAGAGAGGGTGACAAAGAAAGGGTTTAGAGACAGAGGGTGTTTGTGAGAGCGAGAGAGAACGGGTGAGAGAGAGAGAGGGAAGGATGAGGGGGTGAGAGAGAGAGGGTGAGAGCGAGGGGTTGAGAGAGAGGGGGGGTTTGAGAGAGCGAGAGAGAGCGTGTGTGAGAGAGAGAGGAGAATGAGGGGGTGAGAGAGAGAGGGTGAGACAGAGGGCTTTTAGAGAGAGAGGAGCGAGAGAGAGAGGGTGAGAGAGAGGGGTTGAGAGAGAGAGGGGGTTTGAGAGAGCGAGAGAGAGGGGGTTTTAGAGAGAGAGTGGAGGATGAGGGGGTAAGAGAGAGAGGGTGAGAGAGAGGGCTTATAGAGAGAGACGGGATTTGAGAGAGCGAGATAAAGCGGGTGAGAGAGAGAGAGGAGGATGAGGGGGGTGAGAGAGAGAGGGTGAGAGAGAGGGGTTTTAGAGAGAGAGGGGGTTTGAGATTGCGAGAGAGAGCGCGGGTGAGAGAGAGAGAGGAGAATGAGGGGGTGACAGAGGGAGAGAGGGTGAGAGAGAGGGGTTTTAGAGGTAGGAGGTTTGTGAGAGCGAGAGAGAGCGGGTGAGAGAGAGAGAAGGATGAGGGGTGTGAGAGAGAGGGGTTTAGAGAGAGAGGGGGTTTGAGAGAGTGAGATAGAGCGGGTGAGAGAGAGAGAGGAGGATGAGGGGAGCGAGTGAGAGAGGGTGAGAGAGAGGGGTTGAGAGAGAGGGGGTTTGAGAGAGCGAGAGAGAGCGGGTGAGAGAGAGAGAGAGGAGGATGGGGGGGTGAGAGAGAGAGGGTGAGAGAGAGGGGTTGAGAGAGAGGGGGGTTTGAGAGAGCGTGAGAGAGCGGGTGAGAGAGAGAGAGGAGTATGAGGGGAGTGAGAGAGAGAGGGTGAGAGAGAGGGGTTTAAGAGTGAGAGGGGTTTTGAGAGAGCGAAAGAGAGCGGGTGAGAAACAGAGAGAGGAGGATGGGGGGGTGTGAGTGAGAGGGTGAGAGAGAGGGGTATAGAGAGAGACGGGGTTTGAGAGAGCGAGAGAGATCGGGTGAGAGAGAGAGAGGAGGATGAGGGGGGTGAGAGAGAGAGAGAGGGGTTTGAGAGAGCGAGAGAGAGCGTGTGAGAGAGAGAGGAGGAACATGAGAGGGGTGAGAGAGGGTGTGAGGGAAGGAGTTTGAGAGAGCAAGAGAGAGCGTGTGAGAGAGAGAGAGGAGGATGAGTTGGGTAAGACAGAGAGGGTGAGAGAGAGGGGTTGAGAGAGAGGGGTTGAGAGAGAGAGGGGGTTTGAGAGAGCGAGAGAGAGCGGGAGAGAGAGAGAGAGGGGATGAGGGGGTTGAGAGAGAGAGGGTGAGAGAGAGGGGTTTTGGAGAGAGAGGGGTTTTGAGAGAGCGAGAGAGAGCGGGTGAGAGAGAGAGAGGAGGATGAGGGGGGTGAGAAAGAGAGGGTGAGAGAGAGTGGTTTTAGAGAGAGAGGGGGTTTGAGAGAGCGAGAGAGAGCGGGTGAGAGAGAGAGTGGAGAATGAGTTGGGTGAGAGAGAGAGGGTGAGAGAGAGGGGTTGAGAGAGAGAGGGGTTTGAGAGAGCGAGTGAGAGCGGGTGAGAGAGAGAGAGGGGGATGAGAGGGGTGTGAGAGGCTATGAGAGAAGGAGTTTGAGAGAGCAAGAGAGAGCGGGTGAGGGAGAGAGAGGAAGATGAGGGGGGTGAGACAGACAGGGTGAGAGAGGGGTTTAGAGAGAAAGGGGGTTTGAGAGAGCGAGAGAGAGCGGGTGAGAGAGAGAGAGGGGATGAGGGGGGTGAGAGAGAGAGGGTGAGAGAGAGGGGTTTTAGAGAGATGGGTGAGAGCGAGCGAGTGAGAGAGAGTGGAGGATGAGGGGCTGGACTAGGGAGGGTGAGAGAGAGGGGTTTTAGAGAGAGAGAGGGGTTTGAGAGCGAGAGAGAGCGGGTGAGAGAGGTTGAGGAGGATGAGGGCCGTGGGAGAGAGTGGGTGAGAGAGAAGGGTTGAGGGGCTGGACTAGAGAGGGTGAGAGAGAGTGGTTTTAGAGAAAGAGGGGATTGAGGGAGCGAGAGAGAGCGGGTGAGAGATGTTGAGGAGGATGAGGGCCGCGGGAGAGAGTGGGTGAGAGAGAGAGGAGGATGAGGGGTGTGAGAGAGAGGGTTTGAGAGAGCGAGAGAGAGCGGGTGAGAGAGGTTGAGGAGGATGAGGGCGGTGGGAGAGAGAGGGTGAGAGAGAGGAGGATGAGGGGGGTGAGAGAGAGGGTGAGAGAGAGGGGTTTTGGAGAGAGAGTGGGTTTGAGAGAGCGAGAGAGAGCGGGCGAGAGAGAGAGAGGAGAATGAGGGGAGTGAGAGAGAGAGGATGAGAGAGAGGGGTTGAGAGAGAGAGGGGGTTTGAGAGAGCGATAGAGAGCGGGTGAGGGAGAGCGGGTGAGAGAGACAGAGGTGGACGAGGGGGTGATAGAGAGAGGGTGAGAGTGAGGGTTTGAGAGAGAGGGGAGGTTTGAGAGAGCGAGAGAGAGCGGGTAAGAGAGAGACAGGAGGATGAGGGGGGTGAGAGAGGGTGTGAGAGAAGATGTTTGAGAGAGTAAGAGAGAGCGGGTGAGAGAGAGAGAGGAGGATGAGGGGAGTGAGAGAGAGAGTGTGAGAGAGAGCGGTTGAGAGAGAGGGGAGGTTTGAGAGAGCGAGAGAGAGCGGGTGAGAGAGAGAGAGAGGAGGATGAGGGGGGTGACAGAGATGGTGAGAGCGAGGGGTTGAGAGAGAGGGGGTGTTTGAGAGAGCGAGAGAGCGGGTGAGAGAGAGAGGAGGATGAAGGGGATGAGAGAGAGGGTGAGAGAGAGGGGTTTTAGAGTGAGGGGGGTTTGACAGAGCGAGTGAGAGCGGGTAAGAGAGAGAGAGGAGGATGAGGGGGTGAGAGAGGGTGTGAGAGAAGATGTTTGAGAGAGTAAGAGAGAGCGGGTGAGAGAGAGAGAGGAGGATGAGGGGAGTGTGAGAGAGAGGGTGAGAGAGAGCGGTTGAGAGAGAGGGGAGGTTTGAGAGAGCGAGAGAGAGCGGGTGAGAGAGAGAGAGAGGAGGATGAGGGGGGTGAGAGAGAGAGGGTGAGAGCGAGGGATTTTAGAGTGAGAGGAGGCTTGAGAGAGCGAGTGAGAGCGTAAGTGTGAGAGAGAGAGAGGGGAATGAGTGGGGGTGAGAGAGAGGGTGAGAGAGAGGGGGCTTGAGAGAGCGAGAGAGAGCGGGTGAGGAGAGAGAGGAGGAGGAGGGGGTTGATAGAGAGAGGGTGAGAGAGAGAGGGGTTGAGACAGAGAGGGATTTTGAGAGAGCGAGAGAGAGCGGGTGAGAGAGGTTGAGGGGGATGGAGGCGTGAGAGAGAGAGGGTGAGAGAGAGGGATTTTGGAGAGAGAGAGGGTTTTAGAGAGCGAGAGAGAGCGGGTGAGAGAGAGGAGGATGACGGGCATGAGAGAGAGAGGGTGAGAGAGGGGGGTTGAGAGAGGGAGGGGGGGGGTTTGAGAGAGCGAGAGAGCGCGAGTGAGAGAGAGAGGAGGATGAGGGAAATATGAGAGTGAGGGTGAGAGAGAGGGGTTGAGAGAGAGAGGGGGTTTGAGAGAGAGAGAGAGAGAGCGGGTGAGAGAGAGAGAGGTGGATGAGGGGGGTGGGAGAGGGTGTGAGAGAAGGTGTTTGAGAGAGCAAGAGAGAGCGGGTGAGAGAGAGGAGTTTTAAAGAATGAAGGGGGTGAGAGAAACAGGGTGGGAGAGGGGTTGAGAGAGAGAGGGGGTTTGAGAAAGCGAGAGAGAGCGGGTGAGAGAGAGAGGAGGATGAGGGTGGTGAGAGAGAGAGGGTGAGAGAGAGGAGTTTTAGAGAGAGAGGGGGTTTTAGAGAGCGAGAGAAAGCGGGTGAGAGAGAGAGAGAGGAGAATGAGGGGAGTGAGAGAGAGAGGGTGAGAGAGAGGGGTTGAGAGAGAGGGGGTTTGAGAGAGTGAGAGAGAGCGGGTGAGAGAGAGGCAGAGAGAGAGGAGGATGAGGGGGGTGAGAGAGGGAGAGGGTGAGAGAGAGGGGTTTAGAGAGAGAGGGGGTTTGAGAGAGCGAGAGAGAGCGGGTGAGAGAGAGTGAGTAGGATGAGGCCGGTGAGAGAGAGAGGAGGATGAGGGGGGTGAGAGAGAGAGGGTGAGAGAGAGGTGTTTTAGAGAGAGAGGGTGTTTGAGAGAGCGAGAGAGAGCGGGTGTGAGAGAGAGGAGGATGAGGGCTATGAGAGAGAGAGGGTGAGAGAGAGTGGTTGAGAGAGAGAGGGTGTTTGAGAGAGCGAATGAGAGCGGGTGAGAGGGAGCGGGAGAGAGAGAGAGGAGGATGTTGGGGGTGAGAGAGAGAGGGTGAGAGAGAGTGGTTTTAGAGAGAGAGGGGTTTGAGAGAGCGAGAGAGCGGGTGAGAGAGAGAGAGTGGAGAATGAGGGGGGTGAGAGAGAGAGGGTGAGAGAGAGGGGTTGAGCGAGAGAGGGGTTTGAGAGAGCGAGTGAGAGCGGGTGAGAGAGAGAGAGGAGGATGAGGGGGGTGAGAGAGAGACGGTGAGAGACAGGAGTTGAGAGAGAGAGCGTTTGAGAGAGCGACAGAGAGCGGGTGAGAGAGAGTGAGGATGATGAGGGGGGTGAGAGAGAGAGCGAGGGTGAGAGAGAGAGGGGTTTTAGAGAGAGAGGGGTGAGAGAGAGCGAGTGAGAGAGAGAGTGGAGCAATGGGGCTGGACTAGAGAGGGTGAGAGAGAAAGGGGTTTTCGAGAGAGAGGGGTTTTCGAGCGAGAGAGAGCGGGTGAGAGAGAGAGAGGAGGATGAGGGCTAGTGAGAGAGAGAGGTTGAGAGAGAGGGGGTTTGAGAGAGCGAGAGAGAGAGGGTGAGAGAGGTTGAGGAGGATGAGGGCAGTGGGAGAGAGTGGGTGAGAGAGAAGGGTTGAGGGCTGGACTAGAGAGGGTGAGAGAGAGTGGTTTTAGTGAGAGAGGGGTTTGAGAGAGCGAGAGAGAGCGGGTGAGAGAGGTTGAGGAGGATGAGGACCGTGGGAGAGAGTGGGTGAGAGAGAGAGAGGAGGATGAGGGGGGTGAGAGAGAGGGGCTTTGGAGAGAGAGAGGGTTTGAGAGAGCGAGAGAGAGCGGGTGAGAGAGGTTGTGGAGGATGAGGGCGGTGGGAGAGAGAGGGTGAGAGAGAGAGAGGAGGATAGGGGGTGAGAGAGAGGGTGAGAGAGAGGGTTTTTGGAGAGAGAGAGGGTTTGAGAGAGCGAGAGAGAGTGGGTGAGAGAGAGGAGGATGAGGGGCGTGAGAGAGAGAGGATGAGAGAGAGGGGTTGAGAGAGAGAGGGGGTTTGAGAGCGCGATAGAGAGCGGGTGAGAGAGAGCGGTTGAGAGTCAGAGAGGAGGACGGGGGGGGGGGTGATTGAGAGAGGGTGAGAGTGAGGGGTTGAGAGAGAGAGGGTGTTTGAGAGAGCGAGTGAGAGCGGGTAAGAGAGAGAGAGGAGGATGAGGGGGATGAGAGAGGGTGTGAGAGAAGGTGTTTGAGAGAGCAAGAGAGTGGGTGAGAGAGAGGAGGATGAGGGGAGTGAGAGAGAGAGGGTGAGAGATAGGGGTTGAGAGAGAGGGGAGGATTGAGAGAGCGAGAGAGAGCGGGTGAGAGAGAGAGGAGGATGAGGGGTTGAGAGAGAGACGGTGAGTGCGAGGGGTTGAGAGAGAGGGGGGGGTTTGAGAGAGCGAGAGAGAGCAGGTGAGAGAGAGAGAAGAGGATGAGGGGTATGAGAGAGAGAGGGTGAGAGAGAGGGGTTTTAGAGTGAGAGGGGGATTGAGAGAGCGAGAGAGAGCGTGTGTGAGAGAGAGAGGAGAATGAGGGGGAGAGAGAGCGGGTGAGACAGAGGGGTTTTAGAGAGAGAGGAGGTTTGAGAGAGCGAGAGAGAGCGGGTGAGAGAGAGAGAGGAGGAGGAGCGAGGTGAGACAGGGAGGGTGAGAGAGAGGGGTTTTAGAGAGAGAGGAGTTTTGAGAGAGCGAGAGAGAGTGTGTGATAGAGAGAGGAGGATGAGGTGGGTGAGAGAGAGAGAGAGGGTGAGAGAGAGGGGTTTTAAAGAGAGAGGGGGTTTGAGAGAGCGGGTGAGAGAGAGAGAGAGGAGGATGAGGGGAGAGAGTGAGGGTGAGACAGAGGGGTTTTAGAGAGAGAGGAGGTTTGAGAGAGCGAGAGAGAGCGGGTGAGAGAGAGAGGAGGAGGAGCGAGGTGAGATAGGGAGGGTGAGAGAGAGGGGTTTTAGAGAGAGAGGAGTTTTGAGAGAGCGAGAGAGAGTGTGTGATAGAGAGAGGAGGATGAGGTGGGTGAGAGAGAGAGAGAGGGTGAGAGAGAGGGGTTTTAAAGAGAGAGGGGGTTTGAGAGAGCGGGTGAGAGAGAGAGAGAGGAGGATGAGGGGGAGAGAGTGAGGGTGAGAAAGAGGGGTTTTAGAGAGAGCGGGGGTTTAAGAGAGCGAGAGAGCGTGGTTGAGAGAGGTTGAGGAGGATGTGGGCGGTGAGAGCGAGAGGGTGAGAGAGAGAGAGGAGGATGAGGGTGGTGAGAGAGAGAGGATGAGAGAGAGGGGTTGAGAGAGAGGGGGTTTGAGAGAGCGAGAGAGAGCGGGTGAGAGGGAGACAGAGGAGGATGAAGGGGGTGTGAGAGAGAGAGCGTGAGAGAGAGGGGTTTTAGAGAGAGAGGGTGTTTGAGAGAGCGAGAGAGAGCAGGTGAGAGAGAGAGAGAAGAGGATGAGCGGGGTGAGAGAGAGAGTGTGAGAGAGGGGTTGAGAGAGAGAGGGGTTTGAGAGAGCGAGAGAGAGTGGGTGAGAGAGAGAGAGGAGGATGAGGGTGGTGAGAGAGAGAGAGGGTGAGAGAGAGGGGTTTTAGAGAGAGGGGCTTTGAGAGAGCTAGAGAGAGCGGGTGAGAGAGAGAGAGGAGGATGAGGGGAGAGAGAGAGTGTGTGTGAGAGCGGTTGAGAGAGAGAGAGGGGTTTGAGAGAGCGAGAGAGGGGGTTTTAGAGAGAGAGAGGAGGATGAGGGGGTGAGAGAGAGAGGGTGAGAGAGATGGGTTATAGAGAGAGACGGGATTTTAGAGAGCGAGAGAGAGCGGGTGAGAGAGAGAGGAGGATGAGGGGGGTGAGATAGAGAGGGTGAGAGAGAGGGGTTTTAGAGAGAGAGGGGGTTTGAGAGAGCGAGAGGGAGCGGTGAGAGAGAGAGAGGAGGATGAGGGGGTGAGATAGGGAGAGAGGGTGAGAGAGAGGGGTTTTAGAGGTAGGAGGTTTGAGAGAGCGAGAGATTGCGGGTGAGAGAGAGAGAGGAGGATGAGGGGAGAGAGAGAGAGTGTGTGAGAGCGGTTGAGAGAGAGAGAGGGGTTTGAGAGAGCGAGAGAGGGGGTTTTAGAGAGAGAGAGGAGGATGAGGGGGTGAGAGAGAGAGGGTGAGAGAGATGGGTTATAGAGAGAGACGGGATTTGAGAGAGCGAGAGAGAGCGGGTGAGAGAGAGAGGAGGATGAGGGGGGTGAGATAGAGAGGGTGAGAGAGAGGGGTTTTAGAGAGAGAGGGGGTTTGAGAGAGCGAGAGGGAGCGGTGAGAGAGAGAGAGGAGGATGAGGGGGTGAGAGAGGGAGAGAGGGTGAGAGAGTGGGGTTTTAGAGGTAGGAGGTTTGAGAGAGCGAGAGATTGCGGGTGAGAGAGACAGAGGTGGACGAGGGGGTGATAGAGAGAGGGTGAGAGTGAGGGTTTGAGATAGAGGGGAGGTTTGAGAGAGCGAGAGAGAGCGGGTGAGAGAGAGAGAGGAGGATGAGGGGGGTGACAGAGAGGGTGAGAGCGAGGGGTTGAGAGAGAGGGGGTGTTTGAGAGAGCGAGAGAGCGGGTGAGAGAGAGAGGAGGATGAAGGGGATGAGAGAGAGGGTGAGAGAGAGGGGTTTTAGAGAAAGAGGGGGTTTGAGAGAGCGAGCGGGAGCGGGTAAGAGAGAGAGAGGAGGATGAGGGGGGTGAGAGAGGGTGTGAGAGAAGATGTTTGAGAGAGTAAGAGAGAGCGGGTGAGAGAGAGAGAGGAGGATGAGGGGAGTGAGAGAGAGAGGGTGAGAGAGAGCGGTTGAGAGAGAGGGTAGGTTTGAGAGAGCGAGAGAGAGCGGGTGAGAGAGAGAGAGGAGGATGAGGGGGGTGAGAGAGAGAGGGTGAGAGCGATGGTTTGAGAGAGAGGGGGGTATGAGAGAGCGAGAGAGAGCGGGTGAGAGAGAGAGGAGGATGAGGGGATGAGAGAGAGAGGGTGAGAGAGAGGGTTTTTAGAGTGAGAGGAGGCTTGAGAGAGCGAGTGAGAGCGTGTGTGTGTGAGAGAGAGAGGGGAATGAGTGGGGGTGAGAGAGAGAGGGTGAGAGAGAGGGGGCTTGAGAGAGCGAGAGACAGCGGGTGAGGAGAGAGAGGAGGAGGCGGGGGTTGATAGAGAGAGGGTGAGAGAGAGGGGTTGAGAGAGAGAGGGATTTTGAGAGAGCGAGAGAGAGCGGGTGAGAGAGGTTGAGGGGGATGGGGGCGTGAGAGAGAGAAGGTGAGAGAGAGGAATTTTGGAGAGAGAGGGTTTGAGAGAGCGAGAGAGAGCGGGTGAGAGAGAGGAGGATGACGGGCATGAGAGAGAGGGTGAGAGAGGGGGTTAGAGAGAGAGAGGGGTTTTGAAAGAGCGAGAGAGCGCGGGTGAGAGAGAGAGGAGGATGAGGGAAATATGAGAGTGAGGGTGAGAGAGAGGGGTTGAGAGAGAGAGGGGGTTTGAGAGAGAGAGTGAGAGCGGGTGAGAGAGAGAGGTGGATGAGGGGGGTGGGAGAGGGTGTGAGAGAAGGTGTTTGATAGAGCAAGAGAGAGCGGGTGAGAGAGGAGTTTTAGAGAATGAGGGGGTTGAGAGAAACAGGATGGGAGAGGGGTTGAGAGAGAGAGGGGGTTTGAGAAAGCGAGAGAGAGCGGGTGAGAGAGAGAGGAGGATGAGGGTGGTGAGAGAGAGAGGGTGAGAGAGAGGAGTTTTAGAGAGAGAGGGGTTTTAGAGAGCGAGAGAGAGCGGGTGAGAGAGAGAGAGGAGGAGGAGCGAGGTGAGATAGAGAGTGTGAGAGAGAGGGGTTTTAGAGAGAGAGGAGTTTTGAGAGAGCGAGAGAGAGAGTGTGATAGAGAGAGGAGGATGAGGTGGGTGAGAGAGAGAGAGAGGTTGAGAGAGAGGGGTTTTAAAGAGAGAGGAGGTTTGAGAGAGCGGGTGAGAGAGAGAGAGAGGAGGATGAGGGGGAGAGAGTGAGAGGGTAAGAAAGAGGGGTTTTAGAGAGAGACGGGGTTTGAGAGAGCGAGAGAGCGTGGTTGAGAGAGGTTGAGGAGGATGTGGGCGGTGAGAGAGAGACGGTGAGAGAGAGAGGAGGATGAGGGTGGTGAGAGAGAGAGGATGAGAGAGAGGGGTTGAGAGAGAGGGGGTTTGAGAGAGCGAGAGAGAGCGGGTGAGAGAGAGGCAGAGAGAGAGGAGGATGAGGGGGGTGAGAGAGGGAGAGGGTGAGAGAGAGGGGTTTAGAGAGAGAGGGGGTTTGAGAGAGCGAGAGAGTGCGAGAGAGAGAGAGTGAGTAGGATGAGGCCGGTGAGAGAGAGAGGAGGATGAGGGGGGTGAGAGAGAGAGGGTGAGAGAGAGGGGTTTTAGAGAGAGAGGGGGTTTGAGAGAGCGAGGGAGAGCGGGTGTGAGAGAGAGGAGGATGAGGGGTATGAGAGAGAGAGGGTGAGAGAGAGTGGTTGAGAGAGAGAGGGTGTTTGAGAGAGCGAATGAGAGCGGGTGAGAGGGAGCGGGAGAGAGAGAGAGGAGGATGAGGGGGGTGAGAGAGAGAGGGTGAGAGAGAGTGGTTTTAGAGAGAGAGGGGGTTTGAGAGAGCGAGAGAGCGGGTGAGAGAGAGAGTGGAGAATGAGGGGGGTGAGAGAGAGAGGGTGAGAGAGAGGGGTTGAGCGAGAGAGGGGTTTGAGAGAGCGAGTGAGAGCGGGTGAGAGAGAGGAGGATGAGAGGGGTGAGAGAGGGTGTGAGAGAAGGAGTTTGAGAGAGCAAGAGAGCGCGGGTGAGAGAGAAAGAGGAGGATGAGGGGGGTGAGAGAGAGACGGTGAGAGACAGGAGTTGAGAGAGAGAGCGTTTGAGAGAGCGACAGAGAGCGGGTGAGAGATAGTGAGGATGATGAGGTGGGTGAGAGAGAGAGCTAGGGTGAGAGAGAGGGGTTTTAGAGAGAGAGGGGTGAGAGAGAGCGAGTGAGAGAGAGAGTGGAGCATGAGGGGCTGGACTAGAGAGGGTGAGAGAGAGAGGGGTTTTAGAGAGAGAGGGGTTTTCGAGCGAGAGAGAGCGGGTGAGAGAGAGAGAGGCGGATGAGGGCGAGTGAGAGAGAGAGGTTGGGAGAGAGGGGGTTTGAGAGAGCGAGAGAGAGCGGGTGAGAGTGGTTGAGGAGAATGAGGGCCGTGGGAGAGAGTGGGTGAGAGAGAAGGGTTGAGGGGCTGGACTAGAGAGGGTGAGAGAGAATGTTTTAGTGAGAGAGGGGTTTGAGAGAGCGAGAGAGAGCGGGTGAGAGAGAGAGGAGGATGAGCGGGATGAGAGAGAGAGGGTGAGAGAGAGGGGTTTTAGAGTGAGAGGAGGCTTGAGAGAGCGAGTGAGAGCGTGTGTGTGAGAGAGAGAGAGGGGAATGAGTGGGGGTGAGAGAGAGAGGGTGAGAGAGAGGGGGCTTGAGAGAGAGAGAGAGAGCGGTTGAGGAGAGAAAGGAGGAAGAGGGGGTTGATAGAGAGAAGGTGTGAGAAAGAGGGGTTGAGAGAGAGAGGGATTTTGAGAGAGCGAGAGAGAGCGGGTGAGAGAGGTTGAGGGGGATGGGGGCGTGAGAGAGAGAGGGTGAGAGAGAGGGATTTTGGAGAGAGAGGGTTTGAGAGAGCGAGAGAGAGCGGGTGAGAGAGAGGAGGATGACGGGCATGAGAGAGAGAGGGTGAGAGAGGGGGGTTGAGAGAGAGAGAGAGGGGGTTTGAGAGAGCGAGAGAGCGCGGGTGAGAGAGAGAGGAGGATGAGGGAAATATGAGAGTGAGGGTGAGAGAGAGGGGTTGAGAGAGAGAGGGGGTTTGAGAGAGAGAGAGAGCGAGTGAGAGAGAGAGAGGTGGATGAGGGGGGTGGGAGAGGGTGTGAGAGAAGGTGTTTGAGAGAGCAAGAGAGAGCGGGTGAGAGAGAGGAGTTTTAGAGAATGAGGGGGGTGAGAGAAACAGGGTGGGAGAGGGGTTGAGAGAGAGAGGGGGTTTGAGAAAGCGAGAGAGAGCGGGTGAGAGAGAGAGGAGGATGAGGGTGGTGAGAGAGAGAGGGTGAGAGAGAGGAGTTTTAGAGAGATAGGGGGTTTTAGAGAGCGAGAGAAAGCGGGTGAGAGAGAGAGAGAGGAGAATGAGGGGAGTGAGAGAGAGAGGGTGAGAGAGAGGGGTTGAGAGAGAGGGGGTTTGAGAGAGTGAGAGAGAGCGGGTGAGAGAGAGGCAGAGAGAGAGGAGGATGAGGGGGGTGAGAGAGGGAGAGGGTGAGAGAGAGGGGTTTAGAGAGAGAGGGGGTTTGAGAGAGCGAGAGAGTGCGGGAGAGAGAGAGTGAGTAGGATGAGGCCGGTGAGAGAGAGAGGAAGATGAGTGGGGTGAGAGAGAGAGGGTGAGAGAGAGGGGTTTTAGAGAGAGAGGGTGTTTGAGAGAGCGAGAGAGAGCGGGTGTGAGAGAGAGGAGGATGAGGGGTATAAGAGAGAGAGGGTGAGAGAGAGTGGTTGAGAGAGAGAGGGTGTTTGAGAGAGCGAATGAGAGCGGGTGAGAGGGAGCGGGAGAGAGAGAGAGGAGGATGAGGGGGGTGAGAGAGAGAGGGTGAGAGAGAGTGGTTTTAGAGAGAGAGGGGGTTTGAGAGCGCGAGAGAGCGGGTGAGAGAGAGAGTGGAGAATGAGGGGGGTGAGAGTGAGAGGGTGAGAGAGAGGGGTTGAGCGAGAGAGCTGTTTGAGAGAGCGAGTGAGAGCGGCTGAGAGAGAGGAGGATGAGAGGGGTGAGAGAGGGTGTGAGAGAAGGAGTTTGAGAGAGCAAGAGAGCGCGGGTGAGAGAGAGAGAGGAGGATGAGGGGGGTGAGAGAGAGACGGTGAGAGACAGGAGTTGAGAGAGAGAGCGTTTGAGAGAGCGACAGAGAGCGGGTGAGAAAGAGTGAGGATGATGAGGCGGTGAGAGAGAGAGCGAGGGTGAGAGAGAGGGGTTTTAGAGAGAGAGGGGTGAGAGAGAGCGAGTGAGAGAGAGAGTGGAGCATGAGGGGCTGGACTTGAGAGGGTGAGAGAGAGAGGGGTTTTAGAGAGAGAGGGGTTTTCGAGTGAGAGAGAGCGGGTGAGAGAGAGAGAGGAGGATGAGGGCGAGTGAGAGAGAGAGGTTGAGAGAGAGGGGGTTTGAGAGAGCGAGAGAGCGCGGGTGAGAGAGGTTGAGGAGGATGAGGGCCGTGGGAGAGAGTGGGTGAGAGAGAAGGGTTGAGGGGCTGGACTAGAAAGGGTGAGAGAGAGTGGTTTTAGTGAGAGAGGGGTTTGAGAGAGCGAGAGAGAGCGGGTGAGAGAGGTTGAGGAGGATGAGGACCGTGGGAGAGAGTGGGTGAGAGAGAGAGAGGAGGATGAGGGGGGTGAGAGAGAGAGGGGCTTTGGAGAGAGAGGGTTTGAGAGAGCGAGAGAGAGCGGGTGAGAGAGGTTGAGGAGGATGAGGGCGGTGGGAGAGAGAGGGTGAGAGAGAGAGAGGAGGATGGGGGGGTGAGAGAGAGGGTGAGAGAGAGGGTTTTTGGAGAGAGAGAGGGTTTGAGAGAGCGAGAGAGAGCGGGTGAGAGAGAGGAGGATGAGGGGCGTGAGAGAGAGGATGAGAGAGAGGGGTTGAGAGAGAGAGGGGTTTTGAGAGCCCGATAGAGAGCGGGTGAGAGAGAGCGGTTGAGAGTCAGAGAGGAGGACGGGGGGGGGTGTTAGAGAGAGGGTGAGAGTGAGGGGTTGAGAGAGAGAGGGTGTTTGAGAGAGCGAGTGAGAGCGGGTAAGAGAGAGAGAGGAGGATGAGGGGGGTGAGAGAGGGTGTGAGAGAAGGTGTTTGCGAGAGCAAGAGAGCGGGTGAGAGAGAGGAGGATGAGGGGAGTGAGAGAGAGGGTGAGAGAGAGGGGTTGAGAGAGAGGGGAGTTTTGAGAGAGCGAGAGAGAGCGGGTGAGAGAGAGAGGAGGATGAGGGGGTGAGAGAGAGACGGTGAGTGCGAGGGGTTGAGAGGGGGGGTTTGAGAGAGCGAGAGAGAGCGGGTGAGAGAGAGAGAGGAGGATGAGGGGTATGACAGAGAGAGGCTGAGAGTGAGGGGTTTTAGAGTGAGAGGGGAATTGAGAGAGCGCGAGAGAGTGTGTGTGAGAGAGAGAGGAGAATGAGGGGGTGAGAGAGAGAGGGTGAGACAGAGGAGTTTTAGAGAGAGAGGAGGTTTGAGAGAGCGAAAGAGAGCGGTTGAGAGAGAGAGAGGAGGATGAGGGGGATGAGAGAGAGTGGGTGAGACAGAGGGGTTTTAGAGAGAGAGGAGGTTTGAGAGAGCGAGTGAGCGGGTGAGAGAGAGAGAGGTGGAGGAGCGGGGTGAGATAGGGAGGGTGAGAGAGTGGGGTTTTAGAGAGAGAGGAGTTTTGAGAGAGCGAGAGAGAGTGTGTGATAGAGAGAGGAGGATGAGGTGGGTGAGAGGGAGAGAGAGGGTGAGAGAGAGGGGTTTTAAAGAGAGAGGGGGTTTGAGAGAGCGGGTGAGAGAGAGAGAGAGGAGGATGATGGGGAGAGAGTGAGAGGGTGAGAAAGAGGGGTTTCAGACAGCGAGAGAGCGTGGTTGAGAGAGGTTGAGGAGGATGTGGGCGGTGAGAGAGAGAGGGTGAGAGAGGTTGAGGAGGATGAGGGTGGTGAGAGAGAGAGGATGAGAGAGAGTGGTTTTAGAGAGAGAGGGGTTTGAGAGAGCGAGAGAGCGGGTGAGAGAGAGAGTGGAGAATGAGGGGGGTGAGAGAGAGAGGGTGAGAGAGAGGGGTTGAGCGAGAGAGCGGTTTGAGAGAGCGAGTGAGAGCGGGTGAGAGAGAGGAGGATGAGAGGGGTGAGAGAGGGTGTGAGAGAAGGAGTTTGAGAGAGCAAGAGAGCGCGGGTGAGAGAGAAAGAGGAGGATGAGGGGGGTGAGAGAGAGACGGTGAGAGACAGGAGTTGAGAGAGAGAGCGTTTGAGAGAGCGACAGAGAGCGGGTGAGAGAGAGTGAGGATGATGAGGCGGTGAGAGAGAGAGCGAGGGTGAGAGAGAGGGGTTTTAGAGAGAGAGGGGTGAGAGAGAGCGAGTGAGAGAGAGAGTGGAGCATGAGGGGCTGGACGTGAGAGGGTGAGAGAGAGAGTGGTTTTAGAGAGAGAGGGGTTTTCGAGCGAGAGAGAGCGGGTGAGAGAGAGAGAGGAGGATGAGGGCGAGTGAGAGAGAGAGGTTGAGAGAGAGGGGGTTTGAGAGAGCGAGAGAGCGCGGGTGAGAGTGGTTGAGGAGGATGAGGGCCGTGGGAGAGAGTGGGTGAGAGAGAAGGGTTGAGGGGCTGGACTAGAAAGGGTGAGAGAGAGTGGTTTTAGTGAGAGAGGGGTTTGAGAGGGCGAGAGAGAGCGGGTGAGAGAGGTTGAGGAGGATGAGGACCGTGGGAGAGAGTGGGTGAGAGAGAGAGAGGAGGATGAGGGGGGTGAGAGAGAGAGGGGCTTTGGAGAGAGAGGGTTTGAGAGAGCGAGAGAGAGCGGGTGAGAGAGGTTGAGGAGGATGAGGGCGGTGGGAGAGAGAGGGTGAGAGAGAGAGAGGAGGATGGGGGGGTGAGAGAGAGGGTGAGAGAGAGGGTTTTTGGAGAGAGAGAGGGTTTGAGAGAGCGAGAGAGAGCGGGTGAGAGAGAGGAGGATGAGGGGCGTGAGAGAGAGGATGAGAGAGAGGGGTTGAGAGAGAGAGGGGTTTTGAGAGCGCGATAGAGAGCGGGTGAGAGAGAGCGGTTGAGAGTCAGAGAGGAGGACGGGGGGGTGTTAGAGAGAGGGTGAGAGTGAGGGGTTGAGAGAGAGAGGGTGTTTGAGAGAGCGAGTGAGAGCGGGTAAGAGAGAGAGAGAGGAGGATGAGGGGGGTGAGAGAGGGTGTGAGAGAAGGTGTTTGCGAGAGCAAGAGAGCGGGTGAGAGAGAGGAGGATGAGGGGAGTGAGAGAGAGGGTGAGAGAGAGGGGTTGAGAGAGAGGGGAGTTTTGAGAGAGCGAGAGAGAGCGGGTGAGAGAGAGAGGAGGATGAGGGGGTGAGAGAGAGACGGTGAGTGCGAGGGGTTGAGAGGGGGGGTTTGAGAGAGCGAGAGAGAGCGGGTGAGAGAGAGAGAGGAGGATGAGGGGTATGACAGAGAGAGGCTGAGAGTGAGGGGTTTTAGAGTGAGAGGGGAATTGAGAGAGCGCGAGAGAGCGTGTATGAGAGAGAGAGGAGAATGAGGGGGTGAGAGAGAGAGGGTGAGACAGAGGAGTTTTAGAGAGAGAGGAGGTTTGAGAGAGCGAAAGAGAGCGGTTGAGAGAGAGAGAGGAGGATGAGGGGGATGAGAGAGAGTAGGTGAGACAGAGGGGTTTTAGAGAGAGAGGAGGTTTGAGAGAGCGAGTGAGCGGGTGAGAGAGAGAGAGGTGGAGGAGCGGGGTGAGATAGGGAGGGTGAGAGAGAGGGGTTTTAGAGAGAGAGGAGTTTTGAGAGAGCGAGAGAGAGTGTGTGATAGAGAGAGGAGGATGAGGTGGGTGAGAGGGAGAGAGAGGGTGAGAGAGAGGGGTTTTAAAGAGAGAGGGGGTTTGAGAGAGCGGGTGAGAGAGAGAGAGAGGAGGATGATGGGGAGAGAGTGAGAGGGTGAGAAAGAGGGGTTTCAGACAGCGAGAGAGCGTGGTTGAGAGAGGTTGAGGAGGATGTGGGCGGTGAGAGAGAGAGGGTGAGAGAGGTTGAGGAGGATGAGGGTGGTGAGAGAGAGAGGATGAGAGAGAGGGGTTGAGAGAGAGGGGTTTTGAGAGAGCGAGAGAGAGCGGGTGAGAGGGAGAGAGAGGAGGATGAGGGGGCGAGAGAGAGAGGGTGAGAGAGAGGGGTTATAGAGAGCAACGGGGTTTGAGAGAGCGAGAGAGAGCGTGTGAGTGAGAGAGGAGGATGAAGGGGGTGAGAGAGAGAGCGTGAGAGAGAGGGGTTTTAGAGAGAGAGGGTGTTTGAGAGAGCGAGAGAGAGCAGGTGAGTGAGAGAGCTAAGAGGATGAGCGGGGTGAGAGAGAGAGTGTGAGAGAGGGGTTGAGAGAGAGAGGGGTTTGAGAGAGCGAGAGAGAGTGGATGGGAGAGAGAGAGGAGGATGAGGGTGGTGAGAGAGAGAGATAGAGGGTGAGAGAGAGGGGTTTTAGAGAGAGGGGCTTTGAGAGAGCTAGAGAGAGCGGGTGAGAGAGAGAGACAAGGATGAGGGGAGAGAGAGAGAGTGTGTGAGAGCTGTTGAGAGAGAGAGGGGTTTGAGAGAGCGAGAGAGAGGGGGTTTTAGAGAGAGAGTGGAGGATGAGGGGGTGAGAGAGAGAGGGTGAGAGAGAGGGGTTATAGAGAGAGACGGGATTTGAGAGAGCGAGAGAGAGCGGGTGACAGAGAGAGGAGGATGAGGGGGGTGAGAGAGAGAGGGTGAGAGAGAGGGGTTTTAGAGAGAGAGGTGGTTTGAGAGAGCGAGAGGGAGCGGTGAGAGAGAGAGAGGAGGATGAGGGGGTGAGAGAGGGAGAGAGGGTGAGAGAGAGGGGTTTTCAGAGGTAGTTAGTTTGAGAGAGCGAGAGAGAGCGGGTGAGAGAGACAGAGGTGGACGAGGGGGTGATACAGAGAGGGTGAGAGTGAGGATTTGAGAGAGAGGGGAGGTTTGAGAGAGCGAGAGAGAGCGGGTGAGAGAGAGAGAGAGAGGAGGATGAGGGGGTGACAGAGAGGGTGAGAGCGAGGGGTTGAGAGAGAGAGGGTGAGAGAGAGGGGTTTTAGAGTGAGAGGGAGTTTGAGAGAGTGAGTGAGAGCGGGTAAGAGAGAGAGAGGAGGATGAGGGGGGTGAGAGAGGGTGTGAGAGAAGATGTTTGAGAGAGTAAGAGAGAGCGGGTGAGAGAGAGAGGAGGATGAGGGGAGTGAGAGAGAGAGGGTGAGAGAGAGCGGTTGAGAGAGAGGGGAGGTTTGAGAGAGCGAGAGAGAGCGGGTGAGAGAGAGAGAGAGGAGGATGAGGGGGGTGAGAGAGAGAGGGTGAGAGCGAGGGGTTGAGAGAGAGGGGGGTTTGAGAGAGCGAGAGAGAGCGGGTGAGAGAGAGAGGAGGATGAGAGGGATGAGAGAGAGAGGGTGAGAGAGACGGGTTTTAGGTTGAGAGGAGGCTTGAGAGAGTGAGTGAGAGCGTGTGTGTGTGAGAGAGAGACAGGGGAATGAGTGTGGGTGCGAGAGAGAGGGTGAGAGAGATGGGGCTTGAGAGAGCGAGAGAGAGCGGGTGAGGAGAGAGAGGAGGAGGAGGGGGTTGATAGAGAGAGGGTGAGAGAGAGAGGGGTTGAGAGAGAGAGGGATTTTGAGAGAGCGAGAGAGAGCGGGTGAGAGAGGTTGAGGGGGATGGGGTCGTGAGAGAGAGAGGGTGAGAGAGAGGGATTTTGGAGAGAGAGAGGGTTTGAGAGTGCGAGAGAGAGCGGGTAAGAGAGAGGAGGATGACGGGCATGAGAGAGAGAGGGTGAGAGAGGGGGGTTGAGAGAGAGAGAAAGATGGGGTTTGAGAGAGCGAGAGAGCGCGGGTGAGAGAGAGAGGAGGATGAGGGAAATATGAGAGTGAGGGTGAGAGAGAGGGGTTGAGAGAGAGAGGGGGTTTGAGAGAGAGAGAGAGAGCGGGTGAGAGAGAGAGAGGTGGATGAGGGGGGTGGGAGAGGGTGTGAGAGAAGGTGTTTGATAGAGCAAGAGAGAGCGGGTGAGAGAGAGGAGTTTTAGAGAATGAGGGGTGTGAGAGAAACAGGGTGGGAGAGGGGTTGAAAGAGAGAGGGGTTTTGAGAAAGCGAGAGAGAGCGGGTGAGAGAGAGAGGAGGATGAGGGTGGTGAGAGAGAGAGGGTGAGAGAGAGGAGTTTTAGAGAGAGGGGGGGTTTTAGAGAGCGAGAGAAAGCGGGTGAGAGAGAGAGAGAGGAGAATGAGGGGAGTGAGAGAGAGAGGGTGAGAGAGAGGGATTGAGAGAGAGGGGGTTTGAGAGAGCGAGAGAGAGCGGGTGAGAGAGAGGCAGAGAGAGAGGAGGATGAGGGGGGTGAGAGAGGGAGAGGGTGAGAGAGAGGGGTTTAGAGAGAGAGGGGTTTGAGAGAGCGAGAGAGTGCGGGAGAGAGAGAGTGAGTAGGATGAGGCCGGTGAGAGAGAGAGGTGGATGGGGGGGAGAGAGAGAGAGGGTGAGAGAGAGGGGTTTTAGAGAGAGAGGGGGTTTGAGAGAGCGAGAGAGAGCGGGTGTGAGAGAGAGGAGGATGAGGGGTATGAGAGAGAGAGGGTGAGAGAGAGTGGTTGAGAGAGAGAGGGTGTTTGAGAGAGCGAATGAGAGCGGGTGAGAGGGAGCGGGAGAGAGAGAGAGGAGGATGAGGGGGGTGAGAGAGAGAGGGTGAGAGAGAGTGGTTTTAGAGAGAGAGGGGGTTTGAGAGCGCGAGAGAGCGGGTGAGAGAGAGAATGGAGAATGAGGGGGGTGAGAGAGAGAGGGTGAGAGAGAGGGGTTGAGCGAGAGAGGGGTTTGAGAGAGCGAGTGAGAGCGGGTGAGAGAGAGGAGGATGAGAGGGGTGAGAGAGGGTGTGAGAGAAGGAGTTTGAGAGAGCAAGAGAGCGCGGGTGAGAGAGAGAGAGGAGGATGAGGGGGGTGAGAGAGAGACGGTGAGAGACAGGAGTTGAGAGAGAGAGCGTTTGAGAGAGCGGGTGAGAGAGAGTGAGGATGATGAGGGGGGAGAGAGAGAGAGCGAGGGTGAGAGAGAGGGGTTTTAGAGAGAGAGGGGTGAGAGAGAGCGAGTGAGAGAGAGAGTGGAGCATGAGGGGCTGGACTAGAGAGGGTGAGAGAGAGTGGTTTTAGAGAGAGAGGGGTTTTCGAGCGAGAGAGAGCGGGTGAGAGAGAGGAGGATGAGAGGGGTGAGAGAGGGTGTGAGAGAAGGAGTTTGAGAGAGCAAGAGAGCGCGGGTGAGAGAGAGAGAGGAGGATGAGGGGGGTGAGAGAGAGAGGGGCTTTGGAGAGAGAGGGTTTGAGAGAGCGAGAGAGAGCGGGTGAGAGAGGTTGAGGAGGATGAGGGCGGTGGGAGAGAGAGGGTGAGAGAGAGAGAGGAGGATGGGGGGGTGAGAGAGAGGGTGAGAGAGAGGGTTTTTGGAGAGAGAGAGGGTTTGAGAGAGCGAGAGAGAGCGGGTGAGAGAGAGGAGGATGAGGGGCGTGAGAGAGAGGATGAGAGAGAGGGGTTGAGAGAGAGAGGGGTTTTGAGAGCGCGATAGAGAGCGGGTGAGAGAGAGCGGTTGAGAGTCAGAGAGGAGGACGGGGGGGGGTGTTAGAGAGAGGGTGAGAGTGAGGGGTTGAGAGAGAGAGGGTGTTTGAGAGAGCGAGTGAGAGCGGGTAAGAGAGAGAGAGGAGGATGAGGGGGGTGAGAGAGGGTGTGAGAGAAGGTGTTTGCGAGAGCAAGAGAGCGGGTGAGAGAGAGGAGGATGAGGGGAGTGAGAGAGAGGGTGAGAGAAAGGGGTTGAGAGTGAGGGGAGTTTTGAGAGAGCGAGAGAGAGCGGGTGAGAGAGAGAGGAGGATGAGGGGGTGAGAGAGAGACGGTGAGTGCGAGGGGTTGAGAGGGGGGGTTTGAGAGAGCGAGAGAGAGCGGGTGAGAGAGAGAGAGGAGGATGAGGGGTATGACAGAGAGAGGCTGAGAGTGAGGGGTTTTAGAGTGAGAGGGGAATTGAGAGAGCGCGAGAGAGCGTGTGTGAGAGAGAGAGGAGAATGAGGGGGTGAGAGAGAGAGGGTGAGACAGAGGAGTTTTAGAGAGAGAGGAGGTTTGAGAGAGCGAAAGAGAGCGGTTGAGAGAGAGAGAGGAGGATGAGGGGGATGAGAGAGAGTGGGTGAGACAGAGGGGTTTTAGAGAGAGAGGAGGTTTGAGAGAGCGAGTGAGCGGGTGAGAGAGAGAGAGGTGGAGGAGCGGGGTGAGATAGGGAGGGTGAGAGAGAGGGGTTTTAGAGAGAGAGGAGTTTTGAGAGAGCGAGAGAGAGTGTGTGATAGAGAGAGGAGGATGAGGTGGGTGAGAGGGAGAGAGAGGGTGAGAGAGAGGGGTTTTAAAGAGAGAGGGGGTTTGAGAGAGCGGGTGAGAGAGAGAGAGAGGAGGATGATGGGGAGAGAGTGAGAGGGTGAGAAAGAGGGGTTTCAGACAGCGAGAGAGCGTGGTTGAGAGAGGTTGAGGAGGATGTGGGCGGTGAGAGAGAGAGGGTGAGAGAGGTTGAGGAGGATGAGGGTGGTGAGAGAGAGAGGATGAGAGAGAGGGGTTGAGAGAGAGGGGTTTTGAGAGAGCGAGAGAGAGCGGGTGAGAGGGAGAGAGAGGAGGATGAGGGGGCGAGAGAGAGAGGGTGAGAGAGAGGGGTTATAGAGAGCAACGGGGTTTGAGAGAGCGAGAGAGAGCGTGTGAGTGAGAGAGGAGGATGAAGGGGGTGAGAGAGAGAGCGTGAGAGAGAGGGGTTTTAGAGAGAGAGGGTGTTTGAGAGAGCGAGAGAGAGCAGGTGAGTGAGAGAGAGAAGAGGATAAGCGGTGTGAGAGAGAGAGTGTGAGAGAGGGGTTGAGAGAGAGAGGGGTTTGAGAGAGCGAGAGAGAGTGGGTGGGAGAGAGAGAGAGGAGGATGAGGGTGGTGAGAGAGAGAGATAGAGGGTGAGAGAGAGGGGTTTTAGAGAGAGGGGCTTTGAGAGAGCTAGAGAGAGCGGGTGAGAGAGAGAGACAAGGATGAGGGGAGAGAGAGAGAGTGTGTGAGAGCTGTTGAGAGAGAGAGGGGTTTGAGAGAGCGAGAGAGAGGGGGTTTTAGAGAGAGAGTGGAGGATGAGGGGGTGAGAGAGAGAGGGTGAGAGAGAGGGGTTATAGAGAGAGACGGGATTTGAGAGAGCGAGAGAGAGCGGGTGACAGAGAGAGGAGGATGAGGGGGGTGAGAGAGAGAGGGTGAGAGAGAGGGGTTTTAGAGAGAGAGGTGGTTTGAGAGAGCGAGAGGGAGCGGTGAGAGAGAGAGAGGAGGATGAGGGGGTGAGAGAGGGAGAGAGGGTGAGAGAGAGGGGTTTTCAGAGGTAGTAGGTTTGAGAGAGCGAGAGAGAGCGGGTGAGAGAGACAGAGGTGGACGAGGGGGTGATAGAGAGAGGGTGAGAGTGAGGATTTGAGAGAGAGGGGAGGTTTGAGAGAGCGAGAGAGAGCGGGTGAGAGAGAGAGAGAGAGGAGGATGAGGGGGTGACAGAGAGGGTGAGAGCGAGGGGTTGAGAGAGAGAGGGTGAGAGAGAGGGGTTTTAGAGTGAGAGGGAGTTTGAGAGAGTGAGTGAGAGCGGGTAAGAGAGAGAGAGGAGGATGAGGGGGGTGAGAGAGGGTGTGAGAGAAGATGTTTGAGAGAGTAAGAGAGAGCGGGTGAGAGAGAGAGGAGGATGAGGGGAGTGAGAGAGAGAGGGTGAGAGAGAGCGGTTGAGAGAGAGGGGAGGTTTGAGAGAGCGAGAGAGAGCGGGTGAGAGAGAGAGAGAGGAGGATGAGGGGGGTGAGAGAGAGAGGGTGAGAGCGAGGGGTTGAGAGAGAGGGGGGTTTGAGAGAGCGAGAGAGAGCGGGTGAGAGAGAGAGGAGGATGAGAGGGATGAGAGAGAGAGGGTGAGAGAGACGGGTTTTAGGTTGAGAGGAGGCTTGAGAGAGTGAGTGAGAGCGTGTGTGTGTGAGAGAGAGACAGGGGAATGAGTGTGGGTGCGAGAGAGAGGGTGAGAGAGATGGGGCTTGAGAGAGCGAGAGAGAGCGGGTGAGGAGAGAGAGGAGGAGGAGGGGGTTGATAGAGAGAGGGTGAGAGAGAGAGGGGTTGAGAGAGAGAGGGATTTTGAGAGAGCGAGAGAGAGCGGGTGAGAGAGGTTGAGGGGGATGGGGTCGTGAGAGAGAGAGGGTGAGAGAGAGGGATTTTGGAGAGAGAGAGGGTTTGAGAGTGCGAGAGAGAGCGGGTAAGAGAGAGGAGGATGACGGGCATGAGAGAGAGAGGGTGAGAGAGGGGGGTTGAGAGAGAGAGAAAGATGGGGTTTGAGAGAGCGAGAGAGCGCGGGTGAGAGAGAGAGGAGGATGAGGGAAATATGAGAGTGAGGGTGAGAGAGAGGGGTTGAGAGAGAGAGGGGGTTTGAGAGAGAGAGAGAGAGCGGGTGAGAGAGAGAGAGGTGGATGAGGGGGGTGGGAGAGGGTGTGAGAGAAGGTGTTTGATAGAGCAAGAGAGAGCGGGTGAGAGAGAGGAGTTTTAGAGAATGAGGGGTGTGAGAGAAACAGGGTGGGAGAGGGGTTGAAAGAGAGAGGGGTTTTGAGAAAGCGAGAGAGAGCGGGTGAGAGAGAGAGGAGGATGAGGGTGGTGAGAGAGAGAGGGTGAGAAATAGGAGTTTTAGAGAGAGGGGGGGTTTTAGAGAGCGAGAGAAAGCGGGTGAGAGAGAGAGAGAGGAGAATGAGGGGAGTGAGAGAGAGAGGGTGAGAGAGAGGGGTTGAGAGAGAGGGGGTTTGAGAGAGCGAGAGAGAGCGGGTGAGAGAGAGGCAGAGAGAGAGGAGGATGAGGGGGGTGAGAGAGGGAGAGGGTGAGAGAGAGGGGTTTAGAGAGAGAGGGGGTTTGAGAGAGCGAGAGAGTGCGGGAGAGAGAGAGTGAGTAGGATGAGGCCGGTGAGAGAGAGAGGTGGATGGGGGGGAGAGAGAGAGAGGGTGAGAGAGAGGGGTTTTAGAGAGAGAGGGGGTTTGAGAGAGCGAGAGAGAGCGGGTGTGAGAGAGAGGAGGATGAGGGGTATGAGAGAGAGAGGGTGAGAGAGAGTGGTTGAGAGAGAGAGGGTGTTTGAGAGAGCGAATGAGAGCGGGTGAGAGGGAGCGGGAGAGAGAGAGAGGAGGATGAGGGGGGTGAGAGAGAGAGGGTGAGAGAGAGTGGTTTTAGAGAGAGAGGGGGTTTGAGAGCGCGAGAGAGCGGGTGAGAGAGAGAATGGAGAATGAGGGGGGTGAGAGAGAGAGGGTGAGAGAGGGGGGTTGAGCGAGAGAGGGGTTTGAGAGAGCGAGTGAGAGCGGGTGAGAGAGAGGAGGATGAGAGGGGTGAGAGAGGGTGTGAGAGAAGGAGTTTGAGAGAGCAAGAGAGCGCGGGTGAGAGAGAGAGAGGAGGATGAGGGGGGTGAGAGAGAGACGGTGAGAGACAGGAGTTGAGAGAGAGAGCGTTTGAGAGAGCGACAGAGAGCGGGTGAGAGAGAGTGAGGATGATGAGGGGGGAGAGAGAGAGAGCGAGGGTGAGAGAGAGGGGTTTTAGAGAGAGAGGGGTGAGAGAGAGCGAGTGAGAGAGAGAGTGGAGCATGAGGGGCTGGACTAGAGAGGGTGAGAGAGAGTGGTTTTAGAGAGAGAGGGGTTTTCGAGCGAGAGAGAGCGGGTGAGAGAGAGAGAGGAGGATGAGGGCGAGTGAGAGAGAGAGGTTGAGAGAGAGGGGGTTTGAGAGAGCGAGAGAGAGCGGGTGAGAGTGGTTGAGGAGGATGAGGGCCGTGGGAGAGAGTGGGTGTGAGAGAGAAGGGTTGAGGGGCTGGACTAGAGAGGGCGAGAGAGAGTGGTTTTAGTGAGAGAGGCGTTTGAGAGAGCGAGAGAGAGCGGGTGAGAGAGGTTGAGGAGGATGAGGACCGTGGGAGAGAGTGGGTGAGAGAGAGAGAGGAGGATGAGGGGGGTGAGAGAGAGGGGCTTTGGAGAGAGAGAGGGTTTGAGAGAGCGAGAGAGAGCGGGTGAGAGAGGTTGAGGAGGATGAGGGCGGTGGGAGAGAGAGGGTGAGAGAGAGAGAGGAGGATGGGGGGGTGAGAGAGAGGGTGAGAGAGAGGGTTTTTGGAGAGAGAGAGGGTTTGAGAGAGCGAGAGAGAGCAGGCGAGAGAGAGGAGGATGAGGGGCGTGAGAGAGAGAGGATGACAGAGAGGGGTTGAGAGAGAGAGGGGGTTTGAGAGCGCGATAGAGAGCGGGTGAGAGAGAGCGGTTGAGAGTTAGAGAGGAGGACGGGGGGGTGATAGAGAGAGGGTGAGAGTGAGGGGTTGAGAGAGAGAGGGTGCTTGAGAGAGCGAGTGAGAGCGGGTAAGAGAGAGAGAGGAGGATGAGGGGGGTGAGAGAGGGTGTGAGAGAAGGTGTTTGAGAGAGCAAGAGAGCGGGTGAGAGAGAGGAGGATGAGGGGAGTGAGAGAGAGAGGGTGAGAGAGATGGGTTGAGAGAGAGGGAGGTTTGAGAGAGCGAGAGAGAGCGGGTGAGAGAGAGAGGAGGATGAGGGGGTGAGAGAGAGACGGTGAGTGCGAGGGGTTGAGAGAGAGGGGGGGTTTTAGAGAGCGAGAGAAAGCGGGTGAGAGAGAGAGAGAGGAGAATGAGGGGAGTGAGAGAGAGAGGGTGAGAGAGAGGGGTTGAGAGAGAGGGGGTTTGAGAGAGCGAGAGAGAGCGGGTGAGAGAGAGGCAGAGAGAGAGGAGGATGAGGGGGGTGAGAGAGGGAGAGGGTGAGAGAGAGGGGTTTAGAGAGAGAGGGGGTTTGAGAGAGCGAGAGAGTGCGGGAGAGAGAGAGTGAGTAGGATGAGGCCGGTGAGAGAGAGAGGTGGATGGGGGGGAGAGAGAGAGAGGGTGAGAGAGAGGGGTTTTAGAGAGAGAGGGGGTTTGAGAGAGCGAGAGAGAGCGGGTGTGAGAGAGAGGAGGATGAGGGGTATGAGAGAGAGAGGGTGAGAGAGAGTGGTTGAGAGAGAGAGGGTGTTTGAGAGAGCGAATGAGAGCGGGTGAGAGGGAGCGGGAGAGAGAGAGAGGAGGATGAGGGGGGTGAGAGAGAGAGGGTGAGAGAGAGTGGTTTTAGAGAGAGAGGGGGTTTGAGAGCGCGAGAGAGCGGGTGAGAGAGAGAATGGAGAATGAGGGGGGTGAGAGAGAGAGGGTGAGAGAGAGGGGTTGAGCGAGAGAGGGGTTTGAGAGAGCGAGTGAGAGCGGGTGAGAGAGAGGAGGATGAGAGGGGTGAGAGAGGGTGTGAGAGAAGGAGTTTGAGAGAGCAAGAGAGCGCGGGTGAGAGAGAGAGAGGAGGATGAGGGGGGTGAGAGAGAGACGGTGAGAGACAGGAGTTGAGAGAGAGAGCGTTTGAGAGAGCGACAGAGAGCGGGTGAGAGAGAGTGAGGATGATGAGGGGGGAGAGAGAGAGAGCGAAGGTGAGAGAGAGGGGTTTTAGAGAGAGAGGGGTGAGAGAGAGCGAGTGAGAGAGAGAGTGGAGCATGAGGGGCTGGACTAGAGAGGGTGAGAGAGAGTGGTTTTAGAGAGAGAGGGGTTTTCGAGCGAGAGAGAGCGGGTGAGAGAGAGAGAGGAGGATGAGGGCGAGTGAGAGAGAGAGGTTGAGAGAGAGGGGGTTTGAGAGAGCGAGAGAGAGCGGGTGAGAGAGGTTGAGGAGGATGAGGACCGTGGGAGAGAGTGGGTGAGAGAGAGAGAGGAGGATGAGGGGGGTGAGAGAGAGGGGCTTTGGAGAGAGAGAGGGTTTGAGAGAGCGAGAGAGAGCGGGTGAGAGAGGTTGAGGAGGATGAGGGCGGTGGGAGAGAGAGGGTGAGAGAGAGAGAGGAGGATGGGGGGGTGAGAGAGAGGGTGAGAGAGAGGGTTTTTGGAGAGAGAGAGGGTTTGAGAGAGCGAGAGAGAGCAGGTGAGAGAGAGGAGGATGAGGGGCGTGAGAGAGAGAGGATGACAGAGAGGGGTTGAGAGAGAGAGGGGGTTTGAGAGCGGGATAGAGAGCGGGTGAGAGAGAGCGGTTGAGAGTTAGAGAGGAGGACGGGGGGGTGATAGAGAGAGGGTGAGAGTGAGGGGTTGAGAGAGAGAGGGTGTTTGAGAGAGCGAGTGAGAGCGGGTAAGAGAGAGAGAGGAGGATGAGGGGGGTGAGAGAGGGTGTGAGAGAAGGTGTTTGAGAGAGCAAGAGAGCGGGTGAGAGAGAGGAGGATGAGGGGAGTGAGAGAGAGAGGGTGAGAGAGATGGGTTGAGAGAGAGGGAGGTTTGAGAGAGCGAGAGAGAGCGGGTGAGAGAGAGAGGAGGATGAGGGGGTGAGAGAGAGACGGTGAGTGCGAGGGGTTGAGAGAGAGGGGGGGTTTGAGAGAGCGAGAGAGAGCGGGTGAGAGAGAGAGAGAGGAGGATGAGGGGTATGAGAGAGAGAGGGTGAGAGAGAGGGGTTTTAGAGTGAGAGGGGGATTGAGAGAGCGAGAGAGAGCGTGTGTGAGAGAGAGAGGAGAATGAGGGGGTGAGAGAGAGAGGGTGAGACAGAGGGGTTTTAGAGAGAGAGGAGGTTTAAGAGAGCGAAAGAGAGCGGTTGAGAGAGAGAGAGGAGGATGAGGGGGATGAGAGAGAGTGGGTGAGACAGAGGGGTTTTAGAGAGAGAGGAGGTTTGAGAGAGCGAGAGAGAGCGGGTGAGAGAGAGCGAGGAGGAGGAGCGGGGTGAGATAGAGAGGCTGAGAGAGAGGGGTTATAGAGAGAGACGGGATTTGAGAGAGCGAGAGTGAGCGGGTGAGAGAGAGAGGAGGATGAGGGGGCTGAGAGAGAGAGGGTGAGAGAGAGGGGTTTTAGAGAGAGAGGGGGTTTGAGAGAGCGAGAGGGAGCGGTGAGAGAGAGAGAGAGGAGGATGAGGGGGTGAGAGAGGGAGAGAGGGTGAGAGAGAGGGGTTTTAGAGGTAGGAGGTTTGAGAGAGCGGGAGAGAGCGGGTGAGAGAGAGCGAGGAGGAGGAGCGGGGTGAGATAGAGAGGCTGAGAGAGAGGGGTTTTAGAGAGAGAGGAGTTTTGAGAGAGCGAGAGAGAGTGTGTGATAGAGAGAGGAGGATGAGGTGGGTGAGAGAGAGTGGGTGAGACAGAGGGGTTTTCGAGAGAGAGGAGGTTTGAGAGAGCGAGAGAGAGCGGGTGAGAGAGAGAGAGGAGGAGGAGCGGGGTGAGATAGAGAGGGTGAGAGAGAGGGGTTTTAGAGAGAGAGGAGTTTTGAGAGAGCGAGAGGGAGTGTGTGATAGAGAGAGGAGGATGAGGTGGGTGAGAGAGAGAGAGAGGGTGAGAGAGAAAGGTTTTAAAGAGAGAGGGGGTTGAGAGAGCGGGTGAGAGAGAGAGAGAGAGGAGGATGAGGGGGTGAGAGAGAGAGGGTGAGAGAGAGTGGTTTTAGAGAGAGAGGGGGTTTGAGAGAGTGAGAGAGAGCGGGTGAGAGAGAGAGAGGAGGATGAGGGGTATGAGATAGAGAGGGTGAGAGAGAGGGATTTTAGAGTGAGACGGGGTTTGTGAGAGCGAGAGAGAGCGGGTGAGAGAGGGAGAGGAGGATGAGGGGGGTGAGAGAGAAAGGGTGAGAGAGAGGGATTTTAGAGAGAGAGGAGGTTTGAGAGAGCGAAAGAGAGCGGGTGAGAGAGAGAGAGAGAGGAGAATGAGGGGGATGAGAGACAGAGGTTGAGACAGAGGGGTTTTAGAGAGAGAGGAGGTTTGAGAGAGCGAGCTAGCGGGTGAGAGACAGAGAGGAGGAGGAGCGGGGTGAGATAGAGAGTGTGAGAGAGAGGGGTTTTAGAGAGAGAGGAGGTTTGAGAGAGCGAGAGAGAGTGGGTGAGAGAGAGAAGAGGATGAGTGGGGTGAGAGAGAGAGGGTGAGAGAGGGGGTTTGAGAGAGCGAGAGAGAGCGGGTGAGAGGGAGAGAGAGGAGGATGAGGGGGGTGAGAGGGAGAGAGAGGGTGAGAGAGAGGGGTTTTAAAGAGAGAGGGGGTTTGAGAGAGCGGGTGAGAGAGAGAGAGAGGAGGATGAGGGGGAGAGAGTGAGAGGGTGAGAAAGAGGGGTTTTAGAGAGAGAGGGGGTTTTAGAGAGCGGGAGAGCGCGGTTGAGAGAGGTTGAGGAGGATGAGGGTGGTGAGAGAGAGAGGGTGAGAGAGAAAGAGGAGGATGAGGGTGGTGAGAGAGAGAGGATGAGAGAGAGGGGTTGAGAGAGAGAGGGGGTTTGAGAGAGCGAGGGAGAACTGGTGAGAGGGAGAGAGAGGAGGATGAGGGGGCGAGAGAGAGAGGGTGAGAGAGAGGGGTTATAGAGAACAACGGGGTTTGAGAGAGCGAGAGAGAGCGGGTGAGAGAGAGAGAGAGGAGGATGAAGGGGGTGAGAGAGAGAGGGTGAGAGAGAGGGGTTTTAGAGAGAGAGGGCTTTGAGAGAACGAGAGAGAGCGGGTGAGTGAGAGAGAGAAGAGGATGAGCGGGGTGTGAGAGAGAGGGTGAGAGAGGGGTTGAGAGAGAGAGGGGGTTTGAGAGAGCGAGAGAGAGTGGGTGAGAGAGAGCGAGGAAGATGAGGGTGGTGAGAGAGAGAGGGTGAGAGAGAGGGGTTTTAGAGAGAGAGGGGGTTTGAGAGAGCGAGAGAGAGCGGGTGAGAGAGAGAAGAGGATGAGTGGGGTGAGAGAGGGGTTGAGAGAGAGGGGGTTTGAGAGAGCGAGAGAGAGCGTGTGAGAGGGAGAGAGAGGAGGATGAGGAGGTGAGAGAGAGAGAGGGTGAGAGAGAGGGGTTATAGAGAGCAACGGGGTTTGAGATAGCGAGAGAGAGCGGGTGAGAGAGAGAGAGAGGAGGATGAAGGGGGTGAGAGAGAGAGGGTGAGAGAGAGGGGTTTTAGAGAGAGAGGGGTTAGGGAGAGCGAGAGAGTGCGGGTGAGAGAGAGAGAGAAGAGGATGAGCGGGGTGAGAGAGAGAGTGTGAGAGAGGGGTTGAGAGAGAGAGGGGGTTTCAGAGAGCGAGAGAGAGTGGGTGAGAGAGAGAGAGGAGGATGAGGGTGGTGAGAGAGAGAGAGAGGGTGAGAGAGAGGGGTTTTAGAGTGAGAGGGGGCTTGAGAGAGCGAGAGAGAGCGTGTGAGAGAGAGAGAGGAGAATGAGGGGGTGAGAGAGAGAGAGGGTGAGACAGAGTGCTTTTAGAGAGAGAGAAGGTTTGAGAGAGCGAAAGAGAGCGGGTGAGAGAGAGAGAGAGGGGGATGAGGGGGATGAGAGAGAGAGGGTGAGAGAGAGGGGTTTTAGAGAGAGAGGGGGTTTGAGAGAGCGAGAGAGAGCGGGTGAGAGAGAGAGAGGATGATGAGGGGGGTGAGATAGAGAGAGAGGGTGAGAGAGAGGGGTTTTAGAGAGAGGGGCTTTGAGAGAGCTAGAGAGAGCGGGTGAGAGAGAGAGTGGAGGAGGAGGGGAGAGAGAGAGTGTGTGTGAGAGCGGTTGAGAGAGAGAGGGGTTTGAGAGAGCGAGAGAGAGGGGGTTTTAGAGAGAGAGAGGAGGATGAGGGGGTGAGAGAGAGGGTGAGAGAGAGGGATTTTAGAGAGAGATGGGGTTTGAGAGAGCGAGAGAGAGCGGATGAGAGAGAGAGAGGAGGATGAGGGGGTGAGAGAGGGAGAGAGGGTGAGAGAGAGGGGTTTTAGAGGTAGGAGGTTTGAGAGAGCGAGAGATTGCGGGTGAGAGAGAGAGAGAGGAGGATGAGGGGTGTGAGAGAGAGGGGGTTTGAGAGAGTGAGAGAGAGCGGGTGAGAGAGAGGAGGATGAGGGGGGTGAGAGAGAGAGGGTGAGAGAGAGGGGTGTTAAGAGAGAGAGGGGAGGATGAGGGGGTGAGAGAGAGGGTGAGAGAGAGGGGTTATAGAGAGAGACGGGATTTGAGAGAGCGAGAGTGAGCGGGTGAGAGAGAGAGAGGAGGATGAGGGGGGTGAGAGAGAGAGGGTGAGAGAGAGGGGTTTTAGCGAGAGAGGGGGTTTGAGAGAGTGAGAGAGAGAGAGCGGGTAAGAGAGAGAGAGGAGGATGAGGGGGTGAGAGAGGGAGAGAGGGTGAGAGAGAGGGGTTTTAGAGGTAGGAGGTTTGAGAGAGCGAGAGAGAGCCGGTGAGAGAGAGAGAGGAGGATGAGGGGAGCGAGAGAGAGAGGGTGAGAGAGAGGGGTATAGAGAGTGACAGGGTTTGAGAGAGCGAGACAGAGCGGGTGAGAGAGAGAGAGGAGGATGAGGGGGGTGAGAGAGAGGGTGAGAGAGAGGGATTTGAGAGTGAGAGGGAGTTTGAGAGAGCAAGAGGGAGCGGGTGAGAGAGAGAGAGGAGGATGAGGGGGTGAGAGAGAGAGAGGGTGAGAGAGAGGGGTTTTAGAGAGTGAGGAGGTTTGAGAGAGTGAGAGCGAGCGGGTGAGAGAGAGAGAGGAGGATGTGGGGGGTGAGAGAGAGAGGGTGAGAGAGAGGGGTTTTAGAGAGAGAGGGGGTTTGAGAGAGTGAGAGAGAGCGGGTGAAAGAGAGAGAGGAGGATGAGGGGGGTGAGATAGAGAGAGAGGGGTTTGAGAGAGCGAGAGAGAGCGGGTTAGAGAGAGAGGAGGACGAGGGGGTTGAGAGAGAGAGGGTGACAAAGAAAGGGTTTAGAGACAGAGGGTGTTTGTGAGAGCGAGAGAGAACGGGTGAGAAAGAGAGAGGAGGATGAGGGGGTGAGAGAGAGAGGGTGAGAGCGAGGGGTTGAGAGAGAGGGGGGGGTTGAAAGAGCGAGAGAGAGCGTGTGTGAGAGAGAGAGGAGAATGAGGGGGTGAGAGAGAGAGGGTGAGACAGAGGGCTTTTAGAGAGAGAGGAGGTTTGGGAGAGCGAAAGAGAGCGGGTGAGAGAGAGAGGAGGATGAGCGGGATGAGAGAGAGAGGGTGAGAGAGAGGGGTTTTAGAGAGAGAGAGGGGGTTTGAGAGAGCGAGAGAGAGCGGGTGAGAGAGAGAGAGGATGATGAGCGGGGTGAGATAGAGAGGGTGAGAGAGAGGGGTTTTAGAGAGAGAGGAGGTTTGAGAGAGCGAGAGAGAGCAGGTTAGAGAGAGAGGAGGATGAGGGGGTGTGAGAGAGAAGGTGAGAGAGAGAGAAGAGGATGAGGGGGTTGTGAGAGAGAGGGTGAGAGAGAAAGGGTTTAGAGAGAGAGGGTGTTTGAGAGAGCGAGAGAGAACGGGTGAGAGAGAGAGAGGAGGTTGAGCGGGGTGAGAGAGAGAGTGTGAGAGAGAGGGTTTGAGAGAGAGAGGGGGTTTGAGAGCGCGAGTGAGAGCGGGTGAGAGAGAGTGAGGAGGATGAGGGGGGTGAGAGAGAGAGGGTGAGAGCAAGGGGTTCAGAGAGAGAGGGGATTTGAGAGCACGAGAGAGAGTGGGTGATAGAGAGAGGAGGATGGGTGGGTGAGAGAGAGAGAGAGGGTGAGAGAGAGGGGTTTTAAAGAGAGAGGGGGCTTGAGAGAGCGGGTGAGAGAGAGAGAGGAGGATGAGGTGGGTGAGAGTGAGAGGGTGAGAGAGAGGGGTTTTAGAGAGAGAGGGGTTTGAGAGAGCGAGAGAGAGCGGGTGAGAGAGAGAGAGAGGAGGATGAGGGGGTGAGAGAGGGAGAGAGGGTGTGAGAGAGTGGTTTTAGAGGTAGGAGGTTTGAGAGAGCGAGAGATTGCGGGTGAGAGAGAGAGAGGAGGATGAGGGGGGTGAGAGTGAGAGGGTGAGAGAGAGCGGTTTTAGAGAGAGAGGGGGTTTGAGAGAGCGAGAGAGAGCGCGGTTGAGAGAGGTTGAGGAGGATGAGGGGGTGAGAGAGGGAGAGAGGGTGAGAGAGAGGGGTTTTAGAGGTAGGAGGTTTGAGAGAGCGAGAGAGAGCGGGTGAGAGAGAGAGAGGAGGATGAGGGGAGTGAGAGAGAGAGGGTGAGAGAGAGGGGTTGAGAGAGAGAGGGGGTTTGAGAGAGCGAGAGAGAGCGGGTGAGAGAGAGAGAGAGGAGGATGAGGGGGTTGAGAGAGAGAGGGTGAGAGAGAGGGGTTGAGAGAGAGAGGGGTTTTGAGAGAGCGAGAGAGAGCGGGTGAGAGAGAGAGAGAGGAGGATGAGGGGGGTGAGATAGAGGGTGAGAGAGAGGGGTATAGAGAGAGAGGGGGTTTGATAGAGCGAGAGAGAGCGGGTGAGAGAGAGAGAGGAGGATGAGGGGGGTGAGAGAGAGAGGGTGAGAGAGAGGGATTTCAGAGTGAGAGGGGGTTGGAGAGAGCGAGAGAGAGCGGGTGAGAGAGAGAGAGGAGGATGAGGGGGTGAGAGAGAGAGAGGGTGAGAGAGAGGGGTTTTAGAGAGAGAGGAGGTTTGAGAGATCGAGAGAGAGCGGGTGAGAGAGAGAGAGAGGAGGATGTTGGGTGTGAGAGAGAGGGTGAGAGAGAGGGGTTTTAGAGAGAGGGGGTTTGAGAGCGTGAGAGAGAGCGGGTGAGAGAGAGAGGTGGATGAGGGGGGTGAGATAGAGAGAGAGAGGTTTGAGAGAGCGAGAAAGAGCGGGTTAGAGAGAGAGGAGGACGAGGAGTGGTGTGTGAGAGAGAGAGGGTGAGAGAGAGGGGTTGAGAGAGAGGGGGTTTGAGATAGCGAGAGCTCACGGGTGAGAGGGAGAGAGAGGAGAATGAGGGGGTTGAGAGAGAGAGGGTGAGAGAGAGGGTTTGAGAGATGGTGTGAGAGAGAAAGGGAGAGAGGGCTGAGAAAGGCAGAGGGGGTAGAAAGAGAGAGGGGAGAGAGAGAGCTGAGAATGAGAGAGAGGGGGAGAGAGAGGGGGTGAGAGAGGGATTGAGAGAAAGGGGGTGAGATAGAGAATGGGTGAGAGAGAAAGGGGGGCAGCGAGAGAAAGAGGGATCAGAGAGATGGGACGCGAGAGAGAGCGCGAAAGGGGTGTGAGAGGGGTTGATATAGACAGTGAATGATGGGTTGAGAGAGAGACAGACAGAGAGAGAGAACGAGTGAAAGGATGAGAGAGGTGGAGGGGTGTGAGGGAGATGGCGTGAGAGAGTGGGTGCTAGAGAGAGACCGAACGAGAGCAAGGATGAGGGAAGAAGAAAGGAGTCAAAAGAGAAAGAGAAATGGGGTGAACGAGAGAAAGAGGGAAGGGTAATGAGAGAGAGAAAAAGGGAGTGAGAGACAGAAGGTAATAGAGCGAGAGGGGGGTGGATGAGAGAGAGAGCGGGGGAGAGAGGGGTGAGAGAGAGACAGAGAGTGGGTAAGAGAGAGAGGGTGTGTGCGGGGGAGATAGGGTGAAGGAGTAAGAGAGAGAGAGAGACGGGTGAGACAGGGTGTAAAGGGGAGAGGGGGTGAGGGGTGACAGAGAGACGGGTGAGAGTGAGAGGTGAGAGAGCAGGGTGGAGAGAGAGGGGGAGAGAGAGAGAGCGGGTTTGAGAGAGGGGGTGAGAGAGAGAGGGGTGAGAGAGATAACAAGGTGAGAGAGAAAGGGGGTGTGAGAGAGAGGGGCTGAGAGAGAAAGGGGCTGAGAGAGAGAGGGCTGAGAGTGAGGGGGCTGAGAGAGAGAGACGGTGAGAGAGAGATGGGGTAAGAGAGAGAGGTGAGAGAGGGGATGAGAAAGAGACAGAGAGAGGGTGGGAGAGAGGGAGGGATTGAGAGAGATAAGGGTAAGAGAGAGTGGTGGTGTGAGGAAGTAAGAGAGACAGAAGGTTTGAGAGAGAGGGTAGAGAGAGAGAGGTTGAGAGAGGGGGTGAGAGAGAGGGGTTGGGGGGGTGAGAGCGAGGGGTGAGAGAGAGAGAGAGGGTTCGAGAGAGGGAGGAGAGAGAGAGATGGGGATGGGAGCAAGAGGGGTGAGAGAGAGAGAAAGAGAAGGGTTGAGAGAGAGATGGTAAGAGTGAGATGGGGTAAAAGAGAGAGGGAGTGAGGAGGAGAGAGAGGGGATGAGAAAGAGACAGAGAGAGAGGGAGGGAGTGAGACACAGAGAAGGGTAAGGAAGAGGGGGTGTGAAAGAGAGTGGGTGAGGGGTTAAGAGAGAGAGGAGGTTTGACAGAGAGAGAGAGAAGGGTGAGAGACAGAGCGGGTGAGGGGGCAAGAAGGGGGTGAGATATGGGATTGAGAGAGAGGGTGAGAGAGAGGGGTTTGAGACAGCAGGCAAGAGAGAGAGAAGGGATCGGGGGTGAGAGAGAGGGTGAGAGAGAGAGAAGGGGGTGAGAGAGAGAGTGGGGTGAGAGAGAGTGTGGGTGAGTGAGAGAGAGGGGTGTGAGAGAGAGATGGCGATGTGAGGTGGGTGTAAGAGAGAAAGGGGGAGATACAAAGGGGAGGAGACACAAAGGGGAGAGAGAGTGGGTCAGAGAAAGAGTGGAGGTGAGACAGAGAGGGGGTGGGAGAGAAGATGTGGGGGAGAAAGAGAGGGTGAGAGTGAGATGGGGTGAGAGTGAGAGGGAGTGAGAGAGAGGGGGGATGAGAAAGAGACAGAGAGAGGGTGGGAGAGAGGGAGGATGTGAGAGAGAGAGGGTGAGAGAGAGAGAGAGGGTGTGAGAGACAGTGCGGGTGAGGGGGTAAGAGGGAGAGGAGGTTTGAGAGAGAGAGGGGAGAGAGAGCGGGTGAGGGGGTGGACTGGTGAGGTAGGTGTGAGAGAGAAAGGGGTGAGAGAGTGAGGGGCTGAGAAAGAGAAAGGGGGTGAGAAAGAGGGGGTAAGAGAGAGGGATGTTTGATAGAGCAAGAGAGAGCGGGTGAGAGAGAGGGGGATGAGGGGGTGTGAGAGAGAGAGAGTGAGATGAGAGGGTGTGAGAGAGAAAGGGTGAGAGAGTGGGTGAAAGAGAGAGGGGCGAGAAAGGGAGAGAGGGGTGAGAAAGGGGGAGGGGGAGAGAGAGACGTGGAGAAAGAGAAGGGGTCAGAGAAAGAGTGGATAAGTGGGGTGAGAGAGGGGGTGTGGGAGAGGGTGGTGAGAGAGAGGGAGTGAGAAGGAGGGAGAGGGGATGAGAAAGAGACAGAGTGGGGGTGAGGGAGAGGTTGGTGAGAGAGCGGGGATGGGAGAGGGGAGGGTGAGGGGGGTGCTGAGAGAGAGATGAGAGTGAGAGAGAGGGGGTTATGAGAGAGGGGTGAGAGAGAGCGGGTGAGAGTGAGAGGGGGTTAGAGCGAGCGGGGTGAGAAGGACGGATAGGGGATTAGAAAGAGACAGAAAGAGGGGTGGGAGAGAGGGAGGGTGTGTGTGAGTGTGTGTGAGAGAGAGAGTGAGAGAGGCAGGTGAGAGAGAGGGGAATAAGAATAAGAGAGATTGGGGTGGGAGAGAGAGAGAGGGGTGACAGAGAGAGAGGGTGAGGGGGTGAGAGAGGGAGTGAGGTGGGAGAGAGGAAGGGGTTGAGAGATGGGGGTTGAGAGATGGAGGTTGAGAGATGGGGGTTGAGAGAGGGGTATGAGAGAGAGTGGTGGTGAGAGAGGGGGTGAGAGAGAAAGGGGGTGAGACAGAGGGGCGGTGAGATAGAGAGGGGGTGAGAGAGAGGGAGTGAGAGAGGGGGAGTAGAGAGGGGTTTGGGAGAGAGTGGGTGAGAGAGAGAGGGGGAGAGAGAGAGGGGTGAGTGGGGGGTTGAGAGAGAGGGGCAGTGAGAGAGAGTGGGTGGAGAGAGGGAGTGAGAAAGAGAGGGGGTTAGAGAGCGGGGTGAGAGAGGGGTGAGAGAGAGAGTGAGAGAGAGAGTGGGGTGAGAGAGAGGGGATGAGAGAGAGAGGGGGGTGAGAGAAAGGGGAGTGTGGGGGGGTGGGGTGAGAGAGAGGGGCGGTGAGAGAGAGGGGCGGTGAGAGAGCGCGGTGAGAGAGAGCAGGTTGAGAGAGAGAGTGGGGGTGAGAGAGAAGGGATGAGAGAGACAGAGGTGGGTGAGAGAAAGGGGAGTGAGAGAGGGGGTTGAGAGAGAGGGTGGTGAGAGAGAGGGGGTTGAGAAAGAGGGGCGGTGAGAGAGAGCGGGGTGAGAAAGAGAGGGCTGAGAGAGAGGGGGTGAGAGAGAGTGAGAGAGAGTGGGGTGAGAGAGAGTGGGGTGAGAGAGAGAGAGGTGTGAGAGAGAGAAGGGTGAGAGAGAGAGCGAGAGAGAGGGGCGGTGAGAGAGAGGGTGGTGAGAGAGAGGGGGTTGAGAAAGAGGGGCGGGGAGAGAGAGCGGGGTGAGAAAGAGAGGGCTGAGAGAGAGGGGGTGAGAGAGAGTGAGAGAGAGTGGGGCTGAGAGAGAGGGGATGAGAGAGAGAGGGGGGTGAGAGAAAGGGGGGTGAGAGAGAGGCGCGGTGAGAGAGAGCGGGGTGAGAGAGAGAGAAGGGTGAAAGAGAGAAGGGTGAGAGAGAGAGTGGGGCTGAGAGAGAAGGGATGAGAGAGAGAGGGGGATGAGAGAAAGGGGGTGAGAGAGAGGCGCGGTGAGAGAGAGTAGGGTGAGAGAGAGAGAGGTGTGAGAGAGAGAGGTGTGAGAGAGAGAGCGAGAGAGGGGCGGTGAGAGAGAGGGGGGTGAGAGAGAGAGGGGGTTGAGAAAGAGGGGCGGTGAGAGAGAGCGGGGTGAGAGAGAGAGGGCTGAGAGAGAGGGGGTGAGAGAGAGAGAGAGTGGGGCTGAGAGAGAGGGGATGAGAGAAAGGGGGGTGAGAGAGAGGCGCGGTGAGAGAGAGTAGGGTGAGAGAGAGAGAGGTGTGAGAGAGAGGTGTGAGAGAGAGAGCGAGAGAGGGGCGGTGAGAGAGAGGGGGGTGAGAGAAAGGGGGGTGAGAGAGAGGCGCGGTGAGAGAGAGCGGGGTGAGAGAGAGGGGGTTGAGAAAGAGGGGCGGTGAGAGAGAGCGGGGTGAGAGAGAGAGGGCTGAGAGTGAGGGGGTGAGAGAGAGAGAGAGTGGGGCTGAGAGAGAGGGGATGAGAGAAAGGGGGGTGAGAGAGAGGCGCGGTGAGAGAGAGTAGGGTGAGAGAGAGAGAGGTGTGAGAGAGAGGTGTGAGAGAGAGAGCGAGAGAGGGGCGGTGAGAGAGAGGGGGGTGAGAGAAAGGGGGGTGAGAGAGAGGCGCGGTGAGAGAGAGCGGGGTGAGAGAGAGAAGGGTGAGATAGAGAGTGAGGGAGAGTGGGGGTGAGAAAGAGAGGGAATGTGAACGAGACGGGGTGGGAGGGGTGGGAGAGAGTGGGAGAGAGAGGGGGAGAGGGGGAGAGAGGGGGTGTGAGAGAGAGGGGGAAGAGAGAGAGGGGTAAAAGAGAGACGGAGTGAGAAAGAGAGAGGGTGAGACAGAGGGGGTGAGAGAGAGAGAGGGGTGAGAGAGAGAGAGGGGGAGAAAGAGTGACGGGTTGAGAGAGAGAAGAGAGTGAGGGAGAGGAGTGAGAGAGAGGGGTTGAGAGAGAGGGATCGAGAGAGAGGGGGATGAGAGAGAGGGGGATGAGAGAGAAGGATGAGCGGGGGGGTTGAGAGAGAGGGTGTGAGAGAGAAAGGGGTTTGAGAGAGACAGGGTGGGAGAGCGATGGGGATGGGAGAGAGGGGTGAGAGAGAGAGAAGGGTGTGAGAGAGAGAGAGGGTGAGAGAGAGTGGGTGGGAGAGAGAGAGGGGTGGGAGAGAGAGTGGGGTGGGAGAGACAGCGGGTGAGTGAGAGAGAGGGGTGAGAGAGAGAGAGGGCGATGTGAGGGGCGTGAGAGAGAAAAGGGGAGAGACAAAGGGGGTGTGAGAGTGGGTCAGAGAAAGAGTGGAGTGAGATAGAGAGGGGCTGGGAGAGAGGGCGTGGGAGAGAGAGGGGTTGAGAGAGAGAGAGTGACAGTGTGAGTGAGATGGGGTGAGAGAGAGACACTGAGGGGGAGAGAGGGAGGGAGTGAGAGAGAGAAGGGTAAGAGAGAGAGGAGGTTTGAGAGCGAGAGAGAGAGGTGAGAGAGAGCGTGGGTGAGGGGTTGAGAGGGGAGTGAGAAAGGGGGTTGAGAGAGAGAAGGGGGTGAGATAGAGATGCTGAGAAAGAGAGAGGGGTGAGAGAGAAAGAGAGAGGAATGAGAGAGAGGGGGTAAGAGAGAGATAGTTTGAGAGAGCAGGTGAGAGAGAGGGGATGAGAAGTCGTTGAGAGAGAGGGGTGAGATGAGAGGGTGAGGGAGAGAGAAGGGTGTGAGAGAGAGTGGGGTGAGACAGAGCGCGCGGGTGAGTGAGAGAGAGGGGTGTGAGAGAGGGGGTGATGTGAGGGGGTTGAGAGCGAAAGAGGGAGAGACAAAGGGGGAGAGACAAAGGGGGAGAGAAAGAGCGGAGGTGAGACTGAGAGGGGGTGGGAGAGAGGGCGTGAGAGAGAGAGAGGGGTTGAGAGAGAGAGTTGGTTTGAGAGAGCGAGAGAGCAGGTGAGAAAGTGGGGGTGAGAGTGTGGGAGAGAGAGGGTGAGAGAGAGGGGTGTGAGAGAGGGGTGGTGAGAGATGGGGTGAAGGGTGTGAGAGAGAAGGCAGTGAGAGAGAGGGTGTGAGAGAGGGGAGAGAGAGGGGGAGTTGAGGGGGTGAGAGAGAGTGAGGGGATGAGAGAGAGGGGAGAGATGAGAGAGGGAGTGGGGTGAGGGGGGTTGAGAGAGAAAGCGGGCTGAGTGAGAGGGGGCTGAGAGAGAGGGGGTGAGAGAGAGGGGGTGAGAGAGAGGGGGTGAGAGAGAGGGCGTGAGATGAAAAGAGAGAGTGAGAGAGAGGGGCAGAGAGAGGAGATGAGAGAGAGAGCGGGGCGAGAGAGAGGTGGTTGAGAGAGAAAGGGGGTGAGAGAGAAAGGTGTGTGTGAGAGAGAGAGGGGTGTGAGGAACAGAGAGAGAGAGTGAGAGGTTAAGAGGGTGAGAGAGAGAGTGTGTGAGAGAGGGGTGAGATGAGAGAGAGAGCATGGTATGAGAGAGAAAGGGGGCTGAGAGAAAGGGGGCTGAGAGAGAGAGAGGGGTGAGAGAGAGCGGGGTGAGAGAGCGAGTGGGCTGAGAGAGAAAGGGGGCTGAGGTAGATGGGGGAGGGAGAGAGGGGGTGAGAGAGTGGGGTGAGAGAGCGAGTGGGCTGAGAGAGAAAGGGGGCTGAGAGAGAGGGGGTAGGGAGAGAGGGGGTGTCAGAGAGGGGGGAGAGTAAAGGGTGTGTGAGGGAGGGGGAAAGAGAGAGGGGGAGAGAGAGGGTGCAGAGAGAGAGTGGATGAGGGGATGTGAGAGAGACGGTGGGATGAGAGGGTGAGAGAGAGAGAGGAGGGTGAAAAAGGGAGAGAGGGGGAGAAAGAGAGAGGGGGAGGAATGAGAGGGGGTCAGAGAAAGAGTGGAGGTGAGGGAGTGAGAGAGAGGGAGTGGGAGAGAGGAGTTTGGAGAGAGCGAATGCGAGAGAGAGAGGGAATGAGAGAGAGAGAAGGGTGAGAGGGTGAGAGAGAGAGGGAGAATGAGAAAGATCGGGGTGGGGGAGAGCGCGGGTGCGAAAGAGAAAGGGGGTGAGTGAGAGGGGGGAGAGAGACGGGGTGAGTGAGACGTAAGAGATAGAGGGGGGTGAAAGAGAGACGGGTAACAGAGAGAGGGTGAGAGAGAGAGGTGTGAGAGAGAGATCAGCGTGGGAGTGACTGGGGAGAGAGAGAGGGCTGAGAGAGAGAGATGTGAGAGAGAAGGTGTGAGAGAGAGATCAGGGAGTGAGAGACTGGGGTGAGAGAGAGGGGTGAGAGAGAAGCGGTGAGAGAGAGAGGATGAGAGAGAGGTGTGTGAGAGAGAGAGGGGGTAAGAGAGAAAGGGGGGTGAGAGAGAGACAGGCAGAGAAAGAGAGGGTGAGAGAGAGAAGGTGAGAGAGAGGCGTGAGAGAGATGGGGTAAGAGAGAGGAGAAAGAGAGACAAGGTTGAGAGAGAGAGGGGTGAGAGAGAGAAGGGTGAGAGAGAGGAGGTGTGAGAGAGAGGGGTGTAAGAGTGAGAGGGGGTGAGAGAGAGGGGGTGAGAGAGAGAGATGTGAGATAAACAGGGTGTGAGAGAGGGGGGTGAGAGAGACAGGGTGAGAGAGAGAGAGGGGTAAGAGAGAGGGGTGAGAGAGAGAGGGTGAGAGAGAGAAGCGGTGTGAGAGAGGGCTAAGAGAGAGGGGGAGAGAGAGAGGGGGGGTGAGAGAGAGAGGGGTGTGAGAGAGACAGAGTTGAGAGAGAGGTGGGTGAGAGGGAGGGGTGTATTAGAGAGAGGGGCTGAAAGAGTGGGCGTGAGAGAGAGGGGGTGAGAGAGAAGGGGTGAGAGAGGGTGGGAGAGAGAGGTGAGAGAGAGAGAGGGGTAAGAAGTAGAGGGGTAGGAGAGAGAGGATGAGTGAGGAGGTGAGAGAGAGGGGTTGAGAGAGAGGTGGGTGAGAGGGAGGTGTGTGAGAGAGAGGGGGGTAAGAGAGAGAGCGGTAGGAGTGAGAGAGGGCGAGAGAGAGGGGGATGTGAGAGAGAAGGAGAGAGAGAGAAGGGTGAGAGAGAGAGGGGTGAGAGAAAGAGGGGTGAGAGAGAGAGGGGTGAGTGTGAGAGAGGGGTGAGTTAGAGAGCGGGTGTGAGAGAAATCAGGGTGAAAGAGAGAGCGGGTGTGAAAGAGAGAGGGGGTGAGAGAGAGACAGGCTGAGAGGGGGGAGGGTGAAAGAGGGGGGGTTAGAGACAAGGGGTGAGAGAGAGGGGATAAGAGAGAGGAGGTGAGAGAGAGAGGGTGAGAGAGAGGGGGTGACAGAGAGGGTTAAGAGAGAGGGGGTGAGAGAGGCGTGAGTGAGAGAGAGAGAGGGGTGAGAGGGAGAGAGGGGTGAGGGAGAGAGAGGGGTGAGGCGATGGAGGGTGTGAGAGAGAGATCGGGGTGGAAGAGAGAGCGGGTGAGAAAGAGACGGGGGTGAGAGAGACAGGCTGAGTTAGAGAGACAGGGGTGAGAGAGAGAGGGTGTAAGGAAGTTAAGAGAGAGAGATAGAGATAGGGGTGAAAGAGAGAGGGGCTGAGAGAGAAAGGGCGTGAGAGAGAGGGGGTGAGATAGAGAGAGGGGAAAGAGAGAGAGAGGGTGAGAGAGAGAGACGCGTGTGAGAGAGATCAGGGTGGGAGAGACTGGGGAGAGAGGGAGGGGTGCTGAGAGAGAGAGAGGGCTGAGAGAGAGGGGTGAGAGAGAGAGGGGTGAGAGAGAGAGAGAGGGATGAGAGAGAGAGGGGGTGTGAGAGAGATTGGAGTGGAAGGGAGAGCGGGTGATAAAGAGAGAGGGGGTGAGAGAGACAGGCAGAGAAAGAGAGGGTGAGAGAGAGAAGGTGAGAGAGAGGTGTGAGAGAGGGGGTAAGAGAGAGGGGGAAAGAAGGAGAAGGGTGAGAGGGTGAGACAGAGAGGGAGGATGACAAAGATTGGGGTGGGGGAGAGAGCGGGTGAGAAAGCGAAAGGGGGTGAGTGAGAGTGGGGAATAGAGAGGGGGTGAGAGAGAGACGTAAGAGAGAGAGGGGTGAGAAAGAGCTGACTCTACTTTCAATGAACCTGTACTCCAAGGTTTCTTTGGTCAGCAACACGCCCTAGGACAACACCATTAGGAGTATAACTCCTGCTAAGATTTGCTTTCCCAAAATGCAACACCTCACATTAACGTAAATTCAACTCCATCTGCCACTCCTAAGCCCATTGGCCAATCTGATCATGTTGCAATCCGAGGTAATCTTCTTTGCTATTCTCTACACTCCAATTTTGGTGTTGTCTGCAAACTTACTAATTATACCTCTTATGCTCACATTCAAATCATTTATATAAATGACGAAAAGTATTGGACCCAGCACCGATCCTGGTGGTACTGCACTGGTCACAGGCCTCCAGTCTGTAAAACAACCCTCTGTCTTCTACCTTTGAGCCATTTCTGGATCCAAATGGCTACTTCTCCCTGTATTCCATGAGATCTAACCTTACTAATCAGTCTCCCATGGAGAACCTGGTCGAACGACTTACTGAAGTTCAAATAAATCACATCCACCACTCTGCTCTCATCAATGATCATTGTTACTTTTGCAAAAAATTCAAAGAAGGTTGTGAGACATGATTTTCGAAATACGTGTCCATCCTGTCCCTCAAGATTCCCTCCATCAACTTGCCCACCACCACTGTCAGGCTCACTGGTCTATAGTTCCCTGGCTTGTCCTTACCAACTTTCTTAAACATTGGCACCACATTTGCCAACCTCCAGTCTTCTGGCACCTCACCTATGACTATCAATTATACAAATATCTCAGTAACAGGCCCAGCAATCCGTTCCCTGGCTTCCCACAGAGTTCTCTGTACACCTGATTAGGTTCCGGGGATGTATCCACTTTTATACGTTTCAAGACATCCAGCACATCCTCTTCTGTAATATGAACATTTTTGTAGATGTCACCATTTACTTCCCTACATTCTATATCTTCCATGTCCTTTCCAACAGTAAACATCGATGCAAGATACTCATTTAGTATTGCCCGCAACTCCTCCATTCCACACAAATGCCTCCAAACCGATCTTTGTGGGGCACTATTCTTTCCCTATTTACCCTTGGATTTTCCTTAATTCTATTTACCAATGTTATCTCATGTCCTCTTTTCGACCTCCTGATTTCCCTCCTAAGTATACTCATATTATACTCAATGTATTCAAGAAGAACGGATACTCAAAAATACAGTGCGCAGATTCCTCAAGAACAAACCACGACAAGCAGACCAAACACAGCCAGAAACCCTAACCACCTTACCATACATCAAAGATGTTTCAGAAATGACAGCCAGACTACTAAGACCCCTCAGAATCCTAGTAGCATACAAATCCACCAACACTCGCAAACAAAAAGTAACAAACTTAAAAGACCCAGTACAACCTATGGACAAAACCAACGTCATCTATAAAATTCCATGCAAGGACTGCCACAAGCACTACATAGGACAAACAGGAGGAAAGTTAGCCACCAGGATACACGAACACCAGCTAGCCTCAAAAAGACACGACCCTCTCTCCCTCGTAGCCCTACACACGAATGAAAACCCCACCACCATTTCGACTGGGACAACACTTTTATCCTGTTACAGGCCAAGCAAAGACATGCCAGAGAATTCCTAGAGGCCTGGCACTCCAACCACAACGCCATAAACAACCACATAGATCTTGAAGCCATCTATCAACCCCGCTGAAAATGAACAGGAAATGACATCACCACAAACCCCAGGAACCCCATCCAGGACAAACATATGAATAGAAAGCAGGAGACAACAGCTTCGCTTCACTTGGAGGTCGCCACTGATGATGTTACCTAGCCAGGTAATGAAACGTCTGGATATCAAACCTACAGCTCAGCGAACAAACCTACACCCTAAACCTCAACCTGAGCTACAAACCTTGCATATACTCATATTGCCTTTGTACTCTTCTAAGGGTTCACTCGATCTACCTTGTCTGTATCTGATATATGGTCCCTTCTTTTTCTTAACCAGACCCTCAATTTCTTTAGCCATCCTGCATTCCCTATATCTACCAACCTTTCATTTTACCGTAACAGGAATATACTGTCTCTGGACTCTCCTTACCTAATTTCTGAATGTTTCCCACTTTCCAGCTGCCCTTTTATCAGCGAACATCTGCCTCCAGTCAGCTTTTGAAAGTTCTTGCCTAATATCATCAAAATTAGCCTTACTCCAATTTAGAACTTCAACTTTTAGATCTGGCCCATCAGTTTCCATCACTATTTTAAAACTAATAGAATTGTTGACAAATAGCTGAAGCTCACACACTTCAGTGAGAATTAAATCGATTGATTATATATAAATGTGTCAGAATGATAATTCTATCGATTGTTCAATCGTTTGCTCACTCTGAATATGCAATCAGTCAGAGGTTAACCACTTTGTAAATGATATAGCGACAATGTATAGATTTGAATACTGGCATTCAATGTGTAATTGTGATCACCAGAATGATCAGACAACATTTTCTTTTTGGTATAAAACAAAACGCGCACTCTTTACTTTTGTATCATAAAATGTTGTTGGGTGTTTACATTTTACTTCCTGCAATAGAGAACCAACTTAATTGTTTTCAGAGATGATGCAATTATTGTTCAGTTGAATAATTGTAGTTCATATCTCATCATTGCCCAATTCACAAACATGGCTAACTCCTGATTATTGTTCAAGTCAGTAAACCCACCACGTTGCAATCAGGCACGTGCTACTGGACCTCACAGCTGCCTGTGACACTGAGTGAGATACTGGCCTGCTCCAGAATCTGACCAGAACGATTCCAACCTGGGTCAGGACAATCAGGAGGTCGGCGTGGAGGCGGAGACGCATGAAACGTCGATTCTCCTGCTCCTTGGATGCTGCCTAACCTGCTGCGCTTTTCTAGCAACACATTTTTCAGCTCTGATCTCCAGCATCTGCAGTCCTCACTTTCTCCTCAGGACAATCATTCAAACATTCCTTCAAAGGAAATCATTTGGATTCCACCTTGGGCAGGAGGAAACTGACCAACAGGCTATCAGTCATCATTCCTGATGAAGGGCCTTTGCCCGAAACGCTGACTTTCCTGCACCTGGGATGCTGCCTGACCTGCTGTGCTCTTCCAGCACCGCTCTAATATAGACTCTGGTTTCCAGAAGCTGCAGTCCTTGTTTTTACCTATCAATGTTCTCAGTGTAGTTACAAATACTGTCTATATTAGATATCAATGTTTGATCAGGAACCAGGTCTTACAAATTCATCTTCAGTCACAGCATGACCCAGAGAGCATTGTCTGGACATGGAGTGTCAGAATCACATGGTACAGCTTACGGTGCTGACATCTGGCATGTTCCCCATACTTCCTACATCTGCTCCCTGGTCCAGACGCTGTGTGAAAATGTTCACAATTGACAGCTTTCTGCAGCATCTTGTGTCTCACAGCGAATCCTCTGAAATTATATCCAATAAATGTACCTTCACATTCACCAGTATCAAAATAAAATTGTACATGTCTGTGGATGATCAGATATTAATACATTGGTCACCCATCAGAATGTATCTGAAGAAAACAGGAGCTAACGACAAACCAAAAATCAGTTTAATAACTAAACTTGGTGGATTTTGTCTGGTCGAGGTAACCACACATATTGTGCTGGCACTCAGTTGATTGTAACCATGCACACCATAACTGGAAGTCTTGGCCTCACGCCCCTTCCAGCTTCCTGACCTCACACACCTCACTCCCTCACACATTCATCAATTGATGCGAATCCACCAGCTGAGAGAAACTTGGAATATGGAACAGTACAGCACATTAAGAGCCCTTCAGCCCTCAATACTTTTATCCTACTCTAAGATCAGACTAACCTACATAACCTTCAATGCACTACCTTCCATGTGCCTATTCAAGAGTCTTCTTAGTTATCCCTAATGTATCTGACACTACTTCTATCACTGGCGGTGCATTCCAACCCCACCATACTCTGTGTAAAGCAGCTACCTCTGACATCATCCCTAAACCTTCCTCCAATCACCTTAAAATTATGATCCTTGTAGATAGCCATTTCTGCCATGGGAAAAGACTCTGGCTATCCAATCTTTGTCTCTCAGCATTTGTACACCTCTATCAAGTCAGCTGTCATTCATCTTCGCTCCAGGGAGAAAAGCCCTAGCTCCCTCAAACTTTCTTCCTAAGACATGTCCTCCAGTCCAGGCAGCATCCTGGTAAATCTCATCTGCACACTCTCTGAGGCTTCCACATGTTTCCTATACTGAGGCTACCAGATCTGAACACAATATTCCAAGTGTGGTTGAACCACAGCTTTATTGACCTTAGCATTAAACTCGTCGCTCTTAAATTCAATTCCCCATAATGAAAGCCAACACGCCATACACCTTCTTAATAACCTTATCAACTTGGGTGACAATTTTGTGGGATCTATGGACATGGACCCCAAGATCCCTCTGTTCCTCTCCATTGCCAAGAATTCTGCCTTTAACCCTGTATTCTGTATTCAAATGCAACCTTCTAAAACAAATCACTTCACACTTTATAAGGTTGAACTTTATCTGCCACTTATTAGCCCAGTGCTGCATCCTGTCAATGTTCTGTTGCAACCTACAACACTATCCACAACTACATCAATCTGCATGTCTTCGGTAAACTTACTAACCCACAATTCCACTTCCTCATCAAAGTCATTTATAAAAATCACAAACAGCACAGGTCCCAGAGCCGATCCCTGTGGAACACCACTGGCCACTGACCTCCAGGCTGAATACTTTCCATCTGCTACCATCCTCTGTCTTTTATGGGCCAGTCATGCCCGTATGCAGACAGCCAAATTTCCGTGTCATTTCCGTGTCCCATTCCTCCTCAACGTCTGAATGAGCCTACAATGGGGAGCCTAATCAAACGCCTTGCTAAAATTCATGTTCACCACATCTACCGGTCTACCTTCATTAACATGTTTTTTTTCACATCTTCAAATAATTCAATAAGGTTTGTGAGGCATGACCTGCTCCTCAAAAAGCCATGCTGACTATCTCTAATCAAATTGTAAGTCCTGTCTCTCAGAAGCGACTCCAATACTTTGCCCACCACTGATGTAAGACTGACTGTTTGGTCATTCCCAGGGCTATCCCTATTCCCTTCCCTGAACAAGGGAATAACATTTGCCATACTCCAATCATCTGGCACCACTCTAGTTCACAGTGAAGACACAATGATCATCACCAAAGGAACACCAATCTCTGCCATCACTTCCTGCAGTAACCTCGTGTATACCCGATCTGGCCCAGGAAATGTTTGTACTTCAATCAGTCTGTACTTCCACTCAACTTGACTACCCCCTGTCCAACCAACTGACTGACTGCTTTCCATTTCAGTGCAATATATAGTGCTGCCTTCCTAAGCAAGTATGGTTTCCAACGTCCTTCGAATCACAGAAAAAAACAAAACAAATGCACCAATCCCTTCCTGATAAAAAGCTCATACTCGAACCATTGAATCTCCTGATCCTGGGATGCTGCCTGATCAGCTATGCATTTCCAGCACCACACTTTTCGACTCTGATCTCCATCAACTGTAGTCCTTGCTTTCTCCATTACTGAGGGCTATCCCCTCTACACACTGAGCGGGGAATTAACCATCAGAAACTCATTGTATGTGGAGCTGACTGCTCAGATCTGGAAAGTTGCACTTGAGAAATACATTTTTAAAAAAGAAATTACAATTCAACAAATAGTCATTCAGTCCCAGCGTTACAATTTTGGTTCATGGTTTGGGCAGCCTATTAATAAATAGTGAATTATTGAGGAACTCCGAGATACAGAGTATTCCAGGTGTTATAATCCAACTTATGTTAATGCTGGGAGCATTATCAGACAGACTGATGTGATAATAGCATGAATTGACATGTGGAGGTGGAACATTTTTGCCATCACAGAGACGTGTTTGAGGGAGATCAGGACTAACAACTCAATACTCTGCTGTACTGGAACTACAGGCAGGACGGGAGAGGGTTTTGAAGAGGAGAAGGTATTGCATTATTAATTAAGGAACAGCTACTGCAATAAGGAGGGACGATATTTTGGAAGTGTATTCAAATGAGGCTTTATGGGTCGAGGTTAGTGTCAAAATGATGACAAACACACTGCTGGGGATATTTTATAGAGCCCCAGGAAGATGAAAATTCAGGAAGCAGATATATAAACAATTCACTGAGGTACGTAAAATCAAATTCACTGAGGTGTGAAGGAAAGCAGAGATATTAAAGCAAGGCTGGAGATATTACAGAGACAGGAAAGCAAGGCTGGAGATATTACTGAGACAGGAAAGCAAGGCTGGAGATGTTACAGAGACAGGAAAGCAAGGCTGGAGATGATACAGAGAGAGGAAAGCAAGGCTAGAGATGTTACAGAGGTAGGAAAGCAAGGCTGGAGATGTTACAGAGGTAGGAAAGCAAGGCTGGAGATGTTACAGAGGTAGGAAAGCAAGGCGGGAGATGATACAGAGACAGGAAGGCAAGGCTGGAGATGATACAGAGAGAGGAAAGCAAGGCTAGAGATGCTACAGAGAGAGGAAAGCAAGGCTAGAGATGTTACAGAGGTAGGAAAGCAAGGCGGGAGATGATACAGAGACAGGAAGGCAAGACTGGAGATGTAACAGAGAGAGGAAAGCAAGGTTGGAGATGTTACAGAGAGAGGAAAGCAAGGTTGGAGATGTTACAGAGGTAGGAAATGAAGGCTGGAGATGTTACAGAGATAGGAAAGCAATGCTGGAGATGTTACAGAGAGAGAGGAAAGCAAGGCTGGAGATGTTACAGAGAGAGAGGAAAGCAATGCTGGAGATGTTACAGAGAGAGAGAAAGCAAGGCTGGAGATGTTACAGAGAGAGAGGAAAGCAATGCTGGAGATGTTACAGAGAGAGAGAAAGCAAGGCTGGAGATGTTACAGAGAGAGAGGAAAGCAATGCTGGAGATGTTACAGAGAGAGAGAAAGCAAGGCTGGAGATGTTACCGAGATAGAAAAGCAAGGCTGGAGATGTTACAGAGAGAGGAAAGCAAGGCTGGAGATGTTACAGAGATAGAGAAAGCAAGGCTGGAGATGTTACAGAGAGAGAGAAAGCAAGGCTGGAGATGTTACAGAGAGAGAGAAAAGCAAGGCTGGAGATGTTACAGAGAGAGGAAAGCAAGGCTGGAGATGTTACAGAGAGAGAGAAAGCAAGGCTGGAGATGTTACAGAGAGAGAGAAAGCAAGGCTGGAGATGTTACAGAGAGAGGAAAGCAAGGCTGGAGATGTTACAGAGAGACAGAAAAGCAAGACTGGAGATATCAAAGAGAGTAAAGCAAGGATGGAGATGACACAAAGAGAGGAAAGCAAGGCTGGAGGTGTTACAGAGAGAGAGAAATGGAAGGCTGCAGATGTTACACAGAGAGAGAAAAGCAAGGCTGGAGATTTCAGAGAGAGGAAAGCAAGGCTGGAGATGTTACAGAGAGAGAGGAAAGCAAGGCTGGAGATGTTAAAGAGAGAGAGAAAAGCAAGGCTGGAGATATCAAAGAGAGACAGAGAAAAGCAAGGATGGAGATGTTTGAGAGATAGGAAAGCAAGGCTGGAGATGTTAAAGAGAATCAGAAAAGCAAGGCTGGAGATGTGACAGAGAGAGGAAAGCAAGGCTAGAGATGTTAAAGAGAGACAGAAAAGCAACGCTGGAGATATCAAAGAGAGAGAAATGGAAGGCTGGAGATGACACAAAGAGAGGAAAGCAAGGCTGGAGATGTTAAAGAGAGATAGAAAAGCAAGGCTGAAGATGTGAAAGAGAGACAGAAAAGCAAGGCTGGAGATGTTACAGAGAGAGAGAAAGCAAGGCTGGAGATGTTACCGAGATAGAAAAGCAAGGCTGGAGATGTTACAGAGAGAGGAAAGCAAGGCTGGAGATGTTACAGAGATAGAAAAGCAAGGCTGGAGATGTTACAGAGAGAGGAGAGCAAGGCTGGAGATGTTACAGAGAGAGGCAAGCAAGTCTGGAGATGTCAGAGAGAGAGAAAAAAGCAAGGCTGGAGATGTAACAGAGAGACAGAAAAGCAAGGCTGGAGATATCAAAGAGAGAGAGAAAAGCAAGGATGTAGATGACACAAAGAGAGGAAAGCAAGGCTGGAGATGTTACAGAGATGGGAAAGCAAGGCTGGAGATGTTACAGAGAGAGAGAAATGGAAGGCTGCAGATGTTACACAGAGAGAGAAAAGCAAGGCTGGAGATTTCAGAGAGAGAGGAAAGCAAGGCTAGAGATATTACAGAGATGGGAAAGCAAGGCTGGAGATGTTAAAGAGAGAGAGAAAAGCAAGGCTGCAGATGTTACACAAAGAGAGAAAAGCAAGGCTGGAGATGTTACAGAGATAGAAAAGCAAGGCTGGAGATGTTAAAGAGAGAGAGAGAAAAGCAAGGATGAAGATGACACAAAGAGAGGAAAGCAAGGCTGGAGATGTTACAGAGATAGGAAAGCAAGGCTGGAGATGTTACAGAGATAGAAAAGCAAGGCTGGAGATATCAAAGAGAGAGAGAAAAGGAAGGATGGACATGACACAAAGAGAGGAAAGCAAGGCTGGAGATGTTAAAGAGAGAGAGAAAAGCAAGGCTGGAGATGTTTCAGAGAGATAGGAAAGCAATTCTGGAGATGTTACAGAGAGACAGAAGAGCAAGGCTGGAGATGTTACAGAGAGAGAGAAAAGCAAGGCTGGAGATGTTACAGAGATAGAAAAGCAAGGCTGGAGATATCAAAGAGAGAGAGAAAAGGAAGGATGGACATGACACAAAGAGAGGAAAGCAAGGCTGGAGATGTTAAAGAGAGAGAGAAAAGCAAGGCTGGAGATGTTTCAGAGAGATAGGAAAGCAATTCTGGAGATGTTACAGAGAGACAGAAGAGCAAGGCTGGAGATGTTACAGAGAGAGAGAAAAGCAAGGCTGGAGATGTTTCAGAGAGATAGGAAAGCAATTCTGGAGATGTTACAGAGAGACAGAAGAGCAAGGCTGGAGATGTTACAGAGAGAGAGAAAAGCAAGGCTGGAGATGTCAGAGAGAGAGGTAAACAAGGCTAGAGATATTACAGAGATGGGAAAGCAAGGCTGGAGATGTTAAAGAGAGAGAGAAAAGCAAGGCTGGAGATGTTTCAGAGAGATAGGAAAGCAATTCTGGAGATGTTACAGAGAGACAGAAAAGCAAGGCTGGAGATATTAAAGAGAGAGAAAAGCAAGGCTGGAGATGTTACAGAGATAGAAAAGCAAGGCTGGAGATGACACAAAGAGAGGAAAGCAAGGCTGGAGATGTTACAGAGATAGAAAAGCAAGGCTGGAGATGTTACAGAGAGACAGTAGAGCAAGGCTGGAGATATTAAAGAGAGAGAAAAGCACGGCTGGAGATGTTACAGAGATAGAATAGCAAGGCTGGAGGTGTTACAGAGATAGAAAAGCAAGGCTGGAGATGACACAAAGAGAGGAAAGCAAGGCCGGAGATGTTACAGAGACAGGAAAGCAAGGCTGGAGATATTAAAGAGAGAGAAAAGCACGGCTGGAGATGTTACAGAGATAGAAAAGCAAGGCTGGAGATGACACAAAGAGAGGAAAGCAAGGCTGGAGATGTTACAGAGATAGAAAAGCAAGGCTGGAGATGCTACAGAGATAGAAAAGCAAGGCTGGAGATATTAAAGAGAGAGAAAAGCAAGGCTGGAGGTGTTACAGAGAGAGGAAAGCAAGGCTGGAGATGTTACAGAGAGAGGAAAGCAAGGCTGGAGATGTTACAGAGATAGAAAAGCAAGGCTGAAGATGTTACAGAGAGACGGAAAAGCAAGGCTGGAGATATTAAAGAGAGAGAAGCACGGCTGGAGATGTTACAGACATAGAAAAACAATCTGGACATGTTGCAGAGAGAGGAAAGCAAGGCTGGAGATGTTACAGAGAGACAGTCAAGCAAGGCTGGAGATATTAAAGAGAGAGAAAAGCAAGGCTGGAGATGTTACAGAGATAGAAAAGCAAGGCTGGAGATGACACAAAGAGAGGAAAGCAAGGCTGGAGATGTTAGAGATAGGAAAGCAAGGCTGGAGATGTTAAAGAGAGAGAGAAAAGCAAGGCTGGAGATGTTACAGAGAGACAGAAAAGCAAGGCTGAAGATGTTACAGAGAGACAGAAAAGCAAGGCTGGAGATGTTACAGAGAGAGAGAAAAGCAAGGCTGAAGATGTTACAGAGAGACAGAAAAGCAAGGCTGGAGATGTTACACAGAGAGAGGAAAGCAAGGCTGAAGATGTTACAGAGAGACAGAAAAGCAAGGCTGGAGATATCAAAGAGATAGAAAAGCAAGGCTGGAGATGTTTCAGAGAAAGGAAAGCAAGGCTGGAGATATCAAAGAGAGAGAAAAGCAAGGCTGGAGATGTTACAGAAAGAGGAAAGGAAGGCTGAAGATGTTACAGAGAGACAGCAAAGCAAGGCTGGAGATATTAAAGAGATAGAAAAGCAAGGCTGGAGATATTACAGAGAGAGGAAAGCAAGGCTGGAGATGTTACAGAGAGAGAGGAAAGGAAGGCTGAAGATGTCACAGAGAGACAGAAAAGCAAGGCTGGAGATAATGAAGAGATAGAAAAGCAAGGCTGGAGATGTTACAGAGAAAGGAAGGCAAGGCTGGAGATGTTACAGAGAGGGGAAAGCAAGGCTGGAGATGTTACAGAGACAGAAAAGCAAGGCTGGAGATGTTACAGAGGGAGGAAAGCAAGGCTGGAGATGTTACAGAGATAGAAAAGCAAGACTGGAGATGTTAAAGAGAGAGAAAAGGAAGGCTGCAGATGTTACACGGAGAGAGAAAAGCAAGGCTGGAGATGTCAGAGAGAGAGAGAGAAAAGCAAGGATGGAGATGACACAAAGAGAGGAAAGCAAGGCTGGAGATGTTAAAGACAGAGAGAACGGCAAGGTTGGAGATGTTACAGAGATAGAAAAGCAAGGCTGGAGATGTTACAGAGATAGAAAAGCAAGGCTGGAGATGTTACAGAGAGAGGAAGGCAAGGCTGGAGATGTTACAGAGATAGAAAAGCAAGGCTGGAGATGTAACAGAGAGACAGTAGAGCAAGGCTGGAGATATTAAAGAGAGAGAAGCACGGCTGGAGATGTTACAGAGATAGAAAAGCAACCTGGAGATGTTGCAGAGAGAGGAAGGCAAGGCTGGAGATGTTACAGAGAGACAGTAAAGCAAGGCTGGAGATATTAAAGAGAGGAAAGCAAGGCTGGAGATGTTAAAGAGAGAAATGAAAGCAAGGCTGGAGATGTTACAGAGACAGGAAAGCAAGGCTGGAGATGTTACAGAGATAGGAAAGCAAGGCTGGAGATGTTACAGAAATAGAAAAGCAAGGCTGGAGATGTTACAGAGAGACGGAAAAGCAAGGCTGGAGATATTAAAGAGAGAGAAGCACGGCTGGAGATGTTACAGAGATAGAAAAGCAACCTGGAGATGTTGCAGAGAGAGGAAGGCAAGGCTGGAGATGTTACAGAGAGACAGTAAAGCAAGGCTGGAGATATTAAAGAGAGGAAAGCAAGGCTGGAGATGTTAAAGAGAGAAATGAAAGCAAGGCTGGAGATGTTACAGAGACAGGAAAGCAAGGCTGGAGATGTTACAGAGATAGGAAAGCAAGGCTGGAGATGTTACAGAAATAGAAAAGCAAGGCTGGAGATGTTACAGAGAGACGGAAAAGCAAGGCTGGAGATATTAAAGAGAGAGAAGCACGGCTGGAGATGTTACAGAGATAGAAAAGCAACCTGGAGATGTTGCAGAGAGAGGAAGGCAAGGCTGGAGATGTTACAGAGAGACAGTAAAGCAAGGCTGGAGATATTAAAGAGAGGAAAGCAAGGCTGGAGATGTTAAAGAGAGAAATGAAAGCAAGGCTGGAGATGTTACAGAGACAGGAAAGCAAGGCTGGAGATGTTACAGAGATAGAAAAGCAAGGCTGGAGATGTTACAGAGACAGGAAAGCAAGGCTGGAGATGTTTCAGAGAGAGGAAAGCAAGGCTGAAGATATCAAAGAGTGAGAAAAGCAAGGCTGGAGATGTTACAGAGAGACAGAAAAGCAAGGCTGGAGATGTTGCAGAGACAGAGGAAAGGATGGCTGAAGATGTTACAGAGAGACAGAAAAGCAAGGCTGGAGATGTTGCAGAGAGAGAGGAAAGGATGGCTGAAGATGTTACAGAGAGACAGAAAAGCAAGGCTGGAGATAATAAAGAGATAGAAAAGCAAGGCTGGAGATGTTACAGAAAGAGAGGAAAGGATGGCTGAAGATTTTACAGAGAGACAGAAAAGCAAGGCTGGAGATAATAAAGAGAGAGAAAAGCACGGCTGGAGATGTTACAGAGATAGAAAAGCAAGGCTGGAGATGTTACAGAGAGAGGAAAGCAAGGCTGGAGATGTCAAAGAGAGAGAAAAGCAAGGTTGGAGATATTACAGAGAGAGGAAAGCAAGGCTAGAGATGTTACAGAGAGAGAGGAAAGGAAGGCTGAAGATGTCACAGAGAGACAGAAAAGCAAGGCTGGAGATAATGAAGAGATAGAAAAGCAAGGCTGGAGATGTTACAGAGAAAGGAAGGCAAGGCTGGAGATGTTACAGAGAGGGGAAAGCAAGGCTGGAGATGTTACAGAGACAGAAAAGCAAGGCTGGAGATGTTACAGAGGGAGGAAAGCAAGGCTGGAGATGTTACAGAGATAGAAAAGCAAGACTGGAGATGTTAAAGAGAGAGAAAAGGAAGGCTGCAGATGTTACACGGAGAGAGAAAAGCAAGGCTGGAGATGTCAGAGAGAGAGAGAGAAAAGCAAGGATGGAGATGACACAAAGAGAGGAAAGCAAGGCTGGAGATGTTAAAGACAGAGAGAAAGGCAAGGTTGGAGATGTTACAGAGATAGAAAAGCAAGGCTGGAGATGTTACAGAGATAGAAAAGCAAGGCTGGAGATGTTACAGAGAGACAGTAGAGCAAGGCTGGAGATATTAAAGAGAGAGAAGCACGGCTGGAGATGTTACAGAGATAGAAAAGCAACCTGGAGATGTTGCAGAGAGAGGAAGGCAAGGCTGGAGATGTTACAGAGAGACAGTAAAGCAAGGCTGGAGATATTAAAGAGAGGAAAGCAAGGCTGGAGATGTTAAAGAGAGAAATGAAAGCAAGGCTGGAGATGTTACAGAGACAGGAAAGCAAGGCTGGAGATGTTACAGAGATAGGAAAGCAAGGCTGGAGATGTTACAGAAATAGAAAAGCAAGGCTGGAGATGTTACAGAGAGACGGAAAAGCAAGGCTGGAGATATTAAAGAGAGAGAAGCACGGCTGGAGATGTTACAGAGATAGAAAAGCAACCTGGAGATGTTGCAGAGAGAGGAAGGCAAGGCTGGAGATGTTACAGAGAGACAGTAAAGCAAGGCTGGAGATATTAAAGAGAGGAAAGCAAGGCTGGAGATGTTAAAGAGAGAAATGAAAGCAAGGCTGGAGATGTTACAGAGACAGGAAAGCAAGGCTGGAGATGTTACAGAGATAGGAAAGCAAGGCTGGAGATGTTACAGAAATAGAAAAGCAAGGCTGGAGATGTTACAGAGAGACGGAAAAGCAAGGCTGGAGATATTAAAGAGAGAGAAGCACGGCTGGAGATGTTACAGAGATAGAAAAGCAACCTGGAGATGTTGCAGAGAGAGGAAGGCAAGGCTGGAGATGTTACAGAGAGACAGTAAAGCAAGGCTGGAGATATTAAAGAGAGGAAAGCAAGGCTGGAGATGTTAAAGAGAGAAATGAAAGCAAGGCTGGAGATGTTACAGAGACAGGAAAGCAAGGCTGGAGATGTTACAGAGATAGAAAAGCAAGGCTGGAGATGTTACAGAGACAGGAAAGCAAGGCTGGAGATGTTTCAGAGAGAGGAAAGCAAGGCTGAAGATATCAAAGAGTGAGAAAAGCAAGGCTGGAGATGTTACAGAGAGACAGAAAAGCAAGGCTGGAGATGTTGCAGAGACAGAGGAAAGGATGGCTGAAGATGTTACAGAGAGACAGAAAAGCAAGGCTGGAGATGTTGCAGAGAGAGAGGAAAGGATGGCTGAAGATGTTACAGAGAGACAGAAAAGCAAGGCTGGAGATAATAAAGAGATAGAAAAGCAAGGCTGGAGATGTTACAGAAAGAGAGGAAAGGATGGCTGAAGATTTTACAGAGAGACAGAAAAGCAAGGCTGGAGATAATAAAGAGAGAGAAAAGCACGGCTGGAGATGTTACAGAGATAGAAAAGCAAGGCTGGAGATGTTACAGAGAGAGGAAAGCAAGGCTGGAGATGTCAAAGAGAGAGAAAAGCAAGGTTGGAGATGTTACAGAGAGAGGAAAGCAAGGCTGGAGATATCAAAGAGAGAGAAAAGCAAGGCTGGAGATGTTACAGAAAGAGAGGAAAGGAAGGCTGAAGATGTTACAGAGAGACAGAAAAGCAAGGCTGGAGATAATAAAGAGAGAGAAAAGCACGGCTGGAGATGTTACAGAGATAGAAAAGCAAGGCTGGAGATGTTACAGAGAAAGGAAGGCAAGGCTGGAGATGTTCCAGAGAGAGGAAAGCAAGGCTGGAGATGTTACAGATATGGAAAGGTAAGGCTGGAGATGTTACAGAGACAGAAAAGCAAGGCTGGAGATGTTACAGAGGGAGGAAAGCAAGGCTGGAGATGTTACAGAGAAAGGAAGGCAAGGCTGGAGATGTTACAGAGAGAGGAAAGCAAGGCTGAAGATGTTACAGAGAGACAGAAAAGCAAGGCTGGGGATGTTACAGAGACAGAAAAGCAAGGCTGGAGATGTTACAGAGGGAGGAAAGCAAGACTGGAGATATCAAAGAGAGATAGAAAAGCACGGATGGAGATGACACAAAGAGAGGAAAGCAAGGCTGGAGATGTTACACAGAGAGAGAAAAGCAAGGCTGGAGATGTCAGAGAGAGAGAGAGAAAAGCAAGGATGGAGATGACACAAAGAAAGGAAAGCAAGGCTGGAGGTGTTAAAGACAGAGAGAAAGGCAAGGCTGGAGATGTTACAGAGAGAGGAAAGCAAGGCTGGAGATGTTACAGGGAGACCGAAAAGCAAGGCTGGAGATATTAAAGAGAGAGAAGCACGGCTGGAGATGTTACAGAGATAGAAAAGCAACCTGGAGATGTTACAGAAGGGCAGTAAAGCAAGGCTGGAGATATTAAAGAGAGAGAAATGCAAGGGTGGAGATGTTACAGAGATAGAAAAGCAAGGCTGGAGATGACACAAAGAGAGGAAAGCAAGGCTGGAGATATTAAAGAGAGAGAAAAGCAAGGCTGGAGACGTTACAGAGAGAGAGGAAAACAAGGCTGGAGATATCAAAGAGAGAGAGAAAAGCAAGGCTGGAGATGACACAAAGAGATGAAAGCAAGGCTGGAGATATTACAGAGAGAGGAAAACAAGGCTGGAGTTGTTACAGAGAGATAGGAAAGCAAGGCTGGAGATATCAAAGAGAGAGAGAAAAGCAAGGCTGGAGATGACACAAAGAGGAAAGCAAGGCTGGAGATATTAAAGAGATGGGAAAGCAAGTCTGGAGATGTGACAGAGAGAAAGGAATGCAAGGCTGGAGATATCAAAGAGAGAGAGAAAAGCAAGGCTGGAGATGTTACAGAGAGACGAAAGCAAGGCTGGAGATGTTACAGAGAGAGGAAAACAAGGCTGGAGATGTTACAGAGAGAGGAAAACAAGGCTGGAGATGTTACAGAGAGATAGGAAAGCAAGGCTGGAGATATCAAAGAGAGAGAGAAAAGCAAGGCTGGAGATGACACAAAGAGATGAAAGCAAGGCTGGAGATATTAAAGAGATGGGAAAGCAAGTCTGGAGATGTGACAGAGAGAAAGGAATGCAAGGCTGGAGATATCAAAGAGAGAGAGAAAAGCAAGGCTGGCGATGCTACAGAGATAGAAAAGCAAGTCTGGAGATGTGACAGAGAGAGAAGAAAGCAAGACTGGAGGTGTTACAGAGATAGGAAAACAAGGCTTGGGATGTTGCAGACACAGGAAAGCAAGGCTGGAAATGTTACAGAGATAGTGTGACGTGTTAATGCTAGACTAGGTTAGCGAGATATATTTATATTCATTTACAGAATATGGGGAAAGATGAAGCAACTGAAGATTAGAGAGATAGGGACCGTTGTAGGGGCTGGCCGAATTTACAGCGATAGATGGTACTAGAGTAATAGATAAAGATTGTAGTGATACGGTGGGTTACTGAGATACAAATTAATGTTCAACTGGAGCAGCTGACAGGGAAAGAAACAGAAATACACGTAGATAGTTTAAAAACGGAATTATGCAATGCCGTTATGGAGAAAATATTGTAGAAATCTGTGGAATAGACAAGGCACTTGGAGGAACTGAAGGAGTGAGACCTTGGACTGTCCAATCACAAGAGTCATAGAGTGGGCGTCATACAGCACAGAAGAGGCCCTTCGATTGATCGTGACAAAAAATAAAAGCCCTGCAGACCCTGGAAATCCCTACTTCCTAACATCTGGGGGCTAGGGCTAAATGTGGGAGAGGCGTCCTACAGACTCCTCAAGCAACAATGTGTCATAACAAAACCTCATTATGTCAGATCAAACACTGACACGGAAACCTCCTGCTGACTCCCTTCCCTCAGCTGATGGATCAGTTTCCCTCTGATGGAAGCCGAGAGTGACAAAGCTGGAGAAGATATACTGGGTGGGCCATTTCAGAACCACCTCCCAGAGGGGCTCAGCAGCAGCATTGCACATCAAGACGGTCGGGTCCAAAAGGACATAGCTGCAAGACAGGGACTGCACGGAGTGGAAAGGGAACGACTGAGAGGGAGAAACATTCTTGACCTTGTCATTACCAACCTACGGGCTGCAGGCACATTGATCGATGACAGTATTGGGAAAGGTGACTACCACACACAGTATTTCTATAGACAAAGTCCCGATTTTACATTGTGAATTTTGTGAGTGTGAGAGTGTGAGAGAGTGAGTGAGTGACAGAGAGAGAGTGAGAGAGTGAGAGTCAGAGTGAAAGAGTCAGAGTGAGAGAGTGAGAGAATGTGAGAGTGAGAGTGAGAGTGTGAGTGTGATTGTGTTTGTGATTGTGAGAGTGAGTGTGAGAGTCAGAATGACAGTGACAGTGACAGTGACAGTGAGTGTGTGAGCGTGAGTGTGAGAGTGAGAGTGACAGTGACAGTGAGAGTGAGAGTGTGAGTGTGTGCATACACATGAGCACACATGTGAGAGATACTATCAACATGTTCAACGGAACAAACTTCAAAGAGATCTAGAACTCAGCACTGCATTTGTGAGGTGATGCGGGACATTACCAACAGCAGCAGAATTGTACACCTGCACAATTTTCACTGTAACTGCCTGACATGTGCTCCACAATACCCTGACCATCAGGCCAGGGGATAAACCCTTGTTCAATGAAGAACACAGGATGGCCGGTCAAGAGCAGCACTAGGTACACCTCACAATGATGTGACATTACCAAACAGGACCACTTACTCACCAAATAGCATAAAAAGCCAGTGACAGACAGATCTAACGAACAAATCAGACCTAATTTCTGCAATCCTGTCACATGCAATCAGCGTGAATTGCGTGGTCAATTAAACAACTCACTGGAAGAGTAGGATACACAAATATCACCTTCCTCAACTATGGAAGGGCCCAGCACAACAATGGAAAAGCTAAGGATGAAACATTCACAACAATGTTCAGACCGAAGTGTCGATAGGTTGATCTATTTTAGTCTTCTCCAGATGGGAGTCTTCAGCTAATTTGATTCAGTGTGTGTGGTAAATCCAAACGCTGATGGGATGGGATAATGCAAAGGATATGGGCTCTGATAGCATTCCATTCAAATTGTTCCAGCAGGGATATTGCACTGGTCCTACCTGACAATGTGGGAAACTATCCGCGCGGGTCCTGTACTCACACAGACAAAACATCAGACAATCAATGACTGCCCCATTGCTCTAATCCCTATCATTAATAAAGTGATGGAAGATGTCACTCACAGTGGGATCAAGCAGCACTTCCTCAGCACCAACCTGCTCACTAAAGCTCAGTTTGGGCTCTCATCCCTTGTGCTCATTGAAGCCTTGGTTTAACTATGTACAACAAGAAAACACACTGCTGAATTCTAGAGATGAGGCGACAGGGACTGCACTTAACATCATCATAACCGCATTTGATCAAGTGTTGTATCCAGGATTGACGGCAAAATTGGAGCAAACAGGAATCGTCTGCACTGGCTGAAGTGATACCTGGTACAAAGGAAGGTGGCTGGGGTTGGTGGGGAGCAGCCATCTCAGCTCCAGTTCTCCGGGGGAGGGGTTTCTGGGTAAGCCTGCAGATCAGAAATTGAAGAGTAAGCCACCATACTCCTACAGGATGATAGGGGTGCTCTCTTGTTAGACAGAGACGACTGGTGGCAATTTAACTGGACAGTCATCATGCATCAAGTAAGGGAGAGGTTGAGTAGGACAGTCCGTTAGTCACCCCAGTCAGTACAGGAATTGAACCCGTATTGTTGGCATTAATAACTAACCGTCCAACCGATTGAGCTAACCAAGTCCTCACTCAGCTTCTTGGGATAAATATTGTAACATTAATCCGTTCAGATATGTTGTCAGAAACCTCTGGAGCAGGTCGAACTCGAAGCCAGCTTCCTAGTTCAGAGAGAGGGGCAGAATCAGTGAGTTCTCAGAGTGCTCTCTGCCCTAAGCCTAATCATAAATGACCATCCCTAAGCTCTAAAATCACAAGTGGAGATGCTTGCTAATGATTGGACAATGTTCAACACTATTTGTGATTTACTCAGGTACTGAAGCAATCCTTATCCAAATGCAACAAGGACCTGGAAATATGCGGGTTTGTGCTTAATAGTGACAAGTACCATTTCCATTACACATGTGCCAGACAACGATTACCTCTAACAATAGAAAATTGCACCATATTCTCTAATGTTCAATGCCACCACCATCACTGAACTCCCACCTAGCAATATCCCGGGGATTACCATTAACCAGAACTGGACTGACCGTATAATTTCATTACCCATTCCTGTGAAGGGCTAATGCTAAAACGTCGAGTTTCCTGTACCTCAGTGCTGCCTGATCTGTTGTGCTTTTCCAGCGTTACACTTTGACGCATATAAATTAGTCGACTACAATAATATGCCAGGGGCGAGGAATCCTGCAGAAGTAACTTACCTCATGATTTCCAAAAGCCTGTCACCCATCTAGAAGACACACACTGAATGTGTGTGTGATGAAATACCCACCGTTTGCCTGTGTTAGTGCAGCTTCACCCCTCATCCACTGACACTCAATAGCAGCAATACCTGCCATCTACACGGTGCTCTGCAGAAATTTACCAAGGCTCCTTACAACGTACCTTTGAAGCCCGACCATCAACAAGGACAAAGGAAACAGATACATGGGACCCCCACCATGTTCACGTTCCGATCCCAGCCATCCACCATCCTGATTTAGGAAGTATATTGCTGTTCCTTCAGTGCCACTGTTTCAAAGACCCTCGCTAATGCACATCTACAGCATATGAACTGCAACGGGTCAATGTGACAGCTCAACGCCACCTTCTCAAGGGCAACGCGAAACAGGCAAGAAATACCGTCCCAATCATATTCCATGAAGAAATTAAAATGAAAAATATTGTCCAAACATGCCAAATGCTGGACCCTGACTATTGGACTTTGTGAGCTCAGGCTGGTTGGGTCTAGGCAGTATCTTGCTTGTTCTGAACAGCTGAAGGGATATATTGTTTGAAATAATCTGTCAATCTTTCAGACGCATGGCCTACATACCGAGCATCACACATACACTGACATTCACATCCCACATTACTAAGCTCTAAGATAGGCAGAAGCAATTGAAAATATATCCATATCTGACTGTAACATGTTTAAACACACAGTGATATGGTTGCCACGAAAATGATTATGAATGGATATTAGCAGGGAGAAAGTGAGGACTGCAGATGCTGCAGATCAGAGTCAAAGAGTGTGGTTCTGGAAAAGCACAGCCATTCAGGCAGCATCTGAGGAACAGGAGGGTCAACTATTAGTTCACAATAGTAATACAAAGGAAAATAATTGCATATTTTCAAAGTCCTTGCACTTAATAATAATTTGGTCTTGGGTGTGGTAATGCATCTCAACATTTCAATGCTCCTTACCGTGAGTTGGGCACTGTTTTCATCATATCGTTGTTATAAAAGTGAACGGAATAAATGGGTGGATTTTGGGCTTTTTGGACAATCTAAAAGTTGGTATTATGAAAGGCTATCATTCCTTCAGTAAAGAGACTTTGCAGTTAACGGTTAAAACAACGCTGTAAACATTTACACAGACATTTCCAGCTCAAGTTACACATAAGATTGTTGGGCTGGGATCATACTGGCCATCAATGGAGCTGCACAATTCTGTTTGGATATTGGATATTATAACACTGGATATGTTTTATGAGGGATTCAATGTATGATGCCATGTGCTGCAGGAGCCCATCACCTTTATAACACCTTCATTCAGGATCGGGTCCAAGGTGCAGAATTACAGAGTTTAGGGGCCATATCAGAAGAGATATACTTGCAAGACATGGTTGTTCATAGGTCATTGTTACAAATGTTGAACTGGGTCTAGACCAGCGCCATGTGCTAGTACATTGACCAGTTTTCCCCACTCACATCTCCCTGCTGTGCAGATATGTCTCTACCAGTTCATTGTGAGGGATTATGTCAGTAACTGCCCAGCTCCAGTTTGGAAGCTCTCTGGACAGATGTTGGAGATGGCCAGTGTTTTGGAGGTCATGGTGAGGCCCAGTAACACTGTGTCTGAATTCAGGCTTTTTCTGAAAGTCTTTTTCAACAGCTTTGCTGCCTGCAAGATGGTGTGTTCATTCATCTGAACATCAATGAGCTGTTTACTACAGTCACTGAATTGTGTAATAGTTAGGTGTGCGCTCTGGTATTTCAATTATAGTTCACTTCAATTGTTTTCAACTGAAAAATAATGATGTTTGGTTTCTTTTAAATATGTAAGAAAAGTGATGTTAACTCTTCATTATACAAAAAGGAAAAGTGATCTGTTTTATATTTCCCAAGGACTAATCAAGCAACAGTCAGATATTGTCTGTAAAGCAGGATTCTGTGAACAGGACTATATCCCAGGCAACATCATCACCCTCTCTGGTGGGGTCTGCCCCACTGGCAGCACATAGCCAGGCTGAGGGGGCAGCTCCTTGGTATATAGTCAGTATAGTGCTCGGTATTGATGCTGGATCCTGTGGCTGCTAGACTGCTCTGTGGCTGGTTATGGGGGAATCAATAAAAAGGAAACCTATAACTGACCACATCATCACCGGTCTGCCTGCTGCAGGTACACCACTCCATTTCATACATCGGTAAGAATGGTCACTGCACAGTTCTTATGGGGAGAAAGGGCTATCTTTACATTTTGCAGACCCACCTCAACATGATATGTAGCCTCTTGGGCAGTGAATGGCACAGTCTTTAAATAGATTGAGAAACTAATAATGATGCATCCATGAAGTGTAGAGGGCCATCGGCAGGAGCAGAATCATATTCTGCACAACTCATACAGTCTGCAACCACACAGTCCAACATAACCCCCACTGTACAGTAACCATCACGGCCCGACATACTTTTTTTTATTTCAAAAATATACTTTATTCATAAAATAATTTGATGGTCTGTACAGTTGGTCATGCCATACATATGTAAACATGTACATACAGAGATCAAAACTTATCATTTTTATACAGGTCTGTACATTTTTTGATCATATGCCCATATAATTAGCTGAGGCGTCAGCAGAGCCCAAATGACTGCATGGGCCCCTTGTTCTTCGTTAGGCAGGCAGACTTTACACAGTGGTCTTTCCCCACCGCGCCTTGGAGGCAGCTGCCCCAAGCTTCAGCGCGTCCCTCAACACATAGTCCTGGACCATGGAATGTGCCAGTCTGCAACACTCAGTCGGGGTCAACTCCTTCAGCTGGAAGATCAGCAGGTTTCGGACCACCCAGAGAGCGTCCTTCACCGAGTTGATAATCCTCCAGGCACAGTTGATGTTCGTCTCAGTGTGCGTCCCGGGGAACAGATCGTAGAGCAGGGAGTCCCGCGTCACGGCGCTGCTCGGGACGAACCTCGACAAACACCACTGCATTCCTCTCCAGACTTCCTCTGCATAGGCACATTCCAGAAGGAGGTATGTGACAGTCTCGTCCCCCCCGCAGCCGCTTCGAGGGCAGCGTGCGGTGTGGCTGAGAGTCCGGGCGTGCATAAAGGATCTCACAGGCAGAGCCCTTCTCACCACCAGCCAAGCCATGTCTTGGAGTAACCATCACGGCCCGACATACCTCCCACTGTACAGTAACCATCACGGCCCAACCTACCTCCCACTGTACAGTAACCATCACGGCCTGACATACCCCCCACTGTACAGTAACCGTCACGGCCCGACACATCTCCTACTGTAGAGTAACCATCACGGTCCAACACGCCTCCTTCTCTACGGTAACCATCAAGAGCGGCATGGTGGTTCAGTCGTTAGCTCTGCTACCTCACAGCACCACGGACCTAGGGTGAATGTGTGGAGTTTTCACGTTCCCCCCCGTGTCTTCGTGGGTTTCCTCCCAAAGGCAAAAGATGTGTCGGTCAGGTGAATTGGCCATGCTAAATTGCCCATAGTGTTAGGTGCTTTAGTCAGAGGGAAATGGGTCTGGGTGGGTTACTCTTCGGAAGGTTGCTGTGGACTGGTTGGGCCGCTGGTCCTGTTTCCGCACTGTAGGGAATCTAATCTACTCTCCAAGGTTCAAGTCGGGAATATGATGGAATAATCAATTATCTGAATGAGTGCAGCTCCAACAGTACTCTAGTATGGACTTACTCGCAACAGGCAACACAGTTGTGTGGGGAAGATCCTGTCTCACAAACTTGATTGATTATTTTGAGGAAGTGAGAAAATTGATTGATGAGAGCATGGGGCTGGATGTTGGCCGTTTGGACCTTAGCATGGCCTTTGATAAGGTTCCTTATGGCAGGCTCATACAGAAGGTGAAGTGAAATGGGATCAGCGGTCAGTTAGTAAGGTGCATAGAGAACTGCTTGGTCATAGAAGACAGAGTAGTGGTGGAACAGTGTTTGTGTGACTGGAGATCTGTAAATACATGGTGGAGTTGCAGATTGTGAGGATGATTGCTAGAGAATACAGCAGGATATAGGTCAGCTGCAGACTTGGACAGAGAAAACACAGATGTAACTTTATTTGGACAACTGTGACGTGATGCGTTTTAGAATGTGCAATGCAGGAGAGAAGTGGATGGAAAAACTACTGGCTGCATCAACATCCAAAGAGATCTAGGTGTATAGCTCCACAGTTCCCTGAAAGTGGCAACACGGGTGGATAGGGTGATCAAGAAGACTGATGGCAAACTTGCAGACAGGCATGGAAGCATGAAGTATGAAAATTAGCAGGCCATATTGCAGCTGTAGAGAAAATTAGTTTGGGCACATTGGAATATTCTGTCGAGTACTGTTTGCCACACGATGTGGAAGTGTTGGCGAGGATATGGAAAAGGTTTACCAGAGTGTTGTCTGGTTTGGAGGGTATTAGCCGGAAGGAGAAATTGAACACACGTGGTTTGTTTGCACCTGGGCATCATTGACTATGGGGCTACCTGATAGATATTTACAAAACTGTCAGAGGCATAGATAGAAGGACAGTTAGAGGCTTTTTCCCAGAGGAGAAATATCAATTACTAGGGAGAACCATAGGTTTTAGTTAAAATGGAGAAAGTTCAAGAGACATGATTGGTAAGTTTTTTTTTTGCTTTTTCAGACATAATGTGCAAGTGACTCGGATGCACTGATAGAAGGGAAGGAGCTAATATAGCAAGAATTAAGAGGTATCTTGGCACAGAGAAGAGAAAGCACCGAAAAGAATGACATAGAATGTGTAGAAGCAAAAACTTTCATTTGAACTTTCGAAGGGCATCATGTGTCAGTGTGGGCTTCCTGGGCGGGACGGCCTGTTCCTGTGCTGGACTGTTCTTTAAGTCAAGATTTGAGTGCAGCAGTGACAAGGTGCTGACTGAATGATGACTGATGATCAACAGCCACATTATTGTAGATCTCTCCTCATCAATTTTTACCTTCATATCCTCCCTCCCACTGTGGGGAAGCTCAATATGGAGAATTTGACATGAATGCCAGAGTTGGTAACTGGTGACTCCATCTTGCACCTTGCTCCTGCGGCCTTCTCTCTTGGACACCAATGTCTCGTGTGACAACGCACGAACAGAAACTACATGTACTCCACACCCACCAATGCTGGCATCTGTCACATGCCAGCCTCACCATGTATTCCCAGCACATCTCTGACCCACTGACAGTACACTTCTGTGTTTCAATGCTGCAGCTCGGGGTGCACTGACAACTCTCATTGTAAGGACACTGCTCAGGGATAAACACACTGGTGCAAGGACACTGTGCTCAGGGATACACACCCAGATCATGGTCTGTCCTGCTGGGCTGCTCACTGTGTGCTTGTACACACTCAATGCTGCCACAAGGACACTGTGCTCAGGGACATACACTCAGCTCATGGACTGTCCCGCTGCTGTGCTCACTCTGTGTTTGTACACTCACTTTGAGCAGACTTGAATACTTACAGAATTATTGCCTTTCCTTACCCTGCCTTTAGCAGTGTGCCCCCTCAGCAAGAGCTACCAGACTCATCCGCCTGCTGTATTGTCTTGGTATTTAGAACAGACACAAACACAGGATGCTTGATATCATTGTCCACAGTCAGTCACGGTGCCCAGGACAGTCAGTCAACGGGAGTCTCAGGTCCCAATCCGGGAGCTTGGACACGGCCAGTCAGCTTATCGTGGTTGTTAGGGTCAGGATCTCTCCCCTGTGAGGGGGTGAGGAGCTGAATGTTGGGAAACGCCTATCCCTCTTGGCTCTTTCTCTCCTATTGTGGGATGGTTCCTTCTGGAATGTAACAATTAGCAAGAGGTATTAAGGAAGATGGAAAAGGTTGGTGCAGGTGTTAGTGCTGGTACAGCTGTGGGGTAAGCTGGTGAGGTGTCCTGAATGAGTGATTAAGCAACACAGACACCAGGCAGAGTTGGGTAGAGGGGCAGTGATGAGATTGGAGAGACTGACAGAAGGTGCTGCATTCAGTGACAGTGGGAGAATATGAGCCTTGGTGGGAGGTGGGTTCAGTAACAGAGATAGAGTGAGGGCAAGGTCACAAAGTGCAGATGGTGGCACTTCCCCTGGTGGAGTGGGGAAGGTCACTGACCTTCTTCCTACTCTGCTGGGCATTCACCCAGAAGGCTGGCACCTCACTGACCCGGGGTCAGCCTCGTAGCAAGCTGGCATAGTCTGGTGTCATAGCCTTCCCTGCCAGTCCTTGAGGAAGGTAATGTCCCTCTTCTACACCATGTCATTCACCAGAACCTCAGGGGCTTGTCCACAAAGTGAAGTCCCAGTTTTACCCCTCTGCCATGTCTAGGGCAGTTTCAGATTGACAATCTAAGAGTGTAATGTCTTTTTACAAATGGCACCTGAAACAGGGAGGCCACTGCATTCTGGGATATCCAGGCAGTGGGCAGCTGTTATGATGAAGGGGAAAAATCATTGCGTTAGTATCAGATGAGAAGGCAACCACGTGGGCAGGGAGGTAGTTAATGAGGCAGATTGGGGATGGTATCATGAGAAAATGCACTTCACTTTGTGGAGAGAAACCCCCTCTATAAAACCTGACTAAAATGAGACTTGACCACATCGTCAGTTGGTTTCGGCCTCTGTCTGTCTGAATCAAAATAGGGATGCAGTGTGAAATATTGGGAGCAACAAACTTGGAACAGATTCTAGATTAGTGGTGCTGGAAAAGCACAGCAGTTCAGGCAGCATCCGAGGAGAAGTAAAATCGACGTTTCGGGCAAAAGCCTTTCATCAGGAATACAGGCACAGTGCCTGAAGGGTGGATAGATAAATGACAGGAGGGCGGGGTGTGGAGAAAGTAGCATAGAGTACAATAGGTGAGTGGTGGAAGGGATGACGGTGACAGGTCAGGGAGGAGGTGGAGTGGATAGGTGGAAAAGAAGATAGGCAGGTAGGACAAGTGCTGAGCAGGAAGTTTGGAAATAGGGTGAGGTGGGGGAAGGGGAAATGAGTATTTCTTTTCCACCTAACCACTCCATCCTCCTCCCCGACCTGTCACCTTCATCCCCACCCCCATTCAGATATTGTACTCTATGTTACTTTCTTCCCAATCCCGCCCTCCTCTCATTTATCTCTCCACCCTTCAGGCATTCTGCCTGTATTCCTGATGAAGGGCTTTTGCCCAAAACGTTGATTTTACTGTTCCTCAGATGCTACCTGAACTGCTGTGCTTTTCCAGCATCACTAATCCAGAATCTTGTTTCCAGCATCTGCAGTCATGTTTTTTACCTAAACTTGGAGTGGTGAATTATAAAGGAGATTCAAATCCTTAAAAAGGGGTAACACAATGTGCCAGACTTTTAAAAGGAGCCGGGGAAAATCCGCTGCGTTACAGTTACTTACATTATCCAATCCTCCCTGGATGCAGGGATGATGCCGGAGGCCTGGAGAATGGCTAACCCTGCAGCTTTGTTTAATGTGGAGCAAGGGACTGACTGAATAGGTCGAGGCTGGAATTCTGAGACAGTGGATAAACGGTCACTAAGGAAGTCCCAAGGACTCCAGGACAATCGATCTGGAGTTGTTCAAGGAAGATCGTGTGTAATTGTTCTGACTGTGTCGGTTTGAGGCAGTAACTTGTAACTGCATGTGACTGACTTGGATTTGATGAGAGATCCCATGGCAGGCTGTTTTAAAAAAGAAACTATAGGATCCGGGTGAATGGAGCAAACAACTCAGAAGTGCAAGGCATGGCATTTGGGGACATCCACAATAGAGAGGAATGGACAATAAATGAGAGCATAGTCAGTGTGGGCAGATAAATGAGGGTAGCTGGAAACACCAATAATCTCATTAATGTAGCAAATGGCACCATTTCCTCTATCAGCCAAAGTGCAGAAAGTCAGAGCAGGAAGCTTATGCAGGAACTGTATAAATAATGAGCTCAGTCACAGCTTGGGGATTGTGTGCAGTTCTGGTCACCCCATCACATGGAAAGCTGGAATTCGACTGGAGAGGGGAGAGAGGAGATTCTTCACCCTGTGACAGTGGAAGTGCAGTTATGAGGAAAGATTGGAACGGAGGATGCTGAGAGGAGATTTGATTGGAGTGCATATATTGTTCGGAGCCTGGGTAGAGAGGGAGCGAACACCTTGTTCCTGTTGGAGAGCTCAGTTACCGGTGGCGAATATTTAATATAATTGGTTGAAATATTAGAGAAGTGGTGAGGAAAGTTATTATTTCACCCAGAGTATGGTCGGGATCTGGGAGGCACACATGGAAGCCGAGTAGAGGCAGAAACTCTCAAACCATTTTAAAAAGGTGCCGGGATCTGCACCCGAAGACCAATAGTGTCCGGGGAGACAGAACTAGGGCTTTACAAAACATTACACCTTGACCAGTACAGACAGTGGACAGAGTCATCCCCTCTATACTGCTGTTTTCTGAAGTTTTCAAAAGGTTACCAATATCTGATGGCATCAATATCTCATAGGACACGGGCATGAGGGGTGAGGGCAGAGAGGAGCAGTATGTAAAATGAATAGCATCACAATAATACTGATCCCATCCTTTATACACAATGCTACTTTACTGTGTTGGTCTATTAATCCTTCCTGTAGAAATTGGGAAAACCTTTAATTATCCAGTTCCCAGTCATGGTCACACTGCAGCCCCATCTCCATAATCCCAGCTACATCTGATTTGGTTCACACTATTTAAAGCTAACCTTTCACTCGCCTCGTTGAAAAGTTCCCAGCTTCATTCTTGCCCCATTGAAGGCTGCTCGCAGTCAACTAATGTTTCTCACTCTCAATTTTTGCACATCATTCTCTATCATCATCCTGAACGTTACAATAAAATGATCGCTGCCCCCCCCAAAACGTTCCCCTACTGACAACGGATCCACTTTCCCCACCTCTTCCCCAAGGACCAGGTCCAACAGTACATGCTCTCTTAGGCTGGACACATACTCCTGCAGTGAGCTCTCCTCCATGTAATCCAGGAACACTCGCCCCTCAGGACGCTGCACCACCAGTAACCCAGTCAATATCTGAATAAATTAAGTTTCTCATTATAACTAATCTGTAATACTGTCATCGCTCTCAAATGACTCTGCATATTTATTCTCTCCATCCTTTCCAATGTTTGCTGGCCGACAGAATGTACCTCAAAGTGTAATTGTATACCTTTTGTTCTGTAGCTCCAGCCAAATTCTGTCCTTGGACGGATCCTCTTTCTCGTGGACTCCTTCACCAATATTTTTTCCTTCATCCTTTCCCTTCCCTTCTATCATTTTGGAATATTTTATACCCAGCAATATTTAACATCCCATCCTGCCATTCCCTGAGCCAGCTCTCGGTGATCAGTACATCAGATTTCCACACACCAAACTGCGTCTGTAACTCCGCACACTCCCAGTATTCAGGTCCATGCAGAGAACCTCAGATTAAGGCTTTCTTTCTCACTCCATCTTCCACTGTTAATCGTGTTGTTGAAAATTAGTACCAACTGTATCTCCCATTATTTTGAGAATCCTGGTACTCTCCTCTACTATTTCTTTTTGCATCCTAAGCACACACCAAGTTATTTTCAATCCCTCCCAAAAAGACCCGGTAAGAAATTCAGTCCCAGCTCTGTCACATTAGCCCACCCGGCTTGTACAGTTGCTGTCTTCCCTAGAACCAGTTCCAATGTCCCAGGAATCTGAAGCCCTTCCTGCTGCACCATTGTTCCAGACACACTGTCATCTACCTAAAACTCTAAGTCCTGTTCTCACTTGGACACGGCACTGGGAATATTCCAGGGATTGTTACATTTGCGGACCAGCTTGCTAACCATCCACCTAGCTCCCTAAATTCTGACTCCCAGACCACGTCACCCTTCCTACCCAGGTCATTCCTACCAACATGGGCATGACCTTTGACTGCTCACTGTCCCCAGACGAATGTTCTGCAGACACAATGACATTCGTAACCCCACTATCCTGGAATTACAGACACGTTGACACCTTCTTCACTTCCCTGACTCCCCTGTGACTATTGCCCCTCCTTCCTTCTCCCTCCCCTCCTGGAGAGTCAGGCTGCTTGTGGCGCCACAGACATGGCTCTGACTGCCCTCCCTTGAGCAGCCAGCACCTTCATCAGCTTCCAAACTGGGAAACCGAATTGGGAGGGAGACACCAGGATATGCTTGTATTCCCTGACTGTTTCTCTCCGATTGCCTAGACCCCAGACCCTTCCTTCTTCCATGCCGTCATGTCTGCAGGGTGATCTGCTCTGTGTGTGTGCTTTCCACTTAATCTCAGCATCACAGATGTCCCATAGTGTCTCTAGCCACTGTCTGAGCTCCATGACCCAGTGTGCATCGAAGACACGAGCAGGGGCTACGACTTCCCAATTAACAGAACATATTTTCCATCTGACAAACATGTCCTAAAATGCATTTTGTCTCGAGTTACTTAATTAATTACTTAGAATAAGTTAACATCCAGGAAATAACAATATGCTTAAATCCCTTATTCAACTGTGGCTTACTGAGGGTAATTTATTATATCTGCTCACAATTTTACTTCTCCCTCTTATTTCTGTGTTCAACCCTTATTTCAGATGTTGAAAAAAATTTGCTAACTGAAAGCAATTAATTGACAGTCGCTAATAACAGCGAATTTATCAGCCAATGAACTTACAGCATTTTCTGTAATGGCTCTTGCACTTGTTTCAAACTCAGTGCAGGCAGGTCCCAGCAGCAGAAAGTTATCTCTGTGACTCCCAGGTACGTATAATCCTCCAGCTCCCACTGCACTCTGCTCCCTCACAGGGTCACCATCTCTGTTACTCCCAGGCACGTGTAATCCTCCAGCTCCCACTCCACTCTGCTCCCTCACAGGGTCACCATCTCTGTGACTCCCAGGTACGTATAATCCTCCAGCTCCCACTGCACTCTGCTCCCTCACAGGGTCACCGTCTCTGTTACTCCCAGGTACGTGTAATCCTCCAGCTCCCACTCCACTCTGCTCCCTCACAGGGTCACCGTCTCTGTGACTCCCAGGTACGTATAATCCTCCAGCTCCCACTCCACTCTGCTCCCTCACAGGGTCACCGTCTCTGTTACTCCCAGGTACGTGTAATCCTCAAGCTCCCACTCCACTCTGCTCCCTCACAGGGTCACCATCTCTGTTACTCCCAGGTACGTGTAATCCTCCAGCTCCCACTCCACTCTGCTCCCTCACAGTGTCACCGTCTCTGTTACTCCCAGGTACGTGTAATCCTCCAGCTCCCACTCCACTCTGCTCCCTCACAGGGTCACCATCTCTGTGACTCCCAGGTACGTATAATCCTCCAGCTCCCACTCCACTCTGCTCCCTCACAGGGCCACCGTCTCTGTGACTCCCAGGTACGTGTAATCTTCCAGCTCCCACTCCACTCTGCTCCCTCACAGCGTCACCGTCTCTGTGACTCCAAGGTATGTGTAATCCTCAAGCTCCCACTCCACTCTGCTCCTTCACAGGGTCACCGTCTCTGTGATATCCAGGTATGACTAGGCCTCGATCCTCAGTGCTGATTTATATCCTCCCACTTTGCTGCTTCTGTAACTCCCAGGTGTGAGTGAGCCTCATGTTCCTGCTTCAAGTTACTCCCTCACATGGTCACTCTCTCTGTGACTCGGTGATGATTTCGCCCCTCCTGCTCTGCTGTTTCTCCAACTCCAAGTCCCAGTCGGCCTCGATCCTCGCTGCTGATTAATATTCTCCCGCTCTGTGGTGCTCACACTCAGGTTCTCTCCCTTTGTGACTTCCAGATAATGGTAGGCCTCAAGCCTCAGCTGAGATGTATAACTTCCCATTGCACACTGGTCCCTCACAGGATCACCGCTGTGCCTGGAAGACAGTGGGAAAGAGAAGGATTAGACAGAGCAGAGTGTGTTAAAGTGATTGAGGGAGCTGTTGGGGGTGGAACAGGTTATCTGGTATTGGTAGGCAGACCTGCAGTGTCTAAAGCAGGTTACTGGAAGATACAGGGAGGGTTGTAGGCACTGAGGGAAGCAAAAGAAGTAGAGAGATGGTGGCTTGTTTGTGATGGAGCCTTGTAGAGTCTAAAGGGATTTTTGTGAGCTGCTTACTGAGATGTGAAGACTTCAACAAATTCAAATTGACAGCCAGGGATTGTTGTGTGGTACTGGAGACTGTTGTTAGAAGACTCGCAGTAACTGTGGGGGGGGGGGGGGGGGGTTTACAGATGTTTGAATCACTCGTGGTGTTCAAGGACCCTCAGAACATAAGGAGGTACAGAGAATGGGAGCATTCTAAATAGTGGGATTGCAGGGGCTGGAAGAGCCAAAATGGATGAGGAGGATGAAAAGTACCAATGAAGCACAACCAGCCGCTGTAATTCACAGAGATTTAAGGAAGGGAACCTTTGCGTTCATTGAATACAGTTATATGGAGAGTTACAGATACTGAGGGGTTACAAATTTAGAACGGAAGAGGTTATAGGTGATCAGAAGCTTAAACAAGAATAAAGAAATTTGAGAGATCACTAGCACAGATGGGAATGGAGGTGGTGAGACATTCTGATGAATGATAAGTGTTGTTGGCAGAGAAGGATGCCACATATACAGGAAGAGCTGCATTGTCTGTATGCAGTTACAGACGTGAGGAGTGTTGTAGCGCCTGCTGGAGGGTACACAGATAACAACAGTTCCAACGACTGGTGCAGTGGTTCAGGAAGGCAGCTCACCACCACCTTCTCAGGGACAACTCCAAATCAACAATACATCCAGCAATGTTCATAACCACGAGTGAAGAAATAAATAAATAAAGTATCTACAAGCAGCACTGAGGTCACTGAGGAAGGCCATTTCATCACCACTTCACAAACCCGGAGCAACTATACCCTGGAAGGACAGGAGTTCCAGGTGCACGGTAACTTCAGCATTGCCAAGGTGCCCTACAAACCACGCTCCATCCTCCTAGCACTGTGTCTGTCACTACACCTAAAGGATTGCAGTGGGTAAGGAAATCATTTCCCCACCACCTTCTCCAGGGAATTACAAATGGGAAGGTAATGATGGCCAAGCAAGTGATGGCCACATCCCATCAATGTATTTGTACAAGGGAAACTCATGGACTGTTCATGTCACCTTTGCTTCCTCCACACAACCCACATTCCCATCTCGTTCTGTGTCAGCAATAAACATGGAAGCAGTAGATTTTGTTCATCCATCAAATGCATCGAATCCCTTTGTGAATAGTTGGGGGTCAAGCACTAATCCATTTATTCCCACTTAGTTTTCTGTTAAAGAATTCCCAATCCATGCCAGTACATTCCCTCCAATCCCACATTTGACAATTTTGCTTATCCACATCTTCAGTGGGACCTTGTTGAAAGGTTTCTGAAAACCCCGACAAACCATTCCTCCCTTTTATCTACACTGCTTTTTCACAGCCAGACGGGAAAACAAACCCAGCAGGGTTTGTGAAATAAAATTTCAGTTTCAGAACAACATGCTTGGCATGGGTAGAGGATTGGCTGATTAGCAGAAGACAGAGTTGGTATAAAGGGGTCGTTTTCACGATGGGTATTGGTGACGAGGGGAACTCCGCAGGGGTCAGTGTTGGGACCACACTGTACATGTTATACATTAACAGTCTGGACAAAGGATGTGAGTGGGTACAAGAACTAATTTTACACGAAAGAGCCCAGGATGAAATGTTTGTCATATGAGAAGCTGGTGAAGCCTCTGAGTCTGTACTTGATGAATTTTCAGAGTTGGCGGTGGCAGGATCTCATTCAAACTTACAGAATACTGAGGGGCCTAGATGGAGTGGACGGGGTTGGGGAGATGTTTTCACTGCTGGAGAGACCAGGGCTCAAGAGCACGGCTTCAGAGGGAAGGAACAACCCTTCAGAATGGAGATCTGGGGGAATTTATTCAGCCAGAGGGTGATGAATCTGTGGAACGGTTCCTACCTTAGGGAGGGTAATAGATGAGGGTGGCATTTACTAGATAGGGTACAAGAGCTGGAGAAGGTTATGGAGATGATTAGATGGATGGAGATACTAGAGGAGCTTACATTGACAGGGTGGGTGATAGTGACGGGAGACTGTAACACAGATAGTGAGTGTTGCAGGAACTGGATTGGGAGAGTCACAGACATTGGATTGGGTTCTACAGATCGGGACCTGCTGGATTATACAGATAGGGTGGATTGTGGGGTCTCCACATGTTGAGAGGTTTTCAGGAAGAGGTTACACCAATAAGGAGGGAAGTTGGAGCTGTCGTAGTTTACAGAGTTTGGGATGTTTGGAGCTGTTTAATTGTTAGAGGGATATTTTTAGGGTCATTAATATGGAACGCACAGGGAGAGTTTAGATTTTATTAGATTCCCTACTACAATATGGAAATGGCACTTCACCCCAACACGTCCACACCAACTCTCCAAAGAGTAATCCACCCAGACCCACTTCCCTCTGAATGATGCACCTAACGCTCGGTCAGTTTAGAATGGCCAATTTATCTGACCTGCACATCTTTGGACTGTGGGAGGAAACCCATGAAGACACGGAGACAATGTGCCAACTCCATACAGACAGTCACGCGAGGCTGGAATTGAACCTGCGTCTCTGGCGCTGTGAGGCAGCAGTGCTCACCACTGAACCACCCCAAACTGCAGAGCTACACATAGAGAGGGTGTTTGAGGGGCAGGGAGGAGCACACAGAGATGGGAAGTGTTGTTGCAGCTGGAAAAGGGTCTGGAGGTGTTTACACAGATAAGGAGTTGGGTCGGGATGGGAGATGGTTACAGAGGTCATGTGGTGCGATAGGCCAGGAGACAGGAATGGGATCGGGCCTGCAGAAGGTTACAGTGAGATCATGTTCTCTTGGGGCTTGAGGAAGGTACACAGGTGGGTATTTTGGTCCGGGCTGGAGTATTTTACAGAGACAGAATGGACTGTAGTTATTGCGGAAAACTACAGAAATAGAAATTATTGTACTGAGTGCAGGATGCGGTTACTGAGATTGGGCACGTTACCGAGTTTGGAGCAAATTATACATAGGGAGTGTCGTCAGCATTGGAGTAGGTTTCAAATAAACAGCAGGATTATGGGAGGGGTGGAGGTTACAGAAATAGGAACTTTTCTGGGAATTACAAGCATTCAAGACACTGGCACAGATGCGTTGGACCGAAAGGTATGTCTCCTTGCTGTATGACTCTATCACACGACACGACAAAAGCTGCAGTCACTGGCAGCAATTAGACTCTCACAGTGACAGATACCACATGGAGTGAGTCTGAGTGATAGCATCAAATTGCAGGAAGGTATCAGTATCAAACCACGGTCAAGAAGAAGGGTTTTGATTCATGGTGCACTGGGGTCAGTACTCAGGGATGAGGGAGCTGTCAGTGGGGCAGTGTTATTCTCACTAGACTGTTCATCCAGAATTTAATGACAGTGGCAGGGATACCCATCTGAATGCTCAATATCCCTTCAAGAATGAAATCTGCGATAGGCAGCTGGTCTGACCTACATATGACTCCAGACCCAGAGCAATAGGGTTGACTCTAAGCTGCCTTGTCTCATAGTCTCACAAGGCATTGGCTCAATGGCAGCTCGGGGTGGGGGGAGGGGGGGGGGCATGAAATGCTGGCCAGCCAGAAACACTAACATCCCATTGAGTGAATTGAAAACAACATAGTTGGGATCAGTGTCCTGGCAAATTATGTCGGTGGGTTTATGGACAGTGCTTTAATTGACAGAGAAGATGCAGCGACAGGGTTCAGGTGAAAGGAGCTTCCCAATTCCAAAGAGAAAAGGGGACACATTGGAACAGCATGGGAATGTGGCTGAAGACAAGCAGAAAGGAACAGGAAGGGACAGAGGTTAACTAAAACTGTACATCAGTGAATTAGGCTGTGACAGGACATTCTGGGAAAAAGTCAATTACAATGTTCGTTTTTTTGGAATGAACAATGTATCTGTAATAAGGTAATAGACTTGTGACACCGAGATAAATAAGATTTAGTCACCAGGGAGATGTGGTTAGAGGAGAGGCAAAAGGCAGCACATAAATATTCAATCGTACCCATCCTTGAGGGGTCTCAGGGAGTGCAGGATGGGTAACCCTGAGAGTAATGGGGAACAAAGGCATAACAGAGAAAGCATGTGGCCTCAGATGATGCAGCTGAATCAGTCTGAATGCAGATTATGAATAACGCGTGTCAAAAACACAAGCAGGAGAACAGTGGTGAGGCTGCCGAACAATATTTCATTGCTCAGCCCTGCCGCACATTCCAGTGAATTCCTGTGTAATGCAAAGGCAATGTGATCATTTTGGGAGACTTCAATCTTTGTCAAAAATGATATTCTCCGAACTCCTCTTCAAGTGTTTGTGTCAGTGTTTCTTTGAATAACACATTGTGTAAATGACCAGGGACGTGACTATCTCAGATCGACCGTTGGGTGATGAAGCTGAGTGAAGGAGTAATGTCACACTGAGATATCCTCTGGGAAATTGTAGTGTAGTGGAATTCAGTGAGATGATGGATTTTTAAAGTGACCATAAAGCACACCCTACAATCACAACCAAGCATGTGTTTGATGGGAGAATTGACCAAGGTAAACAGGGGAAACAGTGAAGTTTGTGGCTGGAAATGGACATTGCTTTAATTGACAGAGAAGATGCAGCGACAGGGTTCAGGTGAAAGGAGCTTCCCAAATCCAAAGAGAAAAGGGGACACATTGGAACAGCATGGGAATGTGGCTGAAGACAAGTAGAAAGGAACAGTGCAAAACATTTAGTCGTAGAGGTGTACAGCACAGAAATAGACTCTTCAGTCCATCTCGTTCACGCTGCCCACATACGCTAACATAATTTTGTCTCACTTGTCAGCACTTGGCCCAAATCGCCCTCAACCCTTCCTGTTCAGATACCCATCCAGATGCCTTTTAGATGCAGTAATAGTACCAGCCTCCACCACTTCCTCTAGCAGTTCATTGCATTCACGCATCACCCTCTGCCTGAAAAAGTTGCCCCGAAGGTTCCTTTTATTTACTTCCCTTCTCACCCTGAACCTAGGCCGTCCGGTGCTGGACTCCACTACCTCAGGGAAAAGACCTTGTCTGGTAAACCTATCCATGCCTCTCATGATTGTATAAATCTCTATATGGTCACCCCGCAGCCTCAAGTAGCCTCAGCCCATTCAACCTCTCCCTTGAGCTCAAATCTTCCAATCCTGGCAACATCTTTGTAAATCTTTTCTGAAACCTTGCAATTTATACAACATCCTTCCGGTGGGAGGAGACAAGAACTGCATGCAATATTCCAAAAATGGCTTATCCAATGTCCTGTACAGCCACAACATGACCTCCCAACTCCTCTACTCAGTGCTCTGATCAGTAAACGCAAGGAGAATAAACACCTTCTTCACTATCCTATTTACCTGGGATTATACTTTCAAGGAACTATGAACCTGGACTCCAAGGTCTCTTTGTTCAGTCACACTCCCTAGGACCTTACCACTCAGTGCACCAAGATCCTTCTGTATATCAATGTCCCTCAGTATCCTAACTTTCTTCTTGAATTTGACATGACCTCACACTTGTACAGATTACACTTAATTTGCAATTTCTTTGCACATCTTTCCAACTGATCAGTAACCTCCTGCAACCTTGGATATCCTTGCTCATTCAAACCAACTCCACCAATTTTCATATCATCTGCAATAATTACCTTTGTGACTTCCTTTCGTTTCAATTGTGTCAGAGAATGTGTAACCAGAAAATCCCAGCAAGAGCTCACCCATTTAAGATGGAGATGAGGAGGAATGTCTTCACTCAGAGGGTAGGGAATCTGTGGGAATTCCTGACTGCAGGGGGCTGTCGAGGCTGGGACATTAAGAATATTGACAGCAGAGATAGTCAGATGTTTAATGGATCATGGAAACAAGGGTTTTGTGGAAAAGGCAGGAATGTAGAGTTGGAGTGTATCAGGTCAGTCATGATCTGATTGAAGGGCAGAGCATCCTCAATGGGCCAAATGGTCTCATTCTGCTCCGACATCTTATGGTCTTAACTCAAACTCAATATCTGCATTATACCACTATGGGTCTTTCCTCACAAAACTCCTCTAAAATGGGACTATTGGATATTTATTATTACACAACATTTGAAATCCAGTGGACAATTTTGTTGATGGCTCCTTGATATGATGTTATAGAAAACCATCTCGTATACAATCCAGGATTCCATCCATTACAGCCCTGATACCCATTAGTTATCCAGTCGGGATGGAGACCACTGTCACACACAGTTACTGTACTGCCCTTGCTACAAGTACATTCAGTGTCCTGACTGTAACCATATTGACATTCCCATCACTGGTTGTTTCCTTTAAAAGAATTCCAGCTAATGATTTCTGCAGCTGCTTGTTCATTCCCAGCTCCATCCAAATAGACTCCAAATTTTGATCTTCAGTTCCACGTGGCTATCTCATTAATGCATTAACCCTATCCTTTCTTCACAACTTGTTGGATTTTTGCCTATCCTGCCTAGATCCCAACAACCCTTCAATAGTCCCTTCCCAGCCATAGTCATTCTGCAGCTACATCTCCAGAATGACGGTCCAGCATATCTATTCACTGTCATTCCATCTGCCTTATGGCGAATGCAGGGTGTCATTCCTCAGTAGTAGGGGGTTAAACAGATGGATAGAGGTTACAGAGATAGGGAGGCTTACAGGGACTTGAGGATTTTCGAGCTAAATCTGGGCAATAATGTTCATGGGACAAAGGGGTTTGCGGATTGGAGGAATTTACAGAGAGAGAGGGAGCTGGATTAGATTCTGGAGATAGGGATAGGGATGGATATAGAGAGAGGCAGGCAGACTGAGAGGCACTGACAGGGAGTGTTTCAGTAGGAGATTATCGTGTATATTGACAGAGATATGGAAGGTTGTAGTGACTGCAGATGTTTACAGATATAAGAAGGCTTCTAGGTTCAGGAGGCTGCACAAATAGGAAGGCAATGGAGAATGCCAGGTTACTGGGCTGGAGACAGTTACACAAATGGGGAGGGTTGCACAAAATGAAAGAGGTGGTCGGGGAAAGGGTGAAGTTTAAATAGATTAAGATCGAAGATTAATAGAACAATAAGGAGGTTACGATTTTTTTCACAGGTAAGGAAGAGTTGTAAGAGCTGGAGAAGTTTACCCAGATAGGGATGGATGGAGAGGTTAGAGACAAAACACATTTACATGGAGGGTGGCATTGGTAGGAGGAGCTTACAAGGATCGATAGGGCTCGGCAATTACAGGGATGAAGGAATTTAGTATCTACTGGAGAAGGCTAGGGATTAGGGTGTCAGGGATTGGAGAACCTGACAGAGACAGACAGCATTGTGTGTACGAGAGGCGATTCCAAATAGAGGAAGGATTATCGGGGCTGTAGTATATTACAGAGATCACTAATAGAATATGTGCCAAGACTGATGCCTGGGACCTCCAGTACAGTCTCAGGGAGTTCCAGTACAGCAGAGGTGACAGCAGGGCCCTCACAAGATGGTGGGAATGAAGCCGAGAATGTTGCTGTTCCTTGCCCAGCATTGTAACTATGTCCTGTGTTCCAGGTCTGAATAATGATGGCCACTAACTCCACCCTGTGCTGTTTACTATGATTGATCTTATCAGCTGTAGGATTTACTGAAGGCTCCAGATCGCCCTCTCCATCTCTCTCTGACTGACCAAGCATCTTCAATGAGGTGATGGATGAGACAGGAGTTAGAAATATCCTGATTACCTGCATGAGAGAGAAATAGACAGAATGGGAAATTAGACTGATGCAGTGAGGATAACTCATGTAGAGTAGCACTGAGTCCAGCAGAGATCACAAAAATCCCAGTCTCCATCCCTGGTCTGTACTGTTGCGGATCGGAAGATTCTTTTGGCTCTGGATCCGGAGTAGCTGTAAGAGTGAGAGACGTTGACAGAAGCAGCAATTAGATCCACACAGTGAGGGATACCAAATGGAGAGAGACTGAGTGATATCACCAGAGTGCGGGAAGATTTCAGGATCAAACCATGGTGTCAGAAGAAGTGGGTCTGATGCAGTGGGCACTGCTACCAGTACTCAGGGAGGAGTCAGCTATTTTATTGAGATGGTACAGTGCTGGGATCAGTGTGTGTCCTGGTCAATCATATGACCAGGACAATGTAGACTGCTTTAAACTGACACAGACAAGGAGGGACAGGGCTCATCTGAAAGGAAATTCCCAATTCCATAGAGAAATGTTCAAATATTGAAACATGGGGCTGAGGCTGAGGAAAAACAGGAAGAAACAGGAATAGACTAAGTTTAACTAAAACTATACATCAGCAGATAGGTTTGTGACAGGAATTTGTGATTTCAAAAGTAAATTACTATTTCGTAATTTGAATGCACGAAGCATTTGTAATCAGGGATATGCTGGTGCGACTGTGATTTCTATCTAATCACCATCAGGGAGACGTGGTCACAGGGGTGAACAAAAGGTGGGGCATTAATATTCACGGCTACACAACATTGTGGAAAGTCAGGCAGAGTGGGAAGGAGAATGGGGAAGTCTCATCGTTAGGGATAACAATGGGATTATATGTGGCCTCAGATTACCAATCATTAGGAAACCAAATTCTGGGTAATAAGAGTCAGATCACAGAAGGTGAAGGGCAGTGTTCAGGCCTCTTTACAGCATTACATTGTGAGGCATGGCATTGGATAAGGAATTATTGGAATTTGTAACAAAGACAGTAGGACAACTGAAAGAGGATTCAACTTCCCTATCTCACCATCTCATTTGTGGTGGGTCACAAACGAGGCTGACTCTCTCCCACTCTCAGGGGAGTCTGTGGGTGGCTGTACAGACCGATGTGGCCTTCCACACTTGGGGCAGAAGGTGGCCGTGGGATGGGGATGGGTGGGATGTTGGTGTGACAGCGCGCTCCTTGTGCTGTTTTCTCCTGGATTCCCCTTTTTCCCCCACATCAAGTGTCCAGCTGCTCAACGCCGTCCCAATGCTTCTCCCCCACTTTGGACGGTCTTGGCTCAGTAATTCCCAGGATTTACCAGACTTCATTAAGCGATGCGCAGAAGACAAAAAAATCTAACTATTCTGAAGAAGCCAAAGTTTTAGAAATATGGAAGTATTTGTTAAAGAGATCGCTATGGGTTTACTAGCAGGAGGAACGCAGTAGGAAGGGGAAACATTGTCAGGGTTTAATCAGATGATAGGAAGAGGGAGAGGCCAAGGTGCTGGAAGTGGTGAGAGTGTTACAGAGAGGCCAAGGGCCTGAACGGTGTTACAAAGCCAGTACGGATTGCTGCGTTGGAGGGGATTGCAGTGGGAGGGAGGGACACGTATTTTTTATGTATTCATTCATTCGATAAGGATGTCACTGATTGAGTCAGCATTCTTTGCCCCACAGCTAATTTTCCAGAGGGCAGCTCAGAATCAGCTATATTGCTACGGGTCTGGAGTCACACGTGAGCCATGGTGTCAGATGTCAGGTAACAATGTCAGATGTCCTTCCCTAAAGGACAGGCGTGAACCAGTTAAGTTTTTCCAGGTAATCAACACCAATTTTATGGTGGCCTCACTAATGTCCTGTACAGATATAACATGACATGACATCCCAACTCCTAATCTCAATGCACTGACCAATAAAGGTAAGCATCCCAAATATCTGCTTCACCAACCTGTCTACCTGTGACACCACTTTCAAAGAACCTTTTACCTGCATCCCTGGGTCTCTGACTGTACAAGTCCAGCTCTGGTCAGCTTTGCCAGAGTGCAACTCTGTGTATTTCTCCATTTGCTATTCCTAAACTCACTGGCCCACTCTCACATAATTGTCTTCACTGTCCACTTTACCACCACTTCCAGTCTCACTCACAAACTTGCTAACCATGACTCCTGTATTATCATCCAAACCGTTCATATAAATGCTGCACAACAGTGACCCAGCACCAAACCCCATGACACACCGTTGGTCACAGGACTTCAGTTTGAGCAGCAACTCTCTATGAGCATGCTCTGTCTCTTACCATCAATCCAATTTTGTTTCCAGTTGGTGAGTGATCCCTGGTTATGAGTGATCTAAACTGATTAACCAGTCTGCCGTGCAAAACCTTGTCAAAGGCCTTGCTAAAGTTAATGTGGACATCATCCACTGCTCTGCCTTGCTCTATCACTTTTCTACCTCCACAAACACTCAATCCAGTTTCTGAGACATGGTTTCCTGGACACAAAGTCATCCTGACCATCGCTGATCCATCCTTGCCTTTCCAAATGCATAATGGTCCTTTCTCTCAGAATCTCCTCCAACAACTTACCCACTCCTGCCACCAGTCTCATTGGTCTGTAGTGACTGTTGATAATAAAAACATTTCGGCGAGGTGTCCTGTAAATTCATCCCGAGCTTCTCACAGAGCAGTGGGATACATCTGATCATGTCCCAAGGTTTTATCACCCTTTTTTCGTTTTAAACCATCCTGTTCTCCAATGTGAACTCTGTTCGATACCTCACTATGTATTTTTCCAAGTTCCCGAGCTTCCATGTCTTTCTCTAAAGTAAATCAAAATGCAAAATATTTGTTTTGGATCTCGCCCATCAGCAGAGATTCCACACAGACAGCCTCATTGACCTTTCAGGGGCTCTACTCTCTCCCGAGCTAATCTTTAGCCCTGGTTGAAACTTATCAAAATGCTTTCTAAATTTCAAATAAACTTCGACCGCTACTAGCCTCCTCCACCCTTATCTATTCTGCCATTTATGGTCACACCAAAATATAGAATCCAACAGATTTTTTTTAAATTCCCCTTTTATAAAACCACGCATCGCCCATTGCACAGACTGGGAGTGTTGTACGCAGTGGAAGAGATCACACTAATAGAGATGGTTTTAAAGACGAAGCAATGTTGAGTAATAATGGGGGTTGCAATGGTGACAGCAGGTTTCAGCAAGTTGGAGGATATAGACCTGAAGGAGGTTACACAGATAGCATGGCTTTAGGGTCTGATGGGGGCTACACAGTAAAGAGGCTGTAGTAACTGGAGGCAGTTACACAGATAGGGACAGTAATAGTCATAGGCAGCATTCACAAAAACGGGGAGGATTGTAGGGTCTGCAGGGCACTCCAGACATGAGACGAGTTGTATCAACTTGATGATGAACACAGGCAGGGAGGGTTGAGAGGTTTGGAGTAGGTCACCATGATCTGCAGGGGCAAGGAGACTGGAGATGTTATCGAATTGCAGAAGTTTCAAATCACTATAGGCAGTCAGAGATCATGAGGGAGTGACAACGTCTACTGGAGTTTCCTCAGATCTGGAGGATTGCAGGGACTTGATGATGTTGTACATGGAAGTAGGGTTGCCGGGACTGAAGCTGGGAACAGAGATGGAGGGATCAGCAGGGGATAAGAGATATGGTGGGTAGTGGTCTCTGGTGGAAGTTCCACATAGAGGGATGTTTTGGGGAACTGCAGGACCCTGCAGAGATGTGGAGAGCTGGAGGAATTTCACTGAGCAAAGAAGATTGGGAGAGGTGGAACACTTTACAGGGATAAGGATGTTGTTAGGTTGGGGAAGTTTACACAGACAGGGATGGTTTAGGGAACGGAGCAGATGACAGAGGTAAAGATGGTTGTACAGATGGGAAGAACATACAGACTTATGGAGAATAGTCGTGACAGTAGATGTTTATAGATACAGGAAGGTTTAGGTTCTGCAGGTTATTTAGACATGGAGGATGTGGAATCAGACAGATTTTCCAGGAGATAACAAGGGCAATTTTGGTTGGAGAGTTTCACAGATAAGGGAACATTACTAATCTCTTACAGTTGGTCAAAGTGGGAAGTGTTGTAGGGGACGGTGACATTTACACAGATAGGGGTGTAAGAGCTGGAGAAGGTTATAGAGATGGGCGGATAGATAGAGAGACTGGAGGAGCTTGTATTGACAGGGTGTGTGCCGGCGATGGTTGGATGTCACACAGATAGGGAATCTTATAGGAGCTGGATTGGGAGAGTCACAGGCATTGGAGCGGGCTTTACAGATCGGAATGCTGCAGGGAGCTGAGAGGATTGTAGAGTCTTCACAGGTTGATTGTGTCAATCAGTCTGGTGAGCTAGGTGAGGTAGATTTGGAAAGCTTAAATCCAATGTATACCATCTTCATTTTCCAGACCGGAACTTCAATATCCCTCATAAGCCACGAATCCCTAAACCTGCCAGCTTTTCCCTTCACTCTAACACGGAGAAAATTGCCCTGGATTCTTAATATCACATTTTTAAAAGGCTCCCGTTTGCCCGTCATTCCTTTTCCTTCAAACAGACTCACCCAGTTGACGGTAGCACGATGTGGAGGAGCTGGTGGTGACTGGGATGGGCAAAGTTAAAAATCACACAACCCCAGCTTCCAGTCCAGCAGGTTTATTTGGGAGCGATTGGTTTTGATTCGCTGCTTCATCAGGTGGTTGTGGAGCACAATCATAAGGCACAGAATTTATAGCAACAGGATTGCAGTGTCATGGAAAGTAATAACAAACACATTTAGTTTAAGTTTTCACCTTTTAGGATGATCACCTGCACTTCGAAAGCTGGTGCTGTGAGATAAACCTGTTGGAGTATAACCTGGTTTTGTGTTATTTTAATACACCCAATGAACCTCTACTAGATCCTGCCTCATGGCCCCAAACCTGGCCCTACTCCAGTTTCACTGTGGATCTGTCTGATCTTTTTCCATAACTATGTTAAAACTAAGACAGTTGTGGTCACTGGACCCAAAGTGCTCTCTGACTGACACTTCGGTCATTTGCCCGACCACGTTTTCTGGAGGGAGGTCCAGTGTTGCACCCGCCTCAGCAGAGTTGGGCCTTGTTAGTGCTACATCTTGATTTAGGAAACGTTCTTGGACACATTTGACAAATTGCACTCAGTACGGACCTTTTACCCTGTGGGTGACCCAGTCAATGCCGGGAAAATTAAAGTCTCCAACCAATACTACTCTATTATTCCGACCAATATCTCCACTCTCTCTACACATCAGCTCCTCTAGTACCTGCTGGCTATTTGGGGGTCTATAATACAATCCCAACAGAGTGACCACCCCTGGTTTGTTTCTAAGTTCTAAACATGTGGCCTCATTTGTTGACTCTTTAAGCATATCCTGTTTAAGCACTGTTGTTATGTCCTCACTTACTTGTCCTTCTGTCCCACCTGTAGCTTCTGTATCCTGGAACACTGAGCCGCCAGTCTGGCCCTTCTCTAAGCCATGTTTCGATTATAGCTATAATATCCCAGTCCCCAGAGCTAATCCATGCTCTGAGCTCATCTGCCTTACCAGTCAGGCCTCATGCATTGAAATAAATGAACTTTAAACCTGAAGTCTTTTCCCTCCCTCATCTGTGCCCCTGGATATCCTGAATAGGAAACCTGCTCTCAATGGCTAATGTATTTTCCCCTGACTTTTCGATGGTCTCTCTCTTCATCAGAATCTCAATTTCATGCCAAACTAGTTTAAACCTCCCAGGGTAACACGAGCAAATCTTCCCGCAGTGATAGTAGTGCCCCTCTGGTTCAAGTCGAACCTATCTCCCCCCTTATACAGGTCATCTCTACCCCAGAAGAGATCCCAATGATCCAAAAACTGAAAACCATGCCCCCTCCAACAGCTCCTCAGGCATACATCCACCCGGCCTAGCTTTCTATGTCTATCCTCACTGGGGCATGTGGCACTAGGAGTAATCTAGAGATCACTGCCCTTGAGGTCCTGCTTTTTAACTTCTTACCTAATGCCTGATACTCATTTCACAGGACCCCATCCCATTGTGTTCATGAAGAGGGAGTAGTAAAGACAGCAAGTCCAGCGAATACAGATCAAACGATATCGTGAGTTTGATGAAGAAAACACAGTGCAATAAAACCAGTTGAAGCCATTCACAAGGATAGGGAGTGCAACGGGGTACATAGAAATGGCTGTGAAATATCCTTGTCAGATACTATGAAGGAAAAGCCACAAGGTACTTTGTCAGTATAGTTAGAATAAAAGGGTAACTGAGGAAAGGGTGAGGCCTATTAGAAACCAAAGAAACAATCTGTGCATGGAGCCAGAGGAAGTAGGCGAGGTCTTCAATGTATACTTCCCATCTGTATTCACGCAGGAGAAAGACATTGTAGCCGGGGATTTCAGACGGGATGGTGATGTTCTAGAACATGGTAAGATCAATAAGGAGAAGATATTAAATGTTTTCACAGGCATAAAGGTGGAGAAATCCCCAGTGCCCAATGAAATGCATCCCAGGCTGCTATGGGAGGTAAGAGAGGAGATTGCTGGGGCTTGGTGGATATATTTAATACTTTGCTGGCCACAGGTGAAGTGCCGAATGACTGAAGGATCGCTAATGTGGTTCATTAGTTCAGGAACGGCAGCAGGGATAGGCCAGGTAATTACAGAGCAGATAGTCTGACAGCAGGGGGGGGGGATATTATTGGATACCATCCTGAGGATGAATCAACACTTGCAAATGCAAGGATCAAAAGGAAAGAGCCCATGGGATCCAAGGCAAGTTGGCAAATTGGATACAAAATTTTTGGATAATCCTTTTCGTGTTTGAAATTGTTTCAACAGCGGGTGTACCACAGGGATCTGTGCAGGAACGATCGCTGGTTATTCTGGGGAATAATAACTTCAATGTGAAAGCAGAAGATATCATTAGTCGGTTTGCAGATGGCATGAAAGGTGAAGATGTTGTTCAGAGTGAGGGGGATGGTCTCAGGCTACAGTCTGATGACGATCAGATGATAATCTGAGCAGAGTTTAGTTCTGATCAATGTGAGGTCATACCCTGTGGGAGGTACGATAAGCGAAGGACAGACATAATGAGTGTTCGGACCTTGTGGAGCGCTGAGGAACAAAGGACCTGAGTGGACAACTCGAAGATGCCTGAAGGTGTCAGCACAGATGGACCGGGTGGGGAAGGCACCTGAACTGGGAGCGGGAGGGGGACCCACATCCTGATGGGGCGAATTGCTAGAGCTGCTTGAGATGATATAATCTAATCTGGCAGGGTGTTGTATCTTAAACAGTCGAAGGGTCAGAAAGAAGATTAAGGCTGGTACACAAGTTAAAGATAGCCATTTCAAGAGTTAAGGCAGGAAAGAACATAGCAGGGAATGGGGGGAAACTAATGATTATACTGCATTTATTTCAATGCAAGGGGCCTGACAACTAAGGAAGATGAACTCAGGACATGGATTTGAACATGGGACTGGGAGATGATAGTTATTACAGAAACACAGCTGAGGGAGGGGTAGCTCATTGTTTCAAGGTGGAGGAACTGCAGGAAGCATCGGAGGGGAGGCAAAAGAGGACGTGTGGTGGTGGGTTCTGATTGCATGACTCATCCCAGCAATACTTACAGAGGATATTCCTGTGGGATCAGCCAGTGAAGCTATGTTAGTGCAACAGAGAAATAAGAATGGGTCATCACTTCGATTTGATTGTCCTACTAATCCCTAATAACAAGTGTCAAACTGAGGAACAAATATGTCGGGAGATCTCAAATGTCAATCATAATAATAAGCCTGTTATGGTTGGGGTTTTTAAATTTTCCACCTTAGACCAGGACTGCCAGTGTTCAGCGTTTGCAAGGGAGGAATTTGGTCATTGATTTCCAGTAAACTTGCAATCAATATATATAAGGCCTGAAAACAGAATTGGGCAAAACCTGACCTCCCTTTGGGAAACAAGGTCGGGAAAGGGACTGAGGTGTTAGTGGGAAAGCATTTTGCCAAAGTGACCATAGTTCTATTAGTTTGAAAACAGCTTTGGAAAAGGACAGGCCTAGTCCACAAGTTCAAGTTATAAAATGGGGCCTGACCAATCTTGATCGTATTAGCCATGACCTACCAAAAGGAGACTGTGGAGTCTATTTGCAGGGAAAGGGAAGTCTGGCAAGTGAGAATATTTTAAAAGTGAGTTAAATTGAGCGATCAGCGCCAGCATGTTCCTGTTTGTGTGCAGCTCAATGCTGACAGCCATCGGAAACACTGGCTGTCTATTGAGGGTCTGGTCAAGGAAAAGGGGGCACATGTCAGGTATAGCCAGCTGGATCAAGGGAATCCCTGAGGATATACAGGGGCTGTAGGATGGAAATCAGGAATGTAGAAAGGGGACATGAAATCGCATCGGCAAAGAAGGATGAGTACAATCCAAAACTGATTTTAGATAATATAGATACAATAAGAGTAAACGACTAACTCGGGACAAAGTAGGGGCCCTTAAAGATAAATGAAGCCGTCGATGTGCATGACTTCTGGATATGGCTAAGATCCTAAACAAATTGTTTCTTCCAGGACTTACTGTGCACCAAGACTGGGGAAATCAGATTACTACGTTACAACACAATTGGAGTACTCTGTGCAATTCTAGTCTCCCTGCTGTCAGAAGGATGCTGTGAACTTGAAAGGGTTTAGAAAAGATTAATAAGATGTTTCCAGGGTTGTTACTGAATAGGTTGGGGCTATTTTCCCTGGAGCATCGGAGACTGAGGGGTTAACCTACAGGCATTTATATAAACATGTTTATATACAGTTACCCCTTCACCTAACACTACGGGCAATTTAGCATGGCCAATTCACCTAACCTGCAAAATTTGGACTGTGGGAGGAAACCGGAACACCTGGAGGAAACCCACACAGACACGGAGAGAATGTGCAAACTCCACACAGACAGTTGGCTGAGGCAGGAATTGAAGCCGGCTTTCTGGTGCTCTGGGGGAGCAGTGCTAACCACTCTGCCATCGTGCCACCCCAAGCAGGGGAGTGGAGAAATCCTGGTAGTTATACACCTGTGAGTTTTACTTTGATTCTGGGTAAATTGTTGGAAAGGCTTGTAAGGGATAGGATTTATAATCATCTGGAGATGAGTTAGTTGATTAGGGATAGTCAAAACGGTTTTGTGAGGGGCAGGTCGTGCCCTCACAAACCTTACTGAGTTCTTTAAGAAGGTAAACAGAGATGGATGAGAATAAAGCAGTTGATGTGGTGTATATGTATTTCAGTAAGGCGTTACAAGTTGTTGAAGACGCTGGTGCACAAGAAATTCCACAGATACACTGTTGCAGAGTAGTGAGTCTTAGTACAACAGAACTTACAGTAGGAGTGGTGATTGAGCTCGGAGTGTGTGTGTACTGTGCTGCACCTCCAATACTGTATCGTATCATGTCCTGTTAGCTGATGTTTGGAGCCCTCTCATTGCTTTCTGCTCTGTGCACTATGGGTGATCTTACCACACTGCAAGATTTATTGAAGGCTCCAGATCTCCCTGCCCTTTGTCTCTCTGGCTGACCAACCATCTTCAACGTGGTGATGGACGAGACACCCAGCAGTTGGGAAGTTAATCGAGTCTGAACCTTTCTGAGTACCTACAGGAGACAGAGAAATAGACAGAATGGGAAATTAGACGGATACAGTGAGGATTAAAAATGGCACTGAGTACCACCACAGAAATCTGGAAAATCCCAGTCTCCATCCTTGGCCTGTGCTGCCTCGTCTCTCCGGAGTGGAGAAATCTGTTAGCTCAGGATCTGGCGTAGGTGCAATCGAGAGAGAGAGAGAGAGCGAGAGAGAGACAGAGAGAGAGAGCGAATGCGAGAGCAAGAGCGAGATACTAAGTGATATCACCAGAGTGCTGGAAGATATCAGGATCATACAACTGTGTTGGACGAACAGGTTTTGCTTCATTATAAAGGGTCAGGAATGAGCAACCTCTGAGCAGGTGAAGTGATGGCCGCGTGGTATTATTGCTAGAGCATATATCCCAAACCCTCAGCTAATATTCAAGGAAGGTCGGTTGGAATCCCACCATCAGAAATGGTCGAATTTGAAATCAATAATTTTAAAAATAGTAATTAACAATCCACAAATAAGTATGAGATCATTGCTGATGTACAAAAAACCCCAAACACTTGCCCGTTCGAGAAAGACATCTGCCTATCCTCACATGGTCTGCTCGACATCCCCACACCAAAGTGTTTGCCTTTCAAATACCCTCTGAAATGGCCGAGCAAGTTACTCAGTTCAAGGGCAGCTAGGACTGGGCAAGAAAGGCTGGTCAGCCAAAGACATCCACATCCCATACCTGATTTTAAAAATAATCCTTTCGGATGGCCCCACTGGAACCGTGCTGGGACCAGGGTCCTGGTCAACCATGTCGGTAGGTTTATGGACAGGGCTTTCAACTGACAGAGAGGATGCAGGGACAGTTTTCAGGTGAAAGGAGATTTCCAAATCCAAAGAGAAAAGGAGAAGTATGGGAACAGCATGGGAAGCCAAGCAAAAAAAGAACAAGATGGGACAGAGTTTAAATAAAACTGTACATCAGTGAATAGATTTATGTCATGAAATTGTGGGAAAGAGTAAGTTTTTTTTTTGAGTGAACAACGTCGCTGCAGTAAGTTAGATGGATTTGTCACACAAAGCTAAAAGAGATTTAGACACCAGGGAGACATGGATAGAGGGTGAACAGAAATATTCAGTAGGTCATATTCTTGTGCAGACTCAGGCAAAATGGGTAAACCAAACAATTATTATCAACAAAGGCATTACAGAGAAAACATTTGGCCGCAGACCATGAAGTAGAGTCAGTCTGAATGTACTACTTGCCAAGGACACAAGCAGCTGAACAGCTTTAGCCACCGAACAGCATTCCATTGCTTATCACTGCATTACACAGGAACTCATTGGAGTTTTAATAAAGGCATTATGATAACTTCATTTGGAAGGCAGAATACTTGGCATTTGGAAAACTTCAATATTTGTATAATCTGGGACAATCACACGGGCAGCATTGATATTGGAAGAAGAGTTAGGTTATTTTTTTAAGTGTTTCTTTGAAAAACACATTGTGAAACTGGCTGGGGTCATAACTATCGCAGAGCGACCGTGTAATGAAACTCAGTGAATGAGTAATGTCACCTGCAGAGATTCTTCGGGAAATTGTGATAAAGTGCAATTTAAAGAAACAAAAAGTTTTAAAGTGAATCACAGAAAGGACACGCTACAACTTGAAACAAAAGTAGTCAATTACATGAGTTTGAGAGGAGAACTGACCAAGGTAAACAGGCTAAACAGACTGAAACATGTGTCTGTAAATGGAAATCATTTAATGGAACAGTATAAAACACTCAACAAAAGGACATTCTATTGAAACAGTAAAACCCTCAGCAGGAAATCCCAACTGGTCCCTCACTCAGGACAAAAGGGATCATTCTAGATTATGAGGCAGAGAAGATCACCACAAAATACTTAAAATCCTGAAGTGAGAGAGTGCTTCAGGAGTAAATGTTAAATGAATTGCAAAGGGTCTGCTAGCAGGCGAGGGATGTGGGAAGGGGAATCATTGTCAGGGTTATTGACACGACATGAACAGGGAGAGGTGAAGGTGCTGGATGGTGGTGAGTGTGTTACAGAGAGTGGTCAGGGCCTGAATGGTGTTACAAAGCCAGTACGGATTGCTGCAGCTGGAGGTGTTTGCAGAGGTAGGGAGGGACATATGTATTTTTATTTATTCATTCATGGGATGTGGGTGTCACTGCCTGGACGAACATTCTTTGATCCCACTGGTAATTATTCAGAGGGCAACTTGGAGTCAGCCATATTGCTGTGGGATGGAGTCACATATCATCCAGACCAGGTTAGAATGTCAGATGCCCTTCACTAAAGGAGGTCAGTGAACCAGATGAGTTCTTCCTACTGAACAACAATGCTTTTATGGTGGCCTCACCGATAACTTTTAGAGATACACCATGACATCCGGACTCCTACTCTCAATGTTCTCCCCAATGAAGTTAACCATCCCAAAGACCTGCTTCACCAGCCTGTCGACCTGTGACACCACTTTCAATGAACTGTGTACCTGCGTCCCTGGGTCTCTGACTGACAACACTACCCAGGGTCCGAGCATTAACTGTATATGCCCCACCTTGGTTTGTTTCACCAAAATGGAACACTTCACGTGATCTAATTAAACTCCATTTGCTCTTTTCAGCCCACTATCCCAGCAGTACTGTTCATCCTGTTGTATCATATATAATCTTCTCCACTAACCACTTTACCACCAATTTCAGTGTCACCCAAGAAGCTTACTTACCAAGAAACCAATATTTCCATCCAAACCATTTATCCAAATGACAAACACCAGTGGACTCACTACACCGCTGGTAACATGCCTGGAGTCAGAAAACAACATGACACCCATCACTCTCTGTCTACAACCATCAAGCAAATTTTGTATCCAGTTCACTAGCTCCTCCTGAATGCCATATCCTTTTTGCAATGATCTCAGTTTATTACCCAGTTTACCAGACAGAACATAGAATAAAGAACACTTCTGCCCAAGGCCCTTCAGCAATGATTTCATGCCAACCTATTATCCAACTGTAAGATCAAACTAACCTATATACCCTTCATTTTACTATTATCCATGTATCTGTCCAAGAGTCTATTAAATGTCCCGAATGTGTCTAATTTTACTATCACCATTGTCAATACATCAACCACCTACCATTCTCTATCCTCTGATCCATCCTCCATTCACCTTAAAATTACACCCCCTTGTAATAGCCATTTATTCCATAGGAGGAAAACTCTCTGACTATTCACTCACTCTGTGCCTCGCATCATCTTGTTCACCTCCACAACGTCACCCCGACCCCTTATTCACTCCAATGAGAAAAGCCTTAGCTCCCTCAGCCTTTCTTCGTAAGAACTGCCCTCCATTCCAGGCAGCATCCTGGTAAATCTCCTGTGTACGCTCTCTAAAACTTGCACAGCATTTCTGTTAACAGGGGACCAGAACTGAACACAATATTCCAAGTGTGGTCTCACCAGGATGCTATAAAGATGCAGTAAAACCTCACGGCTCTTGAAATCAATCCCCTTGCTAAGGAAAGCCAACACAACATATGCCTTTTGAACAACCCTACCAACGTGCGTGGCGATTTTGAGGGATCTATGGATACGGACCCCATGGTATCTCTGTTCCTCCGCACTGCCAAGTATTCTGCCTTTCACCCTGTATTCTGTATTCAAATTCGACCTCCAGAATGAATCACTTCACACTTTTCCAGATTGGACTCCATCTGCCACTTCCAGCCCAGCTCTGCGTCCTGTCAATGTCCCATTGCAACCTACAACAGCCCTCCACATTACCCACCACTCCACCATCGTTCATGTTATTGACAAAATTACTAACCCACTCTCCAACATCCACATCCAAGTCATTTATAAAAATCACAGAGAGCAGAGTCCCAAAGCCGACTGTTACAGAACACCACTGGTCACTGAGCTCCAGGCTCAATACTGTCCATCTGCCGCCATACTCTGTCTTCTCTGGGCCATCCGATCCTGCATCCAGAGAGACAGATTTCCCTGTATCCCAATCATCCTTCTTTTCTGAATGAGCCATCAACATATTCTGTCATATCCTCAAAGAATTCAATAAGGTTTGTGAGACATGACCTGCCCCTCACAAATCCATGCTGTCTCTAATTTAACTATGGCTTTCCAAGTAGTCATAAATCCTGTCTTTAGAGTCCTCGCCAATAATCTGCACACCACAGACATTAGACCAAATCTGTAATTTCCAGAATTCTACATCCGTAATATTGTCCAGACGCTCCAAATCTTCTCCCCTCTGCCATGTTCCCCAGAAGGGCACTGGAGGGTGGTGGGGGTTACAGAGTCAGGGAGGGATATCAGCACAGGAGGATGTTTCAGACATTAGGAGGGTTGCAGTGCCAAAAGGAGGCTTCAGTAATTGTGAGGTTTCATGGTGATGAAGGAATTTGAGGAGGGAGGGAGGGAGGTTTGTAGGGAAATGAGAGGTTTCACAGTTAAGGTGTTTTGTTAGGGCTGCAAGAGGTTACTGAGTCGGGGAGGTTTAAGCACTAGAGGTTGTTACATAAACATGGTTTTGTTGCAATGCAGGAAGAGGATGCAGGAAGCTGGAGCGTATGGGGTCTGACCGAGATTACACAAATGGGAAGAGTTGTCAGGAGTGGAGGTGTTTACAGAGACAGCAATAGTCTGATCTGGAGCAGAGGACCCAGATTGGGAGGGATGTGGGGACTGGAGGTGATTTCACAGGGAAGGAGGACCATAGAGCCACAGGAGGTTACAGAAACGTGGAGCGCTCTAGGGCTGACAGGGGTTCATGGAGTTGGGAATGTTGGGAGGGATAGAGATGTTTACAGGGATAAGGATGTTTGTAGGACAAGGCTGGATTACACAGACAGGGACTGTTTCAGGGAGCTGAGCAGATTACAGAGATAAAGAGGTTTGTATCATCTGGCGGAACAAACAGAGATATGGAGGGTCATCGTGACTGAATTTGTTTATAGATATAGGAAGGCTTAGGTTATGGGGGTTATTTAGACATGGAGGCTGTGGAATCTGGATTCTTTTTTGAGAGATTGGGTAGCAAGATTGGTTGGAGACAGTTGCACAGATAAGGGAGCATAGCACAAACAGGAGGAAGTTCCTGTGGTAGGGAGGGTTCGAGTGGAGAGTGATGTTTACACAGATGGGCGTAAGAGCTGGAGAAGGTGATGGAGATGAGTAAATGTTTGGAGATACAGGAGGAGGTACATTGACAGGGTGCTTGATAGTGACGGGAGGATGTTACATAGTTAATGAGTCTTGTAGGAACAGGATCGGGAGAGACACGGGCATTGGAGTGGGATCTACAGATCGGGAGTGTTGCAGGGACCTGAGAGAATAACACAGATAGGGCTGGTGGTACGGTCTCCACAGACTGATGGCGTTTTAGGGACTGGAAGAGGTTATGTAGATGGGGAGAACTCTAAGAGCTGCAGGAGCTTATGGAGAGTTGAAGAGTTTGAGCAGTTCACAGAGGGAGGGTTCTCCAACAGGAGTAGGTCACAGATAGTGAGGGTTGTGTGGCCTGAGAAAGTTAAAGAGAGGGGAGCTTTCGGGACTGGAAGATATTACACTGACAGGGACAGTTGAAGAGACTGAAGCAAAAATGAGTGGAGAAGGTTACACAGATAGGGAGGTGAGTAGGGACTGAAGGTGAATACACAGACATGGAGAGGTTGCATTGTTAGACGGAGCTTAGAGGGATAGGGATTTACACAGATAGGGAAGGTTGTGTTTTTGGTGAAGGTCGCACTGATATAGACAGTGTTAAAGAGTGTTTAGTGGACTACAGAGGAGCTCAGAGAGAATGTATTATGGGGAGTGGAGGAGATTACAGACACAGAGATGGCTGTCGGTTTGAAAAGAGCTTCTACAGATCCTCAGTGCTGTAAGGCTGAAGGGAGGTTACAATCATAAGGGTTACCTACACTGAATTACTTTTTTGATATAGAGAAAGTCTCAGAACGGGATTGTCACAAGGAAGTATAGACAGTCCAGATGAGTTTATAGAAATATAAATGTTTTTAGGGGTTTCAGGAAGGAACAGTGATTGAGAGTGCTGTAACGAATGGCAATAGTTATAGAGAGGGTTCTAAAAGCAGGAAGAGGTGACAGTCATATCGATCTTTGTAAGGACTGGAGAAGCTTACATCGCCAAGGAATGTTTTAGAAACTGTTGGAGATTACACATATAAGGAGAGTATTGGGGATGAGGCAAGGTTCAAGAGACAGGTATGGTTGACAGGACTGGGCAATAACCTGAATAGAACCTCCACAGTGTGGAAACAGGCTATTCACCACCTTGTGCAAATAGCTAATGGGGGAGGGGGAACTGATGATTAAACAGCAATTATTTCAATGCAAGGGGACTGACAGCTAAGGAAGATGAACTCAGGGCATGGACTGGAACATGGGACTGGGATATTATAGTTATTACAGAAACAAAGCTGAGGGAGGGACAGGACTGGCAGTTCATTGTTTCAAGGTGGAGAAGCTAAGGAAGCATCGAAGGGTAGGCAAGACAGGACGCGTGCTGGTGGGTTTTCATTGTATGAATCATTACATCAGTAACTAGAGAGGATATCCCTGTGGTACCACCCAGTGACGCTATGTTGGTGGAACTGAGAAATAAGAATGGGTCATCACTCTGACACGATTATCCTCCTTACCCCGAATAATCAGTGGCAGACTGAGGAACAAGCATATCCGGAGATCTCAAATATCAATCATAATAATAGGCCTGTTATGGTTGGGGTTTTTAAACTTTCCAAACCTAGACTGGTACTGCCAGTGTTCAGTGTTTGCAAGAGAGGAATTTGTTTCCAGAAAACCCCCAATCAATATGTAAATGGCCTGAAAAGAGAAAGGGGCAAAACCTGACCTCCCCTTGGGAAACATGGTAGGAAAAGGGACTGAGGTGTGAGTTGGAAAGCATTTTGCCAAAGTGACTCAAGTCTATTAGTTTGAAAACAGCGATGGAAAAGGACAGAGCTGGTCCACAGGTTCAAGTTATAAAATGGGGCCAGACTAATCTTGATAATATTAGCCAGGAACTCTCAAAAGCTGATTGGGGAGTCTATTTGCAAGGAAAAGGAAGTCTGGCAAGTGAGAATATTTTAAAAGTGAGATAAACTGATCGATCAGCGCCAGCAATTTCCTGTTTGTGTGCAGGTCAATGCTGACAGCATTCGGAAACACTGGCTGTATATTGAGGGTCTGGTCAAGGAAAAGGGGGCACATGTCAGGTACAGCCAGCTGGATCAAGGGAATCCCTGAGGAGCACAGGGGCTGTAGGAATACACTTTGGGTAGAAAACAGGAAAGAAGAAGGAAAGGGGAATCCAAAAGTGATTGTATCAGTATATTAAGAGTGCATAAGTAACTCAGGACAAAATAGTGTCCATTAAAGATCAATGAGGCCATCCATGTGTGGAACCGCAGGATATTTGCTCAGATCCTAAACAATTTTTTCACTCCAGAACTTACTGTGGACAAAGACTGGGGAACTCAGGGAACAAGAGTAATACGTTAGACCACAATTGGAGTTCTCTGCAATTCCAGTCTCTCTGCTACAGGAAGGATGTTGTGAAACTTGAAAGGGCTCAGAAAAGATTAACAAGATATTGCCCGGGTTGTTGCTGAATAAGCTAGGGTTACTATCACTGGAGAATCAGAGATGGAGGGATGACCTTACAGAGGTTTATATGAACATGAGCGGTATGGATAGGGTAAGCATTCAAGGCCTTTTCCCAGAAGTTGGGGAGTCCAAAAGTAGAGGGCATAAGTTTAAGGTTAGAGGTGAATGGTTTACAGAGGGACTGAAGGCTTCTTCACACACACGGTGATGTGTGTATGGAATGAGCTGAGAGAGAAAGTAATGGAGACTGATACAATTACAACATTTAAAAGGTATCTGGGTGGGCATCTGAATAGTAAGGGTGGGCGGCACGGTGACACAGTGGTTAGCACTGCTGCCTCACAGCGCCGGAGATCCAGGTTTAATTCCCACCTCAAGCGACTGACTGTGTGGAGGTTGCACGTTCTCCCCGTGTCTGCGTGGGTTTCCTCTGGGTGCTCCGGTTTCCTCCCACAATCCAAAGATGTGCACGTCAGGTGAATTGGCCATGCTAAATTGCCCGTAGTGTTAGGTAAAGGGGTAAATGTAGGGGAATGGGTGGGTTACGCTTCGGCGGGTCGGTGTGGACTTGTTGGGCCGAAGGGCCTGTTTCCACACTGTATGTAATCTAATCTAATCTGTAAGTAATCTAATCTAAAAGGGTGTAGATGTATATGGGCCAAATGCTGGAAAAGGGAATGGGTTTATTTAGATCTTCTGGTAAGCCTGGACGAGTTGGGACCGAAGGGTCTGTTTCTATGATGTATATCTCTATGACTTGAAAACAGCGCATGTTATAAAAGAGGTGGTGCTGGAGGTTTTAAAACTCAAAGCTATGGCATGTCCCAGAACCAGATTAAGTGTATCACAGGACACTGTGGGATGCTAGGGAAGAAATTGTGGAGCCCCTAGCAAAGGTATGTGTACTACTGACAGCCACGTGTGATGGGCTGGCAGGCTGGAGGGTGGCATCATGGACAGTGAAGGATGTTTTCTGAGATTACAAATGGATCTTGATGAAGGGAGTGAATGGGCTGAAAAAATAGAGATGGAATTCAAACTGAATAAATATGAGGTAATGCATTTTGTAAAACAAACAAGGGTAGAGCTTATACAATTAAGGTTAAGGCTTCGGTTAGTGTTTTAGAGCGGAGGGACCTCTGGGTTCAGATACATAATTCTTGAAGGTTGAATTACAGGATGGATAAGACAGTGCTTTGCATGCCTGACTATTGCTCAGTCCATTGAGTGGAAGATTTGGGACGTCATGTTGAGATTGCACAGACATTTGTGAGGCCTCTTCTGCAATACTCTGTCCAGTTCTGGTCGCCCAGTTAATAGGGAGGATATTATTAAGCTGCAGGGTATCCAGAAGAGATTTACCAGGATAATTCTGGGTATGGAAAGCTTGAGTTCTGAAAAATGGCTGGACAGGCTGAGTCTTTTATCACTGGAGCCTGGAGGTTGATACATGATGCTATAAAGGTTTATGGGGAAAAATGAGTTATGTAGATCGATTTAATGGTAGTTGCCTTTTCCTCAGGATGGGGGATTCTCAAGAGGAGGGGCCACATTTTTAAGGTTAGAGGAGAGAAATGTTCAAAAAAATGATACGGGGCAATTTGCTACACAGAGGGTGGTTTGAGTGTGGAATGAACCTCCTGAGAAAGGGGTACAATTACAACATTTAAAAGATATTTGGATAAACAGGCGAATAGAGAAGGGTTGGAGTAATATGGGCCAGCAACAGGCAGCTGGGAAGAGTTTAGTTTTAGATTACGGTGGGTATCAAGTGAAGGGTCAGTTTCCATGCTGTATGGATCTATGACAAGAATATGGTTTTATTCCATTATTGAAGAAAGGATCAGGGCTGGGTCCACTGATGTGCATCATCTACATAAATAATTTGGTTGAAAATATAGGAGTGATTGTGCGAAAGTTTGTTGATGATCAAATGAATGGTGTCGTGGGCAGTAAATACGGTTATCAAAGGGGATCGTGACCAACTGGGCCAGTGGGCCAAGGAATGAAAGATGGAGTTTAATCCAGGTGTTGGATTTTGTTAAGACAAACCGGGGAGGACTAACACAGTTAATGGAAGGGCTCTGGGCAGGGTTGTCGAACAGAGAGAAAGAGAGAGAGAGACCAGGCGGTGCCAGTTACATTGTTCCTCGGAAGTGGCATACCAGGTGGACAGGGTGGGGAAAGCGACATTTGGCACATTTGCCAACATTGGCCAGCACTTTGTTACATACGTTGGAGATATTTGCAACATTGTCCTAAATATTTACCGTGGGCAAAGGAGGCCACGGTGTGACCCTAAGAATGGTGAATATCCAAGGGTAGGTGAGTCCAAAACTAGAGGGTATAAACAGGAGGTGAGAGAGCAAGGATTTAAAGAGGGAGCTGAGGGGGAACATTATCCACAGAGGATGGTGCATAGACGGAACAGACTGCCTCAGGCACATGGGAGAAAGAAGAACAATTACAGCATGGAAAAGACATTTGGGGAGGTATATTGAGAGGAGAAGGTTTGAAGAGATAAGGGTCAAATACAGGCAAATGTGACTCGTTCAGTTTAGGTAACATGGGCAGGTTCTGTTTCCGTGCTATATCACACTGTATCCAGTTAAAGAGGATTAGTTTACCAAAATAAGGCATGTGTTAGACACTGAAGCAAGTCACAGCAATAGGGATGGTAGTCTGGAATGCAGTACATTCCAAATATGTGGAGGGACTATCGGGAAGGGAGGAGGTTACAGGGACAGGGACCATTGTAGGAGTTAAAATGACTGAAGACACTGGTGCACAAGCCATGCCACAGATACAGTGTTGCAGAGTAATGAATCTTAGTACAGTGTTGGAGGGAGAACACAGAACAGAACAATCCCAGGCAGCATTCCCAACCTCTCATCAGAGGCCTACTCTCCCCTCTGTTGTACTGATGCTCACTAAGACAGCACAGGACTGGATTGATAACTATGATCTCCCGATGCTGTCTCAGTGCAACATAAGTTAAAGTAGACGTGGTGATTGAGCATGGGGTGTGTCTATCCTGTGCTCCCCATCCAGTACTTTATCTATGTCATGTCTTGATGGCCAATATTTGGAGCCCTCTCATTGCTCCCTGCTCTGTGCACTATGAGTGATCTTACCTCACTGCAGGATTTATTGAAGGCTCCAGATCTCCCTTCCCTTTGTCTCTCTGGCTGACCAACCATCTTCAATGAGGTGATGGATGAGACACACAGCAGTTGGGAAGTCTATTGAGTCAGCAACTTCCTGAGTATCTACAGGAGACAGAGAGCTAGACAGAATGTGAAATTAGACTGATGCAGTGAGGGTTAAACAAGGAGAATGGAAATGAGCCACACAGATATCTGGAAAATCCCAAACTCCATCCTTGGCCTGTGCTGTTGCATCTCTGTGGAGTGGAGAATTCTGTTAGCTCAAGGTCTGGAGTAACTGCAAGAGTGAGAGTTTCTGATAGAGGCAGCAATTAGACCCAAACAGTGAGGGATACCACATGGAGAGAGACTAAGTGATATCACTGGAGTGCTGGAAGACTTCAGGATCACACATTCATGTTGGAAGAATGGGTTTACCTTCATGTATCCGTGCTCAGAGATGAGCAACCAGTGAGCAGGTGAAGTGATATCCTAGTAACATTATTGTCAGGGCATTTGTCCAAAACCTCAGCGAATGTTCAGGGGAGGCAGGTTTGAATCCCATCATAAGATATGGTGTAATTTAAAATCAATAATTTTAAAAATAGCAATTAACAATCCATAAACAAATATGAAACTATTGATGATGTACAAAAATCCCAATCCCTTAAATTAGATTCCATACAGTGTGGAAAGAGGTCTTTCGGCCAAACCAGTCCATGCCAACACTCCGAAGAGGAAGCCACTCAGACCCATCTCCCTCGACCTAATACACCTAACATTCTGGGCAATTTAGCATGGCCAATTCGCCTGACCAGCGCGTCTTTGGACTGTGGGAGGAAACCGGAGCACCCGGAGGCAATTCACGCCGACACGGGGAGAATGTGCAAACTCCACACAGTCGCCCGAGGCTGGAATCGAACCTGGGACCTTCGTGCTGTGAGGCAGGAGTGCTAACCACTAAGCCACCGTGCCGCCCATTTGTCCTTTTGACAATGAGATCGGATCATCCTCACGTGGTCTGCACGACATACCCACAGCAAGGTGTTTGCATCTCAATTGCCCTCTGAAATGGCCGAGCAAGTTACGCAGCTCGTGGGCAGCTAGCGATAGGCAATAAAGGCTGGTCAGCCAGAGACACCCACATCCCCTACCTGATTTTAAAAAAATCCATTAGGACGGTCCCACTGGAACTGTGCTGGGAACAGTGTCCTGGCCAATCAGGTTTAAGAACAGGGCTTTAAACTGACAGAGAGGATGCAGGGACAGGGTGCAGGTGAAAGGAGCTTTCCAAATCCAAAGAGAAAAGGTGAAGCATCGGAACAGTATGGGGATGTGACTGAAGGCAATCAGAAAGGTACAGGATGGGGCAGCGATTAACTAAAACTGTACATCAGTGAATAGGTTTGTGACAGGAAATTGTGGGAAAGAGTCAATTATGTTTTTCTTTGAATAGACGAAGTCTCATCAATAAGGCAGTTGGATTTCTGACACAAGATAGAAGAAATTTAGACACCAGAGAGATATGGTTACAGGGTGAACAAAAGTTGGACATAAATATTCAATGGTCCACAACCTTGCAGAAACTCAGGTAAAATGGGTAACGCTAACAATAATGGATAAGAAAGGCATTACAGAGAAAGCATTTGGTCTCAGGTTATGAAGTAGAGTCAGTCTGAATGTAAATTCTGGCTACTACGTGCAGCAGAACAGTTTTAGCCACCGAACAGCATTTCATTGCTCATTACTGTATTAAACAGGAACTCATTTGAATTTTTAACAAATACATTGTGACAATTTTGGGAAACATCAATATTCGCATAATGTGGGACTGTCGCACTGGAAAGAATGATATTGGAAGAGGAGTTCAGAGAATTAGTTTTCAGCATTTCTTTGAATTATAAATTGTGCAACTGGCGAGGGACATAACTATCTCAGAGCGACCGTTGTTTGATGAAACTTAGTGAATGAGTAATGTCACCTGGAGAGATCCTATGGGAAATTGCGGTAAAGTGCAGTTTAAAGAAATATAAAGTTTTAAAGTGAAAGCACAAGCTACAACTAGAAACAAAAATAACCAATAACATGAGTCTGAGATGAAAACTGATCAAGACAAACAGGCTAAACAGACTGAAATATGTGTCTGTAAATGAATAGTGGAAAACATTTGAAGGAGCAGTGTAAAACACAACAAAAGGATGTTCCATTGAAACAGACAAATCCTCAAAAACAAATCTCCATCGGTCCTTCACTCAAGTAAAAAGGATCATATTAGATAATCGGGCTTAGAGGATCACCAAAAAGTACTTAAAATCCTGAAGTGAGAGATGTTTTAGGAGAAAGTTTGAAAGGGATTGCAAAGGGTGTGCTCGCAGGAGGAGGGCAGTTGGAAGAGGGAATAATTGTCAAGGTTTTATGTCACAAAAGGACCGGGAGAGCTGAAGGTGCTGGAGGTGGTGAGAGTGTTACAGAGAGTGGTCAGGGCCTGAACGGTGTTACAAAGCCAGTACAGATGGCTGCAGCTGGACGAATTTGCAGAGGTAGGGAGGGATTTATGTATTTTTATTTATTCATGGGATGAGGGGGTCACTGATTGGACCAGCATTCTTTGCCCCACTGCGAGTTACCCAGAGGACAGGTCAGAGTCAGCCATATTGCTGTGGGTCTGGTGTCACGTGCAGGCCAGACCAGGTTAGAATGTCAGATGCTCTTCCCGAAAGGACGTAAGTGAACCAGATGAGTTCTTCCTACTGGTCAACAATGCTTTTATGGTGGTCCCAGCAATGTCCTGTACAGCCACAACATGACGTCCCAACCTCTACTCTCAATGCTCTGCCCAAAGAAGGAAACCATCCCAAACACCTGCTTCATCAACCTGTCTATCTGTGACACCACTTCCAAAGAACTGTGTACCTGCAACCATCGGCCTCTGACGGACATCACTACCCAGGGCCCGAACATTAACTGTACAGGTCCCACCCTGGTTTGTTTCACCAAAATGGAACACTTTGCATTTATCTAATTAAGCTCCATCTGCTATTCTTCAGCCCACGATCACAGCAGTACTGTTCATTCTGTTGTATCACAGATAACCTTCATCACTGTTCACTTTACCAATAATGTCAGTGTCACTCAAAAAACGTACTTAGCAGGAAACCAATATTCCCATCCAAACCACTTACCCAAATGACAAACAACAGTGGACCCACTGCACCGCTGGTCACATGTCTCCATTCAGAAAGACAACATGCCTCCCATCATCCTCTGTCTCCTACCATGAAGCACAATTTTGTATCCAGTTGACTAGCTCCTCCTGAATGCCATATCCTATTACATTGATCTGAGCTTATTACCCAGTTTCCCATACAGAACGTAGTACAGCACAAGACCCTTCGGCCATGATGCCACGCCAATCTTTAACCCGACTGTAAGATCAAACTAACTGACACAACTCTCATTTTTTATCATCCATATGCCTATCCAAGAGTCTGTTAAATGTCCCATTCCACCCACCCACCACTCTCTGTGTCAAGGACCGACATCTGATATCTCTCCTTACCCATCCTCCAATTACCTTACAATTGTGCTCCTCTGTACCATGTATGCCATGGGATAAAGAGGTCTCTCACTGTTCACTCTATCTTTGCCTCACACCATCTTGTTCACCTCTACCAAATCACACCACACTCTTCTTCACTCCAATGAGAAAAGCCTTAGCTCCATCAACTTTTCTTCATTAGACATGCCCTCCAGTCCAGGCAGCATCCTGGTAAATCTCCTCTTTACCCTCTCTAAAGCTTCCACATCCTTCCTGTAATGAAGGGACCAAAACTGAACACAATATTCTAATTGGCATCTAAACAGAGCTCTATCGAGCTGGAGCATAAATTCAAGGCTTTAAAACTCAATCCCCCAGCTAATGAAAGTCAATACAACATATTATTTCCTAACAACACTATCAGCTTGGTGGCAAATTTGACGGATCTCTGGTCATGAAATCCAAGATCTATCTGTTCCTCCACACTATTCAGTATTCTGCATTCAAGTCTCATCTTCCAAAATGCATCACTTCACACTTTTCCAGGTTTGACTTTATCTGCCACTTCTCAGCCCAGCTCTACGTCCTATCAATGTCCCATTGCAACCTCCAGCAGACATACACACTATTCACCACTCAACCAACCTTCGTGTCATTGGCAAACTTACTTACCCATTCTTCCACTCACACATCCAAGTCATTCATGAAATCGCAAAGAGCAGAGAATTTTTGTCCTCTCCCTGCAGAAAACCACTGGTCACCGAGCTCCAGGCTGAATGATTTCCATCTGTCATCACCCTCCGTCTTCTATGGGCCAGGAATTCTGTATCCACACAGACAGGTTTCCCTGTATCCCATGCTCTGTACTTTCTCAATGAGCCATAAATGTGTTTTGTCACATTCTCAAAGGATTCAATAAGATTTGCGAGGCATGACCTGTCCCTCACAAAGCCATGCTGACTCTCTGTAATTAAACTTTGGTTTTCCAAAGAATCATAAATCCTGTCTCTCAGAGTCCTCTCCAATAATCTGCACATCACAGGCAGAAGACTGACAGGTGTGCAATTCCCAGGATTATCTCTATTCCCTTTCTTGAACAATGCATAGCTATTCATCTGACCTGCTCATCCTTGGGCTGTCGGGGGAAACCGGAGCACCTGCAGATATGGAGTGAATGTGCAAACTCCACACAGACAGTCGCCTGGGGCTGGAATCGAAGTCGTGTCCCTGATGCTGTGAGGCAGCAGTGCTAACCACTGAGCCACCGTGCTGTCCCATGTAACTCTCTAGTGCCCTGCTTCTGATCCTTGGTTCTTCAATGTTAAGTTAGCTTCCTTCTTCCTCTTGACTAGATGTTGTACATCCATTGGAACCTTGTCAAATGCTTGCTGAAGTCCATGTGGATAACGTTGACTGCTCTGCCTTCATCTATCTCTTGGCCAACTCCTCAAAGAGTCAATCCGGTTTGTGAAATAGTGTTTTCCACTCAAAGCCATGCTGACTATCTCTAATCAGCCCTTGTCTTTGTAAATATATGTAGCTCATTTCGCTCAGAATCTCGTCCAACGACTTCCCCATCACTGGGCTCACGGGGCTGTGATTTCCTGGTGTTTCCCTGCAGCCCTTAAGTGACGGAACAGCATTAGCCGCCCTCCAGTCTTCCGGTAACTCATTGTGTCTGTTGATAATATAAATATCTCTGTTAGGGACACTGCAATCTCTTCCCTAGCTTCCCATAATATTCAAGGATCGACCCAATGAGCTACTGAGGATTGATCGACTTTTATTTGTTTTAAGATTCCAGCACTTTCTCTTCTCTGTTAAGGATTCTTTCCAAGACACCACTATTTATTTCCCCAACTTTCTGAGCTTCCATGTCTTTCTCCACAGTAAATTCTGACAACACTATTTTGTCTAATATCTCAACCACCTCCTGACAGTTAAGGTGCCCTATTCTCTCCCAAGTTACTCTTTAACCCTTAATGAAACTTTTGTAAAGGTTCCTGAAAATTCAAATAAACCATACCCTCTGTACAACCACCCCTACATCCGTATCTACTCTGCCATTTATATCCTCACCAATAAAAATACAATCCAGCAGGCTCAAAAACACATTCTCTTTTTATTAAAAGAGTTTCTAAGGGTCCAGGTATTGTTTATTGACATATCCTTTCTCGCACATTCCAGCTCCTGACTTACTGTGAGGCTAACACTGCTTGGTTTCAGACTGGCAGCAGAAAGGGATATGGGAGTTCTTGCTTATCAATCTGAAAAAGGTAGCTCACAGGGAGAGCAGGTAATAGAGGTATTGGAAATAGGGAGGGTCGTGGGAACTGAAGGACATTATGGACATAGGGAGTGATGTGGGGACTGTATGAGATTATGGACACAGAGAGTGCAGTGGCGACAGAAGAACATTATGGAGATAGGGAGTGCTGTGGGGCCTGAAAGAGACCAAAGAGATCTGCAGGGCTGTTGGGCTCGAAGGAGGTTGTACAGATCAGGAGGATCATGGGGATTGAAGGAGGTTACTGTGAATGGGAGAGTCGTCGGGTCTGGATGAGATAATGGAGATAGGGAGGATCGTGGGGCCTTTTGGAGGTTATGGAGTTAGGGAGGTTTGTGGGGAATGATTCAGGTTACATGGAGAGGAAGAGTCGTAGGGACTGAAGGAGTTTATGGAGAGAGGGAGGGTTGTGTGGACTGAATGGTCTTACACACATAGGGAGGGCTGTGGGGACATGACGGAGGTTATGGCGATAGTAAGTTTATAGAGAAGCACAAGAAAGAAGAGCTGGTATCGGCCATTTGACCACACAGTCGGTCCCACCATTCAATAAGATTACGACTGATCATCTAACCCAGTACAGTATTCCTGCTTTCACAATTTACTCTGATATTATAGTGACCACTGGTATTTAGTGATACAGTGGGCTGTAGTAACTGGGACGGGGGCGCGGGGAGGTCTTACAGAGATAGGGAGGATTGTGGAAGCTGGAACAGGTGACAGATACAGGGCGGGTTTTATGAATGGGAGGACTTTACAGGGATTTGGAGGAATGCATGGATAGGACATGATAACAATCACAGGGAGGATTTTGGGAGCTCGATCTGAGACGGTACAGCTGAGAACAGCAGTGGGTCAAACAGTCAGGACAGGCAGGGACAAGGTAGGACTAATAAATTAAGCTGCATTTATTTCAATGCAAGGGGTCTAACAGGGAAGGCAGATGAACTCAGGGTATGGTTAGGAAAATGGGACTGGGATCTCATAGCAATTTACAGAAACATGGCTCAGGGATGGGCAGGACTGGCAGCTTAATGTTCCAGGATACAAATGCTACAGGAAGGATAGTAAGGGAAGCAAGAGAGGAGGGGGAGTGACATTTTTGATAAGGCATAGCATTACAGCTGTGCTGAGGGAGGATATTCCCAGAAGTACATCCAGGGAAGTTATTTGGGTGGAACTGAGAAATAAGAACGGGATGATCACCTTATTAGGATTGTATTACAGACCCCACAATAGTCAAAGGGAAATTGCCAATCAAACTTGTAAGGACATCTCAGCTATCTGTAAGAATAAGAGGGTAGTTATGGTAGGGAATTTTAACTTTCCAAACATCGACTGGGACTGCCATAGTGTTAAAGGTTTAGATGGAGAGCAATTTCTTAAGTGTGTACAAGACAATTTTCTGATTCAGTATGTGGATGTACCTACTAGAGAAGGTGCAAAACTTGACCTACTCTTAGGAAATAAGGCAGGGCAGGTGAGTGAGGTGTCAGTAGGGGAAACCTTTGGGGCCAGCGACCATAATTCTATTTGTTTGAAAATAGTGATGGAAAAGGATAGACCAGATCTAAAAGTTGATGTTCTAAATTGGAGAAAGGCCAATTTTGACGGTATTAAGTAAGAACTTTTGAAAGCTGATTGGAGGCAGATGTTCGCAGCTAAAGGGACGGCTGGAAAATGGGAAGCCTTCAGAAATGAGATAACAAGAGTCCAGAGAAAGTATATTCCTGTCAGGGTGAAAGGGAAGGCTGGTAAATATTGGGAATTCTGGATGACTAAAGAAATTGAGTGTTTGGTTCAGAAAAAGAAGGAAGCATATGTCAGGTATAGACAGGATAGATTGAGTGAATCCTTAGAAGAGTATAAAGGAAGTAGGAGTATACTTAAGAGGGAAATCAGGAGGGCAAAACGCGGACATGAGATAGGTCCGTCAAATAGAATTAAGGATAATGCAAAGGGTTTTTACAAATATATTAAGGAAAAAAGGGTAACTAAGGAAAGAATAGGGCCCCACAAAGATGAACAAGGCGGCCTTTGTGTGGAGCCGCAGAAAATGGGGGAGATATTAACTGAATATTTTGCATCAGTATTTACTGTAGAAAAGGATATGGAAGCTATAGACTGTAGGGAAATCGATGGTGACATCTTGCAAAATGTCCACATTACAGAGGAGGAAGTGGTGGACGTCTTCAAATGGTTAAAGGTGAATAAATCCCCAGGAACTGATCAGGTGTACCCCAGAACTCTGAGGGAAGCTAGAGAAGTGATTGCTGGGCCTCTTGCTGAGATACTTATATCATCGATAGTCACAGGTGAGATGCCGGAAGACTGGAGTTTGGCAAAGGTGATGCCACTTTTTAAGAAGGGTGGTAAAGACAAGCCAGGAAACTATAGACCGGTGAGCCTGAACTCAGTGGTGGGCAAGTTGTTGGAGGGAATCCTGAGGGACAGGATGTACATGCATTTGGAAAGGCAAGGACTGATTAGGAATAGTCAACATGGTTTTGTACGTGGGAAATCATGTCTCACAAACTTGATTGAGTTTATTGAGGAAATAACAAAAACGATTGAGGAGGGCAGAGTGATAAATGTGATCTATATGGACTTCAGTGAGGCATTCGACAAGGTTCCCCATGGGAGACTGATTAGCAAGGTTAGAACTCATGGAATACAGGGAGAACTAGCCATTTGGACACAAAACTGGCTCAAAGGTAAAAGACAGAGAGTGGTGGTGGAGGGTTGATTTTCAGACTGGAGGCCTGTGACCAGTGCAGTGCCACAAGGATTGGTGCTGGGCCCTCTACTTTTTGTCATTTACATAAATGATTTGGACGCGAGCATAAGAGTTACAGTTAGTAAGTTTACAGATGACAACAAAATTGGAGGTGCAGTGGCCAGCGAAGAGGGTTACAACAGGATCTGGACCAGATGGGCCAATGGGCTAACTGGCAGATGGAGTTTAATTCAGATAAATGCGATGTTCTGCATTTTCAGAAAGCAAATCTTAGCAGGACTTATACACGTAATGGTAATGTCCTAGGGGGTGTTGCTGACCAAAGAGACCTTGGAGTGCAAGTTCATAGCTCCTTGAAAGTAGAGTCGCAGGTAGATAGTATAGTGAAGGCGGCATTTGGTATGTTTTCCTTTATTGGTCAGAGTATTCAGTACAGGAGATGGGAGGTCATGTTGCGGCTGTACAGGACATTGGTTTGGTCGCTGTTGGAATATTTTGTGCAATTCCGGTCTCCTTCCTATCGGAAGAATTGTTGTGAAACTTGAAAGTGTTCAGAAAAGATTTACAGGGATGTTGCTAGGATTGGAGGATTTGAGCTACAGGGAGATGCTGAACAGGCTAGGGCGGTTTTCCCTGGAGCTTCGGAGGCTGAGGGGTGACCTTACAGAGGTTTACGAAATTATGAGGGGCAGGATAGGATAGGATAGGATAGGATAGGATAAATAGACAAAGTCTTTTCCCTGGGGTTAGGTAGTCCAGAACTCGAGGGCATAGGTTTAGGGTGAGAGGGGAAAGATATAAAAGGGACCTAAGGGGCAACGTTTTCACGCAGAGGGTGGTACGTGTATGGAACGAGCTGCCAGATGATGTGGTGGAGGCTGGTACAATTACAACATTTAAGAGGCATTTGAATGGGTATATGAATGGAAAGGGTTTGGAGGAATATGGGCCGGGTGCTGGCAAGTGGGACTAGATTGGGTTGGAATATCTGGTTGGCATGGATGGGTTGGACCGAAGGATCTGTTTCTGTGCTGTACATCTCTATGACTCTATCACTCAAAGATGTTATAGAAATAAACTGTGTGGTCACGTCTGGAGGAGATTAAAGGTACAAAGGTTTGCAGTTACCAAAGGAAATTACATCAATCAGGACCAGCAGAGTTTATAGAGACTGAGTGCGTTTTTGAGACAGGAAGAATTCATAGTCATCATTAGAAATGCAGAAACTAATTTATGAGAGAAGCAGAGTCACTCTGCTTTGTGCCCAGAGACAAGTAGGAGTCTAACAGCTGGAGGAGGATACTAAGATACAGACCTTTTTTGTTGTCGTGACGGGAAGGCTACAGAGATCATGAAGGTAGTAGGAGTTCAAAAAAGTCAAAGACAGGGAGGTTTTTCAGGTCTGGAAAGGACTACACTGACCAGGATGGCTTAAGGAACTGAAGAGTTGTTTTTCTTCAGTTAAGGAGAGATGTGACAGAACCCGGGATTAAAGGCAAAGGCAGAAACTTGGAGAGTTTTACTGATATGAGGAGCTTACAGGGATAGGCAGGATTGTAGGGGCTGATAGAGATAGGGGAAGTGGTATCGATGAAACAGACAATGGAGAACCTGACAGACATAGGGAGGGTTCTGTGGAACAGATGAATTTACAGACAAGATGGTGAAAATGAAGCCTGAGAATTTTCTCATGTTCCTTTCACAGCATTGTTCCTACATCATGCCCTCAGGGTCTGAATTAATGTCCACTAACTCCTCCCTGTGCTGTGTACTGTGAGTGATCTTACCAGCTGCAGGATTTACTGAAGGCTCCAGATCTCACTCTCCATCTCTCTCTGGCTGACCAACTGTCTTCAATGTGGTGACGGACGAGACAGGAATTGGGAATTCTGCTGAGTCAGGGACATCAGGAATACCATCAGGAGACAGAGAAATAGACAGAATGGGAAATTAGACTAATGCAACGAAGGTTACACATGGAGAATGGCACTGCGTCCCACGTAGATCTGGAAATTCCCAGTCTCCATCCATGGCTTGTGCAGTTGCTTCCCTCTGGAGTGGAGAATGCTGTTGACTCAGGATCTGGAGCAGCTGCAATAGTGAGAGACACTGACAGAGACAGCAATAAGACCCACACAGTGAGGGATACCACATGGAGAGAGACAGTGATAGCAGCAGAGTGCAGGAAGGTGTCAGGATCACACAATGGTATTATCAGAAGTGGTTCTGACCAGTGAGCACTGCTACCAGTACTCAGAGAAGACTGAGTTATTTTATTGGGATAGGCTCCTCTGGTACCAGATTATGCAGTGTGCTATAAATGGACACAGATGAGGAGGGGGACAGGTCTCAGGTGAATGGAAATTCCCAAGTCCAAAGAGAAAGGTTGAAATATTGGAACACCATGGAGATGTGAATGAAGACCAAAAGAAAGAAACAGTAAGGGACTGAGTTTAATTAAAATACGACATTGTCAAACAGATTTGTGACAGGAAATTATTGGTTTAAATAAAGTAAATGCCATTTCCGCCCCTCACAATTCCGCATACACCACAAGTGACATCACTTCCGCCCATCACATCATCGCTGATGTCACACACACAGTGACTTCCACGCCCCCCCCCCCCCCACTGTTTGCCTCCACTTCCGTCCCCACCAGCGCCACTAACCGCATTCTGCTGACACCCCCACAGATCCCACCGTCACCATCCCTGCCCCCAGAACCCTGAGGGAAACACCACCCCTGCTCATGACTCCATCCCCATTCCCCCTAACACCACACCCACTCCAGTTACAGGCTCCATCGCCTCCGCCAGCTCCACACCTACGCCTGGTCCCAGCACCCAGTCCTGCCGAGTTTTCACCATTCCCCCTCACTGAGGACGAATGATCAGTCATCAGCAAAGGCCTCACCTTTATCCCCCTCCGTCCACACATCAATGAATTTAATACACGCCGTGACATCGAACACTTCTTCCACCGCCTCCGCCTCAGAGCTTACTTTTACAATGAAGACTCCCGCCTATTTTCTGAGGACCCCTTTGCCAGTCTTCAATACACTCCACCCACCTGAACACCCCGCGCTGGCCTATTACCTGCCTTCGATCTCTTCATTTCCAACTTCCACCGAGACATTAACCGCCTCAACCTATCTACCCCCTCCCCCACTCGAACCTCTCACCCTCACAACGTGCAGCCCTCCACTTCCTCTGCTCCAATAGCTACCTCACCATAAAACCAGCAGATAAAGGGGGTGCAGTGGTAGTCTGGTGCACTGACCTCTACACCGCTGAAGCCATGATGCCAACTCAAAGACACCTCCTCCTACCACCCCCACTACCATGACCCACCTCCAATCACCAAACCGTCATCTCCCAGACCATACAGAACCTCATCACCTCAGGAGGAGATCTCCCACCCACAGCTTCCAACCTCATTGTGCAGGATCCCCCACTGCCCGGATCTACCTCCTTCCCAAGATCCACAAGCCTGACCACCCTGGCTGACCCATTGTCTCAGCATGCTCCTACCCCACCGAACTCATGTCTACCTACCTCGACATTGTCCTATCCCCCAGTCCAGTAACTCCCCACATATGTTCGAGACATCACTCACACTCTCCACTCCTCCAATACTTCCGTTTCCCTGGCCGCCAAGGCCTCATCTTCACAATGGATATCCAATCCCTCTACACCTCCATCCACCATGACCAGGACCTCCAAGCCCTCCGTTTCTTTATCTCCTGACGTCCGCAACAGTACCCTTCTACCGATCCTCTCATTCGTTTGGCTGAACTTGTCCTCACCCTTAACAATTTTTCCTTCAAATCGTCCCACTTCCTCCAGACCAAAGGGGTAGCCATGGGCACCCGTATGGGCCCCAGCTATGCCTGTCTCTTTGTTGGCTACGTAGAACAATCCATCTTCCGTAGTTACAATAGCACCACTCCCCACGTCTTCCTCCGCAACATTGATGACTGCATTGGCGCCACCTCGTGCTCCCTCGAGGAGTTTGAGCAACTCATCAACTTCACCAACACATTCCACCCTGACCTTAAATTTACCTGGACCATCTCAGACACCTCCGTCCCCTTCCTGGACCTCTCGATCCCCATTAATGACAGCCAACTTGACACCGACATTTTTTAAAAACCGATCGACTCCCACAGCTACCTAGATTACACATCTTCCCACCCTACTGCCTGCAAAATTCCCAACCCCTATTCCCAATTCCTCCGCCTCCGCCGTACCTGCTCCCAGGAGGGCCAGTTCCACCACAGAACACACTAGATAGCCTCCTTCTTTAGATACCGCAATTTCCCTTCCCACGTGGTAAAAGATGCCCTCCAACGCATCTCGTCCACATCCCGCACCTCCGCCTTCAGACCCCACCCCTCCAACCGTAACAAGGACAGAACGCCCCTGGTGCTCACCTTCCACCCTACCAACTATTGCATAAAGCAAATCATCCGCCAACATTTGTGCCACCTCCAAACGGACCCCACCACCAGGGATATATTTCCCTCCCCACCCCTCTCCACTTTCCGCAAAGATCATTCCCTCCGTGACTACCTAGTCAGGTCTACGCCCCCCAAAAACCCACCCTCCCATCCTGGCACTTTCCCCTGCCACTGCATGAACTGTAAAACCTGCGCCCACACCTTTCCCCGCACCACCATCCAAGGCCGCAAAGGAGCCTTCCACATCCATAAGTTTTACCTGCACATCCACCAATATCATTTATTGTTTCCGTTGCTCCCGATGCAATCTCCTCTACATTGGGGAGACTGGACACCTCCTAGAAGAGCACTTTAGGGAACATTTCTGGTACACCCACACCAATCAACCCAACCGCCCTGTGACCCAACATTTCAACTCACCCTCCCACTCTGCCGAGGACATGCAGGTCCTGGGCTTCCTCCACCGCCACTTCCTCACCACCCGACGCCTGGAGGAAGAACGCCTCACCTTCTGCCTCGGAACACTTCAACCCCAGGGCATCAATGTGGACTTCACCAGTTTCCTCATTTCCCCTTCCCCCATCTCACCCCACCTCCAGCCTTCCAGCTCAGCACCGCCCTCATGACCTGTCCTAATGGCCTATCTCCCTTCCCACCTATCCACCCCCATTCACCCATTGTACTCTTTGCTACCTTTTCCCATCCTCCACTCTGACCTATCACATTCTTCCCCACTCCATTCACCTATTGTACTGTATGCTACTTTCTCCCAATCCCCATCCCCTATCATTTATCTCCCCACTCCGCAGGCTCCCGGCCTCTGTTCCTGATGAAGGGCTTTTGCCCGAAATGTCGACTTTCCTGCTCCTCGGATGCTGCCTGACCTGCCGTGCTTTTCCAGCACCACTCTAATCTAGACTCTGGTTTCCAGCATCTGCAGTCCTAGTTTTTACCTTATTGGAGGAGACGACCGAGATAAGGCATGTTGTAGACACTGAAGCAAGTTACAGGGATAGGGATGGTTGTCTGGAATGCAGTACATTTCAAATATGTGGAGGTATTATTGGGAAGGGAGGAGGTTACAGCGATAGGATCTGTTATAGGAATTAAAAATTATTGAAGACACTGGACCACAAGACATGCCATAGATACAGTGTTGCAGAGTAGTGAGTTTTAATATAACAGAACTTACATTGCGGTGGTGATTGAGCTTGGGGTGTGTGTGTGTACTGTGCTCCCCTCCAGCACTATATCTATGTCATGTTGTGTTAACAGATGTTTGGAGCCCTCTCATTGTTCTTTGCTCTGTGCACTGTGGGTGACCTTACGTCACTACAGGATTTATTGAAGGCTCCAGATCTCCTTTCCCTTTCTCTCTCTGGCAGACCAACAGCTTTCAATGAGGTGATGGACGATCCACCCAGCAGCTGGGAAGGCTATTGAGTCAGGACTTTCCTGCGTACCTACAGGAGACAGAGAAATAGACAGAATGGGAAATTAAACAGATGCAGTGAGGGTTACACGTGGAGAATGGCACTGAGTCCCACAGAGATCTGGAAAATGGAGCGATATTAAGTAATAGTCTCAGATTGCTGGAAGATGTCAGGATCACACAATTGTGTCAGAAGAATGGGTTTAGCTCCATGATGCCCTGGTAAAAGTGCTCAAGGATGAGCACCCAGTGAGCAGGTGAAGTAATGGCCTAGTGGTATTATTGCGAGAGAATGTATCCAAAACCTCAGCTAATGTTCAGGGGAGGCAGGATTGAATCCTGCCATCTGAAAAGGAGACATTTGAAATCAATAATTTTAAAAATAATAATTAACAATCCACAAGTAAGTATGAAACCATTACTGATGTACAACAAATCCAAACACTTGTCCTTTGGAGAAGGACATATGCACATCCTCACATGGTATGCAAGACACACTCACAGCAAAGTGTTTGCCTCTCAATTAACGTCTGAAATGGCCGAGCAAATTACTCAGGTCAAGGGCTTCTAGGACTGTGCAAGAAAGGCTGGTCAGACAGAGACTCACACATCCCTGACCTGATTTTAAAAAAAAATCTATTAGGATGGTCCCCTGGAACTGTGCTGGGACCAGTGTCCTGGCCAATCATGTCGGTAGGTTTATGGATAGGGCATTAAACTGACAGAGAGGATGCAGGTGAAAGGAGCTTTCCAAACCCAAAGGGAAAAGCTGAAGCAATGGAACAGCATGGGAATGTGGCTGAAGACAAGCAGAAAGGAACAGGATGGGACAGAGTTTAACTAAAATTGTACATCAGCAAATAGATTTGTGACAGGACATTGTGGAAGAGAGTATATTATGTTGATTTTTTGAATGGACAACGTTGCTGCAATAAGGTAGATGGATTTGTGACACAGAGATAAAAGAGATTTAGACACCAGGGAGACATGGATACAGGGTGAACAAAAATATTCAGTGGTTCAGTCTTGTGCAAACTCAGGCAAAATGGGCAACACTAACAATAATGGTTAACAAAGGCATTACAGAGAAAGCATTTGGCCGCAGACCATGAAGTAGAGTCAGTCTGAATGTAAATTCCGGCTACTACTTGCCAAGGACTCAAGCAGCAGAACAGTTTTAGCCACCAAACAGCATTCCATTGCTCATCACTGCGTTACACAGGAACTCATTGGAATTTTTTAACAAAGGCATTGTGATAATTTTGGAAAATTTCAATATTTGTATAATATGGGACAATCACACGGGCAACATTGATATTGGAAGATGAGTTCGGTTAATTTTTTTTTCAGTGTTTCTTTGAAAAACACATTATGCAACTGTTAAGGGACATAACTATCGCAGAGCGACCATGTAATGAAACTTAGTGAATGAGTAATGTCACCTGGAGAGATCCTTCGGGAAATTGTGATAAAGTGCAGTTTAAATAAATATAAAGTTTTAAAGTGAATCACAGAAAGGACAAGCTACAACTAGAAACAAAAGTAGCCAATGACATGAGTTTTAGAGGAGAACTGACCAAGGTAAACAGGCTAAACAGACTGAAATATGTGCCTGTCAATGAACAGTGGAAAACATTTGAAGGGACAATGCAAAATACTCAACAAAAAGACAATCAATTGAAACAGTAAAAACCTCAGCAAGAAATTCCCACTGATCCCTCACTCAGGACAAAAGGAATCATACGAGATTATGAGGCTGAGAAGATCACCAAAAAGTACTTAAAATCCTGAAGTGAGAGAGTGTTTTAGGAGTAAATGTTAATGTATTGCATGGGTCTGCTCGCAGGAGGAGGGCTGTGGGAAGGGGATCCACGGTCAGGGTTCATTGACACAATAGGAACAGGGAGAGGTGAAGGTGCTGGAGGTGGTCAGAGTGTTATAGAGAGTGGTCAGGGTGTTACAAAGCCAGGACGGATTGCTGCAGCTGGAGGGGTTTGCAGAGGTAGGGAGGGATATATGTATTTATATATATTCATTCATGGGATGTTGGTGTCACTGCCTGGAACAACGTTCTTTGACCCCTCTACTAATTACTGAGAGGGTAGCTCAGAGTCAGCCATATTGCTGTGGGTCTGGAGTCACATGTCGGCCAGACCAGGTTAGAATATTTGATGTCCTTCCCTAAAGGAGGTTAGTGAACTAGATGAGTTCTTCCTACTGATCAACAATATTATAATGGTGGCCCCACCAAAGTCTTTTACAGCCACAACATGACATCCCAACTCTTACCCTTAATGCTCTCCCCAATGAAGGTAACCATCCCAAACGCCTGCTTCACCCACTGTCTACCTATGACACCACATTCAAAGAACTGTGTACCTGGGTCACTGGATCTCTGACTGAAAACACTACCCAGGGCCCGAACATTAACTGTACAAGTCCCACCCTGGTTTGTTTCACCAAAATGGAACACTTCACCTTTATCCAATTAAACTCCAACTGCTATTCTTCGGCCCACTATCCCAGCAGTACTGTTCATCCTGTTGTATCACAGATAACCTTCTTCACTGTCCACATTGCCACCAATTTCAGTGTCAGCCAAAACAATTACTTACCAGGAAACCAATATTCCCATCCAAACCATTTATCCAAATAACAAACAATAGGGGACCCACTACACCGCTGGTCACATGCCTCCAGTCAGAAAAACAACATGTCTCCCATGACTCTCTGTCTACAACCATCAAGCAAATTTTGTATCCAGTTCACTAGCTCCTCCTGTATGCCATATCCTTTTACATTGATCTGAGCTTATTACCCAGTTTACCAGACAGAACATAGAACGCAGAACAGTTCAGCCCAAGGCCCTTCGGCCATGATTTCATGCCAACCTTTTATCCAACTGTAAGATCAAAGTATACTACATACCCTTTATTTTACTACTATTCATGTGTCTATCCAAGAGTCTATTAAATGTTCTGAATGTATCTAATTTTACTACCACCATTGTCAGTGCATCCAACGACCTACTATTCTCTATCCTCTTATCCATCCTCCAATCACCTTAAAATTACACCCCCTTGTAATAGCCATTTATTCCATAGGACGAAAAGTCTGACTATTCACTCACTCTGTGCCTCGCATCATCTTGTTCACATCCACAAAGTCGCCTCGCCCCCTTCTTCACTCCAATGAAAAAGGCCTTAGCTCCCTTAACCTTTCTCCATACGAAATGCCCTCCATTCCAGGCAGCATCTTGGTAAATCTCCTGTGTATGCTCTCTAAAATTTGCACAGCCTTCCTGTAAACAGGGGACCAGAACTGAACACAATATTCCAAGTGTGGTCTCACCAGGCTGCTATAAAGATGCGGTAAAACCTCACGGCTCTTAAAATCAATCCACTTGTTCAGGAAAGCCAACACAACATATGCCTTCTTAACAACCCTACCAATGTGCGTGGCGATTTTGAGGGATCTATGGACACGGACCCCATGATCTCGGTTCCTCCGCACTGCCAAGTATTCTGCCTTTCACCTTGTATTCTGTATTCAAATTCGACCATCCAGAATGAATCACTTCACACATTTCCAGATTGGACTCCATCTGCCACTTCCAGCCCAGCTCTGCGTCCTGTCAATGTCCCATTGCAACCTACAACAGCCCTCCACATTCCCCACCACTGCACCAACCTTCAGGTGATTGGCAAACTTACTAACCCATTCTCCAACATCCACATCCAAGTCATTTACAAAAATCACAAAGAGCAGAGTCCCAGAGCCGATTGTTACAGAACACCACTGGTCACTGAGCTCCAGGCTCAATTCTGTCCATCTGCTGCCACCCTCTGTCTTCTCTGGGCCATCCAATCGTGTATCCAGACAGACAGATTTCCCTGTATCCCAATCATCCTTCTATTCTGAATGAGCCATCAACGTATTCTGCCATATCCTCAAAGAATTCAATAAGGTTTGTGAGGCATGACCTGACCCCTCACAAACCCATACTGACTGTGGCTAATGTAACTATGGTTTTCCAAGTAGTCATACATCCTGTCTTTAGAGTCCTTGCCAATAATCTGCACACCACAGACATTAGACCAAATCTGTAATTCCCAGAATTCTACCTCCGTAACATGGCTCGGACTTTACAAATCTTCCCTCCTCTGCCATGTTCCCCAGAAGGGCACTGGAGGGTGGTGGGGATTACAGAGTCAGGGAGGGATATCAGGACAGGAGGATTTTGCAGACATTAGGAGGGTTGCAATGCAAAAAGGAGGCTTCAACAATTGTGAGGTTTCATGGTGATGAAGGCATTTGAGAAGGGAGGGAGGGAGGAATTTAGGGAAATGAGACGTTTCACAGTTTAGGTGTTTTGTTAGGGCTGCAAGTGGTTACTGAGTTGGGGAGGGTGTAAGCATTGGTGGATATTACATAAACATGTGGTTTTGGTTGCAATGCAGGAAGAGGATTCAGGAAGCTGGAGAGTATGGTGTCTGAACGAGGTTACACAAATGGGAAGAGTTGTCAGGAGTGGAGGTGTTTACAGAGACAGCAATGGTCTGATCTGGAGCAGAGGACCCAGATTGGGAGGGATGTGGGGACTGGAGGTGGTTTCACAGGGAGGGAGGACCATAGACCCACAGGAGGTTACAGAAATGTAGAGAGCTGTAGGGCTGACGGGTTCATGGAGTTGGGAATGTTGGGAGGGATGGAGATGTGTACAGGGATAAGGATGTTTGTAGGCCAGGGCTGGATCACAGACATGGAGTGTTTTAGGGAGCTGAGCAGATTACAGAGATAAAGATGTTTGTATTGACTGGAAGAACAGAGATATGCAGGGTAGTCGTGACTGAAGATGTTTATAGACATAGGAAGGCTTAGGTTCTGGGGGTTATGGAGGCTGTGGAATCTGGATTTCTTTTCAGAGACTGAGATAACAATTTTGGTCAGAAACAGTTTCACAGATAAAGGAGCATAGCACAATCAGGAGGAAGTTATAGGGGAGGGTGATGTTTAAATAGATAGTGGTGTAAGAGCTGGACAAGGTTATGGAGATGGGTAGATGGTGGAGACACAGGAGGAGCTTACATTGACATGGGGACGATAGTGACAGGAGGGTGTTAAATAGATAGTAGGTTTTGTAGAGACTGGATTGGGAGAGGCACAGGCATGGAGTGAGTTCGACAGATCAGGATGACTGCAGAGACCTGAGAGGATTACACTGATAGGGATGGTGGTCGGGTCTCCATAGACTGTTGGTGTTTAGGGAATAGAAGAGACTTGGTAGATAGGGAGGGATGTAAGAGCTGCAGAAGAGTGGAAGAGTTGGAGCAATTTGCAGAGGTAGGTTTCTCAGACAGGAGTAGGTTAGAGATAGTGAGGGTTGTGTGGTCTGAGTAAGTCAAAATGAGGAGAGTTTTCACGTCTGGAAGAGATTACACTGACAGGGACAGTTGAAGAGACTGAAGCAAAAACGCATGGAGAAGGTTACACAGAGAGGGAGGTGAGTAGGGACTGAAGGTGAATACACAGACATGGAGGGTTGTATTGTTAGACGGAGCTGAGAGGGACAGGGACCAGTGTAGAGATTTACACAGATAGGGAAGGTTGTGTTTTTGGAGAAGGTTACACTGATACAGACAGTGTTAGGGAGTGTTTAGTGGACTACAGAGGAGCTCAGAGAGAATGTATTATGGGGAGTGGAGGAGATTACAGACACAGAGATGGCTGTCGGTTTGAAAAGAACTTCTACAGATCCTCAGTGCTGTAAGGCTGGAGGGAGATTAGAACGGTGAGTGTTGCCAAGACTTAATTACTTCACTGATATAGAGCAGGTCTCAGCACGTAACTGTTAAAGGGAAGTTGAGCAAGTCCAGATGAGTTTTCAGAGATACAAATGTTTGTGGGAGTTTCAAGAGGGAACAATGATTGGGAGAGCTGTACCAAATGGTAATAGTTATAGGGAGGGTTCTAAAAGCAGGAAGGGGTGACAGACATATCGATCTTTGCAAGGACTGGAGAAGGTTACATCGCCAAGGAGGGTTTTAGAGTCTGGAGGAGATGACAGTGTTAAGGAGAATATTGGGGATCAGGCCAGGTGTAGGAGACGGGGATGATGGACAGGGCTGGACAATAACCTGAACAGAATTGCCATCGTGTGGAACCAGGCCATTCGGCCCAACCAGTCCATTCCAAAACTCTGAAGAGCATCTGACCCAGACCCACGCCTCTACCCATACATTAAACCCTGCATTTCTCGTGATGAACTTACTTAAACCACACACAGAAAAGGAGCGACATGCAAACACACAGTGGGGGGATACACGCAGGCACACAGCGAGGGAAGGACATGCACACACACGCAGCGAGGGAGGAACATGCACGCACACGCAGCGAGGGAGGAACATGCACGCACACGCAGCGATGGAGGAACATGCACGCACACGCAGCGAGGGAGGGACACGCGCACACGCGGCGAGGGAGGGACACGCGGCGAGGGAGGGACACGCGGCGAGAGAGGGACACGCGGCGAGGGAGGGACACGCAGCGAGGGAGGGACACGCAGCGAGGGAGGGACACGCGCACACGCAGCGAGGGAGGGACACGCGCACACGCAGCGAGGGAGGGACACGCGCACACGCAGCGAGGGAGGGACACGCGCGCACGCAGCGAGGGAGGGACACGCGCGCACACAGCGAGGGAGGGACACGTGCACACAGCGAGGGAGGGACACACACAAAGCGAGGGAGGGACACACACAAAGCGAGGGAGGGACACACACAGTGAGGGAGGGACACACACAGTGAGGGAGGGACACACACACATACAGATAGGGAGGGACACACACTCACACAGCAAGGGAGGGACATGGACACACACATCGAAGCGGGGGGGGAAACGTGCATCCACGCATACACACACACACAGACACAGCGAGGGAAGGACATGCACACACAGCGAGGGAGGGACACGCACACAGCGACGGAGACACACAAACACACACAGTGAGGGAAGTACATGCTGAGACACGCAGTGAGGGAGGGGACATGCCCACACACAGCGAGGGTGGGACACGTACACACACAGCGAGGGAGGGACACACAGCGAAGGAGGGACAAGCACACACACTGCAAAAGGGGAGGGCATGTGCACACAAATTGAGAGGGGGCACACACACACACACAGCAAGGGAGGGACACGCACACACACAGACAGCGAGGGTGGGACCACACACACACACACACACAGCAAGAGAATGACACGCGCACACACAGTGAGGGAGGGACACACACAGAGACAGCGAGGGAGCGACACATGCATGAGGAAGGAGACAGACACACACACACACACACACACACACACACACACACACACACAGAGGGAGGGACACATACACATAGCGAGGGAGGGAGGGATACACACACACAGCGAGGGAGGGACACACACACACACACCGAGAGAGAGACACACACAGGGTCTCACACACACACACAGCAAGGGAGGGACATGTACACACAGCGGGGGAGCGACACGCACATGAGGAAGCACACAAACACAGACACACACAGTGTGAGAGAGATACGCACACACAGCCAGGGAGGGACATGCACACACAGCGAGGGAGGGTCACACACAAACACACACCCAGAGTAAGAGAGTGACACGCGCACACACAGCGAGGTGGGGGGACACATGATCACACAAGAAGGGAGGGCCAAGCACACACACACACACACACACACCAAGAGGGACACACACACACACACACATACATACACACAGAGCAAGGGGGGAAACTCACATACACAGTGAGGGAGTGACACGCACATACACACGAAGAGAGGGATACACACACACACACACAGTGAGGAGGGACACACACACACACACACACACACCATGGGAGGGACATGCACACACACACAGCAATGGGGACGTGCGCGCGCGCGCACACACACACACACACACACACACAGAGCAAGGGAGGGACACACACACAGCAAGGGAGAGACACGCAGCGAAAGGGACACACACAGACACAGCGAGGGAAGGACATGCACGCACACACACACAGAGAGCGAGAGAGGGACACACACACGAAGAGAGGGACACACCCACACAGACACACAGCGAGGGAGGGACGCGCGCACACACACGCACACACACACACACATATACACACACTAACACAGTGAGGGAAGGACATGCTCAGACATGCAGTGAGAGAGGGGACATGCTCATACACAACGAGGGAGGGACACACACACACACACATACAAAGAGGGAGGGACACACACACACACACAACGAGGGAGGGACACACACACACACAATGAGGGAGGGACACACACACACACACACGAGGGAGGGACACACACACACACACACGAGGGAGGGACACGCACACACACAGCGAGGGAGGGACACGCGCACACACAGCGAGGGAGGGACACGCGCACACACAGCGAGGGAGGGACACGCGCACACACAGCGAGGGAGGGACACGCGCACACACAGCGAGGGAGGGACACGCACACACAGCGAGGGAGGGACACGCACACACACAGCGAGGGACACACACACACAGCGAGGGACACACACACACACACACACACAGCGAGGGACACACACACACACACACACAGCGAGGGACACACACACACAGCGAGGGACACACACACACAGCGAGGGACGGACACACACAGCGAGGGACGGACACACACACACACAGCGAGGTACACACACACACATACACAGCGAGGGACACACACACACAGCGAGGGACACACACACACACACACACACACACAGCGAGGGACACACACACACACACACACAGCGAGGGACACACACACACACACACAGCGAGGGACACACACACACACACAGCGAGGGACACACACACACACACACAGCGAGGGACACACACACACACACAGCGAGGGACACACACACAGCGAGGGACACACACACACAGCGAGGGACGGACACACACACACAGTGAGGGACGGACACACACAGCGAGGGACACACACACTCACACAGCGAGGGACACACACACACACACAGCGAGGGACACACACACACACACAGCGAGGGACACACACACACACTAGGCGAGGGACACACACACACACAGCGAGAGACACACACACACACACACACACAGCGAGGGACACACACACACAGCGAGGGACACACACACACACACACACAGCGAGGGACACACACACACACACACACACAGCGAGGGACACACACACAGCGAGGGACACACACACACAGCGAGGGACGGACACACACAGCGAGGGACGGACACACACACACACAGCGAGGGACACACACACACACACACAGCGAGGGACACACACACACAGCGAGGGACACACAAACACACACAGCGAGGGACACACACACACACACACAGCGAGGGACACACACACAGCGGGGGACACACACACAGAGCGGGGGACACACACACACACAGAGCGAGACACACACACACACAGAGCGAGACACACACACACACACAGAGCGAGGGACACACACACACAGCGAGGGACACACACACACAGCGAGGGACACACACACACACACAGCGAGGGACACACACACACACACAGCAAGGGACACACACACACACACACACAGCGAGGGACACACACACACACAGCGAGGGACACACACACACACACACACACAGCGAGGGACACACACACACACACACAGCGAGGGACACACACACACACACACACACACAGCGAGGGACACACACACACAGCAAGGGACACACACACACAGCGAGGGACACACACACACACACACAGCGAGGGACACACACACACACACAGCGAGGGACACACACACACACACAGCGAGGGACACACACACACACAGAGCGAGGGACACACACACACAGAGCGAGGGACACACACACACAGCGAGGGACAACACACACAGCGAGGGACACACACACAGGGAGGGACACACACACACACAGCGAGGGACACACACACACACACAGCGAGGGACACACACACACACACACACAGCGAGGGACACACACACACACACACACAGCGAGGGACACACACACACACACAGCGAGGGACACACACACACACACACACAGAGCGAGGGACACACACACACAGCGAGGGACACATACACACACACACAGCCAGGGACACACACACACACACACAGCGAGGGACACACACACACACACAGCGAGGGACACACACACAGCGAGGGACACACACACACACACACACACACACACACAGCGAGGGACACACACACACACACACACAGCGAGGGACACACACACAGCGAGGGACACACACACACAGCGAGGGACACACACACACAGCGAGGGACACACACACACACATACACACACACAGCGAGGGACACACACACACACACACACACAGCGAGGGACACACACACACACACAGCGAGGGACACACACACACACACACACAGCGAGGGACACACACACACACACACACAGCGAGGGACACACACACACACACAGCGAGGGACACACACACACACAGCGAGGGACACACACACACACACAGCAGGGACACACACACACACACAGCAGGGACACACACACACACAGCGAGGGACACACTCACACACACAGCGAGGGACACACTCACACACAGAGCGAGGGACACACTCACACACAGAGCGAGGGACAACACACACAGCGAGGGACACACACACACACACAGCGAGGGACACACACACACACACACAGCGAGGGACACACACACACACACACAGCGAGGGACACACACACACACACACACACAGCGAGGGACACACACACACACACAGCGAGGGACACACACACACACACACAGAGCGAGGGACACACACACAGCGAGGGACACATTCACACACACACAGCGAGGGACACACACACACACACACAGCGAGGGACACACACACACACACACAGCGAGGGACACACACACAGCGAGGGACACACACACACACACACACACAGCGAGGGACACACACACACACACACAGCGAGGGACACACACAGCGAGGGACACACACACACAGCGAGGGACACACACACACAGCGAGGGACACACACACACATACACACACACAGCGAGGGACACACACACACATACACACACACAGCGAGGGACACACACACACACACACAGCGAGGGACACACACACACACACACACACACACACAGAGCGAGGGACACACACACACACACAGCGAGGGACACACACACACACACACACAGCGAGGGAAACACACACACACACACAGCGAGGGACACACACACAGCGAGGGACACACACACAGCGAGGGACACACACACACAGCGAGGGACACACACACACACACAGCGAGGGACACACACACACACACACAGAGCGAGGGACACACACACACACACACAGAGCGAGGGACACACACACACACACACAGAGCGAGGGACACACACACACACACAGCGAGGGACACACACACACACACACAGCGAGGGACACACACACACACACACACACAGCGAGGGACACACACACACACACACACACACACACAGCGAGGGACACACACAAACACAGCGAGGGACACACACACACACAGCGAGGGACAGACACACACACAGCGAGGGACACACACACACACACACACACAGCGAGGGACACACACACACAGCGAGGGACACACACACACAGCGAGGGACACACACACACACACACAGCGAGGGACACACACACAGCGAGGGACACACACACACAGCGAGGGACACACACACACACAGCGAGGGACACACACACACACACACACAGCGAGGGACACACACACACACAGCGAGGGACACACACACACACACACAGAGCGAGGGACACACACACACACACACACAGCGAGGGACACACACACACACACAGCGAGGGACACACACACACACACAGCGAGGGACACACACACACACACACAGCGAGGGACACACACACACACACACAGAGCGAGGGACACACACACACACACACACAGAGCGAGGGACACACACACACACACACAGAGCGAGGGACACACACACAGCGAGGGACACACACACACAGCGAGGGACACACACACACACACACAGCGAGGGACACACACACACACACACACACACACACACACACAGCGAGGGACACACACAAACACAGCGAGGGACACACACACACACAGCGAGGGACACACACACACACAGCGAGGGACACACACACACACACACACACACAGCGAGGGACACACACACACACACAGCGAAGGACACACACACAGCGAAGGACACACACACAGCGAGGGACACACACACACAGCGAGGGACACACACACACACACAGCGAGGGACACACACACACACACAGCGAGGGACACACACACACAGCGAGGGACACACACACACAGCGAGGGACACACACACACACACACAGCGAGGGACACACACACACACAGCGAGGGACACACACACACACACACACACACAGCGAGGGACACACACACACACACACACAGCGAGGGACACACACACACACAGCGAGGGACACACACACACACACACAGAGCGAGGGACACACACACACACACACAGAGCGAGGGACACACACACACACAGCGAGGGACACACACACACACACAGCGAGGGACACACATACACACACAGCGAGGGACACACATACACACACAGCGAGGGACACACACACACACACACACACACAGCGAGGGACACACACACACACACAGCGAGGGACACACACACACACACACACACAGCGAGGGACACACACACACACACAGCGAGGGACACACACACACAGCGAGGGGGACACACACACACACACACAGCGAGGGGGACACACACACACACACACAGCGAGGGACACACACACACACACACAGCGAGGGACACACACACACACAGCGAGGGACACACACACACAGCGAGGGACACACACACACAGAGCGAGGGACACACACACACACACACACACAGCGAAGGACACACACACACAGCGAGGGACACACACACACACAGCGAGGGACACACACACACACACACAGCGAGGGACACACACACACCCAGCGAGGGGGACACACACACACACACACACACAGCGAGGGACACACACACACACACACACACACACACACAGCGAGGGACACACACACACACACACAGCGAGGGACACACACACATACACACACAGCGAGGGACACACACACACACACAGAGCGAGGGACATACACAGAGCGAGGGACAAACACACACACACACACAGCGAGGGACACACACACACAGCGAGGGACACACACACACACACACACACACAGCGAGGGACACACACACACACACACACACAGCGAGGGACACACACACACACACACAGCGAGAGACACACACACACACACACAGCGAGGGACACACACACACACACAGCGAGGGACACACACACACACACAGCGAGGGACACACACACACACACACCGCGAGGGACACACACACACACTGCGAGGGACACACACACACACAGCGCGAGGCACACACACACACAGCGCGAGGGACACACACACACAGCACGAGGGACACACACACACAGCGCGAGGGACACACACACCCAGCGAGGGACACACACACACACACACACACAGAGGGACATACACACACACACACAGCGCGAGGGACATACACACACACACACAGCGCGAGGGACACACACACACACACACAGCCAGCGAGGGACACACACAGCGAGGGACACACACACACACACACACAGCGAGGGACACACACACACACACACACACACAGCGAGGGACACACACACACACACACACAGCGAGGGACACACACACACACACACACACAGCGAGGGACACACACACACACAGCGAGGGACACACACACAAACACAGCGAGGGCGACACACACAGCGAGGGACACACACACACACACAGCGAGGGACACACACACACATACAGCGAGGGACACACACACACACACACACACACAGCGAGGGACACACACACACACACACAGGGAGGGACACACACACACACACACAGCGAGGGACACACACACATACACACAGCGAGGGACACACACACACACAGCGAGGGACACACACACATACACACAGCGAGGGACACACACACACACACACCCTGCGAGGGACACACACACACACACACAGCGAGGGACACAGACACACACAGCGAGGGACACACACACACACACACACACACAGCGAGGGACACACACACACACACACACACACACCCAGTGAGGGACGGACACACACACACAGCGAGGGACACACACACACACACACAGAGCGAGGGACAAACACACACACAGAGCGAGGGACACACACACACACACACACACACAGCGAGGGACACACACACACACACACACACACACAGCGAGGGACACACACACACACACACACAGCGAGGGACACACACACACACAAACAGCGAGGGACACACACACACACACAGCGAGGGACACACACACACACACACCGCGAGGGACACACACACACACACTACGAGGGACACACACACACACAGCGCGAGGCACACACACACACAGCGCGAGGGACACACACACCCAGCGAGGGACACACACACACACACAGAGAGGGACATACACACACACACACACAGCGCGAGGGACACACACACACACACAGCGCGAGGGACACACACACACACACACACACAGCGAGGGACACACACACACACAGCGCGAGGGACACACACACACACACACAGCGCGAGGGACACACACACACACAGCGCGAGGGACACACACACACACACACACACACAGCGAGGGACACACACACACACAGCGAGGGACACACACACACAGCGAGGGACACACACACACACACACAGCGCGAGGGACACACACACACAGCGCGAGGGACACACACACACACACACACAGCGAGGGACACACACACACACACACACAGCGAGGGACACACACACACAAACAGCGAGGGACACACACACACACACACACACAGCGAGGGACACACACACACACACACACACACACACACACAGCGAGGGACACACACACACACACACAACGAGGCACACACACACACAGCGCGAGGGACACACACACCCAGCGAGGGACACACACACACAGCGAGGGACACACACACACACACAGCGAGGGACACACACACACACAGAGCGAGGGACACACACACACACAGAGCGAGACACACACACACACAGAGCGAGACACACACACACACAGCGAGGGACACACACACACACACAGCGAGGGACACACACACACAGCGAGGGACACACACACACACAGAGCGAGGGACACACACACACACACACACACAGCGAGGGACACACACACACACAGACACAGCGAGGGACACACACACACACAGCGAGGGACACACACATACAGCGAGGGACACACACACACACACACACACAGCGAGGGACACACACACACACACACACACACAGCGAGGGACACACACACACAGCGAGGGACACACACACACACACACAGCGAGGGACACACACACACACACACAGCGAGGGACACACACACACACACACACAGCGAGGGACACACACACACACACACACACACACAGCGAGGGACACACACACACACACACAGCGAGGGACACACACACACACACAGCGAGGGACACACACACACACACACCGCGAGGGACACACACACACACACACACTACGAGGGACACACACACACACAGCGCGAGGCACACACACACACAGCGCGAGGGACACACACACCCAGCGAGGGACACACACACACACACAGAGAGGGACATACACACACACACACACAGCGCGAGGGACACACACACACACACAGCGCGAGGGACACACACACACACACACACACACACAGCGAGGGACACACACACACACACACAGCGCGAGGGACACACACACACACACACAGCGCGAGGGACACACACACACACAGCGCGAGGGACACACACACACACACACAGCGAGGGACACACACACACACAGCGAGGGACACACACACACAGCGAGGGACACACACACACACAAACAGCGCGAGGGACACACACACACACAGCGCGAGGGACACACACACACACACACACAGCGAGGGACACACACACACACAGCGAGGGACACACACACACAGCGAGGGACACACACACACACACACACACAGCGAGGGACACACACACACACACACACAGCGAGGGACACACACACACAAACAGCGAGGGACACACACACACACACACACACACACAGCGAGGGACACACACACACACACACACACACACACACACAGCGAGGGACACACACACACACACACACAGCGAGGGACACACACACACAAACAGCGAGGGACACACACACACACACACACACAGCGAGGGACACACACACACACACACACACAGCGAGGGACACACACACACAACGAGGCACACACACACACAGCGCGAGGGACACACACACCCAGCGAGGGACACACACACACAGCGAGGGACACACACACACACAGAGCGAGGGACACACACACACACAGAGCGAGGGACACACACACACACAGAGCGAGACACACACACACACAGAGCGAGACACACACACACACACAGAGCGAGGGACACACACACACAGCGAGGGACACACACACACACACAGCGAGGGACACACACACACAGCGAGGGACACACACACACACAGAGCGAGGGACACACACACACACACACAGCGAGGGACACACACACACACAGACACAGCGAGGGACACACACACACAGCGAGGGACACACACACACAGCGAGGGACACACACACACACACACAGCGAGGGACACACACACACACACACACAGCGAGGGACACACACACACAGCGAGGGACACACACACACACACACAGCGAGGGACACACACACACACACACACAGCGAGGGACACACACACACCAACACACACAGCGAGGGACACACACACACACACACACAGCGAGGGACACACACACACACACAGCGAGGGACACACACACACACAACGAGGGACACACACACACAGCGAGGGACACACACACACACACAGAGCGAGGGACACACACACACACACAGCGAGGGACACACACACACACAAACAGCGACGGACACACACACAGCGAGGGACACACACACACACACAGCGAGGGACACACACACACACAGCGAGGGACACACACACACACACACAACGAGGGACACACACACAGCGAGGAAACACACACAGCGAGGGACACACACACACACACAGAGCGAGGGACACACACACACACAGCGAGGGACACACACACACAGCGAGGGACACACACACACACAGCGAGGGACACACACACACACAGCGAGGGACACACACACACACACACACAGCGAGGGACACACACACACACACACACAGCGAGGGACACACACACACACACACAGCGAGGGACACACACCGCGAGGGACACACACACACAGCGAGGGACACACACACACAGCGAGGGACACACACACACACACACACAGCGAGGGACACACACACACACACACACAGCGAGGGACACACACACACACAGCGAGGGACACACACACACAGCGAGGGACACACACACACAGCGAGGGACACACACATACACACAGTGAGGGACACACACATACACACAGTGAGGGACACACACATACACACAGCGAGGGTCACACACACACACACAGCGAGGGTCACACACACACACAGCGAGGGACACACACACACACACACACACAGCGAGGGACACACACACACACACACACACAGCGCGAGGGACACACACACACACAGCGCGAGGGACACACACACACACACACAGAGCGAGGGACACACACACACACAGCGAGGGACACACACACACACACACAGAGCGAGGGACACACACACACACACACAGCGAGGGACACACACACACACAGCGAGGGACACACATACACACACAGCGAGGGACACACACACACACACACACAGCGAGGGACACACACACACACACACACAGCGAGGGACACACACACACACACACAGCGAGGGACACACACACACACACAGCGAGGGACACACACACACACACACCGAGGGGGACACACACACACACACACAGCGAGGGGGACACACACACACACACAGCGAGGGGGACACACACACACACACACAGCGAGGGACACACACACACACACACACACACACACACAGCGAGGGACACACACACACACAGCGAGGGACACACACACACAGCGAGGGACACACACACACACACAGCGAGGGACACACACACACACAGCGAGGGACACACACACACAGCGAGGGACACACACACACACACACACACAGAGCGAGGGACACACACACACACACACACAGCGAAGGACACACACACAGCGAGGGACACACACACACAGCGAGGGACACACACACACAGCGAGGGACACACACACACACAGCGAGGGACACACACACACACACACAGCGAGGGACACACACACACACACACACACCCAGCGAGGGGGACACACACACACACACACACACAGCGAGGGACACACACACACACACACACACACACACACACAGCGAGGGACACACACACACACACACACACAGCGAGGGACACACACACACACACAGAGCGAGGGACATACACAGAGCGAGGGACAAACACACACACACACACACAGCGAGGGACACACACACACAGCGAGGGACACACACACACACACACACACAGCGAGGGACACACACACACACACAGCGAGGGACACACACACACACACACAGCGAGGGACACACACACACACACACACAGCGAGGGACACACACACACACACAGCGAGGGACACACACACACACACAGCGAGGGACACACACACACACACACCGCGAGGGACACACACACACACACACACACTGCGAGGGACACACACACACACAGCGCGAGGCACACACACACACAGCGCGAGGGACACACACACACAGCACGAGGGACACACACCCAGCGAGGGACACACACACACACACACACACACAGAGGGACATACACACACACACACAGCGCGAGGGACACACACACACACAGCGCGAGGGACACACACACACACACACAGCCAGCGAGGGACACACACAGCGAGGGACATACACACACACACACACAGCGAGGGACACACACACACACACACAGCGAGGGACACACACACACACACACACACACACAGCGAGGGACACACACACACACACAGCGAGGGACACACACACACACACACACACAGCGAGGGACACACACACACACACAGCGAGGGACACACACACAAACACAGCGAGGGCGACACACACAGCGAGGGACACACACACACACACAGCGAGGGACACACACACACATACAGCGAGGGACACACACACACACACACACACACACACACACACACAGCGAGGGACACACACACACACACCAGCGAGGGACACACACACACACACACAGCGAGGGACACACACATACACACAGCGAGGGACACACACACACACAGCGAGGGACACACACACACACACACAGCGAGGGACACACACACACACACACCCTGCGAGGGACACACACACACACAGCGAGGGACACACACACACACAGCGAGGGACACACACACACACACACACACAGCGAGCGACACACACACACACACACACACACACACACACACCCAGTGAGGGACACACACACACACACAGCGAGGGACACACACACACACACACAGCGAGGGAAACACACATACACACAGCGAGGGACACACACACACACAGCGAGGGACACACACACACACACACAGCGAGGGACACACACACACACACACCCTGCGAGGGACACACACACACACAGCGAGGGACACACACACACACAGCGAGGGACACACACACACACACACACACACAGCGAGGGACACACACACACACACACACACACACACACACACCCAGTGAGGGACACACACACACACACAGCGAGGGACACACACACACACACAGAGCGAGGGACAAACACACACACACAGCGAGGGACACACACACACACACACACACACACAGCGAGGGACACACACACACACACACACACACACAGCGAGGGACACACACACACACACACACACAGCGAGGGACACACACACACACAGCGAGGGACACACACACACACACAGCGAGGGACACACACACACACACACCGCGAGGGACACACACACACACACACACACACACACTACGAGGGACACACACACACACAGCGCGAGGCACACACACACACAGCGCGAGGGACACACACACCCAGCGAGGGACACACACACACACACAGAGAGGGACATACACACACACACACACACAGCGAGGGACACGGACACACACACACACACAGCGCGAGGGACACACACACACAGCGCGAGGGACACACACACACACAGCGCGAGGGACACACACACACACACACACAGCGAGGGACACACACACACACACACACAGCGAGGGACACACACACACAGCGAGGGACACACACACACACACACACACAGCGAGGGACACACACACACACACACACACAGCGAGGGACACACACACACACACACACAGCGAGGGACACACACACACACACAGCGAGGGACACACACACACACACACACAGCGAGGGACACACACACACACACACACACAGCGAGGGACACACACACACACACAGCGAGGGACACACACACACACACACAACGAGGCACACACACACACAGCGCGAGGGACACACACACCCAGCGAGGGACACACACACACACACACAGAGGGACATACACACACACACACTGCGCGAGGGACACACACACACACACAGCGCGAGGGACACACACACACACACACACACACAGCGAGGGACACACACACACACACACAGCGCGAGGGACACACACACACACACACAGCGCGAGGGACACACACACACACAGCGCGAGGGACACACACACACAGCGAGGGACACACACACACACAGAGCGAGGGACACACACACACACAGAGCGAGGGACACACACACACACACAGAGCGAGACACACACACACACAGAGCGAGACACACACACACACACACAGAGCGAGGGACACACACACACAGCGAGGGACACACACACACACACACAGCGAGGGACACACACACACAGCGAGGGACACACACACACAGCGAGGGACACACACACACACAGCGAGGGACACACACACACACACACAGCGAGGGACACACACACACACACACCCAGCGAGGGACACACACACACACACACACACACAGCGAGGGACACACACACACACACACACACACACACACAGCGAGGGACACACACACACACACACACAGCGAGGGACACACACACACACACACAGAGCGAGGGACATACACAGAGCGAGGGACAAACACACACACACACACAGCGAGGGACACACACACAGAGCGAGGGACACACACACACACACACACACACACACAGCGAGGGACACACACACACACACAGCGAGGGACACACACACACACACACAGCGAGGGACACACACACACACACACACAGCGAGGGACACACACACACACACAGCGAGGGACACACACACACACACAGCGAGGGACACACACACACACACACCGCGAGGGACACACACACACACACACACACTGCGAGGGACACACACACACACAGCGCGAGGCACACACACACACAGCGCGAGGGACACACACACACAGCACGAGGGACACACACACACAGCGCGAGGGACACACACACCCAGCGAGGGACACACACACACACACACACACACAGAGAGGGACATACACACACACACACAGCGCGAGGGACACACACACACACAGCGCGAGGGACACACACACACACACACAGCCAGCGAGGGACACACACAGCGAGGGACATACACACACACACACACAGCGAGGGACACACACACACACACACAGCGAGGGACACACACACACACACACACAGCGAGGGACACACACACACACACACACACAGCGAGGGACACACACACACACACACACACAGCGAGGGACACACACACAAACACAGCGAGGGCGACACACACAGCGAGGGACACACACACACACACAGCGAGGGACACACACACACATACAGCGAGGGACACACACACACACACACACACACACACACACAGCGAGGGACACACACACACACACACACAGCGAGGGACACACACACACACACACAGCGAGGGACACACACATACACACAGCGAGGGACACACACACACACAGCGAGGGACACACACACACACAGCGAGGGACACACACACACACACACACTGCGAGGGACACACACACACACAGCGAGGGACACACACACACACAGCGAGGGACACACACACACACACACACACACAGCGAGGGACACACACACACACACACACACACACACACCCAGTGAGGGACACACACACACACACAGCGAGGGACACACACACACACACAGAGCGAGGGACAAACACACACACACAGCGAGGGACACACACACACACACACACACACAGCGAGGGACACACACACACACACACACACACACAGCGAGGGACACACACACACACACACACACAGCGAGGGACACACACACACACAGCGAGGGACACACACACACACACAGCGAGGGACACACACACACACACACCGCGAGGGACACACACACACACACACACACACACACTACGAGGGACACACACACACACAGCGCGAGGCACACACACACACAGCGCGAGGGACACACACACCCAGCGAGGGACACACACACACACAGCGCGAGGGACACACACACACACACACACACAGCGAGGGACACACACACACACACACACAGCGCGAGGGACACACACACACAGCGCGAGGGACACACACACACACAGCGCGAGGGACACACACACACACACACACAGCGAGGGACACACACACACACACACAGCGAGGGACACACACACACAGCGAGGGACACACACACACACAGCGAGGGACACACACACACACACAGCGAGGGACACACACACACACACACACACAGCGAGGGACACACACACACACACACACACAGCGAGGGACACACACACACACACAGCGAGGGACACACACACACACACAGCGAGGGACACACACACACACACAGCGAGGGACACACACACACACACACAACGAGGCACACACACACACAGCGCGAGGGACACACACACCCAGCGAGGGACACACACACACACACACAGAGGGACATACACACACACACACTGCGCGAGGGACACACACACACACACAGCGCGAGGGACACACACACACACACACAGCGAGGGACACACACACACACACACAGCGCGAGGGACACACACACACACACACACACAGCGAGGGACACACACACACACACACAGCGCGAGGGACACACACACACACACACACACAGCGCGAGGGACACACACACACAAAGCGCGAGGGACACACACACACAGCGAGGGACACACACACACACAGAGCGAGGGACACACACACACACAGAGCGAGGGACACACACACACACACAGAGCGAGACACACACACACACAGAGCGAGACACACACACACACACAGAGCGAGGGACACACACACACAGCGAGGGACACACACACACACACACAGCGAGGGACACACACACACAGCGAGGGACACACACACACACAGAGCGAGGGACACACACACACACACACACAGCGAGGGACACACAGACACAGCGAGGGACACACACACACACAGCGAGGGACACACACACACAGCGAGGGACACACACACACACACACACACAGCGAGGGACACACACACACACAGCGAGGGACACACACACACACACAGCGAGGGACACACACACAGCGAGGGACACACACACACACACACACAGCGAGGGACACACACACACACACAGCGAGGGACACACACACACACACACACAGCGAGGGACACACACACACACACAGCGAGGGACACACACACACACAACGAGGGACACACACACACAGCGAGGGACACACACACACACAGAGCGAGGGACACACACACACACACAGCGAGGGACACACACACACACAAACAGCGACGGACACACACACAGCGAGGGACACACACACACACACAGCGAGGGACACACACACACACAGCGAGGGACACACACACACACACACAACGAGGGACACACACACAGCGAGGGACACACACACAGCGAGGGACACACACAGCGAGGGACACACACACACACACAGAGCGAGGGACACACACACACACAGCGAGGGACACACACACACAGCGAGGGACACACACACACAGCGAGGGACACACACACACACACAGTGAGGGACACACACACACACACAGCGAGGGTCACACACACACACAGCGAGGGACACACACACACACACACACACAGCGAGGGACACACACACACACACACAGCGAGGGACACACACACACACAGCGAGGGACACACACACACAGCGAGGGACACACACACACACACAGTGAGGGACACACACACACACACAGCGAGGGTCACACACACACACAGCGAGGGACACACACACACACACACACACAGCGCGAGGGACACACACACACACAGCGCGAGGGACACACACACACACACACACAGAGCGAGGGACACACACACACACACACACACAGAGCGAGGGACACACACACACAGAGCGAGGGACACACACACACACAGAGCGAGGGACACACACACACACAGAGCGAGGGACACACACACAGAGCGAGGGACACACACACACACAGAGCGAGGGACACACACACACACAGAGCGAGGGACACACACACACACAGCGAGGGACACACACACACACACAGAGCGAGGGACACACACACACAGAGCGAGGGACACACACACACACACAGCGAGGGACACACACACACACACACACACACACACACAGCGAGGGACACACACACACACACACAGCGCGAGGGACACACACACACACACAGCGCGAGGGACACACACACACACACACAGCGCGAGGGACACACACACACACAGCGCGAGGGACACACACACACAGCGAGGGACACATACACACAGCGAGGGACACATACACACAGAGCGAGGGACACACACACACACACAGAGCGAGGGACACACACACACACAGAGCGAGACACACACACACACAGAGCGAGACACACACACACACAGAGCGAGGGACACACACACACACAGAGCGAGGGACACACACACACACACACAGCGAGGGACACACACACACACACACAGCGAGGGACACACACACACACACAGCGAGGGACACACACACGCACACAGCGAGGGACACACACACACACACACAGCGAGGGACACACACACAGCGAGGGACACACACACACACAGCGAGGGACACACACACACACACACAGCGAGGGACACACACACACAGCGAGGGACAGACACACAGCGAGGGACACACACACACATAAATGGCGAGGGACACACACACACACAGCGCGAGGGACACACACACACACACACAGCGCGAGGGACACACACACACACACAGCGAGGGACACACACACACACACAGCGAGGGACACACACACACACACACACACTACGAGGGACACACACACACACAGCGCGAGGCACACACACACACAGCGCGAGGGACACACACACACAGCGCGAGGGACACACACACACACACACAGAGAGGGACATACACACACACACACAGCGCGAGGGACACACACACACACACACACACAGCGAGGGACACACACACACACAGCGAGGGACACACACACAAACACAGCGAGGGCGACACACACACACACACAGCGAGGGACACACACACACACACAGCGAGGGACACACACACACACACAGCGAGGGACACACACACACATACAGCGAGGGACACACACACACACACACAGCGAGGGACACACACACACACACACAGCGAGGGACACACACACACACAGCGAGGGACACACACACATACACACAGCGAGGGACACACACACACACAGCGAGGGACACACACACATACACACAGCGAGGGACACACACACACACACACCCAGCGAGGGACACACACACACACAGCGAGGGACACACACACACACAGCGAGGGACACACACACACACACACACACACACACAGCGAGGGACACACACACACACACACACACACACACCCAGCGAGGGACACACACACACACACAGCAAGGGACACACACACACATACAGAGCGAGGGACAAACACACACACAGAGCGAGGGACAAACACACACACACACACACACACAGCGAGGGACACACACACACACACACACACACAGCGAGGGACACACACACACACACACACACAGCGAGGGACACACACACACACACACACAGCGAGGGACACACACACACACACAGCGAGGGACACACACACACACTACGAGGGACACACACACACACAGCGCGAGGCACACACACACACAGCGCGAGGGACACACACACCCAGCGAGGGACACACACACACACAGAGGGACATACACACACACACACAGCGCGAGGGACACACACACACACACAGCGCGAGGGACACACACACACACACACAGCGCGAGGGACACACACACACACAGCGCGAGGGACACACACACACACAGCGCGAGGGACACACACACACACACACACACACACACAGCGAGGGACACACACACACACAGCGAGGGACACACACACACACAGCGAGGGACACACACACACACACACAGCGAGGGACACACACACACACACACACAGCGAGGGACACACACACACACACACACACAGCGAGGGACACACACACACACACACAGCGAGGGACACACACACACACACACAGCGAGGGACACACACACACACACACACACAGCGAGGGACACACACACACACACACACAGCGAGGGACACACACACACACACAGCGAGGGACACACACACACACACAAAACGAGGCACACACACACACAGCGCGAGGGACACACACACCCAGCGAGAGACACACACACACACACACAGAGGGACATACACACACACACACAGCGCGAGGGACACACACACACACACACAGCGCGAGGGACACACACACACACACACACACACAGCGCGAGGGACACACACACACACACACACAGCGCGAGGGACACACACACACAGCGAGGGACACACACACAGAGCGAGACACACACACACACAGAGCGAAACACACACACACACACAGAGCGAGGGACACACACACACAGCGAGGGACACACACACACACAGCGAGGGACACACACACACAGCGAGGGACACACACACACAGCGAGGGACACACACACACACAGAGCGAGGGACACACACACACACACACACACACAGAGCGAGGGACACACACACACACACACACACAGCGAGGGACACACACACACACAGCGAGGGACACACACACAGAGCGAGGGACACACACACACACACACACAGCGAGGGACACACACACACAGCGAGGGACACACACACACACACACACAGCGAGGGACACACACACACACACAGCGAGGGACACACACACACACACACACACACACAGCGAGGGACACACACACACACACAGCGAGGGACACACACACACACACACAACGAGGGACACACACACACAGCGAGGGACACACACACACACACAGAGCGAGGGACACACACACACACACAGAGCGAGGGACACACACACACACACACAGAGCGAGGGACACACACACACACAAACAGCGAGGGACACACACACAGCGAGGGACACACACACACACACAGCGAGGGACACACACACACACACACAGCGAGGGACACACACACACACACACACACACACACACAACGAGGGACACACACACAGCGAGGGACACACACACAGCGAGGGACACACACACACACACACACAGAGCGAGGGACACACACACACACAGCGAGGGACACACACACAGCGAGGGACACACACACACACACAGAGCGAGGGACACACACACACACAGCGAGGGACACACACACACAGCGAGGGACACACACACACACACACACACACACCGAGGGACACACACACACAGCGAGGGACACACACAGCGAGGGACACACACACACAGCGAGGGACACACACACACAGCGAGGGACACACACACACACAGCGAGGGACACACACACACAGCGAGGGACACACACACACAGCGAGGGACACACACACACACACAGAGAGGGACACACACACACAGCGAGGGTCACACACACACAGCGAGGGACACACACACACACACACACACACACAGCGAGGGACACACACACACACACACAGCGCGAGGGACACACACACACACAGCGCGAGGGACACACACACACACACACAGAGCGAGGGACACACACACACACACACAGAGCGAGGGACACACACACACACACACACAGAGCGAGGGACACACACACACACACACACAGAGCGAGGGACACACACACACAGAGCGAGGGACACACACACACAGAGCGAGGGACACACACACACACAGAGCGAGGGACACACACACACACAGAGCGAGGGACACACACAGAGCGAGGGACACACACACACACAGAGCGAGGGACACACACACACACAGAGCGAGGGACACACACACACACACAGCGAGGGACACACACACACACACACACACACAGCGAGGGACACACACAGCGCGAGGGACACACACACACACAGCGCGAGGAACACACACACACACAGCGCGAGGGACACACACACACACAGCGCGAGGGACACACACACACACAGCGCGAGGGACACACACACACACAGCGCGAGGGACACACACACACAGCGAGGGACACATACACACAGCGAGGGACACATACACACAGAGCGAGGGACACACACACACACACAGAGCGAGGGACACACACACACACAGAGCGAGACACACACACACACAGAGCGAGACACACACACACACAGAGCGAGGGACACACACACACACACAGAGCGAGACACACACACACACAGAGCGAGGGACACACACACACACAGAGCGAGGGACACACACTCACACACACAGCGAGGGACACACACACACACACACAGCGAGGGACACACACACACACACAGCGAGGGACACATACACACAGCGAGGGACACATACACACAGAGCGAGGGACACACACACACACACAGAGCGAGGGAGACACACACACACAGAGCGAGACACACACACACACAGAGCGAGACACACACACACACAGAGCGAGGGACACACACACACACAGAGCAAGGGACACACACACACACACAGCGAGGGACACACACACACACACAGCGAGGGACACACACACACACACACAGCGAGGGACACACACACACACACACAGCGAGGGACACACACACACACACAGCGAGGGACACACACACACACACAGCGAGGGACACACACACACACAGACAGCGAGGGACACACACACAGCGAGGGACACACACACACACAGCGAGGGACACACACACACACATACAGCGAGGGACACACACACACAGCGAGGGACACACACACACACACACAGCGCGAGTGACACACACACACAGCGCGAGGGACACACACACACAGCGCGAGGGACACACACACACACACACAGCGCGAGGGACACACACACACACACAGAGCGAGGGACACACACACACACACAGAGCGAGGGACACACACACACACAGAGCGAGAGACACACACACACACAGAGCGAGGGACACACACAGCGAGGGACACACACAGCGAGGGACACACACAGCGAGGGACACACACACACACAGCGAGGGACACACACACACACACACAGCGAGGGACACACACACACACACACACACACACACACAGCGCGAGGGACACACACACACACACAGCGTGAGGGACACACACACACACAGAGCGAGGGACACACACACACACACAGCGAGGGACACACACACACACACACACACACACACACACACAGCAAGGGACACACACACACACAGCGCGAGGGACACACACACACACAGCGCGAGGCACACACACACACACAGCGCGAGGCACACACACACACACAGCGCGAGGCACACACACACACACAGCGTGAGGCACACACACACACACAGCGCGAGGCACACACACACACACAGCGCGAGGCACACACACACACAGCGCGAGGGACACACACACACACAGCGCGAGGGACACACACACACACAGCGAGGGACACACACACACAGCGAGGGACACACACACACAGATAGCGAGGGACACACACACACACAGAGCGTGACACACAGGCACACAGAGCGAGGGACACACACACACACACAGAGCAAGACACACACACACACAGAGCGAGGGACACACACACACACAGAGCGAGGGACACACACACACAGCGCGAGGGACACACACACACACACAGCGCGAGGGACACACACACAGCGCGAGGGACACACACACACACAGCGCGAGGGACACACACACACACACAGCGCGAGGGGGACACACACACACACAGAGCGAGGGACACACACACACACAGAGCGAGGGACACACACACACACACAGAGCGAGGGACACACACACACACACAGCGAGGGACACACACACACACACACACACAGCGAGGGACACACACACACACACACAGCGAGGGACACACACACACAGCGAGGGACACACACACACACAGCGAGGGACACACACACACACAGCGAGGGACACACACTCACACACAGCGAGGGACACACACACACACAGCGAGGGACACACACACACAGCGAGGGACACACACACACACACAGCGAGGGACACACACACAGCGAGGGGCACACACACACACAGCGAGGGACACACACACACACACAGCGAGGGACACACACACACAGCGAGGGACACACACAGACACAGCGAGGGACACACACACAGCGAGGGACACACACACACACACACACAGCGAGGGACACACACACACACACACACACACAGCGAGGGACACACACACACACAGCGAGGGACACACACACACACACACACACACACACAGCGAGGGACACACACACACACAGCGAGGGACACACACACACACACACAACGAGGGACACACACACACACACACACAACGAGGGACACACACACACACACACACACAGCGAGGGACACACACACACAGAGCGAGGGACACACACACACAGAGCGAGGGACACAAACACACACAGCGAGGGACACACACACACACAGAGCGAGGGACACACACACACACAGAGCGAGGGACACACACACACACACAGCGAGGGACACACACACACACACACACACACACACACACACAGCGAGGGACACACACAGCGCGAGGGACACACACACACACACAGCGCGAGGAACACACACACACACAGCGCGAGGGACACACACACACACAGCGCGAGGGACACACATACACACACAGCGCGAGGGACACACACACACAGCGAGGGACACACACACACAGCGAGGGACACACACACACAGCGAGGGACACATACACACAGCGAGGGACACATACACACAGAGCGAGGGACACACACACACACACAGAGCGAGGGACACACACACACACAGAGCGAGACACACACACACACAGAGCGAGGGACACACACACACACACAGAGCGAGACACACACACACACAGAGCGAGGGACACACACACACACACAGAGCGAGACACACACACATACAGAGCGAGGGACACACACACACACAGAGCGAGGGACACACACACACACTCAGCGAGGGACACACACACACACACAGCGAGGGACACACACACACACACACACAGCGAGGGACACACACACACACACACAGCGAGGGACACACACACACACACACAGCGAGGGACACACACACACACACAGCGAGGGACACACACACACACACACAGCGAGGGACACACACACACACAGCGAGGGACACACACACACACACACAGCGAGGGACACACACACACACACAGCGCGAGGGACACACACACACAGCGCGAGGGACACACACACACACACAGCGCGAGGGACACACACACACACAGCGCGAGGGACACACACACACACACAGCGCGAGGGACACACACACACACACACAGAGCGAGGGACACACACACACACACAGAGCGAGGGACACACACACACACAGAGCGAGGGACACACACACACACACAGAGTGAGGGACACACACACACACACACAGCGAGGGACACACACACACACAGCGAGACACACACACACACACACACACACACACAGCGAGGGACACACACACACACACACAGCGAGGGACACACACACACAGCGAGGGACACACACACACACACACACAGCGAGGGACACACACACACACACACAGCGAGGGACACACACACACAGCGAGGGACACACACACACAGCGAGGGACACACACACACAGACAGCGAGGGACACACACTCACAGACAGCGAGGGACACACACTCACAGACAGCGAGGGACACACACACACACAGCGAGGGACACACACACACACAGCGAGGTACACACACACACACACAGCGAGGGACACACACACACACACACAGCGAAGGACACACACACACACACAGCGAGGGACACACACACACAGCGAGGGACACACACACACACAGCGAGGGACACACACACACACAGAGCGAGGGACACACACACACACACAGAGCGAGGGACACACACACACAGAGCGAGGGACACACACACACACACACAGAGCGAGGGACACACACACACACACAGCGAGACACACACACACACAGCGAGGGACACACACACACAGCGAGGGACACACACACACACACACAGCGAGGGACACACACACACAGCGAGGGACACACACTCACACACAGAGAGGGACACACACTCACACACAGCGAGGGACACACACACACACACAGCGAGGGACACACACACACACACACAGCGAGGGACACACACACACACAGCGAGGGACACACACACACACACAGCGAGGGACACACACACACAGCGAGGGACACACACACACAGAGAGGGACACACACACACACACACAGCGAGGGACACACACACACACACAGCGAGGGACACACACACACACACAGCGAGGGACACACACACACACACACAGCGAGGGACACACACACACACACACAGCGAGGGACACACACACACAGCGAGGGACACACACTGAGAGGGACACACACTGCGAGGGACACACACACAGCGAGAGACACACACACACACAGCGAGGGACACACACACACACAGCGAGGGACACACACACACACACAGCGAGGGACACACACACACACAGCGAGGGACACACACACACACACACAGCGAGGGACACACACACACACACAGCGAGGGACACACACACACACACAGCGAGGGACACACACACACACACAGCGAGGGACACACACACACACACACAGCGAGGGACACACACACACACACAGCGAGGGACACACACACACAGCGAGGGACACACACTGCGAGGGACACACACTGCGAGGGACACACACACAGCGAGAGACACACACACACACAGCGAGGGACACACACACACACAGCGAGGGACACACACACACACACAGCGAGGGACACACACACACACAGCGAGGGACACACACACACAGCGAGGGACACACACACACAGCGAGGGACACACACACACACACACAGCGAGGGACACACACACACACACAGCGAGGGACACACACACACACAGCGAGGGACACACACACACAGCGAGGGACACACACACACACACACACAGCGAGGGACACACACACACACACACACAGCGAGGGTCACACACACACAGCGAGGGACGGACACACACACACACACACACAGCGTGGGACACGCACACACACATACACACAGCGAGGGACACACACACACACACAGAGCGAGGGACACACACACACACAGAGCGAGGGACACACACACACACACAGAGCGAGGGACACACACACACACACAGAGCGAGGGACACACACACACACACACACAGAGCGAGGGACACACACACACACAGCGAGGGACACACACACACAGCGAGGGACACACACACAGCGAGGGACACACACACACACACAGCGAGGGACACACACACACAGCGAGGGACACACACACACACACAGCGAGGGACACACACACACACACAGCGAGGGACACACACACACACACACAGCGAGGGACACACACACACACAGCGAGGGACACACACACACACACACAGCGAGGGACACACACACACACACAGCGCGAGGGACACACACACACAGCGCGAGGGACACACACACACACACAGCGCGAAGGACACACACACACACAGCGCGAGGGACACACACACACACACACAGCGCGAGGGACACACACACACACACACAGAGCGAGGGACACACACACACACACACAGCGAGGGACACACACACACACAGCGAGGGACACACACACACACAGCGAGGGACACACACACACACAGCGAGGGACACACACACACAGCGAGGGACACACACACACACAGCGAGGGACACACACAGCGAGGGACACACACACACACAGCGAGGGACACACACACACACACACAGCGAGGGACACACACACACACAGCGAGGGACACACACACACACAGCGAGGGACACACACACACACACAGCGAGGGACACACACACACAGCGAGGGACACACACACACACAGCGAGGGACACACACAGCGAGGGACACACACACACACAGCGAGGGACACACACACACACACAGCGAGGGACACACACACACACACACACAGCGAGGGACACACACACACACACAGCGAGGGACACACACACACAGCGAGGGACACACACACACACACAGCGAGGGACACACACACACAGCGAGGGACACACACACACAGCGAGGGACACGGACACACACAGCGAGGGACACATCCACACACAGCGAGGGACACACACACACACACACACACACACTGCGAGGGACACACACACAGCGCGAGAGACACACACACAGAGCGAGGGACACACACACAGAGCGAGCGACACACACACACAGAGCGAGACACACACACACACAGAGCGAGACACACACACACACACAGAGCGAGACACACACACACACACACACAGAGTGAGACACACACACACACAGAGCGAGACACACACACACACAGAGCGAGACACACACACACACACAGCGAGGGACACACACACACACACAGAGCAAGGGACACATACACACACACAGCGAGGGACACACACACACACACAGCGAGAGACACACACACACACACACAGCGAGGGACACACACACACAGCACGAGGGACACACACACACAGCGAGGGACACACACACACACACAGCGAGGGACACACACACACACACAGCGCGAGGGACACACACACACACACAGCGCGAGGGACACACACACAGCGCGAGGGACACACACACACACAGCGCGAGGGACACACACACACACACAGCGCGAGGGACACACACACACACACACAGAGCGAGGGACACACACACAGAGCGAGGGACACACACACACACACAGAGCGAGGGACACACACACACACAGAGCGAGGGACACACACACACACACACACAGAGTGAGGGACACACACACACACACAGCGAGGGACACACACACACAGCGAGGGACACACACACACACACAGCGAGAGACACACACACACACACAGCGAGGGACACACACACACAGAGCGAGGGACACACACACACAGCGAGGGAGACACACACACACACACACAGCGAGGGACACACACACACACACAGCGCGAGGGACACACACACACACACAGCGCGAGGGACACACACACACACAGCGCGAGGGACACACACACACACACATCGCGAGGGACACACACACACACACACAGAGCGAGGGACACACACACACACACAGAGCGAGGGACACACACACACACACAGAGCGAGGGACACACACACACACAGAGCGAGGGACACACACACACACACACACACAGCGAGGGACACAAACACACAGCGAGGGACACACACACACAGCGAGGGACACACACACACACAGAGCGAGGGACACACACACACACACACACACACAGAGCGAGGGACACACATACACACACACACACAGCGAGGGACACACACACACAGCGAGGGACACACACACACACACACACAGCGAGGGACACACACACACACACACAGCGAGGGACACACACACACACACACACACACACAGAGCGAGGGACACACACACACACACAGCGAGGGACACACACACACACACAGCGAGGGACACACACACACACACAGCGAGGGACACACACACACACACACACACAGCGAGGGACACACACACACACACACAGCGAGGGACACACACACACACACACAACGAGGGACACACACACACAGCGAGGGACACACACACACACACAGAGCGAGGGACACACACACACACACAGAGCGAGGGACACACACACACACACACAGAGCGAGGGACACACACACACACAAACAGCGAGGGACACACACACAGCGAGGGACACACACACACACACAGCGAGGGACACACACACACACACACAGCGAGGGACACACACACACACACACACAACGAGGGACACACACACAGCGAGGGACACACACACAGCGAGGGACACACACACACACACAGCGAGGGACACACACACACAGCGAGGGACACACACACACACACACACAGAGCGAGGGACACACACACACACAGCGAGGGACACACACACACAGCGAGGGACACACACACACACACACACACACAGCGAGGGACACACACACACACACACAGCGAGGGACACACACACACACACACACAGCGAGGGACACACACAGCGAGGGACACACACACACAGCGAGGGACACACACACACAGCGAGGGACACACACACACACACAGCGAGGGACACACACACACAGCGAGGGACACACACACACAGCGAGGGACACACACACAGCGAGGGACACACACACACACAGCGAGGGTCACACACACACAGCGAGGGACACACACACACACACACACACACAGCGAGGGACACACACACACAGCGCGAGGGACACACACACACACAGCGCGAGGGACACACACACACACACACAGAGCGAGGGACACACACACACACACACACAGAGCGAGGGACACACACACACACACACACAGAGCGAGGGACACACACACACAGAGCGAGGGACACACACACACACAGAGCGAGGGACACACACACACACAGAGCGAGGGACACACACACACACACAGCGAGGGACACACACACACACAGCGAGGGACACACACACACACAGAGCGAGGGACACACACACACACAGAGCGAGGGACACACACACACACACAGCGAGGGACACACACACACACACACACACACACACACACACACACACAGCGAGGGACACACACAGCGCGAGGGACACACACACACACACAGCGCGAGGAACACACACACACACAGCGCGAGGGACACACACACACACAGCGCGAGGGACACACACACACACAGCGCGAGGGACACACACACACACACAGCGCGAGGGACACACACACACAGCGAGGGACACACACACACAGCGAGGGACACATACACACAGCGAGGGACACATACACACAGAGCGAGGGACACACACACACACACAGAGCGAGGGACACACACACACACAGAGCGAGACACACACACACACAGAGCGAGACACACACACACACAGAGCGAGGGACACACACACACACACACACAGAGCGAGACACACACACACACAGAGCGAGGGACACACACACACACACAGAGCGAGACACACACACATACAGAGCGAGGGACACACACACACACAGAGCGAGGGACACACACACACACACAGCGAGGGACACACACACACACACAGCGAGGGACACACACACACACACACACAGCGAGGGACACACACACACACACAGCGAGGGACACACACACACACACACACAGCGAGGGACACACACACACAGCGAGGGACACACACACACACACACAGCGAGGGACACACACACACACAGCGAGGGACACACACACACACACACACAGCGAGGGACACACACACACACACACAGCGAGGGACACACACACACAGCGAGGGACACACACACACACACAGCGCGAGGGACACACACACACACAGCGCGAGGGACACACACACACACACACAGCGCGAGGGACACACACACACACACAGAGCGAGGGACACACACACACACACAGAGCGAGGGACACACACACACACAGAGCGAGGGACACACACACACACAGAGCGAGGGACACACACACACAGAGCGAGGGACACACACAGCGAGGGACACACACACACACAGCGAGGGACACACACACACACAGCGAGGGACACACACACACACACACACACACACACACAGCGCGAGGGACACACACACACACACACAGCGTGAGGGACACACACACACACACAGAGCGAGGGACACACACACACACACAGCGAGGGACACACACACACACAGCGAGGGACACACACACACACACACACACACACACACACACACACACACACCAAGGGACACACACACACACAGCGCGAGGGACACACACACACACAGCGCGAGGCACACACACACACACAGCGCGAGGCACACACACACACACAGCGCGAGGCACACACACACACAGCGTGAGGCACACACACACACACAGCGCGAGGCACACACACACACACAGCGCGAGGCACACGCACACACACAGCGCGAGGGACACACACACACACAGCGCGAGGGACACACACACACACAGCGCGAGGGACACACACACACAGCGAGGGACACACACACACAGCGAGGGACACACACACACTGCGAGGGACACACACACACACAGAGCGAGGGACACACACACACACAGAGCGTGACACACAGGCACACAGAGCGAGGGACACACACACACACACAGAGCAAGACACACACACACACAGAGCGAGGGACACACACACACACAGAGCGAGGGACACACACACACAGCGCGAGGGACACACACACACACACAGCGCGAGGGACACACACACAGCGCGAGGGACACACACACAGCGCGAGGGACACACACACACACAGCGCGAGGGGGACACACACACACACAGAGCGAGGGACACACACACACACACACAGAGCGAGGGACACACACACACACACAGCGAGGGACACACACACACACACAGCGAGGGACACACACACACACACAGCGAGACACACACACACACACACACACACACAGCGAGACACACACACACACACACACAGCGAGGGACACACACACACAGCGAGGGACACACACACACAGCGAGGGACACACACACACACAGCGAGGGACACACACTCACACACAGCGAGGGACACACACACACACAGCGAGGGACACACACACACAGCGAGGGACACACACACACAGCGAGGGACACACACACACACACAGCGAGGGACACACACACAGCGAGGGGCACACACACACACAGCGAGGGACACACACACACACAGCGAGGGACACACACACACAGCGAGGGACACACACACACACAACGAGGGACACACACACAGCGAGGGACACACACACACACACACAGCGAGGGACACACACACACACACACACACACAGCGAGGGACACACACACACACACACACACACACACAGCGAGGGACACACACACACACAGCGAGGGACACACACACACACACAGCGAGGGACACACACACACACACACACAACGAGGGACACACACACACACACAGCGAGGGACACACACACACACACAGAGCAAGGGACACATACACACACACAGCGAGGGACACACACACACACACAGCGAGAGACACACACAGCGAGGGACACACACACACAGAGCGAGGGACACACACACACAGCGAGGGACACACACACACAGCGCGAGGGACACACACACACACACAGCGGGAGGGACACACACACACACACAGCGCGAGGGACACACACACACACAGCGCGAGGGACACACACACACACACAGCGCGAGGGACACACACACACACAGAGCGAGGGACACACACACACACACACAGAGCGAGGGACACACACACACACACAGAGCGAGGGACACACACACACACACAGAGCGAGGGACACACACACACACAGAGTGAGGGACACACACACACACACAGAGTGAGGGACACACACACACACACAGCGAGGGACACACACACACACACACAGCGAGACACACACACACACACACACACACACAGCGAGGGACACACACACACACACACAGCGAGGGACACACACACACAGCGAGGGACACACACACACAGACAGCGAGGGACACACACTCACAGACAGCGAGGGACACACACTCACAGACAGCGAGGGACACACACACACACAGCGAGGGACACACACACACACAGCGAGGGACACACACACACACACAGCGAGGGACACACACACACACACACAGCGAAGCACACACACACACACACAGCGAGGGACACACACACACAGCGAGGGACACACACACACACAGCGAGGGACACACACACACACAGAGCGAGGGACACACACACACACACAGAGCGAGGGACACACACACACAGAGCGAGGGACACACACACACACACAGCGAGACACACACACACACAGCGAGGGACACACACACACAGCGAGGGACACACACTCACACACAGCGAGGGACACACACACACACACAGCGAGGGACACACACACACACAGCGAGGGACACACACACACACACAGCGAGGGACACACACACACAGCGAGGGACACACACACACACACACAGCGAGGGACACACACACACACACACAGCGAAGGACACACACACACACACAGCGAGGGACACACACACACACACAGCGAGGGACACACACACACACAGCGAGGGACACACACACACACACACACACACACAGCGAGGGACACACACACACACACACACAGCGAGGGACACACACACACACACAGCGAGGGACACACACACACACACACAGCGAGGGACACACACACACACAGCGAGGGACACACACACACACACACAGCGAGGGACACACACACACACACAGCGAGGGACACACACACACACACAGCGAGGGACACACACACACACAGCGAGGGACACACACACACACACACAGCGAGGGACACACACACACAGCGAGGGACACACACACACACACAGCGAGGGACACACACACACACACACAGCGAGGGACACACACACACACACACAGCGAGGGACACACACACACAGCGAGGGACACACACACACAGCGAGGGACACACACACACAGCGAGGGACACACACTGCGAGGGACACACACACACACAGCGAGAGACACACACACACACAGCGAGGGACACACACACACACAGCGAGGGACACACACACACACAGCGAGGGACACACACACACACAGCGAGGGACACACACACACGCAGCGAGGGACACACACACGCAGCGAGGGACACACACACACACACACAGCGAGGGACACACACACACACACACAGCGAGGGACACACACACACAGCGAGGGACACACACACACACACACAGCGAGGGACACACACACACACACAGCGAGGGTCACACACACACAGCGAGGGACGGACACACACACACACACACACACAGCGTGGGACACACACACACACATACACACAGCGAGGGACACACACACACACACAGAGCGAGGGACACACTCACACACAGAGCGAGGGACACACACACACACACAGAGCGAGGGACACACACACACAGAGCGAGGGACACACACACACACACACAGAGCGAGGGACACACACACACACAGCGAGGGACACACACACACAGCGAGGGACACACACACAGCGAGGGACACACACACACACAGAGCGAGGGACACACACACACAGCGAGGGACACACACACACACAGCGAGGGACACACACACACACAGCGAGGGACACACACACACACACAGCGAGGGACACACACACACAGCGAGGGACACACACACACACAGCGAGGGACACACACAGCGAGGGACACACACAGCGAGGGACACACACACACACAGCGAGGGACACACACACACACACACAGCGAGGGACACACACACACACACACAGCGAGGGACACACACACACACACAGCGAGGGACACACACACACACAGCGAGGGACACACACACAGCGAGGGACACGGACACACACAGCGAGGGACACACACACACACAGCGAGGGACACACACACACACACTGCGAGGGACACACACACAGCGCGAGGGACACACACACAGAGCGAGGGACACACACACAGAGCGAGCGACACACACACACAGAGCGAGACACACACACACACAGAGCGAGACACACACACACACACAGAGCGAGAAACACACACACACACACACAGAGTGAGACACACACACACACAGAGCGAGACACACACACACACACAGCGAGGGACACACACACACACACAGAGCAAGGGACACATACACACACACAGCGAGGGACACACACACACATACAGCGAGAGACACACACACACACACAGCGAGGGACACACACACACAGAGCGAGGGACACACACACACAGCGAGGGACACACACACACACACAGCGAGGGACACACACACACACACAGCGCGAGGGACACACACACACAGCGCGAGGGACACACACACACACAGCGCGAGGGACACACACACACAGCGCGAGGGACACACACACACACCGCGAGGGACACACACACACACACACAGAGCGAGGGACACACACACACACACAGAGCGAGGGACACACACACACACAGAGCGAGGGACACACACACACACACAGAGCGAGGGACACACACACACACACAGAGTGAGGGACACACACACACACACAGCGAGGGACACACACACACACACACAGCGAGGGACACACACACACACACAGCGAGAGACACACACACACAGCGAGGGACACACACACACAGAGCGAGGGACACACACACACAGCGAGGGACACACACACACACACAGCGAGGGACACACACACACACACAGCGCGAGGGACACACACACACACACACACAGCGCGAGGGACACACACACACACAGCGCGAGGGACACACACACACACACAGCGCGAGGGACACACACACACACACACAGAGCGAGGGACACACACACACACACAGAGCGAGGGACACACACACACACAGAGCGAGGGACACACACACACACACAGAGTGAGGGACACACACAAACACACAGCGAGGGACACACACACACACACAGCGAGGGACACACACACACACACAGCGAGAGACACACACACACACACAGCGAGGGACACACACACACAGAGCGAGGGACACACACACACAGCGAGGGACACACACACACACACAGCGAGGGACACACACACACACACAGCGCGAGGGACACACACACACACACAGCGCGAGGGACACACACACACAGCGCGAGGGACACACACACACACACAGCGCGAGGGACACTCACACACAGAGCGAGGGACACACACACACACACAGAGCGAGGGACACACACACACACACAGAGCGAGGGACACACACACACACACACAGAGTGAGGGACACACACACACACACAGAGTGAGGGACACACACACACACACAGCGAGGGACACACACACACACACACACAGCGAGACACACACACACACACACACACACAGCGAGGGACACACACACACACACACAGCGAGGGACACACACACACAGCGAGGGACACACACACACAGACAGCGAGGGACACACACTCACAGACAGCGAGGGACACACACTCACAGACAGCGAGGGACACACACACACACAGCGAGGGACACACACACACACAGCGAGGTACACACACACACACACAGCGAGGGACACACACACACACACACAGCGAAGGACACACACACACACACAGCGAGGGACACACACACACAGCGAGGGACACACACACACACAGCGAGGGACACACACACACACAGAGCGAGGGACACACACACACACACAGAGCGAGGGACACACACACACACACACAGAGCGAGGGACACACACACACAGAGCGAGGGACACACACACACACACAGAGCGAGGGACACACACACACACACAGCGAGACACACACACACACAGCGGGGGACACACACACACAGCGAGGGACACACACACACACACACAGCGAGGGACACACACACACAGCGAGGGACACACACTCACACACAGCGAGGGACACACACTCACACACAGCGAGGGACACACACACACACACAGCGAGGGACACACACACACACAGCGAGGGACACACACACACACACAGCGAGGGACACACACACACAGCGAGGGACACACACACACACACACACAGCGAGGGACACACACACACACACACAGCGAAGGACACACACACACACACAGCGAGGGACACACACACACACACAGCGAGGGACACACACACACACAGCGAGGGACACACACACACACAGCGAGGGACACACACACACACACACACACACAGCGAGGGACACACACACACACACACACACACACAGCGAGGGACACACACACACACACACACACAGCGAGGGACACACACACACACACAGCGAGGGACACACACACACAGCGAGGGACACACACACACACACAGCGAGGGACACACACACACAGCGAGGGACACGGACACACACAGCGCGAGGGACAAACACACACACAGCGAGGGACACACACACACACACACACACTGCGAGGGACACACACACAGCGCGAGGGACACACACACAGAGCGAGGGACACACACACAGAGCGAGCGACACACACACACAGAGCGAGGGACACACACACACAGAGCGAGGGACACACACACACACAGCGAGGGACACACACACACACACAGCGAGGGACACACACACAGCGAGGGACACACACACACACACAGCGAGGGACACACACACACAGCGAGGGACACACACACACACAGCGAGGGACACACACACACACAGCGAGGGACACACACACACAGCGAGGGACACACACACAGCGAGGGACACACACACACACACACAGCGAGGGACACACACACACACACAGCGAGGGACACACACACACACACAGCGAGGGACACACACACACAGCGAGGGACACGGACACACACAGCGAGGGACACACACACACACAGCGAGGGACACACACACACACACACACTGCGAGGGACACACACACAGCGCGAGGGACACACACACAGAGCGAGGGACACACACACAGAGCGAGCGACACACACACACAGAGCGAGCGACACACACACACAGAGCGAGACACACACACACACAGAGCGAGACACACACACACACACAGAGCGAGACACACACACACACACACACACAGAGTGAGACACACACACACACAGAGCGAGACACACACACACACAGAGCGAGACACACACACACACACAGAGCGAGACACACACACACACACACACACACACAGAGTGAGACACACACACACACAGAGCGAGACACACACACACACAGAGCGAGGGACACACACACACACACAGAGCGAGGGACACACACACACAGAGCGAGGGACACACACACACACACACAGAGCGAGGGACACACACACACACAGCGAGGGACACACACACACACACAGCGAGGGACACACACACACAGCGAGGGACACACACACACAGCGAGGGACACACACACACACACAGCGAGGGACACACACACACACACAGCGAGGGACACACACACACACACACACACACACAGCGACACACACACACACGCACAGCGAGGGACACACACACACGCACAGCGAGGGACACACACACACACACGCACAGCGAAGGACACACACACAGCGAGGGACACACACACAGCGAGGGACACACACACAGCGAGGGACACACACACACACACACACCGCGAGGGACACACACACACACAGAGCGAGAGACACACACACACACACAGAGCGAGAGACACACACACACACAGAGCGAGGGACACACACACACACAGAGCGAGGGACACACACAAACACAGAGCGAGGGACACACACACAGAGCGAGGGACACACACACACACAGAGCGAGGGACACACACACACACAGCGTGGGACACACACACACATACCGCGAGACACACACACACACAGCGCGAGGCGCACACACACACACACAGCGCGAGGGACACACACACAGAGCGAGGGACACACACACACACAGAGCGAGAGACACACACACACACACAGAGCGAGAGACACACACACACACAGAGCGAGGGACACACACACACACAGAGCGAGGGACACACACAAACACAGAGCGAGGGACACACACACACACACAGAGCGAGGGACACACACACACACACACAGCGAGGGACACACACACACACAGCGTGGGACACACACACACACACCGCGAGGGACACACACACACACAGCGCGAGGCGCACACACACACACACAGCGCGAGGGACACACACACACACAGAGCGAGGGACACACACACACACAGAGCGAGGGACACACACAAACACACACAGCGAGGGACACACACACACACACCGCAAGGGACACACACACACTCACACCGCGAGGGACACACACACACACAGCGCGAGGCGCACACACACACACACAGCGCGAGGGACACACACACACACACAGCGAGAGGGACACACACACACACAGCGCGAGGGACACACACACAGAGCGAGACACACACACACACACACACAGAGCGAGAGACACACACACACAGAGCGGGAGACACACACACACAGAGCGAGGGACACACACACACACACACACACAGAGCGAGGGACACACACAAACACAGAGCGAGGGACACACACACACACAGAGCGAGGGACACACACACACACAGAGCGAGGGACACACACACACACAGCGAGGGACACACACACACACACACAGCGAGGGACACACACACACACAGAGCGAGGGACACACACAAACACAGAGCGAGACACACACACACACACAGAGCGAGACACACACACACACACAGAGCGAGACACACACACACACACAGAGCGAGACACACACGCACAGCGAGGGACACACACACACACAGAGCGAGACACACACACACACAGAGCGAGACACACACACACACACAGAGCGAGACACACACACACACGCACAGCGAGGGACACACACACACACAGAGCGAGACACACACACACACACAGAGCGAGACACACACACACACAGAGCGAGGGACACACACACAGAGCGAGGGACACACATACACAGAGCGAGACACACACACACACACACAGAGCGAGGGACACACACACACACAGAGAGCGAGGGACACACACACACACACAGAGCGAGGGACACACACAAACACAGAGCGAGGGACACACACACACACAGAGCGAGGGACACACACACACACAGAGCGAGGGACACACACACACACACACAGCGAGGGACACACACACACACACACAGAGCGAGGGACACACACACACACACAGAGCGAGGGACACACACACACACAGAGCGAGGGACACACACAAACACAGAGCGAGACACACACACACACACAGAGCGAGACACACACACACACACAGAGCGAGACACACACACACACACACAGAGCGAGACACACACACACACGCACAGCGAGGGACACACACACAGAGAGAGACACACACACACACAGAGCGAGGGACACACACACACAGAGCGAGGGACACACACACACACACAGCGAGGGACACACACACACACACAGCGAGGGACACACACACACAGCGAGGGACACACACACACACACAGCGAGGGACACACACACACACACACACACAGCGAGGGACACACACACACACACACACACACACACACACACAGCGACACACACACACGCACAGCGAGGGACACACACACACACACACACACAGCGAGGGACACACACACACACACGCACAGCGAGGGACACACACACACAGCGAGGGACACGCACACACACACGCACAGCGAGGGACACACACACACAAACGCACAGCGAGGGACACACACACACACAGAGCGAGGGACACACACACACACACACAGAGCGAGGGACACACACACACACACACACACAGAGCGAGGGACACACACACACACACACAGCGCGAGGGACACACACAGCGCGAGGGACACACACACAGCGCGAGGGACACACACACAGCGCGAGGGACACACACACACACAGAGCGAGGGACACACACACACACAGAGGGAGGGACACACACACACACAGAGCGAGAGACACACACACACACAGAGCGAGAGACACACACAGAGCGAGAGACACACACAGAGCGAGAGACACACACACACACACAGAGCGAGAGACACACACACACACAGAGCGAGGGACACACACACACACACACAGAGCGAGGGACACACACACACACACAGAGCGAGGGACACACACACACACACAGAGCGAGGGACACACACACAGCGCGAGGGACACACACACAGCGCGAGGGACACACACACACACACACAGCACGAGGGACACACACACAGCGCGAGGGACACACACACACACAGAGCGAGGGACACACACACAGCGCGAGGGACACACACACAGCGCGAGGGACACACACACACACAGAGCGAGGGACACACACACACACAGAGCGAGAGACACACACACACACAGAGCGAGGGACACACACACACACAGAGCGAGGGACACACACACACACAGAGCGAGGGACACACACACACACAGAGCGAGGGACACACACACACACACAGAGCGAGAGACACACACACACACAGAGCGAGGGACACACACACACACACACAGAGCGAGGGACACACACACACACACACAGAGCGAGGGACACACACACACACAGAGCGAGGGACACACACACACACACAGAGCGAGGGACACACACACACACACAGCGCGAGGGACACACACACAGCGCGAGAGACACACACACAGCGCGAGGGACACACACACAGCGCGAGGGACACACACACACAGCGCGAGGGACACACACACACACACACAGAGCGAGGGACACACACACACACAGAGCGAGAGACACACACACACACAGAGCGAGGGACACACACACACACAGAGCGAGGGACACACACACACACACACAGAGCGAGGGACACACACACACACACAGAGCGAGGGACACACACACACACACAGCGCGAGGGACACACACACAGCGCGAGGGACACACACACAGCGCGAGGGACACACACACACACACAGAGCGAGGGACACACACACACACAGCGCGAGGGACACACACACAGCGCGAGGGACACACACACAGCGCGAGGGACACACACAGCGCGAGGGACACACACAGCGCGAGGGACACACACACAGCGCGAGGGACACACACACACACAGAGCGAGGGACACACACACACACAGAGCGAGGGACACACACACACACAGAGCGAGAGACACACACACACACACACAGAGCGAGAGACACACACACACACAGAGCGAGGCACACACACACAAACACAGAGCGAGACACACACACACACACACAGAGCGAGACACACACACACACACAGAGCGAGACACACACACACAGAGCGAGACACACACACACACACACAGAGCGAGACACACACACACACGCACAGCGAGGGACACACACACAGAGCGAGACACACACACACACAGAGCGAGACACACACACACACAGAGCGAGGGACACACACACAGAGCGAGGGACACACACACACAGAGCGAGGGACACACACACACACACACAGCGAGGGACACACACACACACACAGCGAGGGACACACACACACACACACAGCGAGGGACACACACACACACACACACAGCGACACACACACACGCACAACGAGGGACACACACACACACAGCGAGGGACACACACACACAGCGCGAGGGACACACACACACACAGAGCGAGAGACACACACACACACAGAGCGAGAGACACACACACACACCCAGAGCGAGGGACACACACACACACACACACAGAGCGAGGGACACACACACACACAGAGCGAGGGACACACACACACACACAGAGCGAGGGACACACACACACACACACAGAGCGAGGGACACACACACACACACAGAGCGAGGGACACACACACACACACAGAGCGAGGGACACACACACACACACAGAGCGAGGGACACACACAGAGCGAGGGACACACGCACACACACACAGAGCAAGGGACACACACACACACACAGAGCGAGGGACACACACACACACACAGCGCGAGGGACACACACAGCGCGAGGGACACACACACACACACAGCGCGAGGGACACACACACACACAGCGCGAGGGACACACACACAGCGCGAGGGACACACACACAGCGCGAGGGACACACACACACACACAGAGCGAGGGACACACACACACACAGAGCGAGAGACACACACACACACACACACAGAGCGAGGGACACACACACACACAGAGCGAGAGACACACACACACACACACAGAGCGAGAGACACACACACACACAGAGCGAGGGACACACACACACACACAGAGCGAGGGACACACACACACACACACAGAGCGAGGGACACACACACACACACAGAGCGAGGGACACACACACACACACAGAGCGAGGGACACACACACACACACAGCGCGAGGGACACACACAGCGCGAGAGACACACACACAGCGCGAGGGACACACACACACACACAGCGCGAGGGTCACACACACACAGCGAGGGACACACACACACACAGAGCGAGGGACACACACACACACAGAGCGAGGGACACACACACACACAGAGCGAGAGACACACACACACACAGAGCGAGAGACACACACACACACAGAGCGAGGGACACACACACACACAGAGCGAGGGACACACACACACACAGAGCGAGGGACACACACACACACAGCGAGGGACACACACACACACACACACAGCGCGAGGGACACACACACACACAGCGCGAGGGACACACACACACACACACAGCGCGAGGGACACACACACACACACACAGCGCGAGGGACACACACACACAGCGCGAGGGACACACACACACACACAGCGTGAGGGACACACACACACAGCGAGGGACACACACACACACAGAGCGAGAGACACACACACACAGAGCGAGAGACACACACACACACACACAGAGCGAGGGACACACACACACACACAGCGAGAGACACACACACACACAGAGCGAGGGACACACACACACACAGAGCGAGGGACACACACACACACACACAGAGCGAGGGACACACACACACACACAGAGCGAGGGACACACACACACACACAGCGCGAGGGACACACACACAGCGCGAGGGACACACACACACACAGCGCGAGGGACACACACACAGAGAGCGAGAGACACACACACACACAGAGCGAGAGACACACACACACACAGAGCGAGAGACACACACACACACAGAGCGAGGGACACACACACACACAGAGCGAGGGACACACACACACACAGCGAGGGACACACACACACAGAGCGAGGGACACACACACACACAGCGCGAGGGACACACACACACACACACAGCGCGAGGGACACACACACACACACACACAGCGCGAGGGACACACACACACAGCGCGAGGGACACACACACACACACAGCGTGAGGGACACACACACACAGCGAGGGACACACACACACACAGAGCGAGAGACACACACACACAGAGCGAGAGACACACACACACACACAGAGCGAGGGACACACACACACACAGAGCGAGAGACACACACACACACAGAGCGAGGGACACACACACACACAGAGCGAGGGACACACACACACACACACAGAGCGAGGGACACACACACACACACAGAGCGAGGGACACACACACACACACAGCGCGAGGGACACACACACAGCGCGAGGGACACACACACACACAGCGCGAGGGACACACACACACACAGCGCGAGGGACACACACACAGCGCGAGGGACACACACACACACAGAGCGAGGGACACACACACACACAGAGCGAGGGACACACACACACACAGAGCGAGAGACACACACACACACACAGAGCGAGGGACACACACACACACAGAGCGAGGCACACACACACAAACACAGAGCGAGACACACACACACACACACAGAGCGAGACACACACACACACACAGAGCGAGACACACACACACACACAGAGCGAGGGACACACACACACACACAGAGCGAGGGACACACACACACACACAGAGCGAGGGACACACACACACAGCGCGAGGGACACACACACACAGCGCGAGGGACACACACACACAGCGCGAGGGACACACACACACAGCGCGAGGGGGACACACACACAGCGCGAGGGGGACACACACACAGCGCGAGGGGGACACACACACAGCGCGAGGGACACACACACACAGCGCGAGGGGACACACACACAGCGCGAGGGACACACACACACAGCGCGAGGGACACACACACACAGCGCGAGGGACACACACACACAGCGCGAGGGACACACACACACAGCGCTGTGTGTGTGTCCCCCTCGCGCTGTGTGTGTGTCCCCCTCGCGCTGTGTGTGTGTCCCCCACACACAGCGAGGGACACACACACACAGCGAGGGACACACACACACACAGCGAGGGACACACACACACACAGCGAGGGACACACACACACACAGCGAGGGACACACACACACAGCGAGGGACACACACACACAGCGAGGGACACACACACACAGCGAGGGACACACACACAGCAAGATTGACGCGCACACATTGAGAGAGGGACACGCACACACACACTCACACAGCGAGGGAGGGACACACAGACACACAGTGAGTGAGTGATACGCATACACACACATACAGAGCGAGGGGAGGACACCCTCACACACAGTAAGAGGGGCACACATACACACGCAGCGAGGGTAGGACACGCAGACTTAGCAAGTGGTGGGACATGTGCTCAGAAAGCGAGAGGGGACACACAAACACACACAGCGAGGGGACGCACATACACAAAGTGAGGGAGGGGGACATGCAGACATACGCACACACAAACACACACAGAGTGAGGGAGAGAAACGCAGACACAGTGAGGGAGGGACATGCTCACACACAGCGATGGAGAGACAAACACAGACAGTGAGGAGAGTTACACACACACAGCGAGGGAGGGGGACATACATGCATACACACACACAAACACAGAACAATGGAGGGACACGTGTAATCGTCCAGCTCTCACTCCACTCTGCTCCCTCACAGGGTCACCTTCTCTGTGACTCCCAGGTACAACTAGGCCTCGATCCTCAGTGCTGATTTATATTCTCCCAGGTGTGAGTCAGCCTCAAGCTCCTGCTCCAAGTTGCTCCCTCACACGGTCACTCCCTCTGTGACTCGGTGCGGATTTCGAGCCTCCTGCTCTGCTTTTTATCCAAATCCAGGTCCCAGTCGGCCTTGACCCTCGCTGCTGATTTATATTCTCCCGCTCTGTGCTGCTCTCTCTCAGGTTCTCTCCCCTTGTGACTCCCAGGTAATGGTCGGCATCAAGCCTCAGCTGAGATTTATAACATCCCATTCCGCACTGCTCTCTTACAGGATCGCCGTTGTGGCTGGAAGATAGTGGGAAAGAGGAGGATTAGACAGAGCAGAGGGTGTTACAGTGATTGAGGGAGCTGTATGGGGATGAAACAGGTTATCTGGGGAGCCAGGCAGACCTGCAGAAACTAAAGAATGTTACTGGAAGATATAGCGAGAGTTGCAGACACTGAAGAAGACAAAGGAAAGAGAGAGATGGTGGCTTGTTCATGACGGAGCTTTGTAGAGTCTAAAGGGTTCAAAGTTTGGGAGAAGATTTGTAGCTCGGGTGCTCCTTGTTGTGGTCCTGTTCGCTGAGTTGGGAATTTGTGTTGCAGACGTTTCGTCCCCTGTCTAGGTGACATCCTCAGGGAGCCTCCTGTGAAGCGCTTCTGTGATGTTTCCTCCGGCATTTATAGTGGTCTGTCCCTGCCGCTTCCGGTTGTCAGTTCCAGCTGTCCGCTGTAGTGGCCGGTATATTGGGTCTAGGTGGATGTGCTTATTGATTGAAACTGTGGATGAGTGCCATGCCTCTAGGAATTCCCTGGCTGTTCTCTGTTTGGCTTGTCCTAATATAGTAGTGTTGTCCCAGTCGAACTCACGTTGCTGGTCATCTGCGTGTGTGGCTACTAAGGATAGCTGGTCGTGTCGTTTCGTGGCTAGTTGGTGTTCATGGATGCAGATTGTTAGCTGTCTTCCTGTTTGTCCTATGTAGTGTTTTGTGCAGTCCTTGCATGGGATTTTGTATACTACATTGGTTTTGCTCATGCTGGGTATCGGGTCCTTCGTCCTGGTGAGTTGTTGTCTGAGGGTGGCTGTTGGTTTGTGTGCTGTTATGAGTCCTAGTGGTCGCAGTAGTCTGGCTGTCAGTTCAGAAATGTTCTTGATATATGGTAGTGTGGCTAGTCCTTTGGGTTGCGGCATGTCCTCGTTCCATTGTCTTTCCCTGAGGCATCTGTGGATGAAATTGTGTGGAGTTTGACCCCACCCGGCAGCTCACCAATAGGATAAACAACACACTGAGAAACCTGCAAAAAAATAAAAAACGGACAGATAATCAGGTTTGATCTACAGAGAATGAAACCTGAAAGCAACACACCCTCAGATTCTATAGACTACCTAAAGTGCACAAACCAGACATCCCACTCAGACCCATAGTATCACGACCAGGGACACCATCACACAAACTGGCTAAATAACTACAGCAGAAACTGAAACACCTGATCAGCGGATCCAGACACTTTGTACAGTCAACACAGGAATTCTTGGACACATAGACAAGGAAGAATCTATGGTCTCATTTGATGTCACGGCACTGTTCACCTCTATCAACAAAACCCTAGCCAGTGAAACAATAGCCAACCTGCTGGACATGCAGAACAGACAACAGGACGGTGAACCTATCAAAAAAGACTGCATACTCAAACTACTGGATCTGTGCCTCACAACACACTTCACATTCAACAACCAAATATATGAACAAATCACCGGCACACCCATGGGCTCACCCATCTCTGGACTCATAGCAGAAGCGGTAATGCAAAGATTAGAACAAACAGTCTTAACGCAAATTCAACCCAAACTCTGGGTCAGATATATAGATGATACCTTTGTAATCATTAAAAGCAGAGAAGTAGAGAACACACACAGGATCATCAACGCCACACTCACAGGAATCCGATTCACTAGAGAGGAAGGAAAGGACACCCAACTCCCATTCCGAGACGTGATGGTACAGAGAACACCGAACGGAGAATTCACCACAAAGGTATACAGGAAAGCCACACACACAGACCAAGTCCTAAACTACGAAAGCAACCACCCCAACACACACAAAAGAGGTTGCATCAAGACACTGTTCAAAAGGGCCACAACACACTGCAGTACACCAGAACTGCAAAAAGAGGAAGAAGAACACCTCTACAATGTATTCGCCAAAAACGGATACCCGCGCAATTTCATTTGGGATTGTCTGTATGGAGTTGGTAGACGACTGTCCTCTGATATTGATGAGGGCAGTGCAGATGATGTGGTTTATATGGAGTTCATTAAGGTCTTTGACGAGGTCCCAGATGGAAGGCTGGTCCAAAAGGGAAGAGCCCATGGGATCCAAGGCAAGTTGGTAAATTGGGTCCTCAATAGGTGGAGGGTTGTTTTCGTGATAGAAAGCCATTATCCAGCGGGTGTACCACAGGGATCTGGATGTTACGTACATTAATCGCTCGGATGGGAAAGCAGAAGGAATCACTAGCAGGTTTGCAGATGACATAAAAGATGGAGGGTGTTGTCTACAGTGAGCGGGATGGACTCAGGCTGCAGTCTGATATCGATCAGATGATAAACTGAGCAGAGTAATGGCAGACAGAGTTTACTTCTGATCACTGTGAGGTAATGCACTGTGGGAAGTCTAATAAACAAATGATATACATCATGAATGGTAGGTCCTCCTGGAATACTGAGGAACACAGGGACCTTGGTGGGCAAGTCCTGAGATCTCTGGAGGTGTCAGCACAGATAGACAGGGTGGGGAATACACCTGAACTGGGAGCAGGAGGGGGACCCACATCCTGGTGGGGAGCGTTGCTGGAGCTGCTCGAGAGGATTGAAACTTGTCTGGCAGGGCTGTGTGACCCCAAAGAGTCGTAAGGCCAGAAAGAAAGTTGAGGCTGGTACAAATGTTCAAGACAGGAATATAAGTAGACAAGGCAGGCAAGAACATAGCAGACAATGAGGGAAAACTGGTGGATTAAACTGCAGTTATTTCAATGCAAAGGGCCAGACAGATAAGGAAGATGAACCCAGATCATGGATGGGAACATGGGATTGGGATACCACAGATATTACAGAAACACAGCTGAGGGAGCAACAGGACCAGCAGCTCAATGTTCCGGAGACAGATGCTACAGGAAGGATAGAACAGGAGGCAAAACAGGAGGAGAGCTGGTGGTTTTGATTGGGGGAAACATCCCAGCAGTACCTAGAGGGAGTATTCATGCAGGATCGCCCAGTTAAGCGATATTAGTGGAACTGAGAAATAAAAATTGGCCATTAGTTTTCTACGGTCGGACTACAGCGATAGGCAATGGGAGATGAAGGAGCAAATATGTCAGGAGATTTCAGATATCTCTTAGAATAATAGGGTTTTAATGATAGGGGATCTTAACCGTTCCAAACCTGGACTGGGATTGCTACTAAGTTAACCATTTGGATGGAAGGAATTTGTTAAGTGTGTTCTGAAAACTCCCAGTCATTATGTAAGTGGCCCAACTGGAGAATGGGGCTAAACCTGACCTCCCCTTGGGAAACAAGGTAGGGAACGGGTCTGAGGTATTAGTAGGGGAGCACTTTGGAATGTTACCACAATTGTATTAGTTTGAAAATAGCGATGGAAAAGGACAGGCCTGGTCCACCAGTTAAAGTTATTCAATGGAGCAAGATAGAATTAGACATGAATTTTTAAAGTAGATCTGGGGAGGCTATTTGCAGATAAAGGGAAGTCTGGCAAGTAGGAATATTTTAAAACTGAGATAAAAGGAGCGTTCAGCGCCAGCGTGTTCCTGTTAGTGTGCAGCTCAATGCTGACTGAATTAGGGAACACTGGCTGAGTTTCGAGGCTGTGGTCAAGAAAAAAGGGGTCACATGTCGATATAACTGGCTGACTCAAGGGAATCCCTTCAGGAGCATCGGGGCTGTAGAAATACACTTAGGATGGAAATCAGGAATGTAAAAAGGGGACATGAGATAGCTTTGGCAGAGAAAGTTAAGGAGAATCCAAAGAGACTCTACAAGTGTATGAAGAGCAAAAGAAGAGCTAGGGGCAAACCCGGTATCCTTAGTGATCAATGAAGCCAATGATGTGTGAAAGTACAAGATCCGAAACAAATATTTCACTTTGGAACTGACTGTGGATAGAGACTGGGGCGCTCAGGGAACTAAACAGTGTTTGGCCTGACTACTATTGGAATACTGTGTGCAATTCTGGTCTCAATGTCATCGGAAAGGTGTGTGGAACATGAAAGGGTTCAGAGGAAATGACCAAAGATGATGCCAGGGTTGGAGGGTTTGTGCTTCAGGGAAACGCCTGAATAGGCTGGGGCTGTTTTCAGTTGAACATGGGAAGCTGAGGAGTTAACCGATAAAAGGTGTTTAAAATCTTGATGGTCATCGACAGTGTCAAGAGACAAGGTCATTTCCCCAGGCGAGGGAAACTTTTCAAAGGGATCGAAAGGACAACTGGCTCCCGCAGAGTGGATGGAATAAGCTGCCAGAGCAAATAGTGGAGGCTGATAGAAATACATTTAAAAGGCATGTGGATGGGTGTATGAATAGCAAAAGTTTAGAGGGATATTGGCAAAATTGTGGCAAATGTGACTAGAAACGCGATGCAGGAGTTGGTCCGAAGGGCCTGTTTCCATGCTGTACATCTCTATGACTCAAAGTCTTGAAATGAATCCACATTATAGAAAAGGAGGTGCTGGAGGTTTTAAAACACAAAGGTAGATAAATCTCCAGGACCTGATCAAATGGATCTCAGGACATTGTGGGAAGCTGGTGAAGAAATTGTAGGGCCTCCAACAGAGATATTTGTACCATAGAGTGCTATGTGTGATAGGCTGTTAGACTGGAGGGTGCCATTTGGACAGTGAAGAAGGTTTTCTGAGATTACAAAGGGATCCTGATGAAATGTGTGAATGGCTGAAAAACTGTAGATGGAGTTCAATCTGAATAAATGCGAGGTAATGCATTTGGTACAACAAACATGTGCAGGACTTATCCAATTAATGCAAGACCTTCGCTGGTGTTGTAGAACAGAGGAACCTCAGCTACATAATTCTTTGAAGTTTGCAACATGGAGAGACAGGATAGTTTAAAAAAGGTTGCTTGCCTCACTTGCTTTCATCGCTCAGTCCTTTGGATATAGGAGTTGGGAAGTCACATTGAGACTATACAGGCCATTGGTGAGTCCTCTTCTGGAATACTGTGTCCAGTTCTGGTCGCCCAGTTATAGGAAGGATATTATTAAGCTGGAAAGGGTTGGGAGATTTACTGGGATGTGGCTGGGTACGAAAGGCTTCAGTATAAAGAAAGGCTGAATAGGTTGGTATTTTTCACTGAAACCTGAATATTGACAGATGACCTCATAGAAGTTTATAAAATCATGAGGGGGCTAGATAGAGTTAATGGGAGTTGTCTTTTCCCATGGACAGGGGAGGTTCAAGACAAGGCACTACATTTTTAAGTTTAGAGGAGAGACATTTAAAAAAAAGACATGAGAGGCACATTGTTACACAGAGGGTGGGTTGTGTGTGATATGAACTTCCCAAGGAAGGGGTGAACATGGGGACAGTTACAATGTTTAAAAGACATTGGGATTAGTACAGTAGTAGGAAAGGTTTGAAGGGATATGATCCAGGAACAGGCAGGTGGGATGAGATTCATTTTAGAGTATGGTTAGCGTTAACCGAACAGTGCGGTCTGACTCTGACTATGATTATAATTTTGTGTCATCAATTGAGAATGGCTGCAAGAGAAAGCCAGGGAATTACAGACTGATAAGCGAGACATCATGGTGGGTCAGTTGTTTGAGGTCATTCTGAGAGATAGGCCGTCCATGCATTTGGAAAGATAAGGCCTGATTACGGACAGCCAGCATGGCTTTGTGCATGGGCAAACATGTCCCACAAACTTGACTGGAGTTTGCTCAAGATGTGACCAAAAAGATAGACGAAGGCAGAGCAACAGACGTTGTTTCTGGCTTCCGCAAACCCTTGTTCAGGATGTAGCATGATACATTGGTTAGTAAGGGTAGATCACAATGGATCAGGGAGAGCTAGCCAACTGGATACAAAATGGGATGACAGTGGGAGACAGAGGGTGGTGGGAGAGGGTTGTTGTTCAGACTGGAGGCCTCTGACCAGCAGTGTGCTGTAAGGATTGGTGCTGGGAGCACTGTTGTGCACCACTTACATAAACAATTTGAGTGAAAATATAGGAGTCCCTGTTAATATGTTTATAGATACCAAGATTAGTGGAAGAGTGGGCAGGGAATATAGTTATCGAAGGGGATGTTAATCAATTGGCCCAAGGAATGAAAGATGGAGTTTAATTCAGGTGTTGGATTTAGTTAAGACAAACCAGGGAGGACTAACACGGGTAATGGTTGGGCCCTGGACAGTGTTGTAGAAAAGAGAGAGACCAAGGGGTGCAGTTACATTGTTCCTTGGACTGGCATCACAGGGCGACAGGGTGTTGACAGCAGCAATTGGCACACTTGTCTTCATTGGTCAGAGCATTGAGTACATGAATTGGAGATATTGGTAACACTGTCGTCAATATTTCTCCTGGGCAGAGGAGGCCACGGGGTGACCTTATAAAGGTTTATGAAACCATGTAGGGTCTACGTAAGTTGAATTGCCAAGGGTAGGTGATTCCAAAGCTAGAAGCATAAACGTGAGGTGAGAGAGCAAGGATTTGAAGAGGGAGCTGACGGACAACATTATCCGCATAGATGGAACGGGCCGCCAGAGGAAATGGTAAAAACAAGAACAATTACAACATGGAAAAGACCCTCGGGCAGGTACGTGGAGAGGAGAAGGTTTGAAGGGATATGAGCCAAACACAGGCAAACACGACTGATTCCATTTAGGAAACCTCAGCCGAAGAGTCATGCTTCACAGAAACAGACCCGATGTCTCCAGTTATTGGAGGAGGAGACTATCGAGACAAGGCATGTTGTAGAGACTGAAGCAAGTTACAGCGATACGGATGGTCATCTGGACTGGAGGTTTCAAATCTGTGAAATAATTGGTGAGAGGGGAGGAGATAACAGAGATAGGAACTGTTACAGGAGTTAGAATGATTGAAGACACTGGTCCTCAATACAAGTCATAAATACAATGTTGGAGAGGGAATAGGGAACAGAAAGATCCCAGGCAGCATTACCACCCTCTCGTGGGAGGCCTGCTTTCCCCTCAGTTGTTCTGATGCTCCCTAAGAAAGCACAGGTCTGGACTGATAACTGGGAACTCCTGATTCTGTCTCATTACAACAAAACTTGCAGCAGGCGTGGTGATTGAGCCTGGGGTGTGTCTGTACTGTGCTCCCCCTCCAGCACTTTCTCTATGTCATGTCTTGTTAGCTGATGTTTGGATCCCCCTTATTACTTTCCGCTCTGTGCACTGGAATGATCTTACCTGGCAGCAGGATTTGTTGAAGACTCCCGACCTCCCTGACTTTGTCTTTCTGGCTGACCAACCATCGTCCCAACCAGCAGTTGGCAAGTCTATTGAGTGAGGAACTCCATGAGTACCTGTAGAAATAAGACACAGAAATAGGCAGAATGGGAAATTAGACTAATGCTTTGAGGGTTACATATATAGAATGGCACTGAGCCCACAGAGATCTGGAAAATCCCAGTCTCCATTCCTGACCTGTGCTGCCTCATCTCTCTGGAGTGGAGAATTCTGTTGGCTCATGATCTGGAGTAGCTTCAAAGGTGAGAGACGGTGACAGAGGCAGCAATTAGACCCACACAGTGAGGGATACCACATGGAGAGGCACTGAGTCACATCACCAAAGTGCCGGGTCAAACAATTGTGCAGGAAGAAAGGGTCTTGATTCATGTTGCACTGGGATATATAAACTGTGAGCAGACGAAGTGATGGCCTCGTGGCATTATTGTGTGACAATTTATCCACAAACTCAGCAAGTGTTCTCTGGACACAGGTTCAAATCCCAACATTGCAAATGATTGAATGTGAAGTAAATGCTTCAAAAACGATGTAATTAAAAACCTGTAAATGAGTATTAAACAATTGCTGATGTCAAGAAAAATCCATCGGGTGCATTCCTGTCTTTAGTGAAGTAATCTAAGATGGGACTGGGATATCACAGGTATTACAGAAACAACAGCTGAGGGAGGGACAGGACAGGAAGCTCAATGTCCCAGGGGACAGATGCTGCAGGAAGGACAGAAGGGGAGCTGAGACAGGAGGAGAGCTGCTGGTTCTGACTGGGTGAAACATCCCAGCAGGACTGAGAGAGGATATTCCTGCGGGACCGCCCAGTGACGCTGTGTCCGTGGGATTAATCAGTAACAATGGGTCTTCCCTTTCCTCTGATTGTTCTACAGACCCCGAGAGCCCCGCCCTCCTGCACCTTGACCTTCTCAACATGGCGGCCCTGAGGCCCGCGCTCCCTCTTCCCTCAAACAAATGGCGGCCGTGACCCTGGGCCCCTTCCCTGATCAGAGATCGCCGCCCCTTTACACGGGCCTGGAGTATTATTTTCGCTCTTTTTACCTGTTTTCGGGATTTGTGAAATCTCTCCGCTCTTTCCTCCCAGCGAGGCTCCCACACAGCGGCTCTGAGTGCCGCTCTCTGAAGTCGATCGCAGCCGCAGCCGGAGAAAGCAGCTCCATGTCATGACGAATGTGACACTGCGCATGCTCTGCATAGAAACCAATCTGCGCGTGCGTCTGAGGTTATCGGTGAGTTGATATATAATATTCCTATCTGCACAGAATCATGGGTGAAATATTAGTCATTAACAATTGCTCTGTCGACTTACAGTCATAGACATGTCTAGCTTGCCAATAAATTGTTCGTCCCAATTCAACCATACCGGCCAGGCATATAAATTACCAATCGTTCTGGGAATTTGAAAATAAGTTTCTTACTCGAGTTGTGTAAATCGATTGGAAATATGTATGTTATCAGATTTACATCTCAACTATTTCTTAAAATGTCACACAGATTTATGAGAGAGGTTTAACGCTGTACCATGTAGTGAGAACAATCAATCGTGCAAAACACTTTGCTCTCTGACCAATCCTGAAGCGTTCACTCTCGAGAATGCTTTGGCCCCGCTCCTCACTCACTCTGGTTGGAAGACCGGCCGCTGCTCGGTCCTCTAGTTCCGCCCCTTCCTCCCAATTACAGAGTTGATTCAACTGGCCAAGCAAAAGAAACATTAAGGGACAAGGGAAGTTAGAGTCGATGCCTTCTGATGCGGTGAAAATATCCTAATCTTGGACCGAGAGGCCAGAGATTAATTAACAACTTGTGCAGGTTTGTAATAACATCTTTGAACAGGTTCATTAGGAAAAACAAGGGAAGTCCGGAACAGCACTAAAACAATAACAAAACCCATGCAATATGGTGGGACTCTCAATGCTCAGATGATTTTAGTCTTTACCAAGTGTTTCAGGGCCCCAGTGGGTCCCAGTTCAGACTGTTGCACTCCCTAATACCACAATTGTGTGGCAAAGTGTTGTGGTGGGAGATAGAGATGCTTTTCTGAAAGGCGTTCGGTTTTGGAGGTGATAAGAATTGAGAAGGAGTAGGGTTTTGTATGGAGTTACCTGTTCCCCTCCTGTTGCAGCATCTTATTATTGCCCTGATTCTACCTCGTACATGTTTGGTAGATATCAGTGACATTTCGTAAGCCCACAATACAAGATTTGTCACTCTGTTTAAGACACCAGAAATCTCTTGTAGCACTATAGTCATAGAACAATACAGCGCAGAATAGGCCCTTTGCTCCTTGATGTTGCGCCAACCTGTGAACTATTTTCAGGCCAACCCCCTACACTATCCCAAAATCACACATGTGCTTATCTAAAGGATTGTTTAAATCTCCATAATGTGGCTGAGTTAACTACATTAGCAGGTAGTGCATTCCACGCCCTAACCACTCTGAATAAATAACCTGCCTCTGATATTAGTCTTAAATCTATCACTCCTCAATTTGTAGTTCTGCACCCTAATACACAATGATGTCATCATCCTTGAAAAAGACCTGCACTGTCTATCATATCTCAGCCTCTGATCATCTTGTATGTCTCTATCAAATCCCTCTTGGCCTTCTTGCCAATGAGAACAGGTTCAAGTCTCAACTTTTCCTCATAAGACCTTCCCTCCAGACAAGAGAACAACCTCGTAAATCTCCTCTGTACCTTTTCCAATGCTTCCACATTCTTCCCGAAATATGGGCACCAGAACTGCACACAATATTCCAAGTATGGCCGCATCAGAGTTTGTATAAGTGCAGCATGATATTGTGGCTCAGGAATTCAATCCCTCTATGAACGAAACCTCACACACCGTATGCCGTCTTAACAGCACTATCCAACTGGATGGCAACTTTCAGGCATCTATGTACATGGACCCCAACATCCCTCTGCACATCCACACAACCAAGAATCTTTCCATTGACCCAGTACCCTGCCTTCCTATTATTATTCCCAAAGTGCATCACCTCACATTTAGCTGCAATGAACTCCATTTGCCACCTCTCTGCCCAATTTTGCAGTTTATCCATGTCACCCTGCAACCTGTAACATTCTTCCACACTGACCACTATTCCACCGATTTTAGTGTCGTCTGCAAATGTACTAATCCATCCACCTATGCCTGCATCTAAGTCATTTATAAAAATGACAAACAGCAGTAGTCCCAAAACAGATCCTTGTGGCACACCACTAATAACCGGACTCTAGGCTGAATATTTTCCATTAACCACCATTCGGTGCCTTCTCTCAGAAAGCCAGTTTCTAATCCAAACTGCTAAATCACCCTCAATTCCATGTCTCTGCATTTTCTCCAACAGCCTACCATGTGGAACCTTATCAAAGACTTTACTGAAGTCCATGTATACCACGTCAACTGCCTGACCATCATCTACATGCTTGTTCACCTTCTCAAAAAACTCAGAGGATTGTGAGACACGACCTGCCCTTGATGAAACCATGTTGACTATCTGAAATCAAATTGTTGTTTGCTAGATGATTATAAATCTTATCCGTTATAATCATTTCCAATATCTTTCTGACAACAGAAGTAATGCTCATTGGTCTATAATTACCTGGGTCATCTCTACTACCCTTCTTGAACAAGAGCACAACATTTGCAATCCTCCAGTCCTCTGGTACCAAACCTGTAGACAATGACGACTTAAATATCAAAGCCAAAGGCTCACCTGTCTCCTCCCTAACTTCCCAGAGAATCCTTGGATAAATCCCATCCAGCCCAGGGGCCTTGTCTACTTTCACTCATTCTAGAATTGATAACATCTGTTCATAACTAACCTCGATCCTTTCTAGTCTAACATCTCTTACCTCGTTCTTCTCCTCTACAATATTCTCCTTTTTCCTGAGTGAAAACCGATGAGAAATGTTCGTTTAGCACCTCTCCAATCTCCACAGGGTCCACACTCAACTTCCACTTCTATCTTTGATTGGTCCTATTCCTACCCTATCGCTTTAATCCTCACATACCTATAGAATGCGTTAGGGTTCTCCTTTATTCTATTTGCTGAAGACTGCTCGTGTCCTCTCTTTGCTCTTCTTAACTCTCTCTATAAATCCTTCCTAGCTGATATGTGCTTCTCCATCACCTCATCTGTACCATCTTGCCTCATCAACACATAAGCTCCTACATCTTCTTAACAAGAGATGCAATTTCTGCAGTAAGCCACAGTTTCCTTACCTGATCACTTCCTCCCTGCCTTATAGAGACATACCTATTAAGGACACGCAATATCTGTTCCTTAAACCAGCTCCACATTTCAATAGTCTGCATCCCCTGCATTTTGCATCCTAATTCTTGCTGAATCGCATTATAATTGCCCCAGCCCCATTGATAAATCTTGACCTGTGGCATGTACCTATCCCTTTCCAATGCTAAACTAAATGTAATTGAATTATGATCACTCTCTCCAAAATGCTTACCTACAACTGAGTCAAACTCCTAGTCTGGTTCATTACCAAGGACCAGATCCAATGTGGCCTCATCTCTTGTCGGCCCTTCGGCATACTGTGTCAGGAAACCCTCCTGTACACATTGGACAAAAACTGATCCATCAGACATACTAAAGTTATAGCATTTCTAGTCAATGTTGGGAAAGTTATAGCCCCCATAATGACCACCCTGTTACTTTCACTCCTACCCAGAATAATTTTGCTAATCCTCTCTTCCACCTCTCTGGAACTCTGCGGAGGCTTATAAAAAACTCCAAGCAGTGTGACCTCTCCTCTCCTGTTTTTAACCTCAGCCCACACTACCTCAGTAGATGAGTCCTCATCAAAAGTTCTCTCAGCCGCCGTTATACTATCTTTGACTAACATGACATGCCTGGACCCATTGCAGAGCTTCAAACTCCATGAGGCAGGCAGACTCAGTCTGGCACCTCCTCTGTCCTTAAGACCATCTGCACTGCCTGCGCTCCTCCATTTTCCTTTTGCACATTCCCTTTCCAATCCACCCCACCTGCATCACTCCACAATTGGAGCTGTCAAGGCCAGAAGTCTGTGGAATAGCCTCCCTAACCTTCTCTATCCTCCTTTTAAGATGTATTTTAAAATCATTCTCTTTAATCAATGTTTTGATCATCCATGAAGCACCTTAGGAGATTTGCCATTCTGAAAGATTCCATACAATGCAAGTAGTTGTTGTTATTGCTGTACATTAGGAGAAACAGGAATGATGCATTCAAAATTATAACAAGAAAGTCATTGATAGGTGCAGTGTATAGGTCACCAAATAGTAACATCACATTGTGATGGGCAATAAACAAAGAAATAACTAATGCCTGTAAAAATGGTACGGCTATTATCATGGGTGATTTTAATCAACATGTCGATTGGTTGAACCAGCTCAGTCAGGGTAGCCTTGAGTTTGTTAACTGTATCCGTGATAGTTTCGTTGAACACTATGAAATGGAACTGACAAGGGAGCAGGCTATCCAAGATCTGGCCCCTGTGCAATGAGGCAGGAATGATTATTGACTTCAGAGTTAGGGGAACCCCTTGGAAGACGTGATCTCTGTATGGTTGAATTTAGAATAGATATGGCAAGTGTGAAGGTAAAATCTAATACCTGGGTCCTGTGCTTGAACACAGGGAACTGCAATAGAATGAGGACGAAACTGGATAAAGTAGACTGAAAACAATGATTTTATGGTGGGACTATTGATGACCAGAAGCAGATTTTCAAAGACATGTTACAAAGTGCTCAGTAAAGGTATATTCCAGTGAAAAGGAAGTACTGTGAGAAAAGGCATACTCTGAGATGGGTATCTAAGGAAAGCGATCAAATTGAAAGAGAAGCCATACAAAGTGGCCAAAAACAGACTGAAACTTGAACTGGGAAAACTTTAAAGGTCAACAGAAAGTCACACCAGAGCTATAAAAAATAGTAAGATAGAACAGGAGAAAAATAAACTAGCACAGACTATAAAGACAGAGAGCAAAATTTCATATAAATAATAAATAAATAAATAATTTTGAGAAAAGAATGGCTAAAGTAAATGTTGGTCCCTTGGAAAATGAGAAGCAGCATTTAGTTATGGAATATCACAATGGAGGACACTAATATCTTGCCAGTAATTAACAAAGAGACAACGGTAGGTGTGGATTTGGAAATTATCATTATTATGGAACAGCTAGTGTTGACTGTTGGAGGTAATTGTTCTAATGATAGAAAAGTCTCCTGACCCTGATGGAATGCATCCCAGGGTACGAAAGGAGATGGCAGGAGAAATAGCAAATGCACTGGCAATAATTTTCCAAAATTCACTGGACTCTGTGGCAGTCCCAGCAGATTGGAAAGCAGCAAAAGTGACAACACTATTTTAAAAAGGAAGTGGACAGAAGATGGGAAATTATACACCAGTTAGCTTATTCTCTGTAGTGGGAAAGATGCTTGGGTCTATTATCAAGGAAGAAATAGCAGGGAATCTCGATAGAAATTGTCCCATTGGACGGACACAGCATGGGTTCATGAAGGGCAGGTCATGTTTGACAAATATTTCAGAATTCTGTGAAGACATTACGAGCAAGGTGGACAACGGGGACCCAATGGATGTGGAGTACCTGGATTTCCAAAAGATCTTCAACAAGGTGCTGTGCAAGAGGCTGTTGCATGATATAAGGGTGCATGGTGTTAGGGGTAGAGTATTAGCATGGATAGAAGATGGGTTGAATAAAAGAAAGCAAAGTGTGGGGATAAATGAGTATTATTCTGGCTGGCAATCAGTGACTAGTTGTGTACTTCTGGGATCAGTGTTGGGACTGCAAATATTTACAATTGATACAGATAATTTGGAGTTGAGGACCACATGTAGGGTGTCAAATTTTGCATATGAGACTAAGATGAGTAGCAGAACAAAGTGTGCGGAGGACTGTGAAACTTTGTAGAGGAACATAGATACATTGAGTGAGTGGGCAATGGTCTGGCAAATGGAATACAATTTTCATAAATGTAAAGTCATACTGTTTGTTTGGAGTAACATTACAAAGGAGATTATTACTTGACTTTTAAAAAGTTGCACATTTGCTATGCAGAGGCACCAGGGTATCCTTCTGCATGAGGGTTGGTCACCAGGTACAACGATCCATTCAGAAGGCAAATGGAATTTTATCCTTCATTGCTGTAGGGATTGTGTTTAAATGCAAAGATTATGTTCCAGCTGTGTTGGGTGAGGTCACACCTGGAGTACTGCATGCAGTTTTTATCTCCTTACGTGAGGGAGGACGTACTGGCTCTAGAGGTAAACTAGGTTGATTCTGGAGTTGAGAGGGTTGGCTTAACAGAGACTGAGTAGATTGGGATTGTGAGAAATAAAACTCACAGTATAATAAATTTCAGTTCTAGTCAAAATCTGAACCAGCGAATTTTATTGGAACCTTCTTGCAAGAAGGGGTGACCAGTGGGCACACACATTCAGGGATTGCTTTACAATGTATACAGTTTTGATTTTCGGTATTCCCCATTTACCTCATAGGTCTTCATACCTATCAACCTCCCTTAATGCGTTCTGCCACTACCCAGGTGCGCTCTGCCATTATTACTTCCCCCTTATCCAAGCTGGCGACCCTCCCCTCTGTAAGTGCTGACATAAGGGAGATTTTGCTAAACCTCGATCTTGATGTTCTTTTCACTTTATCTGTTTGCTTGTAACATCTTCTATTGTTCATAGGTACATTCCATTGCTTAAAATACATTTTAACAATATGTCTTTTCTTGCCTAGTTTATGCGCTTCAGCTATCTCAGCTCTTTTGCTGAAATTGTAAATTATTTAAACTATCATGATGGAAGAAATTATTTGCAAGAATAATTATGCACTAAAGTTACTCAATTATCCACAATTATATACTAAAGTTAGTAATTATTTACCTATATCCCACAATTATACACTGAAGTTAGTACTCAATTTCACTGTTCAATGTTCGCAGGAGGACAGTAAAACACTGTTTTACCTATATCCCACAGGATTATATTCATTGTAATTCAGAAGAATGGAAACATATAAAATAATGTATGGAATGGATAAAACAAAAGTAGTGAGAATGTTTCCACTGGCAGGTGAAGCGAGGGCAACATGGCATCATCTCAAGATTAGAGGCAGCAAATTTAGCACTGAATTGAGAAGGAACTTCTTAACCACTATGGAATTAATTGCACAGGAAAGTAGTTGATGCTAGTTCAATAAACGTTTTTAAAGCTAAGGTCGATTTTTATTTTTAAAAAAAATAATCAATTAAGGGATGTGGTGAGAACGCGGGTAAATGGTTCTGCATCCACGAAATGATCTTGTTGAATAGCAGAGCAGGCTCGAAGGGCAGGACGGCCTTCTCCTGTTCCTAGTTCTTTTGTTCTTATATTATGCATTCCTCCCTCACTCGTGACTTGCAGGTGCTGGTTTTGGATTAGGATGGACAAAATTATAATTCAGTGAACACCACTTTAGAGTCCAACAGGTTTATTTGGAAGCACTAGTTTTGCTGCTTTTTCATCAGGTGGTTGTGTGATTTTTAACATTGTCCCTCTCGTAAGTTATGAACAGCAGCAGAAGCCACAAAGCAGTGCGCATGCTCCAACCAACAATGGGCCCCGGGTGATTGATGTCAACAGCGGACCAATGGAAAGACGGGGCAGAGCTGGAAGACCTGGTCCTCCAACCAATCAGAGTAAATGAGGGGGTGGGACTAGACTATACCACGTGATTATCCTCGCCGTCGGCGCGCGTGTTCAGGACGTGTGGCTGGAGAGCTGTCGGTAAGGAAAGAAATAAACAGCAGGAAGCGGGAGGGTAATGGTGTTGGTATGGGCTGAGAGGTTTTGCATACATTTGGTGCACATCGGAAAACACAAATTTGAAACTTACAGTCCCGTTTTTGCAGCAAAGGGGAAAATGCCTCATCGAGCGATCCCGCCCGACTGAGCACCGCCATCTTTATTCGGGGCAACGACTCACTGGACACGCGCGCGGCCGCCAGCTTTGTAGGGGGCAAAGTTTAGAGGGGTGTATGTGCAGCTCTCCCTGATAGAGTCATGGGGCAGGATTTACACAGAGCACATTCAAACCCAGGGAAATGGATGCTTTTTATTCTGGACATGTCTCGTCATTCATTTAAAAAATTTTGATGTGAAGAGAGGCGGTACAGATAGTAAGTTTGCAGATGACACCAAAATTGGAGATATTGTGGACAGTGAAGAAGGATATCTCGGAGTACAATGGGATATTGATCAGATTGGTCAATGGGCTGAGGAGTGGCAGATAGGGTTTAATTTAGGTAAATGTGAGGTGATGCATCTTAGAAAAGCAAATCAGAGCAAGACACATACTGAATTGTAAGGTCTTGGAGATTCTTGCTGAACAAATAGACCTTGGAGTGCAGGTTCATAGATCCTTGAAAGTAGATAGAATAGTGAAGAAGTTGTTTAGTATGCTTTCCTTTATTGGTCACAGCATTGAGTCACGGAGCTGAACAGGACATTGGTTAGGCCACTTTTGAAATATTGTTTACAATTCTAGTCTCCCTCCTATCAGAAGGAGGAACTGAAACATGGAAGGTTTGAGAATAGATTTTCAAGGATGTTGCGAGTTGGAGGATTTGAGTCGCAGGGAGAGGCATAATAGGCTGGGTCCATTTTCCCTGGAGTGTCATAGGCTGAGGTGTGATGTTATAGAGCGTTATAAAATCATGAGGTGCGTGGATAGCATAAATAGACGAGGTGTTTACCTTGGGTTCGTGGAGCCCAGAACTAGAGGATATAGGTTTAGGTTAAGAGAGGAAGATTCAAAAGGAGCCTAAAGGGCAACTAAAATTGGAACACTTAAAAAGCATTTGAATAGGAAGGGTTCAGAGGGATGTTGGCCAAATGCTGGCAAATGGGAATAGATTAGGTTAGAATATCTGGTTGGCAGAGACGGTTGCACCAAAGAGTCTGTTTCAGTGCTAGTCATCTCTGACTGTGATATCATAAAAGTGAACACTGTTCTGATTCTCCTCTGGTCTCCTTGATGTCCACTTGTTCATTATCTTGCTTCCTCAGTGTCTCGTGTGTATTTTTGCTCTGTTTAGTATTTTACTATTATGTTCACAGACCCTTTTGTAAATGAATTGTCTACTGCTGCCCAACTCATGACCATATGCTTCTCATTATCAGGTTTTTTTTCCCACAATATCTTTGATAGTCAAGAATTCTTTTTTCCAATAAGCGAGTAAATTTTCCTTCTATTTCTAACAGCCAAATTCTGCACCATTTTCGTTCTCTATAATTCATACTGCACTCTCTGAAAAATCGTGTGTATTTCTCCTTCCACAGGTACCAGTGATCAATGCCAAAGCCCTGGTGCCTGTGGAGAGGGTAATATTTGACTTCTTGTACTGCTGCAGTTTGTATGGTGAAGGTGCTCCCACAACGTGGTTGGGTAAGAGACAGAACAGATTATTCACTCAGCGATAGTGAAGAGTAGAAGATACCGGTAAAAATCAATATGTTTTTAATTTCACAAAAACATTATTGAGAACTTTTGACAAAAGGCCAAAGATGGAGAATATTATGCCAGTGCTAGAGCAGGACTTGTCTTGGTGGGCAACAAGTTCTGGAGCACAGCCATCAGTCTTATTGCGACAATGTTGGCAGGGCCCAGAGCCTTTACACTATTTGTCCATTTCTTGATCTGATTTGAAATGAGTTTTCAACTAATCCAATTCACATCTGTGTCAGGGCCCAATGGGGAAGCTCATTCACTTGGCACTGCTGGCTGAAGATTGCTGCAAATGCTGTTGTCGTATCTGTTACATGGATGATTGAGACCCTTCTGTCTGTAGGGATGGGGATATCTGTGATGCTTCCTGCAGTGAGTTGTTTAATTGTCCATCACCAAGCATGACTAGGTGTGGCAGAAATGCAGAGCTCAGATCTGATCCAGTGGTTGTGGGATCACATAGTTCTATTTGGTGTTGCTTGCACTGTTTGGCGTGCAGGTTTGGTAGCTGCACCAGGTTGGCACCTCAATTTTATGTACTGGTACTGCTGCTGGCATGTCGTCCTGTATTCTCCATTGAACCTGGGCTGATCTCCTGGCTTGATGTTATTGGTTGAGTGGGGGATATACCAGGCCATGCGATTTCAGATTGGGCTGGAGTACAGTTCTGCTGCTGTTTTTGGCCCACAGTGAGGCAGAAGTTGCAGTGTCAAGAGGACTGACTTTGTGGTTGTACTTTCCAGTGCATTGGTAGATGTAATAAAGTCCACCTAGTTTCCTTCCTTTGTTGAGACTGTGCAGTGATTAATACAGTGAGTGATTGGGTGGGCCACTGTCAGGAATGCAACTTTTAAAAACAGGTTTTGTGATTTTTTTTATGCATAATTTCAGTTGCATCACAATGTAAATGTTTGCTATGAATTCTGTGCCTCAGAATTGTGCCCTCCACAATCACCTGATGAAGGAGCGGCACTCCGAAAGCTAGTGTGCTTCCAATTACACCTGATGGACTATAACCTGGTGTTGTGTGATTCTTAACTTAGAATATGACAGCACTACTAACAGGACTGCATGTAAACAGGCTCAATCCAGTTAATCAATACATTCGGAAGGATTTCCTCCAAGTTTGATGACACAATATTCGTCAAAACCGTCAACTTCAACCTGCAATGTTGCTCTTAACAAAAACTTCAGGCTGACACAAAGCTCCCCACCCCACTGCAATGTGGTAACCGGGCCCGGCCCAGGAACTGGGACATTTGTGGACTGTGATCTCAAAGGAAGTGAGAAAACACAATTCTGACAGATTAGTCCTCAAAGGTGAGTAGCAAGTTTGAGAAAAGGCCGGTGGTATGCCACCTTGCACTTAGCTTAATTGCATTTCTTATTTACAGTTGTGTTTTGCAAAGTACAAAGAACTGTGTTTTCCATGGTTGGGGAGTTTTATCCTAGTTGATCACAGTTGCTGCCTCTTGCTCCCCAAGTCAAATCATAGGATCTATATAAAAAAATAAACTGCAGGTGCTGAACCACAGAAACAAAGTGCTGGAGAAACTCAGCAGTTCTGAGGGCATCAGTGAAGTGAAAAAAATGTTACATTTCAAGTTCACTAACTCTTCGTCTGAACGGACAAATGGTCATGAGACTTTGAACTTACAATGTTTTTTCCCCCCTCAGAGATGCTGCTGGACCTGCGTTCTCCAGCACTGTGCTTTCTATAGTGAACTTTATTTACAAAACAGATCGGAAAAATACTAATCTCCAAAAGTGAAAGGTTCATTGCAAACATGAGCATAGTTTCCACACTTGAGTTACACAAGTACGTCTCAGTTTAAAAACAAGATTTAATGTCAAAGTGACATTCCATCTCAAAATTAGCCGAGTTACACCAGTAATAAAGCTCATCCACCCAATGAGGCACTTCAGCACAACATCCTGCAGTGTTGTACACAGCCACCTTTACCAAAGAATGATCACATGTCACAAAATTGAAGGCCAAGAGCATGTCTCTTTAAAGGAGCTGAAGTCAAACTCAATTTTTGGAAGGATTTTTATTAAACCTGATTGAACATTTAAACCTCAGAGCATAATCTTTGCTTTTTTAAACAAAATGTGTTGGAAACATCCCACATCTTGCTAAAGGCTCAGTTCGGTCTGATACATAGAGCCAAAGGTCAAACAAACATCTCACTTTCCATTCACTTCTACAAAGGGCTGACATCACATTTCTTCAGGATTTAAAGTATTTTATAAATTGTTTGTAAAATCATTTGTCACATTAAAGAACTGGACAATAAATGTCATTGTATACAATAAGAGTGAAGCCTGTGACAGCAGATTTAGCTTTGGAGGGCAGTTATGCGTTTTCTAAATTCTGGGAGCACTTTGGGAGACTGCTCCCAGGTGGTGATAGTGAGCATATCTGGAATGCACTGTTTAGATTTGGGAATCCATGGGAAACAATCTGTGGTTTCACTAATACTTGGCTTGCGTTGTTGGTGTACAGTAAGCAATTCATAAAGTTACTTATATATTGTTGTTGACTACCTGAATGGTATTCAAATCTTCCAGGTTGCCTTCAATAGTGTAAGTGTATCTATTGTAAATATTTGGAATACTCCAGAACTGCCCAGTGCTTGGCAAATTCAGGGGGGACAAAAAAATCACATTGAGTAATTTGAAATTAACAATCCAAGAGGACTTAACCACTGAAGTATTCAATTCAAATAGTTAAATGGAGTGCTCACATTTAAAATACCTCTTCCTGATCTTTGGGCACCCGGTACGGAGGAAGGAGGGCAGGTCTGAGGACCTCCTCGTGGGTCTGCTCCTGGGCCTGGCCAAACTGGCCATTAACAGGTCCAGGCAGCGGGCCGTGGAGGGTGTCGTTAGGGCCGACTGCCTGCCCCTCTTCCGCGGCTACGTTAGGGCCCGGGTGTCCTTGGAGAAGGAGCACGCGGTGTCCACCAACACCCTGGAGTTGTTCAGGGAGAGGTGGGCGCCACAGGGAGTGGAGTGCATCATTTCTCCCTCCAATTCTATGTTGATTTAGTCCCTACCCTCCCCTTCACTGTTTTGATCACACAGCACTGCCCTTTGATGTGAAGGGCAGTGTTTGTCACTGGCCACCCGGGTGTTTTCCTAGCTTCCTGGTGGTGAAAATTGAATAAAGATTCGTGCACTTTGTGTCTTTCACTGTGTCTCACACCTGCACACACACACCATGGGTGCTGGGGGAAAAAAATAAGCACTACCGCACTTAGGTGGTAGTGTGGGGAAATAAAAAAAATAAATAAATAAACAGGTTATTGTTTTCCTATCTTCCTTGTTAAAAAAAAAAACAAAAAAAAAAACAAAATTAAAATACCTCTTATCCATAAGAATGGATGGACTGACAGAATTGTGACCAAATTCCTAGCTGGGCATGTGAAATGTGCTTTGATAAAGTCACCTGCATTTACCAACAATAATTTGGCAAGCTCGGAAATTTAAAAAAACAATACGAGCTTCATTGCTGCTCCAGTTGGGTCCCAAGCTCTGTGCAAAAGTAACAATGTTCAGGTTTATTGCATACACTCTGAAACATGTGTTCCTTCTACAGATCCTGCAAGTTTCCCCAATGAGCATAGTCCATCCAAATGATGTTGCTAACTTTGGCCAACTCATTTCTTTCCAAGCCTCTATAACCTGAAGAGTGACCAGAAGCAATTACTCCCCATATGTGGGAACATTACCGACGAGGATTATTTCCTTCAGAATTGACTTCCATATATTCAGTGCCCAGAAAAAATAAAAAGCTTGTCACCTTTTATAGAGCAATGATTCAGTGGGAGTAAAACGCTAAACTTTTCTTACTGAACAATCAAGCTGCCTAAATTTTAAAAATGAACACTTCTTAATAGTTCTTAATAGATCTATTAAGAATGAACACTTGTAATAGATCCTAATGAAATGTATTGTGCAAAACAAATCACATGATACATAGTTATTCAGATAATAAAACAAGTTTGTTCAGCGAAGAACCCAGAGGAAAAGGTCATGAAATAATGTGAGTTTGATATACCTCAATCATCATTGCAAGTGTATTCTCTGCATAAATTCTCCCTTTCCTCCTCGAAGTATTCAACTTCTTGAATAATTGAGAGAATGAAGTCACAGTTGTACAACACAAACTTAGACCCTTCAGTCCAACTTGCCCATGCTGACCAGATATCAAAAATCTAATCCCATTTGCCAGCATTTGTTCCATATCCATCTAAACCCTTTCTACTGATTATCAGTTTATTTTACTTTATCAGCACTTGAAATACTGACATTTTTTTTCTCCCAACATTGGTTAAAGAAATCATAAGTTCATTTATCTAAGTTAATTTTGTAATCTTTCACAAAGAAACAAGTGAGAACAACATATAGCTGAGTGCAAAACAAAATACTGCAGCTGCGCGATATCTGGGAACACTCTAAAGCTGAGGCACTGATACTGCACAAGTTTGTCAGCACGGTTTCAATTACTGACAATAATTTAGTAATGTCTTAGCCTTCACATAGTTAAGGTAAATGTGAGATATCTGAATTTCATGAATTGGTTCCTATTGCACTTCGATCAACAAAAATTATTCTTGGTTTAATCTACTCAAAGGAGAAAGTGACGACCAAAGAAGCTGGACGTCAGAATCGAAAAGTGTCATGCTGGAAAAGCACAGCAAGTCAGGCAGCATCCGAGAAGCAGGAGAGTTGATGGTTCGAGCATAAGCCCTTTATCAGGAATCACAGGCTTCAGAAAAATAACTGGCATAAACTTATGCCAATACATATGTAGAAGGGTCAAAGCACGTTACTATCAGATTAGAGACTAATTTCAAATTTGGTACCATTGAGTGCAACATTTCAGGATGATATTTACATATGTACCTAAAAGAGAAGTTGTCTAAAATTACAAGCTCTAGAATGATTATAGAATTTAACATGGAAATAAAGCTGGTGAACAAGAATGGCAAAGTGAAGTCCCATCAGTATCGCCTTGGGCAGTGTCAAGTAAGAATTTGAGAGCAGAGTTGCCACTTTGGTGTAACCTGCAGTCTGGCCAAATTGCAGCAAACATCTGTTCAATTTTATCTGCAAACTATTGAATGCAAAATCCTCCTTGCACAATAATGAGGCAGCATTTTGGGATGTCATTTTTCAATTATATTATTTTCAAAGTTACTCACAATTAAGAGTGTTCACTTGGTGCTGTCTGCATAACACAGTACGAAAAGGAATTAACAGAAAAAAACATTATAACCCAAATTCAGAGTCACTAATTTATTGATATTGCATGGGTCCAGCATTGATAAGTAATCTATTTTTAAAAATAAATACAGATACATTTACTAATTACATTGGAGTACAGTCAAGTTTCTTACTGAACAGTGACAAGATTGTACAGAGTCCGCATGGATTTAAGAGAGGGGAATTATACTTGGCAAATCTACTGAAATATTCGACTCTGTAGATTCTTAAAGTAAGAAATTGCAGGACATTTAGGAAAGCTTATCATTAAACATGACAGACTGGGTTTTGTGAAAGAGAAACTATATTTGACAAATTTGCAACAGTTCATTGAGGAGATAACAAGAAGGGCTGATAAAGGGCAATCCAATGATGTTCTGTATTTGGATTTTAAAAATGCAAATGATAAGGTGCTACATAAAAGTTATTTGCACAATTTAGGAGCTCATGGTATCAGCGTAATGTATTAGCATGGATTGAGGATTGGTTAACCACACTGGCTGTTGGTGAGTCCTCACTTGCAGTGTTGTATACAATGTTAGCTCCCATATTTAATAAAGGATAAACTAACATCGGAAACCATTCAAAAAAGATTCACTTAGGTGCTTCGAGGACGAAAGGGTTGACCTATCAAGAATAGATAAGCAGGGGTGATCTTATGGAAACAAGATTCTGAGGAGCTTGACAGAGTAGATGTTGACTAGATCTTCGAGCACCAGTGAAGTCTCAAACCAGGGGACATTACATAAGGGAACATTCATTTTAGAAAAAGTAAAGAATTTTTTCTCTCAGTGAATGGGTAGAATTTTCTCACCCAAACAATTGTGAAAGTTAAATGTGGGAGGGGAAAGGTTGGGTTACTCTTCGGAGGGTTGTTCTGGCTTGTTGGGCTGAAGGGCCTGTTTCTACACAGTAGGGAATCTATGATTCTATCTCAAATTATTTTAAAAGAGGGCAGATAGATTTTTGAAATATTGAGCAGTTGAGGGCTATGCGGATCAAGCATAAAAGAGGTGTTGAGGTCTGGGTTGGCCCAGCCATGATCTGATAGAATGGGGGAACAAGCTGAAAGAGATGAATTGCCTACTCCTGCTCCGATTCCTGGAGGCTCCATTTTATGTTTTTTTTTGTTGTTTCCAAAGAAGAGCGTGATACAATGTGCTAAAGATCTCAGATGTTGTGAAAATGGGGTGTTTATGTACTGATTCAGATGGCATTGATTCATCAATCATAGCTATTCAGTCATGACGAGGAAGGCAATTCCCTCCATGAATAAAGGAAATCTACTGCAGAGCTCACACAAAGGGAATTCTGACCCTCAGTAAACTCTCCCATCACATTACCCAACATATCAGCTAAAGCAGGACACACTGCATGCTCTAGCCAATAAAGGGACCCCCGGGTGATTGATGTCAGCACCGGACCAATGAAAGGACGGTGGGCGGAGCTGGATGACCTAGCGGGATGTTGGTCCTCCAACCAATCAAAGTGAATGAAGGGCGGAGCTAAACTAAACCATGTGATCACCCTCGCGCGGGGCGTAGAGTAACTGTAATGAATGCTCGTGAAGTTATGGAGAGAAAGGATACGGTAAGGAAAGAAATAAACAGGGAAACGGGAGAAAAACTGTGTTGCTATGAGCGGAGAGGTTTTACAAACAAATTGTGCACGTCGGAAAACACAAATTTGAACGTCCCAGTCCCGTGTTTGCAGTAAATGGGGAATTGCCTCTGCGCGGCTGCAGGCCTGAGTGAGCGCCGCCATCTTTATTCGGGACTACGATTCACTGGACATGTGCACCGCCGCCATCTTTGTAGGGGGCAAAGTGCAGCCAGGCGCATGTGCAGCCTTTCTCCAGTTTAGAGTTATTGTGATCATCGCAGCCAATACAGCTCTGATTCACCTCTGGGCTCCCTCATCACCACTTTGTCAATATCTAGCTTCCTCAGTCTCGAACCATGGGTGTATTTTTGGTCTGTTTACTATGTATTATTACTTTTATAGACCGTTTGTAAATGAGTTTTTCACTGCGGCCCAGCCCCTGACCATGTGCTGCTCTATTATCAGATTATTTTTTTCTTGAATATTTTTGACAGTCAAGAATTCTTTTTTCCCAACAAGCAAGTGTATTTTCCTTCCATTTCTGACTATCAAATTCTGCACCATTTTCATTCCCTGTAATCCATTTTGCACTCCCTGAAACATCAACTGTGTTTCTCCTTCCACAGATACCAGTGATTAATGCCAAAGCCCTGTTGCTTGTGGAGAGGGCAATGTTTGACTTTCTTGTACAGCTGCAGTTTGAGTGGTGAAGGTGCTCCGACAATGTGGTTGGGTAAGTGGCATTGAGATTATTCATTCAGCCACAGTGATGGTTTGAAAATAATGTCCAAATCAACAATAGTTTGTATTTTTATTATCATGCTTATAATTTCACAAAAATACTATTGACAACTTTAGACATAAGGCCAGAAATGGAGATATTAGGTCAGATGACCAAATTGCCAAAAAGCAGGTTTTTAGGGATGTCTTAAAGGTGGAAAGCAGACCTGTGAGGTTTTGGCTGCGAATTTCAGACCATGCTGCTTCAGCAACTGTAGAAATAGCCACACAGGTGAAGTAATGAATTCACAAATATTTGGGAGTCTCGAAGAAAATGGGTTGTCGAGGTCTCAAAGTGTGTGTGGTGCAGGGAGCTAGGGATTATCACAGCCAGGAATTAAATCAAGTGTGAGAATTTTAAGTTGAGGGATATTGGCCAGGTGCTGGCAGGTGAGACTAGATTGGGTTGGGGTATCTGGTCGTCATGGACGAGTTGGACCGAAAGGTCTGTTTCCTTGCTGTACATCCCTATGGCTGTATGCTGTTGATTATAATTAGGAGCCTTTTGATGAATCAACAAGCAGAGATTTAGACTTTCTTGAGATTACAGGGAGGTTGAATGTGGGAAGCTGGCCCTGAGTGTGTTTGGAAAATGAAGTATGGAGATAACACAAGGTTGATGAAAGTATATGAGCTGAGGCAAGGGTGGAATCAGCTAGAAATAGTGGTGTTGGAGTGGGACTGAGTTATCACACTCACCTCACCTCTGGGATTCAGCTGGTTGTCAGGTTGTGAATCAGGGCGGTAACACAATCGGGAGCTGAGTGGCTCTGGTGGAGCCTGAAATAAGTGTCGCTCAGCTGGCTGTTGCTGAGCAGTTGCTGCTTGGTAGCCCTGTTAATGACATCTTCCATCACTTTACTGCTGATCGAGTGTGGACTGATGGAGGGAAATTTCCTGGGTTGGATTGCCCTGTGCTTTTGTGTTGAACATCCCTGGGCAATGTTCCACATTGTCGGTAGATGCCAGTGCTGGAGCGGTACTTGGCTCGGTGGGTGGCAAGTTCTGGAGCACAAACCATCAGTATTATTGCCAGAATATTGGCAGGGCCCGTAGACTTTGCACTACTTAACCATTTCTTGATGTTATTCAAACTTAATCGAACTGGCTTAAAACTCATCTGTGATGTTGGAAACCACTGGAGAAGGCTAAGATGGATCATCCCACTTTACACTTCTGGCTGCAGATTGCTGCAAATGCTGTCATCTGATCTGGTGCATGGATGTGTGAGGCCTCTCCATCAGTAAAGGTGGGGATATCTGTGATGCTTCCTCCAGTGAGTTGTTTAATTGTCCATCACCGTTCACAACTGGACGTGGCAGAACTGCAGAGTTCCGATCTGTTCCATTGGATGTTGGATCACTGAGCTCTGTTGCTTGCTGCTGATGCTGATTGATATGCAGGTAGTTCTGTTTGATAGCTTCACCAGGTTGGCACTTCATTTTTAGATCTGCCTGGTGCTGTTCATGGCATGCCCTCCTTTACTGTCCATTGTGATGGGTGAGAGCGGGATTTACAAACCCATGAGATTACAGATTGTGCTGGAGTACAGTTCTGCTGCTGTTGATGTCCCACAGTGCCTCAGAGATACCCAGTTTGAGATCCTACATCTCTTCGAAGTCTGTCCCCATTTAGAACGGTGATAGTGTCACTCAACACAATGGAGGTTTTTCTCAACTTTAAGGCAAGACTTTGTCTCCAAAAGGAATGTGTGATGGTCGCTCGTACTGATACTGTCATGGACAGATGTATCTGCAGCTGGTCAATTCATAACAATGAGATCAAGGATGTTTTACACTCTTGTTGGTTCCCTCACCACCCGCTGCAAACTCAGTTGAGCAGCTATATCCTTTAGGACCTGACCAGCTCAGTCAGTAATTCTGTTGCAGAGCTAGTCTCGATTGTGGACATTGAAATCCTGTACACGGAGTACGTTTGACACCATTTTACTCCCTCAGTGCTTCCTCCAAATGTTCAACATGAAGGAGAACTGATCCATCAGCCAAGGGAGAACGGTACGTGGTAATTGGCAGGAGCCATGAGACATCCTGGTCTCCGGAGTCAATGCTGTATACTCCTAGGGCAAATCCTCCCTGTCTGTACACCAAGGTGCCACCACCTCTGCCTGGTCTGTCCTGCCGGTGGGACAGGACATATCCAGAGATTTCACGAAGAAGTGAAGACTGCAGATGCTGGAGATCAGAGTCAAGAGTCTGGTGCTGGAAAAACCCCAGCAGGTCAGGGTTATGAAGGGCTGAGTCTCGAAACGTCAATTATCCTTCTCCTCGGATGCTGCCTGACCTTTTGTGCTTTTCCAGCACCACACTCTCGATATCGAGGGATGGTGATGGTGGTGTCTGGTCATTGTCTGTAAGGGATGATTCCGTGAGTATGACTAAGTCAGGCTGTTCCTTGACTAGTCTGTGAGACAGCTCTCGACATTTTGGAACCAAAAACCATATGTTAGTGAGGAAGACGTTGCACCATCGAGAGGGCTGATTCTGTGGTTGTAATTTCTGGTGCCTTGTTAGTTGCCAACTGGTCCATCCAGTTTCATTCCTGTGTTGAGACTTTGCAGTGATTAGTACAGTGAGTAGCTGGCTGGGCCGCTGTCAGGTTGGCAGGATTTTTTTCGCCATTGACAATGGTTCCATGGAGATCAGGAGATTCCTAACATTTTTTTTCTTGAATTCAGATTCCACCATCTGCCAAGACGGGATTCGAACCAGGACTTCAGTAGTTTGTTTTAATATTCAGGATAAAAGCTAAATACATCAGGTTTGTTCACTCGTTTTGAATATCACTAACCCTGGTTTTGTTTCTTTGTAAAACACTGTCCATCATCCTTTCTCCTCCATCCTCCCCTCCAACACCGAGTGAGGAGCACATGGAATTTCTCTGACACTAAGACTGAGATAATCTGATCTGCTGCTTCTCTCCCTCCCGCTAGCCCACTGAGCCAAACTGCCTCACGTGGTGTTCCTGGATTTTGTCCTAAACCTACATCTTTCTCCAGTCTCTTGTCAAGCCTTATCAGAGCTCACCTTGACCCTTTACCCAAACCTCGCTAAACTCACTTTCAAACTCTCTTTCCTCCACTGCCGCCTCATTACTCCCCTTCGCCAATTCATAGATATTGTTCCTTGTTCTGTCTGTTGGTCTTTTTTTGGTTATGTCCTTCTCTCCCATTCTGTGAAAAACTAATATTTGACCTCACCGTTGTTGGAAAATCCTGTTCCATCTCCACTCTCCCTTTCCTTTCTGTATTACTTGCATTTGGTGTCCCTCAACGATCTATCCTTGGTCTCTCCTCTATCTCACGTACATAGTGCCAGGAGGTGATATCATCCAAAAACACTGTGTTAGGTTTCACATGTACACTGACGATGCCCAGCTCTCCCTCCCCATCATCCCTCTCCATTACTCCACTGTTACTCTGTTACCAAACTGCTTATCACATAGCTGCAATTTCCTCCAATGAAACATTGTCACGGTTAAACCCATTGCCTTACCTTTACCTTTCTACTGAGCCCCTCCCTCCCACTGGGAACTCTCTGAGGCAGAATGACCCTCTTCACAATATTGCTGTTACATCTGACCCCAAGGTGACCTTCTGATCAGACATCCACACAATCCCAATCTCTTAAAACTTGCTTTTCTCCACCTCACCCCAGCTCCATTGCTACTGAAACCCCTTACCCGTGTCGGTGTCACAATATCTTGATGAATCCAAAACAGAACCCTTGATTCCGTGACTCAGAATCTGGTTTCAAACTCCCCTCTCAGTATTTACCCTCAGACACATCCTCTCAGTATTTATCCTGTCAAACCCCTTAAGAATCCCATCTGTCTCAATGAGATCACCTCTCTTTCTCCAAAATCCAGTGAGTAGAGTCCCAACCTTTTCAGCCTTTATTTAAAAGATAATCCCTCCAAACCAGGGATCATCTCATTGAATCTTCCCTGAAATGCCTCCAATAAAGTGACACATTTCCTGATCTAAAGGGACCAAAACTGCTCTTATTACTGCAGATATGGTGGTCTCACCAGCACTTCCACACGTTACTCTCAGGTATATACTCCAAACTCTAGTACTGAGAACCTTTGAAACAAAACGTTCCATTCCCCTTCCTGGTTCCATGTTGTAACTGTGTGGTAGCTTTCTGTGTTTTCTGAACAATTACTCCTGGTCCCTTTGTGGTGCAGCTTTCTATGGTTTCCACCATTTAAATAGTACTTTGTTCTTTTATTATCTCCTCCAAAATGAGCAACTTCCCATTTTCCCAAGTTACACACCATCTGGCAACTTGTTGCCCCCTTCTCCTGTACATCTCTCACTTTTCATAATCCTCTTAGACCTTTACAGTTATGCCTTTTCTAGGAGATATCCCCCCCCCCCCCTTCCCATTCTTCCAAACATTTACTGGGAGCACTGGGCAGTGGGAAGCAGACAGAGTTGCTATCTTTTTTGGGATACGCTTTGGAGTGTTTGGGAGGATCTTCCTACACATTGGTCAGGATGGAGACAACTTGCCCATCGTTAGGCATTAGCCTTTCACACCCATGTCTTATTGATGAGGCAGAGCGGCAGCACGGAATGAAAGAAAAGAAAGTAATTCTTGTTCCCCATATCTCACTGACGCTTGGATCATTTTCTCCAATGTGTCAAAGAACTGCTGTGTTCAGTCACATGAGATCTCAAGTTGGAATCTCCCAGAAACCCACAGATTTCCCCCTGAGTTGACTGCTGTTGACCTCAAGGGTAATATGTACAGTAATCCTGGGCCACGAGGAGGGGATGGTGTGAGTTTCTAACTTGAACTGATAGTGACAGATTTTATAAACTTGTATTACAGGATATTACAGGTGGACATTCAGATGGTAATCTCAGTAAATGTTCTGCTAAACTCTGATTGAATTACTCAGTATATCTCAGGACCTGGATATTCGCATTGCGTGTGAGTGAGTGTTGTGTTCCAGATCAATCCCATTTGCTGCTTAAAAATTCTCCTTTGAATCATCGCATTCACTCAAAAGGTCTCCCCAAACCTTCAATGTGTCATGTAATCCTTTTATGATGACCTGATGAGTGTAAGGTTTATTATTCGAATGTGTAATTTTTGTATAAGGATGTCTCAGAGAGGGAGCAGAATATTCTTAAAGGGGAGAATAACCATTTTGAGGGGAGGCTGTTGTTTATTGGTATTAATGATATCGGAAGAGAAGAGTTCATATTGTTGGATCATTGGAATCTCTTGTAGGGTAGAATTGACCTCCATCAGAAGGATGGATTGTACCTGCACTGGAAGGGAAGAGTTGCTAGTGCTATTCAGGAGGCATTAAACCAGTGAAGGAATGTGGGTAAACCCAGAGAGAGAGTGAGGGAAGAGCTAAGTCTGACACTGGTACAGTTCAGATGTCAAACAGTCAAGGAAGACAAGGGCAAGGCACAGAATGAGCAGTTACACTGCATTTATTTCAATGCGGGAGGCCCGATAGGTCGGGTAGAGGAGCTCAGGGTATGGTTTTGAATATCGCACTGGGATATTATAGCAATTACAGAGGCATGACATAATGATGGATAGGACCAGCAGCTTAATGTTCCAGTGTATAGATGCTACAGCAAAGATAGAAAGGGGGCAACAGAGCAAGGGGAGAGGTAATTTTGATTAGGGATAACATTACAGCTGGGCTTCAAGAGGGTATTCCTGTGAGTACATCCAAGCAGGCTATACAGGTGGTAATGAGAAATAAGGGATGATCTCCTTATTGGGATGGTACTATTGACCCCCCTTCCCCAATAGTCAGCAGGGAGTTGAGAAGCAAATTTACTAAGAGATCACTTCTCTGTAAGAATAGTATGGTTGTGTACAAGACTTGACCTTCTTTGTTATTCATTCACAGGATGAGGGTGTCACTGGCTGGGCTCAAAGGGCAGTAAAGGGTCAACCACATTGCTGTGGGTCTGGAGTCATATGTAGGCCAAACCAGGTAAGGATGGCAGATTCCTTCTCTGAAGGATATTAGCTAATCTCATGTTTTTTTTTTGCAGTAATCAACAATGGATTCATGGTCTTTAATAGATTCTTAATTCCAAATTTTTATTGAATTCACATTCCACTCTCTGCCGTGACGGGATCCAAACCCTGGGCCCCAGAACGTTTTCTGGGTGTCTGGATTATCCATCTAGTGATAATCTCACTAGGCCATTTGGCAGGGTGAGTGACTGAGGTATCCGTAGGGCAGCACATCAGCACCAAAGATCCCATGGTCTCTGTGGAAGATAGAAAGGGCTGGGGAGGGAGATATATCCCTGGTGGTGGGGTCTGACTGTAGGTAGCGGACATAGCAGAGGTTAATGGTGATTAGTAGGTGGCAGGTGAGGACCGGGGGATTATATTCTTATTGTGGTTGGAGGAGTGGGGGGAAGGCGGAGGTACAGGAAGTGGAGGATATGCGTTGGAGTGCATTGTTGATCAAGTGGGAGGGAAATCCGGTCCTTGAAAGAGGAAACCTTTCTGGGATGTCCTGGAGTGAAATTGCTTCTTCTGGGAGCAGATATGGCAGTGGCGGAGTAATTGGGCGGACAGAATCACGTTTTTACAGGAATATACTCGAGGGTAATCAGGAGAGCAAAACGGGGACTTGAAATATCTCTAGGAAATAGTTTAAGGAGAATCCAAAGAGATTCTACAATACATTAAGGATAAAATAATAACCGGACAGAGAATAGGACCCCTTAAAGATCAACAAGGCCATCTATGGAACAACAGGAGGTGGGAGAAATACTATGCTATTCTATTCTAGAGAGTTTGGAGAAATAAATAGTGATAACTTGAAAAGTGTCCATATTACAGAGGGGGAAGTACTGGATGTCTTAAACAGTAGTAAGGTTGATAAATCCCTGGGACCTGATCAGGTGTATCCCAGAAATTTGTGGAAAGCTAGGAAGGTGATGGCAGTGCCCCTCCCTGAGGTATTTATATCATTGTTTGTGACAGGTGAGATGCTGGAAGATGGGTGCCATTATTTAAAAAAGGTGGTAAGGAAAGGCCAGGGAACAAGAGAACAGTCCACCTAACGTCAGTGGTAGGTAAGTTGTTGGAAGGGATTCTGAGGGACAGGATTTACATGTATTTGGAAAGACGAGGATTGATTAGGGATAGTTAACATGGCTTTGTGTGTGGGAAATTCTCTCTCTCTAACTTGATTGAGTTTTTTTGAAGATGTGACAAAGATGATTGAAGGCAGACTGTGGACGTTGTCTATATGGACACTGAACGATGTTCCACAAAGCAGACTGGTTAGCAAGGTTAGATAACAACATGAAATGGCGGGAGAACTAGCCATTTGGATACAAAACTGGCTTGAAGGGAGGAGGCAGAGGGTGGTGATGGAGGGTTGCTTTGCGGACTGGAGGCCTGTGAGCAGCATTGTCCTGCAGAATGGATATTGGGTCCTGAAATAAATGACTTGGATGTGAATATGAGATATGGTCAGTGGGTTTACAGAAGACACCAAAATTGGAGGTGTAGTGGACAATGAAGAAGGTTAGTTCAGAATGCAACAGTATCTTGACCAGATGGGCCATTGGAGCGAGGAATGGCAGACTGGGTTCAATTTAGACAAATGTAAGCTGTTGGATTTTGGAAAGGCAAATCAGGGCAGGACTTGTACACTTAATGGTAAAGTCCTTGGGAATGTTGCTGGACATAGAGACCATGGAGTGCAGGTTCATTGTTCCTTGAAAGTAGAGTCGCAAGTAGGAAGACTAGTGAAGGTGGTGTTTGGTATGCTTATATTTATTGGTCAATGCACTGAGTACAGAAGCTGGGACGTCAAATTGTGGTTGGACAGGACATTGATTAAGCCGTTTCAGGAATTATGTTTTAAGTTCGAAATTCCCTGGTCTCGAAAGGATGTTGTGAATCTTGAAAGAGTTCAGACAAGATTAACAAAGACTTTGTTAAGGTTGGAGGATTTGGGCAACAGGGAGAGGCTGAATAGGCCAGGGTTAAATTCCCTGGAGAGTCAAAGACTGAGAGGTGACTTCATGGAGATTTGTAAAATCATGAAGGGCATGAATAAGGTGAGCAGCCGGTGTCTTTCTCCCCCAGGTTAGGTGGGTTTAAGATAAGATCACATGGGCTTATGTTGAGAGGGCAAAGATTAAAAACGGATCTAAGGGGCAAAGTTTTCAAGCTGTGTGTGGTGTATGTGTGGAATGAGCTGCCAGATGAAGTAGTGGAGGCTGATACAATTACAACATTTGAAAAACATCCGATTGGGTACATGAATAGGAAGAGTTTCCAATGATACGGACCTATAGCTGGCAAATGGGGCTCCATTTGTTGAGGATTCCTAGTTGGCATGGACAAACTTTTTGTTCAATGTGTGCAGGAGAGTTTCCTGACACAATATGTAGACAGGCCAACAAGAGGTGAGGCCATACTGGATTTGGTTCTGGGTAACGAACCAGGCCAGGTGTTAGAATTAGAGGTAGGTGAGCACTTTGGGGATAGTGACCATAATTCGGTGATTTTTACTCTCGTGATGGAGAGGGATAAGTGTGTACTACAGGGCAAGAGTTATAGCTGGGGTCAGGGAAATTATGATGCTGTGAGGCATGACTTAGGATGTGTGGCTTGGAAAAGTAGACTCCAAGGCAAGAGTGTAAATGATATGTGGAGCTTGTTCAAGGAGCAACTATTGAGTGTCCTTGATAATTATGTACCTGTCAGGCAGGGAGGAAAGGGTCGTGCGAGGGAGCCGTGGTTTAATAAGGAATTGGAATCCCTTGTTAAATGGAAGAGGGCGGCCTATCTCAAGATGAGACGTGAAGGTTCAATCGGGGCGATTGAGAGTTATAGGGTAGCCAGGAAGGACCTGAAGAGAGAGCTAAGAGCAGCAAGGAGGGGACATGAAAGGTCCTTAGTCGGTAGGATTAGGGAAAACCCTAAGGCTTTCTATAGGTATGTTAGGAATAAAAGAATGACTAGGGTAGGAATAGGTCCAGTCAAGGATAGTAGTGGGAAGTTGCGTGTGGAGGTGGAAGAGATTGGGGAGACACTGAATGAATACTTTTCTTCAGTATTTACTCAGGAACAGGGCATTGTCGTCGATCTGAATACTGAGTCACAAATAAGTAGAATGGATGGCTTTGAGGTATGTAGAGAAGAGGTGTTGGAAATCCTGGAAAAGGTGAAAATAGATAAGTCCCCTGGGCCTGATGGCATTTATCCTAGGATTCTATGGGAGGCAAGGGAGGAGATTGCAGAGCCATTGGCCTTGATTTTTATGTCCTCTTTGTCTACAGGAGTAGTGCCAGAAGACTGGAGGATAGCAAATGTGGTTCCCTTGTTCAAAAAGGGGAGTAGGGATAACCCTAGTAACTATAGGCCGGTGAGTCTCACTTCTGTTGTGGGCAAAGTCTTAGAGAGAATTGTAAGGGATAGGATTTATGCACATCTGGATAGGAATAATGTGATCAAGGATAGTCAGCATGGTTTTGTGAAGGGCAGGTCGTGCCTCACAAACCTTATTGAATTCTTTGAAAAGGTGACGAAGGAGGTTGATGAGGGGAAAGCGGTAGATGTGGTATATATGGATTTTAGTAAGGCGTTTGATAAGGTTCCCCATGGTAGGCTACTGCAGAAAATACGGAGATATGGCATTGAGGGTGAGTTGGAGGTTTGGATTAGGAATTGGCTGGATGGAAGAAGACAGAGGGTAGTAGTTGATGGCTAAGTTTCTTCATGGAGTGCCGTCACTAGCGGTGTTCCGCAAGGATCTGTTTTGGGACCATTGCTGTTTGTCATTTTTATAAATGACCTGGAAGAGGGGTTAGAAGGTTGGGTGAGTAAGTTTGCGGATGATACGAAAGTCGGAGGAGTTGTTGACAGTGAGGAAGGATGTGGCAGGTTACAGCAGGATATAGAGAAGCTGCAGAGCTGGGCAGAAAGGTGGCAAATGGAATTCAATGTAGCTAAGTGTGAGGTGATTCACTTTGGGAAGAATAACAAAAAGATGGGGTACTGGGCTAATGGTCGAATACTTGGTAGTGTGGATGAGCAGAGGGATCTTGGTGTCCATGTACACAGATCTCTGAAAGTTGCCACCCAGGTAAATAGTGCGGTGAGGAAGGCATATGGCGTACTGGCTTTTATTGGTAGAGGAATTGAGTTCCGGAGTACTGAGGTCATGATGCAGTTGTATAAGACTCTGGTGCGGCCGCATCTGGAATATTGTGTGCAGTTTTGGTCGCCATACTATAGGAAGGATGTGGAGGCACTGGAACGGGTGCAGAGGAGGTTTACCAGGATGTTGCCTGGTATGGAAGGAAGATCGTATGAGGAAAGACTGAGACACTTGGGGCTGTTTTCATTAGAGAAAAGAAGGTTTAGGGGTGACTTGATTGAGGTGTACAGATGATTAGGGGGTTAGATAGGGTTGACAGTGTGAACCTTTTCCCGCGTATGGAGTCGGGTATTACAAGGGGGCATAGCTTTAAATTAAGGGGGGGGTAGATATAGGACTGAAGTTAGCGGTAGGTTCTTCACTCAGCGAGTCGTAAGTTCATGGAATGCCCTGCCAGTAGCAGTGGTGGACTCTCCCTCTTTAAGGGCATTTAAGCGGGCATTGGATAGGTATATGGAGGATAGTGGGTTAGTATAGGTTAGGTGGGCTTGGATCGGCGCAACATCGAGGGCCAAAGGGCCTGTACTGCGCTATGTTCTATGCTCTAAATTGGACCAAAGGTCTATTTCTGTGCTGTACATCTCTATGACACTAATAAATGAAAATAAGATGTGTTCCTCTTTTGTGGAGAGCTAGCAGAAGCACAGATAATTGTCCTTGGAGCCGAGAAGGTTAAGCAGTGATTTTAACCAGGTGCAAATTTGTTTCTAGGATATCTAATCTGCAGAGACAGGGGAATTGTTAACAATGTCACAATTTTAATAACTATTTTCAGGTAATTGGCAAATAATGTGAATATGTGAATGTTATTTTATTCAGTAAGTTCTGAGTATCTGGAACAGTCTGAATTGCAGCTGGACACAGACTCAGCAGTTATTCATAAACAGACTTGGAATTTTACTTTTTAAGGGAAGATTTGGGGGGTTATGGGCAAATGGGAAGGGAATTGGGACAGATTTGTAGAATATCCAGAGGGAGAGAGTACTGCCCCAATGGGCTGAATAGCCCCAGACCCTGTGCTCTGTGATACTGCCCCATTGAGTGTGAATGTTGAAGCTCATCCCAGGGCAGAGAGAGGGAGGATCCCACCACTCACCTCACAATGGGCCCCGATGATTGATGTCAGCTAGGGCCAATAGGAGGCAGAGGGCAGTACTGGAGGACCAGGCCGTACCAGTTTGTCTTCCAACCAATCGGAGTGAATGAGGGCAACCTCAAGGCTGGAACTAAAGAAAGACACATATCGCAGAGATTTGAGAAACTGGAGGACATGAGATAGGGAGCGTTCTGTGGCTGGTGAGGAATTATATAAATAAGGAAGAGTTGTGAGGCTGGGTGAGGTGACAGTGATCAGGAGAGTTGAGGATGGAGGAATTTAGAGTTAGTGAGGATTAGAGTCATAATGTTATACAGCAAGGAAACAGGCCCTGTGGTCCAACCAGTCCATGCCAACCATAATTCCAAACTGAACTAATTGTACCTGCCTCCGCTTGGTCCACATCCATCCAAATATTTCCTATTTATGTACTGATCTGAATGTATTTTAAATATTGTAATTGTATTCACAGCTACCACTTCCTCTGGAAATTCATTCCACACGTATATATATTTTTTAAAACCCTAATGTCTTTTCTCAAACCTTTCTCATTTCTTCTCAAAATGAATGCACCCGAGTTTTGAATCCCCCTCTCCCCCGGCTATTCACCTTATCTACGCTCTTTCTGATTTTATAAACCTCTAATAAGGTCACCCCTCAACCTCGTGCACTGCAGTGGAAAAAATTCCCAGCCTATCCAGCCTCTCCTTAGAATACAATCCCTCCATTCATGGCAACATGCTGGTAAATCTCTTCTGAACCTGCTCCGATTTAATAATATCCTTCCTATAAAAGCACAACCAGAACTGGACAGAGTATTCCAGAAGAGGCCTCTCCAACATCCTGTACGTTCTCAACATAACGTCCCAACTCCTGTACTCAAAGGTCTGAACAATGAAGGTAAGTGTGCTAAGCACCTTAACCACCCTGTCTACATGTAACACAAACTTCCAAGACGTGAAGCCCTCTGTCTCTTCGTTCCCATATCACTACTCAAGGTCCTACTTTTATTGAGTGTAAGTCCTACCCTGGTTTGTTTTATCAAGATGTAATATTTAGCATTTATTCCAATCCAAAAAATTTTCAAGTATAAAGGCAGTAGGAGTATAATTAAGAGGGAAATCAGGAGGCAAAAAGGGGACGTGAGATAGCTTTGGCGAATAGGGTTAAGGATAATCCAAAGGGCTTTTATAAATACATTTAAGAACAAAAGGCTAACTAGGAGAAAATAGAGATCAGCAAGGCAGTCTTTGTGTGGGGCTTCAGGCGATGGGCGAGATAGGGAAACAAGTACTTTGCATTAGTGTTTACTGTGAAGAAGTACATGGGAGATATAAAATGTGGGGAAATAAATGGTGACATCTTGAAAAATGTCCATATTACAGAGGAGGAGGAGGTGCTCAATGATTGGCTAAGGAGCTGGTGCAGTGGAAAAAGGATTCACGTTTTTGCATCATTGTGATCTCCTCTGGAGTAGAGTTGACCTGCATAAGGAGGATGGATTGTACCTGATTTGGAATGTGTCTAATATCGAGGCAGGGAGATTTGTTAATGCTACTCAGGAGGGATTAAACCAGTGAGGGAGTGAGTGTGATTGCAAATAGATAGTGAGAAAAGAGGTATGTCTGAGGCTGGTACAGTTCTGAGGTCAAATAGTCAAGGCAGGCAAGGGCAAAGCAGAGAATGAGGTCAGACTGAGCAATTACACTGCATTTATTTCAATGCAAGAGGCCTGACAGGGAAGGCAGATGGGCTTAGGGTATGGTTTTGAACATGGCACTGGGATATCATGGGTATTACAGAAACGTGACTCAGGGATGGATAGGACTGGCAGCTTAATGTTTCAGAGTATAGATGCTATAGGAAGAATAGAAACAGGGCCAAGAGAGGAGGGAGAGTAGCATTTTTGATTAGGGATAGCATTATGTTTGTGCTTGGGGAGGATATTCATGGGAGTACGCCCAGTGAAGTTATTTGGGTGGAACTGGGAAATAAGAAAGGGATGATCACCTTATTGGGGTTGTCTGCGTGGATTTCATCCGGGTTCTCTGGTTTCCTCCCACAGTCCAAAGATGTGCAGGGTAGATTGGATTATCCAGGCTGAATTGCCCGTAGTGTTCAGGGATGTGTCGGTTGGGTGGCCCTGGAAAATGCAACGTTACAGGGGGAGGTTAGGAGGCTCTGAGCGTCAGTATCGATGTGATGGGCCGAATGGTCTCATTCCACACTGTTGGGATTCTGGGATTCTCTGATAATTCTACTAGTTTTAAAATAGTTACAGAAAATAATAGACCAGATTATCCAATTTCGAAACTTAACTTTTCAAAGGTCAATTTTGATGGCACAAGGCAAAAACTTTCATCTGACCCCTCAAACCTGCTCTGCCATTCAATAAGGTCAGGGTTGATCTTTTCATGGCCTCAGCTCCACATTCCTGCTCTCTCACCATAACCCTTAATTCCTTTCCTGTTCCTTAAAGGCAAATAAAGTTGATAGCTCAGCTGCTTCACTCAGCAGGGAATTCCACAGATTCACAACCCTTTAGCTGAAGAAGTTACTCCTGAACTCAGTCCTAAATCTGCTCCACCTTATTTTGATGCTATGTTCTCTAGTTTCACCCACCCCTGGTGAAAATAAACTCCCTGCTTCTATCTTACTTACTCCCTTCATAATTTTGTTTTTTTTACCCCATCCAACCTCCCATTCTTCTAAATTACAATGAGTATAGAACCAGTTTTCTCAATCTCTCCACATAGACCAACCCTCTCAACCCCAGGCCCAAACTAGTGACCCTCCTCTGCACCCCCTCCAGTGCTAGTACATCTTTGCTGAAGGAAGGAGACCAAACCTGTACCCAGTACTCCAGGTGTGGCCTCCCCAGCACTCTGTACAGCTGCAGCATAACCATCCCTCTAGCAATGAAGCTCAATATTCCGTTCACTGCCTTAATTACCTGCTGCACCTGCAAACCAACTTCCTGTGATTCATGCAGAAGGACACCCAGCTCCCTCTGTACAGCAGCATGCTGCAAGTTTTCACCATTTCATCATCCAGTTTGCTGTTAGTTCAACCAAAGTGGATGACCTCACATATCCCAACATTGAACTCCATCTGCCAGATCCTTACCCACTCACTCAACCGATCTGTATCCCTGTGCAGACTTACGGTGGCCTCTGCACACATTGCTCTACCTCATCTTTGTATCAAATCTGAACTCTGACACCGTACACTTGGTCCTCAACTCCAAAACATTTGTGTAAATTGTAAACAGTTGTAGTGCCAACACTAATCCAAACTCACATTTATCCCCATTCTTTACTTTTTGTTGGTTAACCGATCCTGTATCCCTGCTAATACATTACCCATAAAGCCGTGCAGCCTTTATCTTATACAGCAGCCTTTCATTGGGCAACTTGTCGATTACTTTCTGGAAATTCAGATACACCACATCCACTGGGTCCCCCTTGTCCAACGCATTTGTGATGTCCTCAAATAGTTCAAGTAAATGCGTTAAACATGAGCTGCCTTTCATGAATCCATGCTGTGTCTGCTCAATGGGATAGTTTCTACCCGGATAACTCGCTACTACTTCCTTGACAGGTTCAAGCATTTTCCCCACTACAGAAGTTAAACTAATGGGTGTTTTTTTTTAAAATAGTGGCATCACATTTGCAGCTTTCCAATCTGTCAGATACGTCCCAGAGTCCAGCAAATTTTAGCGAATTATCACGAACACATTTGCTATTTTCCCGGCCATCTCTTTTCGCCCCTGGGATGCATTCCATCACGGCCAGGCACCCCTTTTACCTTTAGGCTGTTACCTTTCCCAACACTTCCTCTTTCCTGAGAATGATTGATTCTCTTTCCACATCTGCCATTGCCTCCATAGGCCTGTAAAAATGAGACAATGAGAGTACACAGACAGTATGTTCCTGTTAAGGCCAAGGCTGGGAGGCGTAGAGAATGTTGCCTGTCGAGAGAAATTGAGGCTCTGGTCAAGAAAATGAAGGAGGGATATGGCAGGTACAGACAGCTGGGTTTGAGTGGATCCCTGGAGGAGTATAGAGACAGTAGGAGAATACTTGAGGGAAACCAGGAGGGCAAAAAGGGGACAAGCGATGGCTTTGGGAAATAGGTTTAAGGAGAATCCAAAGAGATTCTAGAAATACACTAAGGACAAAGAGTGACCAGGCAGAGAATAGGGACCCTCAAAGATCAACAAGACTGACTATGGAACCGCAGGAGGTTGGAAAGATTCTATATGAATATTACACATTGGTTTTTACTGAAAAACAATATGGAAGCTAGAGAATTTGCACAAATAAATAGTGATAACTTGGCAAGTGTCCATGTTACAGAGGAGGATACCCTGAATGTCTTAAAATGGATAAAGGTGGATAAATCCCTGGGACCTGATCAGATGTATCCCAGAAATTTGTGGGAAGCTAGGGAAGTGATTGTTGGGCCCCTCCCTGAGATATTTGTGTCATCAATAACCACAGGTGAGGTGCTGGAAGATGTGTGCCATTATTTGAGAAAGGTGGTAAGGAAAAGCCAGGGAACTATAGACCGGTGAGCCTGTAGTCAGTGGCAGGCAAGTTGTTGGAAGGGATTCTAAGGGACAGGATTTTCAAGTAATTGGAAAGGCAAATAATTGGAGAGAATCAGCATGGCTTTGTGCATGGACATCGTTAACTTGGACTTCAGGAAGACACAATGTTCCACATAACAACAGACTGGTTAGCAAGTTCAACATCATAGAATACGGGGAGAACTAGCTATTTGGATAAAATTCATCACAGAGACATACAGCACAGAAACAGACCCTTCGGTCCAACCCATCCATGCCAACCAGATATTCCAGCCCAATCTAGTCCCACCTGCCAGCACCTGGTCCATATCCCTCCAAATCTTTCCTATTCATATACCTATGAATGTTGCAATTGTACTCGCCTCCACCACTTCCTCTGGCCACTCATTCCACACACGGACCACCCTCTGTGTGTAAACGTTGCCCCTCAGGTCTCTTTTATATCTTTCCCCTCCCACCCTAAACCTATGCCCTCTAGTTCTGGAAGCCCGCACTCCAGTGGGGAGACCTTGTCTATTTATCTTATTTATCCTGTCCATGCCGCTCATGATTTTATGTTCCTCTGTGAGGTCACTCCTCAGCTTCCGACACTCCAGGGAAAACAGCCCCAGCCTATTCAACCTCCCCCTATCGTGATTTGTCTCCAGGATATTTAGTTGACAGAGAGGGAAAGTAGAAGGTTTGTCACAATTTTTAGTAACTACATTCATGTAACTGGCAAATAATGCAAGGTAAAAATGAGAAGATTATTTTACTGAGTCAGTTCTGAGCATCTGGAACAGTTGAACAACAGCTGAATGCAGATTCAACAGTTACTGTCAAAACAAATTTGGAATTCAACTTTTTAAGGAAAGATTTGGAGGGCTATGGACAGATGGGAGGGGAGTTGGGACAGATTTGCAGCATCTGCAGAGGGAGAGAGTACAGCCCAAATGGGCTGAATAGCCCCCAGCCCCTATACCCTGTGATAATGCCTCATTCACTGTGAATGATGAAGCTCATCCCACCGCAGAGCCATCGAGCCATAGAGATGTACTGCACAGAAACAGACCCTTCGGTCAAACTCGTCCATGCTGACCAGATGTCTTAACCTAATCAAGTCCTATTTGCCAGCACTTGGCATATATCCCTCTATACCCTTCCTATTCATATACCCATTCAGATGCGTTTCAGATGGTGTAATTGTACCAGGCTCCACCACTTGTCTTGACCGAAAATTCCATGCATGCAGCATCCTCTGATTGACAGAAGTTGCCCCTTAGGTCCCTTTTAAATATTTTCCCTGTCAACTTAAACCTATGCCCTCTCGTTCTGGACCTGTCTATTTATCCCATTCATGCCCCTCATGGTTTTATAAAACTCAATGAGGTCACCCTTCAGCCTCCAACACTTATGGGAGGATCCCACCAACTTGACACAATGGGGCCCAGGTGATTGACAGCAGCTGCAGACCAATAGGAGAGTTGGCGTGATCCTCCAGCCAATAGAAGTGAATGAGGGGTGTGGCCAGCAGGCCAACACGTGACCATGAGCTGTGCAGGCGCAGTGTCACTGTGAGGGGGGACTCAGTGAGTGTGATGGGAGTGGCATAGACTGGGAGAAAAATGGAGTTTGTGGGTACTGGGGCGGTTTATAAACACACGGTGTAGGCTGCTTGACATGAATTACAAGCTCCCGCTAAATAAAAACCAGAAAAAATTGTGGATGATGGAAATGATAAACAACAACCAGAAAGTGCTGGAAAAGCTCAGCAGGTCTGGCAGCATCTGTGAAGACAAATCAGAGTTAACATTTCTGAACCTGTGAACCTTCCTCAGAACTGATGTGACTGAGGAAAAAATGTTGGTTTATATGCAGAAGGTATAGGTTAAAGAGTAAATGATTGGGAATAGAGTCCAAAGAGAGAGATAGGAGAAATTGGACAAAGGAGTGTACATAGATCTGGCTGGGGGAGGGTGAATAGCTGTTTATGGGGACTGTTAGTGGCTAATCACAGATAGTGTGTAATAGCAGGCTATGTAATAACAAGGCCTGGTGTGTGGGGTAGGGGGCTAGGATGCTAGGACGTGGGAGAGTTCAGGATCTAAAATTATTGAATTTGATATTGAGGCCAAAGGGCTGAAGGGTCCCCGAGTGGATGATGAGGTTTTGTTCTTCCAGCTTCATTAACATGTGGCACTGGAAACACACAGCAGGTCAGGCAGCATCCAAGTAGCTGGAGAATCGACGTTTTAGGTATATGCCCTTCATCAGGAATGTGCGGTGTGGGAAAGAGTGCTGAGAGATAAATAGGAGGGGGTGTGTAGGGCTGGGGGGGAAGGGAGCTAGGAAAGCAATAGGTAGATGCAGATGAGAGGTAATGGTGAGAGGGTGGAGTGGATAATGGGGAAGGAAGATGGACAGGTGGGTCAGTTCAAGAGGCCAGTGCCGAGTTGGAGGGTTGGAGCGAGGATAAGGTGGGGTGAGGGGAGATGAGGAAACATTGATGCTGTGTGGTTGAAGGGTCCCAAGGCGGACGATGAGGTGTTATTCCTCCAAGCTTCGGGTGGCTTGATTTGGTGATGGAGGCAGCCCCGAACCTGCATGTCCTTGGCGGAGTGGGAGGGTCCGTTGAATGTGTCGGCCACAGGGCAGTGGGGTTGGTTGGTACATGTGTTCCAGAAATGTTCCCTGTAATATTCCGCAAGTTGGCATCCTGTCTCCCCACTGTAGAGGAGACCACATCGAGAGCAAAGGACTCAATAGGTGAGGTGTTTGAATGTAAGAACTATCTCTGCTGAATGTGGAAGGATCCTTTGGTGTCTTGGATGGAGGTGAGGCGAAGGTGTGGGCACAGGTTTTCCACCTCTTGCAATGGCGAGCGAAGGTGCCTGGGAGTGGAGGATGGGTTGGTGGGGAGCGTGGATCTAACAAGGAAGTCACCGAGGGAATGGTCTCTGAGGAATGCTGAAAGGGCTGGGGAGGGAAATATATCTCTGATGGGGTCTGATTGTAGGTGGTGGAAATGGTGGAGGATGATGTGTTGTACCTGGGTGGAATGTGAGGACTTGGGGGATTCTATCCTTGTTGCAGTTGAAGGAGTTGGGTTCAAGGGCGGAGGTGTGGGAAGTAGAGGAGATATGGTGGAGGGTATTGTTGACCACATGGGAGGGGAAATTGCTGTAATTGAAATACGGAGCCATTTGGTATGTTCTGGAGTGTTCTGCCAGTTTGTATCAAGCTTCACTGGAACATTGCAGTAAGCATGAGACAGGGATGTTGGCTAGGGAACAGGCTCGTGTGTTGAAGTGGCAGGCAACTGGAAGCTCAGGGTCTTTTTTGCGGCAGAACGTACATCAGCCACCATTTCCATCACATCCACTGAGATGCTGCCAGACACCGGTTCCTGTTCCCTCCATTAACAGCTATGCACTCTCCCAGCCAGATCGCTATCCAGTCCTTTTTCTTTCCAAATGTTCCTTCGGGCTCTGTCCCCACCTATTATTCACTCTTTAACCCCTATCTCCTTTGCCATTGCACTGGGAGCTAAATTGCTAGTTTTCAGAGACGTGTAGGTTAGGTGCAAGATAAATATTTGTCTTTACTGTTCATCCTGCACTGACTGTGAGTTTTGTTGTGTGAATTCATTTTATGGGATATTAATTGAGACTGGGATCTCAGAAACAGGTTTTTACAGTCAGCAGAGACATCAGGACCTGAATATAATTGGCATTTAACTGTGAAAACAGAAAGGTTTGTCTGTTCTGTCTGTGAGAAAATATCTTCAATACTTTTGTCAAGCAAAAATCAGAGAGATGGACAAATTTGTGGCTGGATCACCCTTTGGGTGTGTGCTCTGTTCTGGGCCCTGCAGCTGAGGAAGGAGATATTGCCCTGAGAGGGAGCACAGATTTTTTCCAAATTGCACCTCATCTCTTTGCAGGAACTGTCAGATTTAGTCCCCAATCACCCACTTCGTAATGTTAACCTGTAAACTCCTTATTTTCAGTTCTCTGCAAACTACCCACTAAAATTCCTTATGGACTCAAATTCCTTATGAACTAAAATTCCAGCATCTTTTCAGGTGGAATGTTCCAGATTCTGACAACTGAAAATGACAGGGCTGCACTGAGAGTGCTGCTTGGCTCAGTGAGTGTGTTTTGGAATTGGGTGAAAACAATGAGGTGAGACAGGGAGAAGGTGATGCTGAAACTCAGGTTTAGTTCAGGCCATTCAGAAATTCACATGGCCCCAATGGGAATAGCCAATTTTTATGAGATACCTGCTGAATATTTTGTAACAGATTTTAAAGTATAACATGTCAGCTTAAGTAAAGGTCGGGGATTTAGATTATAATGGACATGCTTGAAGTGAAGAAAGGTTGCTAGCTCATTTAAGTTCTCGCGATGGGAGAACTAGCTGAATCTAGAGAGACATTGTTACAGGAGACCTCAGATCCACGGTGTTCTCCTCTTGCACAATGTGGGAAATAAGGGATGCTTCCAGTGTCCCTGGCGACAATATGTGCAGGAAGTGTGCCCATCCCATCTGCAGTTACTGGGAAACTGCTTTTCAGATCTGAAGCTGAGAGTGGACTCACTGTGGAGCATCTGCAATACTGAGGATGTTATGGACAGCACGTTCAGTGAGTTAGGAAAGGGAATGGATGACTATCAGATCAAGTAAAAGGCTCAGGAAGGAAATGCAGGAGTTCCCAGTGATCATCCCGTTATCAAACAGATACTGTATCCCTCTTTGGATTCTGCACCGAACGGAGGAAAGAGAGTAACGGGGATTCAATAGTCAGGGGTACAGACAGGCACTTCTGTGGCCACAGACATGAATCCAGGATAGTATGTTACCTCCCTGGTGCCAGGATCCGCGATAGCATGGATAGGTTATTGGACATTGTGGAACTGGAGGGTAAACAGCCAGTGGTGGTGGAATCCTATGTGGTGGTGGAATCCTCTCACTATGCAGACCATGTATCATTTACATTCTCCACTGCTTCTCACTCATATCTGCTTCAAAAAGAGGGAATCACTGAGAAACACGGAATAAAATGGGGTCAGAGTCTCTGGTATAAAACTGTTGAACACAATGCCCCCATCTTCTCCATATTGGTCATCAAGCACACAGGCCCACTGCGATCATCTCATACCTTTTTGATATTAGAATAGATGATAGATGATTGGTTAATGTTTTGGGGAGGCAAATGAGCAGAGAGGTTTAGTAGGAAATTCTGGAGCTCAGGGTGCAGGAATCTGAGTTAAAAATGGGCTATCCTCAAGGCTGGAATTACAGAAAGGCACTTAGCAGAGAGATTTGTGGGGATCGAGATTACAGAGATAGGGAGGATTGTGTGATTGGAGGATGTTACAGAGATGCTTATGATAGCAGAGATAAGGAAGAGTTGTGAACCTTCATGAGGTGACAGTGATAGGGAGAGTTGTGAACACGAAGACACCGAGAGTTAAGAGTTTCAAAGTTATGTATCATGGAAATGGACCCTGTGGTCTAACCAATCCATGTCGACTATAATTCCACCTAAACTAATCACACCTGCCTCTGCTTGGCCTATATCCCTCCAAATATCTCCTATTTATGTACTTATCCAAATAATTTTTAAGTATTGTAATTGTATTCACAGCTACCACTTCCTCTGGAAGTTCAACCCATAAGTGCAAAAATAGAAAAACTCATGTCTTTTTAAAATCTTTGTCATCTCTTCTCAAAGTGTATGCACCGGTGTCTTGAATCCCCCTCCCATGCAGCCATTCATCTTATCTACATAGAACATAGAACATAGAAGAATACAGCGCAGTACAGGCCCTTCGGCCCTCGATGTTGCGCCGATCCAAGCCCACCTCACCAGCACTAGCCCACTATCCTCCATATGCCTATCCAATGCCCACTTAAATGCCCATAATGAGGGAGAGTCCACCACTGCTACTGGCAGGGCATTCCATGAACTCACGACTCGCTGAGTAAAGAACCTACCCCTAACATCTGTCCTATACCTACCCCCCTTAATTTAAAGCTATGCCCCCTTGTAATAGCTGACTCCATACCTGGAAAAAGATTCTCACTGTCGACCCTATCTAAACCCCTAATCATCTTATACACCTCTATCAAGTCACCCCTAAACCTTCTTTTCTCCAATGAAAACAACCCCAAGTGCCTCAGCCTTTCCTCATACAACCTTCCTACCATACCAGGCAACGTCCTGGTAAACCTCCTCTGCACTCGTTCCAGTGCCTCCACATCCTTCCTATAGTATGGCGACCAAAACGGCACACAATACTCCAGATGTGGCCGCACCAGAGTCTTATACAACTGCAACATGACCTCAGTACTCCGGAACTCTATTCCTCTACCAATAAAAGCCAGTACACCATATGCCTTCTTCACCGCACAATTTACCTGGGTGGCAACTTTCAAAGATTTGTGTACATGGACACCAAGATCCCTCTGCTCATCCACACTACCAAGTATCCGACCGTTAGCCCAGTACCCCATCTTTTTATTACTCTTACCAAAGTGAATCACCTCACACTTAGCTACATTGAACTCCATTTGCCACCTTTCTGCCCAGTTCTGCAGCTTATCTATATCCCGCTGTAACCTGCCACATCCTTCCTCACTGTCAACAACTCCTCCGACTTTCGTATCATCCGCAAACTTGCTCACCCAACCTTCTAACCCCTCCTCCAGGTCATTTATAAAAATGACAAACAGCAATGGTCCCAAAACAGATCCTTGCGGAACACTGCTAGTAACTGCACTCCAAGATGAACCTTTACCATCAACTACTACCCTCTGTCTTCTTCCAGCCAGCCAACTCCTAATCCAAACCTCCAACTCACCCTCAATGCCATACCTCCGTATTGTTTGCAGTAGTCTACCATGGGGAACCTTATCAAACGCCTTACTAAAATCCATATACACCACATCTACTGCTTTCCCCTCGTCCACCTCCTTAGTTACCTTCTCAAAGAATTCAATAAGGTTTGTGAGGCACGACCTGCCCTTCACAAAACCATGCTGACTATCCTTGATCACATTATTCCTATCCAGATGTTCATAAATCCTATCCCTTACAATTCTCTCTAAGATTTTGCCCACAACAGAAGTGAGACTCACCGGCCTATAGTTACTAGGGTTATCCCTACTCCCCTTTTTGAACAAGGGAACCACATTTGCTATCCTCCAATCTTCTGGCAATACTCCTGTAGACAACGAGGACATAAAAATCAAGGCCAATGGCTCTGCAATCTCCTCCCTTGCTTCCCAGAGAATCCTAGGATAAATGCCATCAGGCCCAGGGGACTTATCTATTTTCACCTTTTCCAGAATTTCCAACACCTCTTCTCTACATACCTCAAAGCCATCCATTCTACTTAATTGTGACTCAGTACTCACATTGACAACAATGTCCTGTTCCTGATTGAATACTGACGAAAAGTATTCATTCAGTGTCTCCCCAATCTCTTCAGCCTCCACACGCAACTTCCCACTACTATTCTTGACTGGACCTATTCCTACCCTAGTCATTCTTTTATTCCTAACATACCTATAGAAAGCCTTAGGGTTTTCCCTAATCCTACCGACTAAGGACCTTTCATGTCCCCTCCTTGCTGCTCTTAGCTCTCTCTTCAGGTCCTTCCTGGCTACCTTATAACTCTCAATCGCCCCAATTGAACCTTCACGCCTCATCTTTACATAGGCCGCCCTCTTCCATTTAACAAGGGATTCCAATTCCTTATTAAACCACGGCTCCCTCACACGACCCTTTCCTCCCTGCCTGACAGGTACATACTTATCAAGGACACTCAATAGTTGCTCCTTGAACAAGCTCCACATATCAATTACGCCCTTGCCTTGAAGCTTACTTTTCCAGGCCACACATCCTAAGTCATGCCTCACCGCATCATAATTTCCCTGCCCCCAGCTATAACTCTTGCCCTGTAGTACACACTTATCCCTCTCCATCACTAGAGTAAAGGTCACCGAATTGTGGTCACTGTCCCCAAAGTGCTCACCTACCTCTAATTCTAACACCTGGCCTGGTTCATTACCCAGAACCAAATCCAGTATGGCCTCACCTCTTGTTGGCTTATCTACATATTGTGTCAGGAAACCCTCCTGCACACATTGGACAAACACTGACCCATCTAAAGAATTTGAGCTATAGCTTTCCCAATTAATATCAGGAAAGTCCCCCATAACAACCACCCTATTACTTTCACTCTTCTCTTGAATCATCCTCGCAATCCTTTCTTCTACATTTCTAGGACTATTAGGAGGCCTGTAAAAAACTCCTAACAGGGTGAGTTCACCTTTCCTATTCCTAACCTCAGCCCAAACTACCTCAGATGGCGAGTCTTCATCCATCGTCCTTTCCACAGCTATAATACTATCTTTGACAAGCAATGCCACACCTCCCCCTCTTTTACCCCCACCTCTGACCCTACTAAAACATTTAAACCCTGGAACCTGCAACAGCCAATCCTGTCCCTGTTCTACCCATGTCTCCGTAATAGCCACAACATCGAAGTCCCAGGTACCAACCCACGCTGCAAGTTCACCTACCTTATTTCGTATACTTCTTGCATTGAAGTATACACACTTCAAGCCACTTTCCTGTTTACAGGCACCCTCCTTTGAAATTGATGCCATGTTCCTAACCTCCCTACACTCCAGGTCCTGCACCCTAAAGCTACAGTCTGGGTTGCCATGCCCCTGCAGAGTTAGTTTAACCCCCCCCCCCCCCAAGAGCACTAGCAAACCTCCCCCCAAGGATACTGGTGCCCCTCCGGTTCAGGTGTACACCATCCTGTTTATAGAGGTCCCACCGTCCCCAGAAAGAACCCCAGTTATCCAAATACCGGAATCCCTCCCTCCTGCACCATCCCTGTAGCCACGCATTTAACTGTTCTCTGTCCCTATTCCTCGACACTCTATCACGTGGCACGGGTAACAAACCAGAGACAACAACTCTGTTCGTTGTAACTCTGAGCTTCCAACCTAGCTCCCTGAAAGCCTGCCTAACATCCTCGGCACTCCTCCTACCTATGTAATTGGTGCCAATGTGGACTACGACTTCGGGCTGCTCCCCCTCCCCCTTAAGGACCCGGAAAACACGATCAGAGACATCACGTACCCTTGCACCTGGGAGGCAACATACCAAACGTGAGTCTCTCTCGTTCCCACAAAACCGCCTATCTGTGCCCCGAACTAGCGAGTCCCCAATTAGTACTGCTCTGCTCTTCTTCACCCTTCCCTTCTGAGTAACGGGGACAGGCTCCGTGCCAGAGGCCTGAGCCCCGCTACTTACCCCTGGTAAGTCATCCCCCCCCACAAGTATCCAAAACGGTATACTTGTTCTTGAGGGGAACGGCCGCAGGGGGTCCCTGCACTGGCTGCTTCCTCCCAGTCCCCCTCACTGTCACCCATCTGTCTGCAATCTTTGGAGTTACTACTTCCCTAAAGCTCCGATCTATGACCCCCTCTGCCTCCCGAATGATCCTAAGTTCATCCAACTCCAGCTCCAGTTCCCTAACACGGTCTTGGAGGAGCTGGAGATGGGTGCACTTCCGGCAAGTGTTTTCAGCAGGGATGTCCATGGCATCCCTCACCTCAAACATGTTGCAAGAGGAACATTGCACTGCCTTCACTTCCATCCCTCTGAAAGTAACCTTTTGTAAAAAAAAAACTAGGTCTAAAGAATACAGCAAGCAAAATGCAGCACTTACCTACTTACCACAACGGGTCTTATTATTTAGGTGAGAGGAGGAGGGCGGGTGGGAGACACTACCTCTGTAGTGCCTCGGGTTCTTCTCCTGCGCGCTTTTAAAGGGAAAGAAAACCTACCTGGCTGCCCCTCCGGTCTTTGTCACTTCCCCCTGCTGCTCCCGCTCTTTCTGTAAAGAGAGAAAAAAACACCGCTGTCCGCTACCGGTAAGTAATTTTAAAACAAACTGTCTTACCTTAGCTGCTGCTCACACTCCATGATTTTATAAACCTCTAATAAAGGCCACCCCTCAACCTCCTGCTCTCCAGTGACAGACATCCCAGCCTATCCATCCTCTCCTTCTAAAACAATCCCTCCGTTCATGGCAACATCCTGGGAAACATCTTCTGAACTTTCTCCAATTTAATGACATCCTTCCTCTAACAGGGGGACCAGAACTGAACACAGTGAAGAGGCCTCACCAACATCATGTATAACCTCATGACAATGTCCCAACTCCTATACCTAAAGGTCTGAGCAATGAAGGTAAGCGTGCTAAACACCCACTTAACCACCCTGTCTACATGTGACACAAACTGCAAAGACCTGAACTCCTCGGTCTCTTTGTTCCACATCACTACTCAAGGCCTTACTTTTAATTAGTGTAATTAATTAATGAGGCGAAAGGAGATGTTTGTTTTATTAAAATATAATATCTTACATTTATTCAAATTAAATTCCATCTGCCACAATTCAGCCCATTCACCCAATTGATCAGGATCCCTCTGTATTCGTGGATAACCTTTTGTTACTGTCTACCTTAACAGTTTTTGATGTCACCCACAAACAAACCATGCTTTGTATATTCTAATTCAAACCATCTACACACATGACAAACAAAAATGGACCCAGCACCGATTCCTGGAGAACACTGCTGGTCACGGGCCTCCAGTGTGAAAAACAACCCTCCACTATTACTGTCTCCTATTGTTAAGCTAATTTTGTATCCAGTTGGCAAGCTCTTGCTGAATCCCATGGGCTCGAACTTTACAACTTCGTCTCCCCTGCACAACCTTTTTAAAGGCTTTACTAAAGTCCAAATAAACAATGTCTGCCACTCTGCCCTCATCGATCTTCTTGGTGACGACCTTAAAAATCTCAATCAAGTCTGTGAGACACCCTGTTAAGTAACCATGTTGAGTGTCCCTAATCATTCCTTAACTCTCCAAATACATGCAAATCCTATCCTTCTGAATCGCCTCCAACGGCTTACCCACCACTGAGGTCTACAGTTCCTAGTCACCATCCCTCTGTCCCCCATCCCTCTGTCCCCCCTCCCTCTGTCCCCCCTCCCTCTGTCCCCCCTCCCTCTGTCCCCCCTCCCTCTGTCCCCCCTTTCCTCTGCCCCCCCTTCCCTCTGCCCCCCCTTCTCTCTGCCCCCCTCTCTCTCTGTGTCCCCCTCTCTCTCTGCGTCCCCCCCTCTCTGTGTCCCCTCTCTCTCTCTGTGTCCCCCTCTCTCTCTCTGTGTCCCCCTCTCTCTCTCTGTGTCCCCCTCTCTCTCTCTGTGTCCCCCTCTCTCACTCTGTGTCCCCCTCTCTCTCTCTGTGTCCCCCTCTCTCTCTCTGTGTCCCCCTCTCTCTCTCTGTGTCCCCCACTCCCTCTGTGCCCCCTCCGTCTCCCGCTCTCTCTGTCCCCATCTCTTACTGTCCCCCCTCTCCCTCCACTCTCTGTCCTCTCCCCCTCTGTATCGCACGACCTCACCTGTTCCCCGCTCTCCGTCCCCCCGCTCTCCGTCCCCCCGCTCTCCGTCCCCCCGCTCTCCGTCCCCCCGCTCTCCGTCCCCCCGCTCTCCGTCCCCCCGCTCTCCGTCCCCCCCCCGCTCTCCGTCCCCCCGCTCTCCGTCCCCCCGCTCTCCGTCCCCCCGCTCTCCGTCCCCCCGCTCTCCGTCCCCCCTCTCTCTGCCCCCCCCAGTCACCATCTCTCTGTCCCCCCCTCTGCCCCCACTCTCTGCCCCCACTCTCTGCCCCCCCTCTCTCTGCCCCCCCTCTCTGTGGCCCCCCCTCTCTGTGGCCCCCCCTCTCTGTGGCCCCCCTCTCTGTGGCCCCCCCTCTCTGTGGCCCCCCCTCTCTGTGGCCCCCCCTCTCTGTGCGCCCCCTCTCTGTGCGCCCCCTCTCTGTGCGCCCCCTCTCTGTGCGCCCCCTCTCTGCCCCCGCCACTCTCTGCCCCCCCGCCACTCTCTGCCCCCCCGCCACTCTCTGCCCCCCCGCCACTCTCTGCCCCCCCGCCACTCTCTGCCCCCCCGCCGCTCTCTGCCCCCCCGCCGCTCTCTGCCCCCCCGCCGCTCTCTCTGCCCCCCGCCGCTCTCTCTGCCCCCCCGCCCTCTCTCTGTCCCGCTTTCTCTCTGTCCCGCTCTCTCTCTGTCCCACTCTCTCTCTGTCCCGCTCTCTCTCTGTCCCGCTCTCTCTCTGTCCCGCTCTCTCTCTGTCCCGCTCTCTCTCTGTCCCGCTCTCTCTCTGACCCCCTCTCTCTCTGTCCCGCTCTCTGACCCCCTCTCTGTCACCCTTTCTCTCTGCCCGCACTCTCTCTGCCCCCTTCTCCGCCCCCCCCACTCTCTCTCCCCCACTCTGTACCCCTCTCTCTGTCCCCCCCTCTCTGTCACCGTCTTTCTATCCCCCCTTCTCTCTGTTCCCCCCTCTCTCTGTTTCCCCCCTCTCTCTGTCCCCCCCTCTCTGTCACCGTCTTTCTATCCCCCCTTCTCTCTGTTCCCCCCTCTCTCTGTCCCCCCCTCTCTCTGTCCCCCCCTCTCTCTGTCCCCCCCTCTCTCTGTCCCCCCCTCTCTGTCACCGTCTTTCTATCCCCCCTTCTCTCTGTTCCCCCCTCTCTCTGTTTCCCCCCTCTCTCTGTCCCCCCCTCTCTGTCACCGTCTTTCTATCCCCCTTCTCTCTGTCCCCCCCTCTCTCTGTCCCCCCCTCTCTCTGTCCCCCCCTCTCTCTGTCGCCCCCCTCTCTGTCGCCCCCTCTCTCTGTCGCCCCCTCTCTCTGTCGCCCCCTCTCTCTGTCGCCCCCTCTCTCTGTCGCCCGCTCTCTCTGTCGCCCGCTCTCTCTGTCGCCCGCTCTCTCTGTCGCCCGCGCTCTCTGTCGCCCGCGCTCTCTGTCGCCCGCGCTCTCTCTGACCCCCCCGCTCTCTCTGACCCCCCCGCTCTCTCTGACCCCCCCCCGCTCTCTCTGACCCCCCCCGCTCTCTCTGACCCCCCCCGCTCTCTCTGACCCCCCCCGCTCTCTCTGACCCCCCCCGCTCTCTCTGACCCCCCCCTCTCTCCCTGTCCCCCCCCTCTCTCCCTGTCCCCCCCCTCTCTCCCTGTCCCCCCCCTCTCTCCCTGACCCCCCTCTATCTCCCCCAATCTCGGTGTCCCTCTCTCTGTCCCCCTCTCTCTGACACCCTCTATCTCCCCCACTCTCTGTGCCCCTCTCTCTGTCGCCGTTTCTATCTCCCCCCTCTCTCTGTCCACCCTCTCTCTGTCCACCCTCTCTCTGTCCACCCTCTCTCTGTCCACCCTCTCTCTGTCCACCCTCTCTCTGTCCCCCTCTCTCATTATGTCCTCCCCTATTTCTCTCTCTCCCTCCCTCACCTTATCTCTCCCTTCGCTCTCTCTCTCTCCCTCTGTCTCTCCCTGCTCCTTCGCTCTCTCTCCATCTTCTCTCACTCTCGATCCCCCTCCCTCGGTGTCTCTCTCTCTCCCCACCTCCCTCCATTTCTCTCTGACTCAATCTCTCTCCCTCCTGTCCTGCCCTTCTTCTCTCTCTGACACCCTCTGTCTCCCTGGTCCTTCCCTCTCCCTCTGACCTAGAGACTGGGGGTTGGTGATGAGGCTGCGTGTGGGGGGTGGGGGTGAGATGATTGAGAGATGTGGGAGGTGGGGAAAATGGGGTAGAGACGACATTGCGGGAGGGAGACAGAGACGGCAGGAGAGAGAGAGTGAGGGTGAGGGGGAGAGAGAAGAATGGAGGCAGGTGGAGAAACTCATGTTGGGGGTGTGTGAGAGAGAGAGAGGGAGAGTGAGGCAGAAAGAATAGTGGAGGCAGGTGGAGAATCCGGGGTTGGGGGCGGTGTCTGAGAGGGGACCAGAGAGTGTGAAAGGGAGAGGAGGTGAGAGAGAGACACAGTGTGCAGAAAGAGAGGGAGAGAATTGAGGAGGAAGAGTGGGGGAGAGGAAATGGGGAGGCCAGGTTGGAGTGGGGGGTGGGGTCAGAGGGAGTTAAACCCAGCTCCTGAGCTCAGGGCCCGGTGCCCTCCCCTTCCCTGAGGACCAGGACTTGGGGCTGAGTCTGTCTCTCTCCAGCTCAGCTTCTCCAACACAAAGACACACAACAACATCGCTCACTCTGCTGCTCGGCACGCTTTAATGAACATTTTTATTGTTTACAAATGGAAGTGATGGATACAGTCAGTGGGATGGTGCCTTTTCTCACTGGTCCCTGAGTTGTGAGAAACATTGACATGTTTCCCTGTAACCCCCCTGTGGGATAAGGATGGACAACCCAGCGCTACCCTCAGTCTGTTACCATAGCGACAGGCTGCTCCATCGCTGAAACACTGAACTGAAATGAGAAAATCCCGGATGGATTGATTAATGAGGGAATTTGATGGATGGATGGATCTGGGTGAAGGGATAATTCAGCACATTCTTCAGCTGCTGCCTGAACTTAGTCTGGGTCACGGCATAAATCGCGGTGTTTGTGCAGCAACTGAGGAGCTGCAGCATGAAGCCCAATTCCTGCACAAAGGGATGGAGATACACAGGGGTGTCCACAATCCACAACATCCGGTTCCATATAGAATACAGCATGAACGTTGACCATAACAGGATGAAATTGGCCGAGATGACAAACAGTAAAAAGATGGATTTTTTTCGGTTTCTCATTTCAGTGTCAGACTGAGTGTCCCCATTGGTGTGAGCGCGGAGTCTCCTGCGGGCTCTGCTGGTCACTACAATGTGTCTGACGGTGAGAACATTGAGCAGCAGAATCAGGAGAAATGGGACACACGGGGTTAGAATGTGGTGGAGGAACTCGATTGTGACCCAGACACTGGAGTAACGAATAGCGGCTGTTCCAACACAAAACCAGGGGGGGTTCTGCAGCCGATACTGAGCCGAGAGAATAAAATACCAGAACATGTTCTTTAAACAGCTCAGCACAGTCACTGCTCCCAGAACCACAGCCGCCGTTTTCTCACTGCAATATTTACTTTTCAGCTTCTGGCAACAAATGGCCACAAACCGATCAAAGGTGAAAGTGACGGTGAACCAGACAGAGCAGTCAGTGGCTGCATAAACCAGGACGGCGTGGATATTACACACGGGGACGGAGACCCTCAGGAAATAAAACTGTTCATCATAAACAATGGGAATGTGTCTCAGTATCAGGTCGAGGATAATGACCAGGAGATCCGCCGCTGCCATGGCCCCCAGGTAACGTCTGACACATGGAGACAATCCACAATCTTTATAAAGCAGGACGTAGATGGTCACTACGTTAACTGTGAGGAAGGGAAACAAACCCATTATCCATCAGCCTGGAGGCAAAGGGACCCGTTTGATTGGGGATCCAGTGAGATTTTCAAATATGTCACTGTTTTCAGAGATTTATTAAAATATATGGAGCTGAAATGGGAAGTTCAGAATTACTGACAGAAATGTGTCATAAACCGCAAGAAACCCTCCCTCCCCAAACACACAGAGACACATCCATAAGCACAGATGGTTTCCAAAACATTCCCACACATGCGATTAGTCGAGGGCAGACACAGGTCACTTTTTCCTAGATCCTAATACGGAAGTTAGAAATGCTCCTGTCCTGAAGGATTCTTTCCCAGTTTCCTGAAGACAAACGGAATTTGGAAATTTCTGTACTTTAGTCTAAATTGTGGTCGGTCCTGTGAGGTGAAGAAATGTAAACACAGGGAAAACGTATTCACCCCTTTAACTGCCTGAGGGGACTTTGGAACAGTGTCTCCTTCTCCCTGGAACAGGATCTCTTCCCTCGGGATCTTATCGTTTGTTCAATTCACTGACGTCCGGCCGTTCACAAACAGTGTCAGGGACAGAACGTTCCGGGGAATGTCAGGGACAGAACATTCTGGGGAATGTCAGTTATTAAATTTTGGGGACAGAATGATCCGGGGAACGTCAGTTCTAGAATGTTGGGTAGAGAATGTTCCGCTGCATCCCAGGAGCAGGAGAATCGATGTTTCGGGCATAAGCCCTTCTTCAGGGATCAAGAAGAGCTTATGCCCAAAACGTCGATTCTCCTGCTCCTGGGATGCTGCCTGACCTGCTGCGCTTTCCACCAACACATTTTCAGGTCTGATCTCCAGCATCTGCAGTCCTCACTTTCTCCTAGAGAATGTTCCGGGCAATATCGGTTATTGAATGTTGGGTACAGAACTTTCCGGGGAATGTGAGATACAGAATGTTCGGGACAATATGTTCTGGGGAACTCCTTGACCTGTCCATCACGTTTCCTACCATGTCCACTTCTCTCTCCTCTCTGATGTATCACGTCTCTCCCACCCCCACCGATCACATTTCCAGCTTCCGTTAGCCTCCAGCCCAAGCTCCAGTCCCAGCTCCATCACCAGTCTCAGTCCCAAAAACAGCCCCCTCCAATTTATTGCTCAGTTCCCCGGCCTGCAAGCCTCATTCCTGATGAAGAGCTTATGCCCGAACCGTCAGTTCCCCTGATCCTCAGATGCTGCCTGACTAGCTGTGCTTTTCCAGCACCACACTCCTTGTCAGGAAACTATCTGACACCGTCATATACATAGGATCAGGCCTAATGGGTGATGCTTCATGAAGCCCAATAAACATCCCTGGGTATATACTGTCCTATCGGTAGGACCGAAACACCAGTTGTGGGGGCACCGTGGGATACATTCAAGGAAGACGTTGCCTTGCAATTCTCCAAAATTGATTCCAGAACCCGCGGACTCTCATGGTAACAGGTCACAGTTGGTCAAGGTAATCAGCTGATGATGGACATCTCCTGCTCCTCACCCCATCCCTCGATGATAACTCAGTTCCCCTCGACGTTAAAACCAAATCAGAGGAAGTACTGAGGGTGACAAAGACACAGAACGTCCTTTGTGTGTGGGGCTTCAATGCCCATTACCAAGTGTGCTCCCAAAAGGACCACCATTGACTGAGCAGGGAGAGAGCTCACATACACAGCAGCCAGACTGGGGGAAGCGACGGGGAAACCAACAAGAGTGAAACATTCTCACCAAATCCTTTGTCCCAGATGGATCTTTCCATAACAGTACCTGTCGGAACAGACATCACACACTCCTGGTGGAGGGAAAGTCTCAGCCTCATATTTAAGATCCTGCCCATTATGTTCTGTGGCACTCCTTCCTGTGAAGTCGGACATATTTTTAAAGGACCGAGAAAATGGAAACTGGGCATCCATGAGGCACTGTTGGCAAGCGGCAGCTGCAAGAGCAATGGCCTACACGCTATCATAAAGTCAGAAGTGGGTTGCTCACTGATAGATCCAAAGCAACATTCACAACTGCACCTATACTGAAGCAGGTTATTCAGCCCATCAAGAGTTTTAACCAGGCACAGAGTGAGGCCATTCAGCCATTGAATGCTGTTGCTCAGCAATTGGAGCAGATCTTATAATCTCTCATACCGGTTACACAGGAAATGGAAGGGAACATTCAGTCTTTCAAAGCTGATACATGCGAATATGGGGAGAATTTGTTACTGAGCCAGGAGAGAGATAAATGACGGAGAAATGAGTCTCTGTCCGTTTAACACAAATTAACGACAGTAGTGACACAATGACCAGTGCTGAGACCCAACCATTCGCAAACTATATTAACGGTTTCCAGAAATGGAAAAAATGCGATCCAACTAAATTTAAACTGACACTAATATAGACAGGAACTGAAAATATCAAGGGGAGCTAGAGAATCTGTAAATGGATAATCAATGGTCAGCAACTTGGTAGATCTAATGTAACGTGGGTAACTGTGAAACTATGATTGTTTTTTCAGGAAAAATAAAAGGTTGTGTATGACATAAATGGAGAGGGAATTCATTACTTAATGAAACATTGAATACTGACCAGTTCAGATACGGGAAATGTTTTTTCAATTTCCCTGATGGTGCCAGGGGCCCCCTTGCTCTCTGTACACGTGGGATATTTTGATGTGGTTCCTTCGTAGTGGGGAGTGGTGAGGGCGAGGGTGCTTTGAGCCATGTATCAAGGGAGGACCTTTATTCCAGAGGTCATCCTTTCTTTCTTCGTGGAGACCCGAGGGTGATGGGAATGGCTGACTGCTTCTGAATGAAGGAGCAGTGGCTGCTGCTAGGTCGGTGTGTATTCACCAACATTATGTGCTGTGCATGTGCACACTGTGACACTAATGGAGTGAGAGACGGAGGGTCCAATCACAAGAATGGGAACAAAGGTTATTGGCAGATCAGCTGAAAAGTTAGATATACCACATTCTCAATGCACTTCACAGAACCAGCTCAGACACCATAAACCCAGAGGAGATATCTGTTCATCGTGGAACACTGTGTAGTCCAGGCTCAGGTACTGCTCAGGGCAACCCAGCAATCTGCCCAGAGTGGAACACTGTGCAGATTCGTCCATTGCACTGGCCAATACAATGGACAATCTGTCCAGAGTGCAACACTGCGCAGATCAAACCAGGGTATTGACCTATAAACCCGGATTAGATATATATCCAGCACCGGGAGCTATGCAGACCAAAGCAGTGAATTGATCTGTATATCCGGACTAGATAGATGTCTAGAACGCAGAGCTATGCAGACCACAGCTGTGCATTGATCTATAAACTCGGACGAGATATCTGTCCATCACGGGGAGTTGTGCAGACCACAGCAGTGCATTGAGCTATAAACTCGGATTAGATATTTTAGCAACACGGGGAGTTGTGCAGACCACAGCAGTGCATTGAGCAATAAACTCGGGCTAGATTTCTTACCAACACGGGGAGCTGTGCAGACCACAGCAGTGTTTTGATCTATAAATAAGAATTAGATATCTGTCCAACACGAGGAGCTATGCCGACGACAGTTTTGTACTGATGTATAAACCTGGACTAGATAACTAACATCACGGGGAGCTGTGCAGACCACAGCAGTGGATTGGTCTATAATCCCAGACTAGATACCTGTCCAGCACAGGGACCTATGCAGACCATAGCAATGCATTGATCTATAAACGCAGACGAGATAACTATCCATCACGGGGAGCTGTGCAGACCACAGCTATGCATTGATCCATTAATCTGGATGAGATGTTTATTCTGCACGGGGAACTCTGCAGACCACAGCAGTGCATTGTTGTATAAACACAGTTGAGATATCTGCCTTGCACGGGGAGCTGTGCAGACCACAACAGTGTATTGATCTGCAAACCCAGACTAGATATCTGTCCAACACGGGGAACTGTGCAGACCACAGCAGTGCATTGATCTATAAACCCGGATTAGATATCTGTCCAGCACCAGAACCTGTGCAGACCACAGCAGTGCATTGATCTCTCAACCCAGACTAGACATCTATCCAGCACCAGGATCTATGCAGACCACAGCAGTGCATTGATATATAAACAGACTAGATATGTGTCCATCACCGGGATCTATGCAGATCACAGTAGTGCATTGATGTATAAACCCGGACTAGATATCTATCCAGCACCTGGAGCTCTGCAGGCCACAACAGTGCATTGATCTATATACCCGATCCAGATATTTGTCCAGCACGGGGAGCGTTGCAGAGCGCTGCAGTGCATTGATTAATAACTCCAGACTAGATATCTGTCCAGCACGGGGAGCTATTTTTACCACAGCAGTGGATTGATCTTTTAGCTCGGACTAATATCTGTCCAGCATCGGGAGCTGTGCAGTCCGCAGCAGTGCAATTGAGCTTTAAACCCGGAATAGATATCTGTCCAACATGGGGAGCTGTGCAGACCACAGCAGTGCATGATTTATAACCGCTGACTTGATATTTATCCAGTAGCGGGAGTTGTGCAGACCACAGCTATGCATTGATTCATAAGACTCAATCAGATAGTCTGACCAGCACAGTGAGCTATGCAGTGATCATCTATGAATTAATCTGTAAACCTGGAACTGTAAATCTGTCGAGCTGTGTACACCACCCCAGTTCATTGCTCACCAACACAGTGTTAGATCACTGCCCAGCGTGGGGAAATTTGCAGCCCATAATGGAAGTGATAAGATGTGCAGCTTCCATCCACTTATATCTCCATTGGGCCATAAGAAGGGGTGCTGTGGGTGTGAAAGTCACTGCAAGAGAGAAATGGCGGAGGAATCAGTTTAAATTTTGCAAAATTGGTGGGGTATGGTGTTTAGATAGAGAGGGGTAGATCGAAAGACTTGTCATGTGTCAGAATGTTGAAATGAAGGTACTTCAATTGCATCATGCAGCATTCAGAAGCTGGTCGGTTTTGGGTGTACATTGGTGATGCAGCTTTCAAACAATGATTTATCTCAGTGTCATTTTCATTGAGTGTGACAGAGAGATTGTCTGCACGAGGCCGAGCTAGTTTCCTGGGGCAATCTTATTCATTAACTACCCCCCTTACCCCATGGCGTCCCTCTCATTCAATACCAGCCCAATTCTCACCCCCCGCCCCCATCAGGGCGAGAGGAACTCACCATCGCCCCTGGATATTCCTGATCCCTGTAACTGGCGCCATTTTTAAAAGGCTACTGGGCACACGGTTAGGCTTTCTCTGTTTGGAGCTGCCCTGCACAGTTTACCCCTAGCATGGCAGATAAGGGGCAATTACACCACAGTTTGTCGACAGGGGCACGGAGGTCCTGATTGATGGGGTAGTACCGAGAGGGACCATTCGCTTTCCTGAGGGGGCCACACCACCAGACAAGTGAACATAGTCTGAGCTCACCAACAAGCTCTTTGCAGTATCTGCAGATTGAAGAAATATCCAGCAATGCAGGACAAGCATTAATAACCTTCCGCACTCCGTCAGGATAAGGCTCACCGTATCCTCTCTGCTCCCTCGCACTCACTGTATATCTGTTACAGCACCGACCCCGAACAAGGCTCATGCTCTAGCACTGTCACTACTGCATGCAGCATCTTCCCCCCTCTCTCTTTATCTCTCCCCTCTCTCTGCCCCTTCATTTCAGCCCCCACACTATTAACACTGCATGGAGACAATAATGTAGACTGACTCCCTACGGACAGCTCACAGTTCCCACCACCTACACCGGCACTAAAAGCAGGGCCACACACTCCCATCCTCACTTCCTCCCTCCTCATCTCCCATTCCAGGAGAAACAGCCTGGAAAAGACAGAAAGAGCCAAGCCGTGTGGTGGAGTGCCCGATATCCCTTCCCTCACCCTCCTCCCCCGCTATGTGGAGAGGATCTGGTATGAACCAGAGAGGACCATGGCGCCTCGTGTGCAGATTCTGAATTATGCACGACACACTAACTGAGTAAGGAGCAGTTTTCAGTGAAGAGCAATTCTCACTTTAAACTCACTGGCTATTCCCTTCTCCAGCGCAACTTAGAAGCCATGGCCCTGACGCCATCTCCCTTTTGTGTCGAGCTGGGAAAAATGGAATACCCACGGTCTCGGTAGGCAGTAGGGAGAGGTCACAACTTATCATAACCACCACCTCCGAGGAAGGGAGCACGGAGGCTACCTCTCGCACCTCCTCCTGTAAACAGCTCAAATACTGAAACTAATATGTTACCTTTCCTACTCTCCCCACCTGTCCTGATATCTTCAATAAACTGTGCTTATATACACGCAACGTTTATAAGGGTGCAGCTGTTGTATTTTGTCTTTCAATGTCTTTCGTACCAAATTGCATCACGTCACACTGCTCTGCATTGATCCCCATCTGCTGAAAACTACACTCACGCGCCATTGTCCTGTTACAGTTCTACAGTATCCTTCATAGACTTCATAGTTCTTCCAGGTTTGGTGCCATTTACCAACATTCAGATTGTCATAGCGTCACAGTACCCAAGAAACAACTAAAATCCTGCCACACGCAAAAATGTGAGCAAATAAAATACTGCTATATTCCCACGGAGGGAGTCGAATAATGACATGTTGCCAATCGACCAACAAAAGTCCTAATACGCACAGTGTTGTGCACAGTGACTGAAATATTGACAAACCATGGAGCAAGAGAAATCCAGATAGGCTCTGCTTATCTTCATTGACATCATGATATTAATGTCATGAAGTTGAAAGTGTGTACTGTATATTTAAGAGAGAGTGAATGCTGTTCTGAACTGAGAGCTTCCAAGTTCCTGTGTCATGAGAGGATGTCAAATGAAGAGTGTCAAGGATAACTGAAAATATGTAAAATTTAGCTGTGAACTAGATCCCTGAGATGGTTGATCTTTGGACAACAATTCGAATTTTATCAGTCAGATTAAATTATGCCCCAGGATACTAAAACCAAAATCAAGCTTGAGTTTATTGGTTTTGGAAAATTGAAGCAATGAGATCGTCCGAGATTGTGGATTTTAAGAATGCAGGCATTTTGAAAATTGCAGAGAGAGTAAATGCCATCAACACATAGCGAAGATATTTGGAAACACTCTCTATCAAAGGTACATTTTCGTATGAAATATATCCGCAGTACAAAGAAAGAATATGACCAAGGGAGATCCACAGCCCGAAAAAAACTTAGAAAACAACAGCTGCTGTGTGGATTTGAAATTACCTTGATGTAATTGTAATAAGTGTCTTTTTGAAAGTGTATATCGTTATAGAGCTGGAGTCGGGTAATAAGCAGTTAAGCGAAAGTGTTTCCCAGATTTGTGTGCAGTTGATGTAAAATGTTCACTTTCAGAGTTATAAAATAAATTGATGTTTTTATTGAAACAGTTCTCTGTCACTCATGTTTAACAGTTTATGGGACAGCTTGATCTTTTCTTGGTGTTTAGGTTAAATTATCAGATGAGCTTCACGCCGGGTCCTAACAATTGCTATGTGTGTATCTGTGTGTCTTTGCATGGGGCAGGTCAGGCAGTCTCTGTGGTGTTTAAAGTGATGCAATGCTACCTTCTGCTGGCCTCCCCGCGCCATTGCACAGGCATTAGCAGAGGATGAACACCAACAGGGATTAATTCAGAGAGGGGGTGAGAGAGGGCAGCTGCTCACAACCGCTCATCCAAACTGATGGCTTATCTATGTACTGATCACTGAAGAGTGATAATGTAAGTCTAGTAATAGTAATAGTATTAGTAATGTGGAAGGGGATCTAGAAAAATTATATCAATGCGAACTATGCCCGTTAAAATTTGAATCAGCTCGAGGGTTGAGGCAACACGAAAGACGCGCACACCCCAGCTTAAGGAATGAAAAAAGGAAAAAAGGTAAGGGAGAGGTTAAGGATAGGTTAGATAGTAGTGAATGTAATAAAGGGGAGTGTGGTCGAAAGAAGAAGTTGAGAGGTTGCAACAACTGGAGTCAGAGTTTGTGGGTTGTAGAAATAGTAACAAAATTATTGCAGAGAAAATCGGTTCTAAAACTGCGAAGCAAATCTCTGACAAAAGGCGTGTATTAAATAAGAATAATAAAATTAATAGTAAGGATTTAGAGTTAGAAGTACTCCTTCATGTTAGTGAGGATGATAAAGGGGAGGATAATGACCTGATGTTAAATAGGACTTTGGAAAAAAATAGAGGAAAGTCAGGAGAACACTAATGTTTTGGAATGTCCAAGTGGGTCGGTAATAGAATTGATAAGAATAATTGAAGAAGACTTGGGCAAGAATAAAACGGGCAGTAAGGAACATAATAAGATCACGGCTGTGATCCTGGATAAATTAGGAAAGAAGAAGGAGGAAGGTATTAGTAATAAGACAACTCATAGTAAACGAGTAAATTTTAAACAAATGGATAGTAGACAAAGGAAGAATAAAAATGATAATAAAGCTAAGAAAAGATATAGTAGAAAGAAAGGAGAATTTAAAGAAACACAGGTCCTTTACAAAACTAAAAGACAATATTTAGCAAGAACGCTCATGGGGGCTCCAGTTAAGAGCGAAGGTCCCCTGAATAAGGATGACTTAGAAGATTATTTTAAGAAGAGATTAATGAATTTAAATGAGAAGAACAACTTAAGAGGTTTTGTTAAATATAAGAGTCAAGGAGAGGGATCCTTAGTCGGTGCTCTGACGGGTCCTGTAATGGTAAAGGCGATAGACATGAAAACCGCTGCAGGTCCTGATAGGGTAACGATGAGGGAAATAACTAAAATGTTTAATAAGGACAATTGACTACTGCCAAGGCTATACACCAGTTGGATTAAGAGTGGTAAAATTCCAGACCAACTAAAAAATAGTAGAACGATTCTGATCCCGAAGGTGAGCAATGAAGAGGAACTTAAAGACATTAATAATTGGAGGCCGATTACGACCATGCCGATTTTGCTCAGGATTTTCACTAAAATCATTGCGAATAGGTTAAGTAAGGTAATAAATCTAAACAAACGGCAGAAAGGATTTATGACAGGCATCGCAGGATGTGAAGAGAATATAACAATTCTGGAGAACATTATGAATGGTGCGAAAAGGAATAAAGGGGATTTAGCTCTAGTCTTTGTAGACTTAGCTAAGGTCTTTAACACTGTTGGTCATAAATTAATCATTACAGCGTTGAAAAGACTACAGCTCCCGTTATTAAACGTCCATTAAAAGTTGTACTTGTCCCCCCTTTCACCACTTCCTCTGGAAGTTCATTCCACACACAAGCCAGCTTCTGTCTAAAATATTTACCTCTCATGACTTTTGTAAATCATTTTCATTACACCTTAAAATATCACTCAGGTTTGAATCCCCAACTCTAGGGAAAAGACATTGGCCCTTCAGCTTTTCTGTACGCCTCATGATTTTATAAACCTCTCTAACATCAACCCCTCAATCTCAACTCTCCAGTAAAACAAAATCCCAGCCTATCCAACCATTTCTTATAGCTCAATCTCTCAACTCCCAGCATCATCCGGGTTAATCTCTTCTGAACCCTCGCTATCTTAATAATATCAAGGTCAATAATATCAAAGTTAACAGTCAATGTATTTTCCAAGGGTAGGGGAGACCAAAACTGGCGGACATAATTTTTAATTGAGTGGTGAAAAACGTACAAGTGACCTCAGGAGCAATGTTTTACTCGGAGGTTGGTGCGTCTATGGAATGAGCTGGCAGGTTGATTAGACTGGACGCAATATTCCAGAAGACATCTCACCAATGTCATGTACAATCTCAACATTGACGTGCCAATTTCGGTATTCAAAGGTCTGGCCAATGAACGCAAATGTGTTAAACACCTTCTTAACCACACTGTCTATATGAGATGCAAATTTTAGAGAATTATACCTGACGGTCTCTGTCTGTATTCTGCAATAATGTCAAAGGCCCTACTTTTAATTGTATAGACCCTGCTCTTGTTTAATTTACCAAATCAAATACCTCACATTAATCCAAATTAAACTCCATCTGCCACCAGTCAGATTCAGTGTGTGATATTACTGCCTCCTCACTCTTTCCCGTCAATTTTAAAATGCCCGTCCCCTCTCCAGGAGGCCTGCACACTCCGGCCTTGATTTTCACAAGGACCTTAAACTTAGTTTGCCTTGTGCGGTTTTCAGAGGAGGGACGGATTGCAGACAGTCAGTGGGGAGGACAGGCTGGGTGGTATTCAGCGGCCTAGTATCATTTCATGGTTTTAGAAAGAGGGCAGTCACACACGTTATTGGTGGGTAATACTGATCAGTGTTTTGGATCAGTGCTCTTTCTTTGTCTTTGGTGGTTAGTAATAAATATCTATTCGTGACGCTTCATTGTGCAGAGTATGTCTACAGGATTTATTTCCCTAATATTGCAGACTGCAGATAATAGCAATTAACGATGATTATAGTTTATCTCGATGGCACAGCACGTGAATCAACATCCGACAACTGAGACAAATACTTTGCATTTGTTTAACAATGAAAAGCATTTCTTAGTAGTTCAGTAATGTTAACCAGGCTTCAAGAAATCCATACTGGGGTGAAAGCTGGCACTTAAAATGTGACCCGAAGCTGGGCACAGTTTAGATCTTGTGGCATGGGTAGTACCCATGCATCTGAGCCAGAACCCTGGATTTGATTCCAAATCCTAAACTTGCGTGCTAGTGTCCCTAGCTCTGGACCAAAAGATCTGGATTCAAATCCTGCCTGTTGTGGAGATGAGTCACAGCATGTCAGAACAGGCTGATGAACAAACACGCAGAAGAATCATGATGCAGCTTTAGTGATTACTCACAGGGTGAGTAGTTAAGGTTTCTTCCCAGGGTGCGGGTGTCTAATAGTAGAGGCACTTGGTTGAAAGTGAGGGGCGAAAGATTTGGAAGAGGGCGAAGCGGCACTATTTCATGCAGAGGAATGAGCTATCAGAGGAAGTGGTGGAGCCTGGTCCAATTACAATTGAATGGCACATGGATGTTAACAGACCTGCTGACCTTTTGCTGCAAATTCTGCATTTGTTAAAAAATAAGATGACTTCGTTTTAACACAGGTACTCTGAATGCATAAAATTTTATTAAACATTTTTAACTGACGTAGGCACATATAAATACATTTCAAATTGACTATTTTCTCCTAAGAAAGAAGCAGCGACGGTGTACCTACATGGAGCAGGGAATGTAATATAGACATAGTTTGGACAATGTTCAAGGAAACCTCATATGTTTCAGTTTGGGCGATGATAATATTATTGCGTGACTCAACTCAGAGAGGCAGAAAATGTGATCTGCATAAGAAGGAGTGACCTATACTGAACGCTCTCTCCTTCATTGTTTCTCATCGCATCAATGCGTGCAAGCTAAAACAAGAAGTGTGCATGAATAGTCTGAATAGTCACCATTCGGAGATGCCGGTGTTGGACAGGAGTGTACAAAAGTTAAAAATCACACAACACCAGATTATAGTCCAACAGGTTTAATTGGAAGCACACTAGCTTTCGGAGCGACTCTCCTTCATCAGGTGATTGTGGAGGGCTCGATCGTAACACAGAACTTATAGCAAAAATTTGTAGTGTGATGTAACTGAAATTATACATTGAAGAATTAATTGTCTGAAAGCAGTGAAACTATCACTGTATTCTAACAGATGAAAGGTTTAACAGACAATCAATTCTTCAATGTATTATTTCAGTTACATCACACTACAAATTTTTGATATAAATTCAGTGTTATGATCGAGCCCTCCACAATCACCTGATGAAGGAGAGTCGCTCCGAAAGCTGTTGTGCTTCCAATTAAACCTGTTGGACTATAACCTGGTGTTGTGTGATTTTTAACTGAACAGTCACAGTCTGTTTCCCAGGATAAGGAGTCCAAAACAAGAGGACATAAGTTGAAGGAGAGAGGGGGAAAATTTAGATGGGACTTTAGGGGCAAATGTTTCACGCAAATAGTGATGTGTGTTCAGAAAGTGCTGTCAGAAGAAGTGGTAACGAGGCATACTGCCACATGCTGGCAAATGGGACTAGATAAGATTTGGTTAACTGGTCCGCGTGGACATATTTGACGAACGGGACTGTGTCCGTTTTGCATGGCTCTCTGATTCTATAAGGGGGATGAGGAGAAATTCTGAAACGACCTTTCAAGTCAGAATTCTCTTCACGGCAAGTTTATCGAGCCTCGATTTTCACTTTGATTCAAGACTGAGTTAGTTAAACACTTGACTGGGAATTGTGTTACGGATTATGGTACACAGACAGGAAAGTGAGGCTGAGATCACAACCTGATCAGCTACAATCTTAATGACTAGTCGAGAAGGGCTAAAGTGTCTAATGACCCACTCTTACTCTTCAGTCCCATGTTTCTGTGATCCATTAAACTCCTCAAACGTGCGAGGCAGGAGCAGTTGGAACCCACTTACTGCTATCAACTGGTGCACAGAAACAGTGAAAACCATTCAGCCGCTCATATAGTCACACACGGGTTGAGGTGATTTGGAAATGTAATTTGAAAACCCAGGCTGAGTATGAATGAGGCCCCTCTTCTCTCTTTATAGAACTTTCCCTCTCTGCAAATTGTACTTCATTTGCTCGTCATGTTGTAGACCCAGATTAACTGTGACTACAGCCCACGTACCTGACCCAGAGATGGCTCACATCGCTGACTGCAACATTCAATAACCGACCTTCCAGGAAGCTATTACCCACTAACCTTCCAATAATAGAATGTGAGAACATCAGAAACAGGGGCAGGACGCTCATCCCCGTCAAGTCTGCCTTGCCACTCACTAAGATCATCGCTCATTTGCTCTAGGTCTGAAATCCTCTACAATGTTCAAATCTTCACAGCCCTTAACTCTCTGTCAGGTCAAATCCATCTACCCCTTCTTTAAATACTTTGTCATCTACCTCTCCTAACATGATGGGAAAGCAAATTGCTGACATTCAATACCCTCTGTTTGCAATAAGCACCCCCTGCTCCTATACCATGTCATGTTACTGGGAACATATGATATGAACACAAAGTTTCAGATAACAGTGATTGGCCCTGATGTCAAGGCAGTGCTTGACTGAGGATGACGTCAAGAAGCTAAACAAAATTGGATTTGTTTGGGAATCAGAGTAAACTCCCCACTGGTTGCAGTCAATCACAGGAAAATGGAAGGTGTTTGTGGTGTGTGGATGTCCATTATCTCAGTCCCGGAGCATCTCTGTGGGAGATCCTCAGATTAGCTTCCTCTTCACAAACATCTTCGACTGCTTCATCAATGTCATTCCCCCATCATATTATCATACCAGGGATGTTCTTGAAGATTACTCAATGTTCACAACAATGTGCCCCCCCGTCAGCTCCAGAAAATGTCTGTGTCCATGGGCAGCAAGACCTGGACAACATTCCGACTTGTGCTGTTAAAGTATATGTAGCATTCATGTAACAATACTATGAGATGCTGATTAATTCCACAGGGACCGAAGGAACTCATTCAGCGTCTCAAGCTCACTTCACAGGAGTATGAGGAAGCCAGTCAGCTCATTGAAATTATTGAACAAGAAGAGGGATACTCCTTTCAGACCCTCCTGCCTATGACACAGGAAGCAACGAGTCGAGTGTAATGGACCAGACGAGTGCTCCTTAAAATATTTTGACATGGTAGTTTAAATCCAACCATTATGTTATTCTAAAGGCAAATATAACAACTGGTTCAGATGTAATGTGATTGGTGAAACTACTCTATGTTAAGCGAAACGGTTTATTTGAGCACTATCATTAAAATATAATGAAAGAAAGGGGAAATTAGAATAACAACACGATTCAAAAAGTTAACACAATATTAGATCGAGTCCTATTACAAACTAACTTATCAATACACTCAGATCCCTTAAACACAACCACTTGGCCAAAAAAGCAAATTTAGACATAAATTCTCACATTCAGTTCTCCAGGAGGGGGAGAAACAGCAGCATTCAGTAAAAAAAAAAGTATCAGAGACAGTAGCAGCCAGGAGATAGTCAATGAAGCTTATAAATCTGTGGAGACCCCAATAGTTTCTGATGTTACTGAGAAACCAAAACCCAGAGATCCTCATCATTGAGAATTGGCCACACTCAGTCAGGCCTCATTAAAGTAAACGCAAGTCCTCCCGAGCAGTTTACTCAGCGGTCTTAACTAACCATCTTGGTAATGATCGTTCAATCTGTCTCTTAAAAAAAACCAGGACAAAGTAACGTCTTAAAGCTACAGCATTGTCACACTAGTCAGCACAACGATTGTGTTACCCCTGATACAGGAATCAGTGGTAACCCAATCAGGCCCTTGGCCCTGTCCAATGGGACGAGGAAGAAACTATTAATCCCCTTGAGTCACTTACATAGTAACAGAAGGAAGCCATTCAGCCCCTTGAGTCACTTACACAGGAACAGAGAAGGGCATTCAGGCCCTTGAGTCACTTAGGCAGGAACAGGAGGAGGCCATTTTTCCCCATGAGTCACTGACACAGGGACAACAGGTGGAGACCATTCAGCCTCTCAACGCTCTTACACCGGGATAGAATAAGGTTATCAATGCTGATTTCTGATGAAAAGCCTATGCCCAAAACATCAATTCTCCTGCTCCTCGAATGCTGCCTGACCTGTTGTGTTTTTCCAGTATCACACTCTCGACTCTGATCTCCAGCATCATCAGTCTACACGGTCTCCTAATAGATGCTCTAGCATGATGAACAAGTGGAGCAGAGGCTGCACAGACAGACTGCTCCACGTTGTTCCTCGTAACTCCGTTCTCATGATACACACGTGGGTTGTAACGTAGTTTTCTCGCAGTGAGGAGGGAAGCGAAATATTTTGTGTGAAATCTCAAGCAGACACCTTTTTATTCCGTGAAGATAGCCTGGTATTCTCTATGTAGGGCGAAGGCTTGTGTGAATGCATACCTGTTTCAGATGGAAGGTATTGTGGCTGCTGTTGGGGATTGTGAACAACATGACGCTCAGTGCAGGGTCACACATTGACTGCTTAGTAATATGGGGAGAGTTAATTAGGGCTCTGAAACAATTAGGAAAGTCATATTAGACTGATGAATGGACTCTCTAAGTTCAGGTAATGCAGATCTTGTTCATGTTGATCTTGTCTAGGGCACGTCCTATGCAATGTAACTTGTAAGCCTTAGTCTGTACGAATCTATTTTCACCCTATGGTCTGTCTGACCATTCTGACTATGATCTGCCTCCACTGATCATAAAGAACGTATTTCCATGTACTGATGTACACATGACAATAAACCAAACCATTCAAACCTGGATAAAGTAGGAAATTTCTCACCCTATCAATGCCTCATCTGGAAATATGTGATCACAACCAATCCTCAAGTTTGAGTGCAACTATCTCTATTCTCTTCCAGCTCTACCGATTAAAGAATCACTTTCCTCCATATAATTTCATTGTACAAACATCGTTGTCTGTGTTAAGGAAATTATTCCTTACAAAGGAGATCAAATCTGTAGAGATTGCCTCAAATACTCTCTTGGCAAGAATACGTAATTTTAGGAACATGGCTTTGCTTAGATTTTGAATCAATAGACATAGAGAGCAGTGGATATAGTCTGTATAGATTTCAGAAAGGCCTTTGATTAGGTTCCACATGATAGGCTGCTCTGGAAAATTAGATTGCATAGAATGCAGGCGGAGCAGGCAGATTGGATACACAATTGGCTTCATGTGAGGAAGGAGCGGTTAATAGTGGAAGGATGCTTGTAGGAATGGAGGTTTTTTTATTCATTCTCTGGATGAGGGCATTGTTGGATAGGCAGCATTCATTGCCTATCTTAATTGCCCACAAGGCAGATAATAGTCAAGCACATTGTTGTGGGTCTGAAGTCACATGGAGACCAGACCAGATAAGGATGGAACTTCCCTTACCTGTAGGAAATTAGGGAACTCGTGGAGAATCTCAGGAGTTCGTTCTGGACCCATTACTGTTTGTTACATCTTATCAATAATTGGAATGAGATTGTAATAAGCATGCTGATTAAATTTGCAGATGACTCTGAAGTATTCAGTATCGTGGACAATGAGGAAGGTTATCAAAAAACGCAGCAAAATGCTGATCAACTGGGGAAGTTGGCCCAGAAATGCAGAATGGAGTTTAACATAGATAGGTGTGAGGTCTTACATTTTGCAAAGTCACATCAAGGTGGGTGTTACATGATGAATGGTAGTGCCTTAAGGGGCTAATGGACAGAGAGACTTTGAAGTTCAGGTTCACGGTTCTCTGAAAGTGGCGTCACAGATAGACAGAAGGCTTTTGGCACACTGGCCTTCATCAGTCAGGGCACTGAGTATAGACGTTGGGAAGTTATGTTCCAGATATACAAGGCTTTGGTGAAGCCACAGTTGAAGTACTGTGTTCTGTTTTTGTCACTTTGTTATAGGAAGAATGTTACTAAACTAGAAAGAATTCAGATGAAATTTGCAAGGATGTTACTACAACCCAATGGTCGGAATGAAAGGGAGAGTTTCGACATTCTCGGACTTCTTCATTAGAGCAGAGAAGACTGAATGGGGAACTTATAGAGGTATATAAGATCATGAGTGGCATGGACATGTTGAATGCTGTCAGTCTTTTTCCAAGGTTTGGAGAATCAAGGACGAGAGGACATCAGTTTAAGGTTAGATGGAAGAAGAAAATGGAACCTGAGGGACATCAAGTTTACACAGAGGCTGGTACGCAGACGTAAAAAGCTGCTAGCGGGTGCGTTTGAGTGGAGTACATTAACAACATTGAAAGGCATTCAGACAAATATATAGATAGAACGAAGTCGAAGGATATGTTCGAAGTGCAAGGAAATGGGGTTAGTTTGGATTTACGACCTGGAGGTCGAACCCCGTTGTTAAATAAAACAAACACTCAGAAAAGCACACTTTGTTGCATAATGTGTTAAAATATGAATGACTAAACTCCAACATTCCTGTTGTGGTTCTATTCGCCGAGCTGGGAATTTGTGTTGCAGACGTTTCGTCCCCTGTCTAGTTGACATCCTCAGTGTTTAGAAGCCTCCTGTGAAGCGCTTCTGTGATGTTTCCGATATTCCACTATTTAAAGAAAAATAACAAATTAATATTTTAACTTTAATGGTGATCACTAACAGAGACTATTCACAAATACAAGACCTCCTTTTCTTAACTGCTGACAATCTGACTCCAACTCAAAAAAAACTGTTCCTCTAATCCACTATGAAATATTGCATTCAATTAATCTCAAGACCACACAGTCTCGTCTCCTCCGCTGTCTTCACTCTTCCAGCTGCTGATATCCATGTGTCATCTTCCGTTTTTTTTTTAAACTGCAACCAGGTTTTATGTAAAAAGGTATCTTTGATAGAGAGTGCTTTAGATGGCCAGTTAACTCTCCAACAGTTGCTCTGCTGTTCAATGGCAGTTACTCTCCGTCTAGTGTTCGAAGTGCCAGGTGTATATACTCCCCATGACACATTACACTCTCATATTAAGATTGGTTTCCAGTGTCATATTCAAATTCTAATGGCTTCTGGTATCCTGGGCATTATTTTAACTATTGTTATCAAAGCAGCAACCAATACTCAGGTATCCATTTGCATCAATATATCTCCAACCATTATATCGCTAGCATCAATCGCAATTTTGATGGTTTTCAAAATACCTGGTACAGCTTAAAGTGGTGCAGTGGTTGGTGCTGCTTTTCAATTCTCAAATGCCTGTTGAAATTGTTCTATACAACAAAATTTTGTGTCCTTTTTTTAGTAAATTCATCAGCGGTTCCACGATGCTACTGAATTTTGGAACAAACGTCCGATGAAATCCACTCAGTCCCAAATGCCGAACCTCTGCTTTCATCGAGGATGGTTGTGGAAATTCCACAAACCCCTTCATCTTTGTGTTCCATGAGGTCAACCTTCCATGTCCAATGTAATGTCCAAAGAATGTCACCTCTGCCTTCGAAAATTCTATTTTCTTTTCGTTTTATTTACCAGTTTTCCTTCTTGTAATTTTTCAATGAGCTCTGCCAACTGTAACATGTGATCTTTCCATGACTTGTGATAGATCATTGAATCTAACAGTTAAACTGCGCAATTTGTTAATCTGGCCACAACGCTGTTCATGAATCTTTGGAATGTGGCTGGTGCATTACTCATTCCAAAGAGCATCACTTTCTATTGATGCAGCTAATTTAAGGTTACAAAAGCAGAAACTTATTTCACTTTCTCTGATAAAGTTGCGTGCCAATAACTATGCAGTAAGTCCAACTTTGTGATGTGTGTGGCTTGTCAAACTTTACACATGCAGTCTTCGATTCTTGCTTTTGGATAGGAGTCTGATTTTGTTTCAGTGTTGACCTTCTGATAGTCCACACAAAACCACTGAGCTCCATTTGGTTTGGGAACAAACAGAATCAGCGTACTCCACTTGGTCTGATTCAGTTCAATGATAGTTTCATTGCGCATCGCATCCACTTCCTTCTGGGCCTCGGTGGCTTTGTGAGGATTAAGCCTGCAAGAGTGTTGTTTATCAGAACAGCATTCCCTACTTCCACCTTAGACACAAAAGCGTAAGTCCTCCAATCTTGCTTCTGCAAATTGCCTCATACTGCTGCAATGAACAATTCATTCAGTTCATTGCTAATGTGACAGATAGCTCGCTATCCTCTCCCACTACTCAAGGACTTCCTTGTTATTTAAAGAATTTTGCGTCACATCAAACCTCATGACGTCTGTATTTGATTCCTCACTATCCGGGGCATTAACTAACAGCTGTTTCTCCAGGTCCCTATCTCGATATTAGTAAGATTACAACGTATTTACATGAAATAACAGCTACCTTTTGTTATATCCAGCATCTTTATCAGATAATTTACCTGACTGTACTTTTCTTCATTTGGAAGTGTCAATTAAATGTAGATTTGAAGGGATTTCCTACCACTGATGGCATCCACACGGAACAAAAAAACGTCAAATTTCATAGTTTTTTTATAACCTGCCACTTACTTCACTCTATGCTCTGCCCTCTTCAGGTACTGTTTAGCTAACTCACATACTCTATTTAATCTCTCCCTCACCTCAGATACATAACCCAAATGAGTGATCTCCGACTTCGGTCCTGTTAATTTCTCTTTAATTAATTCCAAAAGACCTCTCACTTCATGTCCGAATATGAAAGGAAGTAAACTGAATAGATTCGTTCAGGGCATCTCTAATGCTAAACAACTTAATGGGACATCTTTATCCCAATCGTTTGGCCAATCCTGACAGTACGCTGTTACATGGTCTTCAGCGTCTGATGCTAACATTTCAATGCTCCCAGGCATTCAGGATGGGACACACTAGATTTGAAGTGCTGCATGCCTAAACTGTCTGACACTCTGCCTGTTCTGTTTTTTCCTGCACTATCACATGAAATAACGGGCTGGCTAATTAAACTTCTGCTCCATTGTCTTTCTCTTACTTTTTGTTTCTTGCTTTAACCTATGGCAGTTAGATATGTTATTACATAGTTTGGAAAATGTCCTTGGTATTTGTCTTTTAACTTCTCAATTTCCTGGTCTTCCTTTGACTTCACCGCCACAAAAGGTATCACTCCCACCTTGGAATCTGCTGAATTGTTCTAAAAGAATAAAACTGCATTTCTGAAACTGACGGTTTATCACTCACTCCCACTGTGACGTCCCCAATCTTGATTTGGATCTCCAAACTGATCTTAAACAGGGGAACACTACATTTCTGTTCCCATCCCACGAATTATCACTCTGTCAAGTAACATGTCAGCAACAGTGCAAATACTTTCATTACTTACTTTTAGAGGCTAAGCGAATGTGAAGATTACAGACTCTGGAGATCACAGTTGAAAGGTGTGGTGCTGAAAAGCACAGCAGGTCAGGCAGCAGCCGAGGAGCAGGAGAATAACCCCTTCATAAGGAAACTGCGCAATAGTGGGTAAAGTTTCTGAGAGATATATAGGCAGTGGGGGTGGAGCTGGTCAGAAGGTAGCTTGGAAGGAGATAGTCAGATGCAGGTGGGGGGGTGAAGGTGATAGGTCAGAGGGCAGGGTGAAGCGGACAGGTGATGCGAAAGTTGTGATACTCCAACCACACGGCATCAACATCTACGTCACCATTTTCCAATTTTCCCCTCTCCCAACCTCTCCCAGATCCAACTGTTCAACTCAGCATCATCTTCTGCAATTCACCTGACTGTCTACCTTCCTTCCCACATGTCCACTCCATCCTCCTCTCCGACCTATCATGGAAACTCACACCTTTCTCTTCCTATTGCCTTACCAGTGACCTTCCCCCCAGCCTCACCTCTCCCTTCCTATTTATCTTTTAGCTGCCTTCCTCCCCCATCCCCACCACTTTCCAGATGAAGAGCTTGTGCCTGATATGCCGATGTTCTGATGCTGCCTGATCTGTTGTACTTTTCCTGTACCACAATTTTCGAATATTTGAAATTGAGCAAGTCCCGTATCTCGCAAAATTATACCTTATTGTCATTCTCCCCTATTCTTTCTGAGTAAACTTTACCCACAGAGGTAAGGGGTGGAGATCCCGCCCTGACCTCTTTATAGAGATCAAGTAATAACTCCATACCCAGCCCCTGTCTAAGCTGTTCACTATCCTGCATCTCCTCAACTTTCCTTGGGGTTTCCTTTACTACTTCCATTCATGCCAAAGGCTTAGCCTCTTTTACCACATATCTTCCGACAGTGGCTTTCTTCAACGACTAGCATTGTGACGTTGTGTGTCCCAATTATGGCAGTCAAGACATTTTTCCCAGTGGCATTTTTAAACCACCAGTACTGTAATTCGAGATGTTCCACTCTGGTGTTGTGAATAGACCTGAGGCCTTACACCTCCTTATAACCCTCTGGGCTTCTTAATTAACTTAAATAAACCATTCCCAGTGTGCCCTTCATCTTTGTTTTGTAGAATAGGATCTCCTCTTCTTCCAATTTCTATCTGTCACAGGAGCAAAATACTACCAGAAGCTAAATTGCCGCTCAACCACCAATGCATAATTACCTGCCATCTCTGGCACTTTTCTCACTTCCTGAACTTCCCGTTCATTCGCATGAACTCTGATCATCTCTGGAAGTAAGTTTTTAAATTCCTCCAGCAAAATGATTTGTCTCAGAGCCTTATATGTCTTGTCTATTTTTAATGCCCATGCCCATCTATCAAAATTACTATGTTTAACTTTTTCAAACTCAACTCAAGTCTGACCTGGTTCCATCATTATGTTTCTCGACTGCACTCTACATACTTCTGGTACCCATTCATAGGCATTCAAAATAGCCTGCTTGATATCTGCATTATCATTTGACCGCTCATTCGACAGCATTGCCCATACCTCACTAGCTCTGCCTAACAGCTCACTCTGAACTAGCATTACCCACATGTTCTCTGACCACTCCATTTGTCTGTCCAAGTTTTCAAATTATTTAACAAAGGCAGCCACATTTTTCTTATCAAAACATGGCAAAGTTTTAATATATTTATGTATTTCAATATCTATCCTATTATCAAGACTTTGCTGACAAATTCACAACTTCTGAGATTCAAATTCGCTCTCTCGTTTTCCTCTCTCTCTCTCTCTTTCTCTTCTACCTCGCTTTCTTCTCTCTTTCGTTTTGTCTAAATTTTTAATCTTCTAACTCCAGTTACTGCATTTGCAATCTTTTCTTTCTTACTCTACTGTACTCACTGTCAGTTTCTCCGACACACTGAAGGGCTTGGCCATCTCCATTGCACTTTCAATTCCATTTTGTCCCTGGTTAAGCCCAATTCTAACATATTTTCTAATTCTAAATGTGCGCCCTCCCTCTGTCTTTCTAAACTTTCTCGGCAAATTGGGAATCATTTTCAAAACCCAAAAATCTCTTTAGAAACGTTAACATGCATTTGTCTCACTTTTCATTTAATCATCGAAAAGTAACTACAATGAAACAAATTTTCTGAACTAAATTTTATTGAAAGATCTCGGACAATAATTGCCAAGTTTTGGAATCTGCTGGGAACTTTTGTACTGGTAAACTGTTCACATCTGTCCAAATCCTGAAACACAAGCCCGCAATCTGTTATGGTATCAATGTCGAACCCCTCACCAAAATAGCTCACTTCACCTCGTAATCTGTTAAAATATGAGTGACAGAGAACTATCAAATTCCACCATTCAAAGAAAAATAACAATATATTTTATGAACCCGTATAGTGAACATTAAACAACATCTGTTCACAAGTACAGGAGCCATTTTCCTAACTGCTGACTGCAATTCTAAAATATGCCCTTCCATTAACACACATATTAAGAGTTACATTAACTTAATCTCAACATCGCACAGCCTCTGTCTTCCCCACTGCATTCAGTCTTCCAGCTGCTGATCTCCCTGCGTCACCTTCTTTCTGTTTTTTTTTTCTGTAAGTAGGTTTTTACATGATATATCCATCCATCCATTTATATTGGATAGAACATTTTCCTAATTTGAGAGCAAGATGTTAGATGTCCAGTTAGATTTCCCACTAATTTTAAAACTACCAGGTTTATATACTCCCCATGACACATTAAATTCTCATAGTTTGATTGGTTTCCAGATGTTGAAATAATAAAGATCAGCTTCCAGTGGCTTCTGGTATCCTGGGAATGATTACAATTTATTGGTAACGTTCGACAATAATTTTTGGCTTCGCAAGTAAGAGTGCCAGCACTCTCTCTAATGGATGTGATAGATTGGGGGCATTCTTCTTTCTGGCCAGGTAGGCTAGATATCTATCCCATTTATCACCATCCTCAAATGCTATCTGTTTCTCAAAGGACATTTCCCTCTTCACTGTCTGGGTGAGCACAGCATTTAAAGTAGCCCTGATGGCGGAAATCCATTGCAACTTGGTTACTCACGGTCTGTCAAAGTGTGCTGTTTCAACTGCATTCAGGCAAGCTTCGAGCATACGCAGCTGCTCTGCCTTCTGACGCTTCTAGGTCGCCGGAGAAGAAACAATCAAACCCCTTGGTAGTCTCCCAGAACATCAACGGAATACTGACCGTATCGAAGTTCATGTCCCAAAAAAAATTAAACTCCCCCGAAAAGAAAAACAATAAACTTGGTATTTTTTAGGAAGAAAGGAGCCATGCACCAGTGCCGTGAGACTGTCCTGACCACCGAACTTAAGCTCAATGTACCCTACTATGTGATCAGAAATGGCTGTCTTCGTAATTCTGCAGGACAGCACAGAATTCAAAAAGGTCAACAGGGCAAAAAAAACCCAATCCTCGTATAACATATACTTGTCTCTGCGAAAAAGGTGAAGTCCCTCCGCTCTGGTTGGAGACAACTCCACACACACACCAACCCCAGCTCCCTATTCAGGTCCACCAACTGCCTGGATTGCGGGGACACACCCGTAAGACCCCGAGGCATCCTGTTCACTTCGGTGTTAGTAAGTCAGTTGAAGTCTCAACGCAGAAAGCACATCTTAAAAATTTGATGGAATGTGCCATTCACAGCATGCATTCCTATGCATAGTTCCATTTATTAATGCTTTAAGAATCATAAACTGCCCATATCCATCCTTAATGTTGTCACACAGTTGAAATGGAAGAATCTTCTTGATGAGTTAGTAACCCCTCTGCTTTTTGAATTAAAGGATGAGAAAAAAAATACACGTCTGAACTCTTCCTGCTGTAACTTAAAGTGCTCCTTACTGGTTAGATATGTTTCTTGCAGCAAAGCGATATCAACCATCTTCTTTCTCAAAGCATAGTTTTACTCTTAATTGGCGAATGACTCCCCTTAATATTCCCGGTACACCATTTGAATGCTCAGTTAGCCATAGTCATCTGAAATAGTACGTGACCCCACGGGAAGCAGAATCCCACTCATAGCGTGCCGTAGGAAAACAGCAAACAGTTTGGATAAATTTAAAAATTCAACTTCCAAAACTACGAAATCAAAACTTCTAGCATCTACTTCTACAACAGAGCAAGATCTGATGGAAATGAAAGGAGACTTTGCCCTCTTCCCCACAAAGGGGCGTGTATAATGCCTGCTGTCCCTTCATTGCACCTTCCAACTGAAGCTGTGCCCCAAACCCAGACGGCACAAAGTAAGAAAAGGTTACACGCATCTTATAACATCTAAACTTTAGAGTTGGCATTCAACTCGTCCTATCCATTTTTTAACCCTTGGCAGTCCTGGTAAAAAAAAATTAAAAATGCCGCTTACCACAACCATACTCCCAACCCATATCAAGGGAGAAAAATGAAAAGGTAATGGTAAAAATAAATTCAAAGGATAATGGAGAGAGAGAAGGGAGAAGAGAGAGTGAAAAAAGAAAAAGTAGGACACCCGCAAATATATAAAAATGGACGAACAGATAAACCACGGAAAAAAATGTTATAGTCCACATTTCTTGAGGCAGTCAGTCTATTATAAGGTGTCCAGGAAGTCATTTGCCTTTTATGGTGAATCAAAATTAACACGGACCCTCCAGGTCTGAAATATAATATCTTTCAGGGTATTGGATATTCAAGTCCTCAGCCGTCTTTTTAATTCAAGTAAGACGTTTCTTTTGCGAATCACGATCGCAGAAAAGTCTTTGAAAAGCATAATTCGCGATACTTTGTATATCAGAGATTGTGCCTCCTTCCCCAATGCTCCAGAAGTTTCCAGTACCGTTTCCTTGTATCTGTAACTGCTGGTGTCGCACTAGGACCGGTTTTTTTTTTGGGGGGGGGGGGGGGGGGGGGAGAGGTGGTGCGCTGGTACATTTCGGGACTGTGCACTGCGACCAGTGCGCACTCTCACCCAAAACCAGCCCGACCCGACTCCCAGCTTCAATAACTGCGGGAGCCATTGCTCCAAGAAACTGACCAGCTGGCCTCCCTCTTCCTGCTCCGGCAGCCTGACCAGGCAAATGTTCTTTGGACAGCCTTGTTCTTCGAGGTCATCGACATGCTCTTTCAAAGCCTGTACCTGCTATTCCAGGGTCTGGACCTGACACGCCAACAATTCTCTCACGTTTTCAGAGGCCTCAGTTCGTTGCTCCACCTCCATGATGTGCTGAATGTGATGCTGGATCTCCTGGCCATGCTTCTGCAGCATGACCGAGATTGGTTGAAGCATGGCCCGGGTTTCGTCCAATGTTGAATCGATCTTCTCTTAGAGTTTCACAAACTCCAAGGCAAGCTGTGCTTCACAGCTAAGTCCCAGTGAGCGCTCGCTGGGGTCGATGATGCAAAAAACAGACGTGTCCCTTGCTGCAAGGGAGTACCCTGCTTGTTGCAATCCTCGCAGTCCCTCCCCCTTAGGCATTTCCCGAACAATTTCAAATTCAAACGCAACAATTTTGGGCGTCAAAAGCTAACGATTTCGACCACAATGAATAATAAAGGGAGAGTGAGTGCCCAATTTTATCTGGCGACTGGTGCCCAGCTCAGCAAGGCAGACCTACTGAATAACCACCTTCTTGAATCCCACCACGGTATGCCTTCTTAACAACCCAATCAACCTGGGTGACAGCTTCAGGGATCTATGCACATCGACACGGAGCTCTCTCTGCTCATCCTCCTGACAATGAATATTCCCATTAGCCCAGTACTCTTTATTCCTATTGCTCCTTCTGAAGTGCATCACTTCACACTTTTATGCATTTCACTCCATTGGCAACCTACCAGCCCAGCTGTGCAGTTAATCTTTTTCTCTGTGTAACACACAACATCTTTTGGCCCTATCCAAACTCCATCGACCTTAGTGTCATTTAATAAGCCATCCTCCCATGTCCTCATCTATGTCTTTAGTAAAAATGGCAAACAGCAGTGGCCCCAAATCAGATTCTTGCAGTTTACCACTCGTAGCTGAACTCCACGATGAACATTTCCTATCAACCTCCACTCTCTGTCTTCTTTTAACTAGCCAATCTCTGGCACAAACCGCTAAAACGTCTTTAATCCCATGCCTCTGTATTTTGTGCAATAGCCTCCCATGGGGAACCTTATCAAACGCCTTACTGAAATCTATATGCATCACATCAACCCTCATCCATCTGTTTGGTAACCTTCGCAAAGAACTCAAAAATGTTTGTGAAGTACAACCTACCGTTCACAAAATCGTGTGGACGATCCTTAATTAACTTATTGTTCTCAAGATTATTATAAATCGTATTTCTTGTACTATTGCCCAATACTCTACCTACAACCGAACTAAGGCACACTGGGTCTATTATTTCCAGAGTTGTGTGTACTCCTCTTCTTGAACAAGTGGACAACATTTGTTCTCCTTCAGACTTCCAGCAGTACCGCCTTCCCTTCACAGTCGTTCGCTCAAAACCATGAAATTCCCTACCATCAGGAATAACGCTAGCTTCGCTACCATGCCAGTGATGCCTAAGTCCCACAAATGTATTTTAAAAAAGCTTTTGGACAGGGATGGTACGGAGTCAGATGAAGGAAATGGAGTTTGTCACCGTAACAGAAGGCAGAGACGTCCATGCTCCCAGTATTTAAAATGCAAGGACAGTGAGGCAATGGGTCACCGCTGAAACTCATTTGGTTAACATTGAGGCCCATGATTAACACTGCCAGAAGCAAGGGATGAGACAGCAGTTGACCAAATTCACTGATGCAGTTCTTAGTAGTCTGTGGAGTGAATATCTGGATTCAGAGTCGCAACACGAACAATAATAGTGGCAAGAAGTGAAGACAATATGAAAGAACAGTAATGCAGTCATAACTGGTTTATAGAAAAAAATCTGAAGAGCGAGACTCAGCAGGTAGACCGACAATAGACAGGAAAGGATAACAAAAGTATTGAATAACCAAAGTGCAAAATAGATCTACCATGATAATGACAACCAATCATAATATGTAGAAAGGAAAGCAAAATCATAGAATAAACTCCGTTGCATTGTTGGAACATTCCAGTCTAATGTTCGCAGATTCTGATCTCTCCTTCCGTTCTCTCTGGAGGTGCTGATCCCTGTTAGTGCTGTCGGTGATGAGCCCACTCATACAATGGAATAACACATTTTACAGAGCTTATTTTTCATTAAAAGATGGAAACTCTCCATTGTGATAATTAGCATCCATGGAGATTGAAACATGGTCACTGAACAAATAGGCTCAGCTAACGCCTTCGTTACATCCCTTCTCATAACACGTTAAAAGTGAGCATTTACTCAGTCTGGATGGAATGGACGAGCGTTACTGACGGATGGACGATAAATCTTTCAAATTGTTTAATCCTTTTTCCTTGTATGCCAGAGTATTACTGGAACACTGCAGGGTGGCATATGTCCCACCTTGTTTATAAAAGGAGACAGGGATAAAATAACAAGGCAGTTACAAAACAAACGACTTGTGGGGAAATTTCAATAGACTTTAACCCAAGGTATGATACTTATTGCCAAATGACGTTGTGTGAGTCTACTCCTGGGTAAAAGTGCCTAGTTAGCAAATGCTTTCATAATTTTGAGACTCAGAATTGGGGGTGGGGGGCTACTCAGGATTGTGGGAAGCAATTCTCGCCCAATGTGCCTACTACAGAGGGATAGGAGGAGGCCATTCTTCCCATACTAGCCTATTACCACTTCAAGAGATGGAATGATGGAATAGAACATAGAACATAGAACAATACAGCACAGAACAGGCCCTTCGGCATACGATGTTGTGCCGAACTTTTGTCCTAGCTTAAGCACCCATCCATGTACATATCCAGTTGCCGCTTAAAGGTCAACAATGATTCTGACTCTGCCACTCCCACAGGCAGCGCATTCCATGCCCTCACCACTCTCTGAGTAAAGAACCTACCCCTGACATCCCCCTATACCTTCCACCTTTCACCTTAAATTTATGTCCACTTGTAACATGCTGTTGTACCCAGGAAAAAGTCTCTGACTGTCTACTCTATCTATTCCTCTAATCATCTTATAAACCTCTATCATGTCACCCCTCATCCTTCGCCGTTCCAATGAGAAAAGGCCTAGCACTCTCAACCTATCCTCGTACAACCTATTCTCCATTCCAGGAAACATCTGTAAATCTTCTCTGCACCCTCTCCAAAGCTTCCACATCTTTCCTAAAGTGAGGCGAACAGAACTGCACACAGTACTCCAAATGTGGCCTAACCAAGGTCCTGTACAGCTGCAACATCACTTCACGACTGTTGAATTCAATCCCTCTGCTAATGAGCGCTAATACACCATAGGACTTCTTACAAACTCTATCCACCTGAGTGGAACTTTCAAAGATCTATGAACATAGACCCCAAGATCTCTCTGCTCCTCCACCTCACTAAGAACCCTACCGTTAACCCTGTATTCCGCATTCTTATTTGTCCTTCCGAAATGGACAACCTCACACTTGACAGAGTGGATCTCCATCTGCCACTCCTCAGCCCAGCTCTGCATCATATCTAAGTCCCTTTGCAGCCGACAACAGCCCTTCTCACTATCCACAACTCCATCAATCTTCGTATCATCTGCAAATTTACTGACCCACCCTTCAACTCCCTCTTCCATGTCATTAATAAAAATTACAAACAGCAGAGGACCCAAAACTGACCCCTGCGGAACTCCACTTGTAACTGGGCTCCAGGCTGAATATTTACCATTTAACACCACTCTCTGACTACGACTGGTTAGCCAGTTTTCTATCCAACTGGCCAAATCTCCCTCTATCCCATGACTCCTGACTTTCTGCATAAGCTTACCATGGGGAACCTTATCAAATGCCTTACGAAAATCCATGTACACTATATCCACTGCTCTACCATCATCCACATGTTTGGTCACCTCCTCAAATGATTCAATAAGGCTTGTAAGGCAAGACATACCCCTCACAAATCCGTGTTGGCTGTCCCTAATCAAGCAGTGTCTTTCCAGATACTCATAATTCCTATCCCTCAGTACCCTTTCCCTTACTTTGCTTACATCCGAAGTAAGACTATTGGTATGTTGGTAAGTTGGTATGTTGGAATGTTGGTAAGATTTGCAAAGGAAGCTATTCAAAACAGAGAGAAGTGTTACTGGAGCTGTATGAGGTGTTACTGAGAGGGCATCTGGAGTACATTGTGATGTATGTGCTTCTGTAACTGAGAAAAGCAAGGTCTTCATTCGATACAGTTGACCAGTCGTTCATAATCCACGGAATGCCATGTCATTTACTGTCTCGGGTCTATTACGGAGGGATAGGAGGTGGCCATTCATCATCTTGAATATGTTGCAGAGGTACAGGTGATGTTCTGACACCTGGGTACATGCTGAGCTGACCAGTTTTAGTCAGGGACGACCACTTAACAGATGAACTTCATAACCTAGGTGGCAACACGATAGATTCATGGTGCAAATAACATGACAAAATGGCTTCGAGGCTGCAAACTGACAATTCTGCTAAAGCAGCAGAAAATAGCTTTTAAGTTACTGACTGCTAATTCTGTATACGTGACCAACCACAGTCTGCTTCAGTAGTGTTTAGTAGACAATGCGCAATTTAATGCATCAAAATAACTCAGCGAGATAAGACACTTTTAGTCAGCATTTGGGTGCAATGGCTTGATTAGTGATACAAGACTGGCCTGAGTGTTGGAAAGTAAAGTCGATTCCAAGAAAATATAATTGGATCAAGGAACAGTCACATAAAGTAATGCTGAGTATTGATTGGTAATTGTCTAAATGTGCTATTCAATGATGGTCTGTACCCTTCTTTAAGAAAAGTATTTAAAATGTCGTTGAATTAACCTTTGTGCACAGTTACATCAAGGAACACCGATGTGTATAACCTCTGTGTTTCAGCACCCTCTGTACTCGGCTGTATGCAACATTTTGAGTACAATCTTAACAGCCAGACCAATTGTGAGTGTTTATTGACTAATCGCGAAACCGAGAGACGTTGGCAGGGGTCCAGATTACCATACGGTGTCGTGACTTGGATTCGGTATTTATGGATTGCAGAGCCTTCAGTCCTCCACTATTGAGTGTAGAAAAATGGGCCAGCCAGACGTGAGTATTTTCTCCATTTGATTTTCCTCACATTCAAACGTGGTTGACCCGACCCCTCGCTCTCTGATCCTGATAAGGTCCTGATAAGAATACACTGTGATACGCAAAAAAAGGAGTCGGGGACTCCAGGGAGTTGTCCAAAAGTTTCGCATGCCAGACCAATATCAACTGGTTCAAGATTTAAGAGCTATCAATGGTAATGCACAGCCCGATCATGCCTTCGCCCCAAGTCCAGCTCATATTCTGGCTTCAGTACTATCAGACACTAAATTTACACTGTTGTCAACCTACAACATGCTTCTTTTAAATCTCTCTGCCTCTTTATGAAGACAGTCAGCATCTATTTGTCTTTACTTTTAATGGCCAGCAGTCGATGTGGACTCCACTACCTCAGGGCTTCATACATGCTCCAACCCTTTTCTCTCAGGCTTTACAGAAACAATTGCGGTCTCTAACCCTCACAGTTGGGTCTGCACTAATCCAATATGGAGATGACCTCTTTGTTGCCGGTCTAGATGAATAATCTGTTCACTCCGATGTTGTCCTGCTCCTCAACTGTCTGAAACGCCTGCATTATGTTACCTCTTCCAAAGAGTCTCAATTGTACAACGCCAGGTGCTGTTTCAAGGTTTCATACTGTCAGCTGTCTCACGCTCCCATGAGCAGAGCCGTATTACTCCATTCGTCAACTTCCCGGTTCCAGCAACTGCGAAGCAGGTTCGTCCGAGGCTTGGTATCGTCAAATTTAGCCGACAATGGATCCCTAACGCTGCCCTATTCGTTTAGATGTTGACCCTTTTTTACTTCATATGAAGGTACCTTCGAGCTCTCCTCAGATGCAAAGCAAGCCTTCGATGAACTTAAACAAGCCTTGTCACAAGCTCCAGCTTTCGGAAGACTCCTCTATGACAGACCTTTTCAACTTTACTGCACTATTCTGGATGACTGTGCTTCCTCTGTTCTCACACAACTACATGGAGATCGCCACCGCCCGGTTGCCTATTTCTCTACTGAACTAGACTCTGTTGCCTTAGAATATCCCTGTTGTACTCTGATCCTTACCGCTATTTATCTTACATTACAGTCCACAGTAAACCTTAGACTTCAATAGAATATTGTCCTCTAAGTTCTCATGTGGTGATTGCCCAGTTGGGATAATTGCAAACTCAACATTTGACTGGGGCTCGCCAAAACCGTTATGAGATTTACCTCTTCAACAACCCCCGGCTGAACTTTAGACATTGTATCACGATTAATCCTGTCGATTTCCTTGCACATCCCCCATTACCCTTATCCACTCACAGATCATAACTGAATTCTCCTCATCAATGAGGCCATCCACATTCATTCAGATCTTTCCCATGCCCCTATCCAGACACTGGCATTAATATGTTCACTGATGGTAGTTCTCCTACTGACCGTACAGGCACTCGCTTCTCATGCGAACCAATAATTGATGACCGTGGCTTCGTCCTAGAATCAGCTTCTTTTGATGCTTCTTTTTCTGTCCAACATGCTGAACTTTTTGACCTGATCCGTGCCTGCGTCTTCGGGACAGGGCTTCGGGCTAATAGTTACACTGACTCCCGATAAACTTTCAGAGTTGTGAATGTTTTTTATCAATTCTGGAAAAATGCAGGATTTTGTTTAAACTCTTCAGGTAGTCACATACCATTGGCCAATCCCCTGTCGACTTTGGTAATCATGCTGTTGATGAGGCCACAACAGCATTTTCTCACAGCCATCTTATGATTGTGCCCAACATGATGAGCCAGATTGAAAGCTCTGACAAGTGTGAGTCTACCTCTGACAAATTAAGGCCAACTGTAAAAGATGTTTAAAGACTTCATTGAGTTGCAAAGATGTCAGCAGTATAAGCATGTTTTGGTCATTGTTGATTTCTTTTTGTTAAATGTGCTGAAGCAAACCCCACTTCCAACGCTACTGCTAAAACTGTTGTAAATATTTTAGTTAAGGAGATTATTAACTGCTTTGGCATTCGCGTTTTTCTAAATTCTGACAATGGCCCTCATTTTGTTGAAAATATTAATGAGGAATTATGTTCTCATTTTTGGACTCGCCACCAACTTCATTGTGCTTATGGCCCACAGGCTGTACAGCTTGTGGAGCATGGTGACTAGAGTCTGAAAACTAAACTTGTCAAATGGACTTCTGAGACAGGTCTTTCCTGGATTAGGATGGTGCCTCTGGTATTGTACCACGTGCAATGCACTCCTCTGGGGAAAACGCGCTTGTCCCCAGCCGAAATTATCCAAGATCGCGCTGTCTGCTCATCTTGGAATGATGCCTCCTCCCTTATTCCTTTCAAACGCATGATTTGAGGATATGTCCTCCTGTGTTTGTTCTTTGACCAAAGTTTTGTGAGGCCTTCACTCCAAGGTCTGTGCTACTCATAAGAAACTCCACTCCCTCAAAAGGCCCCAGTTGCTGAATTAGGCTCATTCATTGTCATCAAGAATTAGGCAAGTCACAGTCTCCAACCTCAATGGCAAGGACGCTTCCTGATTCTCCACTCGAGCCCGACTGCTGTTAAGGTCTCCAGGCATTCCGCCTCGGATCAACTTCATTCTTCCAAGGTCATTAGATTAGCCCCTTCCGTAGGGCGGGGTGGGGGCCGTGGTGGTGATGGTGGAAATGGACACGATGGGGAACTGGAGAGGAACCGGAATCAGTTGGTAACAAATCAGACTGCTATGATAGAGCTGCGTGTTTCGAATTGTATTTCTTCTTTTGTTTTACATATCCTAATCCTTGATGCAGAACGACCATATGATGTAGATAAAACTTATCCTGTAGTGTAGATTCATTGTCACCAGCATTAGTGCTAAAGAAAGGACTGGTTACCCATGTGATCCTAAGCAACCAGAAACTTTGTACCGTTTATGCATAAAAGATGTATTTATGTGCTGCGAGAGCCTGATTCCTTCGATGAATGGAATTTTACCAAGAATAACTGCTGCAATGGTCTACTGCACCAAGAAGATCAGACAGTTCATTTACAGAACAAGTCGCAATGGTCTTTATCCTGTCAAGGTGATTTGTGCCAGTTTGATTTCAGTTGTGTTTTCAGAGCTCCTGGAAAGTGTGACCTCTACTCAAAGCGGCCTGGATTGACACGTCGCAAAAGAGAAAAGGGCAGATGTTGTCTTTCACTAACAATTTGGTTTTACAAAGTCAGCATAAAATATTCGGTCAGGATGAAGTGTTCTGTTACACCGTCACATCAGCAAAGGACACTTTGAACTATTCCCCCCTCCTGAATCTTAACAACGGTCATGGAATACCTGTAAGTCATTTACCAATATAATGTTTCCATAGATTTTTACTTATCCCCACCTGCTAGCTGCCTGTGGAATTCAGCTAATAAGTCCGGGGAAACCTATCTCATTTGTTACAACTGTACGGGATGGGGGTGCACTTACGTGAATGTGACTATGTTTATTCCATGTGCCTTGGTCCAATGTACCAACCGCTACTTCTTCCCTGTAGCACCTCGCATCTCATGTAAATGCTTACTGGAGGAGTTTTTTTTTCTGTTGTTGTTGGTATTCAGGCTCTTTGTAGTATTGGTAATGGCGCATTCCTTACTATGAGAACCCTAATGGCACCTCCATCTTCTCAATTGTGGGATGGAAGGAACCAGTCTGGGACAATAATCACATCTCTTACCGAAAGACCCACCACTTTTTATTGAACAGCTTTCACCCTAAGAGCCCAGTGCAACCATATTTTGCAGCTATGGACTACCCATATTTTCAGGGTGTCACAAAGACAGGCCTGTTTCTGATTGGGACGCCCCCTCCATTATCGATACTAAACCCGATAATTATTTTGTTTAGCCAAGACAAAGCGACTAACTTCATTGTTCTTAATGAAATAGGTAATCCCCGTGCTGTAGCTGTCGGGGCAGTTTTCATAAGTACTGTTTCCTGTCCTGGGAAGGCGGTTGTGGTTTCCCTACCAAACGTTCAGTTTCACCTATATTCTGCCTGCATTAGAGGGGTGGTAAGGCTTTGGGCAACAGTGAAGCCCAGTTTCTTGCTTACACATTACTCAGTACCTTTTCCTGAGGAGGATCTTCAGGAATAATTCTTCATCAAAATTGGAGCTATCTTAATGTGGTCTAACCCGCTTGGGCAAGGAGATTGCTTGGACTTCACAGGAATTAAGGACATGCTCTCAAAATTTAGTCTACCTTCCCAGCAAAACCGAAATGCACTCGACTACCTACACGGCAAAGAGGTTCGGGTTTGTTCCATAGTAAGTGGCAAGTGTATGATGGGGGTTACTGACGTCATAGAAAACATTACCAAGCAGGTAGATAACATCTAAACCTTCAACAATCAAATGATAGAAGGCAATGCATGGCGAGATGATGTGGGGTGCTGTATCCACGAATGTCCCGCTGAGAGCAATATGTTGTGGATGGTACAGCCCAGACTGATCCTTTGACAGTGACATCGTGTGGGATAGTGTAGCCCGGAGCGACCCCCGATAGCGACATAGTGTGGGCTGATGTATCCCGGAGCGTTCTCCTGACAGTGATATGTTATAGCCTGGTATAGATAGGAGGGCCCCCCTGAAAGTGACACGGTGTGGGCTGGTGTAACCCGGAGTGTCCCCCTCACAGTGACATGGTGTGGGCTGGTGTTGCCCGGAGAGTGACTGGAGCAGCGGAGAAGGAAAATCTGGACGCTTTTTCATTTTTATTCTGGTGTATTATAAGTAAAGATGAATGGCGCCTGTGTTCGGTAACTGGACATATTTTATATTGACAATAAAGAACCCTTTATATAAAAACCGCAAACAATACGACTGAGACTACCCTACCCACAGAAAGGCACAGTCGTTTCTTTAAAACAGAGATAAATACATTTTTCATTAATAAGCGACCAACAGTCAGTTGGGGAAAACTGGAACATAGGTCTGAGAAATATTTCAGCTGTTGTCAACCAACACAGCAGACTTTATCCCAATTGTCTCCCTTTGTTCCATTTTCCTCTGCTCTTACGATCTTGTGTTGTCTCGAATTGTCTTCCCGCGTGTTCTGTTGAGGCCGAATTTGGTAGGTATTTATTTGAAGAGAGTTAATGGAAATTAGGTCAGCTTTGAGGGGTTGCATGTTCGATATATTTTCCTAATTGTTGAAGCCTTATGTTCCAAACGACTGGCGATTGTTTTGAGATGAACAAACTTTGAGAATAAGGCATTGCCACTTCAGAGTGAGATAAAAAAAATGGCCTTTCTGTTTAGGATTGTGTGATCCATGGTGTTCTCACTCCTAATGTGCAGTGAGGAATGGGTTACTGAAAACATTCAAGATTGGCTTCCAGATTGTTTTGATGAACAAGAAAACAGACAGGAAAAGATGTTCCGCCATGCTCACGTCAACAATAAGCATTCTGAATGGTGCAGCAGGCTCAAAGGGTTGAATGTCCACCAGCTGCTCCTCACCCATGTGTTCGCCTTTTACTCAACCCCTTGACGCTGTAACAGAAGAAGAGGAATATCCCATCCAGCAAATCAAGATCGGTGTATTGAGTCATTAGCAGGCTATTCTGCCCTTCTCCGGAGCCACATTGAACCCGGTTGAAATCATTCAACTCATTGAGGACATTACAGAGCACAGGATGAGGTCATGCAACCATTTGAGGCTGCTCCACAGGAACAGGGGAGTCCTGGGAAACGATCAGCAAATAGACATCAGGGGGTAATCATTTGCTTGCAGGTTGGAAAGCTGAAAATTGGTGGAGTGCCTCTTGGGTCAGTGTGAGGTAATGAACTATTTGCAATCTATGTCAATGATTTTGGATGAAGGGACTGATTGGACTGGAGCTCAGTGCGTTCATAACCAAGGTAGTCATTGCGTAAGATGCCGAGGGGTGGCAGAAAGTCTCCAATGGGATACAGACAGGGGACGTCAGGGGACGACAGGGGAAATCTTCAATCAGAAACTGTATTTCATGCGTTATGGGAAGTTTGTGACAGGAGGATAAACAACAGTAAACTACTTAAGTAGAGTGCCATTGAGTCATAGAGGGATCGAGCATGGGAACTGGCCCTTCGCCCTAAACTAGTCTGTGCTGAACTTGTTGCCCACTCAACTAATTTCAATTGCCCACATTTGAACCAAATCGCTCTCAACCCTTCCCATCTATGTATCTATTCATTTTTACATGTTGCTATTGTACCTGCCTCAACCACTTTTTCGGAAAGCCCGTTCTATTTCAAAAAACACTCTTTGCATAATTAAGTTGCCCTTCAGGTCCTTCTTAAATCTTTCCCCTCTCACCTTAAATTTATGCCCTGTAGGTTTCAATCCCTCATAGCTGGGAAAATGACTATATGCATTCATCCTATCTATGGCCCTCATGATATTATGCATCTCCATAACGTCACATCCTCATTCTCCTACATTTCAAGGGAAGATATCCGAACTGGCCCACCCCTCTCAATGAATGTGGCCGATTAGTCCTGACAATATCCTTGTCAAACTTCTTTGCACTCTTTTCATGTTAACAAGGTGACCAAAACTGTACACAATACTCTAAGTGTGGACTCACCAACGACTTACAGAATGGGAGCATCTTGTCCCAACTCCGACTTTCAATACTTTGAACAATGAAGGCCAGCTTACTAAATGCCTTCTTTACCTCCCTGTCTAACCGTGATGCCGCTTTCAATGAAATATAGACCTGTGGTCCGAGGTCCCTCTGTCCCACAACACTCCCCAGAACCTACCCATTTACTGTAAAATCCTATCTTTGTATTACTTTCCAAATTATAACACCTCCCACTTATATGTATTTATTTGCAGTTACCAATCCTCAGCTGACTTCCCCATCAGATTAAAATCCCTCGATAATTTTAGAAAATGTTCATTGCTATGAACGATACCTCCTAATTTTGCATCATCCCTAAATGTAGTTAACGCCTTGGGAGTACTTGGAGTATGTTGTACAGTTTTGGGCCCCATATCTCAGAACAGATGTACTGGCCTTGGAACATGTTTAGAGGAGTTTCACGGGAATGGTCCCAGGAATGAAAAGCTTAACATATGAGGAACTTCAGAGGACTCTGGATCTATGATCAATGGATTTCAGAAGGATGAGGGGAAATCTAATTTAAACATACAGAATAGTGAATAGTCTGTACAGAATAGATGTTGTGAAGATGTTTCCATTGGTAGGAGAGACTAGGACTCCAGAGCACAGCCTTAGAGTAAAAGAAGCAGCTTTTGGAATGGAAATAAAGAAAAACTTCTTCAGCCAGAGAGTGGTGAATCCACGGAACTCAATGCCACAGAGGGCTATGGAGGCCAGGTTATTAAGCATATATAAAACTATGATGGACATGTTCTTGATTGACAAGAGGAACAAAGGTTATGGCGAGAAATCAGAAGAATGGGGTTGAGAAACTTATCAGCCATGATTGAATAGCGGGGCACACGTGACGGGCTGCATATTTCGATTCCTGCTCCTATGTCTTATGGTCTTCATCATGCCTTGTACATTCACATCCAGGTCATTTATGTAAATAACAAATAACAAAGGTCTCAGCACCGACACCTGTGGAACACCATTAGATATAGTCCTCCAGTCAGCGAAACACTCTTCTTCCATCACCCTCTGATTCCTACCATGAACCCAACCTTGAATCCAAGTAGCTAGCTCTCTCTGGATCCTATGTCACCGAAACGCACTGACTGACCTGCAGTATGGGACTTTGTCAAAACTCTTAGTAAAGTCCGTATGCAGATCATCCTTTGCCCTAACCTTATCTATTCTCGCTGTTATCTCCATGAAACTATTTAAAAGATTTGTCCGACATGATTACCCACACACAAATCCATGCAGATTATTTCTAATCAGATCTTGAATTTCCAAATTTTGGTTCATCCTGTCTCTCATTTTCCTCTCCAACAACTTACGTCGCATTGATATTATGCTCACTGAGCAAGAGCTCCCTGGTGTGTCTTTGCTACATTTCTTAAGCAATGGAAGCACTCCAGTGGCAAACGATGAAGTAAAAATCTCTGCAAGGGCCTCTGAAATTTCTTCCATTGCCACCCATAACAGCCGATGATGGACACGTTGGAGACCAGGGGATTTATTCACGTTATTGTGCTTTAACGTGGCAAATACCTCCATTCTGGTAATATGTATGCCATCCAAAACATTCCCACTTGTTTCCCTTATATCCTTAGAATGCATGAGTTTCTCCTCAGTAAATACGGCGGAGAAATATTCATTTAGAAATTCACCCCCAACCTCCTGCTGATTCCACACAAGGACGGCCATGCTGATCTTTAAGAGGACCTATTCTCTCCCTAGCCACACTTCGACTCTTGATATAGTTAGAGAACCTCTCGGCCTTATCTTTCACCTATTCTGAGAGGTACATATCATGACATTTTTCTAGGCTTCTGATTCCCCTCTTAATGGAGCTTCTACACTTTGTATAGTCATCTAAGGATTGATTTGAGCCCTGTATCTTATACTCAATGCATGCCTTCTTTATTTTCCTTACCAGAGCCTTACTATCGCTCGCCTTCCAGCGATCAGGTCCTCCCTCAATCACCGTCTTTCTAATGAAAATAATCCTAATGTTTTCAAACTCTCTTCATGGCTGGTACCCTCCATATCAGGCAACATCCTGGAGAACCTCCTCTGCTCCTTCTCCAAAGCATCCACTTGTATTGCTAATATGGCGACCAGACTGCATGCAGTATTCCAAATGTGGCTGAACTAAAGTTTTATACAACTGTAACATGATCTACCAACTCTTACATTCAATACCCGGTCCAAATGAAGGAAAGCATGCTGTTTGCCTTCTTGAACGCTCTACTGATCTCCCTTGCTATCTTCAGGGAACAATGGACCTAAACACTTAAATGTCTTTGTACATCAATTTTCCCCAAGACTTTTCTATTTACAGTATAGTTTGCTCTTGAACTGTATCTTCCAAATTGTATTGCTTCTCATTTGTCCAGATTGAACCCCATCTGCCATTTCTCTGCCCATCTGTCCAATCTATCTATATTGTTGTGTATTCTCGGACAGTCCACTTCTCTGTCTGCTACTCCACCAATCTTAGTGTCACCTGCAAATTTGTTAATGAAACAACTTACACCTTGCTCCAAATCATTTATGTATATCACAAAAAACAATGGTCGAAGCACGAGTCCCTGTAGAATACCACTTGTCACAGATCTCTATTTTGAGAAGCTCCTTTCCATTATTACTCTTAGACTCCTGTTGCCTAACCAGTTCTCTCTCCATCTAGGTAGAACACCCATACGACTTTACATTCTTCATCAGTCTACCATGGGGAAATTTATCAAAAGCCTTACTAAAGTCCATCTATATGACATCTGTTAAAAATCAAACAACACCAGGTAAAAGTCCAACAGGTATAATTGGAAGCATACTAGCTTTCGGAGCGACGCTCCTTCATTAGGTGATTGTGGAGGGCTCAATCGTAACATAGAATTTATAGCAAAAAATTATAGTGTGATGTAACTGAAATTATACATTGAAAAATTGATTGTCTGTTAAGCCTTTCATCCGTTAGAATACAGTGATAGTTTTACTTTCATGTGTAAATCACACAATCTTTTTTTTTAACTGTTGCATTCTCGAGTTAGCTGTTAACAATTGTCATAGCTAGACAATATGTTGAAGTTTTTGACCCCTTGTGTTCTCTGTTTATGTGATAATGCTTAGATTGATTCTAATCTAAAGAGTGAGATAACGAGTTTTAATCAATTCATGCAGTTTTTGAGCTCAGAGTTCTACATGAATGCATACAGTTTTTGAGCAAATTACAATGTAACCCTGCAAGTACAAATTTGCCCCACAATATATATGTGTGCCTGTGGGTCTTTGTCTGTGTGTGTGTCTGTCTGGGTTGGGGGTTGTGAATGTGAGAAAGTGTATATGTGTGTGTAGTGAGTGCAGAGTGTCTTAAGTCTGTGAGAGGTTGGGAGTGTGTGTGTACGTAAAGGTGTGTGTGGGTGCCTGTGTGCGCGTCTGTGTGTACGTGTGTCTGTGTCTATGTGTGGTGTGTATGTGTAGGAGTGTCTGTGTGTATGTATCGTGCAATGGTGGTCACTTGGAATGTGACATGAACGCAAGGTCCCGGTTGAGGCCCTCCCTTTGGGTTCCGAACTTAGCTATCAGCCTCTGCTCGGCCACTTTTCGCTGCTGCCTGTCCCGAAGTCCACGTTGGAGGATGGTCACCCAAAGGTTCGGGACTGACTGTCCTGGACCACTGAAATGTTCCCAAACTGGGAGGGAACCCTCCTGTCTGTGGATTGTTGTGTGGTGCCCATTCATCCGTTGTCGGAGCCTTTGCTCGTTATAAATGAACAAAAAGCTTTGAGGTTTTCCTTAATCCTGCTCGCTAGGGATTTCTCATGACCCTTTTTAGCCCTCTTAATTCCTCATTTCAGATTGGTCCTACATTCACGATATTTTTCCAAGGCTTCCTCTATCTTCACTCGCCTAGATATTATGTACACATCCTTTTTCCTCTCAGCCAGTCTCACTTTATCACTTGTCATCCATGGTTTCCTAACATTGCCATTTCTATCCATCATTTTCACGGGAACATATCTCTCCTGAACCACTCTTCAAAAGTCTCCCACATAGCCTTGAACATAGAGTCGTGATTTCAGGTTTGCTACCGGTGCCACGAGATAATGAGATGACGACCCATCAGCGAATGCAGCTTAACACGTGGCTGCGATACTGGTGCAGGAGGGAGGGCTTCAGATACCTCGACCATTGGGACTCCTTCTGGGGAAGGTGGGACTTGTACATTAAGGATCGTCTGCACCTGAACTGGAGATATACAAATGTCCTGAGTGGGAGGTATGCTCGTGTGATTTGGGAGGGTTTAAACTAATTTGGCAGGGGGTGGGAATCAGAGCCACATGTCTGAGAGGGGGTCAGTTTTAGACGAGACTGGGACAGGATATATTGAATCTATCAGAAAGGTTTCTCGCGCGATGAACAAAAAGGGATTGGTTACTGTGTGTCTATTTAATGCAAGGAGCGGGCATTTTCTACAGACCACCTAATAGCAGTAGAGAGTTTGAAGATCTCATAGGCGTGTGGATTCTTGAAAAATGCAGAACTGGCAGGGTTGTTACGGTTGATTTCAACTTTCCCATTATCGACTGGAACCTCCTAAGTGTAGATGGTTTGGATGGAGCCAATATTATCAGGTGTGTTCAGGAGGGTTTCCTTATTCAGTATGTCGACAGACCGATGAGGGGAGAGGCCATTTTGGATTTGGTGTTTGGCAACAAGCCAAGAGAGGTGTCAGATCATGCAGTGGGAGAGCACTTTGCTGACAGTGATCACAACTGCCTCACATTTAGCATAGCCTTGGGAAATGAAATGAGCAATTACTGAGGGAAGATATTTAATTGGGGAAAAGGAAATTATGACGCTATCAGAGAGGATTTGGGAAACATCGACTGGGAACAATTGTTCCACGGAAAGAGCACAGCAGACATGTGGAGACTATTTAAGGATCAGTTGTTGCGAGTGATGCACAGATTTGTTCCTCTGAGCAGGTAAGCAGAGGTAAGATTAAGGAACTTTGGGCGACGAGAACAGAGGAACGTCTCTTCAAAAGGAAGAAGGCAGCTTATGTAAGATGGGGGAAACATGGATCTAGCACAGCTTTAGAGGATTAAAGGCTTGCTAGAAAGTAGCCCAGTAATGGACTGACGAGATCCAGGAGGGAGCACGAAATAGGCTTGGCAGGAAGGATTAGACAGCGCTCAAAGGCGTTCTACTCATACGTGAGGAATAAGAGAATGATCAGGGATAGTGGAGGGAACTTGTGTGTGGAGTCTAAGCATATAGGGGATGTCCTGACTGAGTCTTTTTTTCCTTCGGTTTTCACTAAGGAAACGGAACTTGTTGTAAATGACTGCTTAGAGCAGCTGGGATACAGTCTTGACCAGATCAAGATTGATGAAGTTGATGTGATAGAAAGTTTGGAAAACATTAAGATCGATAAGTCTCCAGGGCCAGAACAGATTTATCCTAGGCTGCTTCGCGAAGCGGCAAAGGAGGTTGCTAAGCCACTGGCGAGGATATTTGCCTCCACACTCTCCACGGGAGTCGTACCAGAGGATTGGAAGGAGGCGAACGATGTTCCTCTTTTCAAGAAGGATAGTAGGGAAATCGCTGACAATTATAGACCAATCAGTCCTACGTCTGTGGTCAGCAAAGTTTTGGAAAATATACTGAGGGATAGGATTTATGACTATTTGGCAATGCATAATGGGATAAAAGGCAATCAGCATGGCTTTGTGAGGGGCAGGTCACGCCTCTCGAAGTTTATTGAGTTCTTTGAGGATGTGTCAAGACAGGTCGACGATGGTCGAGCAGTATGGATTTCAGCAAGGCATTTGATAGGTTTCCCCATGGTATGCTCATTCATAAAGTCAGAAAGCATGGGATACAGGGAGATTTGGATATCTGGATTCAGAAATGTCTGGCTGACAGAAGGCAGAGAGTGGTTGTCAGTGGAAAGCATTCTGCCTGGAGGACAGTGTTGAGTGGGGTCCCGCAGGGCTCTGTAGTTGTGTCTCTGCTCTTTGTGGCTTTTATAAACGACTTGGATGCGAAGGTTTAGGGGTTGGTTCGTAACTTTGCAGATGACACGAAGGTTAGATCGTATCGAGAGCAACAGCAGTCTGCAGAGTGACACAGACAGAGCTGGGCTTAGAAATAGCAGATGGAGTTCATCCTGGATAAATGCGAAATAAAGCATTTTGGAAAGTCGAACTCGAATGCTGAATATAGGATTAAATACAGAATTATTGGCGGTGTGGAGGAACAGAGGGATCTGGGTATGCAAGTACATAGATCCCTCAAAGTTGTCACCAAGTGGATAGGGTTGTTAAGAAAGCATATGGTGTTTTGGCTTTCATTAACATAGGTATCGAGTTTAAGAGCTGCAAGGTTTTGCTGCAGCTCTACAAGGCCCTGGTGAGAGCACACTTGGAATATTGTGTCCTATTCTGGTCGCCCTACTATAGGAACGGTATTGAGGCTTTGGAGCAGGTGCAAGGAAGGGTTCCAAGAATGCTACCTGGACTGGAGGACTTGCCTTATGAAGAAAGTTTGAATAGGCTCGGACTTTTCTCTCTGGAGAGAAGGAAGAAAAGAGGAGACGCGATAGAGTTGTACAAAATAATGAGAGGAATAGCTACAGTCAATAGCCAGAGACGTTTCCCCAGGGCACGATTGACTGGTACGAGAAGTCATAGTTTGAAGATATTAGGAAGAAGGTATAAAGGAGACGTCAGAGGTAGGTATTTTACACAGAGTTGTGAATGCACGGAATGCGTTACCAGCGATGGTGGTGGAAGCAGAGTCATTGGGGACATTTAAGCGAATGCTGGACATGCACATGGATAGCAGTGATTTGAGGGGTGTGTAGGTTGTTGCTATATTTTACATTCGCATTAAATCTCGGTATAACATCGTGGGCCAAAGGGTCTGTTCTGTGCTGTACTTTTCTGTGTTCTGTATCAAATGTGGATGTCCATTGAAACAGCTTCCCCAATCTACGTTTCACAACTCCTGCCGAAATTTGCTATATTTGGCCTTCCCCCAGTTTAGCAATCTTCCTTGAGGAAACTCTCATCGTTGTCCATCACTATTGTAAAACTAATGGAATTGGGATCATCATTCCCAAAGTAATCCTTGAATGAAACCTCAACCACCTGGGCGGACGTATTTCCCAACACTAGGTCTAGTATAGCCGCTTCCCGAGTTAGACTATTTTTATGATGCTTTAGAAAACCCTCCTGGACGCTCCTTAAAAATTCTGCTCCAACTAGATCCGTAACACTAAATGCATCCCAATCAATTTTGGGAAAATTGAAATCGCCTATCACCACCATTCTGTTGTTCTTACATCTTTTTGTGATCTATCTGCATATTCGTACATCTATCTCATGCTCGGTGTTGGGAGGCCTGTAGTACAATCCCAGCATTGTTACCATACCCTTTCTATTTCTGAGCTCTGCTCATATTGCCTCACTGTTCGAATCTTCCATGGTGCTTTCCTTCAGCACAGCTGTGATATCTTCTTTGACGTGTAATTCTTCTCCTCCACCCCCTTTACCTTCCTCTCTACCCCGCCTGAAGCATTAATTTCCTGGGATATTTAATTGCCAATCACGACCTTCCCTCAACCAAGTCTCAGTACTAGTAATAACATTATATTCCCAGGTGCTATTCCAAAACCTAAGATCATCTTCCTTGCCTGCTATACTTCGTGCATTGAAACTACCAGTCCCTCTGTGTACATTCTCCACTTCCTGCTTCAAACTCCCCCTCAGTCATGCTGATTTCATTATCTACTTCCTTAGGCTCTAATTACTATCTGCTTTCTGCCAACCAACCTCTTCATTTGTTTCCCGATATCCTGCCGCATTAGTTTTAACCCTCCTCAACAGCGTTAGCATAAGCATCTCCTAGGACATTGGCTCCAGATGTAGACTGTCCAATTCGTAATAGTCCCACCTCCCCCAGAACAGGTCCCAATATCCCAATAAACACACCCCTCCCTCCTGCACCATCTCTCAAGCTATGCATTCTTCCTGATTATTCGATCATTCCTACTCTGAGCAACACTTGACATTGGTAGCAATCCTGAGATTACCACCTCTGAGGTCCCACGTTTTTAACTTGGTTCCTAACTGCCTGAATTCTTCTTGTAGGACCTCATCCCGACGACACATTAATGTATGGAGAGTTCATTGAGGCATACAAAGTATTAGGGATACTATATTAGACGGATGAATGGACTCTTTAACTCCAAATAATGCTGATCTTGTTCACGTTGCTCGCGTTTTTTGAATGTCCTGGGCATTGTAACCTGTACGCCTTACTCTGTCCAAGTTTATTTTTCAACCTATGATCTGTGTGTCCTTGCATACTGATATCTGCCTGTACTGCTCGCAAATAAAGCTTTCACTGCACTTAGGCACGTGTGACAATAAATCTAATAAGCTAAATATTTCTCACCCTAACAGTGTCTCTTTTAGAAATATGTGATCGTCGCTAACCCTCACGTTTTAACGTAATCGTCCCTCGTCTCATAGCACTACAGATTAAGAGCTCAGTTCCATCACTGTCTCCTCGTGGTGTTATCATCTCAAGGATTAGACTGCTGTTACTTGTCTGAGTTGTGCCTTACCTGTTCACAGTGCCCCAAATACTATCTCATCAAGGCCCTACAAATACAGGAAGACGGCTTTACTTATGCACTTGAATCATATGACAATGAAGAGCAACATACCATATAAGATGCTAAATACTTAACGCCCTTGGAGGTTCTATTTTTGGTGACTCATGATCAAGGACATTCAGGTCCTTTTGAAAAACAACACTTCTGAACCTTGTACCATTTAAACAATACAAAATGAGATGCATGCTCTTTATTTCTCACATCCAAATCATTTCTATGCCTTGCAAATTGTTGTGGTTCAAACCCTGAAACATGTGATATACTATGAGTAAGAGCCTTCTGTCCATAAAAGTGCAAGAAGCTCTGTATTGCTTCCACTGACCAATTCTCAATCCATGTGGTACATCCAGCTCCCCGTCCACAAGTTATCAATGTACTCTAACTTCCTTCGTTCACTTGTGAGCAACGATGTAAAGAAAATTCTGCAAATTCAAATACACCACTCCCGCTGACTCCCTTTTGTGGATGCATCAACTAACACAAACTCAAAGATGATTTTCTGTTTCTAAATCTAAGTTGACTCTGCGAAGTCACACTGTGATTTCCCAAGTGTCGAGTTCTAAAATTTCTCAAAGATGGTGCTAATATTTTCCTCAGATATGACACCCGTTTATATATTTTTTTGTTTTCCCTCCCACTCCCGGTTTAAATATTTAGGATTAAAATAGCTGCAGCAACCATAATTTCCAGAGACTAAAGAATTTTGAAGGGTAATCAATACTTCTTTCTTGTCATTACAACAGTTAAAAGACATTTGTATATGTACATGAATAGGAAAGTTTGGAGAGATATGGGCATGTGCGGGTACGTGCGACTCAGTTAGTTTGGGATTGGAAGAGTCAGCATGGATTGGTTGGACCGAAGGGCCTGTTTCTGTCCTGTATGACACTAACTCTTTCACTAGCTGCAATGCTATTTCCCTGAAAACTCTGGGATGGATCTCATTTGGTGTAGTAACTTGCCAACTTTTTTGAGGAAGTTCTCTTTATTAAATCTAATCAAGCACAGTGTCTTATTTTCACCAGTAAGTCTATCCCATAGTATTTCTGGAAAATTTTCGGCACCTTACATTGTGGAAACAGCACGAAGGTATTACCCTCAGCAGGAGGCAGAGACGGGTTCCGTCACTGTGTGGATACATAAGAACAAAGAAATTAGGAGATGATGGACGTGACACCCACTCCTGCTCAGAAAGTTCGAGAATCAGAACAGTTCAATGAAACTGTCGCTTCCTGGTCACTGACAGCATAGTCCTCTCCCTCGTGCGAGGTTACAGGTTATGCTGAAACAGATGATACAAAGCTGTGATCATCTCATTTTACAATTAAACTGATCTCACACTTTGCACCTGGCATAGGTCCAGGTCGAGGTAAGAAAAAGGTTTGCGATCAAAATATGTGTAACGAGAAGAGTTGCCAGAAGAAAATTGTAACTGGAAAAGTGTGGAAGATGGTTTATTCAGAAACAGCGTTGAGGCAGAAGTGAAGACTGGGGTTATTGTGAAGGTGGTAGTGGACAGGTTTTGTGGTAGACGGAATATTGAGAAAGAAATCAGCTCGGGACAAAATGGGGTAATCATGGTTATGAACACTTTTGTTTCTCCTCAGATTTATACGCGAAGTATGTGAAATTCATGATTAGAAATGGAGTATGTGATTAAAAGCGAAGACAAAAGTTTGAATCTTTGCCAAATATTCATGACAGAGAAAACGATGACATTGACAACGTATAAGAGAATTAGTAAATGGGCACAGATAAACTCACCAGGAACACTAACAATAGCGAGGATAAGCCTGAATAATTATCAGGACACAGAGACAATTGAGACGTTTTTACCACACTGAACTCGCCTCCACCACAACAACTTCCAATATTAAGTCTGCCTGTGGGCACAACTGCCCTGAACATACACAAGAAATGCCGATTTCGATGGGTTTTACTCTCATACCTCTTATTCGTTAGATTTTTAGATTATATTACAGTGTGGAAACAGGCCTTTCGGCCCAACAAGTCCACACCGAACCGCAGAAGCGTAACCCACCCAGACCCAGTCCCCTATATTTACCCCACCACCTAACACTATGAGCAATTTAGCATTCTCAAATCACCTAAACTGCACATTTTTTGGATTGAGGGAGGAAACCGGAGCATCCGGAGAAAACCCACGCAGACACGGGGAGAATGTACAAACTCCACACAGCATTGAGGCAGAAGTGAAGACTGAGGATATTGTGAAGGTGGTAGTGGACGGGTTTTGTGGTAGACGGAATATTGAGATAGAAATCAGCTCAGGACAAAATGGGGTAATCATGGTTTTGAACACTTTTGTTTCTCCTCAGAGTGTGTGTGTGTGTATGTGTTTATATGCGTCTGTGTTTGTGTGCGTGTGGCTGTGTGTGTGTGTTTGTGTAGATATACAAGCCTGTTCATGCGAATGCAACATATTCAGAATGAACAAGAGAGACATAGTTAACAAGAATTATGCATCCGATGTACAAAATTTATAAAACGTTAATATGTTATTTAATTTTCAGCTGAGATGTTATCTTCCCCTTCTCTCGATGTATCCTCTGCCTCCTGCCACTTTCTTGCATTTCCAGACTTAATTGCTAATTCTTATCAGGATGTATGTTATAATTTCCTGCTTCTGGTGATCCATTTATTTCAGTTAATCAATTTTCTAACGGGAAGTATATACATTGGCCGTGCTGCGTTCTGTCAACAGCCGGTGCCAGTCATATTGATGGAGATAAAAGTTCTGGCATCAGACTCAGCATTTCAACATATTAATCTGTTGCACATACACTGTACAAAGTACCATAGCAACAGGAATTGTCAAACGAAATACTGAAGTACATCCGCTTCTATCAATTATGTAGACTTCTCCAGTTTTATCTCCGTGTCTAAATTCTCTCTCTCTATCTCTCTCGCTCTCTCTTTTGATCTAATTAATAAACCTTCCAATCGTTCTTCCTGTCCCATGTCTCAAATGTCCCTCCTTCAGTTTGATTCTATTCCTCACTTTGGATATGATGTCTTATAGTTGAGTAATGTAACTTAAAGTCATGAAGGAGGAGTTAGCCAGAGTTAGTTGGATGGAGCTGAGAACGGGAAAATGGTGAAGTAGCAATGGCAGGAGTTTCTGGAGATAAATGAACAGCACATCAGAAATTCACCCCAAGAAAGAAGAACGATTCTCAGTAGAAGACAAGGCAGCAGTGAGTGATAACGAATTCAATGAGAGCATAAAAACAAAATCAAATCACACAATGTGGTGAAGATTACTGGGAACTCAAAAGATTACGACGCCGGCAAATTCCAGCATGGATAACTAATAACGGCAAATAGGAGGAGAGGGTGAAATATGATATTACGCTTCTTAATCGTGTAAAAAAATATTGAAAGCGATTTTTAGATTCATAACAAGGAAGGCAGAGAGTAAAGAACAAATAAAGGACTGTTGGAAAATGAGGCTTGAATAGTTATGGGAAGCAATGGAATGGCAAAGGAATTGAATAGATACTTTACATCAGTCCTCACGCTGGAAGACACCAGCAAAATGCCAGAACATCAAGAGAGTCAGGGGATAGAGGTGAGTATAGTGACCACCAGTAAGGAGAAGTTGCTGGGCAAAGTCACGTTGGATCAATCAGCGAGACCAGTTGGACAACACCCGTAGTTCTAAAGAGATGTCGAAGGTAATTGTGGAGGCATTGCTGGTGATCTTTCAGGAAACTTTGGAGTGAGGGAGGACTGGTAAATGTAACCTTCCTGCTTAAGGAGAGAGGGATACAGAAGACAGGAAATTATAGAAGGACTTAACGGACCTTCGGGTTTATGAATAGATGTGTGGAGTATAAGAACAAGGAAGTTGTGAAATATATGGGAAATGGTGTGTTTAAGCTACAGCATAACAAGAGTTATATTTACAATGCCATTGCGAACAGCAGACTTGAAAGTACGGCTAAAACAAAGGAAATCAGTTCGAAGCAGACAGGAGTATTAGTGACCAAAAGACTGCTTCATAGCAGTAGTGAGAATGTTAAGATAAGCTTGTCAGTAAACAGACTTAAAAATGCATAAAAAGCTCAATAAAATCTGTTGCTGCGAAGGTCTCAACGTGCAAATATGTAGCGAATACATATGAAGGTGATAAAGCACAGCAGGTCAGACAGCATCCTAGGAATAGGAAAGTCAACATTTCAGGTTGAAGTTCTTCATCAGAATTGAGGTGGGGGAATGGGAGCCGGGAAGTAAATAGAGGGCGGGGCGTGGAAAGGCGATAGGGGTGATGAAGGCGGGGGATATTGTGATTGGTCAGTGGGAAGGGTGTAAGGGATATGCACATGAGGAAATGGCCAATTTAATCAGGTCAGGGAAGGCGGGACATGGAATAAGGCTGCGGATAGAGAGATGTTAATCCAATGAAGTCAATATTGAGACCACAGATCTGTAAGATCTCCAGCTGAAACATCAGGTTGTGTTCCCGAGTTTCTTTTTGGCCTCACTCTGACAGTGGGGGAGGCCAAGAATGGACCTCACGCCGGTTGAGCACTTTAACATTACATTACAGTGTGGAAACAGACCCTTCGGCCCAACAAGTCTACACTGACCCGCCGAAGTGCAAAATCCCATACCCATACATTTACCCCTTACCTAACACTACGGGCAATTTAGCATGGCCAATTCACCTAACCTGCACATCTTTGTGACTGTAGGAGGAAACCGGAGCACCCGGAGGAAACCCACGCAGACATGGGGAGAACGTGCAAACTCCACGCAGTCAGTCGCCTGAGGCGTGCATTGAACCCGGGTCTTTGGCGCTGTAAGGCAGAGTGCTAACCACTTTGCCACCGTGCCGCCCATAGCACGGAGGGGGCTGAGTGGTGGGGGGTATTAGTGAAATGGATGGCAACTGGAATGTTTGGTTGGTTAAAGCACGCAGACAGCAGATGCTCCATTAATATGTGCCTGATCCTCCTTTGGTCTGCACGACATAGAGGAGACCACATCGGGAGTTGGAGATGAGCTCGGTGGGCCGGTATCAGACTCTGTGTGGAGCTTCAGTGCTCTACACGGAACAACCAACCCGACTTTCCAGATATCATTCATTTTAATTCCCCTCCGACTCGTCCAGCGACATGCCCATCCTGAAGAAGGGCTTATGCCCGAAACGTCGATTCTCCTGTTCTTTGTATGCTGCCTGACCTGCTGCGCTTTTCCAGCAACATATTATCGGCACTGTCAGAGGAATACCAACTGAGAGTTTACCTTTGAAGCTGATAGCCCAATGGCCTCAATATTGACTGAAGCAGCTTCAAAATACTGCCACCCACAGTCTTAGATTATGTCCCTTTCCCTGACCAGATCCATCTGTCCATCTTCTCACTCACGTATCTGCTCCAACTTTCCAACTGTAAAATCACAGTAACCTCATACCTGCATGTACCTACCACCATCATACCTACCGTTCTCCCTTCCATATCCCTTCACTCCATTTCTGGGCTCCCCTCCCCACCACCAGTCCTGACTAAAGGTCCAAGTTCAAAATATTGCCTTTTGTTGCTATCTGGTCTGCTATATCTTTCCAGCTCCAGGTTTGTAAACTCAGGCCTCCCGCACTAATAGTACTTTCTCTCTCCAATTTGTGGAAAAAAGTAGTTTACATACAAGAAGAAATACATTTGAACATTTCAAAAGATCGTGGACCCATTCGTTAGTTCTTAATAACCCAATACATACCTTCCAGATGAAGCAGTGCTTCACTTGTACTCTTTCAATCCAGTCTCCTGTCATTGCTGCTCACAATGCAGTCTACTGTACATTGGGGAAACCAAACACAGATTTCATTGAGGAACACTCATACTCTGTCTGTTGGAATAACCCTGACCTTCTCATTGCTTCCCATTTCATTAACCTACATTGTTCTCATGCTTACATTTCAGTTCTGGGCTGTTGCAATGCTCCAGTGATGTACACTCAACCTCGAATAACACCTCACTTTAGACGTTGGCACTTTGCAGCCTGAAGGAGTTGTAATTCAATCCCATGCTTGCACAGTCTGATCGCATTATGGCTGTTCACCATTTTTCATACATTCTTTCTGCCACATTCTTTTTCCTGGTCTCACAATGAACTTGCCCTGCTGTGAGTTGTTCGTCTTGCACTTGATTAAAGAACCCATTTCCCCCCTTCACAATCTAACTTATACTCATTTTAAATTTGAATATCTTTTACCACAACCAAAAGTCCATTCCTCAGTGGCATTGCGCCTCCACACCGTCTGTTTCCTGTCACCCCTCCTCTACCTCTGTCAATGGGTTAAGAAGCTTATTTTCCAATCCTTTTCTGTTCTGAAGAAAAGTCACATTGGACTTGAAACGCTAACTCTGGTTCTCTGTCTCTGCAGATACTGCCAGATCAGCCGTGTTTCTCCAGAAATGAACAAAAAACATTTTCAATAAAACAAATAATTCTGGATACTGGAAATTCGAAACCAGAACAACAAAAAAAAGGAACTGTGAGCCTTGAAGAATGGTCACTGGGCCCAAATTATTTACTCTGCTTTCACTCCACTGATACTGCCAACGTGCTTAATTTCTCCAGCAATTTCTGCTTTTCAACACGTTTCAAAGACATATGTCAACGTGGCTCAAACGCCCTGTTTAACATGAAGCGCCATATACCGGGAAGTGAAAGATAACACAAGATGCACATGGTTCTGAAATATCGTAAGGCTGGCATCATTAATACTACAGAGCTCTTACCATTAGACAGGGAGAGAAGTAGAGGGAAATGCGTTCACTCTAAACACAGAAGGTAGCACATACTTGAAGGAAAGGATTCAGATGAATATGTTAAACGGTGTTAAGGAACGAGATAAATTGTCAGTGTGACACCACGGGTAGCCCCTCAGTAGAATGCGAACATAAAATTGGAAGTGTATCACATCAGAAATCAGAGTAGGTCACTGAGCAAATTGCTGATGGGTGAATGGGACTTGGTGTGAACTGGGGGACAGGCAGCAGGACACTATTAGAGATATTGCAGCTCAAACTGTGTATTCCATGTAATGCTGTGACCACAATAGCAGCAGAAGCAAAATTATATTCAAACATAATCTGTTTCCCAGGGTAATCCCTCAGTCTATCAGTACCAACAAGCTGATCAATGCTTCAGTGACGAGTCTGGGTAAACATGCCAGGGTCAGAACCATGTGCACCTTAGATTGATGGCAAACCATAAAGCTACCGCACTTGACTGGTTACATTAAGTGGAAGTAACATCTGATTCTGGATTAGTAGTGCTGGTAGAGCACAGCAGTTCAGGCAGCATCCGATGATCAGTAAAATCGACGTTTCTGGCAAAAGCCCTTCATCAGGAATACAGTCAGAGTGTCTGAAGGGTGGAGAGATAAATGAGAGGAGGGTGCGGGTGGGGAGAAAGTAGCATAGAGTACAACAGGTGAGTGGGGGAGGGGATGAAGGTCGGGGGAGGGTGGAGTGGTTAGGTAGAAAAGAAGATAGGCCGGTAGGACAGGTCACGGGGACAATGCTGAGCTGGAAGGTTGGAACTAGGATGAGGTGGGGGGAGGGGAAATGAGGAAACTGCTGAACTCTACATTGGTGCCCTGGGGTTGAAATGTTCCAAGACAGAAGATGAGGCGTTCTTCCTCCATGTTTCGGGTGGTGAGGGAGCGGCGGTGAAGGAGGTCCAGGACCTTCATGTCCTTGGCAGAGTGGGATGGCAGTGCAGTTGATTGGTGCGGGTGTCCCAGAGATGCTCACTAAAAGGCTCTGCTCGGAGGCGTCCAATCTACCCAATGGAGAGGAGACCGCATCGGGAGCAACGGATACAATAAATGATGTTGGTGGATGTGCAGGTAAAACGTTGATGGATGTGGAAGGCTCCTGTACGGCCTTCGATGTAGGTGAGGGAGGAGGTGTGGGCGCAGGTTTTGCAATTTCTGCGGTGGCAGGGGAAGGTGCCAGGACCGGAGGGTGGCTTGTAGGGGGGCGTGGACTTGACCAGGTTGTCACTGAGGGAACCGTCTTTGCGAAAGGCGGAAAGGGGCTGGGAGGGAAATATATTTCCTGTTAGTGGTGTCCATTTGGAGATGGCGGAAATGTCGGCGAATGATCTGGTGTATGCAATGGTTGGTAGGGTGGAAAGTGAGCACCGGGGCATTTTGTCCTTGTTACGGTTGAAGGGGTGGCGTCTGTGGGCTGAGGTCCGGAATGTGGACGAGATGCGTTGGAGGGCATATTTAACCATGTGGGAAGGGAAATTGCGGTCTCTGAAGAGGTAAGCCATCTGGTGTGTTCTGCAGTAAAACTGATCATTCTGGAAGCAGATACGGCGGAGGCGGAGGAATTGGGAATACGGGATGGAATTTTTGCAGGAGGTAGGGTGGGAAGAGGTGTAATCCAGGTAGCTGTGGGTGTCAGTACGTTTGTAAAAAATGTCAGTGTCAAGTCGGTCTTCATGAATGGAGATGGAGAGGTCCAGGAAGAGGAGGGAGGTCTCAGAGATGGTCCAAGTAAATTTTAGGTCAGGGTGGAATGTGTTGGTAAAGTTGATGAATTGCTCAACCTCCTCGCGACAATGCAGTCATCAATGTAGAGGAGGAAGAGGTGGGGAGTGGTGACGGTGTAATTACGGAAGGTGGACTGTTCTACGTAGCCAAAAAACAGACAGTCATAGCTGGGGCCCACACAGAAGATCCGACAAAGGCAATGTATAACAAGCCATTCCAGTTCCAACTCTGACATCAATCTGACAATTACTATCAGAAAATTTCTGAACTATGACAAGTCCCTTAAGAGGAGAATAACTATAGTATGATCAACATCACACCCTCAATTCCATCACGCCAGTCAAATTATTGGGAGTTCTTCTCGACAGAGTTGTCAAGCAGCACAGAAATAAACTGTTCAGTCTGACGTGCGGTACAAGCCAATGTGGAGATGGAAATGCCACTGGATACTAATCCAGTCCAGGCTAAACCTCTGGCAGCTGGTGGAAGTGAATAACAATTAATAAAATATCGAGATCGAAAAACTGGTGTCAGATTGTAAATGCCATAGACTCATAGAGTCACAGAGGTGTACAACATAGAAACAGACCGTCAGTCCAACCCATCCATGCCGATTAGATATCCCAGCCCAATCTAGTCCCACCTGCCAGCACCCGGCCCATATCCGTCCAAACCCTTCCTATTCATATACCCATCCAAATGCCTCTTAAATGTTGCAATTGTACCAGCCTTCACCACATCCTTTGGCAGCTCATTCCATACAAGTGCCACCCTCTGCGTGAACAAGTTGCCCCTGACGTCTCATTTATATCTTTCCCCTCTCACCCTAAACCTATGTCCTCTAGTTCTGGACTCCGTAACCCCAGGGAAAAGGCTTTGTCTATTTATCCTGTCCATGACCCTCATAATTTTGTAAACCTCTATAAGGTCACCGCTCAGCCTCCGACACTCCAGGGAAAACAGCCCCAGCCTGTTCGGCCTCTCCCTGTAGCTCAAATGCTCTAACCCTGGAAATCTCCTTGTAAATCTTTTCTGAACCCTTTCAAGTTTCACAACATCTTTCCGATAGGAAGGAGACCAGAATCGCACGCAATATTCCAACAGTGGCCTAACCAATATCCTCTACATCCGCAACATGATCTCCCAACTCCAGTACTCAATACTCTGACCAATAAAGGAAAGGATACCAATCGCCTTCTTCACTATCCTATCTACCTGCGACACCACATTCAAGGAGCCATGAACCTGCACTCCAAGGTATCTTTGTTCGGCAACACTCCCCACGACCTTACCATGAAGTGTAGAAGTCCTGCTAAGATTTGCTTTCCCAAAATGCAGGACATCGCATTTATCTGTATTATACTCTATCTGCCACTTCTCAGCCCATTCGCCCATCTGGTCCAGATCCTGTTGTAATCTGAGGTAAGCCTCTTCGCTGTCCACTACATCTGCAATGTTGATGTCATCAGCAATCGTACTAACCGTGCCTCTTATGCTCGCATCCAAATCATTTATGTAAATGACAAAAAGTAGAGGGCCCAGCACCGATCCTCGTGGCACTTCACTGGTCACAGGCCTCCAGTCTGAAAAAAAAAATCTCCACCACCACCCTCTCTCTTCTACCTCTGAGCCAGTTCTGTATTCAAATGGCTAGTTCTCCCTTTATTCCATGAGAGCTAACCTTGCTAATCATTCTCCCATGGGGAATCTTGTCGAACGCTGTTCCAAAGTCCACATACATCACATCTACTGCTCTGCCCTCATCAATCTTCTTTGTTATTTCTTCAAAAAACTCAATCAGGTTTGGGAGACATGATTTCCCACGCACAAAGCCATGTTGACGATCCCGAATCAGTTCTTGCCTTTCCAAATACATGGACATCCTTTCCCTCAGGATTTCCTCCAACAACTTGCCCAACACCAAGGTCAGGCTCACCGGTCTATCGTTCCCTGACTTGTCTTTACCAACCTTCTTAAACAGTGGCACCACGTTTGCCAACCTCCAGTCTTCCGCCACCTCAGCTGTGACTATCGATAATACAAATATCTCAGCAAGAGGTCCAGCAATCACTTTTCTCGTTTCCAACAGAGTTATCGGTACACCTGATCAGTTCCTGGGGGGTTATCCACTTTTAACCGTTTCAAGACATCCAGCACTTCCTCCTCTGTATATCTGGACATTTTGCAAGATGTCACCATCGATTTCCCTACAGTCTATATCTTCCATTTCCTTTTCCACAGTAAATACTGATGCAAAATATTCATTCAGTATATACCCCATTTTCTGTGGCTCCATACAAAGGCCGCCTTGCTGATTTTGAGGGTCCTTATTCTCTCCCGAGTTACTCTTTTGTCCTTCATGTATTTATAAAAGCCCTTTGGATTCTCCTTAATTATATTTGCCAAAGCTGTCTTATGTCCCCGTTTTTCCGTCCTGATTTCCCTCTTAAGTATATTCCTACTTTACTTATACTCTTCTCAGGATTCACTCGATCTATCCTGTCTGTACCTGACATATGCTTACTTCTTTTTCTTAACCAAACCCTCAATTTCTTTAGTCATTCAACATTCCCTTTACCTACCTGCCTTCCCTGTCACCCTGACAGGAATGTACTTTCTCTGGATTCTTGTTACCTCAATATACTATCTGTGGGTTAGGGTTAGGGTTCAGAAAGTGAATCGCCCATGCATTCCTGGTCTGGCCTGAAAGTGACTCCAGACACGCAGACATATGATAAACTCTTCAATAGTCTCTGAAACAGCAAAGCAAGACACTCAATTGCATTAAACTTCTCCGAGCTCTTAAAGGACAAAACCGGACGGAACGAACACCTGGCACCAGCCTTTGCATTCGAAAAGGGAATGGTAAACACGGGCCTGTCGATCCGGCAGAGACCTCCTTCGTAACATCTGAGAGCTTGTGACAGCATTTGCAGAGCTTTCCGACAGACTGTACAGAAACACCGGGAAAGTCGTAGGCTATTCAACACAGTGAGTCTCCCACGTTCTCATCGTGGCCGAGAATCACCTCAATGAATTTCTCCTTCAGCAGACTGAGGTATATTGCAATTGATTCTGTCAATCAAATGTTAGAGATGTTTGCGAATAGCTGGGATGCAAGGACACATTCCTGAGATACTCCACGAGCCTGCGTCTCCAATAAAATGATTCCTGTATTCCAGTGTTTCTGGTCCAAGTGTTAATTTGCTGGCGCTTGTATACTCTGATCTGCTTTTTCTTACTTATTTTTCCCCACGTTTTTCTCTCTGTGGCTTACTGACATCAAGCTGAAACCACGGTTTGGACATCAAGCTGGGCACAGTGCGGAGGAGATTGAGTTTATGCTTACTTTTTCAGAGTAAGCGCATGACCTGGAATTGGCAGCTGCTACATCAGCAGAGGCAACGTAAATGAGATAGGGCCAAACAGCAAACAATGATGCGTGAGGATTGGAGACTTGTTGGTTTTTGCGTCCTGCAATGGTGGTGATGAAGCAGATAGTGGAATGGTATCATGACAACATCGATGAGGTGGGCCCCAATAGTAAGAGACATGTCTCTGACGTTGGAACGATCTGGCACAGAGGGCAACGAGCCAGTGATGTATGAGTATCTCCCCGGTGGCAAAGATGGAGCCTGAGGGTCAGCAACTTCAATGTTGCTGGGGTCAGGTGTAGATGGGGATGAAGCTGTCATGGAGGGGTTGGATTGCATGGGGTGGTTGATGGTGAGGAGCTGGCTCGGGACCCTTGAAATCTCTTCAAGCTGTATCCTTTGTTATTGTTCAATTATTCAAAATGGCACCACTTGTGGCAACAAGTGGAAGCTTTTCAATGTATTTTATTGTATTTCTCCGGGAAAATACACCTGCTCATAAAATCAAAATAACAAACTTTTTCACACTTTTTCCTGCCTGCTGTCTCATTCTGTAACCATACCCAAATATTTGCCACAATCCCACAGAAAATGATTTTGCACACTATGCTTGCGTCTTCAGCAAAACTCTTTCTGCACAAACTCCCCCTCGTAGTCGTATCCTTCCGAATCATCGCTTCCTCAGCCTTTCTGCTCCAAAGGAAACAACCAGAGCTTATCCAGCCTCACTCCATAGGTGATATGCTCAATTCCAAGGAGCATCCTGGTGAATCTCCTCTGCAACCATCCACTACAATGACATCCTTCCTGTAATATGGCTCCGACCACACACAATACTCCATCTTGGCCATCCTTCCTGATGAAAAGCCTATGCTCAAAACATCGACTTTCCTGCTCCTTGGATGTTGCCTGACCGACTGTGCTTTTCCAGAACTATACTTCTTGATTCTGATCTCAAACATCTACAGTCCTCACTTTTTCCCTAACCGATTACCCTGTGCAGTCACATTCAGTGACCTATGGAGAAGCGTCCTCTGAGTTGCCTAGTCTGCTGCCTTTCATTGTATAACCACATTTTTGGTTCCGTCTTCCAAAGTTCATCACCACATGTTTATCTGATCATTCCATAAGTATCTTCCCCTAACATAAGACCTTCTTCCTTCCTGCTAAACACATCTTAATTATCACACTCCCTCACACCCCTACACATTCACATCTAGATCATTTATGAATGCCACAAATAATAAGGGTCACAGCACTGACACATGGAGTACACCAGGGGCCACTGGTCTCCAGTCACACAAACAGACTTCCTCTATCACCCTCTGTGTCCTGCCAAGAAGACAATATTTGATGTAACTCACGAAGCTATCCTTGATATCAGGACTTTTTAAAAATTAAGTTTCCCATTTGGGGCTTTGTCAAGTTACTTGTTGAAAAACTATATAAACAACACGCTCGGAAATATACAATAACATTCGGTTGTCTTGACTTCTCTCTGATGATGTCATGCTGATTATCCTTGATCAAACTTTGCTTCTCTAAGTCGAGATCAATTTTTTCTTTTCCTATTTTCTCCAACACTAACACTGCCTAACACTGATCGAATACAGTTCTCCCATGCACAGTTCTCCGCTCTATTTCCACCATCCTTCCTGTAAAGTGGGACCACATTAGTTGTCCTCCAATCATCTGGCAACTCCAACTTCCCTATGGCCAGATTCGACTTAAAAAATTGAGTCAGGGCGTTTCGTCCTTTGTCTCCAACAGCAGCCTGTGATGCAACTCATCCAGGCCCGGCAATCAGTCTAATTTTACAACAGCCAAAGCCTCCAATACCTGCTAGTAAATTATATCAGTCTGTTCAAGAGCTTCCCAATCCATTTTCTTGAATTCTGTCCCTGCATCCTCCTTCTCCCAAGTAAAACAGATATGGAGTTCTCATGTAACAGTCTATCAATATTCTCCACATGCAGAGTGCTCCCTTGGTCTCTCATGGGCCCTAGTTGTTTCCTGGTTATTCTGTTCTGATTGATGTAGGGGGAGAACATCTTGGAACTCTTCCTAACCTTACCTTCTCTATGCCCCATCTCAGTCCATCTCTCCGTGTGAATTTTCTAAGCTTCACTGCGTTCTCTTTTCATTTTGCAATCACTGGAGAACACAAACTGAGTTTCTCCATCAGTTAATCTTGCCTCTATTAAGATAGACATGAAAGTAACTGTTTAGTTTCTCTGTAATTTCCGAATTCTTGCAAGAAATTATCTTGTGTGGATATTCCTCTTCCACACGTGTCCTTGCCTTCACCTTCCCATCAATTATCGAGAGAAGCGTTTATTTTTCATTATTTGTTTTCATTTCTTAAATTTCCTTATGAGTTCATTGATCCTCAAATTTCTCTGAATCCTTGGCTTACAATAATATCTGGCATTTTTCTGAGCTGCTTCCTTTGATCTAATGCAGTCTTTAACTTCTTTTGTTAACTATTGTTATGTCACCTTACCCCTTTGCTGTTTGAACTGTGGTGGACATGTGTATATTGTACATTTTAAGTTGTTTATTTAAACAACAACCATTGCCTGTCTTCCAGAAAATCTTTTTCATGTACTTCTCCAATTCACTGAAGCTAATTTGCGCCCGATACTTTCGAAGAGTTGCATAACTCAGATTTACAACTACAATTTCAAAAACAACTGTTTTGTATTCAGACGCCATGTAAAATTCAATCTGTTATAATTACTATTCGCGAAACCTCCTTCGCAGCAGGATTTTCAATTACATCTTCTAATCTCATAACATCAATTTCGAAACATCCTGACCTCTACCTCAGTGCTCAACATACTGTGAAAGGAAACCATCTCAAATACGCTCATGAAATCTATTTTCCCAGCATTATCATTCACGTGGGTAACACAATTTTGATGTAACTTGAAACTGTTCATTATTACTGTGGTACCCACAAACCTGGGTATCCAATTTCCTGTTTTATAACATATCCAACATTTGTATTGCAACTTTCACTTTCATATATAACTCCCATCAATCTTTCCTTCTCTTTGTTGTTTCTGAGCTTCACCTTACCAAATTATGTGGAATCTGAGTGATGTGGCCTCTGGGCAGACTAATGGTACATTCAGGTGTGATATTTGGTGAACCTATTTGGACGTCGAAATAATGTCGTCAGGTTATTCATTCTTCTCAAGACATTTTCACCAGATCTCCCATTATGCTGGTGGAGCAGAGAAAGACAATAATCTTTCAACAATGCTATGCATTCCCCCAGAGAGCTGAGACTGCTTTAAACTGGGTCAGAACTTTACAGCAGGCTGGTAAAGTATTGCTGAGGCTGCACAGGATCTCAATAAAATCACATCTGGAGTAGTGTGTACAGATATAGTCTCCTCACTGAAGAAACGATATTGTCAGATTAGAAGCAGCTCAGAGATTGTACGTTCAACTGATTCCTGCAATGAAGGCATTAACGTAGAAGGAAAGGATGACCAGGTTGATCCAATGTGCATTAGAGTTTACAAGAATGAAAGATTATCTTAGTTTTACATAGAACACCTAAACGAGTCAGCAACAGAAGCCAATTACACAGTCAATACCATTTCTCCAGCCTGCTACACAGGAACAGCGAAAGGCTATTCATGTCTTTGATTCTGTTACACCAGAACACGGCACGGTGGCACAGTAGTTAGCACTGCTGCCTCACAGTGCCAGAGACCTGGGTTCAATTCCCGCCTCAGGCGACTGACTGTGTGGAGTTTGCATATTGCCCCCGTGTCTGCGTGGGTGTGCTCCGGTTTCCTCCCACAGTCCAAAGATGTGTAGGTCAGGTGAATTGGCCATGCTAAATTGTCTGTAGTGTTAGGTAAGGGTAAATGTAGGGGTATGGGTGGCTTGCGCTTCGGAGGGTCGGTGTGGACTTTTGGGCTGAAGGGCCTGTTTCCACACTGTAAAGTAATCTAAACAGGACGAGGTTATTCAACCCCTGGTGCCTGATATACAGTGACGGAAAGAGGTCAATCAGCTCCTCGGGACTACAACACGGCACGCAGATTAGGCTTTGAGGCACAAGTATACTGTTATACAGCAACAGGATCAGTCCATTTAACCTCCTCAACTCTCTAACACAGGAACTGCAAGAAATTGGTACACTAGAATAACAGGAGGCCATTCAGCACGATAAGTAAAGAAGGAGATAAAATTATTTGAGCCTTGTTATGGAAATGTGGATGTAATTCACCCGTGTATCTGTTGTATGGGAACAGAAGAAGACAAATCACCCCTTCGATCCAATTTCAGGGATGTAGGAGGAGATTGTTCAGTATCTCGAGCCTGTTATGAAGGAATATGAACAGAGCGTTCAGCCCCTCAAAATTTTATACAGCAACAGGAAGATTCCACAAGCCCTCAGGCATCTGACATATTATCAGGAGGAGGAGAAGCAGATTTTGAATCTGTAAATCAGGACATTCCGGCCATCAAGACTATAATGTCGGAGCACCGTGGGGACGTTCAGCCCATTGAATGTGTAAACCAGGAACTGAATTAGACTACTCAGCCACTCATGCCTCCCACATAGCGATTAGAGCATAACCTTTAAAGCTTTGTACTTGTTACACAGGAACATGGGAAATGGAACGTAGAGGTTCCAGGAAGATTAAGAATTAGGATAATCATCTTCACTTGTCAATAAATGGCTATGAGAAAACAGTTGGGAATTAAGGGAAATTGTGAGAATCCTTTATTAATTGATTAACAACAGGGGATTTGCAAAGTAAAACCAGAATACATCAGATTCAGCATACTTTAATAGATGTGTCAAACATTATAGCCAATAGGGATTCTGGAGAAGTAAAGTACCCGGACATTGAGAAGGGATCTTCTCAGATAAGACGTCATGGGTTTGGGAGGAGTTTATTCGCCTGTAAAGAGGGATGGTGGGCCAACAAAATGCAGAGAGATGGAATATTTATTTCGTTAATGGTTGGCAACCTTTGGGGTTCCATAGAGTTCAGACCACATGACCCGACAAGTTACCATCCAATGTATTACTTGGGCGAGAGGAGAGAAAATGTCTCAGCCACATTTTCAGCTGATACTAAAACAAGTGAAAAAGTAGGTTGATGTAATGAAAATTTACAAATGGACATGAACAGGCTGGATAATATGGGATTAACCATTTTGATCAGAGGAATCAAACATGTCATGGAAATGGAGAGTAACTTCAGAGTGCTTACGTGCAGAGGCATCTGGGTGTGCAGACCACAGAAAACTCACACGCAAGTACAGCAGGGAATGAGAAAGGCAAGTGCAATTTCAACACGCCCTTGTAAACGAACAGAGTATGAGGGGAGGGAAGAATTAGTGCAAATCTGCAAGGTATTCGGGAGACTGCAACTGACGTACTGTGTTCAGGCTTGTTGTCCTGATTGCAGGAGCGATGTAGTTACAAGGACGTTCATTAGATTGATTCCAGAGATGAATTTGTCTTTTGAAGAGAGTTTGAGCAGTTCAGCCCGATACACTCTGTGATTAGAAGAATGAGATGAGAGCTCATTGAAGTCTGGAGGATGTTAAAGGTGACTGACAATGTCGGTATGGAGTGGATATTTCCTCATCTGGGGCAAACTAGAACAAGAGATCATGGTTTTAGGATTAGGCAGAGCAGATTTAAAACAAGGGTGAAGAGAACTTACTTCTCTCAAAGGGATATGAATCTGTGTAATTCACTGCCCCAGTGTGGAGGGGATGCTGGGACACTGAGTAAATGAAGAGATATGGAGAATAGGCAGGAAAATGGGAATGAGGCGGCAATGACATCCGCCATGATAGTATTCAAAGGCTCGAGGGGCTGGATTGTTCCTCGTTCTTATTCTGCCCTTCGACCATGCTCCACAGGTGGACTGGTATTAAACAGGAAACAGGCACTCCGGATAAATCAGTCTTAATCAGTCTGACAGAACGTAACGATTGGAGCCACACAGTGACCAGTGCTGGGTCCTCAACTATCTACAATTGATATCAATGATCAGAACGATAAAACAAATGTACTGCTACTAAGTTTGGTGATGACACTAAGGTAAGCAAGAATTAAGTTATCAAGAGAATGTGGAGAGTCTGCAAATTGATATAGACAGGTAAAGTAAATGAATAATATTTTGCCAAGTGGAATATAACGGAATGTGTAACCTGCCATGTTTTCAGGAAGAATGGAAGGCAGTATTTTAATGCGACGGAGAGGGATTGCACAATATAGAAATACAGTGTTTTCTGGAGGGTTCACTCTAACCCATTCGGACATGGGAAGTATTGCTTCATCTCCTTGATGGTCTGCTCCCTGATATTCCCAGTGGTCCTATTGCTCTCAGTACACAAGGGATATTTTGATGTGGTTGGTTGGCAGTGTGGAATGGTGAGGAGGTGCGTGTTTGGAGCCGTGTATCAAGGGGACAGCCTTTATCCGAGAGGCTATCCTTTCTTTCGGAATGGAGACCCCAAGACGAAGGGAATGACTGACTGCTCCTACATGAAGAGTCGGTGGCTGCTGCCAGGACTGTGGGTATTCGCCAACATGATGTCCTGTGCATGGGCACAGTGTAACACTAATGGAGTTAGAGTTCCTTCAGTTCCTCTACCTCTCCTCATTAATATAGGGACCCCAGAGACCACGTACATCATCGGGAAACCCGCTATACTAACAAAACACGGATACACCCGGCAGCTCTCTGCTGAGAGAGAAAACATTCACCTCATCTACAATGTATATCCTCTGTCACCAAATGGTGACATTGATGCTGAGATTTTGGGAGAAGATGCATGTGTCACTCACTCCTGTTTGGAAAGTTTCAGATCATAGAAGCTGAATGAAACTGTGACCCTAACAGCCACTGGCAGCACGATGCCCCCGTGTGAAGCTGCAGGTCATGTTGAAGGAGGTGATACCGTTCTGTGACCACCATCGTGTTCAATCAGGATCCCCTCATACTCTGCTCCTGGCTTAAGAGGAACTTGGGAAGTTGTTCCTGGAAAACAGCATATCCCTTTACCCACACACACATTCACTGTGTAGTTTAAGAACTCCCCCACTCTGCACCCTCAACTCCATTTGTCGTTCATGTTACAGATCCAGATGCTGTCGCTACATTCCCCATGCTCCATCCCGAGCTGGGTCACCAAATCGTCAGGTCTCCCTGATTGTCTGCGGAAGCTCAGAGCATAACCTCCAACAAATCATCCCCAGCCTCTCCATTAACATTTCATCAACAGGAGTCAGAAAAAAAACCCTCAACTACAAGAGCTGTGGACCTGACCAGACTCCGTCAAAATATTTTCAGCAGGCAGCATAAACCCTAACTTTTCCTTATTTAAAATATAGTTGTGAACTGTGTGTCCCAGATGTGTTAAAACTGGGCAACCTACTCAACGTTAAGCAAAATGCAATCCTTTCAAACGTTCCAATTAAAACACAATCAAAGAAAAGAACAATTTGGCACAGCTTCTCTACTGGAACGCTTGTGCAAACAAAAGGAACAGTGCTTTCTATTAATTAACAGTGCTAATACAGGAGCATCCCATAAATATAGCCCTTGGCAAAAAGGTAAATTCAAACACAGAATCTTACATGCAGTTCTCCAATTCAGGAGGAAGCAACGTCAAGAGAGTTTTCCGAGGCAATAGCTTCTGGGGATCATATATTGAAAGTTCCAACCCTTCTGGAACCCCGAGCAGCTTCTGAATGTTGAGCTAAAAAACAAAACGAGATACCTGGTCGAGGAGAGTTGGCAACTGCCCTTCTATTGATATCAACTTTTCAATAAAACCTAAAGGCCTCCTCAGTTATTTACTTTCGCCATTTTCAGTAGGCACTTCGGCATCTCTGCTTTCCACAGCTCTCTTTAAAAAAAAGAGAAAAAAAGAGAAAAAAAAGAGACACTCCAAGCACATGTTTCATAATGGGGCACTTCTCATCTCTCCAATAGTTCTTCTGGATGACATATCTAGTCGTGTCTCAGCATAAAAGAATTACATGCTTCTGTACCTCTTAATGCTGTAACCTCTTTATCTGTTGCACCTGGCCTATCCCAGTAAACCATACTCTCACAGGTGTATCCGTGTTTTGTTAGTATAGCGGGTTTCCCGATGATGTACGTGGTCTCTGGGGTCCCTATATTAATGAGGAGAGGTAGAGGAACTGAAGGAACTCTAACTCCATTAGTGTTAAACTGTGCCCATGCACAGGACATCATGTTGGCGAATACCCACAGTCCTGGCAGCAACCACCGACTCTTCATGTAGGAGCAGTCAGTCATTTCGAAATGACAGTATTGTTACACCTCTCTCTTCGACAAAATGAACCTTCAATACACAACAGTGGTTTCATTTTAACCCATTAGCCTTACTCTATTAGTAGACCACAATAAATACATTTGACATTGACAGTAAGCATGCAAACATTCACAAATCCATTCCATTTCAGTCAGTTTACTCCTGCTACTAAACGCCTCTCTCTTTCTTCACGTAAGTCTCAACAAATTGTCAGCAAGTGCGATTTCTTGTACTGCCACCTGCCTAACTTCTAAATTGAATGATTGCATTAATAACCTTTATCTGAACAGACCAGAAGCTTCCTGCAGAAATTTCCTCGAAATTTCCTGTGATCAATATATAGATTTGTCTCAGACACGTTATTGGCAACGTAAATTTTGAAATGTTGTAAAGCCAACACCAAGCTCAAGGCCTCCTTCCCAATGTGGAATAAATCTGTTGATGTTTCCACTGGACACTCCAAGCACACGTTTCATAATGGGGCACTTCTCATCTCTCCAATAGTTCTTCTGGATGACATATCTAGTCGTGTCTCAGCATAAAAGAATTACATGCTTCTGTACCTCTTAATGCTGTAACCTCTTTATCTGTTGCACCTGGCCTATCCCAGTAAACCATACTCTCACAGGTGTATGTTTTATGATGATCTCACATATTCTTCTCAATCTCTCACGGAATCCAAACTTTGATTTATGGACAAACTCAAAATCATCAGCCATTTCAGCTTCTAATCTTGCCATTGTAACGATCTGCTCTGCTACACAAGTTCTCACTATTGTAGGAAGTGAATTTTTGAACCCCTTCGAAATAAGAATATCTTTAAGCAAGTCATAGGTATGCTCTATTTTTAATGCTCTTACCCACCTTGCAAAATTACTTCCTTTGATTCTTTCAAACTCAATGTACATTTAACCAGGGACCCTCTTGAGTTTCCTGAAACTCTGTCTGTAGGCTACTAGCACAAGTTCATATGCAGTTTAGATGGATTTGTTCATCTGGTAGTTCCCAGATACCTCATATGATAGAGATGCAAATGAACAACAGTCCGACACACACCCCACTGTCCATGGAGTACCACATGGGACATACCGGGAAGTGAACAACAGTCTTACACATACACACCCCGTCCATAAAACACCACATGGGACACACTGGGAAGTGAACAACAGCCACACACACACACGCACACACCGTTCATAAATCACCACATGGGACACTCTGGGAAACGAACAACAGCCAGACACGCATACCCACGCCCCCATGTCCATAGTGCACATGGGACACGCCAGGAAGTGAACAACAGTGCAACAAGCACACACCCCACTGTCCATAGCACACCACATGGGACACATCGGAAAGTGAATAACAGCGTGACACACACACACTCACTGCGTCCATAAATCAATACAAGGAACACAACGGGAATTGAACAGAAGCCGGACACACACCATTTCATTGTTTCTGAGTTTTGCAATGCCAGAACTCGATACACAAGGGAGCCTGAATCCAAGGCAACGGAAAGATACAGAGGGACAGAGAGATTCACATTAAAGACAGAAACAGGTAGTTAATTACCCGATAACCTGTTGTGGGAATATGGAGGAAACGGCAGGGCAGTGGGACTAACTGGAGAGGTGAATCCTTTGAGAGTAAAATGACATGAATGAGAACATCGAATAAAGGTATTGTCAGATCAGCTGAAATGGGTTGTTCAGTCAAATTCTGAATCTAGTTCACAGAAGAACTTCAGACAACGTTAACTGCTAGAAGATGACAATCTAACACGGAGAGCTGTGCAGAGGATGCTAGTGTATTTCTCAGTAAACTAGACTATCTGCCCAGCATGGGCTGTATAGCAAACCTTTACTATCGTGTAGGAACGATACACACATCAGATTATAGTCGGGTAGTGGAAGCATTGGAGCCGTAAAAGGGAAGGGGTATGTGTGTGCACGCATGTATGTCTGCACGTGTCTGTGTGTCTGCGTGCGCGTGTGTTTGTGTGTGTATGTCTTGGTGTGCGTGTTTGGGGTGGTTGATTACGCAAACAATTGTTTGACAGAAAATACACTTGAAGGAAATTAGATTAAATATGAACCACTGGCAGGGATTTGAATAATCGACACAGAGAGACTGAGAGACGTTTCATGGATAGGTGAGTTAAAGCGCTTCAAAATATTAAAATAAAGGCATTGCCAAACTCAATAACATTATGAATCAGCGTGCACAGGAATGCCAGATGGATGGGATTTTAATATGAGCTCGAATTAGGTTTGTTTCTTCACGTTTCAACCCGAGAGTGTCAGCAACAGACTGTTGTCATCGTTAAGTCTGTGTTTCACAGCTCAAGATTCAAACAGCAGACGAGGTAAGCCAGTGAAGTACATTCTGGATCAGTGAGTAGTTAAATTAGTAATGGTCAGGGCATGGTATCAGGAACCAGCTCATGGACAAAAGGATCACCAAAGTTTTGATTCGTCTGATTCAAACACCACCTGCATGGTCCCCTCCAAGCCACTCACCAATCGAACTTGGAAATGTACCACTGCTCACTCAAAGTCGTTGGGTCAAAATCCTGTAATTCCCTCCCTACTGGCATTGTGGTTTAACCCACAGCAAGTGGACTGCAGCGATTCAGGAAGGCAACTCACCACCACATTTCCAACGGCAAATAGGGATAGGATATCAATGCTGACCAGCCAGCGATGCCCAAGTCCCAACAATGAATGAATAATTTATAAAAATATCGGCCAGGGATGGGATGGAGTCCCATGAAGGAAATTGAATTTGTAAGCATAATAGAGGAAAATGACATCCACACTCCCAATATTTAAATAACAAGGACACAGAGACAATGGTTAACATCTGAAAGTGAGTAGGTCGACATAAAGACCCATGAGTAACACTGCCAGAAGCGTGGAAGGAGACAGTAATAGAACAAGTCCACTGATGCCGTTAGTAGTGGTCTTCAGAGTGAATATCTGGATTCAGAGTCCCAACATGAACAATAATAGTGGCAAGAAATGTAGACTACACGAAAGAACAGGAATGCTGTCATGACTGGTTTACACCAAAAAAAATCTGGAGAGTGGGACTTACCAGGGATATCAACGACAGACAGGAGAGGATAATAAAAATCCTGAATAATTCGAAGAGCATAATAGATCCGCCATGATAATGTAAACCCATCATAATATGAGGATAGAAACAAAAAATAATAGGATAAAGTCCTGTCCATTGTTGGAACATTCCAGTCCAATGTTCTGATCCCTGTTCGTTCTGTCGGTGATGCTCCCACTCATACTTTGGGACAACATATTGAACGGTTAACATTTATCATTAATAGCTGGAAACCCCCACTGGAATAATTACAATCCATGGTGATTGCCGTTAATCACAGTCACTGAACAAACAGGCTCAGATAACCAATTCCTTGCATCACATTTCATGCCCCAATCAAAGGGAATATGTACTCAGTGTGAATGTAATGGTGAGGATTACTAACGGATGGAATATAAATCTTTCAACCGTTTTTATTTGTCCTTCAATGTGGGAGTTTTGCCAGAGCACTGCAGGGCTGTTCATGTCCCACTATGTTTATAAAAGGAGACAGGGATAAAATATTAGACTACCTGTATATGGTGCCTGGTAAGGAAATTCTGGATACACTACCTCATGGGAAAAAGTGAGGATAGCAGGTTCTCGCGATCTGAATCGAGAATGTGGTTCTGGAAAAGCACAGCCTTTCAGACAGCATCCGAGGAGTAGGAGAGTCGAAATTTCGTGTGTAAACCCATCATTACGAATGAGGCTTTTGGCCCAAGGGGGCTGAGAGTTGGATGGCGGGGGCTGGGTCGGATTGGAAGGTAACTGAAAATGTGATAGGTAGATGAAGGTGTGGATAAAGATGATATGTCGGAGTGGAAAGTGGAGCGGATAGCTGGGCAGGAAGATAGACAGGTAGGACACGTCAACAGGGCGGTGCTGAGTTGGAAGGTTGGATTTGGGATAAGGTGGTGGGAGGGAAAATATGGAAACTCGTGAAATCCACATTGATCCCGTGTTTTTGCATAGTCACAAGGTGGAAGATGAAGCTTTCTTCCTCCAAGAGTCATTTGTTAGTGTGTGATGGTGGAAGTGTCCCAGGAGCTGCATGTCCTTGGCGAAGGGGGAGGAAGAGTTAAAGTGTTCAGCCATGGGGTGGTGGGACTGTTTGGTGCGGGTGTCGCAAAAATATTCTCTGAAGTACTCCGCAAGTTGGTGTCCTGTCTCCTCAACATAAAGGAGACAACATCGGGGCAAAATATATCGTAAGTTACATGTTTGAAAGTGCAGGTAAAACTCCAATGGATGTGGACGTAGGTGAGGAGGGAGGTGGATGGGCACGTTTCACAATTACTGCAGTAGGAGGGGAAAATGCTTGGAGTGGAGGGTTGGTTGATGGGTGACGTGGACCTGACAAGAGAGTCGCGCCGAAACTGTTCTTTATGGAACACACATGGGTTCGGGAGGGGAATATATTCCTGGGCGTGGGGTCTGTTTGTACGTGACACAAATGGGGGAAGGATAATTCCTTGTATATGGAGATTTGAATGTGGTAGGTGAATAACAGGAGTTTACTTTCCCTGTTGTGTTTCGAGGGGTGGGATTGGCGGGTGGAGGTGAGGCAAGTGGATACGATGCGCTGGATGGCATAATCGACCATATGATAGGGGAAATTGCGGTGTTTGAAGAAGAAGGCCATCTGTGATATATACTGGGTTCAGAGTGTGGTGCTGGAAAAGCACAGCAAGCCAGGCAGCATCCGAGGAGCAGAAAATAAATGTTTTAAGCAGAAACCCTACATCAGCAATCGGGATTTTGCCCGAAACGCCGGTTCAACTGCTCCTCAGATTCTGCCTGACCTGCTATGCTTTTCCAGCACCACATTCCCGACTCTAATCTCCAGCATTTGCAATACTCACATTCGCCTGCACTCTAGGTTCATCCAGTTCTGTAATACTGCCTGTAATTCTATTCTCACTGCTGTAGGAAATATGTTGCTCAACTTGAAAGGGTGCCGAAAATATTTACAAGTATGTTGAATGTGTAGGGGCAGTGGTGGGTGATGTTGAGCTACATGAAGAACAGGCTGTGGCTATGTTCCCTGGAACGTTGAGTCTGAGGAGTGAACTTACTGAGGTTGATCGCAGTGAATCTGGAAGCTCCAGGGTGAGCAATGCCAAAAGCCAGGGAAATAGACAGGACAGTTGTTCACATTATAACTGGGCAATTACTCATGGGATAACAAGTTGCCGAACTATGGAGATAGACTGAAGAATGGGACTGGCCAGATGAGTCAGAATTTGGAGGGTCCAATCACAAGTATGAGACAAAAAAAAGGTATTGCCAGATCAAGTGAAATCATTAGTTATATTACATTCTGAATCCACATCACAGAACCAGGCCAGACACCATAAATCCAGAGGAGATATCTGTTCAGCATGGAACACTGTGCAGATCAGGCTCGTTGATTGCTGAACACAATCCTGCAATCGGTCCAGAGTGGAACACTGTGCAGACGACAGCAGTGCATTGATCTATCAACTCGAAGAGACGTGGTCCGTAGGGAGCACTATGCAGACCGGACTGGCGTACTGTGCAATACAACCCATAATCTAAACAGAGTGGAAAGGTATGCCGACTACAGCATTGATCTATAAATCCAGATGAGACATGTGACCAGGGTGTAGAACTGTGTCCACCACCCCAGAACATTGCTCAGTAACACTGTATTCGATCAATGCCCATGCTGGAATTGACAGCTCCCTTCCATTTACACATCCATATATCCATTGTTCCATGACAAGAGGTGCTGTGATTGTGAACATCTCTGCAAGAGAGAGATTGTGGGGTAATCAGTTTAAATGACAGAAAAAGGAAGGAATTTGTGTATAGATACAGAGGGCGAGATTGAGAGACAATGTCATGGAAGGATGTGCTCAGCGGTTCCAGAATGCTGAAATGTCGACATTTCGACAGTATCCTGCAACATGACCGGGTGTTTTCAGGAATGCTGGGTGAACGCGATATTGGTGTGAGTTCAGATGATGGAGAGAATTGAATGAGCATTTGTTCCGCAGCTTCGCAACTGTGAGTAGGGTCAGCAGAGACTTCTGCTCACTAGGATGAATATAACAATAATTTGTCTGTGTTATTTTCATTGCTTGAGGCAGAGAGACCGTCCGCACGAGGCTGAGCTAGTTTCCTGGTGCTACCTTATCTAACTCACCTCATTAACTAGCTACCCCACTACATTGTGTCCCTCTCGTTCAATGCCAGTCCGATTCTCCCACCCATCGTGATAGAGTTACTCACCATCGCCCGAATGCCCCTGGATATTCTGTGATCCCTGGCACTGGTGCCATCCTTAAAACTTCAATGGGCACACGGTTCAGCTTTCTCAGTTTGGATCTGCCTTGCACAGTTTCCCCCGACCATGGCAGATAAGGGGCAATTACACCACGGTTTGAAGACAGGAGAATGGAGGTCCAGGTGCCAGGGCCACTACAGAGGGGGACCATTCTTTTCCCAGAGGGAGCCACACTACCAGACCTCGTGAGGATGGTCTTAGCTCTCCAGCCAGCTTTTGTGTAGTTTTTGTGGTCTGAAGAAATATCCAGTAATACAGGACAAGCATTAATAACTTTCACCGCTCTGCCAGAATAAGGGTCGCCGTATTCTTTCTGCTCCCTCACCCTCACTGTATATCCGTTATAGCACCTACCTCGGAACAAGGCTCATGCTCTACCACATTCACTACTGCATGCAGCACCTTTCTCTCTCTCTGTCTGTCTGTCCGTCTCTCTCTGTCCACTGCACCCCACACATTAATAATACTGCATGGATACAACACTGAGGACTGACTAGCTCCGGATACCTCACCACTTCCCCCCTACCACCTACACCCAGCACAATGAGCAGGGCAACCCCCTCCCACCCTCACTCACTCACTCCCTTTCTCCCATTCCAGTGGAAACAGCCTGGAATAGGATAGAAAGGGCCAAGCCGGGTGTTGGAGTGCCCTACATCTGTTCCCTCATCCCCCTCTCCCCGCTATGTGGGGAGGACCGAGCTTGAGGGGACCAGGATGACTCTGTGGAGATTCTGAAATATCCACGACCGACCGAACGAGTAAGGAGTAAATGTTAGTGAAGGACAATTCTTACTTTATCAATTTCGATACCCTCCCACTCCCCCACCTCACACAACATAGAAGCGGAGGCCCTGATGCCATCTCACTTCTATTTTATGTTAGTACAAATGGAATCCCCACGGACTCGGTGGGCAGGAGGGTGGGCTCACAGCACATCGTCTCCACCACCTCGCCGGAAGGGAGCATGAAGGGTCCCTCCTACACCTCCTCCTATAAACAGCTCAGAAACTGAAGCTAATCTGTGATCTTTTTTGCTCTCCCCAATTGTCTTGGCATCTTCAATAATCTGTGCTCATATATTCCTAGGGCCCTCTGCGCCTGCATCTCCTTTATAACCGTACAGTCTGTTTTATATTGTCTTTCAACGTCCTTCCTACCAATTTCCATCACCTCACATTGAGCTGCATTGATCTTCATCTGCCATAAACCTGAATACTGTACCAACGTCTCACTGTCCTGTTGGAGTTCCACATTCTCCTCCACACATTTTATAATTCTTCCAAATTTAGTATCTGCACACGTTAACATTGTCCTATAGTCACAATCCACACTGAAATACTGACTCACCCACTGATGAGAGCAAGTGCACTACTAATACAATCCCTGAAGACATACTGAAATACTGACACACACCAGACAGAATAATTGAAATATTGGCAAAGTTACCATGGAGCAAGAGAAATACTGACAGACATTCCATGACTGTATTAGTGTCAGTGTGTTAATGAGTGTCTCTATGTCTCTATATTAGTGCGTCTATATGCGGGTATCAGCGTGGGGTGAGTCTGGCAATCTCCATGGCGCTTTAAATGATGTAATATGCCCCTGACATGACTTCTGTGAAAGGGTTACATGACCCGAGACGTTAACTTGCATTACTGTCCGCAGATGCTGCCAGACTGACTCAGCGTTCTGGTGGTATCTCCCCATACAACGGTACAGGTGGGAATGGAGGTGAAAATCATCAGGGATTCTGTTTGGGAGCGACAGAGGGAAGGTATCAGCTCACAGTCAATCCAAACTGAGAGCACTATCAACATAAATGCATGCACACACACACACACACACACAGACATACACTCACAGAAACAGACACACAGACGCAGACACACACACACATATACACATACACAATCCGATACAGATACATACACAGACACACACGTTATCGCACCCACGGACATAATCACAGAAACAGACACAAAAGCAGACAAACTTACAGCTGCACACAGACACACACACACACACACACACACACACACACAGATGCAGAAAGATACACAGATGCACAAACAGACACACAGAGACATATACACGCCCACTGACACAAACGCACATGCACACACAAAACACAGACAGCCACAGATTTCACCGGATTCCTGATTTGCCCTCACACCCCACCTTATTCCAGATCCAACCTTCCAACTCGGCAGCTCCTTCTTGAAATGTACAACCAATCCATCTTCCTTCCCACCTATTCACTGCACCCTCCGCTCCGAACTTTCACCTTCACCCCATCTTTATTGGAAAATCACCTTCCCGGCTACCTGCTGCTCGACAACACCCCCTACCATTTACCCTCAGCCCCCTTGGTCCACAAGCCTCATTCCTAATGAAGGGATTATGTTCGACATTTCGATTCGCTTGCTCCTGGGAAGCTGTGCTTTTTTTCAGCACTACACTTTTGACACAGATTCACACATGCACGCACACAGACACAGAAACACACACAGACACAGACACAGACACAAACAGAGATATAGACAAAGACACACATAAATATACAGGCACACACATACCGACACATATGCACAAACACACAGACAGCCATACTTCCCACAGACGAAGACATCCACAGACCCCGCACACACATACACCCACACTCCTTACACATGCACGCATACGCTCACACACAGGCGCACACAGACAGACATGCACACTCAAACATATACACACACGAGCACACACGGAGACACTTGCAAAAACACACGTACACATATACAGACATACAGACACACACACACAGACAAATGAAGGCACAGACAGATAGACAGACACACACACATACATAAATACAGGCACACAGACAGAGGGACACACGCATTGACATACACCACACAGAAAACACACACATACAAACTGATACACAAGCACACAAACGCACGCACGCACATAAGCACACACAGACAGACTCTCTCACGCAAAAACACGCAGATACCCACAACCCCCCACACACATACACCCATATTCCCCCACGCACACCCATGCACACACATAGATACACACAGACACAAAGGCTCGCACACACACAAAGGAACACAGTAACACACACAGACACAGAGAGACAAAGACATGTACACACACAGACGCACATACATACGCACAGCTGCACACACACAGACACATAGACAAGCAAACACATAGACACACACACATTGACACACAAACACACACACACACACACATCCTGTAAAATGCAATTTTTAGTGACTTACTCTTTCAAATAATCTATTGTGTGAGAAAGGTCTGAAAAATCCTAAAACACACCAGCGGAGTGTGACATTGTATCACTTTCAGCAAAAGAGGGAGCGACAGAGGGAGAGGGAAAGGGAGGAAGGTAGGCTTTGATCCCCATTTCAATGATTTACTCCAAAACAAAAGAGTTCCAATTGCACAGAGATGCAGAGACAGAGATACAAACATACGTACACACACTAATGCAGTCACACACATAACATGCACAGAGAGTTAGATACACACAGAGACACATCCAAATAGACAAGCGCGGACAGAAATATGCAGTTATAAACTTGGACATACAAACACACATGGAGTGATAGAGTTATACAAGGGGTTTAGAAACAAACGTATCAGCCCATATACTCAATGCTAAACATAATCTCAAACTAAACGAGTCCTATGTTCCTGTACTTGGACCTCTTTTTCCAAATCTTTTCTCATTCTTGTACTTAAGAAAATGTCTTTTAAATGTTGTAACTTTACCACATCCATCACTTCTGAGGATTTTCATTCCGTACACGAACCAAATGATGTGTAATAAAAATGCAGTTCATGGGTTCTGATCAGGTATACATGAGAACTCAGTAGGAAGCTCGTGAAGTGACAGCTGGAAATCTTGATGAGATGTTTTTATCATTAAGTTGAGGTGCTGGAAGACATGAGGCTGACTAAAGTGGTGCCATTATTAAACAAATTGGGAAGGATAAGCAAGGAAACAATAGGCCAGTGGGCCTAACATCAGTGGTGAGCAAGTTATTGGAGAGAATCCTGACGGATGTGACTTAAACGTATTTGGAAATTCAAGGGAAGGGGACGTCAACATGGCTTTGTGCATATGCGATGATGTTTCATGAACTTGATTATTTGTTTCTTGAAGAAATAACAAAAAGGATTGATGAGGGCAGAGCAGTGGACGTGATCAATATGGAGTTCAGTAAGGCATTCGACAAGATTTTCCACGAGAGACGCAAGGTTAGATCTCATGGAATACACCAATGACTAGACATTTGGATACAGAACTGGCTCACAGGTAGAAGACTTTTGGTGGTTGTGGTGGAGGTTGGTTTTCATACAGGAGGCCTGTGACCAGTGGAGTGCCAAAATGATTGGTGCTGGGTGCTGTGTTGTTTGTAACTTATCTAAATGATTTGCATGAGAACATAGGAGGTATGGTTAGCACGTTCATAATTGACACCAAAATTGGATGTTCAGTGGACAGAGAAAATGGTTCCCTCAGAGTATAACGGAATCTTGATCAGATTGACCGAGGGTCTGAGGAGTAGCAGATGGAGCTGTGAGGTGCTGCATTTTGGAAAGGAAAATCAAGGCTTGGCTTATAACTTTAATATTGTTTCCCTGGGGAGTGTTGCTAAACAAAGCGATCTTGGAGTGCAGGTTCGTAGTACTTTGAAATTGGAGTCACAGGTATATAGGATAATGAAGACGGTTTTTGATATGCTTATCGTTGTTGGAGAGTAACTTGAATATGGGGATTATTGTGGCTGTACTGGACTTTGGTTAGGCCACTATGTATACTTCGTGCAATTTCGGACTATACCATATAGGAAAGATGTATGAAACCTAAAAGGATTCAGAAAATATTTACAAAGACAATGCCAGCGTTCGAGGTTTTTAAGATTCATGGATCGGTCAAATAGGCCAGGGATATTTTCCCTGGAGCATCAGAGGTTGAGAGGTGATCTTAGAGGTTTATAAAGTCATACGTAGAATGGTTAGTGTCAATAGCCAACGTCTTTTCGCTTGGGTAGCCCATTGTAAAGGTTAAAGGTGAGAGGAGCAAGAATTAAAATGGATCTAAGCGGCAACGTTTTCAAATAGAGAGTGTTGTGTATGAAACTAGCTGCCAGAGGAAGTTGTCGATGCTGGGAAAATTACAAAATTTAAAAGGCAACTGCAAGGTTAAAGGAATAGAAAGTGTTTAGGGGATAAGATCCAAATGCTGGCAAATGGAACTACATTAATGTAGAACAACTGGTCAGTAGGGACGAGTCGGATAGAATACTCTGTTTCCATGCTGGACAGCTCTATGACACTATGTCTTCTGCAAAACTTCCTCATGTCATCTTAAAATTGCCTGTAGTCTTGAAATCCGCCACCCATTGGAAAGGAGAGCTCCATTCAACATTATCTATACCTCTTATTGCTTATAAACCTTTATAATTTTTAAAAGGTCTCAAACCCCTGCGCTGCAGTGAAGATGTCCCAGTCCATCGAGCCTTCCCTTATAACTTTAACACTGCATACTCAGCAACATCCTGGTAAATCGTTTCTAACCCTCTTCAACTTAATAATATCCTCAATGTGACTGGGTGACCAGAACTGCACACAATAATCCAGGAGAGACCTCATGAATGTCCTGCATAACCTGAAGATAATGCCCCACCTCTTTGTGCTCGAAGTTCTGAGCAATGAAGGCCAGGAAGGCAAACATCTTCATCACCACCCTGCCTACACATGATGAAAATTTCAAAGAAATATACTAGAACCAGTAGATCCCTCTCGTCTACAACACTGCCAATGGCCCGAGATTTAATGTAGATGTCCTTTCCTTGTTTGTTTTACCAAATTGCGATACCTTTTATTTATCAAAATTGAACTTCATCTGTCACTCAGACCAGTGAGTGATAGTACTGGGGAAGAAAGGCTGGAAAATAATCAGCTGCTTTGGACAATTTCATGGTTTTAAGAAGAGGGCAGTCACACGTTAGAGGCGGGAAATAATGATTTGTGTTTTGGACCCAGAAAGTATGTTCTTTCTTCTTCTCTGGTGTTCAGTAAAAAAACATCTGTTCGAGATAATTTGTAGTATAAACTGTGGCTGCAGGATGTCTTTCCCTCATATTGCAGACGACAGGCAATAACCACTTAAGGTGGAAACCATAGCTATAGAATTAAAGATCTTCATAGTTTATCTCGAAGGCAGAGCACATAAACTCAACATCCTATAATTGAGGTGAGTAACTTTCACCTGTTTAACAATGCATTTCTTTTAACTGTGTAATTCAGCAAAAATGAGCCAAATTTTACTGAATCCACACAGATCTGAAAGCTGTCATTTAAAATGTGACCCAAACTCTGGTCATGGTTTAAGTCTTGTGCAATGCATAACGCCCATGCCTCTGACGCAGAGGTCTAGGTTAGAAGCCAATAGCTGAACCTGTGTGTTGTGTCTCTCACTCTGGACCAGAAGGTCTGAATTCAAGTCTAGCCTGTAACTGAAGTATGTCACAGTATTTCAAAACAGACTGATGAACAAATACACAGGAGAATAATGTTGCAGCTTTAAGGACTATTGCCAAGTGGTGGTAGTGTCCCTACCTCAGAGCCTAAAATTTCGATTCAAATCCACAGAAGTGTTTCATAATGTGTCTGAACACGTGGATTAAAATGATTTTAGAATTGTGATGTGATGGAGAAGGAAGAGGTGTCAGTATTGAATTTCAGAACTTAGATCTGAGATTACTTAAAACACAGCCATTTGTGTTGATTGGAGTCACATTTGCACATTCTAGAGGTTTATAAGATTATGAAGACCATGGATATGGGTGAATAGTCAAGGTCTTTATCCCAGGATACAGACGTCCAAAACTGGAGGAAATAGAATTATCATGAGAAGGACAAGATTTAAAAGGGACCTCAGGGGACCATTTTCACACAGATGGTGGTGTGTGTATGCAATAAGCTACCAGAAGAAGAGGTAGAGGCTGGTTCAATTACAACATTTAAAAGGCATCTGGATGGGAACATGAATTGGAAGGGGTTAGAAGGATATGGAACGAATGCTGGAAAATGAAGCTAATTTACTTTACAACATCTGGTTGGCACGAATGTGTTGGATCAAAGCGCCTGTTTTTGTGCTATATAACTCTATGATTCATTGATCCAATTAATCATGGTCTCTTTGCAATCTTATGTAACCTTCTTCACCTTCCACTATGCAACTATCCTTGGTGTCAGCCGTAAACTTGCTCACCATGTCTTCTATAATTCTCATCTAAGTCATTGATATAAATGACAACAAAAAGTGGCTCCAGTACCAATCCCTGTGGAAAGCCACTGTCACAGGCCTCCAAGTCAAAAGACAACACTCCTCCATCACCCTTTGTCTCCTGCGAATAACCCAATACACACACATACATACATACAGAGGCGCAGACAGAGTTCTGTTTTTCAGACAGAGGTACATGCATTTTGATTGATAAGAGAATCAAGGGTTACAAAGACAAGGCGGTTGAGAAACATGTCAGCCATGATTGAACAACAGATAAGACTCGATGGCCCAACAGTTTACTTCTGCACCAATTTCATACGCTCTATGGTTTACATTAACGGAAATGTGTACCCTAGAATGCAGTGGAGGCTGAGTTTGATAATTACTTTACTGAACAGAGTCAATGAGAACGTGGGATAGGGATGAGGTGTTCAAAGGTCTACGTCTTTCCAATTGGTTGTCCCCAAATTTATAAATAACATAGGTTTCCCCATTTAAGATTGAGATTAGGATATTCCTATCTCCTTAGGGTTGTGCTGCCTATGGTGTCCTCATCCCCAGGAAACAGTGAAGACTGGGTCATAGAAGATATTCAAGGCTGACCTTGACTGAGCTTTGTTGGACAGTGTTTATTGGGAATAGACAGGGAAGTGATTGTCAGCCGCAAACAGACCAGCCATGATCTTTATAAACTGAGCAGCCGGCTGGAGCTCCTATCTCATATGTTGTTCTTTCACTGCACCCTTTGAGGCTGTTACAGAGGGAGATGAAGGCCCCATTCAGCCAGTCAGTAACATAGCAGTGAAGAAAGGAGGAGCCAATTCTGCCCCTATAAGGAGATATGCAGGAACAGACTGATGGTTTTGGTCATAGTGTAATAGAGATATACATCAGGGAAACAGATTCTTTGGTTCAACTGATCTGTGCCACCCAGATGTACTCATTTGCCAGCATTCCGTCCATATCCCTCTGAGTCATTACTTTCCCAATATCCATCTGAATAACTTTTAAATTTGTAATTACAGCAGCCTCCACCACTTCCTCTGGCAGGTCATTCCTTACACACACCATACTCTGTGTGAACAGATTACCCCTTACGTCCCTTTTATATTTTCCCCCTCTCACCTTAAACTTATGCTGTCTCGTTCTGGACTCCCTTACCCCCAGCAAAAATACTTTGCCTTTTTACCCTATCCATCTCTCTCGTGATTTTATAAACATCTATAAGGTCAACTTTCAAAGACAATATTTTATTTTAATGTTTAGTGACTGCGGCAATTTTTCTGCAGAGCACAAACAGCCAAAAATGAAATTAATGATAAAGGTCATTGGTTGTGTTGTTAAGGGGACGCATGTTAATCAGGCTAATCGGAAATCTCCCGTCCTCCTCAGTGTGTGTGTCTGGCGAAAATTGAGCACTTGACTGATATTGCAGAATGGTTCTCTTGCTGCATCTGAAAGATGGCATTTTAACCGGGTAGCAATCGCCCCCAAATGTTAGTCTATATTCTGTGTTCATCTTTGAAACTCTCAGATATCAGGATCATTGACAGTACAAACCCCACCTGACCATCTGAAAACAAATGGCCAGAAAAAGGATCACTGTGATCAGAAAAAAATTGACAACCAGCTACACAGCATAGCAGGAGGCCATGCAATCTTTCTAGGCTTCTACACAGGAAAAGTGAAGTGAGTTACAGAGTAGAGATAATTACTTATTTTCAGTCTCGAAATCTGTAAGTAGTGGTATCCCTCAGGAATCAGTGTGAAGTCATCAAAAGTTTACAGTCAAGGATAATGATTTGGAAGAAGGGGCTAAATGGATTGGAGCTCAGTTTGCTCTTACACCAGGATAGTCATTTAATAAGATGTCAAGTGGAGACATGGTGTCTGCAATGAGAAACAGACAGGAGAGGGTTATGAACAAACCTTTGGCAAAAACAAAAATATGCACAACGTTGGTGATGGAAAGTTTGTGTTTTGGAGGAAGCATAAAACAACAGTAAATTTTATAACTGGAAGCAGAATGCAGAACTCGGTGGTACAAAAGGATTAGTGTATCCTGGTGCATGAATCACGTCAAGTTAGTCTGCAGATACAGCACGTGATTTGCAAAATAAATGGAATGATACCTTTTCTGGCAAAGAGTATTGGGTCTGACTTAAGCATGTTTTACTGCATCTGTGCAGGCCGTTGGTGAGACGACACCTAATGTCCTTTTTTGGTGTTTTGATTAGATTAGATTCCCTACAATGTGGAAGCAAGCCTTTTTGGCACAACCAATCCATACCGACCCTCCAAAGAATAACTTACCCAGACACATTCCCCCTAACTAATTCACCTAACTCCACGAGCAATTTAGCATGACTAATTCACTTGGCCTGCATATCTTTGGACTGTGGGAGAAAACCGGAGCACCCAGGGGAACCCACAAAGACATGGGAAGAATGTGCAAACTCCACACAGACAGTCACCCGAGGCTGAAATTGAACCCGGGTCAGTGGCAATGTGAGGCAGCAGTGCTTACCACTGAGGCACCGTGCCACCCAATTCCACTGAATTATATTATGAACGATTAGAAGTTAATGATATGAAGTTTAGGCCTGAGAATGAGAAATGTACGTATTTACCATATAAGATTTTGAGCTGGTGAATATCTGATGATTATTTTATCTTCTATGGGAGAATGAGACTGAGGCAGTAATTTTAGAATAATTTAAGAATAAGAAGCATTCATTTAAAGACAGATAATGTGAAAATATTAAAAGCACTATTTTAAAAATATACGGGAACATATAAAGACATCTTCAAATCTAATGGGGGTATTTGTTACTAAAGTACTGGGTCTGCATACGACAGCAGCAATGATATGCTTGCATGGAGAAGGGAATATGGTAGAGTCGTACAGTTCAGACACTGTCCAAAGAGACATCAGTTTGTCCAGTTTGGGGCTGGATAATGTCATTGTGTGATTCAACTCAGAGAGGGAGAAAATGCATTCTTCCTGACAAGGAACAGCCTGTTGCTCCCTCTCTCTCTACGTGTTCCTCTTCCAATCAATGTTTGTGAGCTGAAAACACCTCAGTCGTCTTTAGCACTCATCAAGGATTCCGGTTGAGCATTCACTGGAATATCCCCACTGCCTGAAGTAAATGGAATTCAGCTAGATCCAACTATTCCAGGAAGTGATCCCATTACCAGTAGCTTGTAAGAGCAGATTAGATCCGTAAGCTGAATGATATTTGGAACAATCACTCATGTTTCGTTTCGTCATGAGTTCATTCAATGTTTGAGCAAAGTTCTTTCAAATTAACGCTCTGCTGAGATTTTGTTATTCTGTTTGTCATCAAACGTGTGCATGTGTCAGTATTTTTAGAAAGAGAAACATCGGTGCACAGATTTGCAATATGCAAACTGTCATTCATCTTTCCAACGAAGTTTGAGTAACTTTGTTTGGGTCATAAATATGTTAATTTTTGCAGATGAAAGAATCTTGCCTGACTAGTTCCTAACCCTGACCCTGTCTGAGACCCATATTGTTGGTCATATCAATAAACCAGTTACATTAACATTTTCAGTGAGCAGTGGAAGCGTGAGATGAGGAAAATGACTAGTGAACTGAACAATAGATCGGTGAGCCTGGCGCCATTGGTGGGCACGTCTTTGGAGAGGACTGTGAGGGATAGGATTTGCATGCATTTGCAGATTCAACGACTGATTAGTGATATTCAAAATGGTTTTGTGCAGGGGAAATCATTTCTAACGAAGTTGTTTTCATCTTTTGAAGAGGTGACAAAAAGATTAATGAAGGGAAAGTGGAAAACCCTGTCAATACAGCTTTCAGCAACATGACAGATACGTTATTAAGTTTAGGTCATAAATGGATCTAAGATGAGTGAACCATCGTCGACAAAAGTAGATGGCAGGTAGGAGACAGACCGTGGTAGAGTACGTTTTTCAGACTGGAGCCCTCTGAACAGTGGTGTAACACAAGATTCTGAGTCCAATGCTTTTGTCATTTATATAAATGATTTGGATGTGAATATTTGCCTGTTTATTATGTTTACAGATGACAATAAAATTGGAGGTGCAGTGGCCAGCAAGGTTGAACTCAGAGTACAATGGGACCGAGATCGGGACAAGGAGAGAGAGATGGAGTTAAATTTAGATAAATGTGAGGTGTTGCATTTTGGTAAGATAAAATAAGGCAGGACATATACAATTAATGGTGGGGCTCTGTGGAGTGTTGTTGAACCAATGGGTGCAAGATCATAGTTCCTTAAAAGTGGAGTTGCGGGTATGCAGGGTGGTGAAGAGTGAGTTTGGTATGCTTGCCTTTATCGATCGCGCACTGAGTAAAAAGTTGAGAGTTCATGTTGAAACTGGGCAGGATGTTGGTGTGGTCACATTAAGAGTGCTATGTTTAATTTAGTTCTCACTGCTATGGGAAGGATTTGTCAAATCAAAGAGATTGCAGAAAATTTTACAATGATATTGCCGGGCATGGAGGAATTGAGGTACAGAGAAGGCTGAAGAGACTGGGGCTTGTTATTCTAGAACAGCGGAGGCCAAGGCGGGACATAATATTGGTATATAAAATTATGAGGAACATGGATAATCTGAATACCAAGTTCTTTTTCACCGGATAAGGGAATCCAAAACTATAGGACAAAGGTTGATGGTGAGAGGAGAAAGATAGTAAAGGGACAAAATTTTCATGGAGATTGAGGTGTGTGCACGGAATGAGCTGTCAGAGAAAGTGATGGAGGCTAGTACAGTTACAACATTTAAAAGGCATCTGGATGCGCATATTAATAGGAAGTATTTAAAGGGATATGGGCCTAATGTTGGCAAATGGTTTGAGATCAGATTGGGATGTTTAGTTTATGTGGACAGGGTTCCCTGCTGTATGACACTGTAACAGAGATGAGGAGAAATTCTAAAATGGATTTTCAAGTGAAAGTTCTCTTCCTCAGAGGTATGTGGTGCCTCTCTGTTTACATTTATTCAAACTGAGTTAGTTATGTATTTAGCAGAGAAGTGAGTCTCGGGATATAGACAGAAAAGTGGGACTAAAAAGCCACAATCTTTGAGACGGTTCGTAGAATTTAATGACCTAATCCGCCTCCTGAGTCCTATGTTCTGATATTGCATTCAAACCCTTAAATGAGCCAGATAGGAGCAGTTCACAGCTGACGGGATTATGCTACTGACAGCTGACAGGATTATGAACAATGTGACATTGAGGGCAGTATCACACAGTAACTGTGCATTGCAGTGTACAGAGTTTATTCAGAGCCTGCAAATCTCTTTCAATCGACATGAGGTCTCTGCACAGGCACGGAAAATATCAGGAATCGAGCATCCTATGGAAAGGATGAAAGTTCTCACCTTACCAATGGCTGCTTGAGACATAATGCGTCTCCGTTCTTAACCATCAAGTTTCAACTTCTTGTTCTATCACAGCGCTACGCATTAAAGAGATAGTTACTGCTTTATCTCATTACGGTAACATCATGCCAGGGTTCAGGCTGGTGAAACTCTTCTGCACTTTCTCGGTGACATGGAGTTTATTAGTTACAAAGCAGACTCAGTCTGTACACAATACACAAATCTGGCTGAACAAAATACTACCATTGAATAAGATACATTTACTCCGGTACATTAACAATTTTGCTTGGCGGACCAGTTATCACTTAGTGTCATAATTACTTCCTGTCCCAGATGAATTCTTTAGAGAGTTAGAACCAAAGACATCCAGGTCCTTTTCAACAGAAGGCCTTCCCAATATCTACCATTTAATGAACATAAAGAGAATTATGGTATTTGTTGTTCACATCTGAATCATTTTTGTACCTTGTGAACAGCTATTGCACAAGAACTCATCCTTCTGATAGCCCACAAGACTTCTGTCCAGAGGAAAAACAAAATAGTACTCTGTTCATTTTGCCAATTATTCAACTCTTAATCCATATGGCGTATTCCAATCCTACCTGCCCACGGACTCTAACATTCCCCACGCACCAGTATTCAACCGTGTCAAACTTCTTCTGAAAATTGAAATGCTCTACTCCCACTGGTTCTCAATTGTCAATGTCACAACAGATAGCCAACACAAACTCCAGCATGTTGAGCAATGATCATTTCGCTTTCCTGAATCTTGGACGAATCTATCAAATCATATCATTCTTTTCCAAGTGTCTAGTTGTCACGTTCCTTCCAAAAGGTTACAATATATTTTTTTCATAACTGACATCATGCTATTTAGTTTTCTGTTAGCCCTCTCCGTCTTGTTTTAAATATTTAAGTTTACAATAGCTGCTTTCCACGCTGCAGGGTCCTTTCCAGAATCTAACCAGCTTTGAAGAATAATTAGTAATTCTTTCACTAGCTCTGTTGCTACCTCCTCAATACTCTGGGATGTATCTCAGCAGATGCAGCACGTCACCAACCTTCAATTCGATTAGATTTTCAAAAACATACTCTTCATTCAGTCTAGTTTTGTGCAGTGCTTCATTTTCACCAGTCTCCCTGTTCTCGAGTATTTCTGGCAATTAGTTTCTGCACCTTCCTCAGGGATATGGACTCAATGGCTTCTGACAGCCAGTGAATATATATCAGAAGACTGCACCCCGCAGATAATGAATATGTTAACAACTCCAACCTGGAATGTTCCAGAATTAATCCAGTCAATTCATGGTGAGTGTTTGCACAGTGTTGTCCCTGGTTTGAGGCAACAGGTTATACTGATGGAGGAGACACAGCTCAGAGACCAGCTCATTTTTGAAAGACGCTAGTTTCACATTTTTGCCCAGAGTGGGGTCACCAGACCCTCGTGTCTCCCTAAATGGATGCAGCAGTAGACAACACAAACCCGAGGAAAGCGTCCACAGAACCTCCCCTTACTTTCTAATGACAGGCGCAAGTAAACTTCCCACACCCACAGAACACCCATTCATGAGAAAAAGCCATGACATCTCTGCGTAGTCCCACAATAATAGTTCCTTTCTCCAAAGAAGCAGTTCACAATGTAACAGTACGTTCCTATGTATCTCGGCAACTATAAGGGCAGCATCAGTATTGCCGAATGAGTTCATCACCACACTCAGAGTAGAGAATAGAGGATATATAACTCACGTTAAACAGGGACATAGCTAAATTGATGTCATTTTCAGGAATATAGGAATAAGTGGTTATGTTAGAAGATGTTCCCTTTTTATTTTCCTTCCACTTCATCATTAGCAGTCTCTTTTGTTTGGTTTTCATCTCTCTCTCTCTCTCTCTCTCTCTCTCTATCTATCTATTTACCTATCTCTCTCTTTCTCTCTTGTGCAGGACATCTCTCCATCCATTTATCGAACCTACACCTCACTCATCCAGCCATCCCAGATATAAATAACATTATTTCCCAGTTGCTTTCAGTTTTGATATATGGTCACGAAACTCAAACCTTTATCTGTTGTTCTCATGACAGAGGTTGCCACACCCGCTGAGATTCTCCAACATTTTCAGACACTGAAGAATATTATTTCAGGTCTACAGCACCCACATTTCCTTGGTTAATTTCACCTTTAATGCTGCTGTTTCACGGGATGTCAGCATCACTGGCAAGGACAGCATGTCTTGTCCATCACTAATTGCCGATGATTGTGAAGTCATTTGTCAAGACAATGTGGAGCCAATCGTGTAGTTGTGTGTCTGAAGTCAGACTTATTTTCTTTACCAAAGGCAATCAGTGAAATCATAAGTGAAATCGTGATGGTTTATGATTCCTGTTAGTAAAATGAGGTTTCATTCCAATTTCTGTCATTCGAAATTAAATTCAGTCACTGGCTGTGGTAGGATTTGAAACAATGCCTTTAAAGCCACAACCTGTGCCTCTGAATTCCCCGTCCAGTGGCATTATTACTCTGATATGGGGTCCCTATTATAAAATAACTGGACAGGCAAGAACACGTTTGTGGACAAAATATTTAGCATTGGAAGAGAGGTGAGAAGCCGTAAAATCTGAAGTGACCAAAGGGGTAGATGGCGGCTAATTCAACAACAGCGCTGAGGCAGAGCTGGAGACTGGGAATATAGTAGAGGTGAGTGTAGGCAGGTTTGATGGCACAGAGAATATCGAGAAACAGTTGAGGGAAAAAGGAAGACTCAGGGGTCTGAACAATCGTGTTCCTTCTAAGATATTTTTAAGTGAGGAATCTGAAATTGATGTAAATGAAATGGAGTTTGTGACTGAGAATGAACATATCATTTTAGGTATTTATTAAATATAAATAACCGCAGTAGCAATAACATTCATCATCGCTTATAGAATTGACAGGGATAAACTTACCAGGAAAACCAACAATAGCGAGGATGGGATAGTAACCCGCCTGAATAATCAGCAATATGGATTGTATCCGCAACTCTAACCATGCCCAATCCTGTGAAAGCCAGTAAAGACCCAAGGATAATCTCCTGTCCATTGTTTTAACAGTCCAGTTTAATGCTTTCAGATTCTGATCCAATGTTGAAACATCCCTGTCTAATCTTCTCAGTTTCGGATCCATTATTGGAACATTCCATCTATTGTTCTAAGATTCCCTTCCTCTCCCTCTCTCAGTAGCTGCTGATTACAATCATCTTGGCAATGATTCCTGCCGCTGATACTGTGGGATAACAGGTTGAGACAAACCCCTTAATAATAGAAGAGGAAACCCTCCAGTGACACAGTTAGGATCCATGGAGACTGACATCAATCACAGTCACTGAACAAATAGCTACAGTTAACCCCTTTCACAACAACCCTGACGTGTCACAATAATACTTTGTCTTCGTGAGATGTATACACCGCGGACTATTGAGCTAATGACACATCACCAGTTGCAAAGTTAGAGGTGAGGGAGACAGATGCTTTCTCTTCACGAGCTCAATGATTCTACTGTGCTTTCGCAGGGTGGAACATTCTGGACTCCTGAGGCCGTCTGTCTCATCACCAGGCCTGCTGCATCCTTTCGTTTTATACATTTATGTTTAACTTTGACATTTGTCTTACCGTCATTTAACAGCTTAGGTGGAGTAGCATTTTTGAGAGGCTCCTACAGTGCCATAAACGGTGTACATACAATCCATTCTATGTGGTCCTTGCAGCCGCGGCCTTGTCCTGTGGAGTGATGGTCAAGCTCTCACAGAACGAGGATAGTTAATTTTACATTTCGCTAGTTATTGCTGGGGTCTGAGCAGGGTTGGAAGGCAGAAAATCTCTCCCAGCTGCAATGCTCTCTCTCTGAGATTTCTCTCAGAATTGTCTTTTGATGTTCATTCCTCTTGGATTGGAGAACTGCATGTGAGACAATCTGTTTCCTGCATTCTTTTTTTGACACGTGTGTGTTTCTAGGATGTTACCACATTGGTGAAGTTACTGTTCAGTAGTTAAATAACCTATTATTCCGTTGTGTTTTTCCAAGATAATTAAGGTATTCCAAGTACCTTGTGTTTTTGTTGTATTTTGTCCACAGATTGTGAACAGATTGTGTTTTGCTTAATGTCGAATACTTTGACGAATCCAATTGCATCAGAAACACAGAATCACACATTTACTTTTAAAAAGAAGACAATGCTGGGGTCGCGACTACCTTATTCATATATTGTGAGGGGCGTCTGTGCATCTCAAGAAGGACAGATATTCACGTTTGAAGTGGATAATTGCTTCATGAACAACATGTTGCAGAGTTACTGGATTTGACAGCGGAAAGTGCCATGCTGGAGGAGTGCTAGCTCCATAAGGAATTATATTGCATACTCAATCCACCTCACAGAACCAGCCCAGAAATATATAAGCCCAGATGAGTTATCTGTTCAGCATCCAGCAGTGTGCAGACAATGCTCAGTACAACCCAGTAATCTGTCCAGGATGGAATACTGCGCAGGTCTCACTAGTCCACTAGCTATCATGGCGAGCAGTATACACCACATCGGTGGTCCACAACGCGGGCAAGGTATATGTTCAGTATGGGAAGCTGTGCATTGAATGGCAGTGTATGTAAACCTGGAAAAGTATTCACCCAACATATAGAGCTGTGTACACTACCCCAGTGCATTGTTCGGTAACACTGTGTTAGATCACTGTCCAGCGCGGGGAAACTTGCAGTCATTGCTGGAAGTGAGAGGACGTGCAGCTCCCATCCATTTACAGCTCCATTGTGTCATGCCAACGGGTGCTGTGGGTGTGAAAATCACTGCCACAGAGAGATGGCGGGGGAATTAGTTTAAATACCAACAAACAAAAAAAAAATTGTGTGAAGAAAGAGAAAGGAAAATTAAGAGACAATTTCATGGAAGATCAGACGTTTCAGAATGCTGAAGTCATGATTTTTTTAAAAGCATGCTACAACATGACCCAATATTTCTAGGAACGGTGGGTGAATAGGATATTGGTGTGAGTTCGAATGATGGAGCGTCTTGGATGAGCATTTGTCCTGCAGCTTTGTAACTGTGGGTAGGATGAGGACAGTATTCGACTCATTGGGCAGAACATAACAATAATTTATCTTTGTGTGATTTTCATTGAGTGTGACAGAGGGATTGTCTGTACGAGGTTGAGCTAGGTTCGTGGTGCTATCTTATCAAACTCACCTCATTAACTACCCACCCCATCCCATGGTGTCCCTATCATTCAAAGAAAGCCAGATTATCTCACCAACCATGGCTGGAGGCACTCATCATCGCCTGATACTCCTGAATGCTCGGTGATTCCTGGCACTGGTGCCATATTTAAAGGCTAATTGGCACACGGTTGAGTTTTCTCCGTTTGAAACTGCACTGCACAGTTTACCATTGACCATTATCTGAATTGTACCTTTTTTCCTGTTTATGAAAGAGTCTCTTGCCCTTTGTCTGTGACTGTAAAAGTTACGCAGTCTCCCACTCAGTTGGCTGGTCGGCTGTTTGTGGTGTAGACGGAGACCAGCAGCGCAGGTTCATTTCCCCACACTGACAGAGATTACCATGAAGGGAACGCTCTCTCAACCTCAGCCTGTCACTGGCATGTCCTGATCCGCAGATTAAGCGACTACAATGGTCTCTTTCTTATGACAAAGCAGCCCCCATGGTCCTTTCCAATTGTATTCTATCATTGTTAGCATATCAAAATTATCATTACATTTTGCGTCATATTCCTGGATGTTCTCAGGCAGTGTCATTTTGTACCACTGTCAGTATTTCCCGCACACTGCACATTCCTGTCCATTTTACGTTAATCATTGATTCCTTTGATATTTATGATCCTTGCTGTCTGTTTCTCAAAGATATTCAATATCTTTGCCTCCAATGCTTTGGGAAAGAAAGTTCCAAAGACTCACAACATTGAGAAAACAAAAATAGACCTCACCTGAGTTTGAGATTATATTTCATCTCCTTACATGAGAATTGATATAATTACATAGGGAGCAGTTCAGAGGTGTTTAACTTTAGCTATCCAGGGATGAAGGGCTTATATTGTGGAGGCTTTACCAGGCTCCTCTTGGAAGGAGAGCTGACTTTCCTGAAATATACAAAACCTTGAGCAGGGTGGATCAGGTAGATACCCAACGGATGTTTGCATAGTCCAAACTTGCCATTTTCACAGGAATCCTACAGTGTGGAAAAAAGACATACAGCCCATGGAGTCCACAACGACCCACTGAACAGCATCTCCCCGAACCTGCCCCGCTACGTTTTCCATGTAACCATGCACTTCCCATGATTAACCCACCTAAACTACACATCCCTGGGCAATATGGGCAATCTAGCTTGGCTAATCTACGCGATCCTGCAAACCTTTGTACTCGGGGAGGAAACTCTCAGAGAAAAAGGGAGAACATTAAAGCTCCACTAAGAGGTCGCCCAAAGTTGGAATTTAACCCATCTCCTTGCTGATGGGAGGTAGCAGTGCTAACCACAGGTCCACAATGCGCCTTTGTTAGTCTTATTTGTTACTTGTGGCTGACGAAAGAAATCTGCCTGACTTGTTCCTATCATCGAACCTGACACAGTCTGAGACCTTTTTCAAGAGCCATATCACCAACCTGGTTACATTTAAAATTTGTTTTAATCAATGGAGGAGTGGGACTAGTACAGGAAACAGTGACACCCTCCAATCTCAGTGAGAAGAGGATTGAGGCGAAATTCACAAGGCGGGAATTTATTCAGTGAGAATTCTCTTTCCCAGAAGTTTGGGATGGCTGAATCTTTATATTATATCGAGGCTGGCTTCGTCTGCTTTTCCACAGAAAGGTGATTCAGGGATAATGGTACATGGTGAGAAAAGTGCAATTGGGACCACAATGAGATGAGCCACGACCAAATTTACTGGTGGAGTAGTGTCAAAGGGCCGAATGGTACACGCGTATCCCTCAGCCCGATGTTCTGAAGTTCCATTCCGCCATTCGGACCTGTAGCACAGGGACAGATCAAGACCTCTCCGATGGTTAGGTGTAGTTTGGGAAATGTACTTGGACAATCCAGGCTGGTCAGGAAGTGATCCGATCCCCAATTACTCTTTCCAGGCTTCCCTTCTCTTTAACTTCTGGTCCAGATGTGGGTCATGTTACAGACCCAGATTCGCTGTGAATACAGCCTCCACACGCACTCAGAATTAACTTAAATAAATGTTCTGCTCTCCCTAAAGTAACATTGTTCAACACGACTTCCGGGAAAATAACCAGGTACTTTCCAAAAGAATAATATGAGAACGTAGGAAATAGGAACAGGAGTGGGCTATTCTGCCCCTCAAGTCTACCCTGTCATTCAATATGAACATGGCTGTTCTACTCCAGGGCTCAACTCCACTTTCCTGCTAACCCCTTGTATCTCTCAACTCACTGACATGTCAGAAACCAATCCACCCCATCTGTAAATACATGCAGTGTGCCAGCTTCCACAACTCTCTGGGTTAGGGAATTGTGGATATTCACTTCCTTCTGAGAGAAGATATTTCTTTGCATCTCAGTTTGAAATCGGTATCCCTAATTCTGTATCTTGGCCCCCGAGTTCGAGCCTCTGCCCAGGTGTGGAACCACATTCTCAACATTTACCTTTTCAAGCCCCCTCCGTATCTTGTACATTTCAGTAATATCACCCTCATCCATTTCAAGCACAATGACTAATCGTATCACCATTTTCGATATACTCAATAAATCAACTCTTCCATTCCAGGAACCCGTCTTTTGAACCAACCTAATTGCGTGCTGCATCTCGCTGCTTTCTAAAAACCGGAGCCACATTGGAGGTTCTCCAGTTTCACTGGAACACTCCTTTAGTCCAGAGAGTTATGGAATATTTCAGACAGTGCCACCAGTCACTCTGTAACTACTTCCATTAAAACCACCTATAAATTACTGTTGATCTTTACTTTATTTGTTTGTTTAAAAAGTGTTCGTTTTGTTAGAAACAGTTCAAGAACTTCCCTCCTATTGCCATTTTGTTTATATCACTGAAATACGTAGAGTACCCCCCCCCCCACCCCGCCCCGTGAGAAATGATATGAAATACTGGTGTAAATTATCTGCCTGTTCCCTGCAGCCAATTCCCCAGTCAGACACTCCAAATGTCCTAAATACACTTTCTTGACTTTCTTTCCACCAAAAGTGACACACTCGACTTGAACATTTGATTTATATACTCTGAGAATCTCATGTAATTTGTTTTCTTTAAATTTCTTGCTAATTTACTTACATAATATCTTTTTGTATTTCTTCCTCGCTTTCTAGATTCATACAGTTATATTGTGCACAAACAGACCCTTTTGGTCCAACTTGCCCACGCTGACCAGGTTTTCCAAACTAAACTAATCCCATCTGCTTGCAGTTGGCCCATATGCCTCTGAATATTTCCCATTCCTATGTTTGTCCAAATGTCTTTGAAATGTTGTAGCTGTACTAGCATCCACCATGCTTCCTCTGGCAGCTCATTCTAAACTCGCATCATCGGCTGTGTAAAAAAGTTGCCCCTTTGTTCCTTGTAACTCTTCCCCCTTAAAGCTTTGCCCTCTCTGTTTGACCTCCCCTATCCCGTGGGAAGTAACTTGGCTATTCACTCTGTCCATGCCTCCCATGTGTTTGTAAACTTGTATAATATCATCTCTCAACCTTCTACCCTGCATCTGATACTCACTTCAAAAACATTGAAAAATAAACATTACAAATATGAAACAATATTAAAAATGACAGGTAAACAAGACTCAGCCCAAAATTCATACTGTGATTTGGTTTTTTTTCTCCATGTTACAATACTAAGGCAGCATGAAACTCTTATTACTGCCAATAATAAGTGAAGTACCTGAATACCTTTGTCTGAAGGGAGTGATGATCTCTCCAGTGTAAACGTATCTCTGGTCAGATCTTCATAATACCACATGGTCTATATTCTCCCTCCTGGTCTCCCTGTGACCTTGTGTGGTTGTGTCTTCTTTATCTTGCACTCAAAAGGGAAAACCCCTTGCCCCCATTCACATCTTAATTTCAACCCATTTTACATTATCTTCTCGTTCAGGACTGCCAAACGCTCGTTTATCTTTTTCCACACGCTCTTTTCCATGTCACCCATCCCCCACCTCTGTCAAGGGTTTAAAAAGCCCAGTTTCCAAACCTTTTCAGTTCTGAAGAAATGTCATACTGGACTTGATATGCTAACTCTGTTTCTTTGTCTCTTCCGATGATGCCACACCTGTTGAGTTTCTCCAGAAATGAATAGGCATAGCACGAATGTTGGTTTAAACAAATAGATATGGATACTGGAAATAAAAACACGAATATTGCTGGAGAAACTGGGAGCTTGTAGAAGGGTCTCTACACCAGAAAGATTAACTCTGCTTTCACGACACGAAATGCTTCCACACCTGTTCAGTTTATTCAGCTATTTCTGTTTTTGAACAAGTTCCAACGACGTGTGTCAAAGATGCTCTTACGCCCTATCCAACACGAAGTGCTGTACTCTGGAAAGTGAATGATAACACAAAGTGCACCAATTCATTAGCTCTGAAACTACATAAGGATAACATTTCTGTCACTACAGAACTCTTAATCAGAGTCAGGGAGAGAAACAGAGGCAAACACATTCACATCAAACACAGAAGACGGCATTAACGAAATGAAAAGATTCAGATGCAGAAGTTAGGGTTTAAGTAATGTAAAAATTGGAGGCGTGAAAACAATGAAAGACCCTAACAGAATGAGAATATGAAACGGGAAGTATTCCCGCATCAGAAACCAGGTTAGGTCACTGAGTAGAGGGCTAAAGGGTGAATTAGTCTCAGTGTTAATTAGGGAAAGACGGCAGAGTTCAATTGAAGATGCCACAGCTTAACTGGGCATACCTGTAATGCTGCAGACCAAAGCAGCAGCAGCTGCAGAATAGCGTCAAATCACAATCTGTTACTTTTCCCCGGGAAATAATCCATCAGTCTATCATTAACATCAAGCTAATCTATGGTTCAGTAAAGAATGTGGGTGATCATGCAATTGTCAGAACCATGTGTACCTCAACCTAATGACATCCTTTTAAATCCACCGCAGTTGCCTGATTACATTCCAAACAGCAGGACTAACATCTGATACAGAGGGAGAAATTATCCCAAGGCTAACAGATCAGATTGAATCCCTACAGTCCTGCAAGATCCAGGGATAAATGTCAAAGCAGAAGCTTACTGGAGGCGAGAACTCCACAAATATCTACATCCTAAAAAACGGAACGGCCCTGCATATCAGTGTAAAAGACAAGGGTGTGTATCTGCACCATCCTCAGCCATACTTGTTGAGTGGATATTCCACCTCACACTCACCATGATGCCCACAAAATCACAGATGCCAGTCTTCAATCAATTCGATTTACTGCACGTGACATGAAGAAATAGCTGAACACAGTAGATACAACAAAGGCAATGAGCCCTGACAAAATTCCTGCAATAGGACTGAAGCCTTGTGATACACAACAAGCCATGTCGCTGGGGAAGCTGTTTCATTCCAGCTCCAACTCTGGAATCTCCATGGCAATGTGGAAAATTACTCAAATATGTCCAGTCCACTAAGTGGGGAATAATTCAAATCTGACCAATTACCTCACCCTCACTCCCATCACATTAAGCAAATTTGTGGGAGTTCTTTCTGACAGATCTGCCAAGCAGCGTAGAAATATCCTGCTCAGTGTGGTTTCCGATAGGTCCCCATGTGGAAATGGTGCTGTTGTGGAAATGTCACTGGATTGCTAATCCAGACTAGTCCAATGCTCTGACAGCTTGTGGAAGTTAAAACAATTAATAAAATATCGAGATTTAAAATCTGCTGTCAGCAATTTTGATCTTCCATCCAATGTTGACTGGAAACATTAATCGACTTCGCCAATGTACGTCCAGGAAGTGAATCTCCCGTGCTTTCCTAATGTGCCCTAAAAGCGACTCCAGACCAACAGACAAGTGATAAACTCTGCAATGGTATCTGAAACAGCCGAGCAAGACATTCAACTGTATCAAACTGCTCTGAATTCTTAAAGGATACTACCGGACAGAATACCCGGCACCAGCCACAGTATTGGAAAAGGCAACGGGAAACACAGTCCTGTCGACCTCGCAGAGACCTCGTTCCGAACATCCGAGAGCGTGTGACGACATTTACAGAGCTTTCCTACAGACTGCACGGAATCATTGGGAAAGAAGGAGGTCATTCGACACATTGCGCCTCCCCCATTCTAGCTCATGGACAAAACCTCCACAATGAAGTTTTCCCCACGCTGTGTTCATATCCCTTCGTCATGATTTGGAGATGCCGATATTGCACTGGGGTGGACAAAGTTAAAAATCACACAACACCAGGTTATAGTCCAACAGGTTTATTTGGATGCACACGTGCTTTCGGAGCAAAGCTCCTTGATCAGGTGATAGTGGAGGGCTCAATCCTAACACAGAATATATAGCAAACATTTACAGTGTGATGTAACTGAAATTATACATCGAAAAATTGATCGTCTGCTAAGCTTTTCACCTGTTAGAATGCAGTGACAGTTTCACGTCTTTCATGTGTAAATCACAAACCTTTTTTTTCCCCAAAAATTTGAAGTCTCGGTTTGGCTGTTAACAATGGTGCGAGCTAGACAATATGTTGAAGGTGTTGGCCCCATGTGTACTCTGTCTACGCCATGATGTTTAGATTGATTCTAATCTAAAAAGTGAGATAATGGAGTTTTATATAAATTCATGCAGTTTTTGAGATCACAGTTCTACATGAATGCATGCAGGTTTTTGATCAAAGTATAATGTAACCCTGCATACATTTAAGTGGAACTCTGAGCTCAAAAACTTCATGAATTTACGTGAAACACCTCTATCGCACCTTTTAGCTTAGAATAATTTTTAACTTCATGGCATAGACAATGAACACAGAGGGCCAACACCTTCGACATATTATCTAGCTATCACCATTGTTAATAGCTAACCCGAGAATGTAACTTTAAAAAAAAAAAGTTTTGTGACTGGCTCATGAAAGAAGTGAAACTATCACTGTATTCTAACAGATGAAAGGCTTAACAGACAAACAATTTTCAACTTTTAATCTACATCATACTGTAAATTTTTGCTATAAATTCTGTGTTCGGATTGAGCCCTCCACTATCACCTGATGAAGGAACGTTGCTACAAAATCACGTGTGCTTCCAATAAAACCTGTCGGACTATAACCTGGTGTTGTGTGATTTTTAAATTCATATCCCTTAATACGTTTAAGCATCATGAAATATAAAGTAAGAACTGCTGTAGTCTCTTTGGTCCATCAATTTTGCTCCTCCACTCAATATACAGGATGTTCACTGAAAACACGTGTTTATTAATTACGATTTGGCTGCAATATGGTTCGACAATTGAGCACATTTCTTGAAGTAGAGAACTCCCGTCTACTGCTCCAGGATTCCACGCCTGGCATCAGCTGAATAGCAAAACGCAGCCTCAGGACCCTCTCGCAGTGTGGTCAGCTAAAACAGGAATGCACTCTCAGTGTGTTCAGCTAAAACAGGAATGTAATCCGCTCTACAAACCTTGAAACTGAGCTTGAAACCAGCAATTGTAGTTTACATTTATAAGGAACTTTATTTCAAATCCGGGGTGAGAATCTTGGCGAGAAATGAAATTCTGCGTTAGCATCACGTGGTCCGTCAGCTCGGGTGCTTTCTGGTCAAGAGCTTGGTGAAAGGTACAGTGCTGTAGTCAGCGACTGTCGTGTGAAAGTGTTACATTTACTGAAGTTAAAAATCACACAACACCAGGTTATAGTCCAATAGATTTAAGTGCAAGCACAAAAGCTTTCGGGGCGTCGCTCCTTCACCTGATGAAGGAGCAACGCTCCGAAAGCTAGTGTGCTTCCAATTAAACCTGTTGGACTATAACTTGGTGTTGTGTGATTTTTAACTTTGTGCGCCCCAGTGCAACACCGGCATCTCCAAATCATGACATTTACTGAACTATTTCATTTCAATATATATGATTAAAAGACTGTGTTACCTTTGATGTTCAGCTAACTGTTATTGTAGTTTTGATTTTTAGTTTTATTTTTGGCAGTTTCTCTCTTACACCTTTTGTTTTCTCCAGGCCCCATTATTGTTATTGTATGATTTTGAATAACTCTGTGCTCCACAGGATCACAACTATCGCATTATTGGAGAACAACCTGTCAGGAAGCCTGATCCTCTACCCCCAAAGCATTCTCCTGCTCTCCATCCATTACTTTAGTTTGCAGAAATCCTTATTTTTATTTAGTGTCCTGACTTCCACAGCCTTATGTTGGAATGAGTTCCCCAGATTCACCAGTCTCAGAGTGAAGATATTTATTCTCATCTCAGTGCAGTGTGGCCAACCTGTACCTAATACTGTGGACACTGGTTTCAGACATCCCAGCCAGGGGAATTATCGTCCCAGCTTCCAATCTATCTCACCCTGTCAGAGTTTTATATATGTCACTGAGATCTACTCATTTTCCTAAAGCCCATGGAATACAGGCCCAGTCGCCCCAAACTCTACTCCCATAACAAGCCTGTCATCCCAGAGATCAGTTCAGTCATACTTCACTGCACACCCTCAAATTAGGTTTGTCCTATATTAGGTACGGAGACCAAAACTGCACAAAATACTGCACAATGTTCGAGATGGGGTCTCAACAAGGCCTTGTGCAGCTGCGGTAAGACACCCTTACTCCTGGACTCAAATCGCCCTGAAATGAAGTTCAACACACGATTTATCTTCCTGTCTGCTTTCTGTTCCTGCAATATTGCTTTCAGTGACTGGTGTATAGGGAAATCCAGATCCTTTTCAATGTTACAGCTACCCACTATGCACACTGGGCAGCGTTCCAATGCCATTCTCAATATTGACTCCTGGCTTCAGAACTCACTGCCCTGCATGGTCCTCAGAGGTCTGCACAGAACCATACAAAAAAAGGAGCTCAAATCTATGGAGTAAAATTTTCCAACCTTTTCAAACGGTAGGCTGCGTATTTCCCATCCAGGGGCACACCGTCACATCTACCTCCATTGGTCTCCATCTGCCATATACTTCCACAGGCACTCCACTTGCCTCAGTCACCTTGGAGCTTTTTTTTTACATCCTCCTCACCACTCATAAACTGACATCGATAAGTGCCATCAGCAGGCTTGGAAATATTGCATTTGATTCCCTCTAACAAAAGATTGGTGTGCATTGTAAATAGCTGAGGCCCAAACCCATATCTCTACGATATCCTCCAAGCTTTCCACTCTAAATATGATAGTTTTATTCCTACTGACTGTTTCTTGCCAGCTGTCCCATTGAAAAACCATGACCATATATTGGACCCAGTCCCATAGGATTCGAGTTTGCACAATAGCCTTGGGGTTTTATCAAAAATCTTTCTGAAAATACAATCACATTGCATTGATGGCTTCTCCATAATGTTGCTAGAAGCCACTTTCTGGAATATGATTCCCATTTCATATATGTCTGATGACTTTGTCTATGCTAATTACTTTCAGTCCAATACTTTCTCCAAACTGTTTCGTTGCTAATTTTAATCTATTCGTTTTTTCTCACCAGACTATAGTTTCCTAGTATTGCTGGGATGTTTTCTTTGTCGTTTTGTTTTCTTCTGCGAAGACATAAGTGAAATATTTGCTCCATAGTTCTGCCATTTCCCGTTCTCAATTTTCTGGTATCAGATTGTAAGAAAGTTGCATCTTTTTTTCATTTAATTTTGCCATTGACATACTTTCAGAAGACATTACAAGTTCACTCTTATAAAATTTGTTAACATACTCTTCAGAACCCCAATAATTTCTATCTTGAGCTACGCAATGATTGACCTTCCACAGCCATACAATCACAGAAGCACAGACTCTGAACTGTCAAAAATAGAACACGATTTATATTAGTCCCACTTTTGGACATAAGACCCATAGCCGTGAATCTTATGGCATTTCAAGCGCACAACTGTATATTTTCTAATGGTTGTGATGTTACCATGACAACTCCCCTCTCAAGAAGTGCAGTCCAGACTCCAGATCTCACAGTTATGGGGGCTACATCTGGGAGAGAAACAATTCTCAAAACTTCACAAAGCTCAAACTAAAGCTCAAATCCTGCAATTTAAACGTGTGGCCCTTTGACTAAAAGGAACAGCTGTTATCTATCCACGTTGTCCGTGTCGTTCGTAATCCGATCCTTCTGACTCACGGTTTTCACTCTTCCAAACTTATCAACCCAGGCTTATCCAGCGTGTCTCCATAGCTGATATGCTCTATCCCAGGGACCTTCCTGCTAAATCTCCTATGCACCCCCTCCAGGGAAATCACATCCTTCCTGTAATGTGGTTCCCAGAACTACACACAGTATTCCATCTTGGCCTCACCAAAATTCAGCATAGCTCAGAAAATCTATCCCTCATTGAATGAAGGCGAGTTTGACGGTCGACTACACTTTCTTAAATTGTGTATTAACTGGTCCAGTCACATTCAGGGATGGATGGAGAAGCATCCTCTGAGCTGCTTTGTATGCTGTCATTCATTGAGTCCTCTCCTGTCTGGTTCCTTCTGTCAAAGCGCATCACCTCATATTTATCAGGGTTACATTCCATCTGCCATCGATCTGCCCATCTGACCATTCCATTGGTATCTTCCTGTAACATAAGGCCATCCTCCTCACTCCCAATCACCCGGCTAATCATTGTCTCAAACGCGAACTTACTTAACACAGCCCCCCACCCCATGTCCATATTCACAGCTGCATCATTTATAAATACCACAAATAATAAGGTTACAAAATCACACAACATTAGGGTATAGTCCAGCAGATTTATTCGGAGGCCAGTTTTGAAGTTGATTGTGCAATTTGATGAAGAAGCAACACTTTGAAGGCTAGTGCCTCTGAATAAACCTGTTTGATTGTATCCTGGTGTTATGAAATTTACAGCTTTGTCCACTCCAGTCCAACACCAGCACCTCCGAATCACAAATAATAAGGGTCACAGCACTGATCCCGGTGGTACAACATTGGACATTGGTCTCCAATCTCACAAACAGCCGTCTACCACCCCCCTCTATCTCCTATCACTAAAGTTGATTTGGATGCAACTTGGTAAGTCACTACTGAATCTGATCTGTGCCCTTTTTATTCTGAAATACTTGACATGCATGTAGAATATCTGAGATTCTCCTTAATCTTGCCTGCCAGCAAGTTTCCATGCCGTTGTGTTAGCCCGTCCACTCCAAGTGAAGAATTTCCTCCTTATTGTAATCTTAAATGGCCCGTCCCATATCCTGCTATTATTTGCCTCGAAAGTGGGTTAGACAGCCAGGGAGGCATACTGATAATTTCCAACTTGTCGTATGTTTTGTGAATTTTCTAAGCTTCACTGTGACCCACTTCTCATTCTTTGAAACTCTAGAGAACGCAGGCCGAGTTTCGTCATCAGGCAATATCGCCATCTGAGGGATTAATCTGAAGAATGTCCATTGCACTTCCTCTGTGGTCAGTATAGTATTTCTCAGATTAAGCCCATTACTTTAAGTTAAAATACTTTCTTCATAGCATTTATTTACTAACTTCATTCTAGTTCCTTTTTTTTTCTCACCAGACTAAAGTTTCCTCGTATTGCTGGGAAATTTGATTTATTTTGTTTGATTTTCTTCTGTGAAGACATAACTGAAAAATTTGCTTCATAGTTCTGCCATTTTCCTGTTCACCATTCTCCATTCTCGGGTTTCAAACTTTAAGGACGCTGTACGTTTTCCCCCCTTAATTTTGCCATTGACATACTCTTAGAAGCTATTAAAAGTTCACTCTTATTACCCTTGTGAATATAGAGTGTTCTGAAACTCATCAATTTCTGTCGTAAGCTGCTCAATGATGGACTTTGCACAGCCATATAATCACAGAAGCACAGACTCTGTACAGTCAGAAATACAGCACGGTCTACATAGTTACCACTTTCCTTAACTAGGCCCATAGCCGGGGAAGTTATGGCACTTCAAGAGCTTGCATAAGTACTTTGTTTTATGTGTGAGATTACCGTGATAACTCCCCTCTCAGGAAGTACATTGCAGACTCCAACACCCTCTGCGTGAAAAACGATCCTCTAAACTCTCTAAATCTCAAACCCTTCACTTAAAGCGTGTTCTCCCTTTGTTCTTCTCCCTCTGACTAAAAGGAACAGCTGCTGCCTATCAACCTTGTCTGTGTCTCACGTAATCTTATCCTTCTAAGTCACATTCCCCTCAACCTTCTTTGATTCAAAGTAAACAATCCGGGCTTATCCAGACTCTCTCCATTGCTGATATGCTCCACCCCAGGGAACAGCCTGGTGAATCTCCACTGCGCCCCTACAGTGCAATCACATCCTCCCTATAATGCGACTCCCAGAACTATACATATCATTCCATCTTGGCAGAACAAAACATCTGCATAGCTCTTATAATCTGTGCCTCGATGAATAAAGGCTATATTTATGGACTCCTATGGTTTCTCAACTTGTGTATTAACCTATCCAGTCCCATTCAACGGATGTATGGAGATGCATCCTCTGAGCTTTCTAGTGTGCTGCCATTCATTGAGTCCTCCCTTGACTGGTTCTGTCTTCCAAAGTACATCACATCATATATATCAGGGTTACATTCCATCTGTCATTGATCCATCCATCTGACCATTCCATCTGAATATTCCTGTAACATAAGGCCTTCCTCCCCACTGCCAACCAACCGTCCAATCTTTGTATCAAACACAAACTTACTTATCAAACACTTCCCATCCCTTCCACATTCACATCTACATAATTTATAAATATCACAATTTATAAGGTGAGAGATCACACAACACCAGGTGATAGTCCAAAAGGTTTATTCAGAGGCACTAGATTATGCCGCACTGTTTATTCATCACATGATTATGCACTTGAGAAATCGAGTTACTCTGAATAAATCAGTTGGGCTATAACCTGATGTTCTGTGATTTTTAATTTTGTCAACCCCAGTCCAACACGGTCACTTCCGAATTACAAATAATAAGTGACACAACACTGATCCCTATGGTGCACCATTGGACACCGCTATGTCTCCTACCACGAAATTGATTTAGAAGGAACTTGGCAAGGAACTAATGGCACCTTCATATTCCCTGGTTATTCAGTTCCGTTTGCCACACTTGTAGATTATCTGGCGATTCTCCCTAATCCTGACCTGCCAGGAGGTTTCCATGCTGTGTTAGTCAGTCCCCTCCAAGTGAAGAATTTCCTCCTTACTTCAGTCTTAAATGGTCTGTCCCTTAACCTGCCATTATGTGCCTTAAATATAGAGCAGACAGCCAGTGAAACATCCTGCTTATTTGGGCGTTTTCATCCGCTCAGTGAATTTTCTAAAAGTCACTGCGATCACCTCTCATTCTTTGAAATTCTACATAACACAGACTGAAATATGCATCATTCAATCTCGTCATCTGAGGGATTAATCTGGAGAATGCCTATTGCACTTGCTTTGTGGTCAGTGTATTCTTTCTCAAATTGGGTCACCAAATCTGTCCACAATATTCAGATATATTCTCACCAAAATGCTTTGAAACTGCTTTGAAACTGCTTCATCACGTCTTTGGATCTATATTCCTATTCCCAAAATTGAAGGTGAATGGAACTTTAACTTTCCACTGACTTCTATTCCCTCAAATACCTTTGAAACAATTCCTAAGTTTGTCAAGTATGATTTTACTTTAAGAAATCCATACTGCTTTTTTCTAAAATTGCTCTTAATTTCTAACTTTCCAAAATCACACCTATATAATAGATTCCAACAGTTTTCCTACAAATATCAAGTTAATGGTCTGCAATTCTCCATACTATCTCTTTTTTCCCTTCGAAGATGCTTGGATCCATGCCATTCATCTCCAATGCTTGAATCATGTTTACTACCTTTCATTTATCTGCAATGACTTCCAGCCTCTGCAGAATGTACAGGTAAATACAAACAGTCATCGGCTGTGCACCTAATACTTCTATTGCTGATTTATTTCTGACATTTTGTTCGGATGTACATCTGTTTCGCCAGACTTTGCAACGCTCAATCCAGCTCCATGTTCAAGTACTGCCTTGTTACTGATATAAATTGACTTTATATCTTTAGTTCCGTAAGTCCTACATGATCACTTGGTATTACTGGGTGATTTTCTGGAGCCTCCTCCGTGAAAACAGACGCAAAATAACTGGTTATTTTCTTGGTCGTTTCCCTATTCTCCACAACAAGCTCTCCTTTCCCGATTACAAATTTCCAAAGTCGACCTTGCTTTTATTTTGTTCCCTTTGAAATATAGATCGCAGATTGATGCAGTCTTTGCGTTCCTGTTTGTTAGCATGTATGTTCTCTTTGTGATGTTCGTATCAGTTCCATAACCATCCCTTTCAGGTTCATCAATTTCTGAGAATTTGCAGGTTTCCACAATGTCTGGAATTCGTTGAAGTCAATTCCAGTGATTAATATGATATCTAATTTGTTACATTAACCATCATTAAGTCACTTTGTGGTGTTTTTACCTGAAAGTTATAGACATATGTTTTCAGACTTCGCAGAATTTGTATAAATTTCCTGGTCCTGACAAGAAATGTTCAGGAACACTGCAGGAGTACAAAGAAGAAATTGCGGTGTTGGATGATATTCTTGAATCATCGCTGGCCATGGGTGGGGTCCCGGAGGACTGGAGGTTAGTGAATGCTGTGCCCTAATTCAAGGAAGGCTACAAAATAAAATCTGGGAACTATAAACAAGTAAACCTAACATCTGTAGTAGGTATTTGAGAAGGAAGATTTTGAGATGAGATTAGGAGCAGTCAGCATTGCTTTGTGTATGGGTGATAATGACTCATAAATTTGTTAGAGTGCTTTGATGAAGTAATCAGCAACATTGACGATGGCAGGATGGTATACGTGAAGTATAAGGATTTCAGTAAGGCTGTCAATAAGGTTTCACAGCGTATGCTGTTCTGGAAGTTAGATTGTTTGGAGTGGAGGGCGAGCTGTCAAATTAGATACAAAATTATCTTGATGGTAGAAAGCAGAGGTAACAGTGGAAGGATGCTTGTTGGACTGGAGGCCTGTCTCTAATGGAGTGCCTCATGGGTTGGTGCTGGGACCATTACAGTTTGTGATTTATGAAATGACTTAGATTAGAACGTACAAGGCATGATTAGTAGAATTAGCAATAATGAAGATAACACTAAATAAAGTGGTATCATGGATAGTGAGGAAAGTTATCAGAAATTGCAGTAGGACCTTGATTAGCTGGGGACGTGGTCCAAGAAATGGCAAATGGAGTTGAATACCAATAAGTGTGAGAGCTTGCATTTTGGAAAGACAAATCAGGATCGGCATTGCATGGTGAATGGTTGGATCTTAAGGGGTGTAGTGGAACAGACGGACCCTGGAATTCAGGTGCACGGTTCTCTGAAAGTTGATTCAGAGTGTAGACAGAGCATTGAAGAAGGCTTTTGACACTCTGGCATTCACCAGTCATGGCATTGAATATCGAAGCTGGGGAGTAATGTTGCAGTTATTCAGGACGCATGTGAGGCCATACTTGTAGGATTTATGTCATTAAACTTGAAAGAGTGCACAAGAAATTTACAAAGACGTTGCCAAGAACTCAATGTTCTGATTAGATTACACTGTGGAAACAGGCCTTTCAGCCCAACAAGTCCACACCGACCCGCCGAAGCGCAACCCACCCAAATCCATTCTCCTGCATTTACCCATTCACCTAACACTACGGCCAATTTAGCATGGCCAATTCACCTAATCTGCACATTTTTTGGATTGTGGGAGGAAACCGGAGTACCCGGATGAAACCCATGCAGACACGGGGAGAATGTGCAAACTCCACACAGAAAGTCACCTGAGGCAGGAATTGAACCCGGGTCTCTGGGGTTGTGAGGCAGTAGTGCTAACCACCGTGCCACCCTTGTCTCGGGAGAGGTTGGACGAGCTAGGACATTTTACTGGAGAGTGCATGAGACTGAGGGTGTTCTGGTAGAAGTGTATAAGATCATAGGAGGCATGGGTAAAGTGAATTCACTCAGTCTTTTCTTTCCCCCATGGTTGGGGAATCACAGACGAGAGGCCATCAGTTTAAGGTTAGAGGGGAAAGAATACAAGAAAATCTGAGGAGCAATTTTTATACACAGATGGAGGTACGCATATGGAATGAGCTGCCAGGGGAATTGGTTGAGGCGGGTACTTTCGGATTTAAAAGGCATTTGGACAATTACATGGATAGGAAAGGATTAGAAGGACATGGGGAATGACAGGGAAATGGGGTTAGTGTGAATGGACATTTTGGTCGGAATAGACCACTTATGAACGAAGTACCTGTGTCCGCGCTGTCGGACTCCATGACTCTAACTATCATTGCTTCCCTCCCACTGAATGTTATATTGTACTTTCATTGACTCAATCTCTTTATAATACAAACCCCTAATCTCTGGAATCAATCTAATTAACCTCTTCTGAATTATCTCTCTGTCCCGCTCTCTCTGTCCACCTCTCTCTCTGTCTCCTCTCTATCTCTCTGGCCCCCCTCTGTATCCCTCGATCTCTCTGCTCCCCTTTCTTTACTCCCTCTCTGTCCCTATCTCTCTGTCTCCCCTCTCTCTGTCTCCCTCTCTCTGTACCCCTTCTCTCTGTTTTCTCTCTCTCTGCCCCCTCTCTGTCCCTATCTCTCTGTCCCCTCTCTCTGCCCCCTCTCTCTGTACCCCCTCTCTCTGTGCCCCTCTCTCTGCCCCTCTCTCTCTGTCCCCTCGCTATCTCTCTGTCCCCTCTCTATCTCTCTGTCCCCCGTCTCTCTGTCCCCCTCTCTCTCCCCCCTCTGTCCCCCTCTATCTCTCTGCCCCCCCCTTTCTGCCCCCCTCTCTCTCTCCCTATCTCTCTGTCATCCCTCTCTCTATCCCCCTCTCTCTGTCCCCCTCTCTATCTATCTCCCTCTCTCTCTGTCCGCCCTCTGTCTGTCCGGCACACACTGTCCCCCCACTCTCTCTGTCCTCACTCTCTTTGTCCCCCTTCTCTCTGTCCCACACCCTCTGTCGCCCCACTTACTCTGTCCCCCCTCTCTCTGTCCCAGTCGCTCTGTCCCCCATCTGCCCCCCTCTCTCTGTTCCGCACCCTCTGCACCCTCACTCTTTCGCCCATCTCTCCGTCCCCACCTCTGTCCCCACTCGATCTCACTGGCCCCCCTTTCTGACCCCCCTCTGTCCCTATCTCTCTGCCCACCTCTCTCTGTCCCCCTCTCTTTGTCCCCTCTCTCTGTACCCCCTCTCCCTGTCACCCCTTCCCTGTCCCACACCCACTGTCCCCCCACTCTCTCTGTCCCCACTCTCTCTGTCCCCCTTCTCTATATCCCGCACCCTCTGTCCCCCACTCTCTCTGTCCCCCCTCTCTCTGTCCCGCACCCTCTGTCCCCCTCTCTGTTCCTGTCTCTCTGTCCTCCCTCTGTACCCCCTCTGTCTATCACTCATCTCTGTCCCCTCTCTCTCTGTCCCCCTCTCTCTCTGTACCCCTCTCTCTGTCCAACCTCTCTCTGTCCTCCTCTCTCTCTGTCCTTTGTCTCTCTGCCACCCTTCTCTGCCTCCCCTCTTTCCATCATCCCCTCCCTCTCTGTCCACCCTCTCTGTCCCCCAACTCTGTCCTCCCAATTTCTGTCACCCCTCTCTCTGACCCCTTCTATCTCCCAACTCTCTCTGTTCCCGGCTCTCTGTCGCCCCCTCTGTCCCCCTCTTTTTGTCCGCCCTCTCTCTGTGACCCACTCTCTCTGCACCCCCCTCTCTGCCCCTCTCTCTCTGTTTCCCCTCTCTCTGTCTCCTCTCTCTCTGTCCCCGGTCTCCATCCCTCCTCTCTCTGACGGCCCTCTCTCTCTGTCCCCCTGTCTTTCTGTCCTTCGCCCCTCTGCCCCCCTCTCTGTCCCTTCCCTCTCTGCCCCCTCTGCCCATCTCTGTCCCCCCTCTATTCCCCCGTCTCCCCCTCTCCACCCCCCCACTCTCTGTCCCCCTCTCTCTGACCCCCTCTATCTCCCCCTTTCTCTGTCCCCTCTCCCTCTGTCCCGCACTCTCTGTCCTCCTCTCTCTGTCCCCCTCTCTGAACCCCCAATGTCCTCCCGTCCCCGTCTCATTACGTCCTCCCCATTTCTCTCTCTCCCTCTCTCGCCTTATCTCTCCAGTTGCCCCCTCTCTCTCTCTCCCTGCTGCTTTACTCTCTCTCCACCTTCTCTCATCCTCGATCCCCCTACCTCAGTCTCTCTTTCTCCCCACCTCCCTCTGTTTCTCTCTGACAAAATCTCTCTTCCTCCTGCCCCTCCCTCTCTCTCTGACACACTCTGTCTCCCTGACACATCACTCTCCCTCTGAAAAAGAGACTGTGGGTGTGTGTGTGGGGGGGGGGGGAGTGTGGTTGGAGCTGTGGCTGCATGTGGTTGGAGGGGTGGTTGTGAGATGATAGAGTGGTGTGGGAGGTGGGAGGAGAAGGAAAATAGGGTAGAGATGAAATTGCAGGAGGGAGGCAGACGGCAGGGGAGAGAGAGAGAGTGCAGGGGAGCGGAGTGAGGATTGAGTGGAGGCAGGTGGAGAAACCAGGGTTGGGGGTGTGAGTGTGAGAGAGGGAGGATGAGGGGGAGTAAAAGGGAGAGGTGGTGTGAAAGAGAGAGTGTGCAGAGAGAGAGGGAGAGAGAGAGAGAAATGAGGAGAAAGAGTGGGTGAGAGGAAATGTGGAGAAAGGTTAGAGTGGGGGGACAGAGGGAGTTAAACCCAGCTCCTGAACTCAGGGCGCAGTGCCCTCCTCTTCCCTGTACTTGGAGCTGAGTCTGTCTCTCTCCAGCTCAGCGTCTCCATCACAAAGACACACAACAACATCGGTCACTCTGCTGCTCGGCACGCTTTAATCAACATTTTTATTGTTTACAAATGGAAGTGATGGATACAGTCAGTGGGATGATGCCTTTTCTCACTGGCCTCTCAGTTGTGAGAAACATTGAAATGTTTCCCTGAAACCCCACTATGGGTTAAGGATGGACAACCCAGCGCTACCCTCAGTCTGTTACCATAGCGACAAGCTGCTCCATCGCTGAAACACTGAACTGAAATGAGAAAATCCCGGATGGATTGTTTAATGCGGGAATTTGAGTGATGGATGGATTTGGGTGAAGGGATATTTCAGCACATTCTTCAGCTGCTGCCTGACCTTAGTCTGGGTCACGGCATAAATCGCGGTGTTTGTGCAGCAACTGAGGAGTTGCAGCATGAAGCCCACTTCCTGCACAAAGGCATGCAGATACACAGACTGATACTCAATCAAATATATCCGTCTACATATAGAATACAGCATGAACGTTGACCATAACAGGATGAAATTGGCCGAGATCACAAACAGTAAAATGATGGATTTTTTTCGGTTTCTCATTTCAGTGTCAGACTGAGCGTCCCCATTGGTGTGAGCGCGGAGTCTCCTGCGGGCTCTGCTGGTCACTACAATGTGTCTGACGGTGAGAACATTGAGCAGCAGAATCAGGAGAAATGGGACACACGGGGTTAGAATGTGATGGAGCAACTCGATTGTGACCCAGACACTGGAGTAACGAGCAGCGACTGTTACCTCACAAAACCAGGGGTCGTTCAACAGCCAATACTGAGCCGTGAGCATAAAATACCAGAAAATGTTCTTTAAACAGCTCAGCACAGTCACTGCTCCCAGAACCACAGCCGCCGTCTTCTCACTGCAATATTTACTTTTCAGCTTCTGGCAACAAATGGCCACAAACCGATCAAAGGTGAAAGTGACGGTGAACCAGACAGAGCAGTCAGTGGCTGCATAAAGCAGGACGGCGTGGATATTGCACACGGGGACGGAGTCCAGGAAATAAAACTGTTCCTCATAAACAATGGGAATGTGTCTCAGGATCAGGTCGAGGATAATGACCAGGAGATCCGCCGCTGCCATGGCCCCCAGGTAACGTCTGACACATGGAGATAATCCACAATCTTTATAAAGCAGGACGTAGATGGTCACTCCGTTAACTGTGAGGAAGGAAAACAAATCCATTATCCATCAGCCTGGAGGCAAAGGGACCCGTTTGATTGGGGACCCAGTGAGATTTTCAAATGTGTCCCTGCATTCAGGGATTTATTAAAATAATTGGAGCTGGAATAACAAATGGGAAGATCGAAATTACTGACAAAAATGTGACATAAGCCACAAGAAACCCTCCCTCCTCAAACACACAGAGACACATCCAAAAGGACAGATAGTTTCTAGAACATTCCCACACACTTGGTCACTCGAGCGCAGACACAGGTCACTCCTTCCCAGTTCCTAATACGGAGGGTGAAAACGTTGCTGTCCTGAAGGATTCTCTCCCAGTTTCCTGAAGACAAACGGAGTTTGGGAATTTCTGTATTTTGGTCTAAATTAAGGTCGATCCTGTGTCGTGAAGAAATGTAAACGCAGGGAAAACGTATTCACTCCTTTAACTGCCTGAGGGGCCTTCGGAACATTGTCTTCTTCTCCCTGGAACGGGATCTCTTCCCTCGGGATCTTATCATTTGTTCAATTCACTGATGTACGGCCGTTCACAAACAATGTCAGGGACAGAACTTTCCGGGGAAGGTCAGTAATAGAATGTTGGGGACAGAACGTTCCGGGGAATGGCAGTTATAGAATGTTGGGGACAGAACGTTCCGGGGAATGGCAGTTATAGAATGTTGGGGACAGAACATTCCGGGGAAGGTCAGTAATAGAATGTCGGTGACAGAACGTTCCGGGGAATGGCAGTTATAGAATGTTGGGGACAGAACATCCCGGGGAAGGTCAGTAATAGAATGTTGGGGACAGAACATTCCGTTGAATGGCAGTTATAGAATGTCAGGGACAGAACGTTCTGGGGAATTGCAGTTATAGAATGTTGGGGACAGAACGTTCCGAGGAATACCTTGACCTGTCCATCACATTTCCCCCCTACCCACCCCACCAACATGACGTACTGTGTCTGGGTCCACTGTAACACTAATGGGGTGGGAGACGGTGGGTCCAATCACAGATCAGCTGAAATGGTTAGATATACCACATTCTCAATCCACCTCACAGAACCAGCCCAGACACCATCAACCCAGAGGAGACATCTATTCCCCGTGGAACACTGTTTAGACCAGGCCAGTGTGCTGCTCAGTACAACCCTGCAATCTGTACAGAGTGGAACATTGAGCAGATCAGATCAGAACATTGATCTATAAACCCGGATTGGATATCTTTCCAGCACCGGGAGCTGCACAAACCACATCATTGCATTATCTATAAACCTCAACCAGATAGCCTGACCAACACAGCGACCTGTGCAGTGATCACCCGTGAATTAATCTGTAAACCAGGAGCAGTTACCCTCCCAGCATGTAGGACTGAGTACACCACCCCAGTGCATTGATCTGTAAACCAGGAACAGTTACCCTCCCAGCATGTAGGACTGTGTACACCACACCAGTGCACTGATCTGTAAACTAGGAGCAGTTACCCTCCCAACACGTAGGGCTGTATAGCCCACCCCAGTGCATTGATCTGTAAACCAGGAGCAGTTACCCACCCAGCATGTCGGACTGTGCACCTCAACCCAGTGCATTGATCTGTAAACCAGGAGCAGTTACCCTCCCAGCATAAAGGACTGTGTACCCCACCCCAGTGCATTGATCTGTAAACCAAGAACAGTTACCCTCCCAGCATGTAGGACTGTGAACACCACCCCAGTGCATTGATCTGTAAACCAGGAGCAGTTACGCTTCCAGCATGTAGGACTGTGTACCCCACCCCAGTGCATTGATCTGTAACCCAGGAGCAGTTACCCTCCCAGCATGTAGAGCTTTGTATCCAACCCCAGTGCATTAATCTGCAACCCAGGAGCAGTTACCCTCCCTGCATGTAGGGCTGTGTACATCCTCACCCCCCCCCCCCCCCCAGTGCATTGCACAGTAACACTGTGTTAGATCCCTGCCCAGTGTGGGGAAACTTGCAGCCCATGCTGGAAGTGACAGGATGTGCAGCTCCTACCTATTTACAACTCCATATCTCCATTGTGCCATGACAAGAGGGTGTTGTGGGTGTGAACATCTCTGCCCCCCTTTAGTTACATCACACTAAACTTTTGCTATAAATTCTGTGCCTTAGAATTGTGCCCTCCACAATCACCTGATGAAGGAGCGTCGCTCCGATAGCTAGTGTGCTTCCAATTAAACCTGTCGGACTATAACCTGGTGTTGTGTGATTCCTAACTTAGAATATTACAGCACTACTAACAGGACTGCATGTAAACAGGCTCAGTCCAGTTAATCAATACATTCGGAAGGATTTCCTCCAAGTTTGATGACACAATATTCGTCAAAACCGTCAACTTCAACCTGCAATGTTGTTATTAACAAAAACTTCAGGCTGACACAAAGCTCCCCACCCCACTGCAATGTGGTAACCGGGCCCGGCCCAGGAACTGGAACTGGGACATTTGTGGACTGTGATCTCAAAGGAAGCGAGCAAACACAATTCTGCCAGATTAGTCCTCAAAGGTGAGTAGCAAGTTTGAGACCAGGCAGGTGGTTTGCCTTCTTGCACTTAGCTTAATTGCATTTCTTATTTACAATCGTGTTTTGCAAAGTATAAAGAACTATGCGGTTTTTTTTCATGGTTGGGGAGTTTTATCCGCGTTGATCACAGTTGCTGCCTCTCGCTCCCCAAGTCAAATCATAGGATCGATAACAAAACAATAAACTGCAGGTGCTGAGATCTGAACCCCAGAAACAAAGTGCTGGAGAAACTCAGCAGTTCTGAGGGCATCGGTGAAGAGAAAAAATGTTACATTTCAATTTCAGTGACTCTTCGTCTGAACGGACAAATGGTCATGAGACTTGGAGCTTACAATGTTTTCCCCCTCAGAGATGCTGCTGGACCTGCGGTTCTCCAGCACTGTGCTTTCTATAGTGAACTTTATTTACAAAGCAGATCGTAAAAATACTAATCTCCAAAAGTGAAAGGTTCATTGCAAACATGAGCATAGTTTCCACACTTGAGTTACACAAGCACGTCTCAGTTTAAAAACAAGATTTAACTCAAAGTAACATTCCATCTCAAAATTAGCCGAGTTACACCAGTAATAAAGCTCATCCACCCAATGAGGCACTTCAGCACAACATCCTGCAGTGTTGCACACAGCCACTTTTACCAAAGAATGATCACATGTCACAAAATTGAAGGTCAAGAGCATGTCTCTTTAAAGGAGCTGAAGTCAAACTCAATTTTTGGAAAGATTTTTATTAAACCTGATTGAACATTTAAATCTCAGAGCATAATCTTTGCTTTTTTTAAACAAAGAGTGTGGGAAACATCCCACACCTTGCTTAAGGTTCAGTTTGGCCTGATACATAGAGCCAAAGGTCAAGCAAACATCACACTTTCCATTCACTTTTACAAAGGGCTGACATCACATTTCTTCAGGATTTAAAGTATTTTATAAATTGTTTGTAAAATCATTGTCACATTAAAGAACTGGACAATAAATGTCATTGTATACAATTATAGTGAAGCCTGTGACAACAGATTTAGCTTTGGAGGGCAGTGTATGCGCATTCTAAATTCTGGGAGCACTTTGGGAGACTGCTCCCAGGTGGTGATAGTGAGCACATCTGGAATGCACTGTTTCGATTTGGGAATCCATGGGAAACAATCTGTGGTTTCACTAATACTTGGCTTGCGTTGTTGGTGTACAGTAAGCAATTCATAAAGTTACTTATGTATTGTTGTTGACTACCTGAATGGTATTCAAATCTGCCAGGTTGCCTTCAATAGTGTGAATGCATTTATTGTAAATATTTGGAATATTCCAGAACTGCCCAGTGCTTGGCAAATTCAGGGGGGACAAAAAAATCAAATTGAGTAATTAAGAATCCAAGAGGACGTAACCACTGAATTATTCAATTCAAATAGTTAAATGGAGTGTTCACATTTAAAATACCTGTGATCCATATGAATGGATGGACTGACAGAATTGGGACCAAATTCCTGGCTGGGGCATGTGAAATGTGTTTTGATAAAGTCACCTGCATTTACCAACAATAATTTGGCAAACTCGGAAATTTAAAAAAACAACACGAGCTTCATTGCTGCTCCAGTCGGGTCCCAAGCTCTGTGAAAAAATAACAATGTTCAGGTTTATTGCATACACTATGAAACACATGTTCCTTCTACAGATCCTGCAAGTTTCCCCAATGAGCATAGTCCATCGAAATGATGTGGCTAACTTTGGCCAACTCATTTCTTTCCAAGCCTCTATCGCCTGAAGAGTGACCAGAAGCAATTACTCCACAAATGTGGGAACATTACTGACGAGGATTTTTTTCCTTCAGAATTGACTTCCATATATTCAGTGCCCAGAACAGATAAAAAGCTTGTTACCTTATATAGAGCAATGATTCAGTGGGAGTAAAACGCTAACCTTTTCTTGCTTAACAATCACGCTGCCTAAATTTTAAACATGAACACTTCTTAATAGTTCACCAGATCCTGACGAAATATTTTGTGTGAAACAAATCACATGATACATAGTTATTCAGATAATAAAACAAGTTTGTTCATTGAAGAACCCAGAGGAAAAGGTCATGAAATAATGAGAGTTTGATATACCTCAATCATCATTTCAAGTGCATTCTCTGCATAAATTCTCCTTTTCCTCCTCGAAGTATTCAACTTCTTGAATAACTGAGAGAATGAAGTCACAGTTGTACAACACAAAATCAGACCCTTCAGTCCAACTTGCCCATGCTGACCAGATATCCAAAATTAATCTAATCCCATTTGCCAGCATTTGTTCCATATCCATCTTAAACCCTTTCTACTGATTATCAGTTTATTTTACTTTATCAGCACTTGAAATACTGACATTTTTTTTCTCCCAATATTGGTTTAAGAAATCATAAGTTCATTCATCCAAGTTAATTTTGTAATCTTTCACAAAGAAACAAGTGAGAACAACATATAGCTGAGCACAAAACAAAATACTGCAGCTGAGTGTTATCTGGGAACACTCTAAAGGTGAGGCACTGATACTGCACAAGTTTGTCAGCACAATTTCAATTACTGACAATAATTTAATAATGTCTTAGCCTTCACACAGTTAAGGTAAATGTGAGATATCTGAATTTCATGAATTGGTTCCTATTGCACTGTGATCAACAAAACTTATTCTTGGTTTAATCTACTCAAAGAAGCTGGACATCAGAGACGAAAACTGTCATGCTGGAAAAGCACAGCAGGTCAGGCAACATCCGAGAAGCAGGAGACTTGATGTTTCAGGCATAAGCCCTTCATCAGGAATCACAGGCTACAGAAAAATAACTGGCATAGACTTATGCCAATACATATGTAGAAGGGTCAGAGTATGTTACTATCAGATTAGAGACTAATTTCAGAATTGGTACCATTCAGTGCAACATTTCAGTATGATATTTACATATGTACCTAAAGGAGAAGTTGTCTAAAATTACAAGCTCTAGAATGATTATAGAATTAAACCTGGAAATAAAGCTGGTGAACAAGAATGGCAAAGTGAAGTCCCATCAGTATCGCCTTGGACAGTTTCAAGTAAGAATTTGACAACAGGGTTGCCACTTTGGTGTAACCTGCAGTCTGGCCAAATTGCAGCAAAAATCTGTTCAATTTTATCTGCAAACTATTGAATGCAAAATCGTCATTGCACAATAATGAGGCAGCATTTTCGGATGTCATTTTTAACATTATTTTTAACGTTACTCACAATTAAGAGTGATCACTTGGTGCTGTCTGCATAACACAGTACAAAAACGAATTAACAAAAAAATTTTCTAACCCCAATTCAGAGTCACTAATTCATTGATATTGCATGGGTCCAGCATTTATAAGTAATCAATTTTTAAAAATAAATACAGATACATTTACTAACTATATTGGAGTACAGTCAAGTTTCTTACTGAACAGTGACAGGATTGGACAGAGTCCGCATGGATTTAAGTACTTAGCAAATCTACTGAAAGAATCTACAGAATATTAAAGTAAGAAATTGCAGGACATTTAGAAAAGCTTATCATTAAACATGGTAGACTGGGTTTTGTGAAAGAGAAATTATATTTGACAAATTTGCGACAGTTCATTGAGGAGATAACAAGCAGAGCTGATAAAGGGCAATCCAATGATGTTCTGTATTTGGATTTTAAAAATGCAAATGATAAGGTGCTACATAAAAGTTAATTGCACAATTTAGGAGCTCATGGTATCAGGGTAATGTATTAGCATGGACTGAGGATTGGTTAACCACACTGGCTGTTGTTGAGTCCTCACTTGAAGTACTGTATACAATGTTAGCTCCCATATTTAATAAAGGATAAACCAACATCAGAGACCATTCAAAATAAGATTCACTTAGCTGCTTTGAGGACAAAAGGGTTCACCTATCAAGAATAGATATGCAGGGGTGATCTTATGGAAACAAGATTCTGATGAGTTTGACAGGGTGGATGTTGACTAGATCTTCTAGCACCAGTGAAGTCTCAAACCAGGGGACATTACATAAGGGAACATTCATTTTAGAAAAAGTACAGAATTTTTTCTCTCAGTGAATGGCTAGAATTTTCTCGCCCAAACTTTTGTGAAAATTAAATGTGGGAGGGGAATGGTTGGGTTCCTCTTTGGAGGGTTGTTCTGGCTTGTTGGGCTGAAGGGCCTGTTTGTTTCCACACAGAAGGCAATCTATGATTCAATCACAAATTATTTTAAAAGAGGGCAGATAGATTTTTGAAATATTGAGCAGTTGAGGGCTATGCAGATCAAGCATAAAAGAGGTGTTGAGGTCTGGGTTGGCCAAGCCATGATCTGATAGAATGGGGGAACAAGCTGAAGGGAATGAATGCCCTACTCCTGCTCCGATTCCTTGAGGGTCCATTTCATGTTTTTTTTGTTTCCAAAGAAGAGCGTGATACAATGTGCTAAAGATCTCAGATGTGAAAATGGGGTGTTTATGTACTGATTCAGGTGGCATTGATTCATCAATCACAGCTATACAGTCATGAGTAGGAAGGCAATTCCCTCCATGAATAAAGGAAATCTACTGCAGATCTCACACAAAGGGAATTCTTACCCTCAGCAAACTCTCCCATCACATTACCCAACATATCAGCTAAAGCAGGACACACTGCGCATGCTCTAGCCAACAAAGGAACCCCAGGTGATTGATGTCAGCACCGGACCAATGAAAGGACGGTGGGCGGAGTTGGAGGACCTAACGGGCGGTTGGTCCTCCAACCAATCAAAGTGAATAAAGGGCGGAGCTAAACTAAACCATGTGATCATCCTCGCGCGCGGCGCAGAGTCGCTGAAATGAATGCTCGGGAAGTTATGGAGAGAAAGGATACGGTAAGGAAAGAAATAAACGGGGAACTGGAGAAAAACTGTGTTGCTATGAGCGGAGAGGTTTTACAAACAAATTGTGCACGTCGGAAAACACAAATTTGAACGTCCCAGTCCCGTGTTTGCAGTAAATGGGGAATGGCCTCAGCGCGGCTGCAGGCCTGAGTGAGCGCCGCCATCTTTATTCGGGACTACGATTCACTGGACATGTGCACCGCCGCCATCTTTGTAGGGGGCAAGGTGCAGCCAGGCGCATGTGCAGCCTTTCTCCAGTTTCGAGTTATTGTGATCATCGCAGCCAATACAGCTCTGATTCACCTCTGGGCTCCCTCATCACCACTTTGTCAATATCTAGCTTCCTCAGTCTCGAACCATGGGTGTATTTTTGGTCTGTTTACGACTGTATTGTTACTTTTATAGACCCTTTGTAAATGAGTTTTTCACTGCGGCCCAGCCCCTGACCATGTGCTGCTCTATTATCAGATTATTTTCTAAAATATTTTTGACAGTCAAGAATTCTTTTTTCCAACAAGCAAGTGTATTTTCCTTCCATTTCTGACTATCAAATTCTGCACCATTTTCATTCCCTGTAATGCATTTTGCATTCCCTGAAACATCAACTGTGTTTCTCCTTCCACAGATACCAGTGATTAATGCCAAAGCCCTGTTGCTTGTAGAGAGTGTGATGTTTGACTTTCTTGTACAGCTGCAGTTTGTGTGGTGCAGGTGCTCTCACAGTGTGGTTGGGTATGTGGCATTATAGGTTATTTTCAAATCATCACTGTTGCTGAATGAATAATGTCCAAATCAACAACAGTTCGTATTTTTATTATCATGCTTATAATTTCACAAAAATACTATTGAGAACTTTAGACATAAGGCCAGAGATGGAGATATTAGGTCAGGTGACCAAAAGCATTGCCAAAAAGCAGGTTTTGAGGGATGTCTTAAAGATGGAAAGCAGACCTGTGAGGTTTTGGCTGCGAATTTCAGATCATGCTGCTTCAGCAAATGTAGAAATAGCCACACAGGTGAAGTAATGAATTAACAAATGGTTGGGAGTCTCGAAGAAAATGGGTTGTCAAGGTCTCAAAGTGTGTGTGGTGCAGGGAGCTAGGGATTATCACATTCTGGATCAGTGGTGCTGGAAGAGCACAGCAATTCAGGCAGCATCCGAGGAGCTTCGAAATCGACGTTTCGGGCAAAAGCCCTTCATCAGGAATAAAAGCAGAGAGCCTGAAGCGTGGAGAGATAAGCTAGAGGAGGGTGGGGGTGGGGATAGAGTAGCCTAGAGTACAATAGGTCAGTGGGGGACGAGATGAAGGTGATAGGTCAGGGAGGAGAGGGTGGAGTGGATAGGTGGAAAAGGAGCTGGGCAGGTCGGACAAGTAAGCAAATGTGGCTGTAGTAGCGGGTTTGTTTCAGGACGTGGTTGAAGAGCTTCAGGGCAGAGGAAATGACCTGGGAGTTGCAGTGGGAGAGAGACTCCCTGAGATTCTTGTAGAGAGAGGAAGAAAACTTCTTCAAGGCAGGCATCCTTGTAGAGGATTCGCAGTAGGGATAATACCTTCGGGATTATCACAGCCAGGAATTAAATCAAGTGTGAGAATTTTAAATTGAGGGATATTGGCCAGGTGCTGGCAGGTGAGACTAGATTGGGTTGGGGTATCTGGTCGGCATGGATGGGTTGAACTGAAGGGTCTGTTTACTTGCTGTACATCTCTATGGCTGTATGCTGTTGATTCTAATTAGGAGCCTTTTGATGAATCAACAAGCAGCGATTAAGACTTTCTTGAGATTACAGGGAGGTTGAATGTGGGAAGCTGGCCCTGAGTGTGTTTGGAAAACGAAGTCTGGAGATAACACACGATGGATGAGAGTTTCAGTATATGAGCTGAGAGGAGGGTGGAATCAGCTCGAATTAGTGGTCTTGGAGTGGGACTGAGCTGTCACTCTCACCTCACCTCTGGGATTCAGCTGGTTGCCAGATTGTGAATCAGGGCGGTACCACAATCGGGACCCGAGTTGCCATGGTGGAGCCTAAAATGAGTGTCGCTCAGCTGGCTGTTGCTGAGCAGCTGCTGCTTGGTAGCCCTGTAGATCACATTTTCCATCACTTTACTGCTGATCGAGTGTGGACTGACAGAGGGAAATTGCCAGGGTTGGATTGCCCTGTGTTGTTGTGTTGAACATCCCTGGGCAATGTTCCACATTGTCGGTAGATGCCAGTGCTGGAGCGGTACGTGGCTTGGTGGGTGGCAAGTTCTGGAGCACAAGCCATCAGTATTAATGCCAGAATATTGGCAGGGCCCGTAACCTTTGCACTACTTTACCATTTCTTGATGTTATTCAAACAGAATCGATCTGGCTTAAAACTCACATCTGTGATGTTAGAGACCACTGGAGAAGGCTGAGATGGATCATCCCACTTTGCACTTCTGGCTGAAGATTGCTGAAGATGCTGTCATCTGATCTGGTGCATGGGTGTGTGAGGCCCCTCCATCAGTAAAGGTGGGGATTTCTGTAATGCTTCCTCCAGTGAGTTGTTTAATTGTCCATCACCGTTCACAACTGGGTGTGGCAGAACTGCAGAGCTCCGATCTGATCCAATGGATGTAGGATCACTTAGCTCTGTTGCTTGCTGCTGATGCTGTTTGATATGCAGATGGTCCTGTTTGATAGCTTCACCAGGTTGGCACTTCAGTTTTAAGTCTGCCTGGTGCTGCTCATGGTATGCCCTCATTTACTGTCCATTGTGATGGGTGAGTGCGGGATTTACAAACCCATGAGATTACAGATTGTGCTGGAGTACAGTTCTGCTGCTGTTGATGTCCCACAGTCCCTCATAGATACCCAGTTTGAGATCCTACATCTGTTCAAAGTCTGTCCCCATTAGAACGGTGATAGTGTCACTCAACACAATGGAGGTTTTTCTCAACTTTAAGCCAAGACTTTGTCTCCAAAGGAAATGTGTGATGGTCGCTCGTACTGATACTGTCATGGACAGATGTATCTGCAGCTGGTCAATTCATAACAATGAGATCAAGGATGTTTTTCCCTCTTGTTGGTTCCCTCACCACCTGCTGCAGACTCAGTTGAGCAGCTGTATCCTTTAGGACCTGGCCAGCTCAGTCAGTAATTCTGTTGCAGAACTAGTCTCGATTGTGGACCTTGAAATCCTGTACCCAAGAGTACGTTTGACACCATTTTATTGCCTGAGTGCTTCCTCCAAATGTTGTTCAACATGAAGGAGAACTGATCCATCAGCCAAGGGAGGACGGTACGTGGTAATCAGCAGGAGCCATGAGACATCCTGGTCTCCGGAGTCAATGCTGTGTACTCCCAGGGCAAATCCTCCCTGTCTGTACACCACTGTGCCACCACCTCTGCCTGGTCTGTCCTGCCGGTGGGACAGGACATATCCAGAGATTTCAGGAGAAAGGGAACACTGCAGATGCTGGAGATCAGAGTCAAGAGTCTGGTGCTGGAAAAGCACAGCAGGTCAGGCTGATGAAGGGCTTAGGCTCGAAACGTCGATTCTCCTGCTCCTCGGATGCTGCCTGACCTGTTGTGCTTTTCCAGCACCACACTCTCGACATCTAGGGATGGTGATGGTGGTATCTGGTCATTGTCTGTAAGGGATGATTCCGTGAGTATGACTATGTCAGGCTGTTCCTTGACTAGTCTGTGAGACAGCTGTCCACATTTTGGCACCAAAACCCATATGTTAGTGAGGAGGACGTTGCACCATTGAGAGGGTTGATTCTGTGGTTGTAATTTCTGGTGCCTTCTTAGATGCCACATGGTCCATCCAGTTTCATTCCTGTGTTGAGACTTTGCAGTGAGTAGTACAGTGAGTAGCTGGCTGGGCTGCTGTCAGGTTGGCAGGATTTTTTTCGCCATTGACAATGGTTTCATGGAGATCAGGAGATTCCTAATACGTTGTTTTTTCTCTTGAATTCAGATTCCACCATCTGCCAAGATGGGATTCGAACCAGGACTTCAGTCATTTGTTTTAATATTCTGGATAAAAGCTGAATACATCAGGTTTGTTCACTCATTTTAAATATCACTAACCCTGGTTTTGTTTCTTTGTGAAACACTGTCCATCATCCTGTCTCCTCCATCCTCCCCTCCAACAATGAGTGAGGAGCACATGGAGTTTCTCTGTCACTAAGACTGAGATAATCCGATCTGCTGTTTCTCTCCCTCCCACTAGCCCACTGAGCCAAACTGCCTCAGGTGATGTTCCTGGTTTTTGTCCTAAACCTACATCTTTCTCCATCTCTTGTCAAGCCTTATCAGAGCTTAACTTGACCCTTTACTCTAATCTCACTAAACTCACTTTCCAACACTCTTTCCTCCGCTGCCGCCTCATCACCCCCCCCCCCCCTCGCCAATTCATAGATATTGTTCCTTGTTCTGTCTGTTGGTCTTTTCTGGTTATGTCCTTCTCTCCCATTCTGTGAAAAACTAATATTTGACCTCACCGTTGTTGGAAAATCCTGCTTCATCTCCACTCTCCATTTCCTTGCATTTGGTGTCCCTCAACGATCTATCCTTGGTCTCTCCTCTATCTCACGTACATAGTGCCAGGAGGTGATATCGTCCAAAAACACTGTGTTAGGTTTGACATGTACACTGACGATGCCCAGCTCTCCCTCCCCATCATCCCTCTCCATTACTCTACTGTTACTCAGTTATCAAACTGCTTATCACATTCCCACTACTCGATTAGCTGCAATTTCCTCCAATGAAACATTGTCACGGTTAAACCCATTGCCTTACCTTTACCTTTCTGCTGAGCCCCTCCCTCTCACTGGGAACTCTCTGAGACAGAACTACATTCTTCACAATATTGCTGTTATATCTGACCCCAAGATGACCTTCTGATCAGACATCCACACAATCACAACACCAGGAATTCCAGTCTCTTAAACGTTGCTTTTCTCCACCTCACCCCAGCTCCATTGCCACTGAAACCCGTTACCCGTGTCTGTGTCGCCTTAACCTTGAATCCAAAACAGAACCCTTGATTCCGTGACTCAGAATCTGGTTTCAGACTCCCCTCTCAGTATTTACCCTCCGACACATCCTCTCTGTATTTATCCTGTCAAACCCCTAAAGAATCCCATCTGTCCCAATGAGATCACCTCTCTTTCTCCAAAATCCAGTGAGTAGAATCCCAACCTTTTCAGCCTTTATTTAAAAGATAATGCCTCCAAACCAGGGATCATCTCATTGAATCTTCCCTGAAATGCCTCCAATAAAGTGACATATTTCCTTATCTAAAGAGACCAAAACTGTTCTCATTACTGCAGATATGGTAGTCTCACCAGCACTTCCACACGTTACTCTCAGGTATATATTCCAAACTCTAATACTAAAAACCTTTGAAACAAAACATTCCATTCCCCTTCCTGATTCCCTGTTGTAACTGTGTGGTAGCTTTCTGTGTTTCCTGAACAATTAACCCTGGTCCCTTTGTTGTGCAGCTTTCTACAGTTTCCACCATTTAAATAGTACTTTGTTCTTTTATTATCTCCTCCAAACTGAGCAACTTCCCACTTTTCCAAGTTACGCCCTATCTGGCAACTTGTTGCCCCCTTCTCCTGTGCATCTCTCTCTTTTCATAATCCTCCTAGACATTTTTACAGTTATGCCTTTTCTAGGAGATATCCCCCCCTTCCCATTCTTCCAAACATTTACTGGGAGCACTGGGCAGTGGGAAGCAGACAGAGTTGCTATCTTTTTAGGGATACGCTTTGGAGTGATTGAGAGGATCTTCCTACCCATTGGTCAGGATGGAGACAACTTGCCCATCGTTAGGCATTAGCCTTTCACACCCATGTCTTATTGATGAGGCAGAGCGGCAGCACGGAATGAAAGAAAAGAAAGTCATTCTTGTTCCCCATATCTCACTGACGCTTGGATCATTTTCTCCAATGTGTCAAAGAACTGCTGTGTTCAGTCACATGAGATCTCAAGTTGGAATCTCCCAGAAACCCACAGATTTTCCCCTGAGTTGACTGCTGATGTCATCAAGGGTAATATGTACAGTCATCCTGGGCCACAAGGAGGGAATGGTGTGGGTTTCTAACTTGAACTGGTAGTGACAGATTTTATAAACTTGTCACTACCAGGATATTACAGGTGGACATTCAGATGGTAATCTTAGTAAATATTCTGCTAAACTCTGATTGAATTACTCAGTATATCAGGATCTGGATATTCGCATTGTGTTCCAGATAAATCCCATTTGCTGCTTAAAAATTCTCCTTTGAATCATCGCATTCTCGCAAAAGGTCTCCCCAAACCTTCAATGTGTCATGTAATCCTTTTATGATGACATGATGAGTATAAGGTTTATTATTCGAATGTGTAATTTTTGTATAAGGATGTCTCAGAGAGGGAGCTGAATATTCTTAAAGGGGAGAATAACCATTTTGAGAGGAGGCTGTTGTTTATTGGTATCAATGACATAGGAATAGAAGAGTTCACATTATTGGATCATTGGAATCTCTTGTGGGGTAGAATTGACCTCCATCAGAAGGATGGATTGTACCTGCACTGGAAGGGAACAGTTGCTCGTGCTATTCAGGAGGCATTAAACCAGTGAAGGAATGTGGGTAAACCCAGAGAGAGAGTGAGGAAGAGCTAAGTCTGACGCTGGTACAGTTCAGACGTCAAACAGTCAAGGCAGACAAGGGCAAGGCACAGAATGAGCAGTTACACTGCATTTATTTCAATGCAGGAGGCCCGGTAGGTCGGGCAGAGGAGCTCAGGATATGGTTTTGAAAATAGCACTGGGATATTATAGCAATTACAGAGGTATGACTCGGGGATGGATAGGACCAGCAGCTTAATGTTCCAGTGTATAGATGCTACAGCAAAGATAGAAAGGGGGCAACAGAGCAAGGGGAGAGATATTTTTGATTAGGGATAACATTACAGCTGGGCTTCAAGAGGGTATTCCTGGGAGTACATCCAGGCAGGTGATACAGGTGGAACTGAGAAATAAGAAAGGGATGATCTCCTTATTGGGATGGTACTATTGACCCCCCCCCCCCTTCCCCAATAGTCAGCAGGGAGTTGAGAAGCAAATTTACTAAGAGATCACTTCTCTGTAAGAATAGTATGGTTGTGTACAAGACTTGACCTTCTTTGTTATTCATTCACAGGATGAGGCTGTCACTGGCTGGGCTCAAAGGGCAGTAAAGAGTCAACCACATTGCTGTGGGTCTGGAGTCACATGTAGGCCAGATCAGGTAAGGATGGCAGATTCCTTCCCTGAAGGATATTAGCGAATCTAATGAGATTTTATTTCGCAATAATCAACAATGGATTCATGGTCTTTAATAGATTCTTACTTCCAAATTTTTATTGAATTCATATCCACTCTCTGCCGTGATGGTATCCAAACCCTGGGCCCCAGAATGTTATCTGGGTGTCTGGATTATCCATCTAGTGATAATCTCACTAGGCCATTTGGCAGGGTGAGTGACTGAGGTATCTGTGGGGCAGCACATCAGCACCAAAGATCCCATGGTCTCTGCGGAAGATAGAAAGGGCTGGGGAGGGAGATATATCCTGGTGGTGGGGTCTGACTGTAGGTAGCGGACATAGCAGAGGTTCATGGAGATTAGTGGGTGGCAGGAAAGGACTGGGGGTTTATATTCTTATTGTGGTTGGAGGGGTGGGGGGAAGGCGGAGGTACAGGAAGTGGAGGATATGCGTTGGAGTGCATTGTTGATCAAGTGGGAGGGAAATCCGGTCCTTGAAAGAGGAAACCTTTCTGGGATGTCCTGGAGTGGAATTGCTTCTGCCTGGAGCAGATATGGCAGAGGCGGAGGAATTGGGAGTACAGGATCACGTTTTTACAGGAATATACTCGAGGGTAATCAGGAGAGCAAAAAGGGGACTTGAAATATCTCTAGCAAATAGTTTTTAAGGAGAATCCAAAGAGATTCTACAAATACATTAAGGATAAAATAATAACCAGACGGAGAATAGGAATTCTTAAAGATCAACAAGGCCATCTATGGAACAACAGGAGGTGGGAGAAATACTATGCTATTCTATTCTAGAGAGTTTGGAGAAATAAATAGTGATCACTTGAAAAGTGTCTAGATTACAGAGGAGGAAGTAGTGGATGTCTTAAACAGTAGCAAGGTTGATAAATCCCTGGGACCTGATCAGGTGTATCCCAGAAATTTGTGGAAAGCTAGGAAGGTGATGGCAGTGCCCGTCCCTGAGGTATTTATATCATTGTTTGTGACAGGTGAGGTGCTGGAAGATGGGTGGCCATTATTTAAAAAAGGTGGTAAGGAAATGCCAGGGAACAAGAGAACAGTCCACCTAACGTCAGTGGTAGGTAAGTTGTTGGAAGGGATTCTGAGGGACAGGATTTACATGTATTTGGAAAGACGAGGATTGATTAGGGATAGTTAACATGGCTTTGTGTGTGGGAAATTCTCTCTCTCGAACTTGATTGAGTTTTTTTGAAGATGTGACAAAGATGATTGATGAAGGCAGACTGTGGACGTTGTCTATATGGACACTGAACGATGTTCCACAAAGCAGACTGGTTAGCAAGGTTAGATAACAACATGAAATGGCGGGAGAACTAGCCATTTGGATACAAAACTGGCTTGAAGGTAGGAGGCAGAGGGTGGTGATGGAGGGTTGCTTTGCGGACTGGAGGCCTGTGAGCAGCATTGTTCTGCAGAATGGATATTGGGTCCTGAAATAAATGACTTGGATGTGAATATGAGATATGGTCAGTGGGTTTACAGAAGACACCAAAATTGGAGGTGTAGTGGACAATGAAGAAGGTTAGTTCAGAATGCAACAGTATCTTGACCAGATGGGCCATTGGAGTGAGGAATGGCAGACTGGGTTCAATTTAGACAAATGTAAGCTGTTGGATTTTGGAAAGGCAAATCAGGGCAGGACTTGTACACTTAATGGTAAAGTCCTTGGGAATGTTGCTGGACATAGAGACCATGGAGTGCAGGTTCATTGTTCCTTGAAAGTAGAGTCGCAAGTAGGAAGACTAGTGAAGGTGGGGTTTGGTATGCTTATATTTATTGGTCAATGCACTGAGTACAGAAGCTGGGACGTCAAATTGTGGTTGGACAGGACATTGATTAAGCCATTTCAGGAATTATGTTTTAAGTTCGAAATTCCCTGGTCTCGAAAGGATGTTGTGAATCTTGAAAGAGTTCAGACAAGATTAACAAAGACTTTGTTAAGGTTGGAGGATTTGGGCAACAGGGAGAGGCTGAATAGGCCAGGGTTAATTTCCCTGGAGAGTCAAAGACTGAGAGGTGACTTCATGGAGATTTATAAAATCATGAAGGGCATGAATAAGGTGAGCAGCCGGTGTCTTTCTCCCCCAGGTTAGGTGGGTTTAAGATAAGATCACATGGGCTTACGTTGAGAGGGCAAAGATTAAAAACGGATCTAAGGGGTAAAGTTTTCAAGCTGTGTGTGGTGTATGTGTGGAATGAGCTGCCAGATGAAGTAGTGGAGGCTGATACAATTACAACATTTGAAAAACATCCGATTGGGTACATGAATAGGAAGAGTTTCCAATGATACGGACCTATAGCTGGCAAATGGGGCTCCATTTGTTGAGGATTCCTAGTTGGCATGGACAAACTTTTTGTTCAATGTGTGCAGGAGAGTTTCCTGACACAATATGTAGACAGGCCAACAAGAGGTGAGGCCATACTGGATTTGGTTCTGGGTAACGAACCAGGCCGGGTGTTAGAATTAGAGGTAGGTGAGCACTTTGGGGATAGTGACCATAATTCGGTGATTTTTACTCTCGTGATGGAGAGGGATAAGTGTGTACTACAGGGCAAGAGTTATAGCTGGGGTCAGGGAAATTATGATGCGGTGAGGCATGACTTAGGATGTGTGGCTTGGAAAAGTAGACTCCAAGGCAAGAGTGTAAATGATATGTGGAGCTTGTTCAAGGAGCAACTATTGAGTGTCCTTGATAATTATGTACCTGTCAGGCAGGGAGGAAAGGGTCGTGCAAGGGAGCCGTGGTTTAATAAGGAATTGGAATCCCTTGTTAAATGGAAGAGGGCGGCCTATCTCAAGATGAGACGTGAAGGTTCAATTGGGGCGATTGAGAGTTATAGGGTAGCCAGGAAGGACCTGAAGAGAGAGCTAAGAGCAGCAAGGAGGGGACATGAAAGGTCCTTAGTCGGTAGGATTAGGGAAAACCCTAAGGCTTTCTATAGGTATGTTAGGAATAAAAGAATGACTAGGGTAGGAATAGGTCCAGTCAAGGATAGTAGTGGGAAGTTGCGTGTGGAGGCGGAAGAGATTGGGGAGACACTGAATGAATACTTTTCTTCAGTATTTACTCAGGAACAGGGCATTGTCGTCGATGTGAATACTGAGTCACAAATAAGTAGAATGGATGGCTTTGAGGTATGTAGAGAAGAGGTGTTGGAAATCCTGGAAAAGGTGAAAATAGATAAGTCCCCTGGGCCTGATGGCATTTATCCTAGGATTCTCTGGGAAGCAAGGGAGGAGATTGCAGAGCCATTGGCCTTGATTTTTATGTCCTCTTTGTCTACAGGAGTAGTGCCAGAAGACTGGAGGATAGCAAATGTGGTTCCCTTGTTCAAGAAGGGGAGTAGGGATAACCCGAGTAACTATAGGCCGGTGAGTCTCACTTCTGTTGTGGGCAAAGTCTTAGAGAATTGTAAGGGATAGGATTTATGCACATCTGGATAGGAATAATGTGATCAAGGATAGTCAGCATGGTTTTGTGAAGGGCAGGTCGTGCCTCACAAACCTTATTGAATTCTTTGAAAAGGTGACGAAGGAGGTTGATGAGGGGAAAGCGGTAGATGTGGTATATATGGATTTTAGTCAGGCGTTTGATAAGGTTCCCCATGGTAGGCTACTGCAGAAAATACGGAGATATGGCATTGAGGGTGAGTTGGAGGTTTGGATTAGGAATTGGCTGGATGGAAGAAGACAGAGGGTAGTAGTTGATGGCTAAGTTTCTTCATGGAGTGCCGTCACTAGCGGTGTTCCGCAAGGATCTGTTTTGGGACCATTGCTGTTTGTCATTTTTATAAATGACCTGGAAGAGGGGTTAGAAGGTTGGGTGAGCAAGTTTGCGGATGATACGAAAGTCGGAGCAGTTGTTGACAGTGAGGAAGGATGTGGCAGGTTACAGCAGGATATAGAGAAGCTGCAGAGCTGGGCAGAAAGGTGGCAAATGGAATTCAATGTAGCTAAGTGTGAGGTGATTCACTTTGGGAAGAATAACAAAAAGATGGGGTACTGGGCTAATGGTCGGATACTTGGTAGTGTGGATGAGCAGAGGGATCTTGGTGTCCATGTACACAGATCTCTGAAAGTTGCCACCCAGGTAAATAGTGCGGTGAGGAAGGCATATGGCGTACTGGCTTTTATTGGTAGAGGAATTGAGTTCCGGAGTACTGAGGTCATGATGCAGTTGTATAAGACTCTGGTGCGGCCGCATCTGGAATATTGTGTGCAGTTTTGGTCGCCATACTATAGGAAGGATGTGGAGGCACTGGAACGGGTGCAGAGGAGGTTTACCAGGATGTTGCCTGGTATGGAAGGAAGATCGTATGAGGAAAGACTGAGACACTTGGGGCTGTTTTCATTAGAGAAAAGAAGGTTTAGGGGTGACTTGATTGAGGTGTACAGATGATTAGGGGGTTAGATAGGGTTGACAGTGTGAACCTTTTCCCGCGTATGGAGTCGGGTATTACAAGGGGGCATAGCTTTAAATTAAGGGGGGGTAGATATAGGACTGAAGTTAGGGGTAGGTTCTTCACTCAGCGAGTCGTAAGTTCATAGAATGCCCTGCCAGTAGCAGTGGTGGACTCTCCCTCTTTAAGGGCATTTAAGCGGGCATTGGATAGGTATATGGAGGATAGTGGGTTAGTATAGGTTAGGTGGGCTTGGATCGGCGCAACATCGAGGGCCAAAGGGCCTGTACTGCGCTGTGTTCTATGCTCTAAATTGGACCAAAGGTCTATTTCTGTGCTGTACATCTCTATGACACTAATAAATGAAAATAAGATGTGTTCCTCTTTTGTGGAGAGCTAGCAGAAGCACAGATAATTGTCCTTGGAGCCGAGAAGGTTAAGCAGTGATTTTAACCAGGTGCAAATTTGTTTCTAGGATATCTAATCTGCAGAGACAGGGGAATTGTTAACAATGTCACAATTTTAATAACTATTTTCAGGTAATTGGCAAATAATGTGAATATGTGAATGTTATTTTATTCAGTAAGTTCTGAGTATCTGGAACAGTCTTAATTGCAGCTGGACACAGACTCAGCAGTTATTCATAAACAGACTTGGAATTTTACTTTTTAAGGGAAGATTTGGGGGGTTATGGGCAAATGGGAAGGGAATTGGGACAGATTTGTAGAATATCCAGAGGGAGAGAGTACAGCCCCAATGGGCTGAATAGCCCCAGACCCTGTGCTCTGTGATACTGCCCCATTGAGTGTGAATGTTGAAGCTCATCCCAGGGCAGAGAGAGGGAGGATCCCACCACTCACCTCACAATGGGCCCCGATGATTGATGTCAGCTAGGGCCAATAGGAGGCAGAGGGCAGTACTGGAGGACCAGGCCGTACCAGTTTGTCTTCCAACCAATCGGAGTGAATGAGGGCAACCTCAAGGCTGGAACTAAAGAAAGACACATATCGCAGAGATTTGAGAAACTGGAGGACATGAGATAGGGAGCGTTCTGTGGCTGGTGAGGAATTATATAAATAAGGAAGAGTTGTGAGGCTGGATGAGGTGACAGTGATCAGGAGAGTTGAGGATGGAGGAATTTAGAGTTAGTGAGGATTAGAGTCATAATGTTATACAGCAAGGAAACAGGCCCTGTGGTCCAACCAGTCCATGCCAACCATAATTCCAAACTGAACTAATTGTACCTGCCTCCGCTTGGTCCACATCCATCCAAATATTTCCTATTTATGTACTGATCTGAATGTATTTTAAATATTGCAATTGTATTCACAACTATCACTTCCTCTGGAAATTCATTCCACACGTATATATATTTTTTAAAACCCTAATGTCTTTTCTCAAACCTTTCTCATTTCTTCTCAAAATGAATGCACCCGAGTTTTGAATCCCCCTCTCCCCCGGCTATTCACCTTATCTACGCTCTTTCTGATTTTATAAACCTCTAATAAGGTCACCCCTCAACCTCGTGCACTGCAGTGGAAAAAATTCCCAGTCTATCCAGCCTCTCCTTAGAATACAATCCCTCCATTCATGGCAACATGCTGGTAAATCTCTTCTGAACCTGCTCCGATTTAATAATATCCTTCTATAAAAGCACAACCAGAACTGGACAGAGTATTCCAGAAGAGGCCTCTCCAACATCCTGTACGTTCTCAACATAACGTCCCAACTCCTGTACTCAAAGGTCTGAACAATGAAGGTAAGTGTGCTAAGCACCTTAACCACCCTGTCTACATGTAACACAAACTTCCAAGACGTGAAGCCCTCTGTCTCTTCGTTCCCATATCACTACTCAAGGTCCTACTTTTATTGAGTGTAAGTCCTACCCTGGTTTGTTTTATCAAGATGTAATATTTAGCATTTATTCCAATCCAAAAAATTTTGAGGATAAAGGCAGTAGGAGTATAATTAAGAGGGAAATCAGGAGGCAAAAAGGGGATGTGAGATAGCTTTGGCGAATAGGGTTAAGGATAATCCAAAGGGCTTTTGTAAATACATGAGGAGCAAAAGGCTAACGAGGGAGAAAATAGAGACCCTCAAAGATCAGCAAGGCAGCCATTGTGTGGAGCTGCAGGCGATGGGCAAGATAGGGAAACAAGTACTTTGCATTAGTGTTTACTGTGAAGAAGTACATGGGAGATATAAAATGTGGGGAAATAAATGGTGACATCTTGAAAAATGTCCATATTACAGAGGAGGAGGAGGTGCTCAATGAGTGGCTAAGGAGCTGGTGCAGTGGAAAAAGGATTCACGTTTTTGCATCATTGTGATCTCCTCTGGAGTAGAGTTGACCTGCATAAGAAGGATGGATTGTACCTGATTTGGAAGGTGTCTAATATCGAGGCAGGGAGATTTGTTAATGCTACTCAGGAGGCATTAAACCAGTGAGGGAGTGAGTGTGATTGCAAATAGATAGTGAGAAAAGAGGTATGTCTGAGGCTGGTACAGTTCTGAGGTCAAATAGTCAAGGCAGGCAAGGGCAAAGCAGAGAATGAGGTCAGACTGAGCAGTTACACTGCATTTATTTCAATGCAAGAGGCCTGACAGGGAAGGCAGATGGGCTTAGGGTATGGTTTTGAACATGGCACTGGGATATCATGGGTATTACAGAAACGTGGCTCAGGGATGGATAGGACTGGCAGCTTAATGTTTCAGAGTATAGATGCTATAGGAAGAATAGAAACAGGGCCAAGAGAGGAGGGAGAGTAGCATTTTTGATTAGGGATAGCATTATGTTTGTGCTTAGGGAGGATATTCATGGGAGTACGCCCAGTGAAGTTATTTGGGTGGAACTGGGAAATAAGAAAGGGATGATCACCTTATTGGGGTTGTCTGCATGGATTTCATCCGGGTTCTCTGGTTTCCTCCCACAGTCCAAAGATGTGCAGGGTAGATTGGATTATCCAGGCTGAATTGCCCGTAGTGTGTCGGTTGGGTGGCCCTGGAAAATGCAACGTTACAGGGGGAGGTTAGGAGGCTCTGAGCGTCAGTATCGATGTGATGGGCCGAATGGTCTCATTCCACACTGTTGGGATTCTGGGATTCTCTGATAATTCTACTAGTTTTAAAATAGTTACAGAAAATAATAGACCAGATTATCCAATTTCGAAACTTAACTTTTCAAAGGTCAATTTTGATGGCACAAGGCAAAAACTTTCATCTGACCCCTCAAACCTGCTCTGCCATTCAATAAGGTCAGGGTTGATCTTTTCATGGCCTCAGCTCCACATTCCTGCTCTCTCACCATAACCCTTAATTCCTTTCATGTTCCTTAAAGGCAAATAAAGTTGATAGCTCAGCTGCTTCACTCAGCAGGGAATTCCACAGATTCACAACCCTTTAGCTGAAGAAGTTACTCCTGAACTCAGTCTTAAATCTGCTCCACCTTATTTTGATGCTATGTTCTCTAGTTTCACCCACCCCTGGTGAAAATAAACTCCCTGCTTCTATCTTACTTACTCCCTTCATAATTTTGTTTTGTTTTCCCCATCCAACCTCCCATTCTTCTAAATTACAATGAGTATAGAACCAGTTTTCTCAATCTCTCCACATACACCAACTCTCAACTCCAGGCCCAAACTAGTGACCCTCCTCTGCACCCCCTCCAGTGCCAGTACATCTTTGCTGAAGTAAGGAGACCAAACCTGTACCCAGTACTCCAGGTGTGGCCTCCCCAGCACTCTGTACAGCTGCAGCATAACCATCCCTCTAGCAAGGAAGCACAATATTCCGTTCACTGCCTTAATTACCTGCTGCACCTGCAAACCAACTTCCTGTGATTCATGCAGAAGGACACCCAGCTCCCTCTGTACAGCAGCATGCTGCAAGTTTTCACCATTTCATCATCCAGTTTGCTGTTAGTTCAACCAAAGTGGATGACCCCACATTTCCCAACATTGTCCTCCATCTGCCAGATCCTTACCCACTCACTCAACCGATCTGTATCCCTGTGCAGACTTACGGTGGCCTCTGCACACATTGCTCTACCTCATCTTTGTATCAAATTTGAACTCTGACACCGTACACTTGGTCCTCAACTCCAAAACATTTGTGTAAATTGTAAACAGTTGTAGTGCCAACACTAATCCAAACTCACATTTATCCCCATTCTTTACTTTTTGTTGGTTAACCCATCCTGTATCCCTGCTAATACATTACCCATAACGCCGTGCAGCCTTTATCTTATACAGCAGCCTTTCATTGGGCAACTTGTCGATTACTTTCTGGAAATCCAGATACACCACATCCACCGGGTCACCCTTGTCCAACGTATTTGTGATGTCCTCAAATAGTTCATGTAAATGTGTTAAACATGAGCTGCCTTTCATGAATCCATGCTGTGTCTGCTCAATGGGATAGTTTCTGCCCAGATAACTCGCTACTACTTCCTTGACAGGTTCAAGCATTTTCCTCACTACAGAAGTTAAACTAATGGGTGTTTTTTTTTTAAATAGTGGCATCACATTTGCAGCTTTCCAATCTGTCAGATACGTCCCAGAGTCCAGCAAATTTTCGCGAATTATCATAAACACATTTGCTATTTTCCCGGCCATCTCTTTTAGCCCCTGGGATGCATTCCATCAGGGCCAGGCACCCCTTTTACCTTTAGGCTGTTACCTTTCCCAACACTTTCTTTACTGAGAATGATTGATTCTCTGTCCATATCTGCCATTGCCTCCATAGACCTGTAAAAATGAGACAATGAGAGTACACAGACAGTATGTTCCTGTTAAGGGCAACTCTGGGAGGTGTAGAGAATGTTGCCTGTCGACAGAAAATGACTGAGGGATATGGCAGGTACAGACAGCTGGGTTTGAGTGGATCCCTGGAGGAGTATAGAGACAGTAGGAGAATACTTGAGGGAAACCAGGAGGGCAAAAAGGGGACAAGCGATGGCTTTGGGAAATAGGTTTAAGGAGAATCCAAAGAGATTCTAGAAATACACTAAGGACAAAGAGTGACCAGGCAGAGAATAGGGACCCTCAAAGATCAACAAGACTGACTATGGAACCGCAGGAGGTTGGAAAGATTCTATATGAATATTACACATTGGTTTTTACTGAAAAACGATATGGAAGCTAGAGAATTTGCACAGATAAATAGTGATAACTTGGCAAGTGTCCATGTTGCAGAGGAGGATACTCTGAATGTCTTAAAATGGATAAAGGTAGATAAATCCCTGGGACCTGATCAGATGTATCCCAGAAATTTGTGGGAAGCTAGGGAAGTGATTTTTGGGCCCCTCCCTGAGATATTTGTGTCATCAATAACCACAGGTGAGGTGCTGGAAGATGTGTGCCATTATTTGAGAAAGGTGGTAAGGAAAAGCCAGGGAACTATAGACCGGTGAGCCTGAAGTCAGTGGCAGGCAAGTTGTTGGAAGGGATTCTAAGGGACAGGATTTTCATGTAATTGGAAAGGCAAATAAATGGGGAGAATCAGCATGGCTTTGTGCATGGACATCGTTAACTTGGACTTCAGGAAGACACAATGTTCCACACAACAACAGACTGGTTAGCAAGTTCAACATCATAGAATACGGGGAGAACTAGCTATTTGGATAAAAAAATTGACTGAAAGGTCATTCATCACAGAGATATACAGCACAGAAACAGACCCTTCGGTCCAACCCATCCATGCCAACCAGATATTCCAGCCCAATCTAGTCCCACCTGCCAGCACCTGGTCCATATCCCTCCAAATCTTTCCTATTCATATACCTATGAATGTTGCAATTGTACTCACCTCCACCACTTCCTCTGGCCACTCATTCCACACACGGACCACCCTCTGTGTGTAAACGTTGCCCCTCAGGTCTCTTTTATATCTTTCCCCTCCCACCCTAAACCTATGCCCTCTAGTTCTGGAAGCCCGCACTCCAGTGGGGAGACCTTGTCTATTTATCTTATTTATCCTGTCCATGTCGCTCAAGATTTTATGTACCTCTGTGAGGTCACTCCTCAGCCTCCGACACACCAGGGAAAACAGCCCCAGCCTATTCAACCTCCCCCTATCGTGATTTGTCTCCAGGATATTTAGTTGACAGAGAGGGAAAGTAGAAGGTTTGTCACAATTTTTAGTAACTACATTCATGTAACTGGCAAATAATGCAAGGTAAAAATGAGAAGATTATTTTACTGAGTCAGTTCTGAGCATCTGGAACAGTTTGAACAATAGCTGAATGCAGATTCAACAGTTACTGTCAAAACAAATTTGGAATTCAACTTTTTAAGGAAAGATTTGGAGGGCTATGGACAGATGGGAGGGGAGTTGGGACAGATTTGCAGCATCTGCAGTGGGAGAGAGTACAGCCCAAATGGGCTGAATAGCCCCCAGCCCCTATACCCTGTGATAATGCCTCATTCACTGTGAATGATGAAGCTCATCCCACCGCAGAGCCATCGAGCCACAGAGATGTACTGCACAGAAACAGACCCTTCGGTCAAACTCGTCCATGCTGACCAGATGTCTTAACCTAATCAAGTCCTATTTGCCAGCACTTGGCATATATCCCTCTATACCCTTCCTATTCATATACCCATTCAGATGTGTTTCAGATGGTGTAATTGTACCAGGCTCCACCACTTGTCCTGACCGAAAATTCAATGCATGCAGCATCCTCTGATTGACAGAAGTTGCCCCTTAGGTCCCTTTTAAATATTTTCCCTGTCAACTTAAACCTATGCCCTCTCGTTCTGGACCTGTCTATTTATCCCATTCATGCCCCTCATGGTTTTATAAAACTCAATGAGGTCACCCTTCATTGGGAGGATCCCACCAACATGACACAATGGGGCCCAGGTGATTGACAGCAGCTGCAGACCAATAGGAGAGTTGGCGTGATCCTCCAGCCAATAGAAGTGAATGAGGGGTGTGGCCAGCAGGCCAACACGTGACCATGAGCTGTGCAGGCGCAGTGTCACTGTGAGGGGGGACTCAGTGAGTGTGATGGGAGTGGCATAGACTGGGAGAAAAATGGAGTTTGTGGGTACTGGGGCGGTTTATAAACACACGGTGTAGGCTGCTTGACATGAATTACAAGCTCCCGCTAAATAAAAACCAGAAAAAATTGTGGATGATGGAAATGATAAACAACAACCAGAAAGTGCTGGAAAAGCTCAGCAGGTCTGGCAGCATCTGTGAAGACAAATCAGAGTTAACATTTCTGAACCGATGAACCTTCCTCAGAACTGATGTGACTGAGGAAAAAATGTTGGTTTATATGCAGAAGGTATAGGTTAAAGAGTAAATGATTGGGAATAGAGTCCAAAGAGAGAGATAGAAGAAATTGGACAAAGGAGTGTATATCGATCTGGCTGGGGGAGGGTGAATAGCTGTTTATGGGGACTGTTAGTGGCTAATCACAGTGTGTAATAGCAGGCTATGTAATAACAAGGCCTGGTATGTAGGGTAGGGGGCTAGGATGCTAGGACGTGGGAGAGTTCAGGATCTAAAATTATTGAATTTGATATTGAGGCCAAAGGGCTGAAGGGTCCCCGAGTGGATGATGAGGTTTTGTTCTTCCAGCTTCATTAACATGTGGCACTGGAAATGCACAGCAGGTCAGGCAGCATCCAAGTAGCTGGAGAATCGACGTTTTGGGTATATGCCCTTCATCAGGAATGTGCGGTGTGGGAAAGAGTGCTGAGAGATAAATAGGAGGGGGTGTGTAGGGCTGGGGGGGAAGGGAGCTAGGAAAGTAATAGGTAGATGCAGATGAGAGGTAATGGTGAGAGGGTGGAGTGGATAATGGGGAAGGAAGATGGACAGGTGGGTCAGTTCAAGAGGCCAGTGCCGAGTTGGAGGGTTGGAGCTAGGATAAGGTGGGGTGAGGGGAGATGAGGAAACATTGATGCTGTGTGGTTAAAGGGTCCCAAGGCGGACGATGAGGTGTTATTCCTCCAAGCTTCGGGTGGCTTGATTTGGCGATGGAGGCAGCCCAGAACCTGCATGTCCTTGGCGGAGTTGGATGGTCCGTTGAATATGTCGGCCACAGGGCAGTGTGGTTGGTTGGTACGTGTCCCAGAAATGTTCCTTGAAATATTCTGCAAGTTGGCGTCCTGTCTCCCCACTGTAGAGGAGACCACATCGAGAGCAAAGGACTCAATAGGTGAGGTGTTTGAATGTAAGAACTATCTCTGCTGAATGTGGAAGGATCCTTTGGTGTCTTGGATGGAGGTGAGGGGAAGGTGTGGGCACAGGTTTTCCACCTCTTGCAATGGCGAGCGAAGGTGCCTGGGAGTGGAGGATGGGTTGGTGGGGAGCGTGGATCTAACAAGGAAGTCACAGAGGGAATGGTCTCTGAGGAATGCTGAAAGGGCTGGGGAGGGAAATATATCTCTGATGGGGTCTGATTGTAGGTGGTGGAAATGGTGGAGGATGATGTGTTGTACCTGGGTGGAATGTGAGGACTTGGGGGATTCTATCCTTGTTGCAGTTGAAGGAGTAGGGTTCAAGGGCGGAGGTGTGGGAAGTAGAGGAGATATGGTGGAGGGTATTGTTGACCACATGGGAGGGGAAATTGCTGTAATTGAAATACGGAGCCATTTGGTATGTTCTGGAGTGTTCTGCCAGTTTGTATCAAGCTTCACTGGAACATTGCAGTAAGCATGAGACAGGGATGTTGGCTAGGGAACAGGCTCGTGTGTTGAAGTGGCAGGCAACTGGAATGTCAGGGTCTGTTTTGCGGCAGAACGTACATCAGCCACCATTTCCATCACATCCACTGAGATGCTGCCAGACACCGGTTCCTGTTCCCTCCATTAACAGCTATGCACTCTCCCAGCCAGATCGCTATCCAGTCCTTTTTCTTTCCAAATGTTCCTTTGGGCTCTGTCCCCACCTATTATTCACTCTTTAACCCCTATCTCCTTTGCCATTGCACTGGGAGCTAAATTGCCCAGAGTTTTCAGAGATGTGTAGGTTAGGTGCAAGATAAATATTTGTCTTTACTATTCATCCTGCACTGACTGTGAGTTTGTTGTGTGAATTCATTTTATGGGATATTAATTGAGACTTGGATCTCAAAAACAGGTTTTTACAGTCAGCAGAGACATCAGGACCTGAATATAATTGGCATTTAACTGTGGAAACAGAAAGGTTTTTCTGTTCTGTCTGAGAGAAAATATCATTTAGTGGGCGGCACAGTGGTTCGCACTGCTGCCTCACAGTGCCTGAGACCTGGGTTCAATTCCTGCCTCAGGCGACTGACTGTGTGGAGTTTGCACGTTCTCCCCGTGTCTGCGTGGGTTTCCTCCGGGTGCCCCGGTTTCCTCCCACAGTCCAAAGATGTGCAGTGTCCAATGAATTGGCCATACTAAATTGCCCGCAGTGTTAGGTAAGGGGTAAATGTAGGGGTATGGGTGGGTTTCGCTTCGGCGGGTCGGTGTGGACTTGTTGGGCCGAAGGGCCTGTTTCCACACTGTAAAGTAATCTAAATCTAATCGTCAATACTTTTGTAAAGCAAAAATCAGAGAGGTGGACAAATTTGTGGCTGGATCTGGGCCCTGCAGCTGAGGAAGGAGATATTGCCCTGAAAGGGAGCACAGATTTATCCAAATTGCACCTCATCTCTTTGCAGGAACTGTCAGATTTAGTCCCCAATCACCCACTTCGTAATGTTAACCTGTAAACTCCTTATTTTCAGTTCTCTGCAAGCTACCCATTAAAATTCCTTATGGACTAAAATTCCAGCATCTTTTCAGGTGGAATGTTCCAGATTCTGACAAATGAAAATGACAGGGCTGCACTGAGAGTGCTGCTTGGCTCAGTGAGTGTGTTTTGGAATTGGGTGAAAACAATGAGGTGAGACAGGGAGAAGGTGAAGCTGAAACTCAGGTTTAGTTCAGGCCATTCAGAAATTCACATGGCCCCAATGGGAATAGCCAATTTTTATGAGATACCTGCTGAATATTTTGTAACAGGTTTTAAAGTATAACATGTCAGCTTAAGTAAAGGTCGGGGATTTAGATTATAATGGACATGCTTGAAGTGAAGAAAGGTTGCTAGCTCATTTAAGTTCTCGCGATAGGAGAACTAGCTGAATCTAGAGAGACATTGTTACAGGAGACCTCAGATCCACGGTGTTCTCCTCTTGTACAATGTGGGAAATAAGGGATGCTTCTAGTGTCCCTGGCGACAATATGTGCAGGAAGTGTGCCCATCTGCAGTTACTGGGAAACTGCTTTTCAGATCTGAAGCTGTGAGTGGACTCACTGTAGCTCATCTGCAATACTGAGGATGTTATGGACAGCACGTTCAGTGAGTTAGGAAAGGGAACGGATGACTATCAGATCAAGTAAAAGGCTCAGGAAGGAAATGCAGGAGTTCCCAGTGATCATCCCGTTATCAAACAGATACTGTATCCAGCTTCGGATTCTGCAAAGAACAGGAAGAAAGAGAGTGACGGGGATTCAATAGTCAGGGGTACAGACAGGCACTTCTGTGGCCACAGACATGAATCCAGAATAGTATGTTACCTCCCTGGTGCCAGGATCCGCGATAGCATGGATAGGTTATTGGACATTGTGGAGCTGGAGGGTAAACAGCCAGTGGTGTGGAATCCTCTCACTATGCAGACCGTGTATCATTTACATTCTCCACTGCTTCTCACTCATATCTGCTTCAAAAAGAGGGAATCACTGAGAAACACGGAATAAAATGGGGTCAGAGTCTCTGGTATAAAACTGTTGAACACAATGCCCCCATCTTATCCATATTGGTCATCAAGCACACAGGCCCACTGCGATCATCTAATACCTTTTTGATATTAGAATAGATGATAGATGATTGGTTAATGTTTTGGGGAGGCAAATGAGCAGAGAGGTTCAGTAGGAAATTCTGGAGCTCAGGGTGCAGGAATCGGAGTTAAAAATGGGCTATCCTCAAGGCTGGAATTACAGAAACGCACTTAGCAGAGAGATTTGTGGGGATTGAGATTACAGAGATAGGGAGGATTGTGTGATTGGAGGATGTTACAGAGATGCTTATGATAGCAGAGATAAGGAAGAGTTGTGAAGCTTCATGAGGTGACAGTGATAGGGAGAGTTGTGAGCATGAAGACACCGAGAGTTAGAGTTTCAAAGGTATATATCATGGAAACAGACCCTGTGGTTTAACCAATCCATGTCGACTATAATTCCACCTAAACTAATCACACCTGCCTCTGCTTGGCATATATCCCTCCAAATATTTCCTATTTATGTACTTATCCAAATATCTTTTAAGTATTGTAATTGTATTCACAGCTACCACTTCCTCTGGAAGTTCAACCCATAAGTGCAAAAATAGAAAAGCTCATGTCTTTTTAAAATCTTTGTCATCTCTTCTCAAACTGTATGCACCGGTGTCTTGAATCCCCCTCCCATGCAGCCATTCATCTTATCTACACACTCCATGATTTTATAAACCTCTAATAAGGTCACCCCTCAACCTCCTGCTCTCCAGTGACAGACATCCCAGCCTATCCATCCTCTCTTTCTAAAACAATCCCTCCATTCATGGCAACATCCTGGGAAACATCTTCTGAACCTTCTCCAATTTAATGACATCCTTCCTCTAACGGGGGACCAGAACTGAACACAGTGAAGAGGCCTCACCAACATCATGTATAACCTCATGACAGTGTCCCAACTCCTATACCTAAAGGTCTGAGCAATGAAGGTAAGCGTGCTAAACACCCACTTAACCACCCTGTCTACATGTGATACAAACTTCAAAAACCTGAACCCCTCGGTCTCTTTGTTCCACATCACTACTCAAGGCCTTACTTTTAATTAGTGTAATTAATTAATGAGGCTAAAGGAGATGTTTGTTTTATTAAAATATAATATCTTACATTTATTCAAATTAAATTCCATCTGCCACATTTCAGCCCATTCACCCAATTGATCAGGATCCCTCTGTATTCGTGGATAACCTTTTGTTACTGTCTACCTTAACAGTTTTTGATGTCACCCACAAACAAACCATGCCTTGTATATTCTAATTCAAACCATCTACACACATGACAAACAAAAATGGACCCAGCACCGATTCCTGGAGAACACTGTTGGTTTTTCACACAACCCTCCACTATTACTGTCTCCTATTGTTAAGCTAATTTTGTATCCAGTTGGCAAGCTCTTGCTGAATCCCATGGGATCGAACTTTACAACTTCGTCTCCCCCGCACAACCTTTTTAAAGGCTTTACTAAAGTCGAAATAAACAATGTCTGCCACTCTGCCCTCATCGATCTTCTTGGTGACTACCTTAAAAACCTCAATCAAGTCTGTGAGACACCCTGTTAAGTAACCATGTTGAGTGTCCCTAATCATTCCTTAACTCTCCAAATACATGCAAATCCTATCCTTCTGAATCGCCTCCAACGGCTTACCCACCACTGAGGTCTACAGTTTCTAGGCTGCTCCTTATACCCCTTCTTTCACAAAGGTACAACATTAGCCACTCTCCAGTCATCAGGCAGCTCACCTGTAGTTATCGATTATACAACTATTTCTCCATGGTACCCACAATTACCTCTCACCCAAACTGTTCCCGTCCTATCACTTCCGTCACTTGCCCTGTCTGATCAGACAAGAAAAGGTCAGGTGTTGCTTGCTTCCTGATAGGAACATTTACATATTGATAAAGAACATTTCTTGAACTCATTTAACACATTCTTTACCAACCAAACCTTTCACACTATCGTAATCACCTACTGCTATAACCTTTTTGTGACTGTATATCGGAGATCTCTCTGTATATTTGTTCCTTATATTCTCCCTGATTATTGCAGCGTCTATATTGCCATCTCACCAAGGTGATTTTTTTTTAAAGTTTGAAAACGCAATTTTGTTTTTAAAAAAGCTTTCCTCTGCGATTTAAATATAAATCTCTTTTTGTTTATTCACTCAGATGTGGATGTTTACCCTGAGGGCAGTTGAGAGTTAACCACATTGCTGTGGGTCTGGAGTCACATGTTGGCCAGACCGGGTGAGGATAACATTTTCCTTCCCTAAAGGGCATTAATGAACCAGATGGGTTTTTTCCTAACAGTCGATAATAGTTTCATGGTCATCACTAGCCTTTTCATTCGAGATTTTATTGATATCTGATGCCACCATCAGCCATGATGCTACCATCTAACCGTAATCCTCGGAAGATTGCTCATTTTACTCGTCTAGCAAGAAGTATCATCTGGCCATTGCCTCCCTTTTTAGCAATATATTATTTTTTAAAAAAGCTCCATCATTCTCCGTGTACAATTTGAGGTAAAATTACACACATGCAATTTCTGAAGCCGGAGGGGGATTACAGAGACAGAGAGGGATGTGGGTCTAGTGGGGGATTGTTGTCCAAACATCACTGTGGTGTCCATGGACTGCAACATTTCAGGGAGGCCGTTCACCACCACTTTCTCCAAGACACATAAAGGTGGTCAATAAATACTGGTCTGGACAGCAAAGGCAACCTCCTGTGAATAAAACCGAGCAGTGACCTCTCCCAGCTGCCTGGTTGTGAAGGTATAAACCGCTCGGAAATGCAGCTTGGAAAAAAGAGAAACAAACAGTGACATTTCGCAGCTGCCCTCAGAGAGACCTCGCTCTCTGAGCTCACAGCCGGATCAGCTCAGTGAGTTTCAGTCTCTTGAAACATCAATTTTAGACGGTTTTATTATATTAATAGTGAGAAAGGTGAGGGTTTCTTTTTTATGTCTTTCGGTCTGTTGTTTAAATGTTTAAAATATAAAGCATAAGCATTAAGTTATTCTCGGGCGGTACTTTTCGAGCAGTAAGACTGTGCCTTCGTCTTGATCTGTAGATTGTTAAGGCGGAGACGTGGCCTGTTGTAGAGTGGTGTGCTGTTCCTGTCGGATGGGGGAGATTAGGGAGAGTTTCAATCATCCTGATGATTGTGTCTGCAGGAAGTGTCTTTGCAAATCCTATCAGATCACATGGATTGGTGAAGGAGTGATTAAGGCAGTGAGGAATTGACAGGGGTCAGGGGGTGTGATAGGTGGCAGTCTCAGGATTGCAGGATACTGCAGATACAGTCAGGTAGATGGGTTACCGCCAGGAAAACTAGGAGGGGTAGGTCGGTACTACAGGAATATCCAGTGGTTATCCCCAGCTCAAACAAGTGTACTGTTTTGGAAAATGTAGGGGGTAATAGACTTTCAGGGGAATATAGCACTGACTGCCAAGTTACTGCAACTGAGACTGGCTCTAACATAATGTAAGGTATACCCAGTTCCACGCAAACGATGGTGTTAGGGGACACTCTAGTCAGGGGCACAGTCTGCCATTTAAGCAGCTGACAGTGAGACATCAGAATGGGGTGGTGCCTCCCTGATGCTAGGGTCAAGGATGTCTCTGAGGGTGCAGAATATTCTCAAAGGGGAGAATAGCCAGTGGGAGGACATTGTACATTGGTACCAATGGCATAGGAAGGGGAAAGCATGGGGTCCTGATGAGCAGGGAGATTTGCTAGTTCCACTCGGGAGGCATTAAACCAGTGAGGGAGTTGGAATAAACCTAAAGAGATAGTGAGAAAGAGGGATGTCCGAGGCTGGTACAGTTCAGATTAGACTGTCGAGGCAGGCAAGAGCAAGCCACAGAATAAAGTGGGACGGACCAGTTACACTGCATTTATTTCAGTGCAAGAGGCCTGACAGGTCAGGCAGGTGGGCTCAGGGTATGGTTTTGAACATGGCACTGGGATATTACAGCAATTACAGAGGGATCACTCAGGGATGGATAGGACTAGCAGCTTAATGTTCCAGGGTGTAGATGCGATAGCAAGGGGGCAACAGTACAGGGGGAGTGGTGTCTTTGATTAGGGATAACATTACAGCTGGGCTTCGGGAGGATATTCCTGGGAGTACATCCAGGCAAGTTACTTGGGTGGTACTGAGAAATAAGAAAGGGATGACCGTCTGACTGGGATTGTATTATAGACTCTCTCCCAATAGTCGGCGGGGAATTGAGACACAATTTTACCAGGAGACCTCAGTTATCTGTAAGAATAATATGGATGCAATGATAAGGGGTTTTAACTTTACCAACATAGGCTTGGAGTGCTGTAGTGTTAAGGGTTTGGATGGAAAGGTATTTGTTCAGTGTGTACGAGAACGTTTCAGATTCAGTTTGTAGGATGTACCTACTAGAGAAGGAACAAAACCTGACCTGTTTTCTTTGTTCATTCACAGGATGAGGCTGTCACTGGCTTGGCCAGCATTTATTGCTTCGTTTACCCAGAGGGCAGTTAAGAATCAACCACGTTGCTATAGGACTGGAGTCGCATGCAGATCAGACCAGGTAAGGATGGCATTTTCCTTTCCTAAAGATCATGAGTGAACCAGATGGGATTTCCCAACAATTGACAATGGATTCATTGTCGTCACAAAATTAATTTTTCCAGATATTTATTGAATTCACGTTCCAAAATCTGCTGTGATGGAGTTCAAACCCAGGTCTCCAGAACGTTATCTGGATCTCTGGATTAACTGTCTAGCGATAATTTCACTCCGTCATCGCTGCCTCTTAGGAAATGAGGCAGGGTGAGTGACCGAGGTATCAGTGGGGCAGCCCATCAGCACCAAAGATCCCACAGTATTGTGGCTCAGTGGTTAGCGCTGCTTCCTCAGCACCAGGGACCTGGGTTTGATTCCAGCCTCTGGCGACTCTGTGTTGGAGTTGGCACGTTCTCCCCAGTGTCTGTGAGGGTTTCCTTCGGGTGTTCCAGTTTGCTCCCACAGTCCAAAGATGTGTAGGTTAGTTGGATGAACCATGTTAAATTTCCCATAGTGTCCAGATGGAGTAGATGAGGTTTTGGGATGTGCGGAGAAATCTCTGCCTGATGTGAAAAGATCCTTTGGACAGAGGTCAGCGGGAGGTGTGGCCGCATGTTTTACATATCCCGTGGCGGCAAGGGAGGGTCAAGGGTGTGGAGCGTGGGTTGGTGGGAGGGTGTGGGCTTAACAAGGGTGTTGCCGAGGGAATGGTCTCCGTGCAACGCAGATAGGGGTGGAGAGGGAAATATGTCTGTGGTGGTGGGATCCGACTTTAGGTAGCAGAAATAACAGAGGTTAATGCACTGTATCTGGAGATTAGTGGGGTGGAAGGTGAAGACTGCAAGGTTATAATCTTATTGTGGTTGAAGTGGTGGGATAAAGGTGGAGGTGCAGGAAGTGGAGGGTATGCATTGGAGGGCATTGTTGATCAAGTGAGAGGGAAATTGTGGTCCTTGAAGTAGGAGGCCTTTCTGGGATGTCCTGGGGTGGAATTGCTCCTCCTGGGAGCAGATATTGCAGAGGCAGAGGAAGTGGGAGCACAGGATCACACTTTTATACTTGAGGGAAATCAGGAGAGCAAAAAGAAGACATGAAATAGCTTCAGGCAATGGTTTAAGTAGAATCCAAAGAGATTAAACAAATATATCACAGACAAAAGTTTAACTGGACCAGAGAATAGGACCCCTTAAAGATCAACAAGGCTGTCTATGAAACCACAGGGAATGGGAAAGATATGCAAATATTTCATATCATTTTTTACTGGAGAAGGATATAGAAACTCGAGAGTTTGGAGAAATAAACAGAGATACCTTGAAAAGTGTCCATGTTACAGAGGAGGTGGTACTGGATGTCTTAAATGGCATCAAGGTTGATAATGTCCTGGGACCTGATCAGGTGTATCCCAGAACTTTCTGGAAATCTAGAAGTGATTGTTGGGCCTCTCCTGAGATATTTGTATCGTTGGTAGCGACAGGTGAGGTGCCATTATTTTAAAAAGGTGGTAAGGAGAGGCCATGGAACAAGAGAACAGTGAGCCTGAAGTCAGTGGCAGGCAAGTTGTTGGAAGGGATTCTGAGGGACAAGATATCCATCTATTAGGAAAGGTAAGGAATGATTAGGGAGAGTCAATGTGGCTTTGTACATGCATAATTGTGTCTCACTAGCTTAACTGAATGTTTTGAAGTGACAAAGAAAATTGATGAAGCCAGGCGGTGAATGTTGTTTATGTGGACATTCAACAAGGTTCCACAAAGCAGACTGGTTAGCAGGGTTAGATAACACGGAATGCAGGGAGAGCAAGCCATTTGGATACAAAACTGACTTGAAGGTAGGAGACAGAGGGTGGTGATGGAGGGTTGCTTTGCGGACTGGAGGCCTGTGGGCAGCAGTGTGCTACAAGGATCGATATTGGGTCCTTAAATAATTGACTTGGATGTGAATGTGTAAGGTATGGTCAGTAGGTTTACAGAAGGCACCAAAATTGGAGGTGTAGCGGACAGTGAAGAAGGTTAGTTCAGAATACAACAGGATCTTGATCAGATGGGTCAATGGCGCAGATGGAGTTCAATTTAGACAAATGTGAGCTGTTGGATTTCGGAAAGGCAAGTCAGGGCAGGACCTGTACACTTAATGGTAAAGTCCTGGGGAGTGTTGCTGAATAAAGAGACCTTGGAGTCCAGGTTCATAGTTCCTTGAAAGTCGAGTCACAGGTAGGCGGGGTAGTGAATGCAGTGTTTGGTACACTCCCCGTTATTGGTCAATGCATTGAATGCAGCTGTTGTGACGTCATATTGTGGTTGTACAGGACATTGATTAATGCTCTTCTGGGATTCTGTTTTCAGTTCCAATCTCCCTGTTCTCGGAATGATGTTGTGAAACTTCAAAGGTTTCAGAAAAGGTTTGCAAGGACTTTGCCAGGGTTGGACGGGTTGAGCTATTGGAAAATGCTGAATAGGCTGGGACTATTTTTCCTGGAGAGTTAGAGATTGAGAGGTGACCTTATAAATGTTTATAAAATCATGATGGACCTGGATAAGGTGAGCAGTCAGGGACTTTTTCCCGGATTCTGTGGGTTCAGAACTAGAGGACACAGGCTTAAGATGAGAGGGAAAAGATTTAAAAGGGATCATTTTTCTCAATGAACAGAGTTATCAGAATCTGGAACATTCCACCTGAAAAGGTGCTAGGATTTGAGTCCATAAGGAGTTTACAGGTTAACATTATGAAGTGGGTGATTGGGACTAAATCTGACAATTCCTACAAAGAAATGAAGTGCAATTTGGATCAATCTATGCTCCCTCTCAGGCCAAAAAAGACCCTGAGCTCCCGGTTGCCTGCCACTTTAACACACAAGCGTGTTCCCTGGCCAACATCTGTCTCATGCTTAGGTGCAGTGTTCTAGTGAAGCTGGCAGAACACTACAGAACATACCAAATGGACCATATTTCAAGGACTGCAATTTCCCCTCTCATGTGGTCAACCCCAATGCCCTCCAGTGTATCTCCTCCACTTCTGACACCACTGCCCTTGAACCCCACCCCTCCAACCCTTAACTCACACACATTGTTATCACATTGCCTGCCATTACACACTACCCACGATTAACCATTAATTGTCTCCGTTGACAGCTATCCCCCACCTACATCACTCAACGATTGGAGCTGCCAAGGACACAAACCTCTGGAATATCCTCCCTAACCCCCTCTGTCCTCCTTTAAGATTGTTGGGCCTCTCCTGAGATATTTGTATCATTGATAGCGACAGGTGAGGTGCCATTATTTTTAAAAAGGTGGTAAGGAGAGGCCATGGAACAAGAGAACAGTGAGCCTGAAGTCAGTGGCAGGCAAGTTGTTGGAAGGGATTCTGAGGGACAGGATATACGTGTATTTGGAAATGATTAGGGAGAGTTAAAGTGGCTTTGTTTGTGCAAAATCGTGTCTCACTAACTTGAGTATTTTTTTTCCTTGAAGATGTGACAAAGATGATTGATGACAGCCTGTGAACATTGTCTCCATGGGCATTGAACAAGTTTCTACAAAGCAGACTGGTTAGCAAGGTTAGATAACATAGAATGCTGGGAGAACAAGCCATTTGGATACAAAACTGGCTTGAAGGTAGGAGACAGAGAGTGGTGATGTAGGGTTGTTTTGTGGACTGGAGGCCTGTGAGCAGCAGTGTGCTGCAGCAATGGATATTGGGGCCTTCAATAAATGACTTGGATGTGAATATATGAGATATGGTCAGAAGGCACCAAAATTGGAGGGGTAGTGGGCAGTGTAGAAAGTTAGTCCAGATGGGCCATTGGAACGAAAAATGGCAGACTGAGTTCAATTTAGATATATGTGAGCTGTTGTATTTTGGAAAGGCAAATCAGGACAGGACTTATGCACTTAATGGTAAAGTCCTGGGGAGTGTTGCTGAACAAAGAGATCTTGGAGTTCAGGTTCATTGTTCCTTGAAAGTAGAGTCGCAGGTAGGCAGACTAGTGAAGGTGGTGTATGGTATGCTTATATTTATTAGTCAATGCATTGAATACGGAAGCTGGGAAGTCATATTGTGGCTTCACAGGACATTGATTAAGCCATTTCAGGAATTCTGCTTTCAGTTCGAATATCCCTGTTCTGGGAAGGATGTTATGAAATTTGAAAGGAGTCAGACAAGATTTGCAAAAACATTGCCAGGGTTGAAGGATTTGGGCTACAGGGAGAGACTGGGGCTATTTTCCCTGAAGAGTCAAAGACAGAGGTGACTTTATGGAGATATTTAAATCGTGAGGGGCATAGATACGGTGAACAGCCAGGGTCTTTCCCCCCCAGGTGAGGTGGGTCCAAAACAAGAGCACATGGGCTTAAGTTGAGAGGGCAAAGATTTAAAAGGGATCTAAGGGGCAACGTTTTCAAGCAGAGTGTGGTGTGTGTTTGTGGAATGAGCTGCCAGATGAAGTAGTGGAGACTGATACAATTACAACATTTGAAAGGCATCCGTGAATGGGATGGGTTTTGAGGGATAGGGCCCAATAGCTGGCAAATGGGACTCCAGTAGTTTAGGATCCCGAGTCGGCATGAAAGAATTGGACCGAAGGTCTGTTTCTGTGCTGTCCATCTCTATGACACTAATAAATTAAGATGCGTTCCTCTTTTGTGGAGAGCTAGCAGAAGCACAGATAATTGTCCTTGGAGCTGAGACGGTTAAGCAGTGATTTGGACCAGGTGCAGATTTGTTTCCAAACAATTAATTTGCAGAGAGAGAGGAATTGTTAGCACGATCACAATTTTTCGTAACTACTTTCAGGTAACTGGCAAATAATGCAGAGTGAAAATGGGAACATTATTTCACTCAGTAAGTTCTGCGCACCTGGAATAGGCTGAACGGCAGCTGGACACAGATTCAGCAGGTGTTCTCAAACAGATTTATAATTTTACTTTTTAAGGAAAGACTTCATGGGCTTTGGGCAAGTGAGAGGGGAGTTGGGACAGATTTGCAGCATCTCCAGAGGGAGAGAGTATAGCCCCAATGGGCTGAATAGCCCCAGCCCCTGTGCTCTGTGATACTGCCCCATTCACTGTGAATGATGAAGCTCATCCCAGGGCAGAGAGAGAGAGGATCCCATCACTTACCTCACAATGGGGCCCGGCTGATTGATCTCAAACAAGTACACTGTTTCGGAAAGCGTCGGAGGTCACCCTCTCAGGGGCATATCGCACTGACAAGCAAGGTACTGGTACAGAGACTGGCTCCAATGTAATGTGAGGTATATGAGGTTCCTGGTGATCGATGGTGATCGGAGATTCTCTGGTATAGGGCACAGACTGCCGTTTCTGCAGCTGACAGTGAGACATCAGAATGGGTGGTACCTCCCTGGTGCCAGGGACAAGGATGTCTCGGAGAGGGAGCAGAGTATTCTCAAAAGGGAGTATGATCAGTGGGAGCTCATTATACATCAGTACCAATGACATCGGAAGAGGAAAGGATGAGGTTCTGACGAGAGAATATAGCAAATTATCCTGGAGGATAAAAAGTAGGTCTTCGTGGGTAGTAATATCTGGATTACTCTTTGTGCCGCATGCTAGTGAGAGTAGGAACAGCAAGATAGAGCAGATGAATGTGTGGCTAAGGATCTGGTGCAGGGGAGAAGGATTGCCATGTTTGGATCATTGGAATCTCTGCTGGGGTAAAATTGACGTGCATAAGTAGGATGGATTGTACCTGAATTGGAAGGTGTCTAATATCCAGGCAGGGAGATTTGCTAGTGCTACTCAGGAGGCATTAAACCAGTGAGGGAGTGGGGGGTAAACCTAAAGAGATAGTGAGAGAAGAGGTATGTCTGAGGCTGGTACAGTTGAGAAGTTAGACAGTCAAGGCAGGCAAGGGCAAGGCACAGAACGAGGTGGGACAGAGCAGTTTCACTGCATTTATTTCAGTGCAAAAGGCCCGTCAGGGAAGGCAGATGAGCTGAGGATATGGTTTTGAACATGGGACTGGGATATCATGGATATTACAGAAACGTGGCTCAGTGATGGATAGGACTGGCAGCTTAATGTTCTAGGGTGCAATGGGAAGGATAGAAAGGGGGACGAGAGGAGGCAGAATGGCGTTTTGGATTAGGGATACCTTTATGGTTGTGCTCAGGGAGGATATTGGGAGTATTTCCAGTGAAGTTACTTGGATAGAATTGGGAAATAAAAAAGGGATGATCACCTTGTTGTGGTTGTCTGCTTGGGTTTCGTCTGGTTGCTCTGGTTTCCTCCCACAGTCCAAAGATGTGTAGGATGGGTGGGTTATCCAGGCTGAATTGCCCATAGTGTTCAGGGATGTGCTGGCCAGGTGGATTGCTGATTGGAATTGCAACGTTATAGGGGTAGGGTAGAAGGCTCTGATGTTCAGTGTGGATGTGATGGGCTGAATGGCCCGCTTCCACGCTGTCTGGATTCTCTGATAATTCTACTAGCTTTAAAATAGTTACAGAAAATAATAGACCAGATCTAATAGGTAGCCTTCTAAATTGGACAATTTCGATGGCACAAGGTAAGAACTTGCAAAATTTGTTTGCGGGAGGTTATTTCCAGGGAAAGGGATGGCTGGACAAAAGAGTAACCAGGCAGAGAATAGCAACCCTCAAAAATCAGTAAGGCTGTCTATGGAACCGCAGGCGGTGGGAGAGATTCTGTAAGTATTTCACATCAGTTTTTTACTGAAAAATGATATGGAAGCTAGAGAGTTCGGAGAAATAAATAGTGATAATTTGGCAATTGTTCATATTACAGTGGAGGAGGTACTGGATGTCTTAAAAAGCAGAAAGGTGGATAAATCCCAGGAATCTGAGCAGGTGTATCCCAGAACTTTGTGGGAAGCCAGGGAAGTGATTGCTGGGCCCCTCGCTGAGATATTTGTATCATCAATTGCCACAGACAAGGTGCTGGAAGATGGGTGCCATTATTTGAGAAAGTTAAAAATCACACACCAGGTTATAGTCAAACAGGTTTATTTGGAAGTGTGCTTCCAATTAAACCGTTTGGACTATAACCTGGTGTTGTGTGATTTCTAACTTTGTACACCCCAGTCCAACACTGGCATCTCCAAATCATTATTTGAGAAAGGTAGTAAGGAAAAGCCAGGGAACTATAGACCGGTGAGCCTGAAGTCAGTGGCAGGCAAGTTGTTGGAAGGGATTCTCAGGGACAGAATTTACATGTCATTGGAAAGGCAAGAAAAGATTAGGGAGAGTCAGCATGGCTTTGTGCATGGAAGTCATTAACTTGGACTTGAGAAAGACACAAGGTTCCACATAACAGGCTGGTTAGCAAGTTCAACACCATAGAATACAGGCGGAACTAGCTATTTGGATACAAAATTGTTTGGAAGATCAAAGAGTCATAGATGTACAACTCAGAAGCAGAGACCCTTCGGTCCAACCAGTACATGCTGACCAGATATCCCAACGCAATGTAGTCCCACCTGCCTGCACCCGGCTCATATCCTTCCTATTCATATACCCATCAAGATGCCTTATAAATGTTGCATTCGTCCAACGTCCACCACTTCCTCTGGCAACTCATTCCATACACGTACCACCCTCTGTGAAAACGTTGCCCCACAAGTCTCTTTAAAGTCTTTCCCCTCTCACCCTAAACCTATGCCCTCTAGTGCTGGGATCCACCACCCCAGGGAAGAGACTTTGTCTATTTATCCTATCCATGCCCCTCATTTTATATACCTCTATAAGCTCACCTCTCAGCTTCCGACGCTCCAGGGAAAATAGCCCCAGTCTATTCAAAATCTATTCAACCCTCAGCTGAGCTCAAATCCTCCAATCCTGGTAACTTTCTTGTAAATCTTTTCTGAACCCTTTCAAGTTTCACAACATCCTTCCGATAGGAAGGAGACCAGATTTGTACGCAATATTCCAATAGTGGCCTCACCAATGCCCTGTACAGCCACAACATGACCTCCCAACTCCTGTACTTAATGTTCTAACCATATGCCGCCTTCACTATCCTATCTACCTGTGGCTACACTTTCAAGGAGCTATGAACCCGCACTCCAAGGTCTCTTTGTTCAGTAACACTCCTCAGGACCTTACCATTAAGTGTATAAGTCCTGCTAAGATTTGATTTCCCCAAATGCCACTCCTCAGCACATTCACTCATCTGATCAAGATCCCGTTGTACTCTGAGGTAATTGTTTTCACTGTCCACTACACCTCCAACTTTGGTGTCATCTCACTAACTATGCCTGCTATGTTCACATCCAAGTCATTCATATAAATGACGAAAAGTAGTGGATCCAGCACTGACCCTTGTGGCACTCCACTGGTCACAGGCCTCCAGTCTGAAAAACAACCCTCCACCACCACCCTCTGTCTTCTGCCTTTGAGCGAGTTCTGGATCCCAATTGGCTAGTTCTCCCTGAGCTCTAACCTTGCTGAGCAGTCAGTGTCTTGGTGGAGGGTGCTTTTAGGACTGGAAACCTGTGGTGAGCAAAATGCTGTCAGGCTGGGTGCTGGGTCCACTGCTTTTTGTCATTTATATCAATGATTTCCATGTGAATATAGGAGCTATGGTTAGTAGGTTTACAGTAGACACCAAAATGTGAGGTGCAGTGGACAGAAAAGTTACCTGAGAGTACAATGAGACTCCGATCAAATGGGCTGAGGAGTGGCAGATGAAGTTTAATTTTGATAAATGTGAGGTTCTGCATTTTGGAAAAGCAAATCAGGGCCGGACTTCTACACTTAATGGGAAGGTCCTGGGCAGTGTTGCTGAACTAAGAGATCTTGGAGTGCAGGTTCATAGTTCCTTGAAAGTGGAATCATAGATAGGCAGGGTAGTGAAGAAGGTGTTTAGTATTCTTGCCTTTATCAGTCTGTACATTGAGTACAGGAGTTGTGACGTCATTTTGCGGCTGTACAGGACATTGATTCAGTCACTTCTGGAATTCTGCTTTCAGTCCTGGTCTCCCCACTATCGGAATGATATTGTGAAACTTGAAAGGATTCAGAAAAGATGTGCAAAGATGTTTCCAGGGTTGAGTGATTGAGCTATAGGGAGAGGCTGAATAGACTGAGGCTGTTTTCACTGGAGAATCGGATGCTGAGGGGTGACCATAAAGGTTGATAAAATCGTGAGGGGCATGGATAGGGTAAACAGCCAGGGTCTTATTCCTGTTTAGGTGAGTCCAAAACTAGAAAGCACAGGCGTGAGGGAAAAGATTGAAAAGGGATATTAGGGGCAAAGTTTCAAGCTGAACGTGATATGTGTATGGAATAAGCTGCCAGAGAAAGTGTGGAGGCTGGTATAGTTACAACACTTAAAATGCATCTCATTGGATATGTGATTGGGAAATGTTTAGAAGGTTATGGGCCAAGTGCTGGCATATGGGACGAGATTAATTTAGGATATCTGGTCGGCATGGACAATTTGGACTGAAGGGTCTGTTTCTGTGTTGTACATCTCTACGACACTAATAAATAAAATTAAGATGGGTTTCTCTTTTATGGAGAGTTAGCAGAAGGTCAGACAATTCTCCTTGGAGCTGAGAAGGATAAGCAGTGATTTCGACCAGGAGTTGATTTGTTTCCAGGATATTTCATTTATAGAGAGACAGAGTGAGAAATTTTTAACGTCACGATTTTTAGTAACTACTTTCAGGTAACTGGCAAATAATGCAGGTTAAAAATGTGAAGATTATTTTACTCACTAAGTTCTGAGCATCTGGAACAGTTTGAAAGACAGCTGAATGCAGATTCAGTAGCTATTGTTAAAACAAATTTGAAATTTAACTTTTCAAGGAAGGATTTGGAAGGCTATGTCCAAATGGGAGGTGAGTTGGAACTGACTGGCACTATCTCCAGAGGGAGAGAGTACAGCCCCAATGGGCTGAATAGCTCCCAGCCCCTGTGCTCTGTGATACTGCCTCATTCACTGTGAATGATGAAGCTTATCACAGGGCAGAGCCATAGAGATGTACAGCATGAAAATACACCCTTTGGTTAAACTGGTCCATGCTGACCAGATATCCCAACCTAATCTAAGTCCCATTTGCCAACACTTGGCACATACACCCTTCCTATTCATATACCCATCCAGATGTCAAATGGTATAATTGTACCAACATCCTCCACTTCCCGACAGAAGATTCCATACACGCACCAACCTCGGTGGGAAAAAAAAAATGCCCCTCTGATCCATTTTAAATTCTTCCCCTCTCATCTTAAACCTATGCCCTCTCATTCTGGACTCCCCCACCCCAGGGAAACGACCTTGTCTATTTATCCTACCCATGCCCCTCCTGATTTTATAAACCTCTGTGAGGTCACCCCTCAGCCTCTGATGCACCTGGGAGGATCCCACCACTCAGGTCACAATGGGGCCTGGCTGATTGACACAGCTTCAGACCAATAGGAGATTTGGCGTGATCCTCCAGCCAATGGGAATAAATGAGGGGTGTGTCCAGCAGGCCAACACATGACCATCAGCTTTGCAGGCGCAGTGTCACTGTGAGGGAGGACTCAGTGAGTGTGAAGGGAGTGGGAGAGACAGCAGAGACTGGGAGAGAGATGGAGGTGGTGTGGACTGGGAAGGTTGATAAACACTGTTTCAGTCTGATAGAGCTGAATTAGATACTCCGGGTAAATTGAAAGAACTGTGGATGCTGTAAATCACACATAACAACTGAAAGTACTGGAAAAGCTCAACAGATCTGGCAGCATCTGTGAAGTGAAATCGGTTCGCATTTTGGATTCGGTGACACATCCTCAGGAACTGATGCTACTGAGAAAAAATGTTGTTATTTATGCAGTAGGTAGGGGTTAAGGAGTAAATGATAGGGGGGGAATAGAGTCCAAAGAGAGAGATAAGAGCAATTGGACAAAAAGAGTGGATAACGATCTGAGGGGGAGGGTGAATAGCTGTTTATGGGGACTGTTAGCCTGGCATTACACAGTACCTATGGTTAGCCACTATGTAATAACAAGGCCTGGTGTGTGGGGTAAGGGGCAAAGACACTAGGACATGGGAGAGTTCAGGAGCTAAAATTATTGAATTTGATGTTGAAGCCAGAGGATTGTAGGGTCCCCGACTGGGAGATGAGGTGTTGTTCTTCCAGCTTGTGGTGCTGGAAAAGCACAGCAGGTCAGGCAGCATCCAAGGAGCAGGAGAATTGACATATTGGGCATGTAAGCACTTCATTAGAAATGTGGGAGGTGGGGGAAGAGGGCTGAGAGATAAATAGGGAGGGATGTTTGGGGTTGGGGGGGAAGGGAGCTACGAAGAGACTAGGTAGATGTAGATGGGGTAGTGGTGAGAGGGTGGAATGGATAATTGGGAAGGAAGGTGGACAGGTGGGACAGTTCAAGAGGCCAGTGCCGAGTTGGAGGGTTGAATCTGTGATGAGGTGGGGGAGAGGAGATGAGGAAACCTTGATGCCGTGTGGTTGAAAGGTTCCAAGGTGGAAGATGAGGTGTTCTTCCTCCAGGCGTGGGGTGGCTTGGATTTGGGGGTGGAGGACACCCAGGACTTGCATGTCCTTGGCAGCGTGGTGGCGGAGGGGATGTAGCTGAAGTGGTCGGCCACAGGGCGGTGGGGTTGGTTGGTGCATGTGTCCCAGAAATATTCCCTGAAATATTCCACAAGTTGGCGTCCTGACTCCCCAGTGAAGAGGAGACCACGTTGAGAGCAAAGGACACAATAGTTGAGGTGTTTGGGTGGGCAGGGAATTCTCTGCTGGATGTGGGAGGATCCTTTGGTGCCTTGGATGGAGGTGAGGGGGAGGTGTGGGCACAGGTTTTACACCACATGCAGTGGCAAGCGAAGGTGCTGGGAGTGGAGGATGGGTTGGTGGGGAGCTTGGACCTAACGAGGAAGTCACAGAGGGAATGGTCTCTGTGGAATGCTGAAAGGGGAGGGGAGGGAAACATATCTCTGGTGGGGTCTGATTGTAGGTGGTGGAAATGGCAGAGGATGATGTGTTGTATCTGGGTGGAAGGTGAGGAGTGGGGGGATCCCATCCTTGTTGGGGTTGGAAGGGTGGGGTTCAAGGGCAGTGGTGTAGGAAGGGGAGGAGATGCACTGGAGGGCATTGTTGACCACATGGGAGGGGAAATTGCAGTCCTTGAAATAGGAGACCATTTGGTATGTTCTGGAGTGTTCTGCCAGCTTGTATCAAGCTTCACTGGAACACTGCAGTAAGCATGAGACCGAGATGTTGGACAGGGAACAGTCTTGTGTGTTAAAGTGACAGGCAACTTGAAGCTCCGGGACCTTTTTGCAGCCACAATGTAACTGATCAGTCACCATTTCCACCACAGCCACTGAGATGCTACCAAGTTCCTGTCTCCTCCACTAACAGCTTTCCACCCTCCCACCAGATTGTTATTCACTCCTTTGTCTTTCCAAATGTTCCTATCTCTCTTTGCGCTCTGTCCCCACCTATTATTTACTCTTTAACCCCTATCTCCTGTAGTCCAAAGATGTGCAGGTTAGGAGAATTGGCCCAGCTAAATTTCCCGTAGTGTTCAGGGATGTGCATTAGTCCGGGGAAATGGAGAGTAATAGGGAGGGGAATGGGTCTGGGTGGGATGAACTTCAGAGGGTGGGTGTGGAATTGTTGGGCCGAAGAGCCCGTTTCCACGCTGTCGGGATTCTACTTTTCCCAGCTGTCACTGGTTCCGAGGAAGGGTCACGGAACCCGTGATCACCCTAGGTGTTTGCAGGAGGTGGAAAGGGGAGAGTGGCAGCACAGTGTATCTGTGTAGACTGGGACGGTTTAGTCATACTCTGTGCAGGTCGTTAATCTGAATTAGAAAATCTTGGTCCCACATTTGCAGCAAAGAGGAAAACAGCTGTGGGCCTCAGGCAGTGAGAGATCCTGGGTTATGGCCGCCATCTATATTTGGGGCAGGGTACAGCAAGGCGCATGCACATGTCCTCATTTGGGGGGGGGGGGGGGGCGATTTGAATTTGAGCGTTTACACATCAAACACATACCAAGAGAAGTGTTCGCCTTCACTATTCACCTTGCACTGATTGTGAGCTTTGTTTTGCGAATTCATTTTCTAGGATATTAATTGAGAATAATTGAGACTGGGATCTCAAAAACAAGTTTCTGCAGTCAGCGGAGTCATCAGGATCTGAATATCATTGGCATTTAACTGTGGAACGAGAAAGGTTTGTCTGTTCAGTCTGGGAAAATATCACCAATAGTTTTGTCAAGCAAAAAGCAGAAAGATGTTCAAGTTCATGGTCAGATCACCCTTTGGGTATGTGTTCATTTCTTGGCCCTGCAGCTGTGGAAGGAGGTATTGGCCTGAGAGAGAGCACAGATTTATCCAAATGCCAGATTTAGTCCCAATCACCCACTTCATGATGTTAACCTGTAAACCCCCTACTTCCAATTCCCTGCAAGCTTCTCATTGAAATTCCTTGTGGACTCAAATTCCAGCACTATTTCAGGTGGAACATTCCAGATTCTGACAACTGTCTGTTCATTCAGAAACTGCTGAAGTCCATGTTGACTCAGGGGTTACAAAGGGCTGAATTGAAAGATGAGATGCTGTTCCTGAGCTCCCATTGAGATGCATTGGAACAGTACAGGAGGCTGAGGGCAGTGTAGGTGTGAGCAGACAATGAAAATGACAAGGCTGTACTGAGAGTGCTGTATGGCTCAATGAGAATGTTTTGGAGTTGGGTGTAAATAGTGAGGTGAGACAGGGAGAAGGTGAAGCTGAAACTCAGTTTTAGTTCAGGCCATTCAGTAATTCACGTGGTCCCAATGGGAACAGCCAATTTGTCAGTGATACCTGCAGAGTATTTAAGTTTTTAAAGTATGACATATCTGCTGAAGTAAAGATTTTTTTTTATTATAATGTACATGTTTGAAGTGAAGGAAGGTTGCTCACTCGTTTGAATTTTCTTAATGGGAGTAACGAGATGAATGTAGAGAGATGTTGTGATAGGAGACCTCAGACCCGTGGTGTGGTCCTCTTGTACAGTGTGGGAAATAAGGGACGTTCCAGTGTGCCTGACGGCTATGTGTGCTGCAAGTGTGTCCATCTGCAGTTACTGGGAACCTGCTTTTCAGACCTGGAGCTGAGAGTGGACTCACTGTGGAGCATCTGCAATACTGAGAATGTTATGGACAGCACATTTAGTGAGTTAGTCACACTGCAGGTGAGGGCTACACAGGCAGAAAGGGAATGGGTGACCATCAGATCAAGTAAAAGGCTCAGGAAGGGAGTGCAGGAGTCCCCAGTGGTCATCCCCATCTCATACAGATACTGTATCCCGCTTGGGATTCTGTAAGGGCGGGAATGGGTGGGGTGGCCTCTCGGGAAATCAGCACCAGCCAGGGTCATGCCACCACAGATAGCTCCGCTGCACAGAGTGGGAGGAAAGAGAGGAAACACGGCTATAGTGACAGGGGATTCAATGCTCAGGGTTAGGGCGGGCACTGCTGTGACCATAGACGTGAATCCAGGATGGTATGTTACCTCCATAAAGCTAGGATCCGCGATATCATGGAGCGGCTGCAGGACTTTCTGGAGCTGGAGGTTAAACAGCCCGTGGTGGTAGAACACACAGATACCAACAACATCGCTAAACAGAGGGATGAGGGCCTGAAAGCGAGATATAGGGAGAGCAGAGATGCATTAAAATGTAGCTCCTGAAATGTAATAATGTCAGACTTACTCCCAGTGCCATGTGCTACTGAGAGCCGGAATAAGAGGGTAGATCAGCTGGATGTGTGGCTGGGGAAATGGTGTACCAGAGAAGGGTTTAGATTCTTCAGGCACTGGGACTGTTTCGGATTAGGTGGGACCTATACCAGCCTGACCGGTTACCCCTGGGCAGAGCTGAGACAAATCTGATGGGGGCTTTTGCAGTTCCATTGGTGAGGTTTTAACTAGTCTGGCAGGGGGTTGGGAAATCAAGTGCTGGCTTAGATGGGTCAGATTCAGGTCAGGGAATGGGAGGTAGAATATTAGTGATGTAGTCAGCAGCTCAGAAAGCCAAAGAGAAGGAGGATTAAACGAGGATTGAGTCCCTCTTCAGCCATCAGTCCTGCCATCTCAGAAATGTGAGTCAACAAATATGGAGCTGTATACATGTCTATGACTCTATGTGCTTCAGCAAAATGGTGGAAATCTACAATAAGAACATAAATTGCCGGACATCCTCAGCAAGTCTGTCAGCATCTGAAATGGTGACAGATGCTGGAAACATTGCAGCCTTGCAGAAGTGTTAAGATGATCACACCAAGCACTACAATATCGGTTGCACACTGAGTGCCGGAACGTGGGCCTAGAATAAATAGGCGCTTGATGACCAGCATGAATACGATGGGGCTGGAAAGTTGATGTTTCGGGTTAGGACTATTCATCCGGACTGACAAACTGTCCTGACCCAAAACATCAACTTTCCTGCCCCTCTGATGCTGCCTGACCTGCTGCATTTCCCCAGATCAACATTGTATAAACTCTGACTTCCAGCATCTGCAGCCCTTAACTATCTACACATCCCAGGACTCAGGCTGGTGACCCTCCTTTACTCTCTCTCAATAACCAGGAGAGCCTTCCTTGGGAAAGGGGAACAAAGGTACACGCAGTACTCCAGGTGTGGTCTCACCAAGGCCCTTCCAGAAAGGGATCCCTGCTCCGGTACTCGAATCCTCTCACGACAAAGGTCACACATCATTTACATTCCCCACTGCTTCCCACAAGAGGGAATCTCAGAGAAACACAGAATAAAATGAGGTCAGAGTCTCTGGTCTAAAACTGTTGAATACAATGCCCCCATCTTCTCCATACCGGTCATCAAGCGCACGTGCCTGGTGTGATCATCCAAACACTTCTTCAAGGCTGCAATGTTTCCTGCATCTGTCACCATTTCAGATGCTGCCAGACCTGCTGAGGATCTCCAGCACTTTCTGTTTTCTCTGTTGTAGAGTACTGAAAGGGGGGATTTGCAGTTGAGAAATTCAAATTGAATTTCATGTTCAATTTTGATAGTTACTGGATCCGTGCCGATCTGGATGTCATTGGCCTTTTGATCTGGAAGGAAAGGTGTGCATTCTGCCCGTGAACAAATATTTCAAATGTCAGTGTGGCTGGAAAAAGTACTGAGACAGCGAAGTCCGTGTTAGTGAGATGACTGTGGAGACAGATTTCATTGATTTTTGAAAGTCTAAAAAATCATGGCACATTTCCCAGGAACAGTTAAGCCACAGACTGGTCTTGTATGAGGGCAATTTACCATGAAACCAGAAAGACAAAAGGATTCCTGCATCATGGAAAAAGCTATGAAAATGGGATTGTTGTAACTGAGTGAATTATCGATCATGGATTGTAATCCATTGGTGTTGTCACGTCGGTTCCAGCACCGTGGGGAAACACGGGAAATGTGATGAGTGCAGTGTAGGTTTCAGTTATTAAACTGGAAAAGGTGCAGAAGAAATTTACAAGGATGATGCCAGGTCTCAGGGGTCTGAGTTACAGAGAGAGGTTGGACAAGCGTGGATTTTTTTTGTTTAGAGCAGAGGAAACAGAGGGGGAATATATTAAAGAAGTGTATAAGATCATAAGAGACCTGGGTAAGGTGAATGCACTCAGTCTTTTTCCCAGGGAACTAAGGACCGGAGGGTATCAGTTTAAGGTTAGAGGAGAAAGAATAAAAGGGTAGCTGAGGGGCAACTGTTCTAAACAGAGTGTGGTATGTATATGGAATGAACTGCCAGTGGAAGTGGTTGAGGCAGGTCTGTTAACAACATGTAAAAGACATTTGGACAAATACATGGATAGGAAAGTTTCAGAAGCAGATGAGCCAAGTGCATGGAAATGGGGTTAGCGTGGATGGACATTCTGATCGGTATGGGCCAGTTTGGGCCAAAGGGCCTGTCTCTGCTGTAGGATTCTATGACTCTAAGTGCATTTGCTATTTCTCCCCCTAACTCTGTTGGTATCTTGGGATGTATTCCATCAGGGCAATGAGACTTGTCTACCTTTAGCTCCGTTATCTTGCCCAGCTCCAACTCTTTCACGATAATGGTCTTTCTAGGTCTTCACCTTCCTCAGTCTCCTTATCAATTACTGGCATGGTCTTCGTATCCTCCACTGTGAAGTCTGACTGCTGTGTCCTCATATTCCTGAACCCTGCTGAGTAGGAATAACTAGGCACAGAACTCTGAGAGGTCTTCTTTGAGTCTTTATTGATGAGACATGGCAGTTACCTGGATATTTTACGTGCAAAATGCCTTCAGACAGCATCAGGTAACTCCCCGCCTGTCCGGCGTACGGCTCCCTTTCTTCTACCTTTGTGGTTTGTGGTTTTGAATAGAGACTATCTCCTAGGATTATCTCCAAGGCAACAGCAGTTTTAAAAAGTCTAGTTCCGTTCAGCACTTTGTGGTTAAACCACACACCCCTACCCCCACGCCCCTTTGGCCCCCTCAAGTATCTGACAGGCACTTCAGTTTCAGTGGGGCTGTCTATCAGGATTCTGATGTGGAGGAGCCGGGGTTGGGGTGGGATGGACAAAGTTAAAAACCACACAGCACCAGGTTATAGTCCAACAGGTTTATTTGGAAATACAAGTTTTTGGAGTGTGCTGTGATTTGTAACTTGATCAGGATTATCTCTATGGTAGCAGTTAAGTGCTTCAACAATTACAGAGGCCATATGTTCCCCACACAATAGGTTCCCCTCCAGCAGTGTAAACTGCTATTCTGTCCCTGGGGATAGCTACTCATTACATTTTATCCCGAATCCCATCAAGCTTTCTGTTGATCTTTGAAGTTTTTCTAATCTCCCAGTTTCTCCTTGGTCTTTACCAATTTGTGTGCCTTCTATTTTAATTTGATAGGCTCCCTTATTTCCTTAGCCACCCACAGCAGATTACTCCTTTTCCTAAAGTCCTTCCTTTTCACTGATATATGTTTTTACTGAGCACTTTGAAAAATTGCTTTGATATTCCTCCACTGTCTGTCAACCGTCCCACCGTAAAGTCTTTGCTTCCAGTCTATATTAGCCAACTCCTGCCTCATCCTATTGTCGTCTCCTTTGTTTAAGCGCAAGATCTTGGGATTGGATTTAATTTTCCCGTTTTCCATCTGTGTTCTAAATTCAACCAGACTTCTCAAGTCTTTTATCAGATTACGTGGGGAGGCAGTGTTTTGGGTTTCATTGTCAAAGACCTTGGCTTTGTAGTAAAGTATAGGATAGATATTCCCAACAGAGTATTCTGGATGCTGTGAATGTCCTACACAGTCTAAAACCATACATCACTGTCTCCCCTCAGTTTAAAATTGCAAAGTGATTATCTCCTACTCGCTTCCTCACTAAGTTTGGAACGCTAATCCACCTGAGTATCCTGCATTTTCTGAAGGTGGTGATTTTTGGATTCAGCTTTCCAATTATTACCGTAAGAAGATAAGCACTGGGCACAGGAGAGTCAATGCAGCCCTTCGAACCATCTCCACCATTTAATACGGTGATGAATGACCTCACCTTGCTCTCAGCTGGATTTTCCTGCCTGCGCTCTCTCACCCTTCAACTCATTGCAAATTAAACATCTGTATCTTTTCATTAAGTTTGCTCATTGCCCAGGCATCCACTGCATTTTGAATAGGGAATTCCACAGATTCAGAACACATTGAGATAGGTACATTCTTCTTCATGAGAATAGAATAGAATTCCTATAGTGCAGAAACAGGGTATTCATCCATCGAGTCCACGCCAATCCTATAGTGAGCATCCCATTTAGACCCATCCATTCCCTGTAACCCTGTATTTCCTGTTGTTAATTGTCTAACTGGCACATGCGTGGACCCTGTGGGCAATTTAGCATGGCCAATCCATCAAACTTGCACATCTTTGGACTGTGGAAAGAAACCGGAACACCCAGAGGAAACCCACGCAGACATAGGGAGAATGTGTAAACTCCACACAATTGCCTAAGGCTGGTCTCAAACCCGGGTCTCTGACGCTGTGAGGCAGCAGTGCTAGCCACTGAGTCACCTCTCTTAAAATTTGCTGCCCCTTATTAACCTCCCCACCCCGCAATTGGCTGAATGTATATTCCTTACATCAGAAATCGAGTTTTCTAAGCGGATATCTCAGTAAAACCCAGTGACAGCTCACATGTCCTGTGTGTCTGAATGGGGATCGGATACACAACACCCTCCACCCCACACTTTTCATTCACTTTCCAGCAACAGGTCTCCAGAGGCTTCATGGGGACTATAACTCACAATCCCTGAGGCAGGGATCACACGTGTGCAGGGAAACCTGGTACTGTAAATGTACAGAATGTGGATGGGTTTTGGGGCATGTGTTTTGGGTAACCAGCAGAAAGCATTCACACTGTGATTGGGTGGAGAAGGGGCACATCTGTTTATAGTATTGATCAGTTGGGGGGTGGGGTTAAAGTGCCATCACACTCACGTGGAACCAAGTTCCATCCCCAACTTGTTGTAATGCTGGGAATCGACCTCTGAGAAACAAAGAAGGATCTGACCCATTCTCCCAGCCTGAAGGTTCCTCTTCTGTCCAGGATCTGCCACCTCCCTTTCTGTTTCCTTTTGTTTCATTCTGCTGTTACATTATTGACTTGCAGCAACTGAAGGGAAAGGAAGTGAACCCAGAAAGGGTGCAGCGTCTAACCAGGGACGGAAGTGGTGGCATGGATCTGTTTATCAACAACTCCATGAGAATGCGGAGGGTGTACATTTGGGGGTAGCAGAGTCAGAATGGTGGGAGAGAGTAAGTGGGCTGCAGGGTTACAACTTTGGGGGAAGAAAGGGGAAAAATATTCCAGAGAAATTAGAATTATCTGTTCTGAATTTCTAACCTGTGCATATTCCTTTATACAGGGTGCTCGATGGTGAAGATTTGCAGACTGAAATCTCAAAATCATGTGCAGATTGTGATTAAGTTAACCAGCATTTGAAGAACCAAAGATAGAGAATCACTCGGCCAAAATCCTGCAACACTCTCCCTCCCAGCATTGTCGGTCTATCTGCACCAAATGGACTGCGAATGGTTCAAGATAGCAGCTCACTACCGTCTTCTCAAGGGTAACGAGAGATGGGGAATAAATGCTGGCCGAGACAGTGATGTCCATATCCTGGAAATGGTTTCTATCTCGAGTTGCTGAAACCTGGTTGATGTTACTGCAGGATGACGAGGGATGCTGAGTGCACTCTCCAGGAGGCAGCACCATCACATTACCCCTGCCTACACCCACACAGTAACACAGCAACGTCACTGGAACAAAAGGCATTGAAACCAAAGGAGGACTTAGATATAGTTCTTCGAGGTAAAGCCATCAAAGGGGATTGGAGCACAGCAGGAACAGGAGACTGAGCTGGATGGTCAGCTGTTTCCCATTGAATGGTGGAACAGGATTGAAAGGCTGAATGGCCTCCTGCTGCTCTCTCCCAGGTATGTATGTAGTCATGGAACACGGGTAGGAAGAAGTGGGCAGGGATTCTCCAGGAGATTTCACCTCCACAACAGTTTTCAGTGAGGGATGGTTTGATGGATTTTATTTAACATTTATCTTTAACACAAGGTTTGTACATTTTGGCTTTAAAATGTTGTAAAAGTTTTTTGCACAGCAAATAAAATTAAAGAAAATAAATTGAACTGTCTGAATATAACAGTTTTAAAACTTTCAACCTCCTGTAAAACAAAATCCTGTCGATTCCCGGACACCATCACTTTCCAGTTACTCAAACTCCAGGGACATATTGCCTCCCTGTCTGAGGTTTGATTTAACAGCTTTTCAGTTCTCGTTCAGTGAGCTGTGAAGCGTTCTTTTTCCCCATTTCTCCGACCCAGAAATGTTATCACAGCAACCTTTCCACCATCAAAATCATCATTACGCCATTTTGCTTTTGGCTAACATATAATCACCAGCAGTGCAAAAGTGAGGACTGCAGATGCTGGAAACCAGAGCCTAGATCAGAGTGGTGCTGGAAAAGGGCTTTTGCCAAGACATTGATTTTCTGGCTCCTCGGATCCTGCCTGACCTGCTGTGCTTTTCCAGCACCACTCTAATCTAGACATATAATCACCAGCAGTAAACCATTTGTGTTACCAATTGAATATTTATAAAAAAAGCCCATTACTGGCCAAGCAAACCATTACAAGTGACAGAATGAGAAGGGACAAAATCAAGGTAGAGTTGTGGGGAGGGGGGCAATGGTGGAGATAAAGCACTGTATCCCCTGAGATGCCCACCTCTATCTGAAGGCATCGAAAGCACTGATGCATACTACATGTTCCTTCTCCAAGGACACCCTGCTGTGTAGCCTTTATCCTCAATCATAGAATAGAATCACGACAGTGTGGAAGGAGAGCATTGGCCCATCAAACCCCACCGACCATCTGAAGAACATCACGCCCAGAGCACTCTTACTGTAACACTGCATTTCCCATGGCTGATCTACCTAGTCTGCACAATCCTGGATCCTGTGGTCAATTTAGCACGACTGATCCACCTAACCTGCACATCTTTGGACTGTGGGAGGAAACCAGAGCAGCTGGAGGGGACCCACACTATCATGGGGAGAATGTGGGAACTCCACACAGGCTGTTGGCCAAGGCTGGACTCCAAGGCTGTGATGCAGCCGTGCTACAATCACAATTTAAATCAAAACAGATGATCCCTGCTCCTTGTCACATTGCTGTTTGTGGACACTTACTGCCCAGAGAGGCATCCTGAGGTTCAGAAAGTGGCAATGTAAGTTCAGTCAACTCCAGCCCAGTTAATGTGGTTAACAACAACAACATCAATACTCCAACAGTGTCATCATGTGCAAGGTCCACTCCTGACTCTGATGGACAGTAACATCAGAATGAGAATCCTGCAGTCCACACGGTGTAGGTGTATGACCACTTCCCTGTGAACACTTACTGGTCTCTCAATCGTGTTGAAGATGCAGCAAATCCCTTGTCACACAGAGAGGTGAGCAGCTCCTACCCAGTATAAACCCGCTGGGGTCTTGGGGGCAGGAATAATCACTGAATCCCTTCTCCCACACTAAGCATCTGAATGGCCTCTCCTCAGTGTGGGCTCCTTGGAGTCTCAGCAGGAGCGATGAATCACTGAATCCCCTCTCACACACTGAGCATCTGAATGAGCTCTCCCGCGGTTTGGGCTCACTGGGTTCTCAGTGGGGCAGGATGAATTACTGAATCCCCTCTCACACACTGACCATCTGAATGGCCTCTCCCGTGTGTGGGCTCACTGGAGTCTCAGTGGGGCAGGATGCATCACTGAATCCCCTCTCACACACTGACCATCTGAATGGCCTCTCCCCTGTGTGGGCTCACTGGAGACTCCGCAGGTGCTGCATTTGAGTGAATCTCCCCCCACACAGGGAACAAGTGAATGACCTTTCCCCAGAGTGAGCTCACTGGTGTTTAAGCAGGTCAGAGGACTGAGTGAATGTTCTCCCACACACTGAGCAGGTAAATGGCCTCTCCCCAGTGGGAATGCACTAATGTCTCCGCTGGTGAGAGATTTGAATCAATCCTTTCTCACACATGGAGCAGGTTAAGGGTTTAAATCCACTGTGCCATCTCTGGTGCCTCAGCAGATTGTAAGATGGAGTAAATCCCTTCCCATACGTGGGGCAGGTGAACGGGCTCTCCGCAGTGTGACTTTGTCGGTGTGTGTCCCACTGGGAGGGGTAAGTGAATTCCTAATTCTGATTGAGTACATCCTCCTATTTTGTCAGTTGTTATTGACAATCTCATTCCCCTCGCACCAGAACCTGTTCCAGTGTGACAGAAACAGCAGAATGGACAGCTGCAGCTTGTCACCGGACTGGTCACTGGACACGAACGGTTCACTCCCCACCGATGCTGCCAGAACTACTGAATTTTTCCAGCAATTTCTGATTTTGTTTCTGATGTCCCAGCATTTGCAGATGTTTAGTTTTACAATACTCATCTTGTGTGTTGCAGAGGAGTTTATTGATGAAATTAGAGGGTTTTGAAAGTTGTACGTTAGGTCACACATCAGCTATGATCATCATGAATGGCAGAGCAGGGTTAAGGGGCTGATGGCCTCCTCCTGTTCCAATGCAAGTTATCCATCGGCAGCTTGTGGTAACATTTCCCCTCACTGTTCACTTAACCTCCATGTCGAAAACACTGTTACTGACTGAACAAACCTCCTGTGTTTGAACTAAACCTGCCCATGTTCAGTGGCTCCCTGTCTTGCCACCCGGGTTTAACTCATCATGGAATGCTGTCTTGTATTACTGTAGGAATTCCCACAAGGACTAATCCTGGAGTCTGTATCTCCTGGGATCCACAATCACCGTTTATTATCTTCTTTCTATTTCATTCTGGCTATTGAACTCTCGGTTTCAATCCATTCTCCTGTCATTCTCTTCAACATGCCCATGTGGGTGGGCTAGAGGCAGCTGGGATTGAATGAAGGGAAGTCGGGGTTAGGCGGACGCACGAGGAGTGGTGATAGCAAAAACAGTTCTCATTGTAACGGCAGAGTTTCCACATGACCCAGTGAGTGGTGAGGCACCTGAGTTTGTAGGGGGAGACATTCAATCAGGGATTTGGTAAGACACTCAGACATTGACCTGTCCATCTGATTGTTAACTCAGACAAATAGAAAGAAAGATGCACATTTAGATAGCACCTTTGATGATCTGGGGCAATGAAACATGCTTCCAACCCAATGATTTCAACCACAAATCTCTGAAAACACAGACACAACTTGTACCAGGCTGTCTCTGAGCCTCCTCTTGAGAAAAGCGTTTTCAGCTGTTCAGCCTTTCCTGGTAATTATAACCGCTATGTTCCTGTAAGATTTGTGACTGAACCTTTATTTTCCTGTTCCTTGTGAGTGATGAAATTAGCAGAAACAGGTCCTGACCTGTGAGGGGTTTCGATTGGAGTATTTATATTTACAAATCCATTCCCACCTTCACGTACAGTGTGAAATTGATGTAAAACTGAAGGGAAGGAGTGGGTGAGCACCCACAGAATCATATGTATCTGAGTTAAATGAACCTGGCATGAGGAAAATGTGACAACAATCACAACTAGTTAGAATCACAGAATCCAGTGGGTGCAGAAAGAGTCTATTCGGCCCATCGAGTCTGCAATGACCTGCTCACCCACCCTACCCCCATAACCCCACATGGCTACCCAACCCACCTCAATTGCACACTGCGGCCATGTTAGCATGGCCAATCCAGTAACGTTACAGATCTGTGGGAGGGTCACAAATTACACCCAAATGCTCGGAATTGTGGATGAAGTCTCACAAAAACTTGACTCCGACACAAATGCTTTGCTTTTCAAAATAAAGTTTGGGGGAACCTGCAACCGGAAAGATTTCTGATTATCTCAGGAGGAAGAGAATTCAAAACTCGCGCCATTGACCCAGGGGGCGCAGTGATAGTTCCAGAGGTCTGGGAACCATCAGAAATGTAACAGGTTGAGAGCAAGATGGGGGTGAGACAAGGACAAAACGACAGTCTGTCACACGGGGGAAAACAGGAGAGATTAAACAGCAGAAATGGTCGTCCCGCAAGGCCACGGGGAATGGAGTAAGGGCTGGGAAAGAAACAAGGAAACAAGGTGTGCAGCTGTCAAAGAAATACATTTATAAAACAGATTATAAAAGCATATTTGGCAGAGTTCACAGCCTGAAATTGTTGCTTTCAATGGTGAGTACAAAAAGCTGTAAAACCTAGGGAGTTCTATGACAGTCAACACATATGGGATGGGCTAAGTGGCCTCGATCTGTGCTTTAACTTCCTGATAATTTTTTTCTGACATTTGTAGTTCAAGTCTGATGACGCTAATAACTTATCAAATTGTACTGGAGTTTAATATTCTGGAGAAATGTTAAATAAATCACACTGATCACATTCTGCCAATCCAATCCATAACCCTGCATGTCCCAACATTTCAGTTACATCCATGTCCTGCCGGTGGGACAGGACATACAGGGATGGTGACGGTGGTGTCTAGGACATTGTAAGCTAAAATTTGTGCGTATGACTGTGTCAGGTTGTTCCTTGACTAGTCTGCATTCCAGCTCACCCAATAAGATGTTGGCAGGGTGAGACACTACAGTTGGAGCTCCTCTGCTCGCCAGTTCCTTTCCTTTCTGCTTTTTAAAAATTTCTTTCTCTCTCACTCTCCCCTTTGCAGACTCTGACATAAGTATCTCAACATTGAATTTAAAAAAAATAACAATTTTAAAAAATGTCTCTGCAAGAAAACCAATGGAGGAAAATATATTATTCTTGCATCAACTGCATTTTTAAACAAAAACAATCCTTTTCAATAAACACTGTCTCATTTTTTCCCTCAATTCTATCAAGCGAGCTATTATATTTTGTCCCTCAGTTTACGGATCTTAATAAATATCCAATCAATTTCAGAGCAACAGGCTGACAAATTATTGAACCAATGTATCTGTTTAGGATTTAGCATTAGTTATTAAGTCATTACCATTACAATAATTTGCATAATAATTGGTCTGGGTAACAAGTACACTGAGATTCACAATTTAATTTATTGAATGTTTGAAAAATGGTGCAATATATCTTTTTTTCAGAATTCTAACAGTAATTATTAAGGCATTTGCATGATAATAATTATTATATGCTTTAGTTTAGTCTTGCTAACACAGCAGTGAAGTTTATATCTGAATTTAATCCAATATTCCCTAGTACCTATACAGTAATATAAAAATCAATTTTATTTCCAATCAATGCACCTACAAAAGAATCCATTATTTCTGCTGCAACTCGCACTGTTAAAAATATGACTTTTGCTCATTTGAATGATCTGTGTAATCCCAGCCTTATAAATTTAGGAAAGCTTAATTACTTTTCCCTACAATAATTCCTGGTCATTTTTGCAGATAGCACAGTCAAATAGCAAGATGAAATTTATCATTATTCTTAAGTATGCTAATAGAGTTTTGAAAATCTATATGTTGCTAATATGTAATAATTGTTCATTTCAGTCCATAGAATATAGATCAGTACAGCACAGTACAGGCCCTTTGGCCACGATGTTGTTCCGATCTTTTATCCTACTCTAAGATCAAACTAACCAACATGCCCTTCAGTTACTACCATCCATGTGCCTATCCAAGAGTCGCTCAGATGTCTCTGATGGATCTGAATCTACTACCACCACTGGCAGTGCATTCCACGCACCCACCACTATCTATAAAGAAACTATCTCTGACATCTCGACACAACTTTCCCAATTCACCTTAAAATTATGCCACTTTGTGGGGAAAAGTCTTTCATCATCCACTCTATCTATGCCTCTCATCATCTTACACAAAGCTATCAAGTAAGCTCTCATCCTCTTTCACTGCAATGAGCAAGGTCCCAGTTCCCTCAATATTTCTTCATAAGTCATGCCTTCCAGTCCAGGCAACATCTTGATAAATCTCATCTGCACCTTCTCTAAAGCTTCCGCATCCTATGTATAATGAGGTGATCAGAACCGAACACAATATTCTAAGTGTAGTCTCACCACTGATCCATAGAGCTGCAGCATAACCACGTGGCTCTTAGACTCAATATCCCTTCTAATGAAAGCCAACACACCATACACCGTCTTAATAACCCTATCACCTCGGATGTCAGCTATGAGGGATATATGGGCGTGCACCCCACGATCCATCTTTTCCACCACATTGTCAAGAATCCTGCATTTAATCTGAAAATATGCACTCAAATTTGAAATTCCAAAATGAATAACTTCGCATTTTCCCAGGTAGAATTCCATCTGCCACTTCTCAGCCCAGCTCTGCATCTTATCAATGTCCTCTAGCAGCCTACAAAGGCTCTCCACACTATCCACAACTCCACCAACTCTCGTGTCATTGGAAACTTCCTAACCCACCCTTCCACTTCCTAATCCAAGTCATTTATAAAAGATCACAAAGAGCTGAGGCCCCAGAACTAATCCCTTCAGAACACCATTGGTCATCGTGCTCCAAGGTGAAAACTATCCATTTAATCTCACCCTGCCTTCAATGGGCCAGCCAATTTATTATTTAACCAGGCAGGTTTCCCTGTATCCCAGACCTCATTACTTTCTAAATGAGCCTACCATGTGGAACCTAATCAAACACCTTGCTACAGTCCAGACATACCACATCCACTACTCTGTCCTCACCAATGTGTTTGTCACATCCTCAAATAATTCAATAAGATTTGTGAGGCATAACCTGCCGCTCACAAAGCCATGCTGACCATCTCTAATCAATCTATCCTTTTCCAAATAATCATAAATCCTGTCTCTCAGAATCCTCTCCAATAATTTGCCCACAACTGATGTAAGACTGACTTATCGATGATTCCCAGTAATATCTCAGTTGCCTTTCTTGAATAAGGGAATGGCGTTTGCCACCCTCCAGTCATCTGGTATGGCTCCAGTGGACAGTGAGGATGCAAAGATCATCGCCAAAACACAGTAATCCCTTGAATCCCTTCCCATAACAACCTAAGTTATATCCTTTCTGGCCCAGGGGACTTATCCATCCCCATGAATTTTCAATATTTGCAGCACATTCTCCATCTTAATATCGACCTGTTCGACCATATCAGCCTGTTTCACATTGTCCTCACAAAGAACAAGGTCCCACTCACTCGTGAATACTTAAGCAAAGTACTCATTCAGGACCTCCCCTACCCCCTCTGACTCCTGGCACAAGTTTGCTTCACTATAAGGGGTATAAATGTGGAATTACTCCTCAGCACTGAATTAAAGATATTGCAGTGTACAATCACTCGATTACTTTGAATATTGAACTGTATTTTAACTGAGAAAACACAGTTAAATTGATTTGATTATATTTCACTTCATGCTCACATTTATTGTGTTTCGAACCACAATAAGTTTCCTTTTTACGTATATAAAACTTATTTAAAATTAATCGCATGTTTATGTAAAGAAAATCGAATTACCATCTGCTTGTTCCTTCCTTTTTCAATGCCTGTTCATTTTGAATTTGTGAAAGTAGTACGTTGTTGAAAGGAAGGGAAATTATCTTCAGCTGAATATTCACATTGAGTGACTGATGCATATTAGAAATCAAAGTACAATGATCACACAGTTTTGTCAATTTGTCTTTCAAAGAATTGTCATGAGATTCCTGTTTATTTAAGTTTATCATTCCTTTATTCCATTGTTATTGTAAAATATTGTTTAATTTCCAGTCCATTACACACACAGAAACTACCTAATCAATTCCCATCCAAATTACTGCAATAAACAGCTGATTAATTTTGATTTGAGTTACCACATTAAACATAATATTGCAGTCCTGCCGTCCTGAGTGGGAACATTATGAAAGGAGCTTGTGGAGCTGTGGCAGGGTCTCTATTACTGGACCCAAGAGAAGGTTTCACATCACACCTTCAACAGAAACATATCAAGAGCTGCTCTGAATGGTGATTAGAGAGTACACAAGCACAGATTGAATTGCTTTTCAATCCAACATTAGATCTGCTTTTATGTATTATAAGAATAATCACAAAATCTGATACTTATTTGTGTCAGGTTATCAAGAAATATGTGTACACGTATCCCCCACTTTTGGAAAGTTTGCTTTAGCCACTTTGCTTTTACAAAAGACTTACATCTGTCCCTGCTTTCTCTAACTGAAAGAAATCTGAAGAGGATTTTCACTTTTATGAAAAAAAAAGGAAAAAGATTAAAGCTTCTTCGATTTACGCCTTTTCAGCTTATGTAAGGTTTCATAATAACGCTCTACTTTCAGATAGTGGGGATACCTGTATCTAATTCTGTTGCTTATAAGTTCCTGGAGAATATTTGAAAATGTTGCAGAATTAAAGATTACGATGAGATTGATCCATTATTTTGTTGCAAAGGGGCAAGTTCAAACAATTGATACACATTAAACATTATTCTGTCGTGCTATAAATTGGAAATAAAGTTGATATCTTCTTCAGGAAACTAACAAATGCTCCCACCTATTACTTGTCAGTCAGCTGGTTACCTACTATGTAACTAAATGTTGTGATTCATCTAAATATTACTCTGTCCTTTGATCAAAATGAATATGTAATTGTTGTTCAGTTTATGAAATTTTTCCATTCACCTGTTCATTTTGACCGTAAGATTAAAATGCTTTGAAAATATTGGAGTTTGTTCATTTAAAAATAAGATTTGCACATCTCTCACATATCTCATTTCTTGTATTATGATTCAAGAATGTTTTCTGGTGGGATTCTAGTAAATACCAAACATTTGTTGGCTTCAAATAAGGTCTTTTACACCCAGTCATCAATCTATTGTTAATGTTTCAGCTGTTACATTGACATTGATTAGGTACTCATTCAGACAGATCAACTGACAATTATAAACTACTTGCAGGATTATTGAATTGAGAAAACGATACAGACGTGGAAACATTTTTTAGAAGGAATTGCTTTTTCATTCAAATGTGTAGGCAGTTCAAGAATTCTATATCGCCTTTCATTGGTTTTTCTTGTCGAGAATGTAAATTTATAATTCATGTGAATTTTATTGTGTTCTGTATTTTGAAATTTGTATCAGATTTAAGAAGAAAAAGAGGAGCAATTAACATGAACACTTCTGTGAATAGAAAGCGCAGTAAATTAAATTGACAGAGGTAACTTCTGGTATTGTCTCTGAATGTTCAGTCAAATATTTCTAATAGCAAGAGCGTTGTGCCGGTAAAGCACAGCAGGTCAGGCAGCATTCAAGGAGAAGCAGAATCAACGTTTTGGGCATTAGCCCTTCATCAGGAATCTTTTCGATACTCCTGCTCTTTGAATGTGCCTGCACTTTTCCAACACCACAGCTTTCCTCACTTTCTCCAAATATGCTTAATGAACATGAACTGAAAATGTTAGCATCAGCAGTTGAACAAGACCAAATAAACACATTTTTTTGCAATATTTATAATGAAAACTTGTTTGAGAACATACAACAAATCAGATCGAACAACATCTCTTGCCGTTAGAATCCTTGGCCCTTCATAATAAAGAATAACCATGCTTTGACCAACCAGTATGGTGTATAACTACTGAACTGAAATACCAGAGGGACAACGATTGCATGTATTGAAGGGAATGATAACCAGATCCTTACTGTGATAGTGGTGATTGATCTCAGGAACAATAAGATATTTACTGTGATTATTCCACTGAACAGTGATTAGATGGTCATGAAGATCTTTGTGTGGCTTTATGTGCAGTGTTTTGTTTGAACATTGATTTCTGTAGCACTGAGATATTTTACAAGATTGACAATTGACTGTTAAAGATAAGGTTTAAATGCAACATTTAAAAAAATTGTCGGTTTTGTTTAGCGAAACACAATTCTAAGTTTATGGAATCCCTACTGTGTGGAAACAGGCCATTTGGCCCAACAAGCCTACACTGACCTTCCAAAGAATAATCCACTCAGCAGCATTCTGCTCTCAGATTACTGGACATTTTCCCCTGACTAATGCACATAACCTACACATCCCTACACAGACCGTGCAGCTTAGCATGGCCAATGTACCGAACCTGCATATCTTTGGATTGTGGGAGAAAACCAGAACATGTAAACTCTACACAAACATGTGGCCAAGGATGGAATCAAACACAAGCGCATAACACTGTAAGACACAAGTGCTAACCACTGATCCTCTGTTCTCAATGCCCAGACCACATGTTCAAGAGGTCTATGTAGCTATTCATTGGTTCTCTTGTCCAGATACTAATTTATCATTCATATCGCTGTTATTGTGTCCGGAATTTTGAGATTTGTCTCAAAGTTAAGAAGAAAACGAGGGCAATTAATATGAGAAGTTGAGAAAATAGAAAGCACAGTACATTTAAATTAAAGACTGTGAGAAACAAAGCTCACTTACTTCAATAATTTCAGCCCAAGACAAGATCTGAAGCAATCAGTTTGTTTATTAGACGCTTGCAAGCGTGGTGCCTGGAATAAGGCACACAGAGTTTAGCAAATACATATCTTATATAGGATTCACTACTCCAAACCCGGTATCCATTACTATTGTTTCTCTCTTGCCTTATCCGGCCTTGTGCATAACAAAGTACAAGTTTTACTTGCTGGAAATCTGTTGCTGGAAAAGCGCAGCAGGTCAGGCAGCATCCAGGGAACAGGAGAATCGACGTTTCGGGCATAAGCCCTTGCCGAAACGTCGATTCTCCTGTTCCCTGGATGCTGCCTGACCTGCTGCGCTTTTCCAGCAACACATTTCCAGCTCTGATCTCCAGCATCTGCAGACCTCACTTTCTACTCACAAGTTTTACTTGGCCATTTCACCACATCCTGCTGTGGCCCATTGTTAGGTATATCCTCCATCACTACTATCTAAATCCCCCACTTGTGACATTTGCTCCCTTTCTCTAACCATATTGATCCTTATGACCTTTTAATTGGGGTTTGTTTTTGTGTTTTTGCAAAAGTGGGAAACAGATGCTTATAACTACTGCTTGTACAAGCATATCTGGCTTAACCTGCATTCTCACAGCATCTTATCTATTTGTCTGTAACATCTACCATTGTCTGCAGGCACGTTTCATTCTTGTATGCACATTTTAGCTAATACAAAAACAATTATATATTTCCTTCACATAGTTTTCATTCTTGATGAGTAGTGCTGGAAGAGCACAGCAGTTCAGGCAGCATCCAAGTAGCTTCGAAATCGACGTTTCTGGCATTTGCCCGAAACGTCGATTTCGAAGCTACTTGGATGCTGCCTGAAATGCTGTGCTCTTCCAGAACCACTAATCCAGAATCTGGTTTCCAGCATCTGCAGTCATTGTTTTTACATAGTTTTCATTCTTGTTGACTCAGCTCTTGGTTGAAACCATTATACACGGTGTGAGTGCATAAACCTTGCATAAATAATTATGTTGCAGAAGTGACACTACTTTACCTATATCCCAAATTTCACCCTTTTTCTTTAATTACCATTTCTTATCTTCTGCATTTTTCTTTTATGCATTGCCCCCAAAATTTGCAAGCATCATTCTAGAGATTTCATCCATCTTGGTCTCACTCATCCCCTCATTATTTAATCGACAAAGTTCCTCTGCCTGATTCCATTTTAGTGGTATCTGTTTTATTAAGGCTGTCTGAATCAGTCTTCGTATACAGGGCATGATACAACAGCCAATGGCTACCAATACCCCGGCTACTACTATCAGGGAAGTAAGGATGGAAACCACCCACCATTCCATTTTTCAAACCAGGATTCACGCCATCCCGTGAGAGATGTGTCTACTCCCGAATTCTCAGCCAGTTCCTCTGCTAAAGTAGTCAATCCCCGTAAGGCCCGAGTAATTGAACCATCAGGCGCAGTGTTATTAGGAATAAAGGTGCAACAGCTTCCTCCTAACATCACACATACACACCCCTTTTCTGCTAAAATCATATCAAGGGCCATTCTGTTTGCCCATGCCATCTTATTTGTCACATCAAGCTGTTCTGATGTTCCTTTAACCGCATCTCTTGTATAATTTATAAATCGCTGTTGATTATATAAAATGTAATTTATCCAATCTACATTTCTATTAATTGTTACCCACCAAAAGAGAGCTGACTCAAAGCCTTCTGCAATCTGATTACGAGCCTTGAACTCATCAGGTAGCCTCCTAGGGACTCCTACAGAATCAAGATAAATCCTGTCATCGAAAGAAGTGTCTAACAGTGATCTCTTACTCTTCCTTTTTCCCCACTATCATTTCCTTCTCAAATTACAGGGTAAATGGAATTGCCCAATTGAACAATTGCACATATCCCTCTCCAATCCGGTGGTAGGGTGGGTCTCAATATTTTGCCTCCACAGTACCACCACAGATCCGCTCGGGGAGCCATTGGTGCTGATTAGTTCCCTCCCTTGTACGTTTCGGTGACATTCTTAATCTCTGTACATGCTTTCAGCTCCCCCAAATCTCTAGACCGACTTGTACCTCGTCTACCCACACACGACGTGTGATTCCAACTGCGGCTGAAAACATAGGGGGGCTTTTGAATCTTTCTTCTCCAAGGGAGCGAACATCAGAGATAGGGAGGTACAATTCCTATCATTCCATGCAGTCTTATCCTGTTACAGGGCTATCATACATTTCATGCCCTTCCTGTCTCGCTTCCACCCGAGTGGAAAGGGAACCACCTGGGCCACTGGCCTACCGGAGGCACATCCATAGCAATTGCTTTTGTTCAGACTTTTTACAGTATACTTTACCGATTCAACCCAGGCATTTGCATCCCCGTATCCAGTTTATATTTCAATGGTCTGTTTCAAGTCCTTCATCTCTATAATTTTTACTACTTTAGGATCATCGGGAGGGGTGAAAAGTTGTACCTTATTATCCAATAGTTCTGCCCGTTTTCCCTGTCCTACGCTAATTTGAAAACAACAGCCGGAGAAATCCTTCCCGTTTGCTTACAATTCGATCCCAAATGTTTCATCTAATTGTATTTCATAGGTGCCCCTCTCTCCCAGAATTGCTTTGAGCCATGTGGTTTTCTTTATCATTAGGTATATTGGGTTACACTTTTTATCGGGACAATCGCGAGCTGGTCGGAAGGGGGCCCGGTGTACTGTGACGAGACCATTATACCAAGTACCATCCCCAAAGGACTTAAGATGTATCTCTGAGCTGCGGTACTGTCTCTGATTATCTACATCCCCACAATTTACTAAGCTACATGCATCAGGTCTATTACTTGCTGATTATCAGACTTAGGGACCACTAATAACACATATGAAAATTATATTTGACAAAATCCCAATACTAAGAGAGCTAGCATCATAACTCTAAGCATCCCCAGCATTCAAAAAATTGTGCTGGAGCACAAAAAAACTTAATACACAATCTTACAGAAATAATCCCGCGCTCGCGTCGCCACTGTATAATCAGTTACTCTAAGTGTCTTCACCCTGAGTTTCAGCGGGTCTTGCGTTGATTCGGCTGTCCAGACTTCTTCCTCAAATGGAGATTTCACTGGCCCTTTGATCCGAGTGTAGTCAGTCCAGCCTTTCTCCGCTGTCCTTATTGTTGTTTCGGTAATCAAAGGATCCTGATACAGCCCTTCCCAGTCCGGCTGCAATTTAGTCTCTGTCCATGATTTTACTAAGCCCCAATCTCCCGGCAGGATGGGATGGACGGTGAATTCAAGGGGGGCGGAGTCTGTGCCAATAAAGTCTGTTTCCTGAGGAGAGACAAAGAACAAGCCCAGTATATATTTCTTTAGAACAAGTCTTTAGTTTCGGAAATTGTCAATTCTCCGTTCGTTCCCAGATAAGGTAATCCAAATATGATTTCATCGGGGTTAGTCCCAAATCTTTCCTTGGGGCTGTTCGTACTCGCAAGAGAGTTATAGGTAAACATTTGGTCCAAGGCAGTCTGGTTTCTATTATCAATTTAGAGAGCTGTCGTTTGAGTGTTTGGTTCATTCTCTCAAACCTTCCTGATGGTGGTGGGTGCCATGGAGCATGGAACTCCCAGGAAATTCCCAACCCTTTCATTACTCCCTGTAGCACTTTAGAGTAAAAAGAGTTCCTTGGTAGGAATCTATACGGTTCACTAGCCCATATCAGGGAATTATGTGCTCTAATATTGTTTTAGACACCACACTCGCAGTGGCAGTAGCTAGGGGGTATGCCTCAACCCAACTAAATAGATGATCTACGATGACCAGCATATATTTTAGTCTTCCTACTCTGGGTAGTTCAGTATAATCTACTTGTATACTCTGGAAGGGTCTCAATCCCGGGTCTCTTCCTTCCGGGGTCGGTTTTCTCAAGACTTTCTTATTTACCTTTCTGCATATTATACATCCCTTACATATTTGTTTAGCAATTGTATATATTCCTTTACATCCATATTCCCTAAGAACTAAATCACACATTGCTTGTACTCCCCAATGGTTGCCTTGATGTAGGACGGCCATAATCACTCGCATCATCATTTGGTTTAACATTTCCCTTCCATCAGGTAACACCCATTGCCCATCTGCTGTTTTTTGCAGCCCCCAAATCTTTCAATTCTTTTTCTTCTCCTTCAGTAAGTATACGAGCTTCCGGGGATCAGGGACAGCAGGTATTAGGGAATGAATTTGCACTCCTTGTGGCTCCAGGCCTGCTTCCTTAGCCACTTCATCGGCTAATCTATTCTCCCTAACTTCTGGTTCATTTCCTTTCTGATGACCATTTACATGCACTACCACTATTTCTTGGGGGAGTAATAGGGACGCCAAGACCCGTTTAATCAACTCCTCATGTGCTAATTCCTTCCCCCGGCGATTGACCAGTCCTCTTTCCTGCCATATCTTTCCAACAGTGTGCACAACACCAAATGCATATTTAGAGTCAGTGTATGCTGCTCCCTCTTTATTTTCTAACGCCCTAAGGGCTCTTTCCAATGCATACAGTTCGCAGGTCTGAGCTGACCACCCATTTGGCAACCTTCCTGCCTCCACCACACTACCTTTTGTCCCCTCTACGACTGCATACCCATTATGTCTTTTCCCTTCACTCACCCGGGAGGATCCGTCTATAAAATGTCAGGCTCCTGCATGAAGTGGAACGTCTCTCAGGTCCATGCAGACCTTAGTTTGTTATTCTATAATGTCAAGGCAGTCGTGCCCTGGATTCTGAGGAGAGTCTCCTTCCCCTTTCCAAAGAAAGGCAGCTGGATTTAAACAATTGTCCGTGACCAACACAAGATCATCATTTTCTATTAATATTGCCTCTTATTTCAGAACCCGCGAGTCTGTCAACCATCGCCCAGCTTTTTGGTTTAGGATCGTTATCACTTGGTGTGGGGTGCTTACTATTAGGGCTCCCCCAAATGTAAGCTTCCTGCTTTCCTCCACTAACAGTGCAGTGGCAGCCACGGCCTGTACACTCTCAGGCCACCCCCGGGATACTGGATCCAATAGCTTCGAAAGATATGCTACTGGCTGTTACATTCCTCCCAACCTCTGAGTTAATACTCCCAAAGCCGCTCCCTTATCTACAGTATCAAAGAGCTGGAAAGGTTAATCTAGAGAAGGTAAGGCTAACATGGGGGGATGGATTAGATCTGTTCTGAATTACTTGTATAGTTATTTTTCCTCTTCTTCCCAACTCAGACACTTTGGTTCCTCCTCTATTAGTTTGAGACATAATTTATTCGTCTTTTGAGCATAAGAATTAATCCACAATCTGCAATATCCCGTTAAACCCCCCAAAATTACGTAATTCCCGTTTAGTCCTAGGCAGCGGAATCCCCACTATTCCCTCTAACTATTCCGGGCTGATCTTTCGCTTTCTCTCACTAACTAAATGTCCCAAGTATTGCACTTCTCACTCCACATATTATATTTTGTTTTTAGATAATCGCAGTCCTTGCTGACCCAGGAAATTCAATATTCTTTTAGTGGCTTCTACTACTCTTTCTCTTCTCTTTCCTGTTATTAAGAGGTCGTCTACATACTGCAACAGAGTAGTTCCCTTGGGGCTGCTAAATTTCTCCAATATTTGTTCTAACATCTGTCTAAATAAATTCGGGGATTGCGTAAACCCCTGGGGGAGCACGATCCACCGGTATTCCTATTTCCGTCCTGTCTTGGGATCTTCCCATTCCCTATTTTCCTCCCCCAAGGGACAACCCCAAAAGGCATTTTTTAAATCTATCACACTAAACCATTTGTGGTCATGAGAGATCTTACTTAATAACATATAGGGATTTGGCACCACTGGGTGCCTGACCTGTTCTACTCGATTCAATATTCTCAAATCCGACACCAGTCGATAAGTTCCATCGAATTTTCACACTGGTAGAATTAGGATCTTATAAGGAGACATACACGGCTCCAACAGTCCATCTCTAGCCCCTCAATTACTGGCTGCAGTCTTCGTTTGCCTTCTATGGAAATGGGATATTGTCACTCATAAACAACGTCCCCTTTCCTTTTTAAACTTATTTATAAGGGATGGATCTGTATTTTTCACGATTGCCTTCTCTCGCCCATATAATAGAGTCTATCTCTCTCTCCACAACTTCTGTCCACATTGCCATTTGTGCAACCAGTTCTTTTTCCTGAATTCAAATCTCCAGTCCTAAGAGGATAATTAAATCTCTCCCTAGTAAGTTACTTCCTATATCAGGGATATACAACAGTTCCCCTGTGACTGTATCCTTCGGACCTTCTATCATCATAGGTTCAAATACTGGAACAGTAAATCCTTCCCCTTTTACCCCGGAAACAGTGATTGACCGTGTTGACATTCCTACTTTCTTTGATTTAAAATTCAGCGATGATGGTGCTGCCCCCCGTATCTACTAGGAAGACTACCTCTTCCCCACAGGGTCCCACCTTCAAGTTGATCAAGTGTTCTTGGTGGCTCCCCGGGGGCAGGAACCCCTGACACCCCTATTCTACATCAAATTCATAAGCGGAATTGCCCTTTCTTCCCTGTGTAGATCAGGACACTCCCGCTTAAAATGCCCGAGTTTCTGCAATAACAGCATCCTGCCTGCGGAGACTTCCATCTCTGCCCCTGTCGCCCAAACCCTCTATCAAATGCTCCCCCTTTTCCTCTCCCTCTCCCTCTTCCTCTCTGTCCTACATGATGCCACCCGCCGGTCCAGTTGCTCACTATTGGTTCCATTCTTTCCTTAACTACCTCATCAACCGTAGCTACCACCATTTTCACCTTTTTTTGTCTCTCATCCTCTCTCTTTACAAACACTTTCTGTGCCTCTCTTAACAAATCATCTAATGGTGTTTCACTCCTCCCTTCTATCTTCAGTATCTTCCTCTGTGTCTGGCCATTCCTTTGTCACAAAATATACTTTTAAAAGACCCTGTGCCACTGGGTCCTCAGGGTTCATTCCAAAGTATTCCGCATTGAGTCTCTTAATCTTTGCAAGAAAGCTGAGGGTGTCTCATCTTTCTCCTCTTTAACTTCAAAGGCTTTAGTCAAATTCTGCGACTTCGGAACTGCCTCTCTTATTCATTTTAGAATCAGGTCTTTCAATTCCATTATTTCTTCTCAATGCTCCGGGTTTTGATTTTCCCACTGGGTGTCTCAGAGTGGAAACTCCGTCTCTCCCTGTCCAGTATTCCCATCCCCAATGGGAAGTTCCCTGTCCCATATTTTAATGGCTGCTCCTGGTATAAGTCCCCTTTCTTCCCCAGTAAATAGTACATTCAAAATAGACATTAACTCAGCCCACGTATACAGACTGGGCCCCAAGAATTGATCAATTTGTTCCGACAGCCCTACCGGATCCTCAACCAGGACCTTCATCTCCTTTTTAAATGTTCTGACCTCCACACTGGTAAAGAGGGCACTTACAAACCTAATCTCTTTGTCCCCTATTAGTACCTCCCTAAGGGGATAAGTCTTTATATTCTTCCCCTTTTTTGTTTTTGTTTTACGCCCTTAGGCTTTCATTTAGATACTCCAGAGGCCTCCTCTACATCTACTTTATCTTCCCTTCCTTTTGTTGCAGATTGATGGTTGGGAACAACAACATCCCCCTCCACCGCCTCTTCGTTCTCCTCTTGTGGGTCATCCGTTCCCTGTCCCTGTCTGTCTGTCTCTCCTCCTCCCCCATTTTTGCCTAATCTGAATTTATGGTACGGGGGGCAGGAATGCAACCAGGCAAAAGGATCTCAGGGACTGTGTGGGGCAGATGGGGAATCCTTTGGATTTACTACCATCATTCCCAAACTGCCCTTCCAACAGGATGCATAGTCCGCCTCCTCTTGACTAAAAGTTTGTTTTTTTATTCGCATACAAATCTAAATACTGACATACCCAATCCTCATCCGAATCATACTTTGGCCAGAAGACAGCTGGATGAAGGATTGGTTCTTTTGTCCATACTAAACAACAATATTTAATCATTTCTTTTTACCTTTTTCCCTTGTACAAGTGTTACTTCTCCATTCCCTCAACATCCTCCACAACGGACTTTCAGGAGGAATGTTACCAGGGATTTTTTCTTCCTTTACTCCGTGACAGTTCGACTTACTCTGCCGACCCTCCATTTCTCGGGGCCCTCACCAGTCCCTCAGCGATTAAATACCACTTTTCCCGGCCACCAAGTTAATATTTAAAAGTCAGTTTTCTGACATTGGTCTGTGAACAGAGTTGCCTGGCTCCTTCTTTTCCATATTTTTCACCGACCTTCTTTCACTGTCTGATTCAGATGTCTCTCCTGTGGGATTCGTACCAGCCGCCCAAGGGAGCAGACAAAACCTGGACAAGAAAACGCTCCTCAATTGTGAATGAGAGGCATCTTCCCAGTGTCCAGGGCTAGCCACTCCCCCCGGCGATGGAAGAATATCGCAGACGATCCCCCAATTGTGTGAAACTAAGCCCACTCACTTCAATAATTTCATGCGAGACAAGATCTGAAGCAATCAGTATGTTTATTATACGCTTGCAAGCGTGGTGCCTGAAATGGACTCGCAGAGTTTAGCAAATACATAGGATTCACTACTCCAAACCCGGTGCCCATTACTATTGTTTCTCTCTTGCCTTATCCGGCCTTGTGCATGACAAAGTGGAGGTTTTACTTGGCCTTTTCACCACATCCTGCTGTGGTCAACTGTTAGGTATATCCTCCTTCACTGCGATCTATTTACCCCACTTGTGACATTTCCTCCCTTACCCCAACCATATTGAACCTTACGACCTTTTAATGGCGGTTTGTTTGTTGTTTTTGCAGAAATGGGAAACAAACGCTTATAACTACTGCTTGTACATGCATATCTTGCTTAACCTACATCCTCACAGCACCTTATCTATTTGTCTGTACCATATACCATTGTTTGCAGACACCTTTCATTCTTGTATGCACATTTTAGCTCATATGAAAACAATTAAATATTTCCTTCATATAGGTATCATTCTTGTGACTCAGCTCTTGGTTGAAACAATTGCAAGTTCATTTACCTTGCATAAGTAGTTATGATTGCAGAAGTAACACTACTTCACCTGTAATCCACAGTTGGTAGTGTAGTGAACAAAGAAGAACAAAGAATACAGAAAATGTGCAGCCCAGGAACAGGCCCTTTGGACAGCCGAGACTGAGCCGGTCCAAATCAACTATCTAAACATGCGCCCAATTTCTAAGCATCCGTATCCCTCTGCTTCTCAATTACTCATGCATCTGTCCAGACGCACCTGAAATGAATCTACCATGCCTACGTTTACCATATCTGCTGGCGACGCATTCCAGCACCTACCACCCTCTGTGTAAAATACTTTCCATGTCTGTCTCCCTTAAACGTTTCACATCTCTCATTGAACGCGTGACCTCTCATTATTGAATCCCTCATCTTGGGAAAAAGCTTATCTCTATCCACCCTGTCTGTACCCTTCATGATATTGTAGATCTCGTTTTTTCTAATGAAAGCAGAAGTAACCTACTCAACCTCTCTTCAGAGCTTGAATCTTCCATACCAGGCAACACCTGTGTAAAACATCTCCGCATTCTCTCCTAAACGTCCACATAATTTTGGTAATTTGGCGACCAGAACTGTACAGAGTATGCTAAACGCAGCCGAAACAATCTCTTGTACAATTTTAGCAGGACTTGCCTGCTCTTATACTCAATGCCCTATCCGGTGAAGGCAAGCATGCCATATACCTTCTTGACCACTCTATCCACCTGTGCAGTCACCTTCAGGTTATAAAGGACCTGAACTCCCAGATCTCTCTTCTCAACAAGTTTGCCCAAGGCTCTTCCGTTTACTGTATACTTGGCTCTGGAATTAGACTTCCCCAAAATCATCACCTCACATTTGCTTGAATGGAACACCATTTGCCACTTCTCCGCTCAACTCTTCTGTCTATCTATATTCCCCTTCATTATTTGACAGCCCCCTATGTTTTCTGGCTACTCTACCAATCTTTGTGTCATCTGCAAATGTAGTGGCGAGATCCTGGGCTAGCAACTCTTGGAGATTGGAACATGGCAGTTGCTCATCACATGCAGCAAGGAACCATGTTTGGATGCTTGTTCCCAGTGAAGTACCACTGTTTCCTGATGTAGATCAATAATTCAAACTTTTTTATGAGGAGTCATGATTTAGAAGTTTAGTAACGATACATAGTCGTGTAGTTGACTATGATGAATAATGTCAGGGACCGCAGGGATGTATCCATCAGGTGGAAAGGAAAATGGCGAATGGAATTGAATCCAGACCAATGAGTGGTAGTGAATTTGGGGAGTTGTAACAATAACAGTGAGGATTCTGAGTGGTGCACAGGAACAAAGAGATCTTGAAGTGGAAATTCACAGATCCCTGAAGATTGTTAGACAGGAAGATCAGTTGTTCGAGAGGTTTTTTGGATATTTTCTATTGTTGACCACAGACTGTGGATGATATTCGATCTTTAGCAACGGCCAGTTTCGGAAACAACCAAAGGAATGAGCACAAGTCTGGTTCATGCAATAACCTACATTTTTAAAAATTGAAAGATGAAGGATAGAGGGCTGAAGTATAAATCTTTGCCCATCAACCTACTTCACCACTCAATGAATTTACCACTGATTCCTCTCCAGGTCATGCTGGTATGTGCCTTGGAGGGTAATTTGCAAATGGTGAAGGTTCAGTGCATCTTCAACCTTGTCCTTCTAGTCGGTACAATTTTTGAGCTTTGAAGGTTCTGTCAACAAAGCCTGGATGACTTACTCCAGTGAATCTTCTATGTGGTGCACTCTGCTGCAATTGTGCCTTAGCAGTTAAGGGAATAAATATTCAGGTGTTGAACAATATACAGTTAAGTGGCTGCATTGTCGTGGAGGGAGCCCAGTTCCCTCAGTGGCATTGAAGCTGCACCCACCTCGGCAAATGGAGAGAGTTCTGTTAAACATCTAATTTGTGCGTTGCGGACGGTATAGGCTTCACGGAGACAAGAGTTGAGTTAATAATCAAACAAAGTCGACCCACGGACAGGTTTTTGTCGTCAACTTCTTTATATGGTCGGTCAGGTTCCATTTTTCCTAAATACGAGTTCCCAGGATGATTACACGGAGGAATTCAGTTACAATGAAGCCATTGAATGTCAATCGTTTATGATTAGATTCTCATTTGTCAGAGTTATCTTCGCTGTATTTGGTCCTTCTGTGGATCAATCCGATTCTAATCGCTTTCTGATTTCAAGTGCCAATTCCCGTCTGCGCCTGAAATTTCTACCCGTTTCCTCGCCGAAATTTCTCCACCTGCCTTAATAATATGTAAGGACGCTGTAAGGGACAGCACAAACTTACTAACATGTTGCTAACTCTGCATACAGTAGAACTTCGTGGAATGATTGGTTAGGCTGGGATTATTCTCCTTGAGGAGAAACTGAGGTCTGCAGATGCTGGAGACCAGAGCTGGAAATGTGTTGCTGGAAAAGCGCAGCAGGTCAGGCAGCATCCAGGGAACAGGAGAATCGACATTTCGGGCATAAGCCCTTCTTCAGGAATGGGGAAAGTTTGTCCAGCAGGCTAAGATAAAAGGTAGGGAGGAGGGACTTGGGAGAGGGGCGTCGGAAATGTGATAGGTGGAAAGAGGTCAAGGTGAGGGTGATAGGTCAGACTGGGGTGGGGGCGGAGAGGTCGGGAAGAAGATCTCAGGTTAGGAAGGCGGTGCTGAATTTGATGGATTTGACTGAGACAGGGTGGGGGGAGGGGAAATGAGGAAACTGGTGAAATCCGAGTTCATCCCTTGTGGTTGGAGGGTTCCTAGCTGGAAGATGAGGCGTTCTTCCTCCAACCGTCGTTTTGTTGTGGTCTGACGATGGAGGAGTCCAAAGACCTGCATATCCTGAGATCTTCTTCCCGACCTCTCCGCCCCCACCCCAGTCTGACCTATCACCCTCACCTTGACCTCTTTCCACCTATCACATTTCCGACGCCCCTCTCCCAAGTCCCTCCTCCCTACCTTTTATCTTAGCCTGCTGGACAAACTTTCCCCATTCCTGAAGAAGGGCTTATGCCCGAAACGTCGATTCTCCTGTTCCCTGGATGCTGCCTGACCTGCTGCGCTTTTCCAGCAACACATTTCCAGCATTATTCTCCTTGAAACAAAGGAGGAGGAGGGGAGCTCTATAATCACATAATAACAATTATAAATGTTCAATATTCGTGGGATCTTGACAGGGTAGATCCGGGCAGGTGGCTTGCCCTATGCTCTGAGGCGTGCAACCAGAGGACATAATCTCAGAATTAGATATTGCCGATTTTATTCAGAAATGAGGAGTAATTTCTTTGCTCAGGGGTCAAAGAATCTGTGGCATTTTCCAGTAACCGCTGTTGAGACTGTGTGGTTTGGTATTTTAAAACTGTGCCAGATAGTTAATCAGAAAGATGATGAAACTTTGTCGAGCTAAGTGAGCAGAAAGGAATTCAAGATTATCAGATCAACTATGTTAAAAATCACACAACACTAGGTTATAGTCCAATTGGTTTAATTTGAAGCACACTAGCTTTCGGAGCATCACTCCTTCATCAGGTAATCGTCAGGTGACTATCAGGTGTTGTGTAATTTTTAACTTTGAACACCCCAGTCCAACACCGGCTTCTCCAAAACAGATCAACCTTGAGTTCGTTGAATGGTTGAGCAGACTCCTTGGGCTGAATAGCATACTTCCACTTAGTTTAACATTTCGTCTAACGCCTTATTTTATTCATGAGTTCAGAATTATGAGGGGATGTGATGAAGTGACAGAAAAGGTTTATTAAACAGATCAGACAGATCAGGGGCAACAAATGACACTGGGCACAGCACAGGTGGCTGTGTACAGAAGCTGCGATTGCTGAAGGAAGTTGCTAGATCTTACACAGTTGGAAAGTCAGTGATCACGCTGGATGATGGATTGTTGTATGATTCACGCACAGCAGAAATTTGTGAAAGAAAGAATTTATTTCCATTGGAGAAATTTTCTGCGGTTCCAATTCCGAGTGACTGTTTGAAATAATGACAGATCTTTGTGAGAAGTGTTAGGTTAAAATACTCATGAACAACCCCACTGGATAAACTTGTGCTCCCAATCTCTTGTTATTTTATTCTCTTTCTTTCAATGTAAATTCATAGAAAGACAAGATGGAATGCAGGGCGGAAAAAAAAAATGCGTTCCTTCCCATGACACCAATTTAATCTACAATTGAATAGAATGACTGCTCTCACTCTTCATTTCGACTTTAATGTGGTGTCGATTATTTGTGAATCTCCCGTGCAGTGAAGGACCAGAACAAGATTCTCGATACAGTGTATACCAGAGGTGTGAGGTGCAAAGAAAAACTGCCAGAGCGGTGTGTAAAGTTAACAACCAGAGTGTGACTCGAACCCGTGAATGTGGAGCACAGCGGTATAATAACCCACCACCATCATCTCTCATTTTGTAGAGGGGTGACATGTGACCTCATCAGGTTACATGTGGTGAACGTCATGGATGAGAACGTTCCAGAGCGGAATCGAATCCACACCATTGTGTTTCTGCTTTCACTTGAATTATAATAAGAGGAAATTCCAATAAATAACCATGCTGGTCAGAATGAATAGCTGTCAGTGATACATTCTGAGTCATAACTCAGGACAAAATTTACCGTCATATTTACACCGACATTTGACACATAATTTCTTCAGTCACTTTCTCTCTCACGTGAAGAAGCCATCGTGAGGGAAATAAAGGCGATGTTGTCGCTCAATGGCCGAACCTGAATTGGATTAAATCGCAAGAAATGCTGATTTGTTCGTTTCATTTTAATTTTTCTGAAACCTCACAATGTTCATTGTAATAATCAGAAGTGAATTAGATATATCTCATTGGAACGATTAATGTTGTATTCAAATTTGCTCTGACTTTATTTCAGCTTAAGGAAAATACTGCTTAGAAAAACAGAGGGTTAAAGTGCAAAATAAAACCCACCAGTTTCTTTGCTCGTTGTTTTGGCAGATTTCAATGAGGATTAAATGGACTAAACATCATGGTGTTTGTTCTCACATTCTTAACGCATGTGATGAAAGCAGGAAGTCGATCTCCAAGCAACTGGTCACTTCCTATTCATTGTGTAATATATTCTTCTTCACAATAAATAAAAACTCACTCAGTTCCATTTACAATGCTGTTGGTGGAATATTATGCCAAATCTTTCAAAATGCAGAGTTTTTGAAACCGAATCTTATTCAGCTGCACACGTTCACGAAATTTCTTTACATTTAAAGTCAACCCACTTAGACATTGTTTCCCCGCAACTTCCGACCGACTACACCCCACCTCTGCACCTTTACCTAGGCACACGCTGTCTCTCTCCTTGTGAAATGTATTCCTTGTATGTCACCAAATGTCCAAATATTTTGAAAAACAGATTCTCGGAGTGACAGCGATTCTGTTCTCATCATTGCTTTGTCCTTCAAAGGGTTTATCAAAGGTATTGAATGCCTGACTTCTAGATGTTTACTTACTTGAAAGAGGGAATTTTCCACCTATTTACTCTGTCCAAACATTTCATAACCTGAATGCCCCCACTAAGTCTTCCTTGGTTCAGGGATAACTGTTCTCAAGTTTCAAAGAAGACAAGTGAATAAAATCTCATCCTCAGTACACCCCCATCAGCATCTTATCTAATGGCTTTACACCTCAGTAAACACCGTCATTAACAATTCATAGAATCACAAAATTCTACAGTGCAGAAAGAGCATTTCAGTCAATTTAGCCGGTGTTGATTCTCTGAAGAGCATCTCACCCATACCAAGCTCCCCTCCCTATTTCCTTATATTTCACCTGAAGAAGGGGAATCCCTCCCCCTTATGATTTCAAATAAACCTGTTGGAGTATAACCTGACGTCCTGTGACTGCTGACCTTATCCCCGCGTTACCCATGGCTAATTCACCTAACTTACTTAATTCACTCCCTGGACACGAGAGGGCAATTTAACTTTGCCAATCAACCTAACCCTTCCTCTGAACAGCAGTGCGAATTACTGAGACAATTTTCCATCATACTGAGCAAATGCTGTATCTTTTTTTATGGGTTTATACACTGGTAACAGCCTCATCAAAACAAATGAACCCAAATTCACTGTATCGAAACGCGACTCTGTCCTTTACAATTTAATTCGTGCTGCAGGAAATGTTTATGCACTCAAACTTGAATGCGTTTATGTTGTTTCTTCCTCAGCTTCCTGCTTCTAGTAAACACTTCAATCCGGAACAAGTCTGTCAAATGCTTTTCATTCCAACACAGTCACAAGGTGAAGTTTGCAGAAGTCACTTGTTTGGCCGTTCACTGACACTCTGCCTCCCTGAGAGTTGCAGTCCTTCCCCACCTTTATTCAGGCAGCACTATCCTTCGTGTGATATGCCCCATCGAGAATGGAAAGGACAGGTATCAATACCCGCTCTTGGGAATGGAGCGACAGTTTTAAAACGTTTACACTGTCCCCAGCGGAGAATTGAGCCCTGTGACAGGCGGGGACACTAACCATTATACTACCGAGGACAAGAGTGTCAAAGGAGGCCCTTCAACTCAATGTGGCCATACTTGTCAAAAATAACTGCCTAATGAACTGAATCCCATTTCAGAATGCTTACCCCACAGCCTTATATGTCTTGGCATCAAAAGTTCACATCTGAATATTTATTCAGGTTATGAAGCTTTCTGACGCTCTGAAAAATGCAGACAGTGTATTCCAAATTCCAACCAACCACTGGCTGATAAAGCTTTTTCGCACATCTTCTCAAACGTTTCTGTCTTTCTCCTTAAGTCTCTGGCCCCTGCTGATCGGTCCCTCCATCAATGGAAACTCGTTTATTCAACCCTGTCCGTGCCCTAACTCAATTATGTCTTGTATACATCTCCTTTGCACTGCGACAAACATTCCACTCTGTCCTGTCTTTCTTCACAACTGAAACTCTTCAACCCAAACTGTATCCCGGTAAATATCTCCTGCAATTTTCTCAGTGTGATCACAGCCCTGCGATAATGTGACTTGCAAAACTGCACACAATGTTCTTGCTTGAGCCTAATGAGCATTTGTTGTAATATTTCTGGATTAGTATGAGGGTGATTCTGGCTAAGCAGAATTTATTACCCATTCCGAATTGCCCAGAGGGCAGTTGAGACTCAACCATATTGCTATGAGTCTGAAATCACATGCAGCCCAGGCCATGTAAGGATAGCAAATTCCATCCCGAAATGACATCAGTGAAACAGATTTTTTTTTTCAGCAATTGTCAATGGATCTATAGTAGTCATTAGATTCTTCCTTGCAGATAATTTTTTAATCCAAATTTGACAATTATGGCATGGTGGGATTCAAGCCCGAGTACCCAGACTATTACCTCGGTCTCTGGATTATCAGTCCCATGAAATTATCACAAGACCAACACAGAAAGCCATGAAAGCTGATCTTTAACAATAAAATGTCTTTTCACCAAAACTGCGCTGGGTATTTTCCATGAGCCTGACGCTCCAGTTGTCTCTGGCCTATGTCAGTAAAAGCTGCTACATGGGGATTGATTTCACAACCGCGGTATCCAAATGGATCGATTTGTTTGCAGGTCCCGATGGTGGTATTGGGGCACGTTCACCCAACAACAGTCACTGCAGCACAGACAGAACAGTATGAACGTAAAAGAGAGTGATAGATTGTGCATTGCCTCAGAGAAATGGGAGGAGGGACGGAATGATCGTGGGAAGGAGAGGAATCTCCGACAACGGGTGTGTTTGAATCCTGATATATGAAACGCAGAGATGTGAGAGAGCGGAATTTGAAGGTAAAACAATTAATTTCTTAGCATGTGTCACAAAAAGGACAACGGAGAGAAACCTTAGTGCCGTGATTTGGTTTCAAATCGAGGTTGCTGTGGTCATAATGCAAAATACCGACAACCACGATCACAGTAACCGCAGGACAGGATGCTTGCAAGCAGCAATAAGTATACTAGCAGAGGAAATGTTCGGAAGAACAGCAAATGTACAATATCAGTACCCAGCGAACAGTGACAGACATGTAGGAACTCGGAATGAGCTGAATCTTTCAGTTCGATGTCCTCAGAGAATGAGAATGTTGAAAACTGAGATTGATCGATTTCGACAAAACATCAAAGACTCGGGGGACAGTACAGGATATTGCTGAAATGTTTGCTTCAATAGCATTTTAGCTTAACATCGGCACAGCCGCCCAGATCCAACCGGAAATGGGGATGGGAATGAGTGTGCAGAGTTCCTCTCTGGCTCCAGTGATGCAATAGGTGAGCGTCTTGTCCTTCTGTGATGGTACAGAGGCGCAAGAAATTCCTCGGTTGAGTGTGCTCCTGCTCAAGGGAATGGTTGTCCCCGTTTATACTACCATAGCGATTTCCGGTGCATCTTTCTAAGACAGCTGAGTGGTACAAGTGGAGCGTGTTGAGCCCTTAACTTTGCAGTGCTGGGTTTAAAAGATGACTTTGCTATTTGGATCTGTGTTTCCGACACTGGCGGTGGCAGTTGCATTTGCTCGCATCTGCTCAGTATCAGTTTCTTCCACACAGTGAAGACTTCAACCTGGAGAAGGTGGTGTTGGGGTGATAGTTTAAACTAGTCATCCTTGGCGACTGGGACACGGAAAGGGTGATGTTTACGTTCGACGAATAAAACCTGAAATGCAAGCCTGACCTCAGGAACAGAGATCATAATTTTAATTTCCTGCAATCTCATTCATTCATGTCCCTTATGCAGCGGATTCAACCATCTTCACCCAGTCCGGCCGACGAGAGACTCCAGGACCAGAAAAAAAACATGAGCTGACCGTTAATTCAGGAATCCCCATCATGTGGGGAAGCAGGCTTGTCGGCCTTTCCAGTCCACACGGTACATCGGAAGCGCATCCCACCAGACCCCAGGGTATTCCCTGTCCCATAAGCCTGCATTTCCCATTGTTGATCCCTGTAACAGGCACACCTTTGGTCAGAGGGAGAAATAAAAACGCAAACACACAGAGAATGTGCAGACTGCCCACAGACAGAGACCCGAGGCTGGGATCGAACCCAGCTTTGTGGTGTAGCCAGACAGCAACGAACAAGGGGCGAAGAATAAATGTTGTCCTGACCAGTGATACGCACGCCCTGTGGATGAATGAGAAAGAATGAAAAAGAATGAAAACACATTAACAGCATGGAAAACGGGATTTGTACCTGTGTGGACACAACTTGAAAGGATCGTTCACACTGTGTAGAAAAAAGGACGCCGATACTACAGAGAAATTAGGGCAATGTGGGAATTGCTGGAAGAGATTCAATTAGCCACAGAAATGGAAATAATTTCATCAGTAACACTGGGGACAAGCCGTTCACCAGTCCCGTGTGTGGGAAGGGATGACTGACGAAATAACCTCCGAGACTCCAGCAGGATTACATATCCCATCAGGTGTTCGATTATGCTGTCAATGCTGCTGTTAATCCCAACCAGCTATTTGTTCCATAGCGTCAATCGTAGAGTCATACAGCATGAAGGCATACAGGCCCGTCAGTGCAACCAATCCATGCTGAACATACTGCCAAACTAATCTACTCCCATATGCCTCCTCCTGTACCCGTTCAGTGGTTATCATGCCCTTGTAGTTTTATTACTGTGTTGTTAATCCAAAAAAAAAAGGTAATATTTTGGGGACAAAGAGTTCAGGTCCTGGCATGACAGATGGTGGAGTTTGGATTCAATAAGCACCTGGAATTGAAAAATCTCGTGATGACCTGAATCAGTTGTGTGGAAAATCCCATCTGATTCACTCATGCCAGTTCGGGAAGCAAACTGTCATATTCATCTGCTCTGTCCCACAGGAGACTCCAGATGGATAATACCTGGTTGACTCTTAAATGTCATCTGGGAAATAACTGATTTACTAGGCATGAATAAATTTATTTTTAAAATCCCAATTTCCCATTCATATTTGAAATCAATTGTCCATTAAATGTTGCAAACATACCCTCATCCATCACTTTCTCAGCAAGTTAATTGCACACGTAAAACACATTCAATAAAAAAAGCCTCACATGATTTTTTAATAAAAACCCTGTCTTTTCATCTGAAACATATGCCCTCTCCCCTTGAAATCCCCATCCTCGGAACAGGCAGCTATCGCTAACTCTAACTTGCCTCTCAATAATTCATAAACTTCTGTCAGGTTGTTGTGGTTCTGTTCGCCGAGCTGGAAATTTTTGTTGCAAACGTTTCGTCCCCTGTCTAGGTGACATCCTCCGTGCTTAGGAGCCTCCTGTGAAACGCTTCTGTGGTGTTTCCTCCGGCATTTATAGTGGCCTGTCCCTGCCGCTTCCGGTTGTCAGTTTCAGCTGTCCGCTGTAGTGGCCTGTATATTGGGTCCAGGTCGATGTGTTTGTTGATGGAGTTTGTGGATGAGTGCCATGCTTCTAGGAATTCCCTGGCTGTTCTCTGTTTGGCTTTCCCTATAATGGTAGTGTTGTCCCAGTCGAATTCATGTTGCTTGTCGTCTACGTGTGTAGCTACCAAGGATAGCTGGTCGTGTCGTTTCGTGGCTAGTTGATGTTCATGGATGCGGATCGTTCGCTGTCTTCCTGGTTGTCCTATATAGTGTTTTGTGCAGTCCTTACATGGGATTTTGTACACTATATTTGTTTTGCTCATGCTGGGTATCGGGTCCTTCGTTCTGGTGAGTTGTTGTCTGAGTGTGGCTGTTGGTTTGTGTGCTGTTATAAGTCCTAGTGGTCGCAGTAGTCTGGCTGTCAGTTCTGAAATGCACCTGATGTATGGTAGTGTGGCTAGTCCCTTGGGTTGCGGCATGTCCTCGTTCCGTTGTCTTTCCCTTAGGCATCTGTTGATGAAATTGCGCGGGTATCCGTTTCTGGAGAATACATTGTGCAGGTGTTCCTCTTCCGCTTTTTGCAGTTCTGGTGTGCTGCAGTGTGCCGGACTGACAACCGGAAGCGGCAGGGACAGGCCACTATAAATGCCAGAGGAAACACCACAGAAGCGCTTCACAGGAGGCTCCCAAGCACTGAGGATATCACCGAGACAGGGAACGAAACGTTTGCAACAAAAAGTTCCAGCTCGGTGAACAGAACCACAACAACGAGCACCCGAGCTACAAATCTTCTCCCAAATTCTGTCAGGTCGCCGTTCAAACCCCTAACCTAGAGTGAAAACAGTCTCAACTTCGGGACAGTGAGAACTGCAGATGAGAGATCAGAGTCCAGAGTGTTGTGCTGGGATGCATCATTTGAGGAGCGGGAGAATCGACATTTCGGGGAAGAGCCTGATGGAGAACACTTGCGCAAAAAAAATTTATTCTCCTGCTCCTGGGATGTTGCCTTATCTGTTATGGTTTTCCAGTACCCCGATCTTGAATCTGAAAATAGTCTCAGCCTATCCAGCCTTTCATTATAACACAAACCTTCCACACACGGCGTGCATACTTTTCTGAACCTGCTCCAGCTGAATAATATCATTCCTACAACTGGGCGACCAGAACTGGACATAATATTCCAGAAGAGGCCTCATCAATGTCCTACAAAGCTTCAACATAACGTCCCAACTCCTATACACAAAGGACTGAACAATGAAGGGAAGTATGTTAAATGCCTTTGAACCACCTTGTCTGTAGGTGACGCAAACTACAAGGAATTATGCACCTGCACCCCTAGCTTCCATGTTCTCTAACACTACGCAACTTGTTGTTGTACCAAAATGCAATACCTTCCATTTATCCAGATTGAACTCCATGTTACATTTTTCAGTCCAACGACTCATTGGATTAAGTTCCTTTTGAAACTTCGATAATCTTCCTCACTGTCTCCAATTCTGGCGTCGCCTGCAAACCGACAAAGCATGCCTGCAGTGAGTTCCACTGTTTTCTCATATAGATCAATGATTCATATTTACTTGTAGTGGCCGTGATTTAGCAGTGTGCAAATCATACAACAGTAATTAACAATGAGGAAGAAAGCCGCAGACTGCAGGGAGATATTAAACAATTGGAAATGAAAATGGTGAAAACAATTCTTTCCAGGCCAGTTGGTGATAGTGAAGTAAAATCAAACTTCAAACCAGCCGCCCTCGCTCCAGTTGTGGCACTCAGCTGTCTCAGCATGCTGCACTGTAGATTGCGATAAACGGGAAAAAAAATTCCCTTCTGCCCCGCCTTTGACCAGGAGCTCTCCCAACCTCGGATTTGCTTGCGTTTCGAAACCGTCATAGAAATGCCGTGCATTCACCGGTTGTGTCACTGGAGCCCGAGAGTATCTGTGCGACCTCATTCCTATCCCGACTTCCAGTTGGATCTTCACGACTGCGCCACGCAATTCCTCTGTTTCTGGGGCTGGGAATTGGGACTATGTGGCAGCAGTGGTTACTGCCTTGTGTGGGGAAAGTAGCCGATGTTAAACTGTATTACTATTGAACCAGACATTTTAACAACACCTGCACTGTCCCCGGAGTTTTTGATGTTTTCGAGAAATCTATTTATCTCAGCCTACAGCATATAAATAATGGAATCACCACAGCCACTGGGGGAACCGATATTAAACGGTCAGCCCATTCTGAGTTCCCACATTTCTGCCACTGTTGGCTCATCACTGATATTGTGCATTTGGTGCGCTGCCTAACATTTCCTATGAAACTGTACTTATTGCAAGCAGCGCACGTGCGCGTCTGTGGGACGCCGTGATCGTATAGTGGTTAGTACTCTGCGTTGTGGCCGCAGCAACCTCGGTTCGAATCCGAGTCACGGCAGTAATCGCTCTATCTGCCCCAGTTTTTGTGAAACACAAAGGAATCAGTTGTTTGAACATGGTAATTTTCTCCAAGGTGATGATCTTTTCCCTTCAAATTCTGCTTGCTCACATCTCTGTGTTTCATATGTCAGAATTCAAATCCACCCGTTCTCAGAAATTTCTCTCCATCCTTCGATCACTAACTGAACGTTCCGTCCCACACCCCCATTTCATTAATTTAGCGATGCCGGTATTGGACTATGGTGTACAAAGTTAAAAATCACACAACACTGCCTTGGATGTTAAGTATGTTAAGTATGGAAGTATGTTAAATGCCTTTGAACCATCTTGTCTGTAGGTGATGCAAACTACAAGGAATTATGCACCTGCACCCCTAGCTTCTGTGTTTTCCAACACTACGCAAAGCCCTACTCTTGTTGTTGTACCAAAATGTAATACCTTCCATTTATCCAGATTGAACTCCATGTTACATTTTTCAGTCCAACGACTCATTGGATTAAGATCCTTTTGAAACTTAGATAATCTTCCTCACTGTCTACAATTCTGGCGTCGCCTGCAAACCGACAAAACATGCCTGCAGCGAGTTCCACTGTTTTCTCATACAGATCAATGATTCATATTCACTTGTAGTGGCCGTGATTTAGCAGTGTGCAAATCATACAATAGTTAGTCATGCAATTAACCATGAGGAAGAAAGCCGCAGACTGCAGGGAGATATTAAACAATTGGAAAGAAAGATAGTGAAAGCAATTCATTCCAGGTAAGTTGGTGACAGTGAAGCAAGTTCAAACTTCAAACCAGCCGCCCTCGCTCCAGTTGTGGCATTCAGCTGTCTCAGCAAGATGCACTGTAGATTGCTGTTATTAGAAACGGGAACACATTTTCCCTTCTGCCCCGCCTTTGCTCATGAGCACTCCCAACCTCGGAATTGCTTGCGCCTCTAAACTGTCATAGAAATGCTGTGCATTCACCGGTTCTGTCACTGGAGTCGTCGAGTATCTGTGCGACCTCATTCCCATCCCGACTTCCAGTTGGATCTTCGCGACTGCGCTACTCAGTTCCTCTGTTTCTGGGGCTGGGAATTGGGACTATGTGGCAGCAATGGTTACTGCCTTGTGTGGGGAAACTGGTGAAGTAGCCGATGTTAAACTGCATTACTATTGAAGCACACATTTCAGCCACACCTGCACTGTCCCCGGAGTTTTTGATATTTTGGAGAAATCTAATTATCTCAGCCTTCAGCATATTAATGATGGAATCACCACAGCCTCTGGGGGAACCGATATTAAACGGTCAGCCCATTCTGTGTTCCCACAGATCTGCCACTGTTCGCGAAGCACTGATATTGTGCATTTGGTACGCCACCTAACATTTCCTATAATACTGTACTTATTGCACGCAGGCAGTATGCGCGTCTGTGGGACGCCGTGATCGTATAGTGGTTAGTACTCTGCGTTGTGGCCGCAGCAACCTCGGTTCGAATCCGAGTCACGGCAGTAATCGCTCTATCTGCCCCAGTTTTTGTGAAACACGAAGGAATCAGTTGTTTTAACATGGTAATTTTCTCCAAGGTGATGATCTTTTCCCTTCAAATTCTGCTTGCTCACATCTCTGTGTTTTATATGTCCGAATTCAAATCCACCCGTTCTCAGAGATTTCTCTCCCTCCTTCGATCACTAACCGAACTTTCCGTCCCACACCCCCGTTTCATTAATTTAGAGATGCCGGTGTTGCACTATGGTTTATAAAGTTAAAAATCACACAACACCAGGTTACAGTCTAACAGGTTTAACTGAGCACTAGGTTTCGGAGCGCTGCTCTTTCATCACGTGGTTGTGGAGTCATTTCCTATTTCATTAAGGCACTGCAGAATCTAACACTGACTCTCACATTGATACTGTTCACTCTGTGCTGCTGTGGTCAATGTGGCTGGGTGAACGTGTCCCAACCCCACCATCGGGACCTGCAGACCAGTTGATCCATTTGGTTACCGCTGTTGTGAGGCCACTCCTCATGTAGCAGCTTTTACTGATATGGACTTGCGATTATTGGGGGTCAAGCTCAGGAAAATGACACATTACGATATCGAGGAAAAGCGAAGTCATTGAGAAAAATTAGTTTCACGGGTTTTCTGCAATGGCTGAGCTCTATTACCACTGGACTGTTAACTCAGACACCATGCAAATGGAGTAGGGACCCGGGTTTGACTCCAACCATGCCAGGTGTTAGAATTGAGATTCAATAAATATCTGGAATTACGAATCGAATAACACCTATAAATCCATGGTCAATTGTTGAAAAAACAAAGCCATCGGGTTTACTGACGTCCTTTGAGGAAGGAAATGCTATTCTTACCTGTTCTGGCCTCCAGGTGACTCCAGACCCACTGCAATACGGTTGAGTCTCAACTGCCCGCTGTGCAATTAGGGATCACAATCAATACTGCCGAGCCAGCGACGTCCTCATACTGTAACAGAATAGGGAAAAAAAAAGTTAATTCGGCTCTAGCTAGATTACTGTGTGCAGTTCTACAATTCACAGTATAGCAATGATGTGATCGCAATGGAAACATTGCAGGACAGATTTAATGGGATATTGTCTGGGCTGAAGAGTTTCAGTTATGAGGAGAGATTGGACAGACTGGAGTAGTTTGTCACCGAGCAGAGGAGATTGGAGAAGACACGACTGAAATGTACAAAATAATGAGGGATATGGATAGGGTAGACGAAAGAAGCGTTTGTTATTGATGAAGGGATCGAACACTGGGGCCAAGAGATTTCGGGAAAAGGCAAAAAGTTTTGAGTAGATGTGCGGAAAGGATCAGAGAGGAAAAAAAAATTGAGATGTTAATTTGCGATGCCAAAACATATAAGACTATGGGATAAACAATGGAAAACTTGATTCAGGTCGTTAAGCAGTTGCGTTGGACAAGTGCAGCCACAGCAGGCTGAAGGACCTCCTTCGATGTTGTCCTCCATAGTATCGTGGTTAGTGCCCCTCATGCTTGGCCTTCCATTCTCGATTGGATATGTCACAGGAAAGACAGTGCTGTCTGAATCAGCTGGGGAAGGACTGCAGCTCCTGGGGAGAGAGAGTGTCAGTGAAAGTGCAAACACGTAACTTCAGCAAACTGCACATTGTGTTTGTGTTGCAATGAACACCATTATATAGAACTGTTCCTGACTAATGTGTTGATTTACAGCAGGAATCTGAGGCAGAAAACAGAGTAAACCCATTCAGATCTGAGTGCAGAAACATTTCGAGCAGAACGAATGAGGTTGTACAGCGCAGAACCACGTTTGAGTGCATTGAATTCCGGTTGATGGGCGCAGCTTGCTTTCACTCGGCTGAGTTACCAGTGTGCAAATGATACAGATAGTGTTCAATGTGATGGTACATTTGCTCAGTGGTTCGAACTGCTGTTAAGTCTGTAGCTTAGGTAGATTGGTCATGTTAAATTGCGCTGATGTGTCCAGAGAGTGAATTCAGTAAGTTAAGTGAGTTAGCCATGTGTCACACAGCGATAAGGTCATCAGTCACACGATGTCAGGTTTTATTCCAGCAGGTTTATTTGAAATCACAAGCCAGGGGCCTGCGGGGATCGAGACGGGAGCTAGATCTGGTTGAGATGCTGTTCAGAGTGTCCCTACAGACTCGATTGGCTGAACTGTACTTTCTGCCTTGTAGGGAATCTGTGATTCTATCAGAGAGGACACTGCCAGCGTTTACTGGGGTGCTAAGACATTAGAGACGATGCTGACGGCGTTTAGTGGGGATGGAATTTTATTTATTTGTGTTGAAAAATTTGACACTGAACCAAGGAAAACCGAATGGAAGTTTTCCTGAGTATTTTAGGTTTGGAGAGAGTAAATAGGTGGTAAATTCGCTCTTTAAAGTTCGTATATTTCTGAACGTCAGGCTTTCAAAACCATCGATGTAGGACAAAGAAATGATGGGAGCAGAATTTCTGTCACTCAGAGAATCCGTTTCCAAAATATTTGGAAAGGCACATTGAGAGACGCACAAGTAGTGAGTTTCACCAGGAGAGAGACACCCTGTGGCCAGGTAAAAGTGTAAAAGTGGGGTCTGGGGGGTAGAAGGTGCGAGGAAACAATGTCTAATTTGGACGACTTCAGATGCAAAGAAATATCGGAAACGTATGCAGCTGAGTAAGATTCAGCAAAAAAAACCTCAGAGTTTTGAAAGAATTCTATTAATATTCCACATGAAGCATTATAAATGGAACTGACCAGATTTTGTATATTGTCAAGGAAAGCTATTCCATAATGTACAGGAAGTGACCAGTCTCTTGGAGATCGATTTCTTGCTTTCATCCCATGGCTTAAATGTGGGAGGACAGTCGCCATGATGTTGGGTTCACTTGACAACGACGGAAATCTGCCAAAGTAACTGAGCATCAAAACTGGCATCTTGCTTTGTAGTTTAACCTTCTGTTTCTCTCATCAGTATTTTCTTTAAGCTGAAATAAATTAGGAGCAAAATTGAATGCAACACTTAACGTTCCAATCACATAAATCAAATTCACTTCCGATCATTGCAATGAACAGAGTGAAGTTGCAGCAAAATTAATAAAATTAAACAAACAAAACTGCATTTCCGGGAATTTTACCCAGTTCAGGTTCAGCCATATGGGAAAGATCATCGCGCTAAAACATCACCTTCACTTCTCTCTCCATATATAAGTCTTCACGTGAGAGAGAAACTGTCTGAAGAAATTATGTGTCAAGACTAAATGTGCGTGTGAATGTGACGGGAATTTCATGTTTGCTGGTTCATTCTGAGACAGTTCCGACTCGGAATAAATCAATGACAGGTATTCCTTCCAAGGACAAGGTCAATTCCTTGGATTTTGCTGGTAATATTATTCCACTGAAAGCAGAAAAATAAAGGTTCGATTCGATTCAGCTCAGGGAATGTCTTATCCCCTAGGTGCACCACATGTAATCTTGATGTGGTCACATGTGAGACCCTTTGCCATGGGTTTCGCGGCCCAGAGGTTAAGGCTCTGTCACTGTGCACGTGTGGATTTGAATCCTACGCTGGCTGTTGCTTCTATCAAACGCAGTGTGGTTTCCCTTTGTGCCTTGCATCTTGAGGATACACTGGATGGAGATTCTTGCCCATGCCCTTCGTTGTACCAGAGATTAGTGATAAATCGATATCATATCAAAGTAGAAATACACCAATTTGTTTTTGTTGTAAGTTAAATTGGGATAATGAAAAGGAGTGCAACGTTACTTTCCTACTTTCATTCCATCTTGACGTTCTATGAATTTATATCGAATGAAAGCAAAACAAATAAGGAGAGATCGGGTGCAATAGTTTATCCAGTGGGATTGTGAATTTTAATGCAACACTCCACACAAAGTTCTGATCAGTATTTCAAACAGTCAATTGGAATTGGAACTGCAGAAAACTTCTATGAAACGAACCTTTCATTCTTTCACAAACTACTGCTGTGTGGATCATACCGCAATCTATCATCCAGCGTGATCACCAAATTGCCAACAACATTTGATCCACGAATTTTCTTTAGCAATCACACCTTCTGCACATATCCGTCTGTGGTCTGACCAGTGCCATTTGTTGTCTCCAGGCCACAGCACATTCCTTGTTCATCAGTTTATGAGCCGAGTTCCTGATCTGTCTGCTCAGTTTGATAAACTTTACTATCACATCATCCCATCCCCTCAGAATTCTAAACTTATCAATAAAATATTGAGTTAGACCAAATGATATAGCATTGGAAGTCGGATATTCAGCCCATCGAGCTCATGGCTGATCTGATAATCTTCAACTCCATTCTCATACCTTACCTCGAACGAGTTTCATCGTCTTTCTGGTTAAATATCAGTCTGGCACAGTTTGAAAATACACAACTCAGCCTCAACAACAGTTTTAGTAAAGTGTTCCACCGATTCACTGGTCCCTGAGCAAAGAAATGACTCCTCATTTCTGAATTAAATAGGTAATATCTAATTCTGAGTTCATGTACTCTGGTGCTCTCCTCATACCAGAGGGTAAACCACATGCCTGTACCTACCCTGTCAAGATCCTATGAATAATGAACGTTTATAAATGTTTTTATGTGATTATACAGTTCCCCTCCGCATCTTTTGTTCTAACGGGAAGGTTAGAACTGGCGGAAGATGAGGGAGTGGGGATGAGGAAACTGATGAAGTCCACATTGATATCATGGGGTTGAATGGTCCCGAGAAAGACGATGAGGCGTTCTTCCTCCAGGCATTGGATGGTGAGGGAGTGGTGATTAAGGTGGCTCAGGGCCTACATGTCCGTGGGAGAGGGAGTCGAAATGTTTGGCCATGCGTCAGTGGAGTTGAAGCTTGCAGTTGTCCTGAGATGTTCTCTGAAGTGCTCTGTCAGAAGACATCCCCAATTTAGAGGCGACCGCATCTGGAGCAGCAGATACAACAAATAACACATGTGGGAGAGCGGGTGAACCTTTGATGGATGTGGAAGGCTCCATTGGAGCCTTGGATAGAGGTGAGGGGGGAGATGTTCGTGCAGGATTTGCAATTCCTGTGGTGGCAGAGGAAGGTGCAGGGAGCGAATGGTGGGTCATTTGAGGGCGTGGACATGACTAAGTAGTCGCGGAGGGAAAGGTGTTTGTGGAAATCGGATAGGTTTGGGGAAGGAAATATATCCCTGGTGCTGGGGTCAATTTAGAGGTGGCTAAAATGTCGGCAGATGATGTGATTTATGCGGAGGTTGGTGCAATGAAAGGTGTGGACTCTGCTCTGTCCTTGTTCCGTCCATGTTGTGTTTGGAGATGTGGGGTTCATGGATGGAGTGCGGGATATGGATGAGATGCATTACAGAGCATCTTCAAACACATGGGAGGGGAATTTCCGATCTTAAATGAAGAAGGCCTTCTGGTGTGTTCTGTGGTGGAACTGGTCCTCTGGGAGCAGATGCAGAGGAGGCAGAGGAGTTAGGAACACAGGAAAGCATTTGTGCAGGAGGTGGGGTGGGAGGAGATGGAATCCACATATCTGTGGTTGTCAGTGGGTTTGTTAAAAATATCAGTAACACAGACCTCCAGGGATATTTTTTTCCCTCCCACCCCTATCCACTTTCCGCAAAGACCGGTCTCTCCACGACTACCTCGTCAAGTCCCCGCCCTCCAATGATCCACCCTCCCCTCCTGGCACCTTCTCTGCCACTACAGGAATTGAAAAACCTGCGTCCACACACACTCCACCTCTGCCCAATGCCCCAAAGAAGCCTTTCACATCCATCAACGTTTCACCTGCACTTCCACACACGTCATTTATTGCATCCGTTGCTCCCGATGCAGTCTCCTCTACAGTGGGGCCACCGGCCGTCTTCTCACAGAGCGCTTCAGAGACCATCTCCAGGAGACTGGCAACAATCAATCCCAACGCCCCGTGACCGAACACTTCAACTCCTCCCCGCCACTTTCCGGAGGACATGCAGGTTTTCAGACTCCTCCACAGCCACTTCCTCACCACCCAACGCCTGGAGGAAGAACGTCTCATCTTCTGCCTCATGACACTTCAACCCCATGGCATCAATGTGGATTTCACCAGTTTCCTTATTCCCCACCCCGCCACACACCTTACACTCGCTCCAACCTTCCAGCTTGGCACTGTACTACTGACCTGCCCCACCTGTCTATCTTCCTTCATACCGATCCGCTCCACCCTCTTCTCCGAACGAACACTCTTATCCCCACCTCCATCCTCCTATTGCACTCTCAGCTAAATTCTCCCAAGCCCCACCCCTCCCATTTACTTCTCCAACCTCGAGACTCCCAGCCTTATTCCTGATGAAAGCCTTTTGCCAAAACGTCTTTATTTCTGCTACATGTATGCTGCATGACCTGCTGTGCTTCTTCAGCACCACTCTAATCTTGACTCTGATCTCCAGCATCGACAGTACGCACGTCCATCCAACTGATTTCCCCTGTCCATTGATCTTCAGTCATCATGAATGTCCACGCCAAGATCTCTTTGTCTGTCTGCACAACACAGAATACTCACTGCTATTATTTCTTCTCCCTATTTTCGTTAACACTGCTTGGTCTGGATTCAATTCCATTCGCCATTTTCCTTTCCACCAGATTGATACTTCCTTGCAATCTCTGACATTCGTCGTCACAGTCAACTGCACGACCAATTGTTGCATCATCAGCAAACTTCTGAATCTTGGCTCCTGCAACTATGTCTACATCACGGATCTACATCAGAAAACAATGGAACTCCACTTGAAACACGCATCCAAACAGGGTTCATTGCTGGTTGGGATGAACAACTGCAATAACAGCAGTTTCGATCTCCTGCTCTCATTTGTAAATTCACTGTTGACTCTGTCAATTGGTCTCCTGCGGGATCAGTTCTCACATATGGAAGTTGTGAATGACCTGTGCGCATTGTGACTGAGCAAGTGAGTTTACACCTAAGGAGGTAATTGAATCCCTTCCTGCAGTCACCCCATGGCCCTAACTTCTTGGCACTGTGGATATCCTTGTGTCTATTTAATTTGATAATCAGTTGAATCCGATTCCACACAGACACGATTCCCATTTTCCCTGTTGTCCATGTATTTTTATTCTTCCTTATTCTCCCACGGAATGTTGTTATACTTGGTCTGAAGAGCATTTGTTGTTCATTCTTAATTCACCTTGAACTGAGTCAGAGGGCATTCATGGGTGGACTACATTTTTGTGGGTTTGGAGTCACATGTTGACAGGACTCGTTATGGTTGGTAGATTTCCCTTTCGAAGGAACATGAATAAATGAGTTTTCAACAATATAAAGTTATTGTCTCTGTTGCTGAGATTGGGTGTATTTTCCAGATTTTACTCATCGAATTTAAGTAGCAGCAGCTGCAGCATTCCAGTCTCCAAAGATTACTAGCCCAATACATCGACGCTGCACTAACAACTCCCTGCTGCATTTCTCCATTCAAAGAATGACATTGTCAAATCAGGTTATTCCAAATGGAAAGAGAATAGGACGTGCTTCTGTGTTGGAATGGAAGCAATGTACGCTGGATTGGAATGTTTACTGGAGCAGAGAATGGTGTGGAGACGATGTGAGCAAAAGCAGTTCTTCCTGTAAAAGTAACAAAATACCCCTTGTTGAGGAAAATCTCTTAGAATGCTTTCAATACATCGACCTCTCTCTTAAGGCTCCAGCACGCTTTCTCTGAGCCAACCCTCAGTGCGGGTTAATGCTGCTGCTGAATTTTAACAATATAATAAATTGAGACTAATATGCCCTTCCACCTCACCTTTGACCAGAAGCAATCCCAGCCTCAGCATTTCACGCGGTTGGATAAATAGACAAAGTATTTTCCCTGTTTTGGGGAGTCCATAACGAGAGGGCATAGATTTAGGTTGAGAATGGAAACATATAAAAGAAACCTAAAGGTTTTCTTTTTCACACAGAGAGTGATGCGTGGATGGAATGAGCGGCCAGAGGAAGTGGTGGAGGCTGGTACAATTGCAACATTTCAAAGGCATTTGGATGGGTATGTTAATAAGAAGGGTTTGGAGAGATATCGGTCGGGTGCTGGCAGGTGGGACAAGATTGGGTTGGGATATCTGATCAGCATGGACGGGTTGGACCAAAGAGTCTGTTTCCATGCTGTACATCTCTATAACTCTATGACTCTATGATTGCACCTTTACCAGTCATGTCACTGGTGCCATAGAATAGCTTCACGCGCTCATTTCCACCCCCACTTCCGGTTTGGTATTCGTGGCTCCTCCACGAAGTTTGTCTGATACCGGTTCTCAGAACTGGGGTTATGTGACTGACTACAGCAATGGGTACCTCCTTGTGTGGGGAAGTTGGTGAAAAAACTGTTATTAACGCATTGTTATTAACACACTGTTATTTAAACATACATTACACTAATATCCCGCACTACCCCCTGAACCTTGTCGTTTCTAGAAATCTATCAAACTCAGTCATCAACATGCTGTCCTCGATGGAGCCACCACAGCGTCTGGGGATATCGAATTTAAATATTCAGCTAATTCTGAATTCCCACATGTCTGCTATCGCTCGCCTAATATTCCTGTTCTGCATCTGCTACTCTTCCTAACATATTCTCTGTCACTGTCATTATCACTTTTTTAAAAGCATGTCTCCTCATGACTCAGTGATTGTTTAATTGTTAAAAGATTCTGCATTGTGGCCGCAGTAAGCTCGTTAGAATCCGAGTCACTGCATTTTCCTCCTTGTGACTCATGCTGAAGAAACACGGAAAGGAATTAGTTGATTTTACATGAAACCATTCTCAGATATTATGATTTTCCCCCATCAAACCCACTCTCTCACACACATCTCTGCGATTCATATTTAAGGATTCAGACTCACCCATTCTCAGACACTTCTCTCCCTCCCGCAATCACTTACCACCTTTCAGTTCCCCCTCCCATTTCCCTTACAATCACTTTCACATTGATCCCGTTCAGCCGGTGTTGCTGCGCTCACTGTTGCTGGGTGACCATGCGTAAGTCTCACCATCGGGACCTTCAAACCAGTTGATCCATTTCGATACCTGTGAGCTCAATCCACATGGCGCAGCTTTTAGTGACATGGACCAGCGATTATTGAAACATCAGGCTCAGGAAAAGGGCACAGGGCAACATTGAGGAAAATAAACTTTATTCAAAAAGCACCAGTTTCTGTGGACTTCCACATCATTTATTTCACTTGTTCATTCGGCTCTAGCGAGACAATTGTGTGTAGTTATGCAATTCACATTATAGCAGGGATGCGACAGCACTAGAAACAATGCAGGGGAGATTTGCCAGGATATTGTACGGGCTGAAGAAGAGGGATTGGACAAACTGGAGACGCACAAGGTTATGGGTCAAGTGATTTTAAAAAGGAGTTAAGCAATTCTTATTGGGCAATACAGATATTCTGTTCCAAGTACGGGTTATTAATAACTGCCCTTCCATTCTCGAAGGGAAATGTCACAGGAAGAACTGTGCTATCTGAATCAACGTGGGTGAGTACTACTGCTCCCGGGGAGTCAGACTGACAGTGCAAAACGTGACTTCTGAAAGCTGTACCTGCTGTCGGCATTGGAATGAAAATCATTTGGCAGTTTTGCTCCATTGTGAGGTATTTTCTTATAACAGGAAGCTCAGGATGATATGCATTCTACTGCCCTTTCTTCACTAACCCATACAGCTGAATACCGGCACTATGCAGGACAATTTCTCTCTGTACACCCTCGTCCAATCCTCCTTGACCCTCCAGCACTTTCCCATATGACACCATTCCACGAAATCCCAGGAGGTGTAATGCTGCTCGATTACGATGTCTCTCCTCACTGTGTAAGGTACCAGTGATTTATCTGCCCATCACTCAATTTAGCAAACTGCATTTCCGGCTCACAATGTGATATCATCTAGACTGGGGAGAGAAAAACAGTGCGGGTGACAAACGTGAGTACAATATACGTTCTATCTGCAGCAAGAAAAGGTACTGAGCTTCAAGGTCCCTGTCACTGCAACATCCCATTGTGTTCCCATGCCTCTATTTCAGTTTGGTCTGCTGCAGACCTCCTGCATGGCAAAGCGCAAGTTGGAAGAGCGGCATGTCATTTCCTACTGAGAGACAATGCAATCTTCATATCCAACATCAAGTTCAATCATTTTAGACCCTGTGCACCTTCTTTCACCTTACTGCCCCAGCTACACATATCATTCGTTCCAAAGGCGGATCGTTTGGCTCGAAAATCTCTCCCCAGATCCACTAGACGTGCTGGTTTTGTTCAGATATTTCTGCTTTTCTTTGGATAATTTTGTTCTGTTCTGATCGCCAGCCACAGGAAACGTGTGTTTGTACGGGAGGGTGGTCAGAGGAGATTTACCAAGGTGGTGCACGAGCTCGACTATTCCCCCTGCGAAGATAAGCGAAAGTGAGGGCTGCAGGTGCTGGAGCTCAGAGTCCAGACTGTCGCGTTGGAAAAGCACAGCACGTCAAACAGCATCTGAAGAGAAGAGAATCGCTGCTTCGGGCACAAGCCACCACCATTCCATTACCAGCCGATGCCTGGAGGAAGAACGTCTCATATTCCACCTTAGGACCTTGCAACCACACGGGATAAATGTGTATTTCACCAGCTTCATCATTTCACCTCGTCCCCCCATTATTCCAGTCCAAAGCCCCCAACTAGGCACCGGTCTCTGGACCCGGCCATCAATTCCCCCCCGGAACTACCACCTTCTCCCTCACCTTCATTCACCTATCGCTTTCACCAACCTGACCAACAACCCCATTCCTCTCCCTCAACATCGACTCAAAATTCTCATTCCTGATGAAGGGCGTATGCCCGATACATCGATTCTCCTGCTCCTCTGATGCTGCCTGACCTGTTGTGCTTTTAAAGCACGACATTCTCGCCACTGCAAAGATAGATGCGCTCGACTGGAGCTCTTTATCTGAGAGCGAAGAAAGCTGAGAGGAATTGTTTAACGTGCACAGAAAGCGGATAGATATGTGATACATGAATAAACTTCTATGGGAAGGGTTAATAACCAGGGATATAGATGAAACGCTAGAGAGAGGATGTTCAGAGAAGATTTAGGAAGAACGTTTGCATCCTGAGAGTGTCGTTTGTCTGGAACTCACTATTTGAAGGTGTGGTGAAGCGAAGGGTCATTAAAATGTTTCAGGAGTACTGAGCCGAACACTTGAGGGGATAGACCATACACGGATAAGGACCAAGTACTGTAAACTGGGGCGAGAATAAAGAAATGCTTGATGAAAGACTTGAGCACCGTAACTTTGGGTGCAGTAAAATGGAGGCTAGGACAGCTCTGTGGCACATTGAAAGACGTGTTGGACTTCTACTGAATTGTTAAGATTGCGATTCAAAGTTTGTGGGTTTGAGTTACAACTGAATCGGAGTTTAGTTCAGATTTCTGCTGAATGAATACTGATTCACCATCAGTTTCTGTCGTCTGGAGGTCTTCTCCCTGCTACTGAACAGAGAAGATTCCTCACTTTCTGCGTGGTGAGTTTTAAGGGAATCATATCACTTGAAACATGATCACCCCAGAATCGACTTCTCATTCGCAAAACCCACTGCAGAATCCCACTGTCTATAAACACATCCCCTCCCACAGTTACAGAGTTTTTCAGCTTATTGTGTGCCTTTTTTTCCCTTTGGGCGATATATTGATGTGGATGTTCTGGGAAAAGACATTGATGTGTTTGGTCAGTCATGGTGACATCAAATGGTGGAGTAGCGCTGGCAAGCGAAATGCCACCCTCCTATTCCTTTCTGTCTGTGCTGTTTCTGACAGAGGGTTTTAAACAATAATATGATGAGGACCCTGTGAATCTACTCTACGGAATACCATGGACCTCCCCTTTATCCTACTGCTCTTACAGATGGAATACACAGCTCCTGTTGTAGCTTTAGATCAGACAGTGGAGGATTTTCCCAGGCGCTCTGTCAGACTACATGCCCCTTCACACAGGTTTCCAATTGGACACATGGAGCAACGGCAGTGTGGAATTTGGGGATTCAGGGACAGTTCTGGCCCCGGTAATAATCCTGAATTTGGGAAATTCAGTATCTCACTCTGGATTCTTAACACGTTACAATTTCAGTATTCAGGAAAACCGTGCAACATGTCCTTGGATGTAGCCATGCTGAAGATTGATGATGAGTGCAGTATCTTTCATGCTGTCAGTAGGACCTTGCAGAAGGAAGTTAATGAAGTGTGGTTGAATCGAATTCTGTGCTAAATTGAAGCAGACCGAATGAGAAGCCCTGTGACAGCAATAATATAACATTCTCTATAAACAACGCTGCGACCCACGGAAACCCAATTTTCAATCAAGTCTATTTTGCTCAACATTTTCCTGTGTCCCATTTCCTAAACCTGATGCTCGAATAGTCACAGGTCCATATCAGTTCCTCCTCCTCTGCCTTAGCTTTAATTTCAGAACCACAGCAAAAGTAGAACATGCGGGTCGAAGGTCCCAGAGGTACGAGTAGGGCACTTTATAGGCTTGCTGCCGGCGGCTCCAGTGGAGCAACTGATCCGCTCTTGGCACTGAACAGTGTGTTAAAATGCCGCAGTTGTAATTTCAATCCTAATCTAACGCTGGCTTTACTGACGTTAATCAGGAATTATTGGAGCATCAGACTGAAGCGTAGTTGAAGAATAATGTCGAATAAAATAGCATGATTCTAAAACTCAGTTTCTGATTTGTGGGATTGTTCTGTCTTCGGGAAAGGTATCAATTATTAACGGTAAAATTGCACATATCCCCCACGTGACTATCCATCAGTGGATCAAGAAACAGATATGATATTTTAGCTTGATGACGTTTTTCAAATCTCTGAAACTGCAATGGATTACATTCTTGAAAAGGCTGTTAAACTCGTTTCATATCATCCTGTTTGCTGCAAACTCACACAGCTCATTAAACCGTTCGAAAGGAATTCGATTTATCTCTTAGGGTAGATTGAATGTTGTCAGCGAATCTGGTAAAGTCATGACAAATAGTTTTGCTGCTGTGCAGAACAGAGGGTTCCAACAGGAGTAAGGATAATTCTTGTCGCTGGATTTTTCGGGAGGAGATCAGTGAGTATTAAAAGGTCTCAGTACCGTTCCTGGTCATTGTGAACAAATGTTCAAGGCAACAGATGGCAAAGATAATGATGCTTGACATTGACAGGTCCATTCCTACTCACTAGAGTCACAATTGTATTACAGATCGCATGAGTGGTGGAGATGATGATCATTATGGCAACCTGAGAGAGTGCGGCAATTAATCCCACGTTCTTAGTCTCACTCTATACCATAAACCATTTAGCCAGTGGACTGAGGTAACCGGCTTCCAATTAATGCAAAGCTAAAACAAACAGCTCAGTACATTAACAATTTGTAGTAGTTCACGTCGAATCAGCTGCTACACCTTTCAACACCACCAGCTCTTCTTACACTTAACATGTTCAGTTGCAGATATTATCCAATTTCTTTCCGATGAACGCTGAACAATTTGTGAGCGTGTCACTTTTGCCTCCCCATCCAGGCAGCCCAGAATCCCTGCCCCTATTAAATTCGCTCTTTGTGTGTCTGCAACTGGCCTTTGAAATATGCTGGAATCATCTTCTAATTTTTTTTTCTGTCTGAAAAGTAATCTGCGATTTCAAAATCTCAGAATAAAAAGTACCTGCTGCAAACTTCGTTGTCTTTCCTCGCTGGTTTTGAAGCTCTAACCTTTCGTTATACCCTTACCTGAACGAGGTAATTTCCCTCTTATTTACCCTTACCAACCTCACATTCGCTGGAAAACCTCCATTAGGACACAACTCAGTCATTCCTGATCTATGTCGCGTGAATCTTCATCTATTCCACCATCTTATTAAATCCCTTCTTTTCTTTTATCGTGGCTATACCTCCCAGTAAATCTAATTTCCATCGTCTCGAACGATTTTGTGTCAAGGGAACTCTGACCATATCCTTCCGAACCAAATTGAACCCCCCAACCCCCGTGTATTTCATCAGTAAATCTCGCCCTGAGAAATGATGCTGGGTCTAATTCAACTCATGAAAACTTACCACAATGCTATGCAATCTCATTACTGGTACAGGAAAGATGAAGGCTATTTCACTTACAGCTGAATCTGTTGGTTGCAGCAACATTGGGTCAAATCGCAGTCACATAGGTGACTGTTGTTCTCATTTTTATTTCTTCTCAACGTGTGCTGAAGTGACACAGTGCAAAATAAATTAGTATTGTTATACATAAGTAAGGAGGCGTGTTAAATCTGAGGTTAGGAGAATAGGGCAGTTTTGATTAACATAGACCAGAGATTGTTCAAATCTCAGGCACATGAGATTGATAGAGAGCGATGTTGAGAGAAATAGACTGTCTTGGCAAATGCCGGTGTTATGAAGTTGTGGGTGTAACGTAATTTTAATGGTGCTGAAATGTCTGGCGAGCACAAGGAGTCCAGAACAAGGCAACAACATAACATTTGGTCAAAACAACTAAAAACCGTGTTACATGGATACAAAAATCAAATTTGAATTCGGCCAATCAGTTTAAATTATGTCCCAATCAAGTTGAAATTTGGTATTTTTACAATGTTAAAACCAATGAAACGATCCGACGTTTTGTGGGACAAATATCAGACATTTTAAGCAGTTAACCAGAGCGGCAAAGAACAGCAAAGAGAGCAGCTAAAAGACCAACAAATGTAGGATGCCAGTAAAATCTCCAAGAGGTGACTATCTGGAGATATAAATTGCATCGAAAAAAGGCATCAACACCGACCTCGAGAAAAACATCTACAGAGGAAGATACAAAGAGAAGATTCGACAACTAGCTGGTTTGTAAATTTAAACTTTTTGGTAAAAGTTATTGGGGTCGGAGTGAGGGAAGGTATTGTAGAGCAGAAGGTTTAGAGAAAAGAGTTGTAGGTTGATTATTCTCTGTTAATAAAAGCAGTAATGTTGTTATTTTTAACTTTAAGTAGTGATTTTTGGATTGGTTCTTTGCCTCTGGAATTTTAACAGAATACAGCAAGGGGTGAATCCTTTCTGTTTTGCTGGTTTCCATTAGCAGAGGGGGTTTGCCCCGTCACGTAACACCAGATTCTGTGGTTGCTTTGTTATTTTGCTCATTTGTGCATTTTGCCTCAGTAACGATTTTGACGTTGTCCCCTCTACACAAAACCTCCGTGCTTTTGCACCATTGTACAAAAGGTGCAGTGTGTCTAAGCGACAGGGATCCCTAAAATAACATTCGACGCTGATTCAATGTATCTATCGTGTTATTGACCCATGGAAACAACACTGCGCACTCTCCTCCAGTCTGGAAAACGATCCCCACACAGTAAATGTTATATCCCGCTCTCAAGGGGCTTTTCATTCCATCGCTTTCAATTCCTCACAGAATCTATTTCAACAGAATTTGTCACTGAGTCATTTCTTTGTTTGTGCTCAAATCCGGTGAGCGGAGGGTCACAGTTGGAGCGTGCTGACCCCATAGCCCAGAGGTTAGACCATGCTCTGAACTGTACTCTGCTGTTCATCATTTCACTGACAGCAGGTAGACGTATCTATGCTCTGCAACATTTTCACGCCTGTTTTAAGAAGCAAGATAAACAGTTCCTGGTTCTGCTTTTGTTGTCACACAGACCAAGATTATAAATGCTGGGAACATGCACTGGTCGTGACTGTTTGCTCTCCCACTTCGGCTTTCTCCCCAGCAGGTGGTAAGATGATGGTCTGAATCGCTTTCTTCTGTACCCTGTCACTCTGGGATGGTGTGAGCTGTGAAATCTGTTCTCTGAGCTGTCGGTAACGTGATAAAACATATACACGTCAGGTGCAACGTTTCTGAGCGACAGGACTCGCTGCTTTGACATCCCATGCTGATTCAGACAGCAGAGCCCTCGCTGTGACTTCGAGAAGGACAAAGACACAGATGACTGAGAGAGATTCTCTCTTTCCCTGCAGTTCTTCACATTTCTATCTGTCTCAGATGGCGTTATTTGCACAAGGTTCCCTAAAGATTATTAAGTCCTGTGCATGCGCGATCTCTCTTTTGTGCAGCTTTCCAGAATTTCCATAACTCCCACTACCTCTAACCTCCTCCCGCGTTCCACAACCCCGTGTTTGATAGTGGGCTGAAAAGCATGTTCATGTTTCTCTCCCACAACACTAATTGCCAATTGAAGATGAGTTCGTCCAGCTGCCAATTATGGGAGCCCGCTCGCAAAGGAAGTGGCGAGCACAGCCTCCGGGGAACCGGAAGTCAGAATGGCAAGGAGCTGCTATTAAAACTCAGTGCGGCCTTCCCTCCGAAACAACAGAAATACCCTATTTTTTAAACAAGGAAACTCACCTGATTTATGGATCATGCTTCTGTTGCGGTTCTGGCTTGTTGGTCTTGGTTGTGATATCGCCTCGGGTGGGTGATGTTCGTGTGAGAAGTCACACTTGAGCACTGGAGTTTTGCATATGGTTCTATTTTTGACTCAGAAGGTATAATTTTGATGAGCTCGAGTTCAGAACAAGGTACCGAAGCTTAAAAACACACAACAGCAACTTCTTTGAGGTCGTTACAAGACTGAGAAATGGATTCCCTAACTTCAAATGATGCTGATCCTGTTAATGTGGATTTTGCCGAGTGCACGTCCTGTGTGGAGTAACCTGAAAGCCTTAATCAGTCCAAAATTTTGTTTTACTTATGCTGTGATCTGCATGTCCTTGATTAGTATGATCTGCCTTTACCAATCGCAGACAAAAGTTTTCACTGTACTGAGGTTCATGTTATAATCAATCAATCAAATAAAGTCAATCAATCGACCGACATAGACATTTCCTTATTGTTTGGGGGCTGCATAGCCTCACTTTGCACTGTGACATATTTTGTGATTCTGAGTGAAATCACAGTTAAACCAACAGAATATGGCAAGTTAGTCACAGATTATATTGACACAGCCGGGACACATCTGTGCTACAGTGTGTCACACAATAATAGTGAAGACCTTTTGAAATCATCCTCTGAGGTACAAGCCACACGCCAGACGAAAGGCTGAAGACTATGTGAGACTGCTGTGGTCAGCGCTAACAGAGCGGCCCAGTGGGGCGTATTGGGCTCATAACCATGAAATTAATGGATTGAAAACATCCTCTACTCGTTGACAATTCCATGTTTCAGTGTGTGTACAGTCCCCTCCAGTGTTTCTCTATAATAGATCTCCATTCTACGCATTGCGTGCTGTTTCATTTCTGCTTCCTTTCATTCAATGTATCAGAAATGAATATTTCATACCGATACACACGGGAAATTTACACAAATGAGGAAACACACTTGTGAAGGTCTGGAAGCTCTTTACCTGTTCTCTGTCGGTGTGGTCTGATCTGATTCGCAAAATCTCTTGCCAGAGCTGGGAATAAACTGGTGAAGGTGAGATACATCAGTTGTAGAGTGCTCTATGCGCATGACGCCCTGCAGTTATTCCCCACGCCGTTTCACACAGCAGTGTTCTTCCTGTGAAATGAAAAGCTGTGAATTACAATTGGATCAATTTGTTGGAGACAGAATTGCGATACAGGGACATCTCCACATTATTAGGACATACATCACCAACTATGAATAACCACAGGGATACACAAGCGTCAGAGAGTCGCTATGGACTCGATGGGCTGAACAGCTTCTATCGGCGCGTGAGTGACGCCACGGATTGATGCTGTCCCTCTTCCTGTCTCTGGGACAGAGTGGCTGATGGTGAAACAAAGTCTCATTGTTAACCCTATCTTCTGCGTTAAACTGTCTGCAGGCCCGCAGCTCAGGGACGTGGGGATGGCTCTCAGTGAGTGAGACTTTCAATCGAATTGTCTTTATCTGGAAAGTTGGGGTTCAGATGTTCACTGCTGCCCGATTGCTGCAAAGAAGCCGATGTTAGTGTTACAAAAGCCTTTCTGCAGGATTGTTGTGTGAAGATGGATTTTGAACAGCAAACAGGCTGCACAAAGATGCCCTCACATGACTTTACCTGAGGGTGGAGAGTCCGGAGTACATTTGTGTCTTACCCAACAGCTCAACATCCTTATCGTTGGCTCAGATAAATGATATTTGCAGGAAGCTCCCAATCAAATTTGCTGATTCGCAGCACTTGATGGAACTGGCCGTGCCGATGACAGCGAGCTTTAGAGTGTAACCACACTTGCCTCTCCTCACACTGCTTGCCGGTGGAGGGAAATAGCTGAATACTCTGCCGATGGAGACAACTTAGTCCAAGCAGAAGGGATAAACAGTACTGTTCTGTGAACAAGGAGACAAAATGTCAAGGCGATATTCTGAAAACACTTTGATGCTTAAAAATCTGAGAACAAATTGGGATGTAGTTGGACCTGACCGAATCTCAGCTGGTTTGGTGTTGGCAATGTAAGAGTGTCTAGGGCATGATCTTCGCTCAGCAGCTGGTGTTAATACTGGCATGGGAGAATGTCTTACTTCAAGTTGCCATCGAGCCTTAGTTGTTTGACTTCACTTTTGCTCGGTCGTCCTATCAACTGTCTGATAAATAGATGTAAATCATTAAGTTGCACTCTTTGAAATAACTTTGGGTTTTGGGGTCAGAAGTGTTATTGTAGTGGGCATGGCACAGTACCACATGTGGTGGAAGTCCAACAAGTGTGAGAGGATGTTCACCCACAGAATCGCACTCTGAATAAATCCACCATCTGGATATTCGCACAGTTCTGGGTGTGAAACTTTAGGAAGTGGGGACGTGAAATGATTGAAAACAGCGCTGCACAGGTTGATGAGAATGGTGTGGTATATGAGGAATATCAACAATAAAGGTCATTTGGAAAGTTGGGGCAGGACTCCTTGGAGAGCAGAAGGCCAAAAGCTGGTCTTGTTCAACCTTTCCAAGACATGAGTGGGTTAGACAGAGGGAATAAGGAAGGGGGAATGCTCCCTACGCCTGAAAGGATCGAGAACGATTCGGCAGAATTTTAAAGATATTAGTAAAAGAAAGAAAAATGTACATGAGGAGAAATGCTTTCACATCGGGAGTAGTTAGGGTCTGACATTGACAAAGACGCAGTTTCAATGGAGTTGTTGAAAAACTAATTCAATGTTCATGTTGAAAGCAAAAAATGTGTAGTGTTACAGGGAGAAGGCAAGAGAATGATACGAAAAGAGAAGCACATTTATCTCTGTAGAGAGCTAGCACAGCTAAGGTGTTTTGTTACACATTTATGATTCGGACTGGAATCACAGTTCGACCAACAGGATGTAGCGAGTTAAACAACGGTGATATTGGCAAAGCCGGAACACATGACACAATAGAAGGTTATCCAGCACGTACATGTCACAGGGAGGATGGCGCTGTCTGAAAATCCTGCAGGGTGTCCTGCGGATCAGACACAGGAAATTTCACTATTCAAACCGAATTAGCTCGATGAAGGGGAGCCAAGGAGCCGGGGGCGCCTGCTTCAGAACTCAATTACGAAAGAAGCTTAGGCTCGAGTCCCCACTCTGTGGCTGCGGCGTGTTGAAATAATAAGCAGGATCGGGAGTTTGCTTTATGGAGACGGGGGTCAGTGTCCATCTTGTCATGATCGTGTTCGCCTCCCACATGGTAAATGGCGGGCTCAAGCTGCATTACGTTCCTGGCAAGTTGAGCTTGTATTGGAACCGAATGCAGACTGTTATTTCATCGCTGTTGTGAAACAAAGTCCTGCGGTGACTCGACTCGCCCTAATTTGGTTTTCTGGCGAATGGAAAAATCGTTCCGATGAATTTCGGTGTCATATGTTATTGAATTTCTCCCATTTCCTTCATTTCCGTCCTGGAAGGGACAGTCAAGACTGTGATCTAATCGAGACTGTGAGTGGTGAAATTCACTTTTTATGGCCCATTCTTATTAGGTTCTTTCTTTCTCTCTTTTCAGCATTGTCTGGAAAATGGTGGTGGATGCCACTGAGCCGCAGGAAGGGCGGCAGGGGCTTGTTCCTGTAGTGTAGTAGTCATCGCGTTCGTCTAAAACGTGAAAAATCCCCAGTTCGAAACTGGGCAGAAACTGCTTTGTTCTTCAACTGCAGGCTTTTACATGGACAAGAACGGAGTTTACTTGCTTGCTTTCCCATCTGCAAACCTGCCTTGGAATTTGCTGGAACAAATCTGCTCTCGTCGTGAAATGTAATGCAATTCCATTTAATTACTGTGCAAAGCATTGTAAAGTTTTTTCTCCAACCTGGTTCTGATTATATGCCATTCTGTTTGAGAGTGTAGTTACCGCCTTCTGATCCTTCCACGAAAAGCAGTACCGCATTTGCATTCCTTGCGCAGGCGGCCTGTTTCCAAGACAGGGAAGAAGCTGATGCGCTGGTGTCACAGCGCACCACGGATTCCTGAACTAATCGGTCTGTCAAATGTACCCCCAAAGTCGTCTATGAAAGATATCATTTGGAAGCTGTCTGTCGTTATTCAACGTGCGAGAGTTGTCTCCAGAGGTCCTGAATCATGTTTTGGAGCAGTTCGCACGTTAGTTAGCAACAGGATAATCAGCATGGTTCAGGATAGTCAGCATGGTTTTGTGAAGGACAGGTCGTGCCTCACAAACCTTATTGAATTCTTTGAGAAGGTGACTAAAGAGGTGGACGAGGGTAAAGCGGTAGATGTGGTGTATATGGATTTTAGTAAGGCGTTTGATAAGGTTCCCCATGGTAGGCTACTTCAAAAAATACGGAGGTATGGGATTGAGGGTGAGGTGGAGGTTTGGATTAGGAGTTGGCTGGCCGCAAGAAGACAGAGGGTAGTAGTTGATGGCAAAGGTTCATCTTGGAGTGCCAACACTAGCGGTGTTCCGCAAGGATCTGTTTTGGGACCATTGCTGTTTGTCATTTTTATAAATGACCTGGAGGAGGGGTTAGAAGGTTGGTTGAGCAAGTTTGCAGATGATACGAAAGTCGGAGGAGTTGTAGACATTGAGAAAGGACGTGGCATGTTACAGCAGGATATAGATAAGCTGCAGAACTGGGCAGAAAGGTGGCAAATGGAGTTCAATGTAGCTAAGTGTGAGGTGATTCACTTTGGTAAGAGTAACAAAAAGATGGGGTACTGGGCTAATGGTCAGATACTTCGTAGTGTGTATGAGCAGAGGGATCTTGGTGTCCATGTTCTCAGATCTTTGAAAGTTGCCACCCAGGTAAATAGTACGGTGAAGAAGGCATATGGCGTACTGGATTTTATTGGTAGAGGAATTGAGTTCCGGAGTACTGAGGTCATGTTGCAGTTGTATAAGACTCTGGTGCGGCCGCATCTGGAGTATTGTGTGCAGTTTTGGTCGCCATACTATAGGAAGGATGTGGAGGCACTGGAACGGGTGCAGAGGCGGTTTACCAGGATGTTGCCTGGTATGGTAGAAAGATCGTATGAAGAAAGGCTGAGGCACTTGGGGTTGTTTTCATTGGAGAAAAAAAGGTTTAGGGGTGACTTGATAGAGGTGTACAAGATGATTAGAGGTTTAGATAGGGTCGACAGAGAGAATCTTTTTCCACGTATGGAGTCAGCTATTACAAGGGGGCATAGCTTTAAATTAAGGGGGGGGGGAGGTAGGTATAGGACAGATGTTAGGGGTAGGTTCTTTACTCAGCGAGTCGTGAGTTCGTGGAATGCCCAGCCAGTAGCAGTGGTGGACTCTCCCTCTTTATGGGCATTTAAGCGGGCATTGGATAGGCATATGGAGGATAGTGGGCTAGTGTAGGTTAGGTGGGCTTGGATCGGTGCAACATCGAGGGCCGAAGAGCCTGTACTGCGCTGTATTCTTCTGTGTTCTATGTTCTAACAGCAATGAAAGAAATTACACTCTCAGAGGAACCTCTGCACCTGTGCTTTCATAGCGTCGCTAGTATTAAGGTGCGCCCCGAGATCTAAGCCACGTTGGAACTGAAACGGAGGAATCGACAGCGAGGCTACAGAATGACATCGCATCCATTTGGTTTTCTTTAAATCACTGACGAGCAGGAAAATGTAAACGGGGAGGGCGAGTGGGGAAGTGAGGCAGTTGCAGCTCTGGTGAAATTCCTTCTTTGTGATTCACTCAGCAACCAGAGACGTGTGAAGGTGACTCAGGCGTGAGAGCTCTTCACATCGAGAACAAAAAGCACTCAAGGGCAGTTAGCGCCTCTTCCGGAGAGGGGGGTGTGGGGGAGCTAATTACCTTTTGACTTCTGTTACTATGTTCAGAAACTGCCTTTTAGATTGATGTGAACAGAAACTGCATTTCTAATAAGCACCGTGGAATTTAGCAAAATTTATTAAGTCGCTTCTCGTCGACACAGTTGGTATCCATGTGGCTCATATCCAGGTGTGAACATCTCTGCAGCGAATTGCATGGTTAAGGCAAAAAGGCAAGGAAAGTGTCATCTCGAACTGGCTCCGAGGTCAGAGCATCCTCACAATGTGATCTGTCGTTCTCGGATTGTAATGCTACCTCCGGTTTTAGGGTGGAGAGCATTCTTTGGGACTCTTATTCTGCAAAACAGACACAGTGACTGAAACGAAGCTGCGCGGTATGATGTGGAACACGGCCTGCTCAGCTTTGTGCATTTTCCCTGTAGTCCGGTGTGTTTCATGTTCCGTGTAAACGTGAAAGTCGTCCTGTTTCGATCAAAGGGTGAAATCATTTCGCAAAGCAAGAATCGAAATTGCAGTAATGTTAAGCAGCTCATGGTAATTTGACTAAATCATAACCGATCGTATGTTCTCACGCACTCACAGATACATTTGTAGCTGAAAAGAGTCTGAGAAGATAGACTCAGCTTACCATTGATAGTTGTCTGGATTGATGGGCTATCATTATCTGCTGCGAAATTGATATTGTAGACGGGCACATCCCAGCAGTTGTGCGAGTCGGAGAGGGATCACGGAACCCTTTTCACGTGACTTTGCATCTGTTGTTATGCAGGAGCACAATTGGAAATGCAAGAAAATGGGGCACCGCGGTTGGCTGGTAGTGTGGCCGAGCGGTTGAAGGCGGTGGATTGACACTCCAGCTCTCGAAAGAGGCGTGGGTTCGGCTCCCACCGCTGCCATTTCTGCTGATCGATTCCAACGACGCAGCTTGTTAAAATGCTGTTTCGACTCCTGCTGCATTTCTGTTTAAAACCGAAGAAAAATGTGTGTGCTTCCTGGGCAATTAACTGTGGTGTGGGAATGTGCCGAATTTTCCGGTGTCTGTGCTGTCATGATCGTGCTCGCCTCCCGCGCGGAAAATCGCAAACAGCTCTGCTGTCCCAGACAAGTTGAGCGTTTACTGGAACGGAATGGAGGCTGCTATTTCATTGCTGTTGTGAAACAAAGTCCTGTGGTGGCTCGACTCGTCGTTATGTTGTTTTCTGCCAATGGGAAAATCGTTCCAATGAATTGCGATGTCACATGTTATTGAATTTCTCCCATTTCCTTCATTTCCGTCCTGGAGACATCGGAAGGGAAAGGTAATCTAATCGAGACTGTGATTGGTGAAATTCACTTTTTATGGCCAATTCTTATTGTGTTCTTTCTTTCTCTCTTTTCAGCATTGTCTGGGAAGTGGTGGTGCACTCAGGCTCCAGTATGTTTGAAAGAGCAGTTTGGAATTGCCCTGTTGTTAGTTGTGAGATTACTTTATGGCTCATGCCCCCCGGCCTGTCTCACTTTTAGCATTCATGCTCGCTGTGTCTGAAAACGCATTTGGTTTGCCAGTTTTGTTTGTGTTCCGTGTTAAATGCTTTCTGTTTTGCGATTCGCTCAATACATTACGAATTAACAGGGTTTCTGAGGTAACTTCCAGCTGCAAAAATCCTCAACTGAGAATCTGGGAAAATTTCCCGGAGTATGGTCAGTCGGAGCAAAAGTAAGGAAGTCGTTCGTTTCTGCAGTGTTTCACAATACCACCTTTCCCGTGAGCAGTCGAACAGACTAAATGATTGTGCCACAGACTGCGATGGCAAGCTCCGCTAAAAAGTTATCCTTTACAGCCGGTGTAAGCAACACAATGTTATTGGGGTACACCGTGGAAAAAGATACTTCGGTGTACCTTGTCCATGCTCAGCACATAGCCAAAATTAAACAAGTCCCATTAAACAACGAGCTACTGGAAACACAAAGGTGAAAGGGAGAATGTCTTCAACTTTCAGTGCTGGCTGCCACTGTGCCTCACTGTGGCTTGTTTCTGTAGTGTAGTGGTCATCACATCCGCCTTACGTGCGAAATGTCCCCGGTTCGAAGCTGGGCAGAAACTGCTTCGTTCTTCAACTGCCACCTTTTACATGGACAAGAACGGAGCTTTCTTGCTTGCTTTCCCACCTGCAAAGCTGCCTTCGAATTTGCTTGAACAAATCTGCTCTCGTAGTGAAAGGTAATGCAATTCCATTTAATGACTGTGCAAAGCATTGTAAAGTTTTTCTCCAACCTGGTTCTGATCATATGCCATTCTGTTTGAGAGTGTAGTTACCGCCTTCTGATCCTTTCACGAAGAGCAGTACCGCATTTGCATTCCTTGCGCAGGCGGCCCGGTTTAAAGACAGGGAAGAAGCTGATGCGCTGGTGTCACAGCGCACCACGGATTACTGAACTTGTCTGTCCGTCAAATGTACCACAAAGTCGTCTCTGAAATACCTCATTTGGAAGCTGTCTGTCATTATTCAACGTGCAAGAGTTGGCACGAGAGGTCCTGAATCATGTTTTGGAGCAGTTCGCACGTTAGTGGCTCATTCAACCAGCAACAGCAATGAAAGAAATTACACTCTCAGAGCGTCGCTCGTATTAAGTTGCGCCCCGAGATCAAGGCCACTTTGGAACTGAAACGGAGGAATCGACAGAGAGGCTCCAGAATGACATCGCATCCATTTGGTTTTCTTTAAATCACTGACGAGCAGGAAAATGTAAACGGAGAGGGCGAGTGGGGAAGTGAGGCAGTTGCAGCTCTGGTGAAACTCCTTCTTTGTGATTCACTCAGCAACCAGAGACGTGAAGGTGACTCAGGCGTGAGAACTCTTCACATCGAGAACAAAAAGCACTCAAGGGCAGTTAGCACCTCTTCCGGACTGGGGGTGGGTTGACTTCTGTTACTATGTTCAGAAATTGCCTTTTAGATTGAGGTGAACAGAAACTGCATTTCTGTGATCTGTCCTTCTCGGATTGTAATGCTACCTCCACTTTTCAGGTCGAGAATAATCTTTGGGACGTTAAATCTGCAAAACAGATCTCCTAACTATAACTATGCTGCACGGTATGATGTGGAACACGGCCTACTCAGCTTTGTGCATTTTCCCTGTTGTCCGGTATGTTTCATGTTCCGTGTTAACCATCTTGCAGCAATGGGCGAAATCATTGACCAGGCAAGAATCGCAATTCCAGTAATGTCAGGCAGCTCACGGTTTCTTTGTTGAATCATAATCGAATATACATTCTCTCATACAGCCATCACATTTGTGGCTGAAACGAGTCTCAGAAGGTAGGACCAGCTTCCCATTGGTTTTGGTGTGGTTTGAAGGATTATAATTATCTGCTGCAAAACGGATATTGTAGTTGGGCAGATCCCAGCAGCAGTGCGAGCAGGACAGGGATAGGGGAACTCTTTCCCTGGGACTTTGATTCTGTTGGTTTGCAGGCGCATCATTGAAAGTGTAAGAAAATGTGCGACAGGGGCGGCTGGTCTTGTGGCCAAGTGGTCGGAGGCGCTGTGTTGTGGCTCGAATTTCTAACGAGGCGTGTGTTTGAATCCCACCATTTGTGTGCTTTGCCGGTTTTACTGCAGCTTGTTGATGTTCAGTGTTTAAATTCACACATGACCAGCTAACTTTGCTTATTGGAAATGTATCTCTGATGTGGGAGAGTGCACCCTCTCCAACCTGCCAGTGTCCACGCTGTCGTGATGACATTCGCCTCCCACACGAAAAGCCCGGGCCTCATACGGTCCCACTCCTGCTTCATATTCCGGCCAAGTTGTGTTGTTCACTCTTTTTGCTGAAACCGAACGGAGATTGATATTTCGTCGCTGGTGTGAAACAAAATCCTGCAGTGACTTTACTTCTCGTCATTTGGTGTTCTAGTGAATGGGAAAATAATTCTGGTTAATTGTGATGTCATATGGTCTTACATTTCTCTCATTTCCTTCAATTCTGTCCTGGAGACGTGGGCAGCAGGCACTGCCGCATTGTTGATCAGATGGGCTAACTAATCTAAACGAGACTGTGTTTGGGAATATTCACTTTTCATGGCTCATTCATATTCGGTTCTTTGTTTTCCCTCATTTCAGAGTTTTTCGGGAGGTGACAGTGCACTAAGATTCCAATATATGTTGGGAGCATAATATGGAATTGCTCTGCTGAAGGATCTGGGAGTCGTTTATGGCTGATTGCCCTCGGACTGTCCCCAGAACAGCATTAATGCTTCGAAATCTCTGAAAGTGCATTTTAAAAAAATTCTCAGCATTTAGCCCCTATCGCACTAAACCCTTCCTATCCAGAAATTCATCCAATTGCCTTTGAAATCTTCTGAGTGTACTAGCCTCCTCCACTTCATCTGGTAGCTGATTCCATACACACACAGCCTTCTGTGTGGGAAAGGTGCCTCAAATCCTTTTTATATTTTACCTATTTCACCTTAAACATATGCTCTCCAGTTTTCAACTCACCGAACATTGCCGAAAGCAAAAACTTAAGTATTCTGTTGACAAACCTTCCTTAAGGTCATGCCTGACGATGAAAGGAAAGTTGTCCCAGCATTTTCAGACTAGCCCTACATTCCAAACTGTGCGCCCCTGACAATTATACTTTGTGAGCAATTTCACGTTATTTTCTTAATTTTTCAGTGATGCCAGTTACGCTGGAGAACAACCAGCTCCTGGAAACATAAAGATGAAGCGTTGAACAGCTGTAAATTTTAGCACTGGACGACTCTGAAGACCAGCTACTTGCGGGGATGCTTTCTGTCGTGTAGTGGGTGTTGGAGTCACCTCTTACACATAAACGCCCCGCGTCAAAACCCGGCACAAATAGCCTTATTCCCGATGGCAGCCTTTCAGACTGACATGAGCAGAGCTTTCTAACTTGCTGTTCATATCAGCAAACGTGACTTTGAATTTTCTCGCTCATACATGCTCGAGTGGTGAAAAATAATGCAATCCCGTTTCATTACTGGGTGAAACATTGTTACGGTTTTCTCCAACCTGGTTCTGAATATTCACAGATGTGTACAACACTGATGACCATTCTATTTCAGAGTTGAGTTCCCGTGCTCTGATTCTTCCACTAACAGCAGTACCACATTTACTTTCCTTGGGCAGACGGCCCGGTTCAAAGCCAAGGAGCTAAGGTTCCCCACAAAATTCCGCAGCTGAGGACCTGGGCATGTTTCATGGAGAATGGTCAGTGGAGGCAACATTATGGAAGTCCTCGGTTCTGCAGTGTTGCTAAACACTAAATTGAAGCGCGATTGGATTTTAGTATTCTGAGACATAATTTAAACTGATTGGTAAAATAGGAATTGTTTCCTAATTAGAAACCAACTCCGACTTGTTTCACAGCCAAATGTTACATCTTTCCAATTTTCCAGTGCACGCTGAGACTGCTAGCTGGTCATCACAGGTATTTGTCAGCTGTCAGTTCTGAACAGCATTCACTTTCATTTAAAGGTGGAGGGCACACCTTCAACGTCATAACACTGTTCTCATCACAAAATCCTGCAGCTTAGAAGCTGTCTTGGGGACAGGGGTTGGATTGCAGTCGTAACCGTATTAAATGTAAAATTTTCACACGGGAAGCGCCGTTCATGAGGGGGGAGTTTCTGTAAGCTGTGTCCCAGGGCTGTGCAGGGAACTGCAGTGACCACCTTTTGTTGACAGCGGGGGGACTGTAGAGAGCAGTGTTTGTCCTTATCGTACTCCGTGTGGGGTCAGGGAACACAGAATCATCAATGGTTTGGGTTGCAAATCAATTTTACCATGGATTTTCCGGTTTAAATGGAGGTAGGGTGGTATTCCCATAGTCTGATCTGGAACAACCAAAGCTCCATACCTGGATGGTCTCAAACTACCAACCTTTATCTTGCAGCCCGCTGCTGCCCATTTGAGCCACACAGCCTGCCACCAACCAGGCATGCCGATTTCTCTAAAGCAGGAAGGTTAGCGGGGATCTGAACGGCGGTGAACAGCTGGAGCTCTCACTGTCTTCAGAGTCTATCACCAATTTTCTGCTTTCATCACCGAGAGTGTCAGGGAGTTTGAGGGGTCTGCAAACACACAGAGGAAAAGGAACAATCACAAACTGGAAATTACCCAGGCCCATCGATGTGACTACGTGAGGTACGTCACTTGTGGTTCTGGTACTGGGATAATTTAAACCCATGGCTTGACGGAAACTGGAGATTAAATACAGCGCTTCACGATTCTCAGCTCCACTATCTATCATTAAGATACAATGGGGATAGCATCCCTTCCGCATAACCACTTCATCAAATCCACCCTGTCAATCAGTCCACAATCTTAACGTTTGTATCTCATCGTCCATTTTCTTCAGTTGATAGGAATAATCTGTTTTCATCTACATTATCTACACAGATCATAAGCCCATAAACTCTGTCAAAACTCCCTTCACTCTCCAATTCGCCAATGTGGTTGATCTGTTCCTCTCAGGGACACTGCCATCCTTTCCAATTTGCGAGGGATCTGTCCCCTCTCAGGTGCCCTGCCATTCTTCCCAATGTGTGGGTGATCTGCCACATCTCAGAGACCCTGCCATTCTTCCCAATGTGTGGGTGATCTGTCCCCTCTCAGGGACCCTGCCATCCTTCCCAATGTGTGGGTGATCTGTCCCCTCTCAGGGACCCTGCCATCCTTCCCAAAGTGTCGGTGATCTGCCCCCTGTCAGGGAACCTGCCATTCCTCGCAATGTGTAGCTGATTTGCCCCTTTCAAGGACCCTGCCATCCTCCCAATGTGTGGGTGATCTGCCCTCTCTAGGGTCCCTGCCATCATTCCCAATGTTTGGGTGATCTGTTCCCCTCTCAGTGACCCTGCCATCCTTCCCAATGTGTGGGTGATCTGCCCCCTCTCAGGGACCCTGCCATCCTTCTCAATGTGTGGGTGATATGTCTCTCTCAGGGGCCCTGCCATCCTTCTCAATGTGTGAGTGATCTGCCCCCTCTCAGGGACACTGCCATCTTTCCAAATGTGTGGGAGATCTGTCCCTCACAGGAGCCCTGCCACACTTCCCAATGTGTGGTTGATCTGCCCCCCTCAGGCACCCTGCCATCCTTCCCAATATGTGGGTGATCTGCCCCTCTCACAGTGACCCTGCCATCCTACCCAATATGTGGGTGATCTGTCCCTCTCTCAGTGATCCTGCCATCCTTCCCATTGTATGGGTGATCTGTCCCCCTTTAGTGACACTGCCATCCTTCCCATTTGTTTGGGTGATCTGCCCTCTCTCAGTAACCCTGCCATCATTCCCAATGTGTTGGTGATTTGCCCCCTCTCAGAGACCCTGCCATCCTTCCCAATGTGTGGGTGATCTGCCACATCTCAGAGACCATGCAATCCTTCCCAATGTGTGGGTGATCTGCCACATCTCAGAGACCCTGCAATCCTTCCCAATGTGTGGGTGATCTGCCACATCTCAGAGACCCTGCAATCCTTCCCAATGTGTGGGTGATCTGCCACATCTCAGAGACCCTGCCATCCTTCCCAATGTGTGGGTAATCTGCCACATCTCAGAGACTCTGCCATCCTTCCCAATGTGTGGGTGATCTGCCACATCTCAGAGACCCTGCCATCCTTCCCAATGTGTGGGTGATCTGCCACATCTCAGAGACCCTGCCATTCTTCCCAATGTGTGGGTGATCTGCCACATCTCAGGGACCCTGCTATTCTTCCCAATGTGTGGGTCATCTGCCCACTCCCAGGGACCCTGCTATCCTTTCCAATGCATTGACGATCTCTCCCCTCTCAGTGATCCTGCCATCCTTCCCATTGTGTTGGTGATCTGCCCCTCTCAGGGACCCTGCCATCCTTTCCAATGTGTGGGTGATCTGCCCCTCTCAGGTAAACTGCCATCCTTCCAAATGTTTGGGTGACCTGCCCCCTCTCAGGGACACAGGCATCCTTCCAATTGTGTGGGTGATCTGCCCTCTCTCAGGGATCCTGCCATCCTTCCCAATGAATTAGTGAATTGCCACCTCTCAGGGACACTGCCATCTTTCCCAATGTGTGGGTGGTCTCTCCCGCTCAGGGACACTGCCATCATTCTCAATATGTGGGTGATCTGCCCCCTCTCAGGGAACCTGCCAACCTTACCAATGTGTGGCTGATCTGCCCCTCTCAGAGATACTGCCACCCTTCCCAATGTGTGGGTGATCTGTCCCTCTCACGGACCCTGCCATCGTGCCCAATGTGTGGGTAAGCTGCCCCCTCTCAGGTATACTGCCATCTTTCCCAAAGTGTGGGTGATCTCCACCCTCTCAGGGACTCTGCCATCCTTCCCAATGTGTGGGTGATCTGCCCCCTCTCAGTGACCCTGTCATCCTTCCCATTGCGTGGGTGATTGGACCCCTTCCATGGACCCTGCCATCCGTCCCAATGTGTGGGTGATCTGTCTCCTCTCAGGGACATTGCCATCCTTCACAATGTGTGGGTGATCTGTACCCTCTCAGGGAACCTGCCAACTTTCCCAAAGTGTGGGTGATCTGTCCTCTCTCAGGGATACTGCCATCCTTCCCAATGTGTGGGTGATCTACCCTCTCTCAGGGACACTGCCATCCTTCCGAATATGTGGGTGATCTGCCCCCTCTCATGGACCCTGCTCTCCTCCCCAATGTGTGGGTGATATGCCCCCTCTCATGGACCCTGCCATACTCTGCAATGTATGGTTAATCAGTCCCCCTCAGTGACTCTACCATCCTTCCCATTGTGTGGGTGATCTGCCCCCCTCTCAGTGTCCCTGCCATCCTTCCCATTGTGTGGGTGATCTGCCACATCTCAGGGACCCTGCCATCCTTCCCAAAGTCTGGGTGATCTGTCCCTCTCAGGGATACTGCCATCCTGCCCAATGTGTGGGTGATTTGCCCCCTCTCAGTGACCCTGCCATCCTTCCCAAAGTCTGGGTGATCTGTCCCCTCTCAGGGACTCTGCAATCCTTCCCAATGTGTGGATGATCTGCCCCCTCTCAGGGACCCTGCCATCCTTCCCAAAATGTGGGTGATCTGTCCTCTCTCAGGGATACTGCCATCCTTCCCAATGTGTGGGTGATCTACCCTCTCTCAGGGACACTGCCATCCTTCCGAATATGTGGGTGATCTGCCCCCTCTCATGGACCCTGCTCTCCTCCCCAATGTGTGCGTGATTGGCCCCCTCTCATGGACCCTGCCATACTCTGCAATGTATGGTTAATCAGTCCCCCTCAGTGACTCTACCATCCTTCCCATTGTGTGGGTGATCTGCCCCCCTCTCAGTGTCCCTGCCATCCTTCCCATTGTGTGGGTGATCTGCCACATCTCAGGGACCCTGCCATCCTTCCCAAAGTCTGGGTGACCTGTCCCTCTCAGGGATACTGCCATCCTGCCCAATGTGTGGGTGATTTGCCCCCTCTCAGTGACCCTGCCATCCTTCCCAAAGTCTGGGTGATCTGTCCCCTCTCAGGGACTCTGCAATCCTTCCCAATGTGTGGATGATCTGCCCCCTCTCAGGGACCCTGCCATCCTTCCCAAAGTGTGGGTGATCTGTCCTCTCTCAGGGATACTGCCATCCTTCCCAATGTGTGGGTGATCTACCCTCTCTCAGGGACACTGCCATCCTTCCGAATATGTGGGTGATCTGCCCCCTCTCATGGACCCTGCTCTCCTCCCCAATGTGTGGGTGATATGCCCCCTCTCATGGACCCTGCCATACTCTGCAATGTATGGTTAATCAGTCCCCCTCAGTGACTCTACCATCCTTCCCATTGTGTGGGTGATCTGCCCCCCTCTCAGTGTCCCTGCCATCCTTCCCATTGTGTGGGTGATCTGCCACATCTCAGGGACCCTGCCATCCTTCCCAAAGTCTGGGTGATCTGTCCCTCTCAGGGATACTGCCATCCTGCCCAATGTGTGGGTGATTTGCCCCCTCTCAGTGACCCTGCCATCCTTCCCAAAGTCTGGGTGATCTGTCCCCTCTCAGGGACTCTGCAATCCTTCCCAATGTGTGGATGATCTGCCCCCTCTCAGGGACCCTGCCATCCTTCCCAATGTGTGGGTGATCTGTCCCCCTCTCAGTAATTCTACCATCCTTCCCATTATGTGGATCATCAGCCCCCTCTCAGTGACCCTGCCATCCTTCCCATACTTTGGGTGAACTGTCCCCTATCATAAACCCTGCCATCCTTCCCAATGTGTGAGTGATCTGTCCTTCTCAGGGACACTGCTATCCTTCCCAATGTGTGCGTGATTGGCCCTCATCTCAGGTACACTGCCTTCCTTCACATTGTCTGGGTTATCTGCCCCCTCTCATGGATCCCGCCATGTTTTCCAATGAGTGGATAATCTGCCCCCTCTCAGGCATCCTGCCATCCTTCCAAATGTATGGGTGATCTGCCCCCTCTCAGGGAACCTGCCATCCTTCCCAATGTGTGTGTAATCAGCCCCTCTCAGGGGCACTGCCATCCTTTCCAATGTATGGGGGATCTGCCCCCTCTCAGGGACCCTGCTATCCTTCCCAATGTTTGGGTGATCTGTCCCCTCTCAGGGAACCTGCCATCCTTCCCAATGTGTGTGTAATCAGCCCCTCTCAGGGGCACTGCCATCCTTTCCAATGTATGGGGGATCTGCCCCCTCTCAGGGACCCTGCTATCCTTCCCAATGTTTGGGTGATCTGTCCCCCCTCTCAATGACCCTGCCATCCTTCCCAATATGTGGGTGATCTATCCTCACCTCAGGGATACTGCCATACTTCCCAATGCGTGGATGATCTGTCTCTCTCAGGGACCTGCGATACTTTCCAATGTATGGGTGATTTGCCCCCTCTCAGTAACCCTGCCATCCATCCCAATGTATGGGTGATCTGCCCCCTCTCAGTAACCCTGCCATCCATCCCAATGTGTGGGTGGTCTGTCCCCTCTCAGGGACCCTGCCATCCTTCCCAATGTGTGGATAATCTGCCCCCTCTTAGAGACCCTGCAATCCTTCTCAATGTATGGGTGATCTGCCCCCTCTCAGTAACCTTGCAATCCATCCCAATGTGTGGGTCATCTGCCCCCTCTCATGGACACTGCCATTCATCCCAGTGTGTGGATAAACTGTACCCTCTCAGGGTCTCTGCCATCCTTCCAATTGTGTGGGTGGTCTGCCCCCTCTCAGGGACCCTGCCATCCTTCCCAATGTGTGGGTGATCTGTCCCCTTCTCAGGGACCCTGCCATCCTTCCTAATGTGTGGTTGGTCCACAACCTCAGACTATTTTTCGGGATATGGAGTTTGTTGATTTTAGGTGGTTCATGATTAAAATTACTGAAGATATGCAGTTGGCAATTTATCGAAATTTCCAAAGAATTTATCGAGTTTAAGAATGAATCATTTAACTAATTAAGAAATGAATGATATATGAAGAAAGTATCCTATGGTTCACTGATACAGAAGACAAACTAGCTGTTGGCGAATAATGGGGCAGTCTTGTTATTGTTGTAGGTCAGCCTCCTGCTCTCCAATCTATTCCTATATGCTATTTTCATATATAAACCATATCCACGACTGAACCCTGAAATACTCTGCTTCTCAGGCCGGTTTGTTACTGTGTCAATCAATTATTTGAACCCTCTTGTCTCATGGCTATGTGACACAGAATCTGGATAGTTAACTACTGGTGTAAGAGCTGATCAACAAAACTGCATGCTCACCATACATAGCAACAAAACTTTTATTAACCAGCACCTATCGAGACCAGGAGTGTGCCATTTGATCAACTGCTCCAGGTAATCATGTTCTGCATAATCAGTGTAAAAACACGCACACAATATTTAAACATAATGAAGCAGGTATACTGTTATACCTTATTCACAGTATAAGTTGCTTAAACAATAATGCAACTTTGCCTGAAATAAAACTTTGCTGTCACGGTAAAATTGTGGGGTTAAGGAACTCCAACTGACAGTAGTTTGCAAATAGTGAAATTCGCATGTAATATAATTCTGGAGTTTAAAAAAGGTTCGCCTCATTGTATCCTGTCAATTGGTTTGAATTCCCATTTGGTTCATTCATACCCTTTCATGAAGGGAAGCTGCCATCTTCACCTGGTCGGGCCGACATGTGAATACTGAGACATGACAATGTGGTTGATTATTCAATATCCTCGGAATAGTTTGAATGGTTGAGAAATGCTGCCCCAGAAAGGGATGCGATGATCCTGTGAAAAACCAAAATCAAAAATCCAATCATTGTCATTCCGTGGGAACTCGCTGGTAATTAATTCACCAAGAATGACAGTGCATTTCTTCCCACATTCAGAGCAGGGGAACAGTCTCTCACCAATGTGGACCTACTAGTGTGTCCGCAGGTGGGAGGTCTGAATGAATTCCTTGTCACACACAGAGCAGGGGAACAGTCTCTCCCCAGAGTGGGCTCACTGGTGTGTCAGTAGGTGGGGTTTCGGAATGAACTCCTCGTCCCATTCAGAGCAGGGGAACAGTCTCTTCTCAGTGTGCTCTCATTGGTGTGTCAGCAGGTGGGAAGTCTGAATGAATTCCTTGTCACACACAGAGCAGGGGAACAGTCTCTCCCCAGTGTGGGCTCACTGGTGTGTCAGCAGGATGGAGGTCTGAATGAATTCCTTGTCACACACAGAGCAGGGGAACAGTCTCTCCCCAGTGTGGGCTCACTGGTGTGTCAGCAGGTTGGAGGTCTGAATGAATTCCTTGTCACACACAGAGCAGCAGAACGGAGTGAAGACACTGCTGAGCCAGGAGGTGAGAGGACTTTATGAATTCCTTCCCTCACTTCGACCAGGTGAACGTTTCTCCCTGATCTGACTGTACCAATGTGTTTACAGATTGGATGGGTAATTGAAAGCCTTCCCACAGTCCCCCCCCCCCCCCCCCCCCCCCCCGCCATATCCACAGTTTCTTGTCCATGTGACATTGGTTTAGTTTCAAAAAGGCACATGTTAACGTGAAGCCCAGACCACACAGAATAAGTACAGTTTCTCCTCACTCTAAATGTTCTAAAAGCTAGCACTATACATTTTATATCAAATGAAGTATCTCTCTTTGATCTTGGGGTGATGTTTGATTTGTCTCTTAACTGCATGTCCCCATTTTATAAAACACTTTAGAATTGACATAATTTTTCAATGTTTGAGATAAAGAATAAACTGAAAGGCAGCTTGTGAAGTCAGGGGAAATTAATGTAGTAATTGGTGGGTTTGTCAGTAAGGAATAGTGAACATAAAACCTATCAGATTGTTGTTTAATTACCAAAGGATTCACTCATGTTCATCAGGGATGGGAACCTGTCACCCAGTCAGCACCCTCACCAATGTGAAAGGAGGGAGCACTGGACAGGGGCTGAGAACAGTCCATTGGCTTTTTATACAGTCAGTGGGACAGCTTACAGCCTCTGTATAGCGACCTGAAGGGGCTTCTTCTTCGCTGTTTTCTATACTTAATTTTTAATCCAATCAATTTAAAATAAACCAAAATTTAAAATAAACCGAAATCAGCAACAAAGTCCAAAACAATGGAATAGGACATGGGAAGCTGTCTAATTTAATCAGAATGTGTTTCTCCGTGTCTGTTAGACACCCTGTGTTCTAAGGGTCTAATAGTTCTGGAAGGTATCAAGTCCACTGCTTGTCCCCGCACACTTCATCTCGCTGGATAACCAGGTATCAAGTCCACTGCTTGTCCCCGCACACTTCATCTCGCTGGATAACCAGGTATCAAGTCCACTGCTTGTCCCTGCACACTTCATCTCGCTGGATAACCAGGCACAGACAAACGGACAGAGAAGAAGCAAATCCTGCCAGGAAAATGAAGGGAAGGCCACAATTGTGTGAGCGATGACTTTGATGAATGGCAGAGTGGACTTGATGGGCCAAGTGGACTCTAATATTCTCCTCTAACTATTGTTCAGACAGTAACCCGCCTCTCTCACGCTGTGCATTCTGATTCTACAGATTAGTTTTAACCAAGTGAAGACCCTTCAACATCCCTGTGGCTTCCACCGTGCATAGCTCAGGATCAGGAACATGGAACTGATACGTCACTGAATGTTGGGAAGCTGACCATTCAGGGAACTGCACAGAGGCTAGAACCTGTCACAGTGAATATGTACACTGTCCATGGACTCGTCCTGACTGCAAACATAACCTGCAGCCCGGATGGAAGGGAAGCTGCTAAAAAGGAATCCTAATCCAACTGTTCACATTTGTGAAAGAATCATGAATGGTGAGGCACCGATGCAAGGTAATTGGCAAAGATGCAAATGCGACATTTAGACAAACCATTTTCATTCCGCAAAAGGTTGAGATTAGGAATCCACTGCTAATGGAGCCAGGTACAATGAAGTGAACATTAGATTCCCTACAGTGTGGAAACAGGCCCTTCGGCCCAACAAGTCCACACCGAACCTCTGAAGAGCAACCTACCCAGACCCATTCCCCTACACCTAACACTACGGGCAAATTAGCATGGCCAATTCAGCTAATCTGCACATTTTTGGACAGTGGGAGGAAACCTACGCAGACATGGGAAGAATGTGCAAACTCCACACAGACAGTTGCTCAAGGTGGAAATTGAACCCGGGTGGCAGGCGCTGTGAGGTAGCAGTGCTAACCACTCCGCCACCTTGCCTCCCTTCAACATCGGAAGAGGAAGAATGGGGAAAAGAGAGAAGAAAAGCATGAGGGAAGAGGATTCTTTGGGGAGCTGATGAGCCAAATCGCCTCCTTTTACACTATAAAAGTTCTGTGGTCACTTAATTCTGAGCCAAATAAGGGAAAATCAGAGCAGGCGAAGGAAAGTTTGGTAAAGAGGGCAAATTGAAGGAGTGTCTCAGTGAGTAAACGTGAATGACAGACGGTTGAGGTTTTGGGAATAGAATTCCAAATCTCATGAATTTGCATGGCCCCCAACATTACAGCAGTTAACAATGGGAATGCTCAAGAGAGTGAAACTGGATGAGCTCAGAAATACACAACATTGATGCAGCTGAAGGGGACGCTGGTTAAAGATACCACAGTTAGTGTTTATTTCATTCCAGACACACCAGCCAGGGAGCACATCCTTACTGTATCGATCCCACTGAGCTCTTTAAATATTTTATTCATTTCAAGTGTTTCATGTTTAGATACGCTCAAGAAGACAGCTACATTCTCCTCAATCTCTCCTGACAGGGCAATGCTGCTGTTAGAAATCAATTCATTGGTGTATGTTACTGGCTGCTTCATGGATTGGAAGTGGCTACTGAGACTGTCAATTTACTGTATGCTGTATTGCCAGGTTGCCAGCCATGTCAAGTGTTTTCAAAGAAAAAAAAACACATTTGGGAAATGAATGTCAGTTGAGGGGCTCCCTCTTTCGATACGACCTATTAATAGTTGTTGGAACTGACTTACCTGGCTTTAACCAAGTGGTCAAAGAATTATAACTGTCATAGAAGCTGGTATCATGGGTCAAGAAGTGTAAGTAATGGAGGAGGTGTCAGTTCTGCTGGTTAAGTGCACAAAATTGTTTAAAATGTTGCTAACTTACTTTCAGCATCATGATAACAGTAGGACACATAACTGAGGTCATTGCATTGTTCAAGTTTTCCACGTTCAGAGAACTAAAGGGAAAGCTGGAGCTGGGCGTTGTGGGATGAGCTAGGAGTCAGAGGGACAAAAAAAAAAACTAAAGTTGCGATTGATAAAAAAATAACTTAGTCCCACTCAGACTCTGTCCTGCAGTTTTGTCTTTGCTTCTCCAAAACCTGGGAAATTCACTTCCTTTCAGTGATCCAGCCTCTTTTCCAGTTTCTCCCCATTCCCTTGCAGACACGAAAGCATCGCTCCAGCTTTAAGTTGCTCATTTGAGCCATTGGAGCATGTGCAGAGGCTGGCTGTTTAAAGGAACACTGTCCTTCACTGCTGTTCTCATTTAAAGGGATAGAAACAATGTGTGAGACAGACTGATGTCAACCTTGAGACCAGAGAAATCAGATCCTGATCAGAAACGAACAATAGAGTAAATTACGAACTGTTCTCAATTCCTCCTGCAATATTATTGCAATAAGGACAGAGATAAACTTGTTTTACTACCAAAGAATTCACGGATGGGAAATTCACACTTGAAAGCGATATGAGAGCCACCCAATTCCACAGGTCCTGATCATTATGGGTAATATGGAAGGGAAAGCTGCATTCCCAGCCCAGAGAAACCATTCCCATGTTGTGCGCATGGTTGAGGATTTAACTGGTCATGAGATCTGGGAAGACACCATGATTACAGGACCAGCGTGAGGCTGTGTAAATGTGGGGAAGGAGGGAAGGAATTCACCTACCCCTCCCAGTGGGACACTCACCAACACAGTCACACTGCGGAGAGGCTGCTCACCTGCCTCACGTATGGGAAAGGGTTTACTCGATCTTGCAATCTGCTGAGGCACCAGAGAGGGCACAGAGGATTGAGAACCTTCACTTGCTCCATGTATGATAAAGGATTCATTCAAATCTCTTCTCATCTGCAAAGACATCAGTGCATTCCCACTGGGGAGAGGCCATTCACCTGTTCAGTGTGTGGGAAAGGGTTTACTCAGTCCTCTGACCAGCTGAAACACCAGAGATCTCACTCAGGGGAAAAGGTCATTCACTTGCTCCCAGTGTGGGATTAGACACACTCAAATGCCGCAGCTGCTGAGACCCCAGTGAGCCCACACAGGGGGAGAGGCCATTCAGATGCTCAGTGTGTGAGAAGGGATTGAGTGATTCATCCCTCCCCCCAGACCCCAGTGAGCCCACACAGGGGGAGAGGCCATTCAGATGCTCAGTGTGTGAGGGGGATTCAGTGATGCATCCTGCCTCCTGAGACCTCAGTAAGACCACACAGAGGAGAGGCCATTCAGATGCTCAGTGTGTGAGAAGGGATTCAGTGATTCATCCTTCCCCCCTGAGACCCCAGCGAGGCCACACAGGGGAGAGGCCATTCAAACGCTCAATGTACAAGGGATTCAGTGATTCATCCGGCCTGCTGATACCACAGCGAGACCACACTAGGTAGAAGCTATTTACCTCTCTGTGTGACAAGGGATTTGCTGCATCTTCAACAGGACTGAGAGACCAGTAAGTGCTCACAGGGAAGTGGTCATCCCCCTTCTCCATGTGGGGTAGAGTTCACACATCACTGCAGGACTCTGATTCTGCAGTTACTGTTCATCAGAGTCAGGACTGGACCTTGTACATGATGACACTGTTGGAGTACTGATGTGTGGCTGTTAATAACATTAACTGGGCTGGAGTTGACTGAATTCATATTGCTACTTTATGAATCTCAGGATGTCTCTCTGGGCATAAGTCTCCACAAACAGCAATGTGACACTGAGCAGGTATCATCTGTTTTGATTTAAATTGTGATTGTAGCACTGCTGCTTCACAGCATCAGGTACAAGCTTGGAGTCCAGCTTTGGCCGACGGCCTGTGTGGAGTTCCCACATTCTCCCCATGACAGTGTGGGTCCCCTCCAGGTGCTCTGGTTTCCTCCCACTGTCCAAAGATGTGAAGTTCAGGTGCATCGGTTGTGCTAAATTGTCCACAGGATCCAGGAATGTGCAGACAAGGTGAATAGCCATGGGAAATTCAGTATTACAGGGATAGAGTGCTCTGAGCGTTATGTTCTTCAGATGGTCGGTGGGGTTTGACGGGCCAATGCTCTCCTTCCACACTGTCGGGATTCTATTCTATGATTGAGGATAAAGGCTACACCGCAGGGTGTCCTTGGAGAAGGAGCATGTGGTGTGTGTCAATGGTCTCGATGCCTTTAGATAGAGGTGAGCACTGCAGGGGATACAGTGCTTTATCTCCACCGCTGCCCCATCCCCACAACTTTACTTTGATACAGTCCCTTCCCATTCTGTCACTTGTAATGGTTTGCTTGGCCCGTAATGGGCTTTGTTTAGAAATATTCAATTGGTTTACAAATGGTTTACTGCCGGTGATTATATATTAACAAAAGCCAAAACGGTGGAATGATGATGTTGATGGTGGGAAGGTTGCTCCGCCGTATGTGATAACACTTCTGTGTAGGAGAAAAAAGAACGCTTCACAGCACAGAGAACGCGAACTGAAAAGCGGTAAAGCAAAACAAAGGTTCAGAAAGGGAGGGAATGTTTCCCTGGAGTGTGAGTAACTGGGTAGTGATGGTGTACGGGAGTAGACACGATTTTGTTCTAAAGGGCATTTGAAATATTAAAACTTTTCTATTTAGATATTCCGTGTCTTTTCTTTTAGATTTATTTATTGTGGAATAAACGTTTACATTTAAAGCAAAACAAAGTCACAAACCTTGTGTGAAGGACCTAAATGTTAAATAAAATCCATCAAACCATCCCTCACTGAAAACTGATGTGGAAGTGCAATCGCCTGGAGAATCCCTGCCTTGCCTACTTCTTCCTACCCGGACTCCATGGTTATGTACATACCTGGGAGATAGCAGCAGGAGGAGATCTTTCGATCCTGCTCCCCCATTCAATGGGAAGCAGCTGACCATCCAGCTCAGTCTCCTGTTCCTGCTGTGTTCCAATCTCCTTTGATGATTTTATCTCAAAGAACTATATCTAAGCCCTCCTTTGGCTTCACTGCCTTTTGTTCCAGTTACGTTGCTGTGTTACTGTGTGGGTGTAGGTGGGGGTAATGTGATGGTGCTCTTCCTGGAGGATGCACTCAGCCTCCCTCTTCATCCTGCAGTAACATCAATTGGGTTTCAGCAACGAGAGATAGAAACCGTTTCCAGGATATGGGCATCACTGGCTCAGCCAGCATTTATTCCCCATCTCTCGTTACCCTTGAGAACACGGTAGTGAGCTGCTGTCTTGTACCATTCACAGTCCATTTGGCGCAGATAGACCGACAATGCTGGGAGGGAGAGTGTTGCAGGATTTTGGCCGAGTGATTCTCCATCTTTGGTTCTTCAAATTCTGGTTAACTTAATCACGATCTGCACATGATGTTGAGGTTTCAGTCTGCAAATCTTCACCATCTAGCACCTGTATAAAGGAATATGTACAGGTTAGAAATTCAGAGCAGACAATTAATTCTCGTTTCTCTGGAATATGTTTCATCTTTCTTCCCCCAAAGCCGTAACCCTCCAGCCCACTTACTCTCTCCCACCATTCTGACTCTGCTACCCCCTAATGTACACCCTCCCCATTCTCACGGGAGTTGCTGATAAACCACCACTTCCCGTCCCTGGTGAGACTCTGCACCCTTTCTGGGTTCACTTCCTTTCCCTTCAGTTGCTGCAAGTCAATAATATAACAGCAGAATGAAACAAAAGGAAACAGAAAGGAAGGTGGCAGATCCTGGACAGAAGAGGGACCTTCAGTCTGGGAGAATGGGTCAGATCCTTCTTCGTTCCCCATAAGTTGATTCCCACTATTACAATGAATTGGGGATGGAGAGCGGTCCTACATGGGTGTGGTGACAATTTGACCCCCCAACTTTTCAATACTATAAGCAGATGCATTCTTCCTCCAGCCAATCACACAGTGTGAAATACTTTCCGCAAAGTATACTTACCCGAAACACATGCTCCAAAACCCGCCAACATTCTATACATGTACAGTGACGGGTTTCCCCACACACGTGTGGTCCCTGCTTCAGGGATTGTGGGAGTTGTAGTCCCCATGAAGCCATTGGAGCCATGTCTCTGGAAAGAAAATGAAAAGTGTGGACTGCAGGGTATTGTGTATAGGATTCCCATTCAGACACACAGAACGTATGGACTGTCACTGGGTTTTACTGAGACATCTGCTTCCACAACCTGATTTTCTGATGTAAGGAATATAGATTCAGCCAACTGGGGCGTGGGGTGGTTAATAGGAGGAGATGATTTAAGCAGAGGTGGCTCAATGGTTAGCATTGCTGACTCACAGTGTCAGGGACCTGGATTTGATTCCAACCTTAGGCGACTGTGTGGAGTTTACACGTTCTCCCCGTGTCTGTGCGAGTTTCCTCTGGGTGCTCCAGTTTCATTTCTCAGTCCAAAGATGTGCAGGTTAAGTGGATTGGCTATGCTAAACTCCCACAGTGTCCATGCCTGTGCAGGTTAAGCTATTTACCATGGGAAATACAGGGAATGGGTGAGTCTGAATGGGATGCTCATTATCGGGTTGCTGTGGACTCCATGGACGAATACCCTGTTTCTGCACTGTAGGGATTCTATTCTATTCTCATGAAGAAGAATGTACTTATCTCAATGTGCTGTGAATCTGGAATGCCCTATTCAAAATGCGGTGGAGGCCAGGACAATGAGCAAATTTACTGAAGAGATACAGATGTTGAATTTGCAATGAGTTGAAGGGTGAGAGAGAGCAGACAGGAAAATCCAGCTGAGACCGAGGTGAGCTCAATCATCACCGTATTAAATGGTGGAGCTGGTTCGAAGGGCTGCATTGCCTATTGACATTAGATTAGATTAGATTACAGTGTGGAAACAGGCCCTTCGGCCCAACAAGTCCACATCGACCCGCCGAAGCGAAATCCACCCATACCCCTACATTTGCCCCTTACCTAACGCTACGGGCAATTTTAGTATGGCCAATTCACCTAACCCTGCACATCTTTGGACTGTGGGAGGAAACCGGAGCACCCGGAGGAAACCCACGCAGACACGGGGAGAACGTGCAAACTCCACACAGTCAGTCGCCTGAGGAGGGGATTGAACCAGGGTCTCTGGCGCTGTGAGGCAGCAGTGCTAACCACTGTGCCACTGTGCCTCTCCTGGGCCCAGTGCTTATCTTTTTACGGTAATAACTGGAAAGCTGAATCCAAAACTCATCACCTTCACCAAAGGAGATTTTTGGAAAAAGCAGGATAGTCAGGTGGATTAAGCATTCCAAACTTAGATAGTGAGGAAGTATGTAGGAGATAATGATTTTGCAATTTTAAACTGAGGTGAGTTAAAAATCACAACAACAGGTTATAGTCCAACAGGTTTAGTTGGATCATGATGAAGGAGCGTCGCTCCGAAAGCTAGTGTGCTTCCAATTAAACCTGTTGGACTATACCTGGCGTTGTGTGATTTTTAAAATTCTGTTCACCCCAGTCCAACACCGGCATCTCCAAATCATGTAAACTGAGGGGAGACAGTGATTTATGGTTTTAGACTGTGTAGTACATTCACACCGTCCAAAATACTCTGTTGTGAATATCTATCCTATAATTTATCACAAAGTGAATGTCTCTGACAATGAAAACCAAAACACCCAGGTAACATCGCCTCACCTCGCAATCTGATAAAAGACTTGTGTTAAGTATGGTTGAATTTAGAATACAGAAGGAAAGCGGGAAGATTAAATCCAATCGCAAGATCATGTGCTTAAACAAAGGAGACCTACAATAGGGTCAGGCAGGACTTGGCTAATGTAGACTGGAAGTAAAGACTATAGGGTGGGACAGTTGACAGACAGTGGAGGAATATCAAAGAATTTTTCAAACTGCTCAGCAAAAGTATATATCAGTGAAAAGGAAGGACTGCAGGAAAAGGAGTAATCTGCTATGGGTGTCTAAGGAAATAAGGGAGTCTATCAAATTGAAATAGAAAGCATACAAATTGGCAAAGACCAAGGAGAGACTAGGAGATTAGAAAAACTTTAAAGATCCACAGAAAGCTGGATGGGATTGAGTAGCTATTCCCAGGGCCAGAATAGCAGTTTACACTGCTCGAGGGGTACCTATTATGTGGGGAACATATGGCCTCTGTAATTGTTGAAGCACTTAACTGTTACCATAGAGATAATCCTGATCAAGTTACAAATCACAGCACACTGCAAAAGCTTATCGTCCAACAGGTTTATTTGGAAGTACAACTTGGTGATGTGTGGTTTTTAACTTTGCCCACCCCGCTCCAACACCGGCTCCTCCACATCAGAATCCTGACAGACAGCCCCACTGAAACTGAAGTGCCTGTCAGATACCTGACTGAGCACAGGGGCTTGGGGGAGGGGTATGTGATTTCACACAAAGTGTTCGAGTTGAACTCGACTTTCTAACTGCCGTTGCCATGGAGATAATACTGAGAAACAGCGTCCATTCAAAACCACAAAGCACAAAGGTATAAGAATGGGAGCGGCACATCGGACAGGCGGGGAGTTACCTGATGCTGCCTGGAGGTGTTCTGCATGTACACTATCCAGGTAACTGCCATGTATCATCAATAAAGACTCAAAGAAGACCTCTCAGAGTTCTGTGCCTAGTTATTCTTTTCCAGCAGGGTTCAGGAATATGAGTACACAGCAGTCAGTCTTCCCAGTGGAGGATACGAAGAACATGCCAGTAATTGATAAGGAAACTGAGGAAGGTGAGGACCTAGAAACAACCATCATCACAAAAGCGTTAGAGCTGGGCAAGCTAATGGAGCGAAAGGTAGACAAGCCTCCTTGCTCAGATGAAATACATCCCAAGGTGCTACCAGAGATAGCAGGAGAAATAGTAAATATACTTGGAGTCAGAGCATCCTATAGCAGAGGCTGGCCCTTTGGCCCAAACTGGCCCATGCTGACCAGAATGTCCATCCACGCGAACCCAAATTCCATGCACTTGGCCCATCTGCTTCTGGCCCTTTGCTATCCATGTGTTTGTACAAATGTCTTTCACATGTTGTTAATGACCCACCTCAACCACTTCCACTGGCAGCTCAGTCCATGTACATACCACCCTCTGTGTAAAACAGGTGCCCCTCAGGTTCCCTTTCATTCTTTCTCCTATATCCTTAAACTGATGCCCTCCAGTCCGTTATTCCCTGGGCAAAAGACTGAGTGCATTCACCTTACCCATTCCTCTCATGGTATCATAGACTTCGAGAAAAGATCCCCCCCTCTGTTTCCTCTGCTCTAAACAAAACAAATCCTCGCTTGTCCAACCTCTCCCTGTAACTCAGACCCCTGCGCCCTGGCAAAAATCCTTGTAAATTTCTTCTGCACTTTAATAACCGAAACCTACATTACCTTCAGCACATTTCCAGTATTTCCCCACAGCGCTGAAACCGACGTGACAACGCCAATGGATTACAAGACATGATCGTTAATTAACTCCTTTACAACAATCCCGTTTTCATCGTTTGTTCCATGGTGCAGGTATCCTGGTCTCTCTCTGTTTGTGGGGTTAATTAAAACCTTGTCCTCATACAAAACAATCTGTAACTTAATTGTTCCTGGGAAATGTGCCATGTTTTTCAGACTTTTAAAAACAAATGAAATCTCTCTCCACAGTCACCACGCTAACATGGACTTGGCTGTGTCTCAGTAATTTTTTCCAGTCACAGTGATATTTGAAATATTCGCACATGGACAGAATACACACCTTTCCTTCCACGTGAAAAGGCCAATGATATTTAGATCGGCACGGATCAAGTAACTATCAAAACTGAACAGGAAGTTCAATTTGAATTTCTCATCCGCAAATCCGCCACTTAAGTACCGTACAGAGAAAACAAGATACCACCGTTAATACCGGATGGATCTTTATAAGACAATGATAGTATTAAATTGTCGTTTCCTTGTTGCCACAAAGCTTTAAATCACAGTCTCACAATTTCTCTGTCTTGTTAACTGAAGACCAAACCAATCTCCTCACTCCTTTCCTCCACACCCAGTTCTCACACTCTCTCTCCTCTCCGTGAATTCAGCTTACTAGCTCCTGCCTGCAGGCGAAGAACAAAAAAAAGGGGTGGCATGATGGCACTGCTGCCCCACAGCACTAGGGTCCCAGGTTCGATTCCAGCCTTGGGTGACTGTCTGTGTGGAGTTTACAGATTCTCCCCGTGTCTGCGTGGGTTTCCTCCGGGTGCTCCGGTTTCCTCCCACAATCCAAAGATGCGCAGGTCAGGTGAATCGGCCATGGGAAATGGGTCTGGTTGGGTTACTCCTCCGACGGTCAGTGTGGACTGATTGGGCCGAAGGGCCTGTTTCCACAGTGTAGGAAATCTAATCTAATCAAGTCTATTACTCTGACTCAGAGCCTCCTGGGTGTTGGTGAATCCTCCTCCCACCTCCCAGGGTTTCCTTCCTGGTCAGACCCAAACTGATCTATTTTCCCCAATCTGGAATCTCTTATTTATTTTCCCCACACCGACCCTCTGAAATGAACATCCTGCACACACTGGCCAAATCATATTTGGTTGAACTAAAATGAACCAAAGTAGAACTTTAATTGCAGGCCCATCCTTGTTCCTTTCCATGACATTCCTGAATCTTCACACGAGTTCTGATAACTTTCTGCAAAATGCTCCCCCCACTGATTCGCTGACCACTTGTCACGATACCAGGGCTGGGACCATTCCCCTGGGTCCTGTTCTCAGAGGGAGGAAGGGAGGGAGCAGCCAATGACAGATTAATCCCACAGATCCACAGCCTCCCTCCCTGGCACTGACCCATACTGCACATACGCCAACAATTGGCCAGCACTGCGCCCGTGCACTGGTTGCCCCTCCTACAGGAGCCTGGGTGACTGACAGCAGCTGCTGCCCAATAGGGTGGAAGGGGCGGGGCTGGAGGACTAGGACAATGGGATTGTTAACAATGAATGAATGTGGAGGACACTGGGGGATGGACAGGTCAGTGAGGGACAGGAGCAGTGCAACAGCAGGAGGGGATCCTGGACAAACTGAGCAATGGGAGAGTCTGACAGGAGAGAAACTCCAGGAAGATTCTGTTTGGAGGCTCAGGCAGGGACGGTTGGGAGCTTGGGCATGTTTTCCAATCAGCCTCTTCAAAGATGCTGTTACTCAACTTTGAACCCAAAACTCGTGGTTCAGAGGTAAGGACACTACCACCATTTCCTGGTGTGCTAGTGGAATGAAGGGAAGATTTTCTCAATCTCACTCACATGGAAACTCCATGAGGTCCTCCCACTTACTGTCTACGGTGGGGATGGAGGAGACAGAGCAGACAGAAGGGAATGCCTTTCAAAAGGAACTAACCGGCATTGGTGTTATTAACAAGATTAAATACACAGTCACTAACACAAAGCTGGTGTACATTAACTTTATCCAAAATATTAACACCTATAATTGGGTGACGCAGACCCCAATGTACAGAGTTAAGTCGTGGATATTAATAACGGCTTTGTGTGTGAGAAATCACCTCTCATGAACATGAGTCAATTTTTTTGAAGAAGTAACAAAGAGGATTGATGAGGGCAAAGCGGTGGAAACGATCTACATGGACTTCAGTAAGGCGTTCAACAAGGTTCCCCATGGTTGACTGGTTAACAAGGTTCGATCTCATGGAATACAGAGAGAACTAGCCATTTGGATACAAAACTGGCGCATCGGTAGAAGACGGAGGGTGGTGGTGGTAGGTTGCTTTTCAGATTGGAGACCTGTGACCAGTGGGGAGTCACAAAGGATTGGTGCTGGATCCACTAACTTTCATAATTTATATAAATAATTTGGATGTGAATATAGGAAGTATTGTTAGTAAGATGACAGCAAAATTATAGGTGTAGTGGACAGTGAAGAGGATTACCTCAGATTACAACAGGATCTTGATCAGAGGGTCGAATGTGCTGAGGACTGGCAGATGGAGTTTAATTTAGATAAATGCGAGGTGCTGCATTTTGGAAAAGCAAATATTAGCAGGGTGTATACACTTAATGGTAAGGTCCTCGGGAGTGCTCCTGAACAAAGAGACCTTGGAATGCAGGTTCATAGCTCCATGAAAGCAGAATCGCAGGTAGATAGGATAGTGAAGAAGGTGTTTAGTGTGCTTTCCTTTATTGGTCAGAATATTGAGTATAGGAGATGTGAGGTAATATTGCAGCTGTACAGGGCATTGGTTAGGTCACTCTTGGAATATTGTGTGCAATTCTGGTCTCCTTCCTATCAAAACAATATTGTGAAACTTGAAAGGGTTCAGAAAAGAATTACCAAGCATGTTGCCAGGGTTGGAGAATTTGAGCTACAGGTGGAGGCTGAATACACTGTTTTCCCTGGAGCGTCAGAGGCTGATGGGTGACCTTATAGAGATTTATAAAATTAGTAGGGGCATGGATAGGGTAAATACACAAGGTATCTCCCCTGTGGTGGGGAGGAGGCACGATGGGGGATGGAAGACAGAGGAGGGAGACTGAGAGGGGAGAGTGGCCGTTATTTTGTAGATCTGCAACTCAACCCTGTTCCTGTTTTCTCCCCATCCCCTTCAATTCCTCTGAAGGGCTCAGAACAAGTGCACAGTCCCTGGAAAGTAGAGCTTCAGGGTGACCAAGTGCTGAAGGTTGCATTTGGGACGCTGCCCTTTATTGGTCTGTGCACGTATCAATAAATGGACCTGGGTTCAATTCCACTGTCCCGGATTCATGTCTGTGGCCACAGACGCGCCTGTCTCGGACCCTGACTAGTGGATCCCCTGTCACTATAGCTCTGCCAGTCTCCCTTCTCCCATTCTGTGCAGCGGAGCTATCTGTGGTGTCATGAATCTGGCTGTTGCTGATTTCCCCTGAGAGGCCCCCCCACCCATTCCCCCCTTATAGAATCCCAAGCGGTGTACAGTATCTGTATGAGAAGGGAATAACCGCTAGGGAGTCCTGCATTTCCTTCCTGAGCTTTTTACTTGATCGTATGGTCACCCATTCCCTTTCTGCCTGTGTAACCCTCACCTGCAGTGTGACTAACTCACTAACCATGCTGTCCATAACATTCTCAGTATTGCTCCACAGTGAGTCCACTCTCAGCTCCAGGTCTGAAAAACAGTTTCTCAGTAGCTACAGATGGGCACACTGTCTGCACACATAGCCGTCACGGATTCTGTGCAAGAGGAGCAAACCACGGGTCTGAGGGCTCCTATAACAACATCTCACTACATTCATCTAGTTACTCCCATTAAGAGAATTTAAATGAGTGAGCAACCTTCCTTCACTTCAAACATGCCCATTATAATAAAAAAAAATCTTTACTTAAGCTGATATGTCGTACTTTTAAAAACTTAAATACTTCGCAGGTATCACTGACAAATTGGCTATTCCCATTGGGACTGTCAATTTCTGAAAGGCCTGAAGTAAAACGGAGTTTCAGCTTCACCTTCTCCCTGTCTCATCTCACTTTGTTTACATCCAACTCCAAAACACTCTCATTGAGACAATCAGCCCTCACAGTGCAGCCCTGTCATTTTCATTGTCTGCTCACACCTACACTGCCTTCAGCCTCCTGAACTATTCCAATGCATCTCAATGGGAGCTCAGGACCAGCACTGCATCTTTTAATTCAGCCCTTTGTAACCCCAGAGTCAAAATGGACTTCAGCAGATTCTGAATGAATAGACAGTTGTCAGAATCTGGAACGTTCCATCTGAAATGGTGATGGAATTTGAGTCCACAAGTAATTTCAAAGAGAAATGTGCAGAGAATTGTAAGTAGGGAGTTTACAGATTAACATTATAAAGTGGACGATTGAGACTAAATCTGACAGTTCCTGCAAAAAGACGAGGTGCAATTTGGATAAATCTGTGCTCTCTCTCGGGCCAATACCTCCTTCCACAGCTGCAGGGCCATGAATTGAACACATACCCCAAGGATGATCCAACCATGGACTTGAACATCTTTCTGATTTTGGCTTGACAAAAATATTGAAGATAATTTCGCACAGACAGAACAGACAAACCTTTCTCTTTCCACATTTAATGCCAATGATATTCAGATCCTGATGACTCCGCTTACTATAGAAACTTGTTTTTTTGAGATCCCAGTCTCAATTATTCTCAATTAATATCCTATAAAATGAATTCACAAAACAAAGCTCACAGTCAGTGCAAGATGAGTAGTGAAGGCACGCACTTCTCTTGGTATGTGTTTGATGTGTAATGCTCCTCTTCAAATCACCCCGCCCCCACCCAGGAAGAGGACACGTGCATGCTCCTTGCGGTACTTTACCCCAAATAAAGATGGCGGCCATAACCCAGGTCCTCTCGCTGCCTGAGGCCCAAGACATCTTCCCCTTTGCAGCAAATGTGGGACCAAGAGTTTATAATTCAGACTAACGACCTGCACAGAATGTAACTAAACCATCCCAGTCTACACTGATACATTTCATCCGGTTTGTGCTGCCACTCTCCCCTTTCCGCCTCCTGCACACACCAAGGGTCATCATGGGTCCAGGGACCCTTCCTCAGAACCGATGACAGCTGGGAAAATTAGAATCCCTTCAGGAAACAGGCCCTTCGGCACAACAATTCCACACCCACCCTCCGAAGTTAATCCCACCCAGACCCATTCCCCTATCCTATTACTCTCCATTTCCCCAGACTAATGCACATCCCTGAACACTACAGGAAATTTAGCTGGGCTAATTCCCTTGACCTACACATCATTGTACTGCAGGAGATAGGGTTTAAAGAGTAACTAATGGGTGGGGACAGAGCCCAAAGAGACACAGGAACATTTGGAAAGACAAAGGACTGGGAAGTTGGAAAGCTGTTAATGGAGGAGACAGGAACCTTCTAGCATCTCAGTGGCGGTGGTGGAAATGGTGGCTGATGATCTACATTGTGCCTGCAAAAAAGACCCTGAGCTTCCAGTTGCCTGCTCTTTAACACACAAGACTGTTCCCTGTCCAACATCTCTGTCTCATGCTTACTGCAGTGTTCCAGTGAAGCTTGATGCAAGCTGGAAGAACACTTCAGAACATACCAAATGGCTTCCTATTTCAAGGACTGCAATTTCCCCTCCCATATGGTTATCAATACCCTCCAGTGTATCTCCTCCACTTCCCACACCACTGCCCTTGAACCCCACCCCTCCAAATGCAACAAAGATGGAATCCCACCATCCTCACCTTCCACCCAGATACAACGCATCATCCGCTGCTATTTCCACCATCAGATCCAACCACCTGAGATATATTTCCCTCCCCACCCCTTTCAGCATTCCACAGAGACCATACCCTCTGTGACTTCCATGTTAGATCACGCTCCCCACCAACCCATCCTCCACTCCAGTCACCTTCGCTTGTCACTGCAAGAGGTGGAAAACCTGTGCCCACACATTCCCCTCACCTCCAACCAAAGCACCACAGGATCCTCCCACATCCAGCATAGATTTCCCTGCCCACCCAAACACCTCACCTATTGTGTCCTTTGTTCTCAGGACGCCAAATTGTGGAATATTTCAGGGAATATTTCTGGGACACATGCACCAACCAACCCCATCGCCCTGTGGCCGACCACTTCAGCTACCCGCCCCCGCGCCCCCACCCCCCACCGTCAAGGACATGCAAGTCCTCCACCACAAAATCTGAGCCACCCGACACCTGGAGGAAGAACACCTTGGGAACTTTTAACCACACGGCATCAGGGTTTCCTCATCTCCCCACCCCCACCTTATCTCAGATTCAACCCTCCAACTCGGCACAACCCTTTTGAACAGTCCCACCTGTCCATCTTCCTTTCCAATTATCCATTCCACCCTCTCACCACTACCTCCCATCTACAACCACCTATTGCCTCCCTAGCTCCCTTCCCCCAACCCCAAAAACCCCTCCCTATTTATCTCTCAGCCGTATCCCACCACCCACATTTCTGATGAAGTGCTGACATGCCCAATACGTCAATTCTTCTGCTCATTGGATGCTGCCTGACCTGCTGTGCTTTTCCAGCGCCATACTTTAACATAAGCTGGAAGAACAACACCTCATCTCCCACTCGTCAACACTGCAATCCTCTGGCTTCAACATCAAATTTAATAATTTTAGGTCCTGAACTCCCCCACGTCCTAGTGTCTTTGCCCCCTACCCCACATACGAGGCCTTGTAATTACGTAGCCTTCCATTACACATTACCTATGGTTAGCCACTAACAGTCCCCATAAACAGCTATTCAACCTCCCGCTCAGATTGTTATCCATTCCTTTGTCCAACTGCACTTATCTCTCTCTTGGGACTCTATTCCCACCTATCGTCTACTCCTTAATCCCTACCTTCTGCATAAAAAACGACATTTTTTTCTCAGTAACGTCAATTCCTGAGGAAGCGTCACTGGATCGAAAATGCGAACCGATTTCTCTTCACAGATGCTGCCAGATCTGCTGAGCTTTTCCAGTACCTTCTGGTTGTTATGTGTGATTTACAGCATCCACAGTTCTTTTGGTTCTAATTTACCCGGAGTATCTAATTCAGGTCCAGCAGACTGAAACAGTGTTTATCAACCTTCCCAGTCCACACTAACTCCATCTCTCTCCCAGTATCTGCTGTCTCTCCCACTCCCTTCACATTCAGTTCCCCCTCACAGTGACACTGTGCCTGCAAAGCTGATGGTCATGTGTTGGCCTGCTGGACCCACCCCTCATTCACTCCCATTGGCTGGAGGACCACGCCAACTCTCCTACTGGTCTGAAGCTGTGTCAATCAGCCAGGCCCCATTGTGACCTGAGTGGTGGGTTCCTCCCAGGTGCCTCAAAGGCTGAGGGGTGACCTCATAGAGGTTTGTTAAATCAGGAGGGGCATGGGTAGGATAAATAGACAAGGTCGTTGCCCTGGGGTCGGGGAGTCCAGAATGAGAGGGCATAGGTTTAAGATTAGTTGGGAAGAAAATAAAATGGATTTGAGGGGCATTTTTTCTTTCGACTGAGGTTGATGCGTGCATGGAATCTTCTGTCAGGAAGTGAAGGATGTTGGTACAATTATAACATTTGGCATCTGGATGGGTATATGAATAGGAAGGGTGCAGAGTGATATGTGCCAAGTGTTGGCAAATGTGTCTAGATTAGGTTGGGATATCTGGTCAGCATGGACCTGTTTAACCAAAGGGTTTATTTTCATGCTGTACATCTCTATGGCTCTGTCCTGTGATGAGCTTCATCATTCACAGTGAATGGGTCAGTATCACAGAGCACAGGGGCTGGGGGATATTCCGCCCATTGGGCCTGTAGTCTCTCCCTCTGGAGATGGTGCCAGTCAGTCCCAACTCACCTCCCATTTGGACATAGCCCTCCAAATCCTTCCTAAAAAAGTTAAATTTCAAACTTGTTTTGACAATAACTACTGAATCTGCATCCAGCTGTCTTTCAAACTGTTCCAGATGCTCAGAACTTAGTGAGTAAAATAATCATCACATTTTTCTTTGCATTATTTGCCAGTTACCTGAAAATAGTTACTAAAAATTGTGACGTTAAAAATTTCTCACTCTGTCTCTCTATAAATGAAATACCCTGGAAACAAATCAACTCCTGGTCGAAATCACTGCTTAACCTTCTCAGCTCCAAGGATAATTGTCTGACCTTCTGCTAACGCTGCATAAAAGAGAAACCTATCTTAATTTTAATTTATTAGTACCATAGAGATGTACAGCACAGAAACAGACCCTTCAGTCCAACTTAACAATGCCGACCAGATATCCTAAATTAATCTGGTCCCATATGCCAGTACTTGGCCCATAGCCTTCTAAACCTTTCCGAATTACATATCCAATGAGATGCCTTTTAAATGTTGTAACTATACCAGCCTCCACACTTTCTCTGGCAGCTCATTCCATACACGTATCACGTTCAGCTTGAAACTTTGCCCCTAATATCCCTTTTCAATCTTTTCCCTCACGCCTGTGCTTTCTAGTTTTGGACTCACCTAAACAGGAATAAGACCCTGGCTGTTTACCCTATCCATGCCCCTAACGATTTTATCAACATCTATGGTCACCTCTCAACATCCGATTCTCCAGTGAAAATAGCCTGAGTCTATTCAGCCTCTCCCTATAGCTCAATCCCTCAATCGTGGCAACATCTTTGCATCTTTTCTGAATCCTTTCACGTTTCACAATATCATTCCGATAGCGGGGAGACCAGGACTGAAAGCAGAATTCCAGAAGTGGCTGAATGAATGTCCTGTACAGCCGCAAAATGACGTCACAACTCCTGTACTCAATGCACAGACCAATAAAGGCAAGTACACCAAACACTTTCTTCACTACCCTGCCTATCTATGATTCCACTTTCAAGGAACTATGAACCTGCACTCCAAGATCTCTTTTTCAGCAACACTGCCCAGGACCTTCCCATTAAGTGTAGAAATCCTGCCCTGATTTGCTTTTCCAAAATGCAGAACCTCACATTTATTTAAATTAAACTGCATCTGCCACTCCTCAGCCCATTTGATCGGAATCTCATTGTACTCTCAGGTAACTTTTCTGTCCACTGCACCTCACATTTTGGTGTCTATTGTAAACCTACTAACCATAGCTCCTATATTCCCATGGAAATCATTTATATAAATGGCAAAAAGCAGTGGACCCAGCACCCAGCCTGACAGCATATTGCTCATCACAGGCTTCCAGTCCAAAAAGCACCCTCCACTATGACACTGAGTGCTCAGCAAGGTTAGAGCTCATGGCATACAGGGAGAACTAGCCATTTGGATACAGAACTGGCTCTTCAGACTGGAGGCCTGTGACTAGTGGAGTGTTACAAGGATCACTGTTGGATCCACTACCTTTCGTCATTTATATCAATGACTTGGATGTGAACATAGGAGGTATAGTGAGTGAGATGACACCAAAACTGGAGGTGCAGTGGACAATGAAAAAGATTACCTCAGAGTACAACGGGATCTTGATCAGATGGGTGAATGGGCTGAGGACTGGCATTTTGGGAAAGCAAATCTTCGCAGGACTTATACACTTAATGGTAAGGTCCTGGGGAGTGTTACTGAACAAAGAGACCTTGGAGTGCAGGTAGATAGGATAGTGAAGACGGCATTTGGTATGTTTTCCTTTATCGGACAAAGTATTGAGTACAGGAGTTATGAGATCATGTTGCGGCTGTACAGGACATTGGGTAGGCCACTTTTGGAACGCTGTGTACAAATCTGGTCTCCCTCCTATTGGAAGGATGTTGTGAAACGTGAAGGGGTTCAGAAAAGATTTCCAAGAACGTTGCCAGGGTTGGAGGATTTGAGCTCGGCTGCGGGTTGAATAGAGGTTGAATAGACTGGGGCTGTTTTCCCTGCAGCGTCGGAGGCTGAGAGGTGATCTTATCTACGTATATAAAAACATGAGGTGTATGGATAGGATAAATAGACAACGTCTTTTCCCTGGCGTGGGGGATCCCAGCACTAGAGGGCATAGGTTTATGGTATGAGGGGAAAGACTTTAAAGAGACTTGAGAGGCAACGTTTTCACACAGAGGGTGGTACGTGTATGGAATGAGCTGCCAGAGGAAGTGGTAGAGGCCATTACGATTGCAACATTTAAAAGGCATGTTCATGTGTATATGAATAGGAAGGATATGGGCCGGGTGCTGACAGGTGGGACTAGATTGCATTGGGATATCTGATCAGCATATACTGGTTGGACAGACGGGTCTCTGTTTCTGTGCTGTCCATCTATGACTCTTTGACCTTCCAGCCAATTCCGTATCCAAACAGCTAGTTCCGCCAGAATTCTATGGTGTTGAACCTGCTAACCAATGTGTTATGTGAAACCTTGTGTCTTTCTCAAGTCCAAGTTAATGATTTCAATGCACAAAGCCATGCTGACTCTCCCTAATCATTTCGTGCTTTTCCAATGACATGTAAATCCTGTCCCTGAGAATCCCTTCGAACAGCTTCTCTGCGACTGACTTCAGGCTCACCGGTCTATAGTTCCCTGGCTTTTCCTTACCACCTTTCTCAAATAATGGCACCAGTCTTCCAGCACCTCACCTGTGGCGATCGATGATGCAAATATCGCAGCAAGGAGCCCAGCAAAAGCTTCCCTAATTACCCACAAAGTTCTGGGAAACACCTGATCAGATTCCAGGGATTTATCCACCTTTATGCATTTTAAGACATCCAGTACCTCCTCCTCTGTAATATGTACACTTGCCAAGTTATCACTATTTATTTCTCCAAATTCTCTAACCTCCATATCCCTTTTCAGTAAAAACTGTATTGAGTAATCCTGTCAGAGTTTGGCGTTACAATTACTGAGATTACCATCTGAATATCCACCTGTAATATCCTATAATACAAGTTTATAAAATCTGTCACTGTCAGTTCAAGTTTGAAACTCATACAATCCCCTCTCCTGGCGCAGGATGACTGTACACATTATCCTTGATGGAGGTCAGCAGGCAATTCAGGGGCAAATCTGTGTGGGTTTCTATGAGTTTCCACCTTGGGACTTCACGTGACTGAACATGAGACAGAATGATCCAAGATTCAGTGAGATATGGAGAGCAGGATTTGCTTCCTTTTGTTTCCTTCCGTGCTGCCGCTGTGCCTCATCAATAAGACATGGGGGTGGGGGTGAAAGGCTCATGCAGCTTGATGGGCAAGATGTCTCCATTCTCACCAAGGGGCAGCAAGCTCCTCCCAGTCATTAAACAGAGTATCCCTGAAAAGAAAGCAAGTGAGCATGCTTCTCACTGCCCAGTGCTCCCAGTAAATGTTTCGAATAATGAGGGGGGAAATCTGCTAGAAAAGGCATAACAGGAAAGTTCCAAGAACATTATAAACAGTTTACAGAGAGATATTCACAGGAAAAGTGGGCAACAAGTTGGCAAATGGAATATAACTTGGGATAAACTGTAGAAAGCTGCACCAGAAAGGGACCGGGGGGAAAATGAGCAGGAAACACAAAGCTAGCACACAGGTACAACAGGGAATCAGGAAAGGGAATGGAATGTACCACCTTATTTCAAGGAGTTTGCAATATAAGAGTTTGGAGTATATACCTTAGGGCAACTAAACAAATGGCGAGTGAGACCACATCTGGAGTAACGTGAACAGATTTGGTCGCTTTAGTTAACAAAATAGAGCAGTTTATTGGAGGCATTTCAGAGAAGATCCATTGGGATGATCCCTGTTTTGAAGGGATTATCCTGTAAGCAAAGGCTGAACAAGTTGGGAATCTACTCACTGGTCTTTGGAAGAATGAGAGGTGATCTCTTTGAAACATACAGGATTCTGTCGAGGTTTGACAGTGTAAATATGGAGAGGATGTGTCCCATTACGGGTGAGTCTTGAACCAGATTCTGGGTCAGTCGCGGAATCAAGGGTTCTGTTTCAGATTTGTCAAGTTAAAGGCAACACCGACACAGGTTAGGGTTTCAGTAGCAATGAAGCTGGGGTGAGAAGGAGACAAGCAACGCTTTAGTGATTGGAATTCCTGGTGTTTGTGATTGTGTAGATGTCTGATCAGAAGGTCACCTTGGGGTCAGATATAACAGCAATATTGTGAAGAATGTAGTTCTGCCTCAGACACTTCCCAGTGAGAGGGAGGGGCACAGCAGTAAGGGAAATGAATTTGGAATAGCAACTGAAGGCAATGGGTTTAACAATTACAGTGTTTCATTGGAGTGAATTGCAGCTAATCGAAGCGTGGTATGCAGTTTGATAACTGAGTAATAGTGGAGTAATGGAGACGGATGATGGGGAGGGAGAGCTGGACATTGTCAGTGCACATGTGAAACCTAACACAGTGCTTTTGGGCGATGTCACCTCCTGGCAGTATGCAGGTGAGAAACAGAAGGATAGATCCTTGAGCGACACCAAATACAAGGAATTCAGAAAGGAAAGGGAGAGTGGAGATGGAGCAGGATTTTCCAATGACGGTGAGGTCAAATATTAGTTTTTAGCAGAATGGGAGAGAAGGACATAACCAGAAAAGACAGACAGATCATGAACAATATCTGTGAACTGGCAAGGCGGGGAGGGGCGGTGACAAGCTGGAGGATGACAGAGAGATTTTGAATGTCCATGATTTAGCTACACTAGGGTAAATGTTCAAGATGACCTCTAATAAGGCTTGACTCTAGGAAATGCAAGTTTAGGACTAAAATGAGGAGCATCCTTGTGAGGTAGTTTGGCTCGGTGGGCTAGTGGAGAGGGAGGGAAGAAATAGAGGCAGCTGATCGGATTGTCTCAATGTTATTGACAGAGAAACTCCATGTGCTCCTCACTCTTGTTGTTGGAGGGGAGGATGGAGGAGGCAGGATAATGGACATTGTTTGCGAAATAAAAAAAAAACAAAACCTGTGATAGTGATTCTAAAAATAAGTGAACAAACCTGTCGTACTTATCATTTATCAAGGATATTAAAATATACAAGTGAAGTTCAGATTTGATTCCCAAATTGGTAGAGGGTTGCTCTGAAGTCAAGAAAAAAATAACTGGAATGAAGTATCTACTGTTTGCCATGGAACCGTTGGGGAGGTTTTTTCTGCCATTGACAATGTCCTTGAGGGAAATAAACCCGACAGTGGCCCATCAAATCACTCATTATATTAATCACTGCACAGTCTCAACAAAGGACGCCACGGTGGTACAGTGGTTAGCACTGCTGGCTCACAGTGCCAGAGACCCGGGTTCAATTCCTGCCTCAGGCGATTGACTGTGTGGAGTTTGCACATTCTCCCAGTGTCTGCGTGGGTTTCCTCTGGGTGCTCCGGTTTCCTCCCACAGTTCAAAAATGTGCAGGTGAGGTGAATTGGCCATGGGAAATTGCTCGTAGTGTTAGGTGAAGGGGCAAACGTCTGGGTGGGTTGTGCTTCGGCAGGTCGGTGTGGACTTGTTAGGCCGTAGGGCCTGTTTCCACACTGTAATAATCTAATCTAATCTAAAAGGAATGAAACTGGATGGACCACATTACATCTAACAATGCACTAGCAAATACAACCACAAAATCAGCCCTCTTGACCCTGCAACTTCTTCCTCACTGTGGGCCAACAACAGCAGCACAACTGTACTCCAGCCCAATCTGAAATCTCATGGCCTGATATGCCCCACTCTACCATTAACATCAAGCCAGGGGAATCAATCCTGGTTCAATGGTGAATGCAGGAGGGCATGCCAGCAGTGCCGAAGTGCTCACTTGTACAAAACTTGCTGATCAATCAAAAGACTCCCATTTATTAGGAACAACAATTTACTTTCGCACCTTTGAATTAATTCCTGGCTGTAATCATTCCTATCTCCCTGCACCACACACTATTTCATATCTCAATAACTCATTTTAGTTCAGACACTCAATGATGTGTTTATTTTTGAGTTCACTTGTGTGACTGTTTCTATAAACTCCAAGAGAACATGGTCTGGAATCCCCACTCTAACCCTCTAAGATCTACTTTCTTCCTTTAAGGCATTCTTGAAAAACTGCTTATTGGGCAATGGTTTCGGTAACTGGACACAATATTCTCCATCTGTAGCCTTACGTCAAAAGTTCTCAATAATATTTTTGTGAAATTAATACCATGATGATTTGTACTGATATCTTCTACTCTTCAATATCGCTGAGTGAGTAATATGTAATGTCTCTTACCCAACCACCTTCACCATACAAACTGCAGCAATACAAGGAAGTCAAACATCACCCTCTCCACAGGCAACAAGGCTTTGGCATTGATCACTAGTTTCTGTGGAAGGAGAATACACAGTTGATGTTTCAGGGAGTGCAATATGAATTACATGGAATGAAAATGGTGCAGAATTTGACTGTCAGAAATTGAAGGAAAATGCACTCGCTTATGGGAAAAAAGAATTCTTGTCTGTCAAAGATATTGTGGAAAAAATAACCTGATAATGGAACAGCATACGGTCAGGAGCCAGGCAGCAGTGGACAATTCATTTACATTCCTGAAGAAGGGCTTATGTCCGAAACGTCGATTCTCCTGCTCCTCGGATGCTGCCTGGTCTGCTGTGTTTTTCCAGCTCTACATTTTTCAATTCCTTGACAAAACAGCTGTGAAAGTTATAGTAAAATACTATATAGACCAAAAATACATCCATGAGAGACTGAGGAAGCTAGATAATGAAAAGGTGGACATCAGAGAGCCCAGAGGTGAACCAGAGCAAAGTTCACTTTTATGATCCCACAGTCAAAGATGTCTAGCACAGAAACAGACTTCTTCGGTCCAACCTATGCCAACCAGATATGCCAACCTAATCTATCTAATTTAAATCCTATCTGCCACTCCTCAGCCCATTGGCCCATCTGATCATTATCCCACTGTACTCGGAGATAACCTTCTTCGTTGTCCACAATACCTCCAATTTTGGTGTCACCTGCAAACTTACTAATTATACGGCCTCTATTCACATCAAAATCATTTAAATGAATGACGAAACAAATCCAGAAAAAAATACATTTCTCTGGGTTTGAATGTGCTCTGTAAATCCTGCCCTATGACTCTTTTTACCAGGGAAGGCTGTACATACATCGCTCTGAACGTTGCCCCCAACAAAGCTGGCGGCAGCGCACGTGTCCAGTGAATCTTTGCCCCGAATAAAGATGGCGGCGCTCACTCGGGCCGATTACTCAACGAGGCATATTCCCGTTTGTTGCAAAAACGGGACTGTAAGTTTCAAATTTGTATTTTCCGATGTGTACCAAATGATTGTAAAATCTCTCAGACCATACCAACACCATTTCCCTCCCCCTTCCTCCTGTTTATTTCTTTCCTTACCGACAGCCCTCCGCCTACACACACTCCGAACATCTGCGCCCACCGCGAGGATGATCACGTGGTATAGTCTAGTCCCGCCCTCATTCACTGATTGGTCGGAGGACCAAATGCCCCGCCAGGTCCTCCAGCTCCTCCCCTGCCTTTCCATTGGTCCGCCGCTGACATCAATCACTTCTTCGACCACTCCTCAGCCCATTGGCCCATCTGAACAATATCCCATTGTATTCTGAGATAACCTTCTTCATTGTCCACAATACCAACTGTTGGCTGGAGCATGCGCACTGCTTCGTGGCTTTTGTTGCTGTTTCTCAGTTACAAGAGTGAGGGACAAAGTTAAATATCACACAACCACCTGATGAAGGACCAGCAAAGTAGTGCTTCCAAATAAAGCTGTTGGACTATAACCTGGTGTTCTGTGAATTTTAATTTTGTCCATCCTAATCCAACACCAGCACCTCCAAGTCACGAGTGAGGGAGGAATGCATAACATAAGAACAAAAGATCTTGGAAAAGGAGAAGGCCGTCCTGCCCTTAAAGCCTGCTCTACCATTCAATAAGATCATGGCTGATCATTTTGTGGCTGCAGAACCATTTACCCACGTTCTCACCGTATTCCTTAATTAATTATTTCTTTTTTAAAAAAACTAACTTAGCTTTAAAAACGTTCATTGAACTAGCATCAACTACTTCCCTGGGCAATGCACTCCATCGAGGTCAAGACGTTCCTTCTCAATTCACTCCTAAATTTGCTGCCTCTAACCTTGTGGTGATGCCCTCTTGTCCTAGCTTCACCTGCCAGTGGAAACATCCTCTCTACGTCTATTTTATTCATTCCATTCATTATTTTATATATTTCCATTCTTCTGAATTCCAATGAATATAAGCCCAATATACTCAGTCTCTGTTAAACCAAACCCCTCACCTCCGGAAACAACATCGTTAACCTCCTCTGCACTCCCCTCTAGTGCCAGTACATCCTTGAGCACGTATGGAGATAAAAAATGCATGCAGTACCCCAGGTGTGGCCTCACCAGCATCCACTATAGCTAGAACATAACCTTTTCTTTTTAAACACAGTCCCTTCAGCCATGAAGGACAAAATTCCATTTGCCTTCTGAACTGATTGTTATACCTGGTGAACAACCCTCCTGCAGAAGGATGTTCAGTTTCCTCTGCATAGCAAATAATGTAACTTTTTTAAAATTCAAGTAATAATCTTTTTATTAATGTTTCTCCAACCAAAGAGTATGACTTTACATTTATGAACATAATATTCCACTTGCCAAACCATTGCCCACTCAATCAATGTATCTATGTTCCTCTGCAAAGTTTCCCAGTCCTCCGCACACTTTGTCCTGCTACTCATCTTAGTCTCATATGCAAACTTTGACACCCTACATGTGGTCCCCAACTCCAAATCATCTGTATCAATTCTAAATAATTGCAGTCCCAACACTGATCCTAGAGGCACACGACTAGTTACTGATTGCCAGCCAGAATAAGGCTTATTTATCCCCACTCTTTGCTTCCTGTTAGTCAACCAATCTTCTATCCATGTTAATACTCTATCCCATGCACCCTTATATAATGCAACAGCCACTTGCATGGCACCTTGATGAAGGCCTTTTGGAAATGCAGGTACACCTCATCCACTGGGTCCCTGTTGTCCACCTTGCTCGAAATGTCTTCATAGAGTCCCAAACGATTTGTCAAGCATGACCTACCCTTCATGAATCCATGCTCTGTCTGCCCAATGGGACAATCTCTATCGAGATTCCCTGCTATTTCTTCCTTGATAATAGACCCAAGCATCTTTCCGACTACAGAGAATGAACTAACTGGTGTAGAATTCCCTATCTTTTGTCCACCGCCTTTTCTTACAGTCCTTCCTTTTCACTGGAATATGCCTTTGCTGAGCACTTCCTAAGATGTCTTTGAAAATCTGCAGTGAGATAAGATCACTCACAGTGCACAGAGCAGGGAGCAATGAGAGGGCTCCAAACATCGCTAACAGGACATGACGGAGATACAGTGCTGGAGGGGGAGCACAGTACAGTACAGACACACCCCAGACTCAATCACCACCTCTACTTTAATTTACGTTGCACTGAGACAGCATGGGGTGTTCATAGTTATCAATCCAGGCCTGTGCTGTCTTAGTGAGCATCAGGACAACAGAGGGGCAAGCAGGCCTCCGATGAGAGGTTGGGAATGCTGCCTGGGATCTTTCTGTTCTGTGTTCTCCCTCCATCACTGTGCTAATGCTCACTACTCTGCAACTCTGTGCCTTTTGGCATGGCTTGTGCACCAGTGTCTTCAGTAATTTTTAACTCCTATATTAGTTCCTGTCCCTGTAACTACCTCCCTTCCCGATAGTCCTCCACATATTTGAAATGTACTGCATTCCAGACTACCATCCTTATCGCTGTAACTTGCTTCAGCGTCTACAACATGCTTTATTTCGGTACTGTAATCCTCTTTAACTGTATACAGAGTGATACAGCACAGAAACAGAACCTGTGGTACCAGTCATCAATGCTCTCCATATTTCCTATAATGAATGAGTCTCATTTGCCTGCGTTCGGCCCTTAGCTTTTCAAACTTTCTCCCCTCCATGTCCCTGCCAAATGTCTTTTCCATGTTGTAATTGCTCTTGTTTCTCCCATGTTCCCCTGGAAGTCTGTGCACCATCCTCTGTGGATAATGTTGCCACTCAGCTCCCTCTTTAAATCTTTGCTGTCTCATGTCCCGTTTGTACTCTCGAGTTTTTGACTCCCTTACCCTTGGCAATTCACCATTCTTAGGCCCAATCCTTGTGGCACTCCACTGATCACTGGCCTCCAGTCGAAAAAACAATTTTCCACCACCACCCTCTGTCTTCTACCTTTGAGCCAGTTCTGTATCCAAATAGCTAGTTCTCCCTGTATTCCGTGAGTTCGAATCTTGCTAATCAGTCTCCCATGGGGAACCTTGTCGAACACCTTACTGAAGTCCATATAGATCACATCTACTGCTCGGCCCTCTTCAATCCTCGTTGATACTTCTTCAAAAAACTCAATCAAGTTTGTGAGACATGATCTCCCACGCACAAATCTCTGTCTCTAATCAGTCCTTGCTTTTTCAAATACATGTACACCCTGTCCCTCAGGATTCCCTCCAACAACTTGCCCACCACCGACGTCAGGCTCACTGCTCTATAATTCCCTGGCTTGTCCTTACCACTCTTCTTAAACAGTGGCACCATGTTAGCCGACTTCCAGTCTTCCGGCACCTCACTTGTGACTATCGATGATACAAATATCTCAACAAAAGGCCCAGCAATCACTTCTCTAGCTTCCCACAGAGTTCGAGGGTACACCTGATCAGGTCCTGGGATTCTATCCACCTTTATGCATTTCAAGACCTCCAGCACTTGCTCCTCTGTAACATGGACATTTTGCAAGTTATCACCATCTATTTCCCTACATTCTATATCTTCCATATCCTTTTCCACAGTAAAAACTGATGCAAAATATTCTTTAGTATCTCTGTCTTTTAAACGTTGTAATTGTAACTACATCCACCCTTCCCCAGGAAGATCATTCCACAATCAAAACACCCTCTGGGTAACAAATTGCCCCCATGTCTTTTTTTTGAACATCTTTCTCTTCTAACCTTAAAATGTGGTCCCTCCTCTTGAGACTCCCCCATCCTACGGAAAAAGGCAACTACCATTCAATCGATCTATATCTCATTTTTTAAAATAAACTTTTATAACATCACATTTCAAACTCCAGGCTCCAGTGAAAAAAGACTCAGCCTATCCAGCCATTTTTCAGAACTCAAGCCTTCCATATCCAACAATGTCCTGGTAAATCTCTGCTGAACACCCTGCAGCTTAATAATATCCTTCCTATAACTGGGCGATCAGAACTCAACAGAGTAGTGCAGAAGAGTCCTAATAAATGTCTGCACAATCTCAACATGACGTCCCAAATCCTCCACTCAATGGACTGAGCAATTGTCAGGCATGCCAAGCACTGTCTTATCCATCCTGTGATGCAAACTTCAAGAATTATGTACCTGAACCCGGAGGTCCCTCTGCTCTAAAACACTAACCGAGGCCCGTATATTAATTGTATAAGCTCTACCCTTGTTTGTTTTACCAAGTGCACTACCTTGCATTTATTCAGATTGAATTCCATCTACAGTTTTTCAGCCCATTCACCCATTTCATCAAGATCCCTTTGTAATCTCAAAAAACCTCCTTCACTACCCACTATGCCACCCTCCAGCCTTTCCAGCACATCACACATGGCTGTCAACGGTACAAATATCTTGGCTCGCGGCTCCACAATTTCTTCCCTAGCATCGCACAATGTCCTGTGATACACTTAATCAGGTCCTGGGTCTTTCCATAACTTTGTGTTGTAAAGTCTCCAGCACCACCTCTTCTATAAACATGCACTCTTTTTAAGTCGTAGTGATGGGCAGCATGGAAACAGACCCTTTGGTCCAACTCATCCATGCTGACCAGAAGATCTAAATAAATCCATCCCATTAACCAGCATTTGGCCCATGTACCTCTAAACCCTTATTATTCATATACCCATCCAGATACCTTTTAAATGTTGTCATAGTATCAGTATCTGCTACTTCCTCTCTCAGCTCATTCCATACATACATCACCGTGTGCATAAAAAAGCTGTCCCTTCAGTGCCGTTTAAACCTTTCCCCTTCAACCTGAAACCTATGCTCTCTCGGTTTGGACTCTCGAACCCCTGGGAAAAGACCTTGAATGTTTACCCAATCCATACCCCTCATGTTTATATAAACCTCTGTCAAGTCACCACTCAGTCTCCGATGCTCCAGGGAAAATAACCCCAGCTTATTCAGCAACAATCCTGGCAACATCTTGTTAATCTTTTCTGAACACTTTCAACTTTCACAACATCCTTCCTATAGCGGGGATACTGGAATTGCTGAGAACTCCAAATGTGGTCTAACGTATTACTCTTGTTCCCTGAGTTCCCTAGTCTTTGTCCACAATAAGTTCTGGAGTAGAAAATGTGTTTAAGGTGTTAGCCATATCCTGCGGTTCCACACACCAATGGTCTCATTAATCTTTAAGGGACACTATTTTGTCTCGAGTTACTCTTTTAATATATTTCTACAATCACTTTTGGATTCTCCTTATCATTCTCTGCTGAGGCTATTTCATGTACCCTTTCTGCATTCCTGATTTCTACCCAAAGTGTACTGCTAAAGTCCCTGTATATCCTCAGGGATTCCCTTGATCCAGCTGGCTATACCTGACATGTGCCCCCTTTTCAGGAACATGCTGGTGGTGATCGCTCAATTTATCTCACTTTTAAAATATTCTCACTTGCCAGACTTCCCTAGACTCCCTAATCACCCTTTGAGAGTTCCTGACTAATATTATCAAGATTAGTTTGGCCCCATTTTATAACTCGAACTTGTGGACCAGCCCTGTCCTTTTCCATCGCTATTTTCAAACTAATATATTTGAGTCACTTTGGCAAAATGCTTTCCCACTCACACCTCAGTCCCTTTCCCTACCTTGTTTCCCAAGGGGAGGCCAGGTTTTGCCCCTTTCTCTTTTCAGGCCATTTACATATTGATTGGGAGTTTTCTGGAACACAATTACCAAATTCCTCCCTTGCAAACACTGAACACTGGCAGTCCCAGTCTAGGTTTGGAAAGTTTAAAAACCCCAACCATAACAGGCCTATTATTATGATTGATAATTGAGATCTCCTGATATGTTTGTTCCTCAGTCTGCTACTGATTATTCGGGGTCAGTAGGACAATCGTGTCAGAGTGATGACCTATTCTTATTTCTCAATTCCACTAACATAGCTTCACTGGGTGATCCTACAGAAATATCCTCTCTAGGTACTGATGTAATGATTCATGCAATCATTACCCACCACCACGCGTCCTCTCTTGCCTCCCCTTCGATGCTTCCTGTAGCATCTCCACCTTGAAACAATGAGTTGCCAGTCCTGTCCCTCCCTCAGCTGTGTTTCTGTAATAATTATAATATCCCAGTCCCATGTTCCAATCCATGCCCCGAAATCATCTTCCTCAGCTGTCAGGCCCCTTACATTGAAATAAATGCAGTTTAATCATCAGTTCCCCCGCTCCCATTTCCTGCTATGTTCTTGCGTGCCTTGTCTGCTGAAGTTGCTATCTTTAACTTGGTCACCAACCTCAATCTTCTTTCTGGCCTTATGACTGTTTAAGGTGCAACACCCTGCCAGATTAGATTATATCCTCTCAAGCAGCTCTAACAATTCGCCCCATCACCTCCTGCTTCCAGTTCAGGTGCCTTCCCCACCCTGTCAACCTATGCTGACACCTTCAGACATCCAGGGACTTGCCCACCAAGGTCCCGGTGTTACTCAGTTCTCCAGGAGGACCTACCCTTCATGATGTATATCGTTCGCTTATGAGACTTCCCATAGTGCCTTACCTCACAGTGATCAGAAATAAACTCCATCTGCCATCACTCAGAGTGTGTACAACTCTGAGTATGACTAACTTCATCCAGTCTCCCCAACCGTCCCTACCTCTAATTGTCGAGAGAATGCACAACCCTCCCTATTGCGTTAACCTCCTCCAGTCCCTCTCATGGACACCATCTATGTAAGCTTCTCCTGTTCCTGACGATATTTTCCTCCTGTTCCAATAAACCCTTGTGAACTTTGTGACCTAGTCCAATCTCTGCAGTGCTCTGTATAATCAGTCTCACTGTGCCTGGAACCTGGCTTCAATTCCAGCCTTGGCTGACTGTCTGTGTGGACTTTGCATGTTCTCCCCCCGACTGTGTGCATTTCTTCCGGGTGCTCTGGTTTCCTGCCATAGTCCAACATTTGCACGATACGTGGATTGGCCATCATAAATTGACTGTAGTATTCAGGCTAGTGTGGTTTAGGTGAGTTCACCATGAGGAATGCAGGGTTTATTAGACAGGGAAAGGGATGGGTCTGGTTATGATGCTCTTTAGAGGTTTGGTGTGGACTTGTTGGGCCGAATGGCCTGTTTCCACACTGGAGATTCTATTCAGGTTATTGTCCAGTCCTGTCAACTATCCCCGTCTCTTGAACCTTGCCTCATCCTCAATACTCTCTTTTTATGTGTAATCTCCAACAGTTTCTCAAACATTCCTTGGCGATGTAAGCTTCTCCAGTCCTTACAAAGATCGATATGACTGTCACCTCTTCCTGCTCTTAGAACCCTCTCTATAACTATTGCCATTCATTACAGCACTCCCAATCACTGTTCCATCCTGAAACCCCCAAAAACATTTATATCTCTGTAAACTCATCTGGACTTACTTACTTTTGACAATCCCGTTCTGAGACTTTCTCGATATCCAAAAAGTAATTAAGTGTAGATAACCCTTATTACTGTAACCTGCCTTCAGCCTTACAGTACTGAGGATCTGTAGAACATCTTTTCAACCCGAAGCCATCTCTGTGTCTGTAATCTCCTCCACTCCCCATAATACATTCTGTCTGAGCTCCTCTGTAGTCCATGAAACACTCCCTAACACTGTCTGTATCAGTGTAACCTTCACCAAAAACACAACCTTCCCTATCTGTGTAAATCCCTACACCAGTCCTTATCCCTCTAAGCTCTGTCTAACAATACAACCCTCCAAGTTTATGTATTCACCTTCAGTCCCTACTCACCTCCCTATCTGTGTAACCTTCTCCATGCATTTTTGCGACAGTCTCTTCAACTGTCCCTGTCAGTGTAACCTCTTCCAGACCCGAAAACTCCCCTCTCTTTAACTTTCTCCGGCCACACATCTCTCACTATCTGTGACCTACTCCTGTCGGAGAACCCTCCCTCTGTAAACTGCTCCAACTCTTCAACTCTCCATAAGCTCCTGCAGCTCTTACAGCCCTCCCTATCTACCAAACCTCTTCCAGTCCCTAAAACGCCATCATTCTCTAGAGACCGTACCACCAGCCCTATCTGTGTTATCTTCTCAGGTCCCTGCAACACTCCCGATCTGTAGATCCCTCTCCAATGCCTGTGTCTCTCCCGATCCTGTTCCTACAAGACTCATTAACAATGTAACATCCTCTCGTCACTATCACCCACCCTGTCAATGTAAGCTCCTCCTGCATCTCCAAACATTTACTCATCTTCTGCTGTGGTTCTGTTGGCCGAGCTGGAAGTTTTTGTTGCAAACGTTTCATCCCCTGTCTCGGTGACATCCTCAGTGCTTGGGAGCCTCCTGTGAACTGCTTCTGTGGTGTTTCCTCCGGCAATTATAGTGGCCTGTCCCTGCCGCTTCCGGTTGTCAGTTTCAGCTGTCTGCTGTAGTGGCCGGTATATTGGGTCCAGGTCGATGTGTTTGTTGATGGAGGTTGTGGATGAGTGCCATGCTTCTAGGAATTCCCTGGCTGTTCTTTGTTTGGCTTGCCCGATTATGGTAGTGTTGTCCCAGTCGAATTCATGTTGCTTTTCGTCTGCGTGTGTGGCTACTAGGGATAGCTGGTCATGTCGTTTCGTCTGCGTGTGAGGCTAGCCTCACAGGAGGCTCCCAAGCACTGACAGGGGGACGAAACGTTTGCAACAAAAACTTCCAGCTCGGCGAACAGAACCACAGCAACGAGCACCCGAGCTACAAATCTTCTCACAAACTTTGAATTTACTCATCTCCATAACCTTCTCCAGCTCTTATCCCCATTTGTGTAAACATCACTCTCCACTCGAACCCTCCCTACCGCAGGAACTTCTTTCTGTTTGTTCTGTGCTCCCTTATCTGTGAAACTGTCTCCAACCAAACTTGCTACCCAATCTCTCAAAAACCAATCCAGATTCCACAGCCTACATGTCTAAATAACCCCCAGAACCTAAGCCTTCCTATATCTATAAACGTTTTCAGTCATGATGACCCTCCATATCTCTGTGTGTTCCGCCAGATGATATAAACCTTTTTATCACTGTAATCTGCTCAGCTCCCTAAAACAGTCCCTGTCTGTGTAATCCAGCCCTGTCCTACAAACATCCTTATCCCTGTAAACTTCTCTATCCCTCCCAACATTCCCAACTCCATGAACCCGTCAGCCCTACAGCTCTCCACATTTCTGTAACCTCCTGTCGGTCTATGGTCCTCCTTCCCTGTGAAACCACCTCCAGTCCCCACATCTCTCCCAATCTGGGTCCTCTGCTGCAGATCAGGCCATTGCTGTCTCTGTGAACACCTCCACTCCTGACAACTCTTCCCATTTATGTAACCTCGTTCAGACCCCATACTCTCCAGCTTCCTGAATCCTCTTCCTGCCATTGCAACCAAAACCATGTTTATGTAACAACCTCCAGTGCTTAAAGCTCCCCGACTCAGTAACCTCTTGCAGCCCTAACAAAACACCTAAACCGTGAAACCTCTCATTTCCCTACAATCCTCCCTCCCTCCCTCCTCAAATGCCTTCATCACCATGAAACCTCACAATTACTGAAGCCTCCTTTTGGCATTGCAATCTTCCTAATGTCTGCAAAATCCTCCTGTCCTGATATCCCTCTCTATCTCTGTAATCCCCACCACCCTCCAGTGCCCTTCTGGGGAACATGGCAGAGGGGAGAAGATTTGTAGCGTCTGAACCATATTACGGAGGTAGAATTCTGGAAATTACAGATTTGGTCTAATGTTTGTGGCGTGCAGATTATTGGCGTGGACTCGAAAGAAAGGATTTATGACTACTTGGAAAGCCATAGTTAAATTAGAGACAGCATGGGTTTGTGAGGAGTAGGTCATGCCTCACAAACCTGATTGAATTCTTTGAGGATATGACAGAATACATTGATGGCTCATTCAGAAAAGAAGGATGATTGGGATACAGGGAAATCTGTCTGTCTGGATGCAGGATTGGATGGCCCAGAGAATACAGAGGGTGGCAGCAGATGGACAGTATTGAGCCTGGAGCTCAGTAACCAGGGGTGTTCTATAACAATCAGCTCTGGGACCCTGCTCTCTGTGATTTTTGTAAATGACTTGGGTGTGTATGTTGTAGAGTGGGTTAGTAAGTTTGCCAATCACATGAAGGTTGTTGGGTGGTGTGGAATGTGTAGGGCTGTTGTAGGTTGCAATGGGACATTGACAGGACGCAGGGCTGGACTGGAAGTGGCAGATGGAGTTCAATCTGGAAAAGTGTGAAGTGATTCATTCTGGAAGGTCGAACCTGAATATAGAATACAGCGTTAAAAGGCAAAATACTTGGCATTGTGGAGGAACAGAGAGATCAAGGCGTCCATGTCCATCGATCCCTCAAAGTTGCCACGCACGTTGATAGGGTTGCTAAAAAGGCATATGTTGTGTTGGCTTTCCTCAGCAAGGGGATTGATTTCAAGGGCCGTGAGGTTTTACTGCATCCTTATAGCTACCTGGTGAGACCACACTTGGAATATTGTGTTCAGTTCTCGTCCCATCTTTACAGGAAGGTTGTGCACGTTTTAGAGAGTGTACACAGGAGATTTACCAGGATGCTGCCTGGAATGGAGGGCATTTCTTATGGAGAAAGTTTGAGGGAGCTAAGGCTTTTCTCATTGGAGTGAAGAAGGGGGTGGGGTGACTTGGTAGAGGTGAACAACGTGATGAGAGGCACAGAGAGAGTGAATTGTGAGAGACTTTTTCTCCTATGGAGTAAATGGCTATTATAAGGCGGCATAAATTTAAGGTGATTGGAACACGGATAAGAGGATAGAGAATGGTAACTGGTTGGATGGACTGCCAATGTTGGTAGTAAAATTAGACACATTCAGGACATTTAATAGACTCTTGGACAGACACATGGATAGTAGTAAAATGAAGGGTATGTAGGCTAGTTTGATCTTACAGTCGGATAAGAGGCTGGCATAGCATCATGGCCGAAGGGTTCTTTGTTCTACGTTCTGTGTGGTGAACTGGGTAATAAGCTCAAATCAGTGTAAAAAGGATATGGCATTCAGGAGGAGCTAGTGAACTGGATACAAAATTTGCTATCTGTGATACAACAGGAAGAACAGTACTGCTGGGATAGTGGGCTGAAGAATAGCAGGTGGAGTTTAATTAGATAAATGTGAAGTGTTCCATTTTGGTGAAACAAACTAGGGTGGGACTTGTACAGTTAATGTTCGGGCACTGGGTAATGTTATCAATCAGAGACCAGGGATGCAGGTACACAGTTCTTTGAATATGGTTTCACAGGTAGACAGTCTGGTGAAGCAGGCCTTTGGGGTGGTTACCTTCATTGGGGAGATCATTAAGAGTAAGAGTTGGGATGTCATGTGGCTGTAAAAGACATTGGTGGGGCCGACATAAAAACATTGTTGATCAGGAGGAAGAACTCCTCTAGTCACTTACTTCCTTTAAGGAAGGGCATTAAATATTCTAACCTGGTCTGGCTAACATTTGACTCCAGACCCACAGCAATCTGGCTGACTCTGAGCTCCCCTCTGGGTAATTAGCAGTTGGGTTAAAGAATGTTGTTCCAGGCAGTGACACCCACATCCCATGAATGAATAAATAAAAATACATATATCCCTCCCTACCTCTGCAAACCCTTCCAGCTGCAGCAATCCGTCCTGGCTTTGTAACACCGTTCAGACTCTGACCACTCTCTGTAACACTCTCACCACCTCCAGCACCTTCACCTCTCCCTGTTCCTATTGTGTCAATAAACCCTGACCGTGGTTCCCCTTCCCACAGCCTTCCCTCGTGCTAGCAAACCCTTTGCAATCTATTTAACATTTACTCCTAAAACACTCTCTCACTTCAGGATTTTAAGAACTTTTTGGGGATCTTCTCAGACTCATAATCTAGTATGATCCCTTTTGTCCTGAGTGCGGGACCAGTGGGAATTTCTTGCTGAGGTTTATACTGTTTCAATGGAATGTCCTTCTGTTGAGTGTTTTACACTGTTCCCTCAAATGTTTTCTGCTGTCCATTTACAGACACTGTTTAGCCAGTTAACCTTGTTCATTTCTCCCCTCAAACACATGTAATTGGCTATTTTTGGTTCTATTGTAGCGTGTCCTCTGTGAATCACTTTAAAACTTTATATTTATTTAAACTGCACTTTATCACAATTTCCCGAAGGATCTCTCCCGGTGACATGATTCATTCACTAAGTTTATCACACGGTCGCTCTGCGACAGTTTTGTCCCCAGCCAGTTGCACAATGTTTTGCTCAAAGAAACACTGAATAAAAAATTACCGAAGTCCTCTTCCAATATCAATGTTGACCGTGTGTTGTCCCAGATTATACGAATATTGAAGTTTTCCAAAATTATCGCAATGCATTTGTTAAAAAATTCCAATAAGTCCCTATGTAATGCAATGATGAGCAATGGAATACTGTTCAGTGGCTAAAACTGTTCTGCTGCTTGTGTCCTTGGCAAGTAGTAATTTACATTCAGACTGACTCTACTTCATGATCTGCAGCCAAATGCTTTCTCTTTAATACCTTTGTTATCCATTATTTTTAGTGTTACCCATTTTTCCTGAGTTTCCGCAAGATTGTGAACCATTGAATATTTTTGTTCACCCTGTCTCCCTGGTGTCTAAATCTCTTTTATCTCTGTGTCCCAAATCCATCTACCTTATTACAGTGACGTTGCCCATTAAAAAAAAACATAACTTACTCTTTCCCACAATTTTCTGTCACAAATCTTTTCGCTGATGTACAATTTTAGTTAAACTCTGTCCCTTCCTGTTCCTTTCTGCTTGTCTTCAGCCTCATCCCCATGCTGTTCCATTGCTTCACCTTTTCTCTTTGGATTTGGAAAGCTCCTTTCACCCGAACCCTGTCCCAGCATCCTCCCTGTCAGTTTAAAGCCCTGTCCATAAACCTACCGACATGATCGGCCAGGACCCTTGTCCCAACACGGTTCCATGTGGGACCATCCGAATGGATTATTTATTAAATCATGTATGGGATCTGGCTGACCAGCCTTTCTTGCCCAGTCCTAGCTGCCCTTGAACTGAGTAACTTGCTTGGCCTTTGAAGAGGGTCATTGGGAGGCAAATACTTTGCTGTGGGTATGTCGTTCAGACCACGTGAGGATGGGCAGATATCCTTCTCTGAATGACATAGCAGCCTGGGATACCTGCAGCGGTGTTTGTGCAGTGTGTCCAGGAAGCTTTTCTAACTCAGTATGTAGATTGTCCGACAAGAGGGGAGGCCATATTGGATTTGGTACTTGGTAACGAACCGGGAAAAGTGATGGGCTTGTTAGTGTGTAAACATTTTGGTGATGGTGACCACAATTCTGTGACTTTCACATTGGTTATGGAGAGATATAGGTGCGTGCAACAGGGTAGGTCTTACAATTGGGGGAAGGGTAAATACGATGCTGTAAGAGAGGAACATAGGCTGTCAGGGAAGGATGTCGCGGAAATGTGGAACTCTTTCAAGGAACAGATACGACGTATCCTTGATATGTATGTACCTGTCAGGCAGGGAAGAGATGGTCGTGTGAGGGAACCTTGGCTGACGAGGGAGGTTGAATGTCTTGTAAAGAGGAAGAAGGGGGCTTACATAAGGTTGAGGAAACAAGGTTCAGACAGAGCGTTGGAGGGATACAGGATAGCCAGAGGGAGCTGAAGAAAGGGATTAGGACAGCTAAGAGAGGGCATGAAAAATCTTTGGCGGGTAGGATCAAGGATAAACCCAAGGCATTTTATGCGTATGTGAGAAACATGAGAATGACGAGAACGAGAGTAGGTCCGATCAAGGACAGTAGTGGGAGACTGTATTGAGTCAGAAGAGATAGGAGAGGTCTTGAATGAGTACTGTTCTTCATGATTTACAAATAAGAGGAACCATATTGTTGAAGAGGAGAGTGTGAAACGGACTGGTAAGCTAGAAGAGATACTTGTTAGGAAGGAAGATGTGTTGGACATTTTGAACAACTTGAGGATAGACAAGTCCCCCGGGCCTGACGGGATATATACTAGAATTATGTGGGAAGCAAGAGAGGAAATTGCAGAGCAATTGGCAATGATCTTTTCGTCTTCACTGTCAACGGGGGTGGTACCAGGGGACTGGAGAGTGGCGAATGTTGTGCCCCTGTTCAAAAAAGGGAATAGGGATAACCCCGGGAATTACAGGCCAGTTAGTCTTACTTCGGTGGTAGGCAAAGTAATGGAAAGGGTACTGAGGGATAGGATTTATGAGTATCTGGAAAGACACTGCTTGATTAGGGACAGCCAGCACGGATTTGTGAAGGGTAGGTCTTGCCTTACAAGTCTTATTGAATTGTTTGAGGAGGTGACCAAGTATGTGGATGAGGGTAGAGCAGTGGATGTAGTATACATGGATTTTAGTAAGGCATTTGATAAGGTTCCCCATGGTAGGCTCATGCGGAAAATCAGAAGGCATGGGATAGAGGGAAATTTGGCCAGTTGGCTAGAAACTGTCTAACCGGTCGAAGTCAGAGAGTGGAGGTAGATGGTAAATATTCAACCCGGAGCCCAGTTACAAGTAAAGTTCCGCAGGGATCAGTTCTGGGCCATCTGCTGTTTGTAATTTTTATTAATGACTTGGAAGAGGGAGTCGAAGGGTGGGTCAGTGAATTTGCAGATGATACGAAGATTGGTGGAGTTGTGGATAGTGAGGAGGGCTGTTGTCGCCTGCAAATGGACTTAGATATGATGCAGATCTGGGCTGAGGAGTGGCAGATGGAGTTCAACCCTGTCAAGTGTGAGGTTGTCCATTTTGGAAGGAAAAATAAAAATGCGGAATACAGAGTTAACGGTAGGGTTCTTAGTAAGGTGGAGGAGCAGAGGGATCTTGGGGTCTACGTTCATAGATCTTTGAAAGTTGCCACTCAGGTGGATAGAGCTTGTAAGAAGGCCTATGGTGTATTAGCGTTCATTAGCAGAGGGATTGAATTCAAGAGTCGTGAAGTGATGTTACAGCTGTACAGGACTTTGGTTAGGCCACATTTGGAGTACTGTGTGCATTTCTGATCGCCTCATTTTAGGAAAGATGTGGAAGCTTTGGAGAGGGTGCAGAGAAGATTCACCAGGAAGTTGCCTGGAATAGAGAATAGGTCGTACGAGGATAGGTTGAGAGTGCTAGGCCTTTTCTCATTGGAACGGCGAAGGATGAGGGGTGACTTGATAGAGTTTTATAAGCTGATCAGAGGAATAGATAGAGTAGACAGTCAGCAACATTTTCCCCGGGTACAACAGAGTGTTACAAGGGGACGTAAATTTAAGGTGAAGGGTGGAAGGTATGGGGGGATGTCAGGGATAGGTTCTTTACCCAGAGAGTGGTGGGGGCAGGGAATACGCTGCCTATGGGAGTGGCAGAGTCAGAATCATTGGTGACCTTTAAGCAGCAATTGGATAGATACATGGATGGGTGCTTAAGCTAGGATAAATGTTCGGCACAACATCGTGGGCCTCCCTCTTTCGCTGGGAATCCTCTTACTCTCACGATGCTGATAAAATACCTGTGGCTTTTCTGCAATCGTAACTGCCAAATACATTTCATGACCATTGTTTGTCCCTCATTTTCCACAATCCCCTTGCACTCTCTATACTTGTGAAGGGCTTCACCTGATTTTATTGAACTGGATTTTCTTTATCAAACTCACAATATCACTTGATCAGTATTCCCTGGACTTGCAGCCTTTACTATTCACTCTTCAAGGAGCACACCGGCCCTGCGTTCTCACTGCATCACTTTAAAATACTCCACTTTCCTAATATGGACCCAACTGCAGAGAGTTCCTCCCTGTTTCTGTTTGCCAGATCCTCTGTCATGATCGTGACACTGATAGGAGGCACACTTGTGAGGGGGACAGACAGGAGACTATGTGGCTTCAGAAGAGATCCCAGGATGGTGTGCTGCCTCCCAGGTACCAGGGTCAAGGATGTCTCTGAGTCATTATTGAACATTATGAAGGGGGAGGGTGAACATCCAGAGGTCATTGTGCACATCAGTCCACATGACAGAAGTAGACAAAGGGACGGGGTCCTGTGAAATGAGTACAGGGAGTCAGGTGAGAAGTTAAAAAACAGGATATTGACCTTAATGATCTCCAGATTACTCCCAGTGCCAAGTGCCAGTCAGAATAGAAATAGAAAGGTAGGCCGGATGGATGTGTGGCTGAGGAGCTGGTGTAGCGGGCAGGGTTTTCAGTTCTTGGGTCATTGGGATCTCTTCTGGGGTAGAGGGGACCTGTACAAAGGGGATAGTTTGCACTTGAAGCAAAGGGGCACAAGTATCCCCAGAGGAGATTTGCTCGTGTTCCCCATGAGGACTAAGTTTGGCAGGGAGTTGTGACTCTGAGTGAGAGAGGGACCATCGAAAAGTCAGGGGAAATACATCAGCCATCAAGAGCAAGTTACCTATTCAGGATATCCAGGGGCACAGTCGAGGGAGGGAAAGATATCTGGTTTAAAGGGCATTTATTTCATCACACGAGGCCTGACTGGGATATTATAGCCAGAATAGAAACATGGCTAAGAGAAGGGCAGGACTGGCAGTTCAGTGTTCCAGGATAAAGAAACTACAGGAGTGACAGAAGGACAAATAAGTGAGGAGGGGGAGTTGTCCTTTTGAATAGGAAGGACATAACACCTGTGCATCGAGACAATTCTCTTAAACAGTCATCAAATGATGCCGTAAATTTAAAAGCTAGAAACAAAGAGGGGATGGTCAGTCTACTGGGATCGTATTCGAGACCCTCAAATAGCCAGCGGGTACGAGAGGAGCAAATGTATAGTGAGTTTGCAGGTACTATGAAAATGAAACAGTAGTATTGGATGGAGATTTTAACTTCCCCTGGATTGACTGGATCACCAAGAGTGTAAAAGGCCCGTACTTGGTGGAATTTGTAAAATGTGTTAAAGAAAGTTTCCTCAATCAAGACGTAGATGGCTCTATGCTACTCAGGTGGGTGCAACACTGGACCTCTCCTCAGAAAACGAGGTCAGGCAAGTGACTGAAGTATCAGTCGGAGAGCACATTGCGTCCAGTCATCACAACTGTCTTTGTTTTAACATAGTTGTGGAAAAAGATCAGACAGGTTGACAGATTTAGGTCTTAAACTGGAACTGAGCCAATATTGGGGCCATTCAGCAGGATCAAGCAGGGTTTGATTGGGTGAAGGTAAAACTCACACAACACGAGGGTATAGTCCAGATGGTTTACCGAGGAACCTCGATTATCTGAACGAGATAATTGTTTATTCTGTAAATCGATTCAATACCTTTCCTCTGGGGGTCGGAGTTTTCAGTCCAGTCTGCTCCCTGTTCAGGTGACTAGGCAGCAGCAAGCCATGAGCGAGCCCCTACACCCTGTCAAATCCCAAAAGCACACCCTGCACGCCTCCAAACCCATCCAACACTGCCCCCACGCGCATCTCAACGTCGCCCCCCCAAACCGACCCAACAGCGAATCCTGCCCCCAAAACCATCTGACACCACTCTCCACCAGCCGCCTGCCCCCACCTCCCAGACACATCCTCCATCACCCTCAGCCCGTCCCCAAACCTGTTCAACACCGCCCCCCGCCCAACACACACACGGTCCAATCCATGTCCACGCCCATGCCCCCGTAATGTTACCCAGGTAGGCGGATAGTGAAGAAGGTGTTTGGTATGCTTTCCTTTATTGGTCAGGGCATTGATTATAGGAGTTTGGAGGTCATGTTGCAGCTGTACAGCACACTGGTTAGGGCACTTCTGGGATATTGCGTGCAGTTCTGATCTTTTTCCTATTGAAAGGTTGTTGTGAAACCTGAAAGTGTTTAGAAAGGTTCTGCAAGAATGTTGCCAGGGTTGGAGGATTTGAGCTATCGAAAGAGGCTGAAATCACTGGGACTGTTTTCCCTGGAGCGTCAGAGGCTGAGGGGTGACATTCTTGAGGTTTATAAAATCATGAGGGACATGGATAGGATATACAGACAAGGTCTTTTGCCTGGGGTAGTGGAGACCAGAAATGGAGGGTGTATTTTTAACGTGAGAGATGAAAGATTTAAAAGGGACCTAAGGGGCAACCTTTTCACGCAGAGTGTGGTTATGTATGGAATGTACTGCCAGAGGAAGTGGTGGAGGCTGGTACAATTGCATAATTCAAAACGCGTCTGGATTGGCATGTAAATAAAAAGGGTTTAGTGGGATATGGGCCAAGTGCTGGCAGATGGGACGAGATTAGGAAATGATATCTGGTCGGCGTGGATGAGTTGGACCGAAGGGTCCGTTTATGTGCTGTACGTCTCTAGGTCTCTCTGGCTCGAAATGTTTTCCACTGTTCATTAACAGACTGACATTTCAGTCTGTGTCCCCTGTTTACCTTGGTCAGTTCTCTCTCAAAATCATATAATGGGCTTTGTTACTGATGTTCAGGTGTGCTTTATGGTCACTTTAAAATGTCATAATCTCTTTGAATTCCGGTATAATTTCTTGGAGGATCTCGGTGTGATATTACTCATTCACTCAGCTTCATCACCCAACGGTCGATCTGAGATAGTTACATCCTAGCTATTTGCACAATGTGTTATTCAAAGAAACACTGACAAAAACATTCAAGGAGGATCTCAGATAATATCACTCTTGCCAATGTGTTTGTCCCAGATTATACAAAGATTGAAGTCTCCAAAAATTATCACACCACCTTTGCTACAATTTGTAATGAATTCCTGTTTAATGCAGGGATGAGAAATGGAATGCTGCAAGGCAGCATAAAAACTGTTCTCCTGCTTGTGTTTGTGACACATAGCACCCAGAATTTGCATTAAGGATGATTCAGCTGCAAAATCTGAGACCAAATGATTTCTCTGTAATGCCTTTGTTATCCATTAGTGTCAGGGTTCCCATCTCACTTTTCCATTCTGCCTTAGATCCTGTAAGGTTGTTTACTGTTGAATATTTATGTTCCACCTTTTGTTCAACCTGTAACCACGTCTGTCTGGTGACTAAATCTCATTTATCTCTGTGTCCCAAGTCTATTACCTTATTGTAGATACTTTGTCCATTCCAAAAAAAACATTATAACTTCCTCTTCCCCACAATGTCCTATCGGAAACCGATTCATTGATGTACAGTTTTAGTTAAACTCTGTCCCTTCCTGTTCTTTTCTGCTTGTCTGCAGCCACATTCCCATGCTGTTCCGAGGCTTCACGTTTTCTCTTTGGATTTGAAAAGCTCCTTTCACCTGTACCCTGTCCCGAAATCCTCCATAAACCTACCGACATGATTGGCCGGGACACTGCTCCCAACAGTGTTGATTTTAAATCACTCGTGAGATTTCGCTGTCTCTGGCTGGCCAGCAACGCATGCCCACCCTGACCAGCCTTAGAGCTGAGTGGCTTGCCAGACCATTACAGAGGGCATTTGAGAGTCAATCGCATTGCTCTGGGTCTGGATTCATATGTAGTCTCGACCGGCAGCCTATAACAGATTTCCTTACTTTAAGGGTATTAAGTAGTCAGATGGGTATCCCTGCTACTGGCATTAAATTCTGGATGAACAGTCTAGTGAGAGTAACACGAGGCCATTGCCTGGCCCACTGATTGCTTACTCATCCCTGAGTATTGATCCCAGTGCACCTTCTTCCTGACCGTGATTTGATCCTGATAACTTCCTGCACTCTGGTGATATCACACAGTCTCTCTCCGTGTGGTATCTGTCACTGGGAGGGTCTAATTGATGTCGGTGACTGCACCTTTTGCAGCTACTCCAGATCCTGAACCAACAGAATTCTCCACTCCAGGGAGATGCAGCAGCACAGACCAGGGATGGAGACTGGGATTTTCCAGATCTCTGTGGGACTTGGTGCCATTCTCCATGTTTAACCATCACTGCATCAGTCTGATTTCCCATTCTATTCATTTCTCTGTCTCCTGTAGGTTATCAGGATATTTCTGACTCAGCAGAATTCCCAATACCTGTTTCGTCCATCACCACACTGAAGACAGTTGGTCAGCCAGAGAGATGGAGAGTGAGATCTGGAGCCTTCAGTAAATCCTGCAGTGAGGTAAGATCACTCACAGTGAACAGAGCAGAGTGTATTTAAGGGATCGAACTTTGGTCCAGAAGACATGACATAGATACAGTGTTGTAGCACGAACACAGAGCATGATGGTTCCAGGCTCAATCCTTACCCTCTTGTTTACTTTCATCACTGCTGTACTGAGCCTTTCTACGTCAATATAGGAAGTTGACAGTTATCAATCCAGGCCTGTGCTCTCTTGATGAGGATCAGTACAACAGAGGGGAAAGCAGGCCTCCCTCAAGGAGATGGGCATTGAATCCTGGGATCTTTCTGTTCTGTATTCCCCCTCTCACACTGTCTCTTGTCATGTAATAGAGTCATACAGCAAGGAAACATACCTTTTTGTCGAACTCACTTGCGCCAGTATCTTGTATGTTTGTAATTCCCAGAAAATTTCCTGCTTCTATAACCTCCACCCCTCCCTTATTCCCGCTGTATATTTCAAACCTACTCCAGTGCTGACAACTCTCCCTGAATGTAAATTGCTCCAGTGTCAATAATATGCCCAATCTCAATAATCACATCCTGCAGTCTGTCGAATAATCCCTATTTCTGTAGTCTTGCACAATACTTACAGTGCCCCCGTCACTGTAAAATCCTCCAGTCTGGATCAAAATACCCACCTGCGTACCTTCTTCAAGCCCTAGGAGAACATGATATCACTGGAACCTTCTGCAGGCCCTATAATACACCTGCCTCTTGGCCTATAGCATCACACAACCTCATTAACCTTCTCCCAACCCTACTGAGCTCCTTATCTGAGCAGCTCCAGGCCCTTTACAAACCACAATAGCACTCCACATCTCTGTTTGCTTCTCCACTCCCTACAGCCCTCCCAGCACCTCAAACACTCTCTCTTGTGTAATTCAGCAATTTGGGGCAGCACGGTGGCTCAGTGGTGAGCAATGACGCCTCACAGCGCCAGGGACCCGCGTTCTATTCCACCGTTAGGTGATTGTCTGTGTGGAGTTTGCACATTCTCCCTGTGTCTGCGTGGGCTTCCTCCGGATGCTCCGGTTTCCTCCCACAGTCCACAGATGTCAGGTGCATTCGCAATTCTAAATTGCCCGTAGTGTTAGGTGCATTGTCAGAGAGAAGTGGGTCTGGGTGGGTTACTCTTTAGAGGGTCGGTGTGGACTTGTTGGGCCGAAGTACCTATTCCCATGCTGTAGGGAATCTAATCTAAACTCTCCCTCTGCGTTCAATATTACTGTCCCTAAATATATCCCTCTATCCATAACCCACCCCACACCCTTCAAACCTCCAATTCTCTGTGAACTCGGACAGCTCCGACATCCCTGCTTAACTGTGTAACCTTTTTCAGTCCTGAAACACTCTGAAAATGTGGACATCCTCCAATCCTCCCTATCTGCGCAATCCTCTCAGGTCCCTGTAACGCCCCCGATCTGTGGAAAGAACCCCAATGCATCTGACTCTCCCACTCAGTTTCTACAAGACTTACTATCGATGTAACATCCTCCCGTCGCTATCACCCGCCCTGTCAATGTAAGCTCCTCCAGTCTCCCCACCAATCTAATTATCTCCATAACCTTCTCCAGCTCTTACACTCCCCTACAACCAGCCCTAAAGCAGAAACTCCCTATCTGTGTTAGTGTCTCCAAGCTCTATTGCTGTTCCTGTCTCTGTAAGCTCTGACAGATTATCCAGCTTTCCGGTCCATATAATTTCCAGAACGTCAGCATCCGACATCAGCAAATGTCATCATTAACTACAGCTTTCCATATCTGTGTTCGTTCCTCAATTCTATACAACTTCATAATCTCTGTAAATAGCACCATTCCATAAAATGCTCAATGTCTGTGTAAACTACCCCAATTCTACAACGAGAAGCCTCACTGTCCTTTTGATCACTTGTGTTCCTTTCAGATCTCCCTGTATCTTTCCTGACTCCATTGAATACAGCTCATCTCATGGTATAACTCCTCTAACTCATATGTTACTGCCCATCTCTGTGATATTCTTCAGTTACTGCAATTCTCATTCTTTATCTCCAGAGCTTCCAATCCCCCCATCGATGTAAGGTTATTAATCCCTTGTACCATGTTTAACACCTGTAGCAGCCTCCAACTCCTCAATGCATCCTGTCGATGTAACCTCCTCAAATACTACAGCACAGTCTTTGTAATATCTTCCAGTGTCTGCAACCCTGTTGATTTCTGTAACCTCTTCCAGAACAGCACTTCGCATCTCTGTGTAACTGATGGGAATGCTGCAAACCTGCCTTCACAGTCCTCACTAACTCTCTGAACTCCAGCAGCTCTACAACCCTCAGTACCTCTGGATCCTCCAATCCCTACACTTCTCCCTGGCTGTGTGAACTAATCCAGCCCCTTCACCCCTCCCTATCTCACTCACTCCTGCAACTCCAACCACTGTCCATGTCAGTGTAATTCCTAGCACCGAGAATCCTCCCAGTCTCTATAAACTCCTGCGGCTCCAAATACTACCCCAATCTGTGTAATCTCCAGTCCGTCCAACCCTCCCGGTCTCTATAAACTCCTGCAGCTCTAAATACCACCCCAATCTGTGTAATCTCCAGTCCGTCCAATCCTCCCTTTCTCTATAAAAGCCTGTAGCTCCAAATACCACACAATCTGTCTAATCTCCAGTCCGTTCATTCCTCCCTTTCTCTATAAACTCGTGTAGCTCCAACTACCACCCCAATCTGTGTAATCTCTAGTCTGTCTAATCCTCCCTTCTTTATAAACGCCTGTAGCTTCAAATACCATTCAATCTGTCTAATCTCCAGTGCCTACAACCCTCCCTTTATTCTGAAAACTTCTGTAGCTGCAAATACCACCTCTATCTGTGTAATCTCCAGTCCCGACAATCCTTCCAGTCTCGGTATCTCCTGTAGCTCCAATTACCACCATTATCTGTGTAATCTCCAGTCCCGACAAACCCCCCACCCGCGTCTCTGTAGCTCCAATGATCACCCTATCTGTGTAATCTGTAGTCCCTATATTCCTCCCTATCTCCGTAACTCCTTCAGGACTGATAATCCTGTAACTCACCTTGACATCTTTCAGCCCGACAACCTATCTGATCTCTAACCACCAATAGTGATCTCAAACCACCGAACTCTGTTACATCCTCCAATCTCTACAACCCAACTTTTCTCTGTTAGCTTCTCTGAGTCTGTATTCCCCTTTATCTCCGGTTACAGATGCTTGCTCTGGGAAACAATGTCTCAGTACAGAATATGACAGAATGTGTAAGAACACAAGCATCTTCGGTTTTATCAATACTTTTGTCTCGTTCTAAATCTTAACGACTGCAAGTTCAACCTTCTCCACCTCTTCTCATCAATATCCCTCCATTTTGAAGACCAGCCTGGTGCCTCCAATGCAAGGACATTTTCCCTCCAGATAGGGGACCAAACCTGTTCACAGTATTCACACTGTGGGCTGATTGGAGTCCTCTATAGTTGTTACAAGCATTCATTATTTTTATTTTCCATTCCCTTTGGAATCAATGCCAGTGTTCCATTTACATTCTCTATGTCATGCTGGCCCTGTATGCCAACTTACTGAGATTTATACACAAGGATTCCCACGTTACTCCGTGGTGTAGCTTTCTGCAGTTGATCTGAAACCAAGAAATGACAGCAATAATCAGGAAAGTGTTGGAATATATGGTAAATGATATGCCAGAAATGATAACTGCACACTTAGAAACCTATGGAAAAAGCGAAGTCCATAAGACCATCATTTATAGGAGTAGAATTAGGCCATTCGTTCCATCGGGTCTATTCCACTTTTCAATTATGGCTGAATTGTTTCTCAACACCATTCTCTCACTTATTCCCTATAACCTTGATCTCCTTACTCATAAAGAACCCAGCTATCTCTGAGTTAGATACACTAAATCACTTCGCACTCACAACCCCATGAGGCAGTCAGTTCCACAGATCCATCACCCTCTGGCTGAATAAATTCCTTCACATCTCTTTTTTTTAATATGATTCCCTACAGCGTGGAAAAGACACTTGGGCCCAACCAGTCCACACTGACCCGCCGAACAGTAACTCACCCAGACCCATTTCCCTCTCACTATGTTCCATGTGCATTGTAGAATGACCAATTCATCTGACCTGCACATCTTTGGACTGTGGGAGGAGACCAGAGCACCCGGAGGAAACCCACGCAGAAAAGGGGAGAATGTGCAAACTCCACACAGACTGCTGCCTGATGCTGGAATTGAAGCTGGGACCCCTGGTGCTGTGAAACAGCAGTGCTAACCACTGTGCCACCGTGCCACCTCTTGAGCCACTGTGCCACCCTTTATTCGAAAGGGTCGTCCCTTCAGTCTGAAGCTGTGCCCTGAACCCCCAGTCTCTCCTCTCGTGGAAATGTCTTCTTCCTGTCCACTCTATCCAGGCCCCTCAGTATTCTGTAAGTTTGAATGAGATTCTGCCACAGCCTCTGAAACTTCATCAAGTGCAGACCCAGAGACTCCTTATATGGCACGAATTTCATCCCTGGGATCTTTCTTGGAAACCCATTTCTCGTACCCCTTCACATCCTTTGTCCAGGCTCTTAATGTATAGTGTGTAGAGTGTAGTCCCAACACTGACCCCTGCGGAGCTCCCCTCATCACCAGTTCCCATCGTGAAAAAGACCCCTTTCTTCACACTCTCTGACTTGTGCCAATCAGACAAATCCTCTATCCATGTTCAGCATATTGTTCTGAAATGGAAATTTCATTTCACACCCACTGCTGGATTTATTTTTCTGTCTGGCTGTAAACGGCAGTTTCACCATTACCTTCCCATCAGTAATTCCCTGGAAAAGGTGGTGGTGAGCTGCCTTGCTGACCCACTGCAGGCCTTTGTGTGTAGGGCCAGACACAGTGCTGGGAGGATGGAACGTGCCTTGGAAATTCTGGTGTTCCTGTGCACCGGGAGCTCATGTCCTTCCAGGATATAGTGGTTTCGATTTTGGGAAGTGCTGTTGAAAGAGCCTTCCTCAGTGACCTCAGTGCTACTTGTAGATATTTTATTCCTTCCTTCACTCATTCATTGACATGAGCTGTGTTGGCAGAGCCAACATTTATTGTTGATTTGGAGCTGTCCCTGAGGAGGTGGTAGTGAGCTGCCTTCCTGAGCCACTGCACCAACCTTTGAACTGTTGTTATCTGTGTCCCTTCTAGCAGGCGCTACAACACTCCTCACGTCTGTAACTGCAGACAGATAATGCAGCTCTCCCTTTTATATCTGACATCTTCCCCGACGTATAACTCTTATAGTTCCTCACAATATCTCACCTCCTCAATTCCCATCTGTGCTAGAGATCACTAAAATTTCTTTATTCTTGTTTAAACTTCTGATCACCCAAAATCTCTCCCTTTTTAAAATTGTAATCCCTTCAGGTTCTGTTACTCTCCATATAACTGTAATCAATGACAGCACAGCTTCCCTTCCTAAATCTCTGTAATTACAATGGTTACGTGTGCTAAATTTGGCCATTATCTTCCTCCTTACACATCACAGGACTTACAGCCCCTACAATCCCACTATTTGGAATGCTCCCATTTTCTGTATCTCCTCGTGTCCTGGGGGTCCTTGAAAACCACCAGTGCCCCAAAGGTTTGTACTCCCACAAGTTACTGCAAGTCTTCTCACTCTGTCACATCCAAGTCTTTTACATCCAAGTCTGTCACATCAAGTCTCCAGGGTCAGACAACACTTGCTGGATGTCAATTTGCTTTTGTGAAGTCCACACATCACCGTATCCAGTTCAGAAAAAGCCCTTTAGACTCTACAAAGCTCCGTCATGAACAAGCTACCATCTCTCTATTTCCTTTGCCTTCTTCAGTGTCTACAACTCTCGCTGTATCTTCCAGTAACGTTCTTTAGTTACTGCAGGTCTGCCTAGCTCCCCAGATAACCTGTTCCATCCCATATAGCTCCCTCAAACACTGTAACATCCTCTGCTCTGTCTAATCCTCCTCTTTTCCACTGTCTTCCAGGCACAACAGCGATCCTGTGTGGGAGCAGTGCGGAATGGGATACACCCGATGGGTTGAATGCCCTCCTGGTCTTCCTACACTATAGTTTCGATGTCTTGCATGTCCTGTGGCTGTCCTCCTCCTGTTGCACAATGACAAGTTTGGGGACTTATGGAATCTCCCTGCTGTTTTGCCACATTTCGAGTGTTGAATTGTGCAGGCAATTGCGTTGCCCACAGTGGTTAGCTCAGTGGTTAGCACAGCTGTCTCCCAGCACCAGATATCTGGGTTCAATTTCAGTCTCGGTCACTGTTTGCGTGGAGTTTGCACATTCTCCCTGTGCCTGCAAGGGTCACTGTCGGGTACTCCAGTTTCCTCCCACAGTTCCAAAAAGTGCCGGTTAGATGCATTAGTCATGGAAAATGCCAGGTTGCAGAGATTGAGTTGGGAAGCGGGTGGGGAGTGGGGTTTGTATGGGATGATCAGCATGGAGGATCAGCATGTCGATGTGGCAAATGGCCTGCTTACTCACTGCAGGGATTCTATGATTAACACCTTCGTTGCAGAAATCAGTTGAGGGAATAATCTCTGAGTTAATTCCAATACCCTTTCTTAATGAGGAGATTAAATCTGTGCACTTTATCCAGATATCATCTCACTAAGATCCTGTATAGCAACATCAATATTTTACCAGCCTGCTGTTAGGTTCCATGTCAGGTTAGAGTAGGCTCAGCTGTCAAAGGGAACACACATTGTTGAAAACAAATGGTGTGCTGACCTTCATTTCAGGAGGATTTGAGTCCAGGAGTAAGGGTATCTTACTGCAGCTGTACAGAGCCTTGGTGACACTCCATCTCGACCATTGTGCAGTACTGTGTGCAGTTTTGGTCTGCGTATCTAATGAAGGACAAACCTGACATTGAGGGAGAGCAGTGAAGGATGACCAGACTGATCACTGGGATGACAAGCTTGGTGTGGGAGCAGCGTTTTGGGTGACTGTGCTTGCATTCCATGAGGTTTAAGAAAAGGGGTGAAGGATATAAAACTCCGATAGTGTGAGACAGATTGGAAGCAGGGATGAGAATTCCCCTGGGCGGGATGTCGAAAACACGGGGTCACAGTGTTAGGTACAGACAGCCAAAGTATGTTGAGATGTGACTAAATGTCTGCACTCAGAGACTGGTGAACCTGGGGAATTCTCTCCCTGATCAGGCTGTGAAAGCTGAGGTACTGAATATAAATAAGGATTTCAAGACACAGAAGGAATGGGGAGAGTGCAGGAGTTTTGTGTGGCGATGTAGAGTCAGCAATCATTACAGGCAATTATTCAATAATGTGGCAGCTGTATTCCTGTGGAACACCTTATTATAGCAATATAAATAATAGGGTCAATGGGAAAAAGAGACTTCGGTGCGAACCCTCAAAATTACCAGTAAAAATCAAAACAAAAATAATAGTCAGTATAACACAAACAATAGCACAGGCTACATAAATCTTTAAACCGTATATTGTAATGAATTAATACAGTAAATGTTACACTTTAACACTACAGTCACTGACTACAGCACTGTACCTTTCACCAAGATCTTCACCAGAAAGCGCGCGAGCTGACTGACCACGTGATGCCGATGCGGAATTCCAGTTCTCTCCAAAATATTCCCCTCCCGGTTTGAAATAAAGTTCTTTCTAAATGTAGACTACAAATCCCACATTCAGGCTCAGTTTCAAGGCTTGCAGAGCAGATTACATTCCTGCTTTAGCTGAACACACTGAGGGTGCATTTGGCAGACAGAGGGATCCTGAGGCTGGGATTTGCTGTTCAGCTGGTGCCAGAGACGGACTCCCATAACAGTGAATGGGAGCTCGCTTTATAAAGAAAGGGGCGCAATTCAATAAATGTATTGCAGCGAAATTGCGTTTCATAAACACACCTTATTGGATAACTGCCTGCATATTGAATGGAGGATCCAAATTTATGGATAAAAGCGAATACAGTAGTTCCTATTTTATATGTTCCGATGTTTAAACATACTAAAGGATATGAACACTGTGTGGGGAAAACTGAATTGAGGAGATTTTCACCATGAACTAGAATGCAGGATGCTCAGTGTGTTGAATTACCTACTCCTTTCCCAATGTTTCTGTGCAATCTGTGGGAAAGCCACCAGCTCTCAGATGTTAGGAAGGAGGTCTCCGCAGGGTCAATAGGATAGTGTTTCTCGTTCAAGTACTGAGGCTGGTGCCGGGTGCTCTGTCCCATTTTATTTTTTAAGACCTCGGAGCAGTTTGATACAATGGAGTGTCTTGCTTGGCCGTTTCCGAGACCATTGAAGAGTGCTTCACATGTCTGTGTGTCTGGAGTCACGTTTAGGCCAGACCAGGAAAGCACGGGAGACTCACTTCCTGAAAGGACATTGAGGAAGGAAATTGGTGTTTACAATCGACATTGGCTTCAAGGTCACTGTTAATGACTCCAGGTTTTACATCCCGATATTTTATTAATAATAACTTCCACCAGCTGCCAGAGCATTAGCCTGGTCTGGATTAGTAAACCAGCGACTTTTCCACAACAACATTATCTCCTCATGGAGATTTATCTGAAACCACACTGAGCTGGTTATTTCTGTGCTGTTTGACAGCTCTGTCCAAAAATAACTCCCACCAACATAACTATCGCGACGGGACTCAGGGCGTGGTAAATGGTCAGACTATAGTTAATACCTTGTTATGGGATTGGACATAGTTGAGTAATTTTCCACATTGCCAGGCAGATGTCAGAGTTCGTGCTGGAATGAAACAGCTTCCCCAGGGACACGGCATCTTGTGTAGCACAGGTCTTCAGTCCTATTGCAGGAATGGGGTCAGGGCCCATTGCCTGTGTCATATCGACTTTGTTCACCTGTTTCTTCATGTCACATACAGTGAATCAGATTGAATAAAGACTGGCATCTATGATTCTGCAGGCAGCATGGCGAGGGTGAGGTGGATCATCAACTCAACACTTCTGGATGAGGATGATGCAGATAATACAACCATGTCTTTTACACTGTCGTACAGGGCTGTCCCGTTATTTAGAATGGTGATATTTATGGAGTCCCCTCCTCCAGTGGTTGACAAAAGCTCTCAAGGATACTATTGATGAGCATTAGTGGAGGGCCAGATTTATAATGTTTATTTCAGGCAATCCTTTTACTGTGGAAATGTGCTGTGCTAATCTTTAAATGCTTGTTCGTAAAGTTATGACAGGTATTGTGTAGGCGGTTGAGGGATGACATTGTAGAAGTTTATAAATTCATGAGAAGTATGAATAGAGTGACCAGCCAATGTCTTTTCCACGGGATGGGGGAGTTCAACCATAGAAGGCATAGATTTAAGGTGAAAGAGGGACGATTTGAAATGGACGAAGGGTCAATGTTTTCACACAGAGGGTGATGTGTGTATATGGAATGAGCTGTCAGAGGAAGAGTGGGAGATGCAAGTACAGCTACAACATTTAAAACTCATTAGGACAAACATATGAATGGGAAAAGTTTAGAGGCATATGGGCCAGATGCAAACAGATGGGACTAGTTTAGTTTGGAAAATCTGGTCAGCATGGACAAGTTGGAGCAAAGGGTCTGTTTGTGTGCTATGTGACTGTATCAATTTAGAAAGCGAGGAAAAGGGGAGAAAAGACATGATGTAGTAAATTGGCAAGAAATACAAAAACAAGCAGCACGAGCTTCTCCGGGCATATAAAAAGGTCAAGATGAGTGTGTGACCTTAGGTAGAAATTACGTCAGGAGAGTATATTGCAGATAATTGGAGGGTGTGACTGAAGTATTGGCTACAGGGAGCAGACAGATAATTTACACCCATGTTTTATATCTTTCCACACCGGGAAGGCACACTAAGTATTTCAATGATGTAAACAAAATGCTAATAGGAGGGAAGTTCTTGAACCGTCTTTAACAAAAGAAAAAAGGATTTTTCTAACAGTTAAGAGCAAGAGTAGACAGGCCAGCAGTAATTCACAGCTGGTTTTAAAAGAAGTGGTCACAGTCTTGAAGTCATGGCGCCCTCTCTGTCAGATGTTAGTTCTGTTGTTGGTTAATGAAAGCAGTAAGTGCGGTAGCTTGAATGGGTTGTCATCAGGTTTAGGTACACACGGTTCTGACCGTGGCATGTTCACTCACACTCATCACTGAACCGGAGATCAGCTTCATGGTAATGGTCGACTGAGAGATTATATTGTGGTTGAATAGTAGGAAGTGAGGGCAAGGGGAGATCTATCATTGTTCTGCGAAGGAGGGGATGGAGTGAGGGCAGAAGTGAGGGAGACGGGACAGTCACAGCTGAAGGCTCAGTCCATCAGAGTGAGGGGATTTATCGTTTGAGAGAAAAGGATGTCATGTAGGAAGCTTCCCACTGGAATGTGACATCATTGAACAGAAATCAGAGAGCGAGAAAAACTGAGAGAATGGAGTCACTCTCCATGTGCTCAGCCACATACGTAGATTCCCCCTGAATGACTGAAAAGAGCCAGGCATTTCAAATGCAGATTTATGTAATATATCTGATCAAATACGGAGTGTGAAAATAGACACAGGTGAAGGTCAGCAGATGTGTGGTGGGTGGGGGAACATTTAAGCAGGTACTGCTTAATAACGCTCAGCTATTATTGACTCTGGTCAAAAAGAAGATGATATGAAGATGTGAAGATGAACGCCCCCATGATGCACAAATGCTGTGAAGGATACTAATCAATCACAAACTAAAGAATTCAAATTGGTGAGTTCTAGCGTCGGCCACATTTGGGAAGTTTGCATTTGGAACCAGAAGCAGATTGTACAAAACAAAATACAAAAAAAATTCCAAAAACTGGCAAGAAATATGAAAAAAAAAAACTAACCACAAGAGTTTTCTCATATCGAATAAAAAACGTTCATGTTGTGCATGTGACCCTTGGAAGAAAGGCAGGAAACAATATATGGGACACCTGGAGGATGTGACTGGGGAACTGGTTTCAGTGAACAAGCAGAGAATTTAAAACAGTATTTTACATCTTTCCTCACAGGGGAATGCACAACGTGTTTCAGTATTATAAACAAAATTGTAATCAGATGAAAGTTTTGCATTGTCTCTAACAAAACGAACAAGGCTTTTCATCAAACAGAAAAGACCAGGGTAAACGGCTCATCAGCAATTCATAGCTTGTTTTAATAGAAGTGGTTGCAGAGTGACTGGTGACACTGTGTGAAATATTCCATAACTCTCGGGATTACAGGAGTGTCCCAGTGAAACTGGCGAAACTCCAATGTGGCGCCTGCCTTCAAGAAGAGAGTGAGTCTTCAAGTGTTTAGGTTCTCCCTTTGTCTGAATAGTGGAGCATATTTGAGCGGCTTAATGTCCTCATGATGCACTTTCATCCTGAGTGAGTGTAAAAAAAAAAGCAAAACTCTGCTCCTTCCTCTGATGTGTCACATACTGGGGGTTGAACATTTTGCTAAAGTTGAATTATTTTTAAAATTATCTGGAACATTGTACAAATGATATCATCCAGAGAATTCTAGAAACTGTACTCATAAGAACATTTTATAATCATGTGGAGGTATTGCGTAGGATTGAGAGAGAGAGAGAGAGAGAGAGAGACAGAAGATGCTGCATTGCAGTGGTGACAGTCATGGAGCCTTATTCTGGTGAAGGCGCCAACAGATATACAATGTGTGTGAGAGAGTAGAGAGAATACGGTGACCCGTATCCTGACAGAGCGGTGAAGGTGCTTTTCCAGTATTGCTGGACTTTTCTTCGGACCGCAGGTACTGCACTGAGCTGGGTGGTGTGCTCAGACCATGCTCGGTGGGTCTGGTGGTGCAGCTCTCTCTCGGAAGAGAATTGTCCCCCTCTGTACTAGACTATTCACCAGGCACCTCCGTACCCTGTCGACAACCTGTGGTGCAATTTCCCCTTGTCTACCTTGCTCGGTAAACTATGCAGGGCAGCTCCAAGCTGAGAAAGCTCAACCGTGTGCCCATTGGCCTTTTAATGATGGCAACAGTACCAGGGATCACTGAATATCCAGGGGCATCCGGGAGATGGCGTGTACCTCCAGCCATGATGGGTGGGAGAATCGGGCTGGCATTGAATGAGAGGGACACCATGGAGTGGGGTGGATAGTTAATGAGGTGAGTGCGATATGATAACACCAGGAAACTAGCTCAGCCTCGTGCAGACAATCCTTCTGTCACACTCAAGGAAAATGGCGCTGAGACAAACTATTGTCAGATTCAGCCCAATGAGTCGAAGACTCTTCTGACCCTACTCCCAATTACAAAGCTGCAGGACAAATGCTTATCCAAAACTCTCCATCATCTTAACTTACACCAATATCCTGCACACCCACCATTCCTGTAAACAGTGGCCTATATTGCAAGCTGCTATCGAAACGTTTTCCTTTCACAATTTTTAACCTACCATCAGATCCTTCTCTGAAATTCTATCTCAATCTCCCCCTCTCTTTTAACCATGCTCCTCCCACCTCTCTCTGGCAGTGAGTTTCACATCCACAGCAGCCCTGTGTCATGCCACAATGTAGATATGGAACTGTAAATGGAGGGAACTGCATATCCTGTCTCTTCCAGCATGAGCTGCAAATTTCCCCACGCTGGGCAGTGATCTAACACGGTGTTACTCAGCAATGCAGCGATTGGTGCACACAGCTGTGTATACTGAGAAGGCAACTGCTCCAGATTAATAGATAAATTCACTGCTATTCACTGCACAGCTGCCCATGCTGCACAGATGTCCATTCCGTGTGTATAGAACAATGCCTTTGTGTGTTCTATACAGCGCCCTGAGCTGAACAGATCATCTAGTACAAGTTTATAGATCAGTGCACTGTTGGACAGATAAGTCGTGAACTGGTGAGCTCTAAATAGTGTTCAATCCTCGACAGATTGCTGAGCAGTACACTAGCCTGGTCTACGCAGTGCTTTATGCTGAGCAGGTATCTCATCTGGGCTTATACGTGTCTGGGCTGGATCTGAGAGGTGGATTGAGTAACCGATATAATTCCTGACATGATTATCACTCCCCCAGCTCGGCCCATTCCACTGGTATATGTGAGATGCTGTGTTTGAGATAGAATTTATTTGGTCAAAATATTCGACATTAAGCAAAACACAATTTATTCGAAAACTGTTGATAAAAGACAACAACAAAAGGAAGAGGAGCTTGCAATAACATAATTCTGTTGGAACACTTAGCAGAATAATAGTTTATTTAACTACTATACAGTAATTGCTCCAATATGGTATCATCCAATAAGCACACAAATGTCAAAAAACAAATGCAGGAAACAGATTGTCTCACATGCAGTTCTCCAATCGAGGAGGAAAGAAGATCAAAAGACAGTTCAGAGAGAAATCACAGAGACAATGTGTAGCACCCGGGAGAGATTTCCTGCCTTCCAATTCTGCTAAGACTCCAGCAATAACTGGCAAAAGGTAAAACTAAGAATCCTGATTCTGTGAGAGTTTGACGATCACTCCACAGGACCAGGCCGCGGCTGCAAGAACACAAGGAATGGACTGTATCTACATCGTCTATGGCTCTGTAGGTGTCTCTCAAAAATGCCTAATCCCACCTAAGCCGTTTAATGCTGGACAGACAAAAGTCAAAGTTAAACATAAATAAATAAAACGGAAAGATGAAGCAAGCCTGGTGATCAGACACAGACGGCCTCGGGAGCCCAGCAATTCCAATACTACCAAAACACAGCAGAATCATCGAGCTTGTGAAGAGAAAGAATTGTCTCTCTCTCCCTCACCTCTGTTTACAACTGGAGATGTGCCATGAGCCCAAAAATCAGCGATATCAAAATCCCAGCCACACCAAGCATTATTGTGATATATCAGAGTTGCCGTGAAATGGGTTAACTGGAACTGTTTGTTCAGTGACTGTGATTAATATCGGTCTTCCTGGATCTAACTGGGTCACTGGACGATTTCCCTCTTCCATAATTAGGGACTTACTTCACCTTGTTATGCCGAAATATTTGGCGCAGAGTCAACCTCAACAAGATTGGGATCAGCAGCTACAGAGAAAGAGAGAGAGATCGGAATCTGAGAACATTAGAATGGTCCAACAATGGATCAGAAACTGAGATTATTAGACTGGAACGTTCCGACAATGGACAGGAGTTTATCCTGGGTCTTTACTATCTTTCTCGGGATTGGCCACGGTTAGAGTTGCGGATAGAAGCCGTACTGTTGATTATTCAAGCTGGTTAATATCCCATCCTCGCTATTGTTGGTGTTCCTGGTAAGTCTAGCTCTGTCGATTCTATAAATGGTGCTGAAAGTTTTGCTATTCTGGTTGATTATAGTAAACAAAAACATAAACTTTCAGTCACAAATGCCACTTCCTTCTCCTGCATTTCCAAACTACTTACTCATAAACATCTGAGAAGGAATAAGACTGTTCGGAACCTTGAGTCTTCTTTTTACCGTGAACTGTTTTATGTCTCCATATTCTCTCTGTGATCAAACCTGCTGACACCCACCTTCATAATATCTCCAATCTCCAGCTCTGCCTGAGTTCTGTTGCTGAATTCGCCATCATCTACCCCTTCGTTAACAACAGATTTCATGGCTCCAGTTCTCTACTGACCTCTCTTCCAGTTACAAATAATTTGACCACAAACTTGTTCTTGTCTCTACAGTTACTTCACAACAGGGACTCTGTATCACTGTATCAGAGTAATAATGTCACTGACTGTAATTCAGAGGCACGGGTTATGACTCCAGAAGCATTGTCTGAAATCCTACCATAGTCGATGACTAAATTTAAATTCCAATGACAAAAATTGGAATGAAACTTAATTTCACTCATGGTAACCACAAAACATCAGGATTTCTTTTCTTATTTCATTGATAACCTTTGGTAAAGAAAGCTAACATTTTTTTCCCTGTCTGAACTAAGTGTCACCTCAGATCCACAACAATGTGGTTTCCTCCATATTGCCTTGACAAATGGCCGCGTGGTCAAGGGCAGTTAGGATGGACAACAAATGCTGCCCTTGCCAGTGATGCTGGCATCCCGCGAAACAACAACAACAAGGAAATGTGAATGCTGGTGATCTGAAATAAAATTCTCCACCGTCTGAAAGAATGTTGGAGAATCTCAGCAGGTATGGCAGTCTGTCAGGAGAAACATAAATAGCGTTTCGAGTTCAGTGAACCTATCAAAACTGAATACAACTGGGAAAAAGTAATATTGTATCAGGGATGGTTGGAAGGGTTAGCGGGAGGTTTGTGTTGAATAGATGATGTCCAGCAAGAGAGAGAGAAAGAGAGAGAGAAAGAGTGTGTGTGTAAGAGAGAGAGAGAGAGAGAGAGAGAAAGGTAAAGCAAGCTAAAGGATTGCTGATGATGGACTGGAAGGAAAACAGAATGGGAAGTTATTCTAACATTTCCCCTTTTCACATATTCCTGAATATCATATTTATTATGGGACGCCCCTGCTTACCGTGAGTTATATTCCCTCTATCTCTCGTCTCTGAGTGTAGTGATCAACTCCATCAGCAATACTTATAGTCGCTGAGATATAGAGAAACGTAATATTCCATTGTCAACTGCTTCTTTGGAGAGAGGAACTGTTACTGTGCGACAGTGTGGAGATGTAAAAGCTTTCTCAGCCAAGAAGCGAAACTGAGGAGACCGAGGCATTTTCAACACTGAATGGATGCACTATGGGTGTGGGGAATTGACTTGCTGCTGTCATCTAGAAAGTCAGTGAAGGCTCTGTGGATGGTGTTCTCAGGATTGTGATGTCAGCTACTGGGATCATTCAGGGAGCCCCGAGTGTCTGGGGACCCCACTCTGAATACTGCATTTACAGTGTGTCTGGGTCCATGGTAAACAAATGGAGCTGAGACTACAAAGAAGGGAAGCTATGTAAACTGGGAGGAGCAGGGCACTGTACTAAACTCTCTGGGATTTCCAGGAACATTTGTCCAAGCTGCACCCATTCAGGTGTAAAGTATAAAACCAGCTTGTCTCAAAGTTGAGGTTGTCACTGAGCTGTATCCCCTCCTTCATTATAACCTTTCGTCTCATATCAGGGACAGGACTGTGCTGACACTCACGATGAATTAAACTGGATTTATTCTGGAACTTTTCTGACTGTACCATCTCTGAAGTACAGTCCTCCAATGTATTCACGAGCTAACTGAAGCCATCTACCTCATGAGAGGAATGCATTGGTTCCATCTCCACAGAGGAAGGTACAGAAACTAATTTCCAGAAATATTGGGGAACAGAGTGGCTGGTAAAAATGGGAAACTGCAGGAAACCAGAATTAATGAAGAGTATGTTATTGAAAATCTAGTTGAATTGAAGTTTGATAAGTTGCTGCATCTGATGGGCTATATCCCAGAGTGATTGAGATGAAAACAGAGCTAATGAAAGAATTACTGGTTATTCTTCAAAGCTAGTTAGATTCTGGAAAGGATGCTGCAGACTGGAAAACAACTATTGCAAACTTCATTGTTTAAAACAGGATGGAGAGGGAAAGCAGAAAACTAAATAGCTTGATGTCAGCTGTGAGAAAAAAAAAATTGGAACCTTTTATAAGGAATGTGACAACTAGAAACTTGGAGAATAATTATATAATTTGGTACATTCGGCCTAGATTCAGGAAAGGGAAATGATTTTTGATAAACCTGCTTATGGAGATTGTCTGTTGTGACATCGACAGTTGAGAACCAATGGGAGTGGAGTATTTGTATTTTTAGAAGACGTTGACGTGTTTGAATACAGGTGAATGGGGTAGGTCAGAGTCCATGGGTAGGCAGAGGTGGAATATATACCACATGGATTAAAAATTGAGTAATGGGGATACGAGAAGAATACTGTTTTTCTCTGGACTGAAGAATTGATGGGTGGCAGCAGGATCAGTGTTTGGGCAATAGCTGTTCACAAGGTATAAAAATGATTCAGATGTGAACAACAAATATCATCATGTACATTTATATTTATTAAATGGTAGAGAGGTTGCCGAGTGCTTTTGTTGAAAAGGACCTGGATGTCCTTGGTCATAAGTCACTGACAGAATTCATACAGGGGCAGGAGGTAAAAGATATGTGGCTCTTCATGCAAAATGATTGAAGTACAAAAGTTAGAATATCTTTCCCACTGATCGTGTTTTGTTCAGAGAGTATTTGGTGCATTGTGTAAAGATTTGGTCTGCTTTATAAACAATGATCCCTTTGTCACTGAGAGCGTGGAAAGTATTTTGACCAGACTAAACACTGGCATGATGTTACCATGAGGAGACAGTGCAGTAACTATGTGTTTAATCCGTATCGCTGTGAGAGAATAAGAAGTTGAAGCTTGATGGGTATGGACAGAAACTCATTATGTCCCAAACAGCTGAATAGGGTGAAAATTTCATACTTTCCTTTGGATGTTTGATTCACGACAGTTTACATGCATCTGCAGAGTCCCCATGTCGATTGACAAAGAGGTACAGACTCTGAATGAACTCTAAACAGTTTAATGCACAGTCACTTTGTGACACTGCATTGAATATCACTTTGTACACAATCCTGTCAGCAGCCGAAATATCGTCATTCTGAAACAGTTAGTTATTCCCCACCGGTTTCTGACCTCCACGGACACCATGGGGCTGCCTTCTTGGAGATGGAATATAACTTGGAGAATGGCTAAAAAATGTTGGCTTCATTCCGTCTGCCAGAAAACCATGTTAAAGTAACACATATGTAGCATTAGTAATTAAGCCATGTGGATCAATTTGGAGCAGTCTGTGCAGCCCCTGCTCCATTTGTTTGTGATGTTGGAGCATCTCTGACACTTTCCTGTTCCTGTGTTAGTGGCTTGACAAGCTGAATAACCATCTCCTGTTCTTTTGTAAGTGACTCCGGGTGTGAAATGGTTCTTTCTGATCCCATGCACGTGACATGTGGGAGAGAGCAGACTCCCTGTCTTCCTGTGCAACAGGCAGGAGAGACTGAATGGTCTATGCTTCTGTTGGCCAGTAGTTTTGGTGGGATGATTGGCTTCCCCACATTTTTGTGAAACCAAATTGAGGTGCTGATTGAACTCCTCCTTTTACTGTGGAAATGTGCTGTGCTGTTACATAAATGTTACCCAGACTTTAACAGCACGGTCTTGAATGTTGTCCACGTCTTGCTGTACATGGTCACAGACTGTTTCAAGAGCTGAAGAGAGACAACTTGTCCTGGAAACTTTTGTAAATTTCAGTGAATGCCCCCTCTTCTGCTGGCACGGTAGCTCAGTAGCTAACACTGCTGCTTCACAGCACCAGGGTCCCAGGTTCGATTCCAGCCATGGGCAACTGTCTGTGTGGAGTTTGCACATTCCCCACTTGTCTGCATGAGTTTCCTCCGGGTGCTCCGGTTTCCTCCCACAGTCCGAAGATGTTCAGGCCAGGTAAATTGGCCATGCTAAATTGTCCATTATGTTAGGTGCATGAGTCAGAGCGAAATGTGTCTGGGTGGGTTACTCTTTGGAGGGTCAGTGTGGACTGGTTGGGCCGAAGTGCCGATTTCCACACTGTAGGTAATCTAATCTGCTCAGTTAAGATTCAATGGGCTGAATAGCCTCCTTCCACACTGTAGGGACTATGTGATGACAAACTGGAGATGCCTGGGTTGAGGAAGCTATGCTGAGGATCTCCTGCAGATGCGTCCCACGGCTGAGATGATTGATGCCCACCAATGATAATCATCTTTCCTTGTGCCGTGAATGACTCCAAAAAGTGGAGAGGTCATAATTAATTCTCATTAAGTGCAATTTACCAGGAGGAGATTTACCAGGATGTTGCCTGAACTGGAGGGCAGGTCTTATGATGAAACCATGAGGGAGCGAGGGCTTTTCTCACTGGAGGTGTACAAGATGATGAGAGGCAGAGAGAAAGTGAATAGCCAGAAGCATTTTCACAGGGCAGAAATATCTATGACTAGGTGGCATAATTTTAAGGCAATTGGAGGAAGGTTTAGAGGAGATATCTACGGTAGAGTCTTGACACAGAGAGTGGTGGGTGAGTCGAATGCACTGCCAGCAGTGTTAGGAGAGTCATATACCTGAGGGAAATTTAAGAGACTCTTGGATAGGCACATGGAACAAAGTGAATGGAAGCATGTCGGTTAGTCTGATCTTAGAGTAGGATAAACAGCACAACGTCGAGGGCTGAAGGTCCTAACTGCCTGCCTTCATGTAGAACTCTGAGCTCAAAAACTGCATGAATTTATGTAAAACTCCGTTATCTCACTTTTTAGATTAGAATCAATTTAAACATCATGGCCGAGACAGAGAACACAGGGGGCCAACATCTTCACCATATTGTCTAGATATCACCATTGTTAACAGTTAACCCGAGAAAGCAACTTTTAAAAAAAGGTTTTGTGATTTACATATGAAAGAAGAGAAACTATCATGGTATTCTAACAAATGAAAGGCTTAACAATCAAATTTTCAATGTATAATTTCAGTTACATCACACTGTAAATTTGTGCTATAAATTCTGTGTTAGGATTGAGCCCTCCACTATCACCTGATGAAGGAGCGACGCTCCGAAAGCTAGTGTGCTTCCAATGAAACCTGTTCGACTATTAGCTGGTGTTGTGTGATTTTTAACTTTGTACACCCCAGTCCAACACCGGCATCTCCAAATCAGTCCTGTTCTTTGTTCTGTGTTCTATGGGAGTGCTCAAGAAGACTTGGACATTGAGGAAGATTTGAGACTTGGAGCAGGTCAGATTGATCTTAGTGAAGGCAAGGCAGGCTTGGGATGGGAATGACCTGCCCCTGTTTCTGATGTTCTCCCATTCTGTTATTAGAAGGTTAGTTGGTGTTATTTTCTTGGAAGGTCTTTTATGGAATGTTGCAATCAGTGAGACCAGCGGATTTTGTGAGCCATCGCTGGGTGAGATTTGGGGGCAGTGTTCACAGTGAATTTGAGTCTACAACATGATCAACAAATGAAGCACAAGTTACAAAGAGGGGAAACCATTGCTAGCAGGTTAGTGGGGTTGAATGGAACACAGAAACATGGGACTGAGGAGCAGGAGTGGGTCATTGGAGAATTTGAGCCTTCTCCACCAGGCATTAAGATTGTGGCTGATCAGATTGTGGTCTCAGTCTCATTTCCTGTCTGTGTCCCATTATCCATGAAACACTTCTCTGTTAAATCTTTAACTAACTCAGGTGTGAATACTTGTAATCAAAGAGGCACCACAAACTTCTGGGGAAGAGAATTCCAATTCGAATGGCCCTTTTTGAAATTTCCCTCATCCTGTTGTGAGAATAAGAGAGCCATACTGCGTGGAAACAGATCCTTTTGTCCAAATTGTCCACGCCAATCTGGCATCTTAATCAGATCTCGACCCACTTGCCAGCATTTGGCCCACATCGCATGATCCATTCCTATTTATGTACCTATCCAGTTACATTTTAAATGTGCAATTGTACCCGCTTTCACCACTTCCTCTGACAGTACACCCACGAGCCTCTGTGTGAAAAAGTTTCCCCTCAGGTCCCTTCTAAGTCTTTGACCTGTCACATTCACACTATGCCGTCTAGTTCTGGACACCCTTACACTGGGAAAAAAATCTTGCCCATTTAGACTATCATGCCCCTCAGGACTTTATTAAACCTCTGTCATGGCACCATTCCAACTCTGACAGTCCAGGGGAAAAAGCCTCAACTTGTTCATCATCTCCCTGTAGCTCAATCCCTCAGGTTCCAGAAAATCCTTGTAAATCTTTTCTGCACCCTTTCAACCTTAACAATATCCATCCTTTAGCAGATTCAACTGACATGTACGCAGTATTCTTAAAGTGGCCTCATCTACGTCCTGTACAAGCGCAACACGCTACCCGTCACTCCTATACTCAATGCTCTGACCGATTAAGGCAAGCATGCCAACCACGTTCCTCACCACTCTACCGACCTAAACTCCACTTACAAGGAACTATGAATCTTGACCCGTAATTCTCTTTGTTAAGCAACATTCCCCAGGGCACTATCCTGCTTTAACTTACCAAAATGCAAAACCTCACAAATATCTAAATTAAATTCCATCTGCCAGTCCTTGGCTCATTGATGGTCAAGGCTCCTGTTATATTCTGAGATAATCTTCTTTTACTGTCCACTGCACCACTTTGGTGATGTTATCTGTAAAGTTACTGACCAAGCCTCCGATAATCACTTCAAAGCTTTTTATAGCCGTGATGAAAAGCAGTGAGCTCAGCACTGATTCTTTCAGCACGCCGCTGGCCACAGGTCTTCAGTGTGGAAAACAATCCATTACCTTCAATCCAATTTTGTATCCAATTGGTTAGTTTTTCCTAGATTACATATAACCTAATTTTAGTAATCTGTCTACGATAGGGAACCTTGTTAAATGCCTTGCTGAAGGCTGTGTAAACAATATATACCACAGTGTCTTATTCAATCTTCTTCGTCACCTCTTCATAATACTCAATCACATTAATTAGACATGATTTCCATCACGCAAATCCATATTGACTATCCCTAATCATTCCTTGTCTTTCGAAATAGATGTAAATCCTATCCCTCAGACTCCCGTCCAATGAACTCCTCGACACTAACGTTGGCTGATACTGACCACAAAAAATAATTAAAACTATGTTGGTGATATGGCCAATGATATCGTTCTCAGAGTGTGTCAGGGTCAGTGTTAGGAACAAATCAGGCAGATTTCTTTAATCTGCTAAAACAACACGTTTATGACCAAAACAAAGTTGCTTAAACTATAATGAAAAGAGGAATGACGAGAGGATATTGCAAATATGTACATTGATAGTTTTCTTTGAAAAATACTGAGAAATACACACATACACACGCACACACACACACAGACACACACACACACACGCACGGACACACATACGTATTGTCGATACCGAACTGGAAAGCAAAATATCTGCAAAGTTAACTTGAAAGAACATTGTCCAAATATGATTCGAACACATGACCGAAGGAAAAATGAGAGTTTGACCCAAATGCTGTTCTATTTGTGGAGTCATCAAGTCCTAAAGCATGGAGAGAGGCAGAGAGGCCCCTTGGCCCAAACTCGTCCATGCTGACCCAAATATCCAACCACACTAACCTCATTTCCCAGCACATTGGCCCATAGCATTCTCGTCCTTTCCTGTACATGTACTTGACAAATGTCGTTTAATTATCGTTAATACAAATGCTTCCACCACTTCCGTTGGCAGCACATTCCCTTTGTGTACCACTCTCTGTGTAAAACAGTTTCCATCAGTTTCCCTTTTATTCTTTCCCCTCACACCTTAAACTGATGCCCTTTCCACCTCGATTCCCCAACTCTAGGAAAAAAAGGCTGGATCCATTCACCCTATCCATGTAAACTTCTATAAGATCCCTCTCAGTCTCCTATTCTCAAAAGAAGAAAGTCCTCGCTTGTCCAACCTCTCCCTATAATTCATATTGTTGAGTCCTGGCAACATTTTTGTAAATTCCGTCTGCACACATTTCAAAGTAAAAATATCCTTCCGATTGCAATGTGACTAAAACTGAACACAACACTACAAGTGCAGCCTCACCAACATCCTGTATAATTGCAACATAACTTCCCAACTGCTCTCCTCAATGTCCTGATGATGCATGCTCGTGTGGCAAAAACCTTCTTCACTACCATGTCTAACTATGACCCTACTTTCAGAGAACGGTGGACATAAACTCCATGATCCCTCTGCTCAACTACACTCCTTAAGGTCCTACTAATCACCATCAAACTCCTACCTTGATCTAACGTTGCCAAAATATTCCTCGGCCCACTTCTCCAGTTTGACCATGATCCTGCTGCAAGTTCTGACATACTTCCTCACTGTCTACGATACCACCTATTTTAGTGTCATCTTCAAGTTTCACAATCATGCCTTGTTCATTCGCAAGAATATCATTGATACAGATAACAAACAGCAATGGGCCCATCAGGGACCCCTGAGGCATTTCATGTGTCACAGGCCTCCGGTCCGAGAGCATCCTTCCACTATTGCTCACTGCTTACTACCATGAAGCCAATTGTGTGTCCAATTTGCCAGCTCCCTCTGGATTCCATGCGATTCTAACCTTCCAGACCATCCTATAAATGGTAACCTGGTCAAAGGCCTCCGTGAAAATCATACAGACTACGTCTACCACCCTACCCTCATCAACATTCCTGGTCACTTCATCAATGAACTCAAACAAATTTGAGCGGCATGATCTCCCACTCACAAAGCCATGCAATCTTTCCAGTCTAAAAACAACTATTAATAATAATTATTAAAATTAATAATAACAAACTAATTAATAAATAATAATAAGATGATATTTTCAGTGGAGAATAAATTATCCATGGTATGTGATATTGGAACGTGCATCATGGGTGAATGGCAGAATGGATTTTGTCCCTGTGTCATTGAACTGTGTTGAAAAAAGCAAGGTTGGCATGGTGGCTCAGTGGTAAGCACTGCTGCCTCTTAGTGCCATGGATCCAGGTTTGGTTCCAGCTTCGGGTGACTCTGTGTGGAGTTTGCACATTATCACTGTGTTTGTGTGGCTTTCCTTTGGGTGCTTCACTTTCCTTCCACAATCCAAAGATATATAGGTCAGGTGAATTGGCCATGCTAATTTACCCATAGTGTTATGTGCATTCGTCAGGGTTAACTATAGGGTAGGAGAATCGGACTGGGTGGGTTAGTTTGGAGGGTCGGTGTGGTCTTGTTGGGCCAAATGGCCTGTTCCCATACTGTAGGGAATCTGTCAAAAAGACTATTTCTAATCAAACCTTATCTTTCCAAATGCATGTATATCTCATCCCTCAGAGCCTTCTCAAGTAACCTACGTACCACAGATGTTAGATTTCCTGGTCTAGCGATCCCAGATTTTTCTTTCCTTCCCTTCTTGAATAATGGCACAACATTTGCTAATCTCCAAAATTGTGGAAGCTAAACTGTAGCTAACGATGATGCAAAAATATCAACCAGGGTCAGCGTAGTTTCCTCTGTAGCCTCTTGCAGTGTTCTTGGATGCATCTGTTTAGGACGAGGAGATTTATCCATCTTCATACAATCTAATGCATCCAACATGTCTTCTCCTGGGATATTGACTCACCCCAAGATAACACTGCGACCTTTGTTCACCTCCCAAGTCTTCATGATTTTCTCCACGGTAAAGGCAGAGGAAAAATATTCATTGAAATCTCACAAATCTCCTACCGTTCTAGACATGCATGTCCACTCTGGAATTTGAGGGGTCATACTCTCATTTAGTTATTCTTTTTACTTTAATATACTTAAAGAACCTCTTTGGATTCACCCTAATCTTCTCAGCCAAGGCTATCTTGTGTCCCCTTTTCACCCTCCTGATTTCCTTCTTCAGTGAACTACTGTATCCCCTGTACACCTCCAGGAATTTCCTCGGTCCCAGCTGCCTGGACCTGAGCCACGCCTCCTTTTTGCTGGTCAAAGCCTCAATATCTCCTGACATCCGAGGTTCCCTCTGCCTACCAACCTTGCCTTTTACCCTCACAGGAACATATAGACCGTGAACTGTAGACATTTCACTTTTAAAGACCTCCCACTTGCAGGAGGTCCCTTCGCCTGCAAACAACTCCTCCAACCAACCCCTACAAGCTCCTGTCTAATTCCATCAAAGTTCGCCTTGCCCCAAGTTTAAACTTGAAAATATGGAGCAGTTTTGTCCTTCTCCATAACTTATTAAAAATTAATAGAACTATGGTCACTGGTCCCAGAGTGCTCCCCCTCTGTCACCTCAGTCACCTGTCCTGCCCTAGATCTTAGAATAGGTCACGTTTCGTCCCTTCCCGAGTTGCACCCTCTACTTACTGCTTGAGGGACATATTCTGAATACACTTAATAAATACATGCCATCTCAGTCCTTAATTCTCTGCCATTCCCAGTCTATGTTAGGAAAATTAAAATCTCCTACTAAGGCAATCCTATTGGCCCTGTAAGGCTCCCCAGTCTTTCTACATATTTTTGTTCCCCTAATTCCTCGTTTATTATTTGGGGACCTATAGTACAATCCAAATCCTATCACAATTCCCTTCTTATTTATTAGCTCCCCAGACAAATCCTCACAAGATGATCCATCAGTTATTTTATCTCTGTTTACTGCTGTGATACTCACCTTAATCAAAATGAAACTCCCCGTCCCCTCTTTCCACCATCTCTGTCCCGCATAAAACATCGTACCCTGGTACATTAAGCTGCCAGTGCTGTCCCTCCCTTAGCCATGTTTCAGTAATGGCTATAATATCCCAGTCCCGCGCACCGATCTATGTCCTGAGTTCATCGGACTTACCTGTCAGTAATCTTGCATTGAAACAGCTGCAATTTAATCCAACAGGCATTCCTTGCTCCCTGTCGTTGTCGAGCCTGACCTGTCTCTTTATTGTACTGTTTCTGATTAGTGTATCTCCTTCCAGCCTCGCATTTGCCTTCCTGCTGTTGAGGATCCCACCCCTCCCCAACCCCAGCCAATCTAGTTGAAACCCTCCCTTGCAGCAGTTGCAAACCTGCCTGCCAGCATATTGGCCCCATCGACTTCAGGTACAACCCGTCTTTCCTGACAAAAGATCCCAGTAATACAAAAATCTCTGCCCCTACACTAATTCTTTAGCCACCCCTCCATCTGCCATATCCTCCTATTCTTACCCTCACTAGCATGGAGAACTGGAAGTAAACTGAATATTACCACTCTCTTTTATCCTTTTCCCTAGATCTCTATAATCACTCTGCAGGATGTCATCACTATTTCTACCTGTGTCACTGTCCTTTGTACCAATGTGCACAATGTCTTCTGGCTGCTTCCCGCCCACTGCCACACCCCCCCCCCCCAACCCCCAGTGAAAACTTTCTGCAGCCGCTCTGAGACATCTTGGACGCTGGCATGTGGGAGGCTACACACCATTCCGGATTCCCATTTGCAGCCAAGAATCTCCTGTCTGCTCCCCTCACTTTTGAGTCGGATAATTACGTCTGCAGTTATTCTGCTTGTACAGCCTTCTGACAATGGGATTTCTTCATGAAACAGTCGAATTTAGTTGAACTATTTTGCTTCAGGCAATGGGGAGATTCCAATGAATCCTCATCCGGAATCCTCCATTAGTGGGAAAGACGACTGGGCTCTTTTTCACTCCCACTCATTGCTGTGATGAGTGAAAGGGAAGCAGAAAGAGCACAATAGAATGTTTCTCTACAGATAGGCTACATTTTCCATCTGTAAGTTAAATCAATAACGTTATCAGTCCCACACTGGACTCTATGAGCTCTTCTTGAACGTTGTCCGATCTATATGACTCGATCACATTCTCGACTCCAGGTTAGTGCGGTATTGCAGAATCAATTCATTAACAATAAATGGTCCAACTTGATTTGAAGATGTGCTAATATGTGCTTGCAGAATGTAAAAATAAGCGTTTCATGTCTTCACAATATCTGTGTTAAAATGAATATTCTTAAACACATATAGTAATTCCTGGTAAAGCTCAGCTTGTTTGTCAGCATGTAGGAACAGAATTCGGAGTGCAATTTTTCTGTCCAATGACCTTTCCTTTGAACCTGACTTATTCTTTAAGTATTTCCCCAGTTTTATTCTCCCACACAAGAAGAAATATCCATCCGGTATTCACCAACTACCTTCTTCTCAAGATCCTATATGGTCAATAAAACATCCCTCATTCTCAGGCCGAACTGTTAATTCTTCATAACGTAATGCATTCATCCCAAGAATGCGTGAAGAGAAACGTCTTTGAGACGTTTCGAAAGCAATTTTGTTTTTTTTTCAGTTTAAGCAGTTACAACTACACATAATACAACAGATGTAATCTCAGCAATGCCCTGTACTGATGCAGAAAACATCGCCAAGATCATACCCAACACCCCTTGCACGAAACAGGATCACGACATTTACCTTCCAAATCACTTGCTGCATCTTCAGATTAATTTGATGTGATTCATGTACTAAGACACACAAATCCCTCTGTAACACTAAGTTCTGCATTCTCCTTACATTTAAATAAATTTCTGCTGTTTCGTCTTTTACACAAAACAGAAAATTTCCATCACATATATATTGTACTGTTTTTTTTTCTGCTGAAGCTTTGCTCACAGCCATCCTCTGTCTGTATGCCATTGCTTGTTGTGTGCCCTCCCCCAGTCTGTGTCCCATTTCAGACGTTCTGCACTCCCACTTTCTGTATCCCATTGCAGGAGCACTGCTCTCCTCCGTCTGTATCCCATTGCCGATGCTCTGCTTCCTCGTCTGTATTCCATTGCAGATGCTCTGCCCTCCTCCATCTGTATCCCATTGCCGATGCTCTGCCCTCACCCATCGGTATCCCATTGCAGACGCTCCAACCGCCTCGTCTGTATCCCATTGCAGACGCTCTGCCCTCCTCCTGTCCGTATCCTATTGCAGACGATCTACCCTTCCCCGTCTGTATCCCATTACAGACGCACTGCCGTCAGCTGTCTGTATCGCATTGTAGATGTTCTGCCCTCCCCGTCTGTATCACATTGCAGACGCTTTGCCTTCCCCTGTCTGGATCCCATTGCAGACACTTAGCCCTTCCCCTGTCTGCATCCCATTGCAGATGCTCTGCCCTCCCCCTGTCTGTATCCCACTGCCGATGCTCCTCCCCGACGTCTGCATCCCATTGCAGATACTCTGCCGTCCCCTGATTGTATCCCATTTCAGACGATCTGCCCTCCCCCAATTTGTATCCCATTGCAGGTGATCTGTCCTCCCCCTGTCTGCATCCCATTGCAGACGCTCTGCCCTCCCCCTGTCTGTATCCCATTGCAGAGGTGCATCCCTCCCCCTGTCTGTATTCCATTGCAGACACTCTGCCCTTCCCCCGTCTGTATCCCATTGCAGGTGATCTGTCCTACCCCTGTCTGTATCCCATTGTAGACGCACTGCCCACGCTCTGCCCTCCGCTATCTGTATATCATTGCAGGCGCTTTACCCACCCCCCCCCCCGTCTGTATCCCACTGCAGACAGTCTTCCCTCCCCCGTCTGTATCCCATTGCAGACGCTCTGCCATCCACTGTCTGTATTCCATTGCAGACGCTCTGCCATCCACTGTCTGTATCCCATTGCAGTCGCTCTATCTCCATTTGACATCTTATTGAATGAATATCCTGGTGCATGATCAAACTGAGCTCCATCTCCTTCATCCGGTTCATTAAATAGCTTGTAATTTGTTGATGACCCCTGAAGCATTCCACTCGTTACTGCTTTCCAAACACAAATTAAGTAATGATCTATACTTTGTGTTTCCTGACAGCTACCCAGGGCGTCCCTGCTTCTGCATAACAGCCTGGGATGGTAATAAAGCGTCCCTCTGTGCTGTGTAATTTACGGAATACTTCATTCTGTTTGGTGTGGCCTGTTTGGTGCAGCCCATTTTGCCGCAGACCCAGTTAGGTGCAGAACTATTTCAGCGCAGCTCATATTTATTCCTTTTCAGGCTTCGATAAAAGCATTAATCAAAGCAATAAAAATAAAAATAATGTTTATTCCCTTTAGTTAAAATGTTAAAAAGACACTTGAGTAAGTATAACATTGATTCAGAATTTTCTTTCAGATCTAAAATGATAATTGGTCTTGTATTTATTCACATTGAAAAAATTCATGAAGCTATTGAATATTTAACTGATGCGCTTCCAGATGAGTTGCAACCGCTGCTGGACTGGTTCGAGGATAACTATGGAGGTAGAAGATTACGCTGAGGAAATATTCGGCGTCCACCGCTTTTTCCAGTTGGAATGTGGAATATATATGAAAGAACTTTAAACAATGAGGACAAAACAAACAATAATGCAGAAGCTGTCCACGGGGCTGACAATGCGAACTTGACGTGGAACATCCAGTTATTTGGAAATATATTGACAGTTTACGAAAAGTTCAGAGAGGAAGGAACATTTACTATGAGCATTTGATAGCGGGGCACGATATTCTGTTGAAATTAAAGAAGCAGATGCTAGAATACAAACACTCATAAGAAGATTTAGTGAGAGAAATGATATCGAGTATTTACTAGGGATTGCCCATAATTTTGAATGAACGTCATGTTTTAGATTTTTCGTAATGAACTTATATCGTTTATTTTTTCTTTTTGACATTTTTGCTGAAGAGAATAAACATTATTTTTAGTTTTAGTCTTTTAACTAAGCCTGAAAAGTGAGAGAGATGAGATTGGAACTGCCAGCGAGTTTAAGTTGAGAATTGCTCTTTCCTGACCATTTATGCTGACTTGTCTGGTGGGACGTCGATGTTTCAGAATCTCTACTCAAGGTGTCCTGGTCCTATCTGGCTCTTTCCAGGATCCTCCCCACATGTCGGGGTAGAGGGTGAGGGAACGGATATCGGGCACTCTAACACCCGGCTTGGCCTTTTATATCCTATTCCAGAATGGGAGAAGAGGAGGGACGGAATGAGGGTGGGATGTGTGTCCTTGCTGTTAATGCTGTTATAGGGGAAGGGTGAGATGTCCGTAGGGAGTCTGACCACAGTGTTGTATCCATGCAGTGGTATTAGTGTGCGGGGTATTGCATCAGTGACAGAAAAAGTGAGGGAGGGAAGGTGCTCAATTCAACAGTGAGTGTGGTCGTGCTTGAGCCTTATTTGGAGATAGCGTGTGAGCCTTGTTCGGGGGTGGGTGTTATAACAGATATACAGTGAGTGCGAAGGAGCAGAAGAATATGGTGACACTTATCCTAGCAAAGTGGGGGGAAATAATATTGATGCTTGTCCTGTATTGCTGACCAATTCGTCAGATTATCTCAGCGTTGAGGGGAGTCTCCCTGAACGTCTTGTCCAAATCTATCGGTAATAACGCCACAGACCCTTTCCATCACTTCCCACAGAATCAGTTTGGGTGAATCTTACAAATAGCAAGGTGAAGTAAACATTAGTGTGTTATATATCAAAACCAAATCTGTCACGTAAATACTTTACATCATATGCTCTGGAAATAGGGAATGCAAGTATATGCAAGGGGGAGCAATGACGCAGTGATATTATCGCTGGGCACTTAACCCAGATACCCAGGTAATATTCTGGGGACATGAATTCAAATCGTGCCATGGTGGAATTTGAATTCAATATGCATCTGGAATCAAGGGTTTATGATGACCAGGAATCCATTGTCGTTTGTTGGAAAAACACATCTGGTTCACTGATGTCCTTGAGGGAAGGATACTGCTGTCCTTACCTGGTGTGGCCTGCATGTGACTCCAGACACAAGACAACGCTGCTGACTCTTAACTGCCCTCTGGCATGGGCAATAAATACTGGTTATCCAGCGACGTCCTCATCCTGTGAATGAGTAACAAATAATCGTGGGTGCTGCATTAATAATGGATGGTCTCAAGTTGCACTGAAACTGCAGTGACTACTAATACTGTGAAGAAAAACTTCCGTAAGTGTGTATTGGGTAAGTGGAATAATATGTTGTGAACCAAACTAGGGAGCAGGTTATTTCAGATTTGGTGTTGTATTGTCAGGAGGACTAATTAATAACCATGCTCTGAAGCAGCTTTGGAGGAATAGTGACATCAATGTGTTGCATTTTTACACGGCGTCTGAATACAATATCGAATGTTTGAACATTCTGGTCAAACATCATGGAAGCCCGGAGGCGAGAGGGTCAAGTGCGCTCCAATTAATTGGGGAAGGATAATATAATATTCAATGGGAGAAGCAATGATTGTGAGAGTCATAGAGTCTGACAGCACGGAGAAAGGTCCTTCAGCCCAAACTGGTCCATTCCAAACAAAATGTCGATTCACATTAACCCCATTCACCTGCACTTGCCCGATATCCTTCTTATTCTTTCCTATCCGTGTATTTGTCCAAATGCATTTTAAAATTTGTGAATGTATCTCCCTCAACCACTTCTGCCGGCAGTTCATTCCATGTGCATACCACCCTGTGTGTAAAAGAAATTGCCCCTCAGGTTCCCTTTTACTCTTTCCACTCGGATCTTAACTTGATGCCCTTTAGTCCGTGGGTTGCTCAATCCTGTGGAAAAAAGGACTGAGTGCATTCACTCTATCCATGCTTCCCATGATCTTATACACTTCTATCAGATCTCCCTCAGTCTCATACACTCTAAAGTAAAAACTCCTAGCTTGCCCAACCTCTCACTATAACTCAGACCATTGAGTCCGGGCATCATCTTGTATATTTCTTCTGCACTATTTCCAGTTTAATAATATCCTTCCTATAGCAAAGTGAACAACACTGAACATAACACTACCAGTATTGCCTCACCAGCATCCTGTTTTACTGCAACATAACTCCGTAATTTCGATACTCATTACTCTGATGAAGGCCAGTGTGCCAAATGCCTTTTTCACTGCCCTATCGACCTGTGACTCCACTTTCAGACAACCTTGAACCTGAATTCCAAGGTCCCTTTGTCTCAATACACTCCTTAAGACCCTGTCAGTCACTATGAAACTCCTATCCTGATTTGACTTTCTAAAATGCAAGAACTGATACTTATCTGTAAATATATATATACAATATACATGCATAAAACAAACAGTAATAGTCCCACAACCAACTCCTGAGGCATTCCACTCATCACAGGCCTTCAGTCCGACAAGCATGCTTCCACTATTATTCTATGTTTCCTAACATCAAGCAAATTTTGGATCTGATTTGCCAGCTCCCACTCATTTCCATATGATCTAAACTTCCAGAGCAGCCTACCATGTGGAACCTGACTGAAGGCCTTACTGAAATCCATATACACTACGTACACCACCATGCCCTTGTCAAAGTTACTGGTCATTTCACCAAAGCACTCTCACAAATGTTTGAGCCATGATCTCCCATGCACAAAGACATGCTGACTGCTCATAATCACACCCTGCCTTGCCAAATGCATGTATATCGTCTCTCTCAGATCTTCTCAAGAAACTTACCAACTAGAGATGTCAGGTTTACTGGTCGATAATTCCCAGGTTTTTCTTTGTAGCTCTTCTTGAATAAGGGCACAGCATTCTCTACCCTCCAGTCCTCCTGGCCCTACCCGTTGGCAACTGATGATACATAAGTACCAACCAGGGCCCCCACTATTACCTCTCTGTCCTCCTGCAGTGTTCCTGAATATATCTGGTCAGTACCAGGAGATTTATAGAAATACTGCATAGTCTGAAAGATATGTCTACTTATTTCAGGTGAAAACACCAAAGTGTGAGTAAGTGACACAATGATGATTAACATAACAAATTAAAGAATATATTAATCACAGGAAGTGACTTCAGAAGAATTCCAGACATTGTGGAATCCTAAGAATTCTCAGAAAATTGCAATCCAGAAAAGGAGGGCCATGAAACTGATCAGGAAATCAAAAAGCGAACATGCATGCAAACAAACAGGAACACAAAGACTGCAAAAATCTATAATCTATATTTCAAAAGAAAAAAAAGTAGTCAAATGTGGAAACTTGCAATCGGGAGAGACGAGTTTATGGTGGATAACAGGGAAATGGCAAAGCAAATGACCAGTTACTTTACATCTGTCTTAATGGAGTAAGATCCAAAAAATCACCCAGAAATACGAAGTGATCGTGTAGGACTTGTGGAAGTAAAGACATGAAGTCAATTCATATCAGTAACAAGGCAATATTGAACATGCAGCTGGATTGAGCATTGCTAAGCTTGACAAACCAGATGTACTTCATACCAAAATCTTCAGAAATAAATCACAAATAGAAGTATTGATTGCGTTGTCGATGACTGCGTTCTATTTTCCTGTACATTTTGCAGAGTCTGGAAGCTGGTGTTGATAAATGCACATCAGTAAACGTGATCCAAGCACTATAGATGAATGGTAGGGGTTAAGCATCTACAAAGAGAAGAAGAGATAATGTGGAGAACTGCTGACAAATTAACTTGACATTTGTCGGGAAATTGTTGGAATATATTATATAGGATGTGATATTGGATATTTAGACATTAACAGCAAACTTTGAGAGACTCAGTATTCATTTCTGAAAGGGAAATAATACTTGACAAACTTTGGAATTGTTTGAAGTTGATTCTTACAGCATAGATAATGGGGATCCTGTAGAATTGGTATAAATTTTAGATTATCAGAAGGTTTTCTATAAGAACTCACGCAGTGAGTTCGAAAATGCAATGATGTGAAGGGTATTTGGAGGAATATATGTAAGTGGAAACTTAAAGTTTGGTTTGCCTTCCTTTAAGGGAGTCAGAATATAGATGTAAAGATACGTTGAAGTAGTTTCACAGAGTGTTGGTGAGACTGTACCTGGAGTGTTGTGCACAGTTTTGGTCACCGAATCTGAGAAAGAATATACTGACCACAGAGGAAGTGTAATGGACATTATCCAGACAAATCCCTCAGGTGGCAAGGTTGCGTGATGAGGAAACTCGGCCTATGTTCTCTAGAGTTTCAACGAATCAGCGGTGGGTCACTGTGAACTTTATAAAACTCACAAAACATACGGCAATTTGGAAATAAACAGGAAATTTATCAGGCTGTCTAATCCACATTCAAGGCACATAATGGCAGAATAAGGGACAAACCATTTAAGACTGGAATAAGGAGGAAATTCTGCGCGTGGAGGGGACTGACTATCACAGGGCCAAGGCAGGACAAAAGAAATAACGAAAAAAGCATACAAGCATGGACTACTTTCTAAACGGTGAGAAAATTCGTAAAGCCAAAGTACAGACGGATCTGAGAGTGCTTGTCGAGGATTCTCTAAAGGTAAACATGCAGGTTGAGTCCGTGATTAAGGAAGCGAATCCAATGTTGTCAATTATCTCAAGACGGTTGGAATATAGAAGCACCGTTGTACCACTGAGACTTTTTTGAGCTCTCGTTAGGCCCCATTTGGAGTACTGTGTCCAGTTTTGGTCCCCACACCTCAGGAAGGACATACTGGCACTGGAGCATGTCCAGCGGAGATTCACACGGATGATCCCTGGAATGGTAGGTCTAACATATGAGGAGCGGCTGATGATCCTGGGATTGTATTCATTGGAGTTTAGAAGATTAAGGGGAGATCTAATAGAAACTTACAAGCTAATACATGGCTTGGAGAGGGTGGACGCTAGGAAATTGTTTCCGTTCGGCGTGGAGAATAGGACCCGTGAACACAGCCTTAGAATTAGAGGGGGTAAATTCAGAACAGAAATGCGGAGACATTTCTTCAGCCAGAGTGGTGGGCCTGTGGAATTCATTGCCGCAGAGTGCAGTGGAGGCTGGGACGCTAAATGTCTTCAAGGCAGAAATTGATAAATTCTTGATGTCACAAGGAATAAAGGGCTACGGGGAGAATGCGGGTAAGTGGAGTTGAAATGCCCATCAGCCATGATTGAATGGCGGAGTGGACTCGATGGGCTGAATGGCCTTTTTTCCGTTCCTATGTCTTATGGTCTTATGGACAAGATTACAGAGAATCCCCAGATAACCTACAAGTGTGTGAAGCGGAACAGAATAACCAGTGAACACGTAGGACTCATTAGTGACTTGCCAAGTTGCATCTAAATCAACTTTAGTATAGGAGAAAGAGGGGAGTGGTAGAAGGCAGTTTGTGTGACTGGGGGCTAGTGTCCAATGCTGTATCACGGGCATCAGTGCAGGGTCCCTTATTATTTGTGATTCGGAGGTGCTAGTGTTGGGCTGCAGTGGACAAATCTAAAAATAGCATAACACCAGACCAGAGTCTAACAGGTTAATTCGGCAACACTAGCTTTCGAAACCGCTTCTTCTTCATCAACGTGCACAACCATGTGATGTAACTGATGTTGAGAGAATTTTATCCTTATTATTTGTGGTATTCATAAATGATGCAGCTGTGAATATGGGCGAGGGGTGGGGTGTGTAATAAATAAGTTTGTATTTGATACAAAGATTGGCCAGGTGGTTGGCAGTGAGGAGAAAGGCCTTATGTTATAGGTAGATACTGATGGAATGGTCAGATAGGTGGATCAATGACAGATGGAAGGTAACCCTGATAACTATGAGGTGATGCACTTTGGAAGAAGGAACCAGTCAGGGGAGTACTCAATGAATGGCAGCACACTAGAAAGCTCAGAGGGTGATTCTCCACACATCGCTGAATGTGACTGCACAGGTTAATACACAATCTGGGAAAGGATAGGGGAATGTAAACATAGCCTTTATTAATCGAGGCATAGATTATAAGAACTATGCGGAACTTTGGTGAGGGCAAGATGGAATACTGTGTGTAGGGCTGGGAACAACATTACAGGAAGGATGTGATTGTACCGGAGGGGTGCAGAGGTGTTCCCTGGGATGTAGCATATCAGCTATGGAGAGAGGCTGGATAACCTCAGGTTGTTTAGTTTGGAGGAGAGAAGGCTGAGAGGTCTGTGATTCAGAAGGATAGGATTACGAGGTACATGGACAGGTTGGATAGACAGCAGCTGTTGATTTTACTCAAAGGGCCACACTTTTAAAGTGAAGGATTTACGGTTTAGTGAAGATTTGAGAATTGTTTTTCAACCAGAGCGTGGTTGGGTTCTGGAATGCACTTCTTGAGAGTGGAGTTGTCATGGTAAACTCAAACCATTAGAAACGACACGGTTGTGCACTTCACATGCTTTAAGATTCACGGCTAAGGTCTTGTGTCGGAAAGATGGGCCGACTGTAGACTGTGCTGTATTTCTGGTAGGACAGAGTCTGTGCTTCTGTGATTGTATGGCTGTGGAAGGTCAATCATTTAGTAGGTTAAGGTAGGAATTGATGGGTGTCTGAAGATTATCTTAACAAAGTTGATAAGAGACAACTTGTAATATTTTCTGGAAATATGTCAATGGCAAAATTAAGAGAAAAAAGTTGCAGATTTTTTTCAGTCTGATACCAGATAATTGAGGACCGGGAAATAGCAGAACTATGGAGCAAATACTTTAGTTATGCCTTCACAGAAGAAAACAAATCAAAAAAGAAAACGTCCTAGCAATACGAGGGAACTTTAGTCTTGTGAGAAAAGGGACTGGAATGAAAGTAGCAACTAAACAGTTCAGAGAAAGCATTGGACTGAAATTAATGGGCATAGACAAAGTCAACAGAGATTTATGAAATGGGAATCATATTTGAGAAAGTGGCTTTTAGTAAAATTATGTAGGAGGTATCAATGCCATGCGAGTGGATTATCAGAAAGATTTTTGATAAAGGCCCAAGCCTATTGTGCAAATTCGAATCCTATGGGACTCGGGCTAATATATGGTCATAGATTTAGAATGGGAAAGCTGGCAGGAAACAGTGAGTAGGAATAAAACAATGTTTTATTTTTAAATGGAAGGCTTGTAAGGATCGTGTCTTGAGCTCCAGCTGTTCACAATACACATCATATCTTTGGGTGAGGGGCGCAAATGTAATATTCCCAAGTCTGATGACAGCACTAAACGGTGTCAGCCTGTGAATGGATGAGGAGGATGCAAAAAAGTTCCAAGGTGGTTGAGACAAGTGGAGTGACTGGGCAAATACGTGGCAGGTGGAGAGTAATGGGGGAGATGAGATGTTGTGTACTTTGATGGGAACAATGGACTGGCAGCCTCTCATTTGAAAAAGGAGTGGTTGAAAAATGTTGCACTATAAATGAACTAAAGCTGCATTTTTGTTTATTTCTGCAGAGCACTCCGAGTCCATGTGTGGCAGTGAGTTCTGAATCCAGAAGTCAATACTGGGAATGGCATTGGCACGCTGACCATTGTATGTAGGCCCAGCACGTGGGGAACTATAACTTTTAAAGGAATCTGGATCTCCCTGTACACCAATCACTTAAAGCAATATTGCAGGAGCAGAAATCAGGAAGGAAGATAAATGCTGTATTCACCTTCATTTCAGGAGAATTTGAGTACAGGAGTAAATGCCGGCTTCATGGCAAGGGCGTAATTGATATGTGGAGCATGTTCAAGGAGCAACTATTGAGTGTCCTTGATAAGTATGTACCTGTCAGGCAGGGAGGAAAGGATCGTGTGAGGGAGCCGTGGTTTAATAAGGAATTGGAATCCCTTGTTAAATAGAAGAGGGCGGCCAATGTAAAGATGAGGCGTGAAGGTTCAATTGGGGCGATTGAGTGTTATAAGGTAGCCAGGAATAATCTGAAGAGAGAGCTAAGAGCAGCAAGGAGGGACATGAAAAGTCCTTAGTGGGTAGGATTAAGGAAAATCAAAAGGTTTTCTATAGGTATGTCAGGAATAAAGGAATGACTAGGGTAGGAATAGGTCCAATCCGGGCCTGATGGCATTTATCCTAGGATTCTCTGGGAAGCAATGGAGGAGATTGCAGAGCCATTGGCCTTGATTTTTATGTCCTCGTTGTCTACAGGAATAGTGCCAGAAGACTGGAGGATAGCAAATGTGGTTCTCTTGTTCAAAAAGGGGAGTAGGGATAGCCCTAGTAACTATAGGCTGGTGAGTCTCACTTCTGTTGTGGGCAAAGTCTTGGAGAGAATTGTAAGGGATAGGATTTATGAACATCTGGATGGGAATATTGTGATCAAGGATAGTCAACATGGTTTTGTGAAGGGCAGGTCGTGCCTCACAAACCTTATTGAATTCTTCGAGAAGGTGACTAAAGGGTAAAGCGGTAGATGTACTGTATATGGATTTTAATAAGGCGTTTGGTAAGGTTCCCCATGGTAGGCTATCGCAAAAAATACTGAGGTATGGCATTGAGGGTGAGTTGGAGATTTGGATTAGAAATTGGCTGGCTGGAAGAAGACAGAGGGTAGTAGTTGATGGTAAAGGTTCATCTTGGAGTGCAGTTACTAGCGGTGTTCCGCAAGGATCTGTTTTGGGACCTTTGCTGTTTGTCATTTCTATAAATGACCTGGAGGAGGGGCTAGAAGGTTGGGTAAGCAAGTTTGCAGATGATACACAAGTCGGTGGAGTTGTTGACAGTGAGGAAGGATGTGTCAGGTTATAGTGGGATATAGATAAGCTGCAGAGCTGGGCAGAAAGGTGGCACTTTGGTAAGAGTAACAAAAAGATGGGGTACTGGGCTAATGGTCGGATACTTGGTAGTGTGGATGAGCAGAGAGATCTTGGTGTCCATGTACACAGATCTCTGAAATTTGCCACCAGGTAAATAGTGTGGTGAAGAAGGCATATGACGTACTGACTTTTATTGGTAGAGGAATTGAGTTCCGGAGTCCTGAGGTCATGTTGTAGTTGTATAAGATTCTGGTGCGGACGCATCTGGAGTATTGTGTGCAGTTTTGGTCGCCATACTATCGGAAGGATGTGGAGGCACTGGAACGGGTGCAGAGGAGGTTTACCAGGATGTTGCCTGGTATGGTAGGAAGATCGTATGAGGAAAGGCTGATGCACTTGGGGCTGTTTTCATTGGAGAAAATAAGGTGTAGGGGTGACTTGATAGAGGTGCACAAGATGATTAGGGGTTTAGAAGGAGTTGACCATGAGAACCTTTTTCCACGTATGGAGTCAGCTATTACGAGGGGGCATAGCTTTAAATTAAGGGGTAGTAGGTATAGGACAGCTGTTAGGGGTAGATTCTTTACTCAGCGAGTCGTGAGTTCATGGAATGCCCTGCCAGTAGATTTGGTGAACTCTCCCTCTTTATGGGCATTTAAGCGGGTATTGGATAGGCATATGGAGGATAGTGGGCTAGTGAAGGTTAGGTGGATTTGGATCGGCGCAACATCGAGGGCCGAAGGACCTGTACTGCGCTCTATTCTTCTATGTTCTATGTTCTATGTTCTATGTATCTTACTGCAGCTGTACGGGGCCTTGGTGAGACCCCATCTCGAACATTGTGCAGTATTGTGTGCAGTTTTGGTCTCTTTTCCTAACAGACGAACAACCTGACATTGAGGGAGAGCAGCAAAGGATGATTAGACTGATCTCTGGGATGACAGACTTGTTGTGGGAGCAGAGTTTGGGGCAACTGGACCTGTATTTAATGGGGTTTAGGAAAATGAATGGAAATGTCAGTGAAATATATAACACTCTGACAGGGCGAGACAGATTAGAAGCAGGGATGGTAATTCCCCTGGCTGGGATGTCTAAAACAAGGGGCCACGATATTCGGTACAATAGGCCACTTTGCATTGAGATGAGAATAACTGCCTGCACTCGAAGACTGGCAAACCAGGGGTACTCTCTCCCAGATCAGGCTGTGGAAGTCAATTGGCTGAATATAAATAAGGATTTCTGGAAACTAAAGGAATAGGGAGAGAGCAGGAGTGTGGTGTGAAGATAGAAAATCAGCTATCACTCCAGGTTGTTCTCCAATAACTCAATAACTGTGTTCCTGTGCAGCACAGTGTTGTACAAAATCGTGCAATATAAATAATGGGGTCTATTGAAAAAAGAGGGTAAATGGTGAACCCCCAAAAATATCAGTAAAAACCAAAAATTAAATTTGATCTAACAGACAATAGGACAGTCTAAATAAATCTTTAAATGATATGCTGTAATGGAACAGTGCTGTAAAGGTAACACTTTCACACTGCAGTCACTCACTGGTGCACTGTACCTTTCACCACAATCTTCACCAGAAAGTGCGCGGGGGCTAACTGACCATGTGATGCCGATGGAAAATTCCAGTTCTCCCCAAGATTCTCCCCACGGTTTGAAATAAAGTGCTTTCTAAACATAGACTACAATTCCCAGTTTCCAGCTCAGTTTCAAGGCCGACAGAGCCGATTGCATTCCTGTTTTTGCTGAACACATTGATTGTACCTTTTGTAGACAGAGAGTTTCTGAGGCAGGATTTGCTGTTCAGCTGGTGCCAGCCAAGGAATCGCGTCACAGTGAATGCCAGTTCACTTTATAGAAAAAGGTTAATGAATCGCATTGCAGCCGAATTGTATTTAATCAGCACGCATTATCAGTGAACTGCCTGTACATAGAATGGAGGCGCAAAACTGATGGGCTGAATGGACTACAGCAGTTCTCATTTTATGTTTCACAATGTTTAAACATATTCAGGGATATGAATATTGTATGGGGAAAACTGCATTGAGGAGATGTTCGGCCTTTAAGTAGAATGTGGAAAGCTCAATGAGTTGTATGACGTATTCCTTTCCCGATGCTTCTGTGCAGTGTGTGGGAAAGCTCTGTAAATGTTGTCACAGGCTCTCAGCTGTTAGGAAGGAGGTCTCTGCAGGGGCGACAGGATTGTGTTTCCCATTCCCTTTTCTGATAACGAGGCTGGTGCCGGCCGTTTTCTCCGGGTTTATCCTTTAAGACCTCGGAGCAGTTTGATACAATTGAGTGTCTTGCTTGGCCGTTTCAGAGACCATTGACGAGTGTATCACATATCTGTGTGTCTGGAGTCACTTTTAGGCCAGACCAGGAAAGCACGGGGGATTCACTTCCTGAAAGTACACTGGGGAAGGAGATCGACATCTATAATCGACATTGAATACACGATCACTATTACTGACACCAGGTATGAGATCTCGATATTTTATTAATTATTATTAACTTGCACCAGTTGCCAGAGAATTAGCCTGGTCTGGATTAGCAATCCAATGACAATTCCACAACAGCACCATTTCCACATGGGGGCCTATCGGAAACCACACTGAACCGATTATTTCCGTGCTGTGTGACAGCTCTATCAAAAAAAAAACAATTTGACTAGCTTGATGGGACTGAGGGCGTGGTAATTGATCCGATTGTAATTATTCCCTTCTTAGGGGATAATTGAGTAATTACCCACATTAGGAGAAAGTGAGGACTGCAGTTGCTAATTACCCACATTGCCAGGGGGTTGTCAGAGTTGAAGCTGGAATGAAACAGCTTCCTCAGGTACATGGCTTGTTTTGTAGTAAAAGTCCTCAGTCCTATTGCAGGAATGGTGCCAGGGCCAAATGCCTTTGTCGTATCTACAGTGTCTAGCTGTTGCTTCATGTCACGTACAGTGAATTGAATTGGTTGAAGACGGGCATCAGTGATTCTGAGGGTATCATAGTGAGGGTGAGGTGGGTGAGGATGGTGCAGATACTGCATCTTTTACATGGATGCACAGGGCTGTTCCATTATTTAGGATGGCGATATTTGTGGAGTCCTCTCCTCCAGTAAGTTGTTTAATGGTCCATCGACTTTTATGCATGGATTTGACAGGACGAGAGAGCTTAAATCTGATTTGTTAGTCTTGGCATCATTTTTCCCTCTGTATCAGATGTTAGTCCTGCTGTTTGTAGTGTAACAAGTCAAGTGCGGTAGCTTTAATGGGTTGTAATCAGGTTTACGTGCACGTGATTCCGACCCGACCATGTTCACCCACACTCGTCACTGACCCATGGATCGGCTTGATGGAAATGGTAGATGGATGGACTATCCTGGGGGACAAGTTACAGATTGTCATTGAAATATATAGCATCAGATGATAACCCAGTTTTAGCTGCAATATCTACAATTCAATTCTATTGACTGCCACACCCCCCCCCCCCCCCCCCCCACAGTTCGCACCGAGACCCATGCACCATCAGCCCTGTATTCAGTGACCTACTCTGGTTTCTGAGGCGGACATACTTCCATTTTCATATTCTCATTCTGCTGGATGTCTTTCATTGGTGTCACGCCTCCAATTTGTTGCATAAACAATATCCATTTAAGGTACTAACCTGACCTTTTCCTTTTTCCTTTCAGTCATGCCATCTTCTGTATTTGAAGTGAATGTGTTTCCTTCTGTTTTTCTCCCTGACCATGATTCAGAGCACTGCAGTATCAGTGATGCCAGCCTTATGCAGTTTCATAGTCAAGGAACTTGTCACCATGCGTTACTGTTCAGTTCCCAGTGAACGGCGCTCCATGTTGGACAGGATGTTTGGGCATCTTTGACAATATGTCGTTGGAAATTGTTCAAAAACAGAAATTGCTGAAGACATTGCGAAAGATGTTGCAGAATTTTCTGGAGTGAATGCAGAGTGAAACTTTCATGTCCAGTGATCCTTCTACAAATGTTTTTTATTTTTATTTCCAGTATCCATAATTATTGGTTTAATTGAAAAATCGTTTTGTGCCTATTCATTTCTGGAGAAACCCAGCAGGTCTGTCAACATCTGCAGGGAAAGAGAAACAATGTTAGCGTTTCCAGTCCAGTGTGACAATTCTTCAAAACTGAATACAATTGAAAAATGGTCTTTTAGTCCCTTGCCAGATGTGGAGGATGTGTGACAGAGAAAAGAGGGTGTGGCAAAAGAAAAACGCGCTTTTAGCAGTGGTGAAATAAAAGATTCTGTATATTGGGTCGAATTTGAGGTGTAAATGGGGGAATGGGGTTATCTCTATTGAATGCAAGATAAAGAAGACACAAACACACAAAGTCATACGGAGGCCAGGAGGGAGAATGTTGATCATGTGATGTAATATAATTCTAGCCACAGATACGTCTTCACTGTCGTGGTTATTACCCCCTTTAGATAAAGGAATTCAGGTGCTTGACTTCTTATTGGCACTAGTGAGCGTTTCATGCTGCCTTAGTATTGTAATATGGAGAAAAACACATCACAGTATGACGTTTGGGCTGAGTATTGGTTACCTGTCATTTTTAATATTGCTTCAGTTTTGCAGTGCTTATCTTTAAACGCTTGTTCTTGAAGTTAGCTTCAGATGGAGTGTAGGATATTGAGGACTGACATAGAAACTTATAAAATCATGAGTGATATGGATAGGGTGAATAGCCAAGGTCTTTTCCACAGGATAGGGGAATCCAAACATCGAGGGAATAGGTTTAAGGTGAAAGAGGTAGATTTAAAAGGGACTAACGGGCAGCGTTTTTACGCAGAGGGTGGTGGGGGAAAGGAATAAGCTTCCAGAGGAAGAGTGGGAGATGCAAGGACAGCTACAACATTTAAAACGCATTTGGACAAACATATAGACATTTAGAAAAGCTTCACGCAGAGTCAGTGTGGTTTTGTGAAAGTGAAATGATACTTTGCCCTGTAAAATCATACAAGGTTTTTCTGGAGATGCCTGTTAATGTAACAAGCGGACTTGATAAAGGGGATCTGGTAGACACCAGGCTTTCCAGAGATTTTCCATAAGGTATTACAAAACAAAAGTTCTTACACAAAACAGAAGCTCCATGACATCGGGCACTGTATTAACATGGGATGTTGATTGTTTAACACAGAAATCAGAGAGTCGGGATTAATGGATCTTTATGGTAAAGGTGTATCTGCTGGAGTACCACAAGTATATGTCTGATGGCATCAGTTATTTACAATCTAAGCTGACAACCTGAAGGAGGGAGCTGAGTGCAATATACATCCGAATTTGAGGATAACACTGAGAATCAAAAGGCAGGCTGTTATTTAATGGAGAGGACTTCCAGAAAAGGAACCGTAAAGGCATTGGAGTCTTCCTGTGTATGAAACATAAAGTCAGCATGCTGATGCAGCAGGTTGGTACATTAGGCAGTTTCCTGGGATGAAAGGGTTGAGTTATTTATAATCTCTAAAATGATGAAGCGATAACTCATTGGGGTTTAAATGAATGAGGAGTGATGCTTCTGAAACCTACAAGACAGGGAGGGATTGGAGAAGGTAGATGTTGAGAGGTTCTTTCCATTCTTGAGCAAGCTGTCGAACTCGATTATATAGATACCGAATAAGGAACATCGATTTCAATCTGAGATGCAGAGTCATGACTTCTCTCCGAAGGTAGTGAATGTCTGGAACTCCCTAACCCAGAGAGGTGTGGAGGGATACAAGGAGTTGGCAAGATAGTGGAGTTGAGGCCTGGGGTAGATCAGTCAAGTTCTATCATTTGACAGAGTTAGCTTGAGGGACCGATTGACCTACTCCTGTTCCTATTTATTAATTTCACATGTCATGCTTTTGGAAAGTAACGGGTTATTTTGCTGGAAATCGTGTTGTACAATGTTGCATTCAGGGAGAGCAGGGGATTTGTTTTGTTAACCCCGGGTGGGGTATGTGGCTGTATTCCCAGCGTATCTGGGTCTGCAACATGACCCACATCTGGAGCAGAAGTTTCAACGAGGAGAAGCCTGGAAACAGAGACTGGGGGTTGGTGTGGTGGTCACTTCCTGTTCCAGACTGGATTTTCCAAGTACATTTCCAAAGCTACACCAAACCATCGGAGTGGCCTCGATCTGCCAGGGCTGAGGGACACAAGTGGGCCATTCGGCCCTTTCACACTACTCCACCAGTATATAAGGTCATGGCTCATCTCATTGTGATCCCAGCTGCACGTTTGTTTCCATGCACCATTATCCCTTATTCACCTGTCCATGGAAAATCAGATAAAGCCAGATTCGATATAATATAAAGATCCAGCCATCCCAATCTTCTGGGAAAGAGAATTCCCACTTGACTGAAATCCCACTTTGTGCAGTTCTCCTAAATCCTGTTCTGACGGAGGTTGGAGGATGTCACTGTTTCCTTTTCACGTCCCATTCCTCCACTGCTCACACCAAATTTTAAATATAACCAGGTTGGTGATATGGCCGATGTTAAAGGTCTCAGACTGAGTCAGGTTCAGTGACAGGAACAAGTCAGGCAGATTTCTTTAGTCAGCCAAAAGTAACTAACAGAACTAACAGATGCGCATGGTGGATCTGTGGTTAGCACTGCTACCTCCCATCACCAAGTAGCTGCGTTCACTTCCAACCTCGGGCAAACCTCTATGTGGATTTTGAACATTCTTGCCATCTCTGTGTGGGTTTCCTCCCAGTGTTCCAGTTTCCATCCACAGTCCAAAGATATGCAGCTGAGAGCGGATTGGTCATGCTAAATTGCCCATAGTGCCCAGAGATGTGTAGGTTGGATAGTTTAGTCATGGGAAATGCAGGGTTACATGGATAGATTAGGGGGGCAGCTACAGGAGGGGATACTGTTCCGAGGGTCAGTGTGGACTTAATGGACGGAATGTCCTGCTTCCACACTGTAGAGATTCTATAAAAACAACAAGAAGTTTGGACTATGCAAACACCCAGTCGGTATCTATCTGATCAACTCTCCTCTAGGTTTTGTATGTTTCAATAAGATCACCTCTCATTCCAAGAGTAACCTGGTAAAGCCTTTATAATATAAGACCCTCATCCCTGGAATACATTAAGTGAAACATCTCCGAACTGCTTCCAATTTAATTATATCCTTTCTCAGATAAGGAGACAAAAATAATCTCTCGCTCAGATGAAGTTAATTTTTGTTTTCTCAGTGGTGAGTGTATTTGGAACTCTCTTCCCCGCAGATCATTAGAGGCAGAGATATTGAATATGTTTTAGGCATGGACAGAAGGTTCATAAATAATAACGGAGTCAATGATTATTGGGAAATGGCAGGAATGTGCAGTGTTGGGGAAATGTTGACAGTGGTACAAAATCACACTGCTCCAGCACATCCAAAAATACAATGCAAAATGAAATGATAATATCGATAAAAATGTTAAGGGGAAATCCAAGATGGTGGCGATCTAGAAGGCCTGCTTTGTTGGGCTCTGCATCACAGCACGGGCAAAGTGGTTCCCTAACCCACTCCACCCCAGCTATTTACTTAAAATGCTTAGTTTTGGAAAGTTTTGAGAGTTGGCAGTTGCAGTAGTCTTAGTTTGTGTAGTTTTTAAGGTTTATGAGACTTTGTTTATTAATTATCAGTAATTCGAGTTCTTCCTCTCTCGAGTTCAAATGTTGCTACAGTGTGTTCTGGGTAATGATGTGCTTAAATGGTGTACATGGAGCATTGAGGGCAGCCATTGGCCAGAAAAGAGGAAAAATGTACTTTCTAATCATAAAAAGAGAGGGTGGATGTTGTCCTATTGCAGGAGATGCACCTTGATGACAAGGAACATTTGACATTACAGCAGGTCGGGTTTGATCGGGTTTATTTCTCCTCTTTTAATACTACGAGTAGGGGAGAAGCCATTATGGATAAAAAGAATCTTCCATTTAACCAACTAGTTCGTATTTGACTCTCACGGGAGGCTCATGATCCCCAAAGCCTTGAGCTATGGTGAATAATACAGTATTTTGAATGTTTATTGACCCCACCCGCGCACCCTCTTAAAATCCTGGTAGATGCATTTTCCAAACTCAGATATCTTGCATCGTGGCACATAATTGTAGAAGATTTCCACTGTCTTATGGACCACACCGTGGACAGAATGTCCAAAGGTACTCCAATACCCTCGTTATAATGTAAGCAATTAATGGATTTGTGTGCAGAACTAGAGCTGGTGGATGCCTGGAGGCAGATCCACATCACAACTAGATATTTTATTTTCTTTTTTAACCCGCAGAAATGCCACACGAGGGTTGATATCTTCCCCATCCCTGCAACAATCTTAGATTTGGTGGCATCCTATACAATTGGGAATATTACCGTTTCTGACCATGCAGCAGTATACTTATTGATTAAGAGCAATATAGCAGTTTGGATACATTGGCGAATGTACCCCTATTGTCAAGACTAATTAGTTCATTGAGTATTTAGATTAGATTACTTAAAGTGCAGAAACAGGCCATTTGACCCAACAAGTCCACACTGACCCGCCGAAGCGCAACCCACCCAGACCCATTTCCCGACATTTACACCTTCACCTTACACTACGGACAATTTAGCATGGCCAATTCATCTTACCTGCACATTTTTGGACTGTGGGAGGAAACCCACGCAGAGACGGGGAGAATGCGTAAACTCCACGCAGTCAGTCAACTGAGGCGGGAATTGAACCCGGGTTTCTAGCACCATGAAGCAGAAGTGCTAACCATTGTGCCACTGTGCCACTGGGCCACTGCAATGATTGCAGATCTTTCTCAGCCATTAATTCAGATTCAACCAGTAACTCATCCACTCTATGAGAAATTGCTAAGGCTTATGCCAAGGCAATAATTATTCCTTAGGATGCAGCAGAAGGGGGAGCAGGAACACTGGTTTGAGGCACAGCTGAGGGTAGCCGAGAGTGCATACTGTGATTGACTCTCAGTGGCTAACCTGCAGAAGATCACGATGCTTCAGTCTACAGTGAATTCCAAGCTCACACACAGACAGCCAAGAAGGAACTTACTTTTGCTAAACAAAGGCTGTCTGAACACGGTGATAAGCCAGGCAGGTATTTAATCTATCTTGCCAGGAAAACGAGCGCCCCTCTCAAGCCATTACCTTCAATTCCAAAATATTAATGACTCCTGTCCGAGATTTTTCTCCGAATTATTTCAGACTGAACATTTTGAGGACAGATGGATTAAGATGGAGTCATTTTTCAAGAACCTGGGTTTTCCAGGAGTAACCCCTGAAGAAGTGTTGTGCCTTAATGCACCATTGTCAGCGCAGGAGGGTGTGAAGCAGCTTCAGAATGTAAAGGTGCACGTTCCTGATGGATTTCCTACTGAAATTTATAAATAATTTATAAACCTATTGTCAGGGCTGATGTTTAACATGTTCCGCCACTCATACAGTCACGAATCCCTCCCTCCATCCTTAAGAGAGGCTCACATCTCTCTGATGCTGAAGAAATGTAGACCCCGGAGGATTGTGCTTCTTACCCTCCAATCTCACTTTTAAATGTTGGTTTCAAAATACTATCTGAGACCCGTACAATCAGTCTGGAAACTTTGCTGCCTTCCGTTGCCAAAGAGGACCAAACAGGCTTTATAAAGGGCCGCAGATCTTCCTACAATGTTAAGAGGTTACTCAATATGATCCAAGAGTGTCAACAACAATCTGTCCAGGGATTATTGATCTCTTTAGATGAGAGAAAGTATTTGATTGGGTTGAGTGGCCGAATCTCTTCTGTACATTAGAACGGTTTGGTCTATGCAAAGTTTATATCAAGTGGTTGAGGGTCCTTTACCGTGATCCTCTGCCGCGGTTCTCACTAATGGTGTGCCAACCAGTAATATTAATATTTCTCCAGGCAGCCGACAAGGCTGACACCTTTCACCATTGTTGTTTACGTTGGTGATTGAGCCCCTGGCGGAGACCATCCGTCGGGATGCCAACATATCTGCCTCACTAATGGTGTGCCAACCAGTAATATTAATATTTCTCCAGGCAGCCGACAAGGCTGACACCTTTCACCATTGTTGTTTACGTTGGTGATTGAGCCCCTGGCGGAGACCATCCGTCGGGATGCCAACATATCTGCCTCACTAATGGTGTGCCAACCAGTAATATTAATATTTCTCCAGGCAGCCGACAAGGCTGACACCTTTCACCATTGTTGTTTACGTTGGTGATTGAGCCACTGGCGGAGACCATCCGTCGGGATGCCAACATATCTGCTCCAGAAGTGGGCTGGAAGTCACGTGAGAGTACATTGTATGCAGATGAGGGTCTTATGTTTTTTGTCAAATCCCGCAATTTCTGTAGTTCATGTGATGCAATGCATTAATTCGCTTGTTGAATTTCCAGGCAATAAGATTAATTTTACAAAGTTGGAGGCCATGCCTATGGGAGATCTTAGGGAAATACCTGATACTGAGGGCAAATCCTGGTTTCCTTTTGAATGGTCACGGGGGTGGTTTCCCTATTTCTGTACATGCATTACATTTGTCTTTGATCATTTATTTAATGTGAACTATGTCCATTTGTTTGACAAAATTAAACAAGACCTTCAAAGATGGGAGGCATTTTCAATATCCTGGCTAGGTCCGATAGCTTTTATTAAAATGAATGTCCTTCCTCATTTTCTTCACCCCGTGCGAATGCTTTCTATGATGTTTCCCAGACAGATATTTCGGAAACATAATGGCTGATTTAGCTCTTTTATTTGGCACCATAAACGATTCTTTATCTAGCTCATAAAATTGCAACTGCCCCACAGATTGTGAGGAGTAGATCTCCCCGATTAAAATCAATCAATTAAGTTTTTTTTAAATCGTTTGTTCGTGCCTGGGCCGCTGAGGTCTCGGCATCAATATGGCTAGACATTGAGCCCTCTCAGACAAAGTGAACCCTTATTAGTCTGTTGTTCTTAGATAAAATGACAACATTTATGGAATATTGTCATAAAATAATGATTATCAATACTGTTAAAACTTGAAGCACAATGCGTCAGATCGAGGCAATACAGCCAAAACCATGTTTCTTACCCCTATAATTGGGATACCGGGGATAATGGATTCCAGGTTTAAACTGTGGGCAGCGAGAGGGATACTTTGTTTGGGTGATTTAGAATTAGTAGTATCCCTACAGTGTGGAAACAGGTCCTTTGGCCCAGCAAGTCCACTTCGATCCTCTGAAGAGTAACCTACCCACATCCATTCCCCTCCTATCTTATATTTACCCTGATTAATGCCCCAACTTACAGATCCTGGAACACTATAAGCGATTGAGCAATGGCCAAGTCACCTAACCTGCACATGTTTGTGACTGTGGGAGGAAACCTACGCAGTCACAGTTGAGAATATACTAACTCACACAGCCAGTCACCCAAGACTGGAACCAAACCTGTGACCCTGGTGCGGTGAGTCAGCAGTGCAAACCACCGAGCCATCACGTGTTACTTGAAGGAGAGACAATGATACCGTTTGATCAAGTAACTCGTAAGTATGGACTACCTAGTAGAGACTTCTTCTGTTTTTTTTCCAGATTAGAGATTTGATTAAAAAACACAATTTTAAAAGACACTTACAGATCCAATACAGAGAAGCAGGTAATTATTGTAAAGAATACACTCTCTGTCAGTACCCTTTACCATTTGTTGAAGTGTGTCCCCTCAGACAAGACTGTGCAGCTTCGTGATGTCTGTGCAAAAGAGTTGGGGGTTTAGATCTCTTCGGCGACATGGGAGGATATTTGTGAAAATGCTCTAAGGAGTTTGATCTGAAATAGGACCCATTCCATGCAGTTGAAAATTCTTCACAGGGTTTCTATCAAAATTCAAAGTGGGATTATCTTCAGCGTGTCCTAAATACAGAATGACTACAGACACTCTTACTCATTGCATGTAGTCCTGCTGCAGGCCTCTTATATATTGGAGCACTGCGTTAGATGTGGTAGAGTGGGTCTTGGGGTCCGAATTGGAGATGGACCCGGTTTCTCTTTTCCTGGGCGTGCCCAGAGTATCTTATACAGATGCACATGGGAAAGAAAATATATATTTACTTTCTGGGCTAGGGAAAATATTATGTTGTGTTGTATGTCCGAAAACTCCCCGGGTCTGTTGGGACTTTGTAAGCTCATCATGGAGAATATCCCTTTGGACTTTCACACCAACATGGTGCAACAAAAACAGATCAATGTAAGTCATAGGCTCATAGAGTCATAGAGATGTACAGCACAGAAACAGACCCTTCGGTCCAACCCGGCCATGGTATCCCAACCCATTTTAGTCCCACCCGACAGCACCCGGCCCATATCCCTCCAAACCCTTCTTATTCATTCACCCATCCAAATGCCTCTTCAATGTTGCACTTGTATCAGCCTCCCCGACACCACCTGGCAGTTCATTCCATACACGTACCATTCTCTGTGTGAAATAGTTGTCCCGTAGTTCTCTGTTATATCTTTCCCCTCTCACCCTAAACTTATACCTTCTCGTTCTGACTCCCCGACCCTAGGAAAAAGACTTTACCTATTTACCCTATCCATGCCCATCATAATTTTGTAAAACTCTATAATGTCAGCACTCAGCCTCCAATGCTCCTGGGAAAATAACCCCAGTCTGTTCAGCCTCTCTCTACAGCTCAAATCCTTCAACCCTGGCAACATCTGTGAAATATTTTCTGAACCCTTTCAAGTTTCACAACATCTTTCCGATAGGCAGGAGACCAGAATTGCACGCAACATTCCAACACTGGCCTAACTAGTGTCCTGTACAGCCGCAACATGATCTTACAACTCCTGTACTCAATACTCTGACCAATAAAGGAAACGCCTTCATCACTATCCTATCTACCTGCAACTCCCCTTTCAAGGAGCTATGAACCTGCACTCCAAGATCTCTTTGTTCAGCAACACTCCCTGCGACCTTATCATTAAGTGTATAAGTCCTGCTAATATTTTCTTTCGCAAAATGCAGCACCTCGCATTTATCTGAATTAAACTCCATCTGCCACTCTCAGCCCATTGGCCATTTGGTCAATCTGAGGTGACCCTCTTCGCTCTCCACTACACCTCCAATTTTGGTGTCATCTGCAAATGTACTAATTGTATCTCTTTTGCTCACATCAAAATCATTTATGTCAATGACAAAAAGTAGTGAATCCAGCACCGATCCTTTTGGCACTGCACTTGTCACAGGCCTCCAGTCTGAAAAATAACCCTCCACCACCAATCTCTGTCTTCTACCTTTGAGCCAGTTCTGTATCCAAATGGCTAGTTCTCCATGTATTCCATGAGATCGAACCATGCCATTCAGTCTCCCATGGGGAACCTCATCAAAACCCTTATTGAAGTCCATATAGATCACATCTACCCCTCTGCCCTCATCAATCCTCTTTGTTACTTCCTTATAAAACTAAATCAAGTTTGTGAGACATGTTTCTCACGCACAAAGCTATGTTGACTATCCCTAATCAGTCCTTGCCTTTCCAAATACATGCACACCCTGTCCCTCACGATTCCCTCCAACAACTTGCCCATCACCAACGTCAGGACCACTGGTCTATAGTTCCCTGGCTTGTACTTAACACCCTTCTTATACAATGGCACAGCGTTTGCCAACCTCCAGTCTTCCGGCACCTCACCTGTGACTATCCATATTACAAATATCTCAGCAAGATGCCCAGCAATCACTTCTCTAGCTTCCCACAGAGTTCTAGGATACACCTGATCAGGTACTGGGGATTTATCCACCTTTACCCGTTTCAAGGCATCCAGCACTTCCTCCTCTGTAATATGGACAGTGTGCAAGGTGTCACCATCTATTTCCCTACATTTTATATCTTCCATATCATTTTCCACAGTAAATACTGATGCACAATACTCCTTTCGTATCTCCCCCATACTTCCTCTGCTAGGAAAAATATTCTGTTGTTTTGGATGCCTGATAAACCTCCAGGTCTATTGGGTAGTTGTAATGTCGTCATGGAGAAAATCCCTTTGGACTTTCTCACCAGTATGGTGCACCGAAAAGCAGAGATTTATGTAAGGTATGGCAACCATTTTTAAATTACCGTGATACAGGCTTATCTGCCACTCTAAAAAGGGCTTTTATATAGTCATGACGATATTGTCTAATGAATCACATCTTAGGAATTATGAACGTATGCATGTGTATCAGTTAATGCTCTCAAAGAACGAGAGCTATCACTTTGTTATGCTGAACGGTATTATTTATTTATTATTTATTGTTTATTTTTGTTTTTCTTCTGTCCGTTTAGAGACTAACTTATTTTGTATATACATGCACATGGGTGTAATTTTGTTCAGTTATTTGAGTTGTTTTGTTATTGGTTTAATATAATAATAAAAATATATTTTCCAATAAAAAATGTTGCTAAAAAATTAAAATGGTAACATTGATAGATTCGAGTCCCAAATAACTCTCATTAGAGAGACCACTCGTGGTGGTTTACGTTGAAGGTCACCACACGGGTGATGGGGTGAGGTTGAGAGAGCATCCCCTTCATGGTAACCTCTGTCAGTGTGGGGAATTGGACCTGCGTTAGTATCCTCCCTCTGCACCACAAACCAACCATCCAGCCAACTCAGTGGGAGACTGTGCAACTGCTACACACAGAATCAAGCGCAGAAAAAGGACAAGAGAAATTTTAATGACAAGGAAAAAGGTGTATTTGAAACAAAAATGTCCTCTGCTAGAAATTATATTTTATAATGAGACAAGTGTTTGGAAGCTGTCTTTGGCTGAATACAATAAGGTGAGACAAGTGAAATAACCAGAATGACTAATTGTGATTGGATACCGACAGCCATAAAATAAGTGCATGTTTTTGAATGGTCTGTGGAAAGCATGCTGATTGTTGCATGAATTTATAAATCAGATGAAATATATTGTAAGGTGAGTCCGTCCCCATGCCTCTGAACACATGCTAGAAGAAACCCGTGGTATGAAGTGTCTGAGAATCGTCTGCTCGGTAACAGGAACCTGGGGGTTGAATGACTGATAGTTCCTGTAACATGGAGCTGAGAAAACCATCAGATCACCCCCAAATGTATTGCATGTTGTAGCATATTTGATGTACTGAATGGCCTCATGGTAGATTTTAATTGTGTGTGATTTGAAAAACGTGCATATCTACTCCATCCTCTTATGTATTACACACTGGGGCACAGACGTTTTCCTGAAACTGGGAATAAGTTGGAACAATACCTGGAAAATTCGATAATTTGCATTCCCCAGAATATTCTATAACTATGTTGGGGGAGGCATTAGAAAGGCAAGAGAGAAAGAGAGGGAAGGTGCTGCATGCAGTAGAGAGAGTGGTGGAGCATGAGCCTTGTTCGGGGGTCGGTGCTATAACAGATATACAGTGAGTGTGAGGGAGCAGAGAGAATAGGGTGACCCTTATCCTGACAGAGTGGGGAAGCTTATTGATGCTTGTCCTGTTTTGCTGGACATTTCTTCAGACCGCAGATACTGCACTGGGGTGGGTGGCGAGCGCAGACCAGGCTCAGTGGGTCTGGTAGTGTGATCCCTCTGGGAAGAGAATGGTCCCCTTTTGTAACAGCCCATCCACCAGGATCTTCGTGCAGCTGTCGACAAACCGTGGTGTAATTTCCCCTTTGCTGCCATGCTTGGGGATTATGTGCAGGGCAGCTCCAAACTGAGAAAGCGCAACCGTGTGCCCATTGGCCTTTTAAAGATGGCACTAGTGTCAGGAATCACAGAATATCCAGGGGCATCCAGGCGATTGTGAGTACCTCCAGTCATGATGGGTGGCAGAATCGGGCTGGCATTGTATGAGAGGGACACTATGGAGTGGGGTGGGTAGTTAATGAGATGAGTTTGGTAAGATAGTACCAGGAAACTAGCTCGGCCTCGTGCAGACAACCCCCCTGTCACACTCAATGAAAATGTCACTGCGACAGTTTTTTGTTAGATTCAGCCCAGTGAGGCGAAGACTCTGCTGTCCTCACTCCCAGTTACAAAGCTGCAGAACAAATGCTCATCCAAAACTCTCCATCGCCTGAACTCACAGCAATATCCCTTTCACTCATAATTCTTCGAAATACTGACCCGTGTTGCATGATACCATCGAAATGTCTTCTTTCTGAAACCTGTGAACATATCCCTCCATGACATTTTATCTCCGTCTCCCTACCACCCCCCCCCCCCCACCCCCCATCCTTTCTGCACCCCAAAACACACTCATTTACAGTCATATTGCACGAGACTGCCAGTATGACTGGCCATTTGGCCCAGCTGGTCCATGGCAACAAAAATGTCCATCCAGACTCACCCCATTTCCCTGCCCTTGTTCTGTATCCCTCTAATCCTTTCCTATCTGTGTATTTGTCCAACTGCCTTTTCATTGTTATAATTGTACCCACATCAATCACTTCCACTGACAGCTCAGTCCATATGCGTACCACACTCTAGATAAAAAAAGTTGCCCCTCAGTTTCCTTTTTATATTTTTAATCCTTTCGAAACATTAATGGATGTCCTCTAGTCCTCGATTCACCAACCTTGCGAAAACAAATTTGAAGTATTCACCATATGCACGCCTCTCATGATTTTATAAGGGCTACACTTCCATAAGAACGCCCTCGGTTTCCTATGCTGTAAAGAAATAAGTTCTAACCTGTCCAACCGCTGCCTATAACCTAGAGCATTTAGCCCAGGAAACGTCTTTGGAAATTTGTTCTGCATACTTTCTAGTACAATAATATCCTTTCTAGAGCAAGGTGTACAAAACTGGACACAATACTCCAACTGCAGCCATACCAACATCCTATACAACTGCAACATAACGTCCCAACGTCTATACTCAATGCGTTGATGAAGGCCAATGTGCCAATAGCCTTCTTCACTGTCCTGTGTATCTGTTACTCAAATTTCAGACAACCGTGCATCTGATTTCCAACGTCCTTTTGTTCCACTACATGCCTTAAGGCACTATCATTCGTCATTAAACTCCTACCTGGATTTGACTTTCCAAAATGCAAGACGTCACACTTATCTATATTAAACTCCATTTGTTATTTCTCAGCCCACTTCCCCAGCTGATCAAGGTACTGCTGCAATTTCTGATAATGTTGCTCACTGTAAATGATGCCTCCTAATTTACTGTCATCTGCAAACTTACTAACCTTGCGTTGTGCACTCTGGTCCAAATCATTGATATAGATAACAAACAGCAATGGGCCCAGGACCGACCACTGAGGCACTCCACTAGTCACAGGCCTCCAGTCCGACAAACATACCTCCATCATAGCCATTTGCTTCATAATGTCAAACCAATTGCGTCGCCAAATTGCAAGTTTACCTTGGTGTCCATGCGATCTAACCTTCTAGAGCGGCATTCTATGCGGAATCTTACGAAAGGCCTTACTGAAATCCATATAGATTATGTCGACCGCCCTGCCCTCGACAACTTTCCTGGTCACTTCCTCAAAAACTCTAACAAAATTTGTAAGGCATGATCCGCCATGCACAAAGCCATGCTGACTGCTCAAAGTCAAACTGTCTTTCCAAATGCATGCACATCTTATATCTCTGAACCTTCTCAAGCGGTTTACCGAAAACAGATGTGAAGTTTACTGGTCTATATTTACCAGGCATTTATTTGCAGCCTTTCTTGAAGAAGGGCACTACACTTGTTACCGCCCAGTCCTCCGGGACCTTGGCCCCTGAACTGTCTTCTCTCGCCTCTTGTAGTGCTCTTGGATATATCTGGTCATGACCAATAGATTTATCTGACTTTATGCATTCCAATATGTCCAACAGCACCTCTACTGTGATATGAACGGTACCAAGATATCACAACTAATCTCCCAGAGATCACAGGTCTTCATGTCTTTCTTCATGGTAAACACGGTGGGGAAATTGAGGACCTCAACCATCTCTTGTGGTTTTACACATGCGTGCCTATTTTGATCTTTAAGGCGTCCTATTCTCTTTCTAGTTGTTCTTGTTTCTTTAATATAGTGAATTTGGATTCACCCTGATCTTCTCAGCCAAGGCTATCTCATACTCCCCTTTTGCTTCCTGATTTCCTTCTTCAGTAAACTCCTGTATCCCCTGTATACCTCCAGGGGTTCCCTTGATTTCAGCTGCCTGTACCTGACTCACACCTCATTTTCTGCTGGCTAGAGTCTCAATATCTCTTGTGATCCAGGGTTTTCTCTTCTCTTCCAGCCTCACATTCCCTTCACCCTCACAGGAACATGTAAATCACTTTTACAGCCCTCCCTCATGCCCAATATCATTTTACGTGAAAACATACTACTCCAATTAACCCCTGCAATCCCCTGTCTAATTGCAACAAAATATACCTTGTGACAATTTAGAACTTTATTCTGTGGACCAATTTTGTCCCTCCCATAGCTATTTTAAAATTAATACAGCGCTAGTCACTTTTCCCAAAATACTCCCCCACATTACCACCGTCACCTATCCATCCCTATTCCCCAACAGTAGGTCGAGTCTGTCCCTTCCCGTGTAGGACCCTTTATATACTGCTTGGGGAAACATTCCTGGACAAACTTAAGAAATTACGTTCCATCGAAGTTCTTAACCATCTGGATGTCCCAGTCTATGTTAGGAAAATTTAAATCGCCTATTATGACAATCCTAATGCTCCTGCTACTCTCACCAGTTTCCCTGCATATTTGTTCCTCTAATTCCCATTGATAATTTGGAGGCTTATAGTGCAACCACTATAACATCACCAACCTCCTCTTACTTCCTTGTACCATTCACAAAACCTCATTGGATATTATCTCAGTTATTTCATCTTTAAATACTTATGTGATACTCGCCTTAATCAAAACTATCGGTGTTTCAACTGTTTCCATTTACATCTCTCCCTTGCAATGATTTTCACATCAGCAGCAAAACTTGTCAAGGTATAGTGGAGATATGGCGCTGTAACTGGATGGGAGCTACACATCCTGTCACTCCAGCAAGTTTCCCCACACTGGGCAGTGATCTAACACAGTGTTACCGAAAACTGGAACAACATGTGTTTATATATGAATGAACCAGTGCGGTCTGGACAGCTCCCCACGCTGGACATTTATTCCAGGATTATAGATCAAGTATTCGCGTGGGCTGCACAGAATTCCATTCTGGATATTGTTGGGTTGCATGCAGCAGTACGCTAGCCATATCTACACAGTGCTCCACCCTGAATGTATTATAGATGGGCTGTTTATGTGAGTTTGATTGCGAATGTGAGAGAACTAAACATCTGGCAATACCTTTATTTTGTGTTTTCATTATTGTGATTGGACCCTTCACATCCTGACTCATCCTTAGACCCGACCCTCTGGATGAGTCATGGTGACTTGTTAAAACATCTGGGTCTGCAACATGACAACAATGGAGTAGAGGCCGCAGAGAGGACAGTCTCCGTAAAATGGAATGAGGAAATCACAGTCAGATCAGCCGTGGTCTTCGTGAATGGTGGGGCAGGATTGAATGGACCACGAATGCAACTTATTCATGTATTTATGTTTGTTCCAAACAAACTCCTCTTCTCTCCCAATGTCCCATACTGGTGGGAAGTGAGGCACCTCCTCCTATTTCTGTGTAACAGGATCCTGGGGCCTCACTAGCCTACAGATTTCCCTGTGGCCCAGTTTCGAACAATTGAGTGACTGCCTCCTGTTCCTGTTCCTGTTCCTGTTCCTGTGTCCCAGTCTCAAGCAGTTGAGTGACTCCCTCCTGTTCCCGTGTCCCAGTCTCAAGCAGTTGAATGACTGCCTCCTGTTCCTGTGTCCCAGCCTCGAGCAGTTGAATGACTGCCTCCTGATCCCAAGTCTATGAAAATGGATGCGCTCCTCCTGTTCCTGTGCAACAGGCTCCAATAGCTCTGTGCTCACCTCCAGCTCCTGTGGAATGGAATTGAGAGACTGAATAGCCTCTTCACATTCCTTACAGCTTCTGTTGACGAAAAGCAATTCTCCTGATTCTGTAAATCACCATCAAAATCTGAATAATGTATTTTTGTATTTTACTCTCAGTAATTGAGCAAACAAGCTGACTGACAGAATTCAGAAGCTGAGTAGCCTCCTCCTGTTCCTGTGTTATGCACTCCAGAGGCAATAGAGTCTCAGAGATGTACAGTACAGAAAAAGATCCTTCAGTCTGGTCGTTTATGCCGACCAAATATCCTAAATAAATCTCGTTCCCCTTGCCAGCATTTGGCCCATTTCCCTCTAAACACTTCCCATGCATGTATTCATCCAAATGCCTTTTAAATGGTGTAACTGTATCTGCCTCCACCACTTCATTTGGCTGTTCAATCCATACACGCAGCAGTCTCTGTTTGAAAATGTTGTCCCTCATGTCCCTAGTTAAATCTTTCCCCTCTCACCTTAAACCTGTGTCTTCTAATTTTGGACTCGCCTATCCTGGGAAAAGACGTTGACTGTTTACCTTATCTATGCCCCTCATGATTTTATAAACCTCTTTATGGTCATCCTTCAGCCTCAACACTTGAAAATAGCCCCAGCCTATTCAAACACTCACCATAACTCTAACCCTCCAACACCTGAAACATTCTTTTAAATCTCTTCTGTACCCTTTCAAGTTTGACAACATCTTTCCGACAGCAGGGAGACCAGAATTAAAGGCAGTATTACACAAGTGACCAAACCAATGTCCTGTATAGATGCAACATGTCGAGAAAATGTTTAGACTCAAAGCACGGGCCAATAAAGGGCAGGTCACCAAGTGTCTTCTTCACTGTGCTGTCTACCTGTGACGGCACTTTCAAGGAACGGAGAACCTGCACCACAAGATGACACAGTAGCTCAGTGGCTAGCATTGCTGCTTCAGAGCGCAGCGATCTGGGTTTAATTCCATCCTTGAATGACTGGCTGTGTGGGGTTTGCACATTCTCCCCATGTCTGCGTGAGTCTCCTCCGGATGTTATGTTTTCCTCCCACAGTATAAAGATATACAGATAGGGGTAGATTGGCCATCCTAAATTGTGTACAGTACCCAGGGATGTGTAGACGAGGTGGAGTAGCCATGGGAAATGCAGGCTCAGAGTGATAGGGTTGGGTTTGTCCAGTGGGATACTGTTTAGAGGTTTGGTGTGGCCTCATGGGCCGAATAGGCTGTTTCCTCACTGTAGGGATTCGATAACTTCTATGGAGTTCTCCTTGATTGGCAGCTTTCGACAGGACCCTACCGATATGTCTTGCCCTGGTTTGTCTTTCCAAAATGCTACACCTCACATTTATCTAAAATAAACCCCATCTGCCACTCCTCGGTTCACCTAAGCAAAGTCCCATTGTGGTCTGAGAGATCATTCTTCACTGTCGCTGACACCAACAAATTTGGAATTATCTACAAACTTACTGACTATACTTCATATACTCAAATAAAAAGGATTTGTATAAGTGACAAAAGGCAGTGGACCCACTATTGATCTTTGTGAGCAGTGCCACTGGTCACAGGTCTCCAAGTTTAATGAACAAATGTCCACTGTCACGTCCTGTCTCCAATATTCAAGAACATTTTGGATGTAAATGGTGACATCTCCCTGGATCCCAGGCAGTCTGACCTTGCTAACCAGTCTACTATGTAGACCATTTTGGTTTTCTTACTGAATTCCATAAAGACAACATCCACTATCCTGCCTTGATCAATCATCTTCATCACTTCCTCAAAAAAATCCACCGAGTCAGTGAGACGTGATCTCCAATGTACAAAGCCCTCTTCAGTCCTTGTCTTTCCAAATGCATATCGATCCTTTTCCTCAAAATCCCCTCCAACAATTTAGTCACTATTGACGTCATGCTCACTGATCTAAAGTTACCTGCTTTTCCCTTACTTTCTTAAATAATGACACCATGTTAGCAGCCTTCCAGTCGTTTGACACCTCACGTGTGAAAATCAATGTTACAAATATATCAGCAAAATGCATAAGCAATCTATTTCCGAGCTTCCGACAAACTTCTGGGATACAACTGATCAGGTCCCAGGGATTAGTTCACCTTTATATGTTTTAAAATGTCCAACACCTCCTTGTAATATAGACACTTTTCAAGGTATCACTGCATATTTCTTCATTCTCTCGCTCTTGTAATCTCCTCCACATTAAATCTGTTGTGGTTCCATACATAGGTAGCCTTACTGATCTTTAAGGGACCCTATTCTCTCCCTAGTTAATCTTTTGCCATTAAAAGATTTGTAGAATTTCTTCAATGCCTCATTAACCCAATTTCTAAAGCCATCTCTTGTCCACATTTTTCTGGCCCGAAATCCCCATTGAACATACACTTGCTTCCCTTATACACCTCTCGGGATTCACTTGATCTCAGCTCTGTTTATCTGACATACACCTCCTTCCTTACCTTGACCAGAGCATCAATATATCTAGCCATCCAGCTCTCCCTGCACTCACCAGCCTTGCCCATCTCACTAATAGGAACACGTTGGCTCTGGACTCTTTGAAACCACGTTTTGATGGCCTTGCATTTACCAACCATTCCTTTACCTGTGAATAGGGTATCCCAATCAGCCTTTCACAGGGCACGCCTAACATTTTCTAAATTGGCCTCATTCAAAGTTAGAACTTTAATGTTGACATCAGGTATTTCCGATTCCATAACTAATTTAAAACTAATATTTATTCAGAACAAACTTGAAAGTTAAATAAACACTTCCTGTACCTCTATAACGGGCTCGAGAGACTGAATAGGCTCCTCCTGTCCCTCTGTAATACACTGGAAATGCTGTCCCTCTGTGATAGACCAAAGAGGCTTAATGGCCTCCTCCAGTTCTTCTACAACACACTCGAGAGGCTGCAAGGCCTCCTCCTGTCCCTGTGTAACAGATCCGAGACACAGCGACCCGTGGATTACGAGCTGCCGGTAAACTGTATCTAATGGAGACCTATTCCTTCTCAGTTACAGAAACACAAACAACACAATGTACTCCAGGTGCCCTCTCATTGACACCTCATACAGCTGCAGCAACACATTCCTTTGTATTGAATGATTCTGTTGACATAATGTGCCAATATTCTAACTTTCCACCTTTTCAAGTAGCAACAGGCTAATATGGGCTGAATGGCCTTCTCCTATCCCTTTGTAAGAGGCCCATAGGGACAGAATTGCTTTGGCCTGTTACGGAGCAGCAGTCTCAATGCCCTGTCTCAAGGTTATGAAAGGATTTGACAACAGAGCATTAAAACAATGAGTAGCCCCACACTGGTCAATAAGTACCGTACTTTGTTTCAGGTATCTAGAAACTTGCCCACCCGACATTTTTTTTATGCAGCTAATCTGTTATTTTATAACTGCCTCCTTTCATAAACAGAATGGAACATATATAGACCGCTGCAGTGTTCTGTTAATACTCTCATATACAAGGAAAAAAAGATTAAAAATATTGAAAGATTGATGGTCCATCCCTCAGCAACCTTATCCATTCCGTCCAAAACCAATAAATGAAAACTGATGTATTGAATTGGTTAACTGAGTCTATTTGTTCAGTGACTGTGATTAATGCCAATCTCCATGGATTCTAATTATCCCAGTGGAGAGTTTCCATCTTTTAATGATAAATGGGCTCCGTTCAATGTGTCAACCCATAACATGAGCGGGAGCATCACCGACAGCACTGACAGGGATCAGCAGATCCAGAGAGAGGGGGAGGAGAGATCAGAATCTGAGAACGTTAGACTGGAATGTTCCAACAATGGATCAGAATCTGAGAACATTAGACAGGAATATTCCAATAATGGATCAGAATCTGAGAACATTAGACTGGAATGTTCCAACAATGGATCAGCATCTGAGAACATTAGACAGGAATATTCAAACAATAGACAGGAGTTTATCCGATTATGTTTGGTATCTTTCTGCATTTTATTGGTTGTCATTATCACCGCGGATCTATTACGCTCTTCACATTATTCAATACTTTTATTATCCCTTCCTGGCTATCGTTGGTGTTCCTGGTGAGTGTCACTATGCAGATTTTGTTTTCTAAAAACCGATTATGAGTGTATTATTGTTATTTCATATAGTCTACACTTCCTGCCACTGTTGTTGTTTCTGTTGAATCTCTCCATCCAGATATTCACTCGACAGACCACTGCTAACTACATCAATGAATGGGCTCAATTACTGTCTCCCTCTCTGCTCTGGCAGTATTACTCACGGGTCTCTATGTTGAACTATTCAGTTTCAGGGGAGAACCACAATGCATTGTATCATTGCCTTGACTGTTAAGAGCATGGAGGTCACTGTCTACTCTTCTGGTTACCAACCCCACTTCCTTCCACTGTTTCCATCCCATTCCTGGCCAATATCTGCGGCTGAAGTAGTCAAGTCACAACTGTGGGAGATCCCTTTGACTATGAGCTGATTCTTGACACCATTCCCTGACCATTTCTAACTTGAAATACTCACCACTACAGAATATATCTCAGTGGTTTATTCCATCTGCTGTTTGAACCTTGAGCTATGAAGTCCAGGCTTAATGAAGCCAGTAATCTGCTGCTGACGGTCTCGGCTTCAAACCTGCTGAAGCAAATCTGATTGGAACTCACACCAAACACACATCCATCTGTCATTCATGTGCACCCCGATGTATACTGCTGTTTTGTCTGGCAATGCCTTTATTTTAACATTCTCAAACACTTTACCTTATCTGTCCATGAAACTTCCCTCATTCTCTCTACTGATTAACAAAAGGCCTGCCTGTTGTTCGTATTTAAAATTGTTTTCTCCATGTGCGTTCCTTCTCAAACAATGAGTTTCGCATTCAACCACGCGGAAAGCGCGCGCGCGCACACACACACACACACACTCTCAGTCTCTGATGAACACACACACACAGACAGAGAGAGCAAACCTTCCCATTGTAGGCAGTAATCTGATGCGAGTATAGTTAGCATATGATAGTAAAGTTTGCAATGCTCTCCATGCTGGGCAGATAGTGCAGTTTACTGAGCAACACACTAGCATGGTGTGCACAGCTCTCCATGCTGGGCAGATAGTGCAGTTTACTGAGCAACACATTAGCATGGTGTGCACAGCTCTCCATGCTGGGCAGATAGTGCAGTTTACTGAGCAACACACGAGCATGGTCTGCACAGCTCTCCATGCTGGGCTGTCATCTTGTCCCAGTTTATGTTGTTTGTGGTGTTCTGTGAAGCAGATTCAGAATTTGATGTAATAAACCATTTCAGCTGATCTGACAATGCCTTTATTCAATGTTCTCATTCTTGTCATTTTACTCTCGAGATCTCACTTCTCCAGTTAGTCACACTGCCCTGACGTTTTCCACATATTTCCACAACATCTTTTCAGTTAATTAACTGTCTGTTTCTGTCTTTTATGTGCATCTCTCTGTCCCTTTGTATCTTTCCCTGGCCTTGGGTTTTGGCCTCCCTAGCGTATCGAGATGCCGGCATTGTGTAGCTCAGAAATAATGAAATGGAGTGTGTCAAGCTGTTGTTCACTTCCTGGTATGTCCCATGTGATGGTCCATGGAGGACAGGCGTGTTTCAGAAGTTATGAGAAACATCCTTGTAATTTGGTCTGTTACTGTGGCTGTCCCTCTCAGGTGACCTTGCGATCAGTAACACGAGGAAGCCCACTGAGTAAAGGACCTGGCATATAAATTGCCTGACAATGCTGTCACTTTTTAAATAAAGGTTATTTTCTCCCTTTTTTTAGTAAGAGGTCTTAAAGGCAAAACTTCCTACTGAAAACGGCTCAAGTAAATAACTTATGAGGCTTTTAGGGTTTTTAAATAAATAGCAGTAACAATGGCCAGCTGGCACAGACCAGGATTTCTAGTTTATTTTTATTGTAGCTATAACAATCACCAGGTGCTTGGGGTCCCAGAAGAGTTGTAAGTTTCAGTAAATTATCCATAGCTGCTATTCTCTCTGGAACCTCACTTGATTCTGTTTCCTCCTCGATTGGAGAACTGTATGCAAGAATGCATGCCTGAATGTTCCTTTTTGCCAAGGGGTGTGTTTTTGGGATGTTGATATATTGGAATAATTCATTAGTAGAAGGTATTGTATCCATTATTCGGTTAAGATTTCCAATAGTTAAATTATTCTAAATTCATCTTCATTTTTTTATGGATTTTCATTAGAGTGTTTAAATATATTGTGTTTTGCTTAATGGTGAGTGGTTTGAATTGTTTGACATCTGGAACACCCAACCCACATCTACCTTTAAAATAAGGAAAGGTTGGCAACCCCGACGAAGGCAACTAAACCACACATCCCTGAAAACTATGAACAACTTATCATGGCCAATACACCTGACATGCATATCTTTGGATTGTGGGAGGAAACCAAATCATCCAGAATAAGCTCACGCAGACATTGGAGAATATGCACCAGGAGGCTATTGGGTTCAAAGGTCGCGTATGGTAGTTGATAGTGTCTTTTTTCTGGATGTTGAATTCGGTAGGTTTAACCAGTGTTTTGTGTATAAAGATTCAGTCACTAAGAGTTCTCTGGGTGTGGAAAAGTGAAATTGGGGGTTTTACAAAAGGTAACGATGGCTAAAGCTGTAGAAATTGATGTACAAGCTGGGGTTGGAGTTGCAATTGCCTGTGAGAAAATGAGAGATAATTACACCTATAGCTCGGCAATTACATTTAGTGGAACCGCCATCAGACTCTTTGGAAATGGCTGGAATTCAATTTCAAATGAGGCACCTTGAACATGAGATGGAAATGGAAGAGTTTGAATTATGATGAAAAGTAGAAATAAAAGAAAGGGAAATGAAGAAGAAAGACAGAAAAGGACAGAAGAAAAGCAGAGAGTTTCAACTTAAAAAGTTAGCAATTAGAGAGGAAAGTTGACATAGAAGGCGGAGATGAAGGTAGAAGGTCGGTGGGATGAGGAGGATAGTGCGGTTGAGCAACCCTATTGTAACAAATGGTCTAATTGGGGTCTGTTTAGATGCATCCAGGCATTCTCTAAATTTGATGAGAAGGATGGAGAAGCCTTTGGAATTTCATTTGAGAAAGTAGCTAAACAAATGCAGACACCAGTGACTTTAGTTGTGACTGTGGTTTCAGTTGATCCAAAGCTGATAGGTATTTGCATCCCTACCGCAGGAGGTATCTGGCCAATATGGAGTGGTGAAGAAAGCCATCTGAAGTGCACATGAGCTTGTGCCAGAAACTGACAGACAGAGTTACAGGAATCTAAAAGAGAGTCCCTGGTTAAACGCACATTGAGTTTGAAAGGATCGAACAAAGTAATTTTGAAAGGTGGGTAAGGGTATTAAAAACAGAGCAAACCTATGACACTCTTAGAGAGATTCTTATTTTGTAGAAGTTCAACAATTCACTTCCTGCAGTCGTGAGAAATCGTGTGGAAGAGCAGAGAGAAAGAATGGCAAGATTAGAAGCTGAAATGGCTGATGATGATGATTGAGTTCAGAAATCAAAGTTTGGTTTCTGTGAGGGATTGAGAAGAATGTGCGAGGTCTTATTAAGGTTTACTGGTATAGGCCAGGAGTAGCAGGTAAAGAGGTTAGAGCATTAACAGGTACAGAAGCATGTAATTCTTTTATGCTGAGACATGAGGAGCTATGTCATTCAAAAGGACTATTGGAGAGATGAGAAGTGTTCCATTATGTAACGTGTGGTTGGAGTGTCCAGTGGAAACATCAACAGATTTATTCCACAATGGGGAAGGAGGCCTTGAGCTTGGGGTTGGCCTTGCAACATTTCAGATTTACATTGCCAATAACATACATGAGACAAATCTTTATCACTGATCGTGACCCCTTAAAGTTTTTGGAGAAGTTTAGGGAGAAAAATACCTGTCTGTTTCGATTGAGCTTATTATTGCTGCCATTCAATTTGAAATTATACAGGTGACGGGGCGAGAAAACCTAAGTTTTGACATGTTGTGGAGACTTGGATGAAGAAAGACAAAGGCATTCTGTGGCAGGAGTAAAATGACTGAAATCGAAATAGATGTGAATATTTGTATGCTCAGAGTCAATGTAATATATATGCATTTCAGTCTACTAATAGACGAAGATTAGGATGTCTGAAATGAATCCACCTTTGTATATTGATGGATTATTTTATTAAAGATGGAGTTGTGAGGATACTATCACTGTAAAAAGATTATTTTCTCTTGGTTTTTTTTTTAAGAGAGGTGTTAAAGGCAGAGGTGCAGTACTGCTGTCTGAAAACAGTTTAAATAAATAAGTGAGATTTTAGGTTTTATTAAAGCGGTGGTAACAATGGAAGGGCAGTGGCCAGCTCTCCCAGACCAGGTTTCCTCGTTTTGTTTTTAGCTGCAGCATTCGGAAGCTGCTGGGGATCCCAGAAGGGTTGGAAGTGTCAATACATGATCCCTAGCTGCTTTTCTCTCTGAGATCTCTGTTCATGTTGTTTCCTCCTGGATTGGAAAACTGCTGTAAGGATCTGTATTTGAATATATCTTTCTGCTAAGCGGTGTAAACCAATAAGGTACGGTATCTATTGTTTGTGTAAGTGTTCCAACATATAAGCCATCCCGAAATGTTCTTTTCTTTAGTTGTATTTTTACTAAAGCATTTGAATAGATTATATTTTGCTTAATGTCGAGTGGTTTGACTAGACACAACATATCTGTAATGCACACTTCAGATCTATATTCAAAATAAGTAAAGGTTTGGGTCTAAACGGCTTTCTGGAAATATTTTGGGGGGATCTGGCCTGGTCCACAACACTTATAGCGAGGGGCTTCTGACTGACTCCTGTAATTGAAAATTTAGTGGAGGGGCTGGGGATGGTTTGTTGGAGGATGTGCTGCAAGCTGCCTCAGACATTCAGGGAGACCTGAGGATTTGGTGACCCAACTCTGGATGGAGCATGGGGACTGTAGTTACAGCACCTGGGTCTGTAACATGAACAACAAATGGAGCAGAGGCTGCAGAGAGGGGAAGCTCTGAAACCACGCAGTGAGTATGTGTGGGGAAAAGGATCTGCTGTATCCACCCCGGGTTTTCCAGGAAGAGCTTCCCAAACTCCACTTGACCCAGGAGCAGAGTGTGAGGGGCCCTGACTGAACAAGGAGCTGATCATAGTGCGGTGTAACCTTCTTCAACACAACCTGCAGCTTCACACCAGGGGGAGGATGATGGTGCCAGTGGCTGTTAGGGTCACTGTTTCATTCAATCTCTATAATCCAGAACATTCCAGGCAGGACTAGGTGACATATCCATCATCTCCCAGTATCTCAACATCAATGTCACCATTCGGTGATGGAGGATATATGTGGTGGATGAGGTAAATACATTGTTTCTCCCTCAGCAGGAAGCTGCTGGGTGTATCCTGTATAATGGGATTCCCGATGGTGTACATGGCATCTGCAGAGTACCCATGTCAATGGGGAGAGGTAGAGGAACTGAAGGAGTTCTCTCTCTATTCATGTTACAGTGTACCCATGCACAGTATATCATGTTGGTGAATACCCACTGTCCTGGCAGTAGTCACGGCCTCTTCATTCAGAAGCAGTCAGCCATTCCCACCCTCATTGGGTCTCCACGTAGAAAACAAAATGAATATATCTTGGATAAAGGCCGTCCCCTTGATGCACGTTTCAAAACACCATCCCCATCACCAATCAACCACATCAAAGTATTCCATGTGTACGGAGAGCAATGGGGTCACTTGGAGTATCAAGGAGCAGATGATCAGGGATGGAACAAATCCTCCCATGTCTGAACGGGGCTGAGTGAACCCCCCAGTACACAGTATCAATAAGTCCTGTAATCCCTCTCCATTTAAGTAACATACTGCCTTCCATTATTCCTGTAAATGGAATGACAGGTTATGTCATGTTAAATTCCACCTGCCAAACTATTATCTATTGCATTTATCTCTCTGAATCTATTTGCAGACTCTCCACCCTCTCTTGATAATTTAATCTCTTGCTTATCGCAGCGACATAACAATTATTTGAAGAGGTGACAAGTAGGTTAGACCAGGGAAACCTAGTGGATGTGGTCTACCTAGACTTCCAAAAGGCCTTTGATAAGGCGCCACACGGGAGGCTGTTGAGCAAGGTGAGGGCCCATGGTGTTCGAAATGAGCTACTGGCATGGATTGAGGATTGGCTGTCTGACAGAAGGCAGAGATTTGGGATAAAAGGTCCTTTTTCAGAATGGCAGCTGGTGACAAGCGGTGTCCCGCAGGGTTCAGTGTTGGCGCCGCAGCTGTTCACGTTATATATTAATAATCTGGATGAAGGGACTGGGGGAATTCTAGCGAAGTTTGCCGATGATACGAAGTTAGGTGGACAGGGAGGTAGTACTGAGGAAGTGGGGAGGCTGCAGAAGGATCTAGACAGTTTGGGAGAGTGGTCCAGGAAATGGCTGATGGAATTCAATGTGAGCAAATGCGAGGTCTTGCACTTTGGAAAAACGAATGCAAGCATGGACTACTTTCTAAATGGTGAGAAAATTCATAAAGCCAAAGTACAAAGGGATCTGAGAGTGCTAGTCGAGGATTCTCTAAAGGTAAACATGCAGGTTGAGTCAGTGATTAAGAAAGCGAATGCAATGTTGTCATTTATCTCAAGGGGGTTGGATTATAAAAGCAGCGATGTGCTGCGGAGACTTTATAAAGCCCTGGTTAGGCCTCATTTGGAGTACTGCGTCCAGTTTTGGGCCCCACACCTCAGGAAGGACATACTGACACTGGAGCATGTCCAGCAGAGATTTGCACAGATGATCCCTGGAAAGGTAGGTCTAACATACGAGGAACGGCTGAGGATCTTGGGAATGTATTCATTGGAGTTTAGAAAGTTAACGGATATCTAATAGAAACTTACAAGATAATACATGGCTTGGAGAGGGTGGATGCTTGGAAGTTGTTTCCATTAGGCGAGGAGACTAGGACCCGTGGGCACAGCCTTAGAATTAGAGGGGGTCAATTCAGAACAGAAAGGCGGAGACATTTCTTCAGCCAGAGCGTGGTGGGCCTGTGGAATTCATTGCCGTGGAGTGCAGTGGAGGCCGGGACGCTAAATGTCTTCAAGGCAGAGATTGATAAATTCTTGATGTCACAAGGAATAAAGGGCGACGGGGAGAATGCGGGTAAGTGGATTTGAAATGTCCATCAGCCATGATTGAATGGCGGAGTGGACTCGATGGGCCGAATGGCCTTACTTCCACTCCTATGTCTTATGGTCTTATGGACATCACCGAATTCAGCATCTGTATATCTGTTCCATCCTGCTGATCATTAATATACACTGTAAATAGTTGAAAACCCAGCGCTGGTCACTGTGTGACCCTACTGGTTACGTTTTTTCTAACTGATTTATCCTGAGTGTCTGTTTCCTGTATGATACCCAATCCTCCCCCATTCATGGGCAACACAGTCGAAGAGTTGAATAAGAACAAGGAGCATCTGTGAGGAATCCAACCCCTCGATGAGGATGATGTCAACGCGGCCTCTGTTCCACTTTCCTGCCATCTCTCCATCCGAAAACTCTAGGCTCTTGTTGTAGATTGCGCCACGTGAAAAAAAACACTCCACATCTGCACTTTCAATTACTTTTAGCATTTTACAGACCTCAATGAGATCTCCTTTCATTCTTATGAACTCGAGAGTATAGAACTAAACTGCTCAATTACTCTTCAAAAGACAAACACTTCAAATATGAAATCAATCTGGTGAAGCTCTTCTGAATTGCCTCTAATGGAAATACCTCATTCTGCAGGACACCCAAACTGTACTCCAGTTGCATTCTCATTAACGCCTGGCATAGCTAGACCAACATTCCCCACCTTTCTACTCTATCCTTTAATAAATAAACACTGAAATTATGCTTGCATTTCTAATTACTTGCATTTCCCGCACGCAGGTTTTCTGTGATATGCAAGCAGACACCCAGATCCCTCTGCACCTAAACACTTTGAACTTTCCCTCCATTTAGATAATAATTTGTCTTTCTATTATACTGGCCAACCTGAATAGCCCCATATTTATTCACTTTAATTTTCCTTGCCAAATGTTGGCCCATTCACCCAACATTTTCCATGTGTTTTAAAATCTCTTGCATCATCATTCCGAAGTAATTTCCTACTAATGTTAGTGTCATCTGAAAATGTGGCATCGTATTTTCTATCCCGTCAACCGAGTACAGTACTACAATCGATCGCAAATGGTTGAGGCATGAATACTGAAATCAATGGCACACCCCACAAATTGCATTTGCCAAAATAAAATGACACATTAATTCCATCCGACTCCATTTTGTTGGTTAACCAATCCTCCATCCAAGCTAATACATTACTCCTAAAACCATGTTGTCTGATCTTACCACTTCCTTTTGGAGAAGCGACATATATGATGCCTTCAGGAAGACCAGATAGGTTCCATCTCCAGGATTCCCACGATCTATACTGTTTGTGACATCTTCAATTAACTCAAGCAAACAATTCAAACATGATTTAACCTTCGCAAAACCATGTTGACTCTGACGAATTGTGGTTTGAGTTTGCAAATGTCCTGAACAATGGACTCTAACAATTTGCCTAAAAATTACAATAGTTTATTGTTACACTTTAGTCCCTAATGTATAACATTATGATAAATTCTTCCCTTTCGAAAACCTTCACGTTTTCTTTGAATTCCTGTTTAATGGAGACAAGGCTTTAAGAGATCTCCTCCAATTGCTGAGTAAGAGCCATGTGTGGCTGAATGGAGTCATCATCCTGCTGGTGTACAATATCGATGGGCTGACGTCTTTCTGGTGTTCCCATGTTGCCAACTCCAAGGCCAGAATGACTTCCATCTGTTGATGCTTTAGACGATTGGGAGATTATGGAATCTTCCTGTTGCTGGGTAACATTTTGAGGAGCTGATGGGTCTTCTCATACTTCTCCATAACAGGTGGATATCCTGAATGATCTCCTCATGTATCCCAGAGATGGGACCGAGGGATTGATTGGTCTTCTCTTGTTCCCATAAAACAGACACATGTCTAAATTACCTCTTCCTTTCTCATGAAAGAAGTCTCAGATAGTTTTTATCCTTATCCAATTCCCTTGCAATAGTCTCGGTGGGTCTGAATGGCCTCCTGTTATCCCAGTGTAACAATCTTCAGACACTATGTGACCTCTTCCAGTTCCTATGTTACAGACTTGACGAGGCTGAATGGACTGATCCTATTACTGTTTAACAGGATACTGGTGCAGCATGGCCTACTCTGGGTCCAGTGTTATAGGCTCGAGTGGCTGATTGGCCTCCTTCTGTAAATGTATGTCAGGCTCCAGGGGCTGAATAACCTCGTCCTGTTTTGGTGTAACAGGGTTGAATGCCTGAATATCCTCCTGTTGTTCCTGTGTTACACACTGGAGAACGGAATGGATTCCTCCACTATCTGTGTAATTCACTTCACTTGTTTACTCCTTCTGTCATCTATGTTCAAATAAGATCATCTTTAATTTTTGTAAATACCAATGGCTACTGGGTCAACCTTATCATCCTTTCGTTATAAGCTAGCACCTTCATTGCAGGAATCAGTTGAGGGAACCATCTCCAATATAACAACATCCTTTCTTCATATAAGAGGCTAAATCTGTACATACTACTCCAGATGTGATCTCACTAAGACCCTCTACAGCAGCAGCAACACTTTACCAGCCTGCTGTAAGGTTCCCACCCAGGTTAGAGCTGTCTCAGCTCTCTGGCCGAATACAGAGCATTGTTGCAAGATCATTGTCCTTCTCTACTCCATCAGCATGACGGGAGATCTGTAGAAATTAACGTTTGAGAAGATCATAAATGATGTGGCGAGATGATCTCTACCATTAATTTCCCCAGAGCCCACGTCGCTCAGATTCCACAGAATCCCGTAAGGTAGAGTGCAGAAACAGCAAGGAGCAGCAAACATTGATGGGAGTTATATATCAAAGTGAAAGCTGCAATACAAATGCTGGACATGTTATTAAACAGGAAATGTGATATACACATTTGTAGGTACTTCAGTAAATGTACTGTTTAAATTATATGTAAACTGTGTTAACCCAATTGAATGCTGATGCTGGGGAAAATGGATTTCGTGACCACGTGTGAGATGGTTTGCGTGAACATTATGTCGAGCACTGAGCTCGAGATCAGGTTATTTAGGAATTGGTGTTGAGTGATCAGAAGAGCTAATTGAAACTTTTGCTGGAAAGGTCCTTTTGGGAACAGTGTCCACAATGTATTGGTTTTCTTTTAAGCTGTTTGAGTACACGACATTTTTTGCTTTATTTGAAGTAACCGTGATAAATCTGAGTCATGCAAGCCATGAAGGTGTGAGGAGAAAGTGGGGACTACAGATGCTAGAGATCAGAGTCGAAGAGTGTGGTGCTGGAAAAGCACAGTCAGGCAGCATACTAAGAGTAGATAAATCGATGTTTCGGGCAGAAGCCCTTCATCAGGAATGAAACTTCTGGGCCAAGGGGGCTGAGAGATAAATGGGAAGGGGTTGCGGCAGGAGGGGGGTAGCTGGGATTGCGATAGGTAGCTGAAGGTGGGGTTGAAAGTGATAGGTGACGAAGGGAGACAGAACGCCTCATCTACTGCATCCATTAAACACAATGTGGTCTTCTCTACGTTGGCGAGGCAGGAGGTCAACTTGTGGATCATTTCAGAGAACATCTCTGGGACAGCCACATGGAACAACTCCATCGCCTTGTGGCTGAGCACTTTAACTCCCCTTCCCGCTCTGCCAAGGACAAGCCTGCTCCATCGCCAAACCCGAGCCACCAGAAGCCTGGAGGAAGAAAGCCTCCTCTTCTGCCTTGGGACCCTCCAACCATAGGGGATCATAGTGGATTTCCCAATTTCCCAATTTCCACTAAACCCACCTTATCCTACTCTAACCATTCAAGTCAGCACCGCCCTTTTGAACGTTCCTATGGTCCACTTTCCTTCCTATCAACCTGGTCCACCCTCCTTCCTCTCCGACTATCACTTTCAACCTCACCTTCATCTACCTATTAGATAAAAGGAGGCAGATTAGAAAAATGCCAAGTGCTGCAGTAAGCCAGTGGATTCAGAGAAATGTGGGACCCAGCAAAGAATGACCAAGAAACTGAGAAGAAAATCAGAATGAGAAAAAGCGTGCAAACGAAAGAAAAATATAAAGACTGCTAAAAAGCGTCTATCAATGTATGAAAAAAAAAACTAAAAACAAGGTCAAATGTGGAATAGTTGGTGTGCGTTCAGGATAATGTATTGCAGAGAACAGAGAAATTGCAGGGAAAAGAAACAGTTTCTTTGTGTCTATCTTCATGAAAGAATGTCCAGAAATTCTCCCAGAAATACCAATTGACCACGGGACTTGTGTAAGTAAAGTTATGTTATTACCTTCTATATATCTAGTAGCATTGATCATTCTTATCAATGTTGGGGTTATCTTTGAAAAGAAAGCTGGATGGAGCATTTATTAATCTGACAGACTAGATGTACTTCATACAAGAATTTCAGAGGAAGCAGCAATAGACATGTTGATTGTATCGCGGATTTTCACTTTATTTTTCGACACATTCCCGAAAGGCATTTAGCCAATCTGGATAAGGCAAAGGTTATAAATATTATCCAACACGTTAAGAAAGGATGAAGATGGAGAGTGGTGAACTACAGACCAGTTATCTTGTCATCCGCAGTCGGGTGTCTGTTGGACTCGATTACAAAGGACATGCTGCTAGATATATAGAAGGTAATAACATAACTGGGGAGTGTGAGAATGTACCGATGAAAGGAAAACCAGAAGTGGCAAACCTTGTTTTAAAATGGTTTGAAGATTATTCTTGGAGACATAGGCAATGAAGAATCAATGGATAACGTATAGTTGGATATTCCTGAGCTTTTTTTAAAGAACTCACACTGTAAGCTCGTGAGAGAAATTAAAGCGAGAGGTATTGGGAAGGACATATGCAAATGGGAAAGTAAAAAATTCGGTTTACATTCATGTGAATGTAATTGGAAGATAGAGGATGTCGTGCACCAGTTGCATCGAGTGTTCATGAGACTACACTTAGAGTATTTTGTATCGTTTGGAGTCCCAATATAAGAAAGAATATATTGACTACACAGGAACTACAAAAGGTATTATCCAGATTAATCCCTAAAATGGCAAGATTGTCTGATGTAGAAACTCAGCCTTTGATCTCGAGTTTCAAAACATGAGAGGTGATTGCAGTGAATCTTAGAAACATAGGGGGGAACTGAATAACAGAGGGACATGGAGAAGTACAAGTAGGCGAGATCAGGGAGATTCCCACGATATTCTACATGGACAAGTCGAACAGAATAATCAGCAAACAGTTAGTATCCATTAGAAACCAAATGGGCAATCTGTGTGTCAAGCTGGAGAACATTGATGGATTGTTACATGAGACCTTCCCATCTATTTTACTTGGGAGAAGGAGGAGGCAGGTACAGAATTCAAGAAGATGGACTGGGAAGCTCTTGAACAGATTGACGTAAAATACGAGAAAGAATTTGTGGCTTTGTTCTGTATAAATTTGGACCAATCTCCATGTCTGAATGAGTTGTCTCACAGGCGGCTGTTTGGGCAAGGGAGGAAAGACCCTGACTGAATATTTTAATTAGAATCTGCCAGAGAACTGGAGAACTGCTAAAACGATTTCATTTCACAGTAAGGGTGGGAGAGATAGACCAGGGAACTATGGACGAGCGAGTATTAGATCACTGTTAAGGAAACTACTGGAGAAAATAGGGAAGGAGAAAATTGAACTCCAATCAGAGTTGCAAGGTTTGATCAGGGATAATCAACATGACGTTATCAGGAGGAAGTCACATCCAATGGATTTGATTGCATTAGTTTGAGGAGATCGATTGTTTAGTTTTTTAGGAAGCCCTTTGACAAATTTCCACCTGGGAAACTGAAAAATAAAGTAAAATCTCACAATATGATGGATAACTTGACAAATTACAACGAAAATTGTCTTAGAAGCAGGAGACAGAGGGTGGTGGGAGAAGGCTATTTGTGTGACTGGAGACCAGTGTCACTTGGTGTACCACAGAGTTATGTTCCTTATTGTTTGTGTTATTCATAAAAAAAGATGTGAATGTGGAAGGGGCGAGATGCAGATTGGGGGAGATGTGATAAGTAAGTGTATGTTTGACATAAAGATTGTCTGCGTCGTTCGCAGTGAGGAGGAAGGCCTGAAGTTACAGGAAGATGGAGATGGAATGGTCAGATGGGCAGATCAATAGCAGATAGAATGTAACCCTGATAAATATGAGGTGATGCACTTTGGGAGAAGGAACCAGGCAGGAGGGGACTCAATGAATGGCAGCACACTAGGAAGCTCAGAGGGTGCTTCTCCACGCATCCCTGAATGTGGCTGGACAGGTTAATGGGCTAGTTAAGACTTGGACCTTGGGTGTTGTGTTTCCTAATCAGGGCGTAGATTATAAGAGCAATACAGTGCTTTGGTTCGGCCAAAATGGAATGCTGTATGTAGTTCTGGGAACCACATTCCAGGAAGGATGTGATTGTACTGAAGAGGGTGCAGAGGTGATTCACCGGGATGTTCCCTGGGATGGAGTATATCAGCTATGGAGAGAGGCTGGATAAGCTCGGGTTGTTGACTTTGGAGCAGAGAAAGCTGAGGGGTCCGTGATTCAGACGGATAAGATTATAAGCGACACGGACAGGTGGATAGACAGCAGCTGTTCCTTTTAGTCAGTGGGTCAAGAACAAAGGAGCACACTTTTAAAGGGAAAACTTTGAGGTTCAGAGAGGATTTAAACTTTTTTTCACCTAGAGGGTATTGTGTTCTGGGATTACTTCCTGAGAGGGGAATTATCATGGTTTAACCTCATGATTGTTAAAAAGTACTTGGATGAGCACTTGGAAGTGTCATAGCATTCCCAGCTATGGGCCTGCTGTAGGAAAGTGGGACTAATATAGATCGTGCTGTATTTCTCTAGGCACAGAGTCCATGCTCCTGTGAGTGTATGGTGTGGAAGGTCAATTATTGAGCAGTTTAAGGCAGGAATTGATGAGTTTCTGAAGAGTATATTTACAAGGGTTATAAGAGTGAACTGTAATAACTTGGTAAATCATGTCAATGTGAGAAATATGAGGAAAGTGCAGCTTACTTACAAACTGAAACTAGAGAATGGAGAATGGGAAACAGGGAAATGGCAGAACTATGAAGCCACTACTTCAGTTCTGTCTTCACAGAATTTTCTAACAATACAAGGAAAACCAAGTCTGGTGTGGGAAAATGATAGAGTACATGGAACATAGAACATAGTAAGTAAATGGTTTAGGATAAATTACTGGGACTGAAAATAATGGTCATGGACAACACTAACATAGATTTATGAAATGGGAATCATGTTTGAGAAACAGACTGGGAGACAAATGAAAGAGAAGCAATGGACATAAAACATTTGGTTTTTCAGAACAGTTGTGGTAAGGGTCCAGGCCTAGTTTAGAAATATATGGACATGTTTCTAGAATGGGACAGCTGGCAGGAAACAATGAATAGAAATAAACAGACTCGTCAAGAAACAGTCTGACATTGTTTGTAAGGTATGATTCTGTGGGTATGGCCATGTCCCAGACACCCCATCATCTTCCCCGGATATCTCCTATCTCACCAACAGGACAGACACAGCAGAAGTGGTCGCACAGTGGGATATAGTTGGAAGGGAATTGCTCTGGGAGTCCTCAAAAGTGACTCCGTATCCCACGAAGTCTCATGGCTTTAGTTTACACATGGTAAAGGAAACCTCCTGCTGATTACCATGTACTAGCCTCTCCCAACTGATGCATCTGTACTTCTCCATGCTGAACAACACTTGGAGGAAGCACTGAGGGTAGCACAGATGCAAGATGTACTCTGGGTGGGGGATTTCAAAGTCCACCTCCAAGAGTATCTCAGCTACAGCATTACTGATCGAGCTGGCCGGGTGCTAAAGGATATAACTGCGAGACTGGTGAAAGAACCAACTAGAGGAAAATACATACTTGAACACAGCCTTACCAATCTGCCAGTTGCAGAAGTATCTGTCCATGACAGTATCGGTAAGAGTGGCCACCGCATAGTCATTGCGGAGACAAAGTCACACCTTCACATTGACAATAACCTCCATCATTTTGCGTGATACTATTACTGTGCTAAATAAGACCAACTTCAAACACATCTAGCAGCTCAAGTCTGGGTTTCCATAAGGTGCTGTGGGTCAGCAATAGCAGCAGAATTGTACTCCAGCGCAACCTCATGGCCTGGCATATCCCCCTCACAACAATTACCATCAAACCAGAGGATCAACCTTGGTTCAATGGAGTGTGCAGGAGGGCAGGAGCAGCACCAGGCATTCCTGACAATGAGGTGGCAGCCTGGTGAAGCCACCAACCAGGACAACTTGTAAGCCAAACAGCATAAGCAGTAAGTGATAGACTGACCTAAGTGATCCCACAAGCAACGGTTCAGATCTAAGCTCTGCAGTCCGTTAACTTCTAGCCAAGAATACTGATGGACAATTAAACAATTCACTTGAGGAAGAGATTCCACAAATAACCCCTTCCTCCATGATGGAAGAGCCCAGCATCTCAGTGCAAAGGATAAGGTTGATGCATTCGCAACAGTCTTCAGTCAGAAGTGCTGAGTGGATGATCCATCTCAGCCTCCTCCAGTGGTCTGCAGCAATTCAGTTACCAGTCATCAGCCAATTCGATTCAGTCCACGCAATATCCAGAAACAATTGGAGACACTGGGTACTCCAAAGGGTACATACCCTGACAACATTCTGGCAATACTACTGAAAACTTGTACTGCAGAACTTGTCACTGACCTAGTTAAACTGTTCCAGTATCGTTACAACGACATTTCCCCGATTACGTGGAAAATTACCCAAGTATCTCCTACACATAAAAAGCAGAACAAATCCAATCTGACCAATTACCACCCCATCAGTCTACTCTCGAACATCAGTAAAGTGATGGGATGTGTCAGTGCTTTCAAGCTGCACCTGCTCAGGAATAACCTTCAATGACGCCCAGTTTGGGTTCCAACCAGGTCCACTCAGGTCCACCTGATTACCTTGGTTCAAACATGGACAAAAGAGTTGAATTCCAGAGGTGGGCTGAGAGTGACAGCCCTTTAAAACAAGGCATCCTTCGCCCAAGTGTGGCATCAATGCACCTTAGCAAAACTGGAATCAATGGGTATCAGGGGCAAACTCCCCGCTGGTTAGAATCATACCTGACACCGAGGAAGATGGTCATGGTTGATAAAGGTCAGTCAACCCAGCTCCAGGACAAGTCTGTAGGAGTCCCTAGGGCAGTGGTCTAGGTCCACACATCTTCAGGGCTGCTTGATCAATGACCTTCCCTCCCTTATAAGGTCAGAACTGGGGGTGTTCGCCAATGATTGCACAATGTTCAGCAACATTTGTGACTCCTCAGATACTGAAGCAGGACACGTCCAAATGCGACAAGATCTGGACAGTATCCAGGCTGACAAGTGGCAAATAATATGCACGTCACAAAAATGTCACACCGTGACCATCACCACTAAAATACAATCTAACCGCTGTCACTTGGCATTCAATGGTGTTACTATGAACTGAATCCACAGTGGACAGCAGCGGTTCAACAAGGCAGCTCACCACCACCTTCCCAAGGGGCAACTAGGGACAGGCAATGAGTGCTGGCCCAGCCTGTCACACCCAGATTCACGACATAAATAAATTGAAAAAAAAAATTTCATTTAACAGAGGAAGGTTGCTGAGATATCACAGGGATCGGTGCTCGGACCCCAGCTGTTCTCAATACCCATGAAACATTTGGTTGTGGGAATCAAATACAATATATCCCAACCTGCTGACACAACTAAAGGATGTTGGATTGTGAGTGGGTGAGGAGGTTGTAAAAAAGCTTCAAGGTGACTAAGACAAGTGGTGTGAATGGGCAAATACATGGCAGATGCAGAGCAATGTGGGTAGAGGTGACGGTGTGCCCTTTGGTGGGAACAAGAGATTGGCAGCCTTTCGTTTGAAAAGGGATTGTTTGAAACATGTTGATCTACAAAGGGACGCATGCTCCTTTATGTTGTTTCCTTCTGCACAGTCCTCCGAGGTCCCTGCAGTGCAATGAGGTCTGAACCCAGAAGTCAATACTGGGAATGGCATTGGCACGCTGATCAATGTACATAGGCCCACCAAAGTATGGAGCTGTACCATTGCAAAGGATCTGGATCTCCCTGTACACCAGTCACTGAAAGCAATATTGCAGGAAAGAAAGCAATTAGGAAGGTAAATGGGGTGTTGACCTTCATTTCAAGGGGATTTGGGTCCAGGAGTAAGCGTGTCTTACTGCAGTTATACAGGGATTGAAATGTGTTGCTGGAAAAGCGCAGCAGGTCAGGCAGCATCTAGGGAACAGGAGAATCGACGTTTCGGGCATTAGCCCTTCTGCAGTTATACAGGGCCTTGGTGACAACCCATCTCAAACACTGTGCAGTATTGTGTGCAGGTTTGGTCTCTGTAAAGGACAAACCTGACATTGAGGGAGAGCAGTGAAGGATGACCAGACTGATCTTTGTGATGACTGGCTTGTTGTGGGAACACAGTTTGGGGTGACTGGGCCTGTATTCCATGGGGTTTAGGAAAATGGGTGGAGATCTAAGTGAGATATATAAAGCTATGACAGGGTGAGACGGGTTAGAAGCAGGGATGATAATTCCCCAGGTTGTGGTGTCTAAAACAAGGGGCCACAGTATGAGGTACAGACAGACCATTCTACAATGATAAGACAATAAATGACTGCACTCAGCAACTGGTGACCCTGGGGAATGGGCTCGAACCTGGAAGCCAAGACACTGAATATAAATACGGACTTAGAGACAGTAAAGGGATGGTGGGAGAGCAGGGGTACGGTGTGGAAATAAAGGGCCAGGTATCATTATATTGAATTGGATGCAAACTCGACAAACCAAAGGGACTACTGCACTTCCTACTTTATCGCTTCCCACGGTTAAACACATTAAGGGATGTGTGCAGTGTGTGGGAAAAGTGCATTGAGGAGATGTTTGAACATGAACTGGAATGGGGAAGGCTCAATGCGTTGTCTGGCCTACTCCATTTCCGATGTTTCTGTGTCGTCTGTAAATGTTGTCACAAGCTCTCAGATGTTAGGAAGGAGGTCTCTGCAGGGTCAACAGGACTGTGTTTCTCATTCCCTTTTCTGGTACTGAGGCTGGGGCTGGGTGTTCTGTCTGGTTTAATCCTTTAGACCTTGGAACAGTTTGATACAATAGAATGTCTTGGTTGGTGGATTCAGAGACCGTTGAAAAATTTATCACATGTCTGTGTGTCTGCAGTCACGTTTAGGCCAGACCAGGAAAGTATGGGAGATTCACTTTCTGAAAGTACATTTGCGAAGCAAATTGGTGTTTCCAATCGACATTGGCTTGAAGGTCACTATTACGGACACCAGATTTTGCATCTTAATATGTTGTCAATTATTTTTAACTTCCACCCGCTGCCAGAGCATTATCCTAGTCTGGATTAATAATCCAGTGACTTTCCACAACAGCACCATTTCCACATGGGGACCTATTGGAAACCACATTGAGCTGGTTATTTCTGTGCTGCTTGACAGCTCTGTCAAAAAGAACTCCCACCAATTTGACTGCCGTGGTGGCACTGAGGGGTGGTAATTGGTCAGATTGTAATTATATTCCTCTGAGAAACTGGACATAGTTGAGTAATTTTCCGCATTACCAGGGAGATTTCAGAGTTGCAGCTGGAATGAAACAGCTTCCCCAGGGACACGGCTTGTTGTGCAACACAAGTCTTCACTCCTATTGCAGGAATGGTGTCAGGGCCCATTGCCTTTGTTGTATCTACTGTGTTCAGCTGTTTCTTCCTGTCACGTGCAGTGAATCGAATTGGTTGAAGACTAGCATATGTGATTCTGTGGGTAACATGGCGTGGGTGAGGTGGATCATCGAGGCAACACTTCTGTCTGAGGGTGATGCAGATACCACATCCTGGTCTTTTACACTGCTGTGCAGAGCTGTTCGATTATTTAGGATGGGGATATTCGTGGATCCCTTTGCTCCAGCCATTTGTTAATCGTCCATTACCATTTGTGACAGAATGAGGCAGGACTGCGGAGTTTTGATCAGATCTGTTGGTCAATTGTGGCAGCTTTGATGGGTTCGCGTCAGGTTTAGGTTCACGTGGTTCTGACCCAGTCATGTTCACCCACAGTCATTGCTGAAACATAGATCGTATTGATGGTAATGGCAGACTGAGGAGATTATTTGAGGCTAAAAGTTACAGGCTGTGTTTGAATGCTGTTCTGCTTCTCCTGCTGCTGTAGCCTACAACACTACATAAATACGCAGTTTTGAGCTGCAATACCTGCAATGCAATTCTGCTGTCTGTCCCTTAGTTCACATCGAGACCCATTCACCCATCAGTCATGTATTCACTGACCTACTCTGGTTTCTGATGTGGAAATACTTCCATTTTCGTACTCTCATTCTGCTGAGGCTCGCTCCCTGGGTTATGCTTCCAATCTGACACATTCTGCTAAATAAATTAACTGATTTTAATTCAATTGTTTAATTCATCTGAATCTTTTTTCCTTGAGTAATACCATCTTCTGTGTTTCAAGTGAATGCCTTTCCCTCTGTTTCTCTCCCTGACAATGATTAAGAGCTCTGCAGTGTCACTAATACCAGCCTTATGTAGTTTCAGAGCCAATGAATTCTCTAGATTCCCAATCATCTTCACCACATTGTATGTTTCCTCTTTTGGTTTGATGCCTTATCGCTCATGGTTGCCTTGTCCTCCCATGAGTATGTTTCATGTTCTTTGGGATGAATTTCTGATATCCTCCGAATTCCTGCTTTTGCTGCTCCATGGTCTGCCCTGCTCGGCTCCCCTTCCAAATAACTCTGGCCAGCTCCTCCCGAATGTCTTTGCAGTTACATTGCTCAATTATAATCACGTTACATCAAGAAGAGAGCAATAGATATAAACGGAAAGAAGGCGTTTTGAGAGAAGAGAAGCAAACAATAATTGGTAAATTTCTTTACTAGATACAAAGAGAGAAAGAGCGAGACAACATAGGTTTAGAAAAGTGAAAAAATGAGAAATCTAGATCATCAAAAGAAGTAGATGTACATCCCTCAATGTTTTAGCAATTCCTGTGTGCTGCGGTCCTTGTACAGTGCATGGACAACAGAGTAACGTGTTCAATTGCTGGGTCTGATGCCAGAATTTTTATCTCCAATAATATGACAGACACTAGCTTTAAAAAGAACCCAACAGGCCAATATATTTAATTCTGGTAGAGAGGGGATTAACTGAAATAAGCTGGGACACCAGAAGCAAGAATTTATAACACACATCATGATAAGAATGAGAGATTGGAGTAGAGGATGCCAGAAAAGGAGGGAACGTTGAGAGAAGGGGAACATATCATTTTAGATGAGAATCAAATGATGTTTTAATGTTTTATAAATTTTATACATCATATGCATCACTTTTCGTTAACTGTGTCTCCGTTGTCCATTTAGAATGTGTTGTGCACAGATGAAAAATGTTACATATATGCACACACACATTAATTAAACAGTGTATATAAAATCATTTTTCCGCTATTGAAACTGCCCTGTTGTCGTGTTACCAGGATACATGAACACCAACTGGCCAGCAAAAGACATGACCCATTATTACTATGTTCCATACATACAGACAAAGGAGGGCACCACTTTGATTGGGACAACGCACGCACATACTAGGACATGCAAGGACATTCTTAGAGGAATGGCATCCTGACCAGACGTCTGTCAATAAACACAGCAATTTAGATCCTATCTACCTTCTCTTGTAAAACAAAAGAACTGGAAATGACATCACCCATCTTAAGAAACCAATACATATAAAAAGAGAGGCGCGACATACCACCAGCGCTTCAGCAGAGACTCTCACTGATGATGTTCCCTAGTCATAGTGTCGAAACATCTGAAAATACACCTTCAAGCACAGCGAGATAACTTGCATACATACGAATTGTTATTTTTATTTTATTCGTGGATTTTGGGACCTAATTGTCACTCAGGTATTAACAGATTACGAGGTGGGGTGAGCTTTTCTGGGTTTGTGATTTTAATTAACAGAAGGGCTTGACCATGACATCTTAACATTTTGGGGCCTTGCCGTATGAGATTTGTTCAGATTTGAACAGATTTCGGGTCAAAAGGTCCCAGCAGATTCCAACACCTGGCAATTAGTGACCTAGATCTTCAAATAAAACCGGTGGGAAAATTTGTTTAATTTTGTTTACTTGTGGTTGGTTAAATTAAGAGTGAGAGAAATGGTTTTTAACATTACTAAAGAGGTTCCCAAATTTGCCAAAAAAGTTTAGAAAGACAGAAGCAGGACATATTTTAGAATTACCAAAAAGGTTGGAATTGTGTTTAAAAGGGACAAAAAGGACGCTGAAATTATAATGGAGTTGGTCAAGGACTTTGATGTATCAGAGAAACAAACAAGTACAGTAGAGTTATAAAATATTTAAATTGCAAATATGTCAACTGAAGTTAGAAGATAAAGAAAGAAACAGAAACGGAGAGAGAAGACAGAGAGAGAGGAAAAAGAAAGAAAGAGAGAATTTGAAATTTAGAAGTTGGGAATTAGACAAGAAAGTTAAATTAACAGGATGGAGACGAAGAGAGAACATAGGGATATATACAACTATGTTAATATCTTGTCATATTTCGGTGAGAAAAATGTCAAAACCTTTTTTATTTCATTTGAAAAAATGGCTCGGCAGATGTTGTGTCCAGTGAACTTGTGGGTAATGCTCGTTCAGTCTAAGCTGGTGGGCACAGCTGGTGAGGTATGTGCAGCGCTGTCAGATGATGGGTCAAGAGATTATGCAGATGTCAAACTGGCTATTTTGATTGGTTATGAATTGGTACCAGAAGCATATAGACAGAGATTCATAAAAACAGAGACGGAACCAGGTCAGACTTATATTGAATTTGAAAGAATTAACCACAGTCATTTTGATAGATGGGTGCTAACCTTAAAAATGGATAAGATCTGTGAGGCTCGAAGGGAGATTATTCTGCTGGAGAAGTTAAAGACTCACTTCCAGAGACGGTAAGAATTCATGTGAATGAGCAGGAAGTTCAAGAAGTGAGAAGCGTGGCAGAAATGGCAGGTAAATATGCATTGGTACATGAGATGAAATTTAGCTTCTGGGAGGATTTTCATCCTGTGAAGGATAGAAATTGGGAGAAAGGAAAATCACACACTACAAAGCGAACAGTAGCGCACAATACTTTACCACAGGTGAAAAAAGAAGCCTAAAGGGTTTGAAACGAGGTGAACAGCCTCAGGTATTCTCACTATTAGGGTGTGGAACACAAAATTACAGTGCCTATGGTTTAAGAAGGGCACTGGGAAAAGGTGGTTTCACTGCAGTAAGCTGGGACACACAGTGCTGGGGGTTGATGGAAGACACTTTGGGGAATGATGTGGTAGAAGAGGCAAAGCCAGTGGCATTAGTGAAACTGGTAAAGGAGACCCCAAGTAGAGCCGAGGAGCTGCAGGAGAGTGCGGAGCCGAGGCAGGGGCTGGGTATGGAGTTAGTACCTGATCTCTATAAAGAATTTGCCTCTGTGGATAAACTTTACTCAGAAAGAACAGGGGGAGAAGGACAAGAAGTTATAATTTTCTGAGATATGGGATCTGCTCAGTCTCTAATAGTTGAAAAGAGATTAACATGACAGAAAGAGTGAAAATACTTTCATCTCTTACGATTAGAGGCCGAGAGAAAGTGAGGGCTGCAGATGCTGTAGATGAGAGTTGAATAGTGTGGGACCGGAAAAGCACAACAGATCTGGCAGCATCCGAACAACAGGAATTTCGAATATCAGACATAAACTCATCATCAGGAATGTGGTGAGGGGACAATGGGGCTGAAAGTTAAATACGAGAGTAGAATCTGGGCTGGTGGGAGGGTCACTGGGAAGGTGATAAGAAGATGTAGGTGGGAGTGATAGTAATATGTCGGAGGGGAGGGTGGAGTGGGTAGGTGGGAAGGAAGATGGACAATTAGGACAGTTCAAGAAGGCAGTGCCAAGTTGAACGGTTGGATCTGAGAGAGGTTGGGGGGGAGATTTGGAATTTGTTGAAGTCAACGTTGATGCTGTACAGTTTGAGGCTTCCAGCTGCCCTACATCTATCCACTTCACCCTCCTCTCCGACTGATCACCAACACACCCGACCTGCATATACCTATCGCCTTCCAAGATCCCTTCCACCCAGCTCCACCCCCACCCTCCTATTTATTTCTCAGCCCTTTCCCCCTCCCTTACCCCCAACTTTCCTGATGAATGACTTGTGCCTGAAATGTCAACTCTCCTGCCCCTTGGATGCCACCAACGTGCTGTGCTTTTCCAGCCCTACACTATTCAACTCTCATCTCCAGCATCTGCAGCCCTCACTTTCTCTCACCCTCTAATAGTAAGAAATGAAAGTTTTTTTTCACTCTTTCTGACATGTTAATCAGGAGCGTGATAATTTGTGGGGACAGAAATTAAGGATTCCCTTGTGTAACATCAGGATGGAATGCCAAATCAAGGTTAGGGAAGTAACAGTGACAGTGAGTAACAGAGTGTCAGTTCTCGGAATACAGTTTATTCTTGGGAATGATTTAGCAGGAAGCGAGGTGGGATTGGCACACCGTGTGGTGGAGAAGTCAACGGAAGACTAGGGAATTGGGGTGTTAAAAGAAAAATACCCAGGAATTTTCCCAGACTGTGTCGTAACAAGATCCCATTGTCATAAGTTACAGCAGGAAAGAAAAACGAACTAAAAAGATGAGTTGATGCTGAGTGAACTGACACCCTGTTTGATGTAACGGTGTAGAAAAAAACCTGAACAGGCAGAGGATCAGGCAGAGGTGTTTTGTCCTAAAAGGCTAATGGACTTACAAAAGATATATACACACACACACACACACACACACACACACACACACATACACACATACACACACATACACACATAGACACACATACACACATACACACACATTCACACACATACACACACATACAGAAACACACACACACATACACACACATACACACACATACACACATAGACACACATACACACATACACACACATACACAAACACACACACACATACACACATACACGCACATACATACACACACATACACACACACATACACAAATACCCACACATACACACACACACATACACACACATACACACACATACACACACACACACACACACACACACACACACACACACACACACACACACAGAAAAGGAATCAGAATATATTGTTGAACGTTATTAACTTAAAAATAGAATCATAAAATTAAAATGGAGACCCTGATAGGTTAGTGCAGAAGGGAAATGGGTGGAAGTGCAATGGGCCGAAGTGCACCAGATTGTGTTACCGGTAGTATGCAATGTTATGGGTAGCTCATAAACTAACTGCAGGCGGTCACCTAGATGTACAGAAGACTCAGGCTAATGTACAGAAGCATTTCTAGTGGCCTGGAATTCACAAGGACGTAGTTAATTTTTTTGTATATGACATACATACCAAATTGAGGTAAGTAACAGGCAGTAATAAAACCAGCAGCTTTCTTACCAATTACTGCATTCGCAGAACATTTCATGTGGGTTATGATTAATTGTGTACCTTCCCTTTCTAAAATAGAAGTGGAAAACTATATTTGCTGACCATAATGAATGTGTCTACCAGATTTCCAGAGGCAATTCCTTTACGGAATGTTAAGACAAAAAGCGAGGTGGAGGGGTTGGTAGCTTTTTTTACTCGCTGTGGGCTATGCAGTAAGATTCAGTCAGACCAAGGATCTCATTTTACCGCTCAGCTGTTTAAGGAAGTCATGGATAGGTTCAGCATACAGCAGTTTAACTCAAGTGCGTCAGATCCTGAATCCCAGGGAGCCTTGGAAAGTTAGCATCAGACGCTGAAGACCATGTTAACAGCGTACTGTTATGATTACCTGAATGATTGGAATAAAGGTGTCCCATTATATTGTTTGCCATTAGAGATGCCCCAAATAAATCTACTCCGTTTATTTCCTTTGAGTTAATATTCGTATATGAAGTAAGAGGTCCTTTGAAATTAATTAAATATAAATTGGCAGGACCGACTGACGTCACACTTAGATTATGTGTGAGAGGTGAAGGAGAGAGTAGATGGAATGGGTGAGTTTGCGAAACAGTATCTGAAGAGCACAGCATAGAGTGAAGCAGGTGGCAGATAAAAACTCTGAAACTTTGAAGATTTCCCGTGGGGATGACGTATTAGTATTGCCACCAATCCCTTCAAAGATAGTGTTCTTGGCCCATTTCAAATTTTAAAAAAATGTGGAGTCAGTTAAGCTATCTAGTAAAGATCCTGGAGATGACAAAAAACTTTATCGAGTATTTCATATGGATGAATAATGCACCAGCCACATTTAAGACTCAGGAACAGAGGTGTGGCCATATGAACAAATTGTGCAGCTTATCTGTATGATGTAGTGATCTTTAGCAAGTGATTGAAAGCTCACATTTACATTTGGCAGAGCATGTTGAACGATTACAAGAAGCAAACTTGGCAATAAACTTAAAGAAAATAGAATTTGCGAAGGCAGAGGGGACGTTCGTGGGACATTGCATTGGACATGGAAAGTTGACCGAAGGAACACAAAGACGAAGGGCTCTGAGGAATTTCCACGACCATCCTCGAAGAAAGAGATGCTTCGATTTTTGGAACTGAGTGGATTCTATCGGAAGTTTGTTCCAAACTTCAGCAGCGTATTGGCACCACTGATGGATTTACTAAAGAAGATCACGGAATTGTGGTGGACAGAACAATGCCAGGAGGCATTTGAGAATGTTAAAGCAGGATTAATCACCCCACACCAGTTTTAGCTGAACCAAATATTTAGAAAAGCTTTGAAAATGGTGTCTGATGCTCTGGATATAGGGCTCGGAGATATATTGATACAGAAAGATGATGATGGAATTGAGTGGCCAATTGGCTACTTGTCGAAAACACTCAATATCCACCAGAAATAAATACAATATCCCCATTATTGAACAAGAATGATTAAGTTTCGTACTGCCATCCAACAGCAGAGTAACTGCTGTAGAGCAGCAGTGCTAACTGGCAATCTCAAACACTCTCTATCAAAGATACATGTTCATGTAAAATCTACTTGCAATAAAAAAAAAACATGACCCAGGGAGATCAGCAACTGGAAGAGTGAACACAGCAGGTTGTGATTGTAATGTTTAATATGTGGGTTATTGCAACAGCATATTTTTTACAGAGTTGGAGTCAGATAGTAAGTAGCTAAAAAAAGAGGGGCTTGTATTTGTGAATAGTCGTTGTTTAGTGTTCACTATTAAAGTTAAGAAACTAACTTGTTAATTTTTGTTAAATTGTGGAATGGAGGAGATCTGTGTCGCTCATATTTTAACAGATTACGAAGTGAGGCGAGCTTTTCTGGGTGTTTGGTTTTAATTAACAGAGAGGTTCAACTCCACCTTGTAAATGTCCACCCACGCTAACCCTATTTCCCTGCAGTTGGCCCATATCCTTCTAGTCCTTTCCTATCCACGTATTTATCCAAATGCTTTTGAAATGTTGTTAATGTACCCCCTTCAACCACATCTGCTGGCAGCTCATCCACGTAACATCCTCTGTGTAAAGAAGTGGCCCCTCAGGTTCCCTTTTATTCCTTCCCCTCTAACCTTAAACTGATCCCCTCTAATCCTCGATTCTCTAGACCTTGGAAAAAGACTGAGAGTATTAACCCTATCCATATCCCTCGTGATTTTATACAGCTCTATAAGGACTTCCTCAGTCTCCAACGCGCTAATGAAAATGTCCTAGCATATCCAACCTCTCCCGAAAGCTCAGAGCATTGGGTCCTGGCAACTTCTTGTAAATTTCTTCTGCACTCTTCCTAAATTAATAACATCCTCCCTATAACAAGATGATAAAACTGAACACAATACTCCAAGTGCGGCCTTACCAAAGTCCTGTGTAACTGCAACATAAGTTCCCAACTTCTATACTCAATATCCTGCCTGATGAAGGCCAGTGTGCGAAAAGCCTTCTTCTCTGCCGTGTCTACCTGAGACTCCACTCTCAGGGAACCGTGCTCCTGAACGCCAAGGTCTCTCTGCCCTCTGCACCCCTTAAGACTCTCCCATTCACCATGAAACTCCTACCTTGACTTCAGTTACCAAACTGTAAGATCTCACGCTTCTATATTAAATTCCATTTGCTATTTCTCGGCCCACTTCCCCTCCTGATTAAGGACCTGCTGCAATTTCTGATAAACCTCCTCACTGATCATGCTCCCAATTACTTTAGTGTCATCTGCAAACTTACTAATCATACCTTGTACATTCTCAACCAAATCATAGATAAGAAACAGCAATGGACCCAGCCTCTCGTCTGACAAGGATCCTTCCAATTGGCCAGTTCCCCCAGCATTTCAAGTGATGAAACCTTCCAGAGCAGCCTGCCACGTGGAACCTTATCAAAGGCCTTACTGAAATCCATAGAGACTACGTCTATCACTCTGCCCTCATCAAACTTCCTGGTCACTTCATCAAAGGACTCTAAGAAATTTGGGAAGCATGATCTCCCACTCATAAGTCTATGCTGACTGCTCCGAATTAAACCCTGTGTATTTAATGGGTGCAGTCAATGGTATGCTGTCCTTCATTGTAAGATGATTCGAGTACATAAGTAAAGCCATCTTCCTGCTGTTGTGGAACCTTGCTGAGAGAGCATTTGTGGCACTCTGTACAGATTTGATCTCCTTTGAAAGGAATGATCTTACCACAGATGTGGGTGATGATAACATGACGATAGAGTGAATGAGCTGAGTGTTTAATCTGTAGAGCTGTGAGAGACGAAGAAATGGTGATGCTGAAACACGAGGAGTGGCAGCGATCTCTTATTTCCAAAACAGACATTGACAGGGAGAGAAATTCCATACTTTACTCAGGATTGATTGGTTTGATTTATTGTCACGTGTACCTCAGTACAGGGAAACACTTTATTTATGAGCAGTGGAGGCAGATCATAGTAAGCATAGCCAGACAGATCATAGGGTGGAAATAGACTTGGACAGAGTAAGGCATACAGGTTACACTGAACAGGACGTGCACTAGACAAGATCAACATGAACAAGATCAGCATTATTTGACCTTAGAGAGTCCATTCATCAGTGTAACGTGGCTTTCCTAATAGTTTATATGCGTAAATTAACTCTCCCCACATTATTGTGCAGTCGGCGAGTGAATCCTGTCCTGAACGTCATGTTGCTTACAGTCCCCAACAGCAGCCACAATACCTTCCATCTAAAACAGGTAGCCATTCCCACCAGCTTCCGCCCCTACATAGACAACACCAGGCTGGCTTCTCGGAGATGGAAAGTACCTTCTTGAGATTTCATACAAGACATATCGCTTCCCTCCTCAACACTAAAAAAAACATGTTCAAGCCCCACGTGTGTATCATGAGCAACGGAGTCAGGAGGAACAACGTGGAGCAGTCTATCTGTGCAGCCTCTGCTCTACTTCTTCATCATGTTAGAGCATCGATTAGGAGACAGTAAGGACTACCGATGCTGGAGATCAGAGTAGAGCGTCGATTGCTGGAAAAGCACAGCAGGTCAGGCAGCATCCGAGAAGCAGGAGAATCGATATTTTGGGCAGAAGACATTCATCGGGAATCAGCATCAATTACCTTATTCTGCCCCTGTGTAAGTCCATTGCGGTGGGAATAGCCTCCTACTGTTCCTGTGTAAGTGACTCAAGGGACTGACTGGCTTCAACCTCGTCCAATTGGACAGGGCCAAGGGTCTGACTGGTTACCCCTGGTTCCTGTTTGACAGTCATTGTACAGACTAGTGTGACAGTGCTGCAGCTTTAAGAGGTTATTTTGTCCTGGTTTCATTTAAGAGAGAGATTGAACGATCGTTACCAAGCTGGCTAGATAAGACCACTTGAGTAACAGCTAAGGAGGCCTTGTGTTTATTTTAATGCAGCCTGAATGAGTGTGGCCAGCTCTCACAGATTAGGATCTCTGGGTTTTGGTTTCTCGGCAACATCAGAAACTATTGCTGTCTCCACAGAGTTGGAAGCTTAAGTGAATGTCTCCTGGCTGCTACTCTCTCTGAATTTTCTATTGATGCTGTTTTCAATTCCTGGATTGGAGAAATGTTTGTGACAATCTGTGTCTGAATATTCCTTTTTGCCATGGGCTGTGTTTATGGGATTTCCCTATATTGGAACAGATCATTAGTAATAGTTCCTAGATCTATTATTCTGTTAACTTGTCCAATGCAATTAAGTTATTCTAAATTCCTCTTTCTTTGGTTTCATTTTATCTTTCATGTTTAAATAAATAGTGTTTTGCTTCACACCGAGCAGTCTGACCAGTCACCTTGCATCTGGGGCAGACACTTTACATTTCCTTTAAAATAAGAAAACATTAGTCTAGGTTACCGCCTTCAAATATTTTCGAGGAGTTCTGGTGTGGTCCATCACTCCTTCGTTTCCTGAGTAATAGGCTGGAGGCACTGAATGGGCTGTCCCTTATCTTCTCCAACAGTGTCAATGGGATGAATGGCTTCCTCATATTCCTGTGAAACCAGCGTCAGGCGCTGAATGAACTCTTGTTTTACTGTGGCAATGTGCAGTGTCCGCCAGTGCTGTAACATGAATGTTACGGACACTTTAACAGCACATGCCTCAATGGAGTCTGGGTCTTGCTGCACATGGACACAGACCAGTTCAGGAACTGACGGGGGATAAAATGTTCTGAACATTGTGGAATCTTCAGTGACCATCCCCACTTCTGATCTTATGGTGGGGAGGGTGGCGGTGGGGAGACATTGATGAAGCAGCTGAAGATGTTTGTGAAGAGGAAGCTACCCTGAGGATCTCCCACAGAGTTGACCCAGGAAAGAGCTGATGAACATCTTCCTTTGTGCCATGTTTGATTCCAAACACTGGAGAGTTTACTCTGATTCCCATTAAGTTCAGTTTTGTTCAGCTCCTTTATGTCAACAGAAGTCAACCACTGCCTTGATATTAGGGCCAGTCATTTTTCCCTGAACCCTTGTGACAACCTCTTTTTTTCATATCAATACGTCAATGATATAGGAGCAGCAAGTGTTTTCTTCAAACAGGTGGTATTTGAATGTCAGGATATCTCTTCTCAAGAATGTTAGGGAGCTAGATGACTGAAAGTATTTGAAGAGGAGGTAGATGGATATTGACCTGTCAGAGAGGTGAGTGCTATGAGGAATTGGGTATGAAAGATGATTTGAGACCAAAAGCAGATCAGTCATGATCTTAGTGAAGGGCAAGGCAGGCTTGGGGAGTGAATGACCTGCCCCTGTTTCTGATGTTCTCCCATTCTGTTATTGGAAAGTTAGTGGGTGTTATTTTTATGAACGTTCTGTTATTGAATGTTGCAGACAGGGAGACCAGAGGATTTTGTGAGCCATCTCTGGGTGAGGTATGGTGGTTGTATTCTCAGTGAATCTGGGTCTACAACATGACCAACAAATGAAGCACAAGTTGCAGAGAGGGGAAGCTCTGTAAAGAGAGATGAGGGGCCTTTTTCATACCCAGCCTGGGTTTTCCAATTACACTTCGCAAATCACCTCAAAGCGTGTGGGACAGTCTTGAAGGGCCAAAAGGTATCCTCTGTTTCTGTGCAAAAGGTTATAGAAGTAAGTAGCCTCCAATTGCTCCTGTCTAGTAGGTTTGAGGGGCTGAATGGAACACAGGAACATGGGACTGATGAACAGGAGCTGGTCATTAGATACTTTGAACCTGTTCCATCAGGCAGTAAGATTGTAGCTGATCAGATTGTGGTCTCAGCCCCACTTTCCTGTCTGTGTCCCATTATCTGTGACTCACTTCTCTGTCAAATATTTACCTAACGCAGCTTTCAATCAATGTGAACATAGAGACACGATAGACTTCCAGTGAAGAGAATTCCGACTTGAAAGGTCCTTTCAGAATTATTCGTCGTTCCTCTTATAGAATCAGAGAGCCATGCAGAATGGAAACAGTCCCATTAGTTCAATCTGTTCACTCCGATCAGATATCAAATCTGATCCTGTCCCATTTGCCAGCATTTGGCCAATATCCCTCCTCTTTCAGATACTTTTTAAATGTGTGATTGTAACTGCCTTCACCAGTTCCTCTGACAGCACTTTCTGTACACACACCACTCTCTGTGTGAAACATTTATCTCCAGGTCCCTTCTAAATCATTCACCCTCTCCCCTTCAACCTATGCCCTCTTGTTCTGGACTCCCCTACCCTGGGGAGCAGAACATGGCTGTTCAGAATATACATGCCGCTGATGGTTTTATAAACCTCTATAATGTTACCCCTCAACCTCTGACACTCCAGGGGGGAGCACCTCAACCTCTCCCTAAAGCTCAAACCTCCAGTCCTGGAACATCTGTGTAAGTCATATCTGCAGAAAACCGAGTTGTACACAGTATTCTTAAAGTGGCCTCACCAAAATCCTGTACAGATGCAACATGCCACCACAACTCCTATACTCAATGCTCTGGCTGATTAAGGCAAATGTGACAAATGTGTTCAGCACCAACACTGTCTACCTGCGACTCCACTTTCAAGGAACAATGTACCTGCAGCCCAAGGTCCCTTTGTTCCACAACATTTTCCAGGACCTTACCAGTAAGTGTATAACCTCTGCCCCGATTTGCCTTTCCAAAATGCAAAACCTCATATTTATCTAAATCAAAGTTCATCTGTCACTCCTTGCCCCTTTATACCATCTCATTGTGGTCTCGTTGTACTCTGAGATAATTTACTACACCACCTTTCTGATGTAATCTGTAACCTTACTAACTATGGCCCCAATATTCACATCTAGATCCTTTACATAAATGATGAAATGCAGTGAACTCAGTACTGATTCTTGCAGCACACTGCTGCTCACAAGCCTCCGGGCTGAAAAATATCCCTCTTCCTTCAAGCCATTTGTGACTAGCTTCTTCTGTATCCCACGTGACTGAAACTTACTAATCTGTCTACCAATCAGAATGAAATACTAGCTATGAAGTGAGGCTGGGTAGGTTACGTTTATTTTCACTAGAAAAAAGGAGATTGAGGGGGGACCTGATTGACGTTTTCAAAATCATGAAGGGTATAGACAGAGACAAGCTTTTTCCCCGAGTGAAGGATTAAACAACGAGAGGTCGTGCTTTTTAAGTGAGAGGTGGAATGTTTAAGGGGGATACACGCGGTAAGTAATTCACACAGAGGGTGGTGGGCGTTTGTAATGCGCTGCTAGCAGAGGTGGTAGAGGTAGTCAGGTCGATTCATTTAAGATGCGTCTGGACAGATGCATGAGTAGGTGGGGAGCAGAGGGATACAGATGCTTAGGAATTGACCGCCGATTTAGACAGTACATTTGGATCGGCTCAGGCTTGGAGGGCGAAGGGCCTGTTCCTGGGCTGTACATTTCCTTTGGTCTTTGTTCTTTAAATGAACACCTTGCTGAAGACCACATAGACAATGTCTACCAAACTGCCTTCATCAATCTTCTTTGTCACCGCTTCAAAAAACTCAACCAAATTAATGAGACATGATTTCCCATGCAGAAAGACACGTTGTCTACTCCGATCAGCCCTTGCCTTCCCAAATGTATGCAAATGCTATCCCACAGAATCCCCTCCAACAACTTACCCACCACCGACATCAGGCTCACCGGTCTATAGTTCCCAGGCTTTTGGAGTCACTGTTTCCTTTTCTAGTCCCACTCCTCCACTGCTCACAACAGATATTAAATATAACCAGCTTGGTTATATGGCAGATGATATCGGTCTCAGACTGGGTCAGGAACAGTTTTAGGAACAAGTCAGGCTAGTTTCTTTAATCTGCTCAAATAGCACATTTATGATCCAGAGCAATGTTACTCAGACTATGATGGAAAGATGAATGGCAAACTGTTTGGGTATTGCAAATATATAATCAATATTTCCCTTTCTAAAAACACTGACACACACACACACACACACAAAATCTCTGCAATTTTAACTTGAAAGAACTTTGTCCAGATATTAAGGGAACTCATGACAAAAGGAAAAATTGCGAGATTGTCCAAAACGTTATTCTGCTTCTGAAGATATTGTACACACACAGCTGCTAGCAATGGGATTTCATCCTGGGAGATTTGGATTTGGCTGAATTCCCTTTGCTTTAGACAGTGAGTAGATTCCAATGAATTCTGGTCAGGGAGCACCCAAAGGGTAGCATGGTGGTTAGCACTGCTGCCTCACAGCACCAGGGCCTTGGGTTCGATTCCAGCTTTGGGTGACTGTCTGTGTGGAGTTGGCACATTCTCCACCTTGCTGTGTGAGCTTCTAATGGGTGGTCTAGTTTCCTACTACAAACTGTGTAGGTTCGGTGGATTGGTCACGCTAAATTGTCCGTAGTGTTCAGGGATTTCTAGTTTACGTGCAATAGTTAGGGGAATGGATTGGGAAGGTTGGTATGGACTTATTGGGCCGTAGGGCCTGTTTCAGCACTGCAGGGATTCTATAAAAATAAGAATGGTAACGATGAGTTTAGAGGTTTTTTTGGCTCACACACATTGTTGTGATGAGGAATAATGAAACAGCGAGAGTGCATTATCCATTCCTTCTCGGACAGATTACATTTTCGCCCTCTCTGAGCTGAATCACACAATAATGTCATCCTCTCCCAAACTGGACCATGTGAGGTCTCCTTGTACATTGTCCAAACTATGTCTCCATCGCATTCCCTGTTCCATGTAGGTGCATCATTGCTGCTGTCATATACAGAGCCATCCTCTTGGCAGAAAATGGTCTCGGTCGATTTGAAATATATTTGCATGGCCCTGCGTCATTAAAACATAAAATGTTTTATTTATTCAGAATACCTGTGTTAAACTGAATGCATTTTTTTAAAGAAATACTGAAATTTCTGGAAAAGCTCGGCAGATCTTGATTAAATGCAGTCAACACGGCTATGTGAAGGGTAGGTCATGCCTCACAAACATTATCGAGTCCTTTGAGGATGTGACTAGAAAAGTTGATGAGGGTCGAGCTGTGGATGTGGTGTATATGTGCTTTAGCAAGGCATTTGATAAGGTTCCCCATGGTAGGCTCGTTCAGAAGGTCAGGAGAAATGGGTTATAGGGAAACTTAGCTGTCTGGATACAGAATTGGCTGGCCTACAGAAGACAGCGAGTGGTAATAGAAGGAAAATATTCTGCCTGGAAGTCTGTGATGAGTGGTGTTCCACAGGGCTCTGTCCTTGGGCCTCTATTGTTTGTAATTTTTATTAATGACTTGGATGAGGGGATTTAAGGATGGGTCATCAAGTTTGCAGATGACACAAAGGTTGTAGATGTCGTTGACAGTATAGAGGGCTGTTGTTGGCTGCAGCGGGAAATTGACAGGATGCAGAATGGGCTGAGAGGTGGCAGATGGAGTTCAACCTGGATAAGTGCGAGGTGATGCTTTTTGGAAGGTCGAATTTGAAAGCTGAGTACAGGATTAAGGATAGGATTCTTGGTAGTGTAGAGCAACAGAGGGATCTTGGGGTGCAGGTACATAGATCCCTTAAAATGGTCACCCAAGTGGACAGGGTTTTTAAGAAAGCGTATGGTGTTTTGGCTTTCATTAATAGGGAGATTGAGTTTAAGAGTCATGAGATCTTGATGCAGCTCTATAAAACTTTGGTTCGACCGCACTTGGAATACTGTGTCCAGTTCTGGTCGCCCTATTATAAGAAAGATGTGGATGCTTTGGAGAGGGTTCAGAGGAGGTTTACCAGGATGCTGCCTGGACTGGAGGTCTTATCTTATAAAGAGAGGTTGACTGAGCTCGGACTTTTTTTATTGGAGAAAAGGAGGAGAAGAGGGGACCTAATTGAGGTTTACAAGATAATGTGAGGCATAGATAGAGTCGATAGCCAGAGACTATTTCCCTGGGCAGAAATGACTAACACGAGGGGTCATAGTTTTAAGCTGGTTGGAGGAAAGTATAGAGGGGATGTCAGAGGCTGGTTCTTTACACAGAATTGTGAGAGCATGGAATGCGTTGCCAGCAGCAGTTATGGAGGTAGGGTCATTGGGGACATTTAAGAGACTCCTCGACATACATATAGTCACAGAAATTTGAGGGTGCATTCATGAGGATCAGTGGTCGGCACAACATCGTGGGCTGAAGAGCCTGTTCTGTGCTGTACTGTTCTATGTTCTATGTTCTATGTCTGTCAGCATCCAGATGCCTTTTAAGTGTTGTTGTTGTACCAGCCTCCACCACTTCCTCTTGGAGCTCATTCCATACACACACCACCCTCTGTGTGAAAAGGTGCCCTTTTGGCCTCATAAAAACCTTTCCCCTCTCACTTTCAAACAATGCCCTCTAGTATTGGACACTCCTAACCGGGGGGAAACGCTGACGACTCACCCTATCCATGGCCATTCTGAATTTATAAACCTTTGCTGCTGCGAAATGTGACTCCAATCAACACGAATGGCTGGACTTTCAGTCATCCTGGGCCTAAATTCTGAAATTCAATATTAACATCTCTTCGTTCTCCATCAAGTCATAATTCTAAATCCATTTTAATCAGTTTGTTCAGATGTATCACGAGATACATCTGTGAGCTTTAAACCCAGACCTTTGTGCCCGGAGGTAGGGACACGAGCATCACTCAGCAATACCCATAAAGCTGTAACAGTATTCTCCTGTGTGTTTGTTCATCAGCCTGTTCTGACATACTGTGACATACCTCTGCAACAGGCAGGACTTGAATCCAGGCCTTCTAGTCCAGAGCTAGGAACACTACCACACAAGTTCAGGAATTGGAATCAAATCCAAAGTTCTGTCTCAGAGGCAGGGACACTACCCACTACACTACCATTCCCAGATTTTGAGTCATATTTTAAGTGCCAGCTTTCAGCTCAGTGTGGATTTATTATAATCAGGTTACCATTACTGAGTTATACAAAACACTTTGTATTGTTAAACAAATGCAAGATATTTGTCTCAACTGTAGGATATTCACTGTATGTGCTATGCTATCGAAATTAACTATGGCCATCTTTAATCACTATTATCTGTTTTCTGCAATATTAAGGAAAGAAATCCTGCAGTCACAGTCTGCCCAATGAAGGGTCTCAAATGGATATTTATTACTGAACACCAGAGACGAAGGAAGAGCTTAATTTCTGGTCCCAGAACACTGATCACTCTTAGCCACCTCTAACGTGCGACTGCCCTCTTCCTAAAAACATGAAATGATACCAGGCCGCTGATTACTGTACAGCCTCTCCTCCCCACTGACGGTGTCAGCAATCTGTCCCTTCTCCCCCTAACCACACAAGGCAAACCAAGCTTAGGGTCTTTGTGAAAATCAAGGCCGTGTTCAGGCATCCTGGAGACGGATGGGCATTTCAAAATTGAAGGGAGAGGGTGAGGAGGCAGTAATATCACACACTGGGCTGAGGGGTGGCTGATGGAGTTCAGTTTGGATTAAGGCGAGGTATTGGATTTTGTAAATCAAACAAGAGCAGGACCTATACAATTAAAAGCAGGGCCTTTGGTAGTGTTGTAGTACAGAGACCTCGGCCATCAGGTATAATTCTTTATAATTTGCATCTCATATAGATAGTGTGGTTAAGAAGGTGTTTTACACACTTGTCTTCATAGGTCAGACCTTTGATTATCGGAATTGGGATGTCATGTTGTGGTTGTACAGGATTTGGTGAGACCCCTTCTGAAATACTGTGTCCAGTCTGGTCATCCAACCCACTCATTCCATAGGCACACCACCCTCTGGGTGAAAAATATGCCCCTTAGGTCACCTTTAAGTGTTTCCCCTCTCATCGTAAGCTTATGTCCTCTAGATTTGGACTCCCCATACCCTTGGAAAATACCTTGACTATTCACTTTGACCTTATTAAGCTGGAGAGGGTTCAGAAGAGATTAACCTAGATGTTGCTGGGATTGGAGGGAGTGAGCTACAAGGAGAGGCTGGTAGGCTGGAATCTTTTTTCACTGAAGAATATGAGATTAAGCGGTAACTTTACAGTGGTTTACAAAATCATGAAGGGTACAGAGAAGCTGAAGGGCTGATGTATTTTCCGTAGAGTTGGGGATTCAAAACTGAGGGATATTTTAAGGTGTGAGGAAAAAGATTTACAAAAGTCACGAGAGGTAATTATGTTAGACAGAATCTGGCTTGTGTGTGGAATGAACTTCCAGAGGAAGTGGTAAAAGCAGGGACAGTTACAATGTTTGAAGGACATTTAGATCAGTCCATGGATAAGACATCAGTTTGGATGGTGCTCTGGGCATCTGCCCTCTCCCTCCCCATCTCTGAATAAATCCCTATTGGTTTTCACCCTCTGCCAATGCAGTGGCGTGTGGAGGCCAGCAGAGGGTGGCATTGCATCACTTTAAGCACCACAGAGACTGCCAGACCTGCCCCACACAGAGACACACAGATGCACACACGGGAATGGTTAGGACACCGCGTGAAGCTCATCTGGTAACTTAAATGAAACATAAAGAAATGCTCAGTTCGCCTCATAAACTGTCAAAATATGAGGGACAGATCTGTCAAATTCCACTGTTTAAATAAAACCACGAATTTATCTTTTCACTCTGAAAGTGAACATTTTACATCAACTATTCAAAACTCTGGGACCCTCTTTCTCTTAACTGCTTATTACCCGACTCCAGCTCTACAGCAATATACTGTTTCTGGGTCTACCATCGTCTCATATCACAGGTGCTTGTAAGCTCTCAGTTCAGAAGAGCATTCACCCTCTCTTAAAGTTACAGTACACACTTTCAACTTTATCACATTATACCCTGATGAATATAGATAAGTGGGACCTATCAGGATTTATTCTTGCTCTGTGGTTTGTCAATGCATCATCTACTAGGTAGGGAGGAGGGACTTGGGAGAGGGGCGTTGGAAATGCAATAGGTGGAAGGAGGTCAAGTTGAGGGTGATAGGCCGGAGTGGGGGTGGGGGCAGAGAGGTCAGGAAGAAGATTACAGTTTAGGAATGTGTTGACATTACTTGCGCCCATACCTACCCCCTTACTTCCCCCCAAGGCCCCAAGGATGCAAAACTTGCGCCCACACTTCCCCCCCACTTCCCTCCAAGGCCCCAAGGGATCCTTCCATATCCGCCACAAATTCACCTGCACCTCCAAACACATCATTTATTGCATCCGCTGCACCCGATGTGGCCTCCACTATATTGGGGAGACAGGCCGCCTACTTGTGGAATGTTTCAGAGAACACCTCTGGGCCACCCGGACCAACCATTCCCACCACCCCGTGGCTCAACAATTCAACTCCCCCTCCCACTCCACCAACATGCAGGTCCTTGGACTCCTCCATCGCCAGACCATAGCAACACGACGGTTGGAGGAGGAGCGCCTCATCTTCCGCCTAGGAACCCTCCAACCATAAGGGATGAACGCAGATTTCTCCAGTTTCCTCATTTCCCCTCCCCCCACCTTGTCTCAGTCCCAACCCTCAAACTCAGCACCACCTTCCTAACCTGCAATCTTCTTCCTGACCTCTCCGCTCCCAACCACACTCCGACTATCACCCTCACCTCGACCTCCTTCCACCTATCGAATATCCAACGCCCCTCCCCCAAGTCCCTCCTCCCTACCTTTTATCTTAGCCTGCTGGACACACTTTTATCATTCCAGAAGAAGGGCTCATGCCCGAAACGTCGATTCTCCTGCTCCTTGGATGCTGCCTGACCTGCTGCGCTTTTCCAGCAACACATGTTCAGCTCTGATCTCCAGCATCTGCAGTCCGCACTTTCTCCTACAATATTTCATCTACTCTGTCTCGTATGTGTCAGGATTTTTGTTGCTGCATTGACAGCATGTCATTATTCGACGCTGTCCATAGGAATATATCAGTATTTTACTTGCTCACACTTGTGTGTGGGGGGCAGGATTTCAGTTGTTTCATGGGGACTGCGATGCTATGACAATCTCAATGTTTGTAGATGGCACCGAACCTGGAAGAACTCTGAAGTCTATGGAGGAGAGTGTGGCACTCCAGCAGGACAGTGATACGTTGGTGTAGTGTTCAGGTGTAAGGCAGATGGGGATCAATGCAAATCTGTGTGAGGTGATACACTTTGGTAGAAAAGACAATGAAAGACAGTTTAAAACAGGCTGTGCCATTATAAAGGGGCTGCAGGAACAGAGGGCACTGCGTGTATATGAGCACAGATTGTTGAAGATGTCAGGACAAGTGGGGAGAACTGTAACTATCACAGATTAGTTTCAGTATCTGAGCTGTTTACAGGGGGAGGTGTAGGAGGGAGCCTCCGTGCTCCCTTCCCGGGAGGTGGTGGTGACGATGTGTTGTGAGCCCACCCTCCTGCCCACCGAGACCTTGGGGTTTCCATTTGTACCAGCTCGACACAAAAGGGAGATGGCATCAGGGCCACGGCTTCTAAGTTGTGCCGGGGGAAAAAGGAGCTGCCAGTGGGTTTAAAGTGAGAATTGCCCTTCACTGAACATTGCTCCTTACTCGGTCGGTGGGACGTGGATGTTTCAGAATCTCCACACGAGGAGTCCCGGTCCTCTCTGACGCGTGCCAGGGTCCTCCCCACATGGTGGGGGGAGGGGGAGAGGGTGAGGGAACGGATATCGGGCACTCCACCACCCGGGTTGTCCCTTTATGTCTTATTCCAGGCTGTTTCTCCTGGAATGGGAGAAGGGGAGGGAGGGAGTGAGGGTGGGAGTGGGTGGCCTTGCTGTTAGTGCTGGTGTAGGTGGGGAGGGGGTCATGGTGAGGTGTCCGGAGGGAGTCAGTCCACAGTGTTGTATCCATGCGGTGTTATTAGTGTGGGGGTGAAGTGGAGGGAGGGGGGGGGAGAGAGGGGGGAGAGAGAGAGAGAGAGAGAGAGAGGGACAGAGATAGAGAGAGAGAGAAGGTGCACCATGCGGCAGTGAGAGTGGTGGACCATGAGCCTTGTTTGGGGGGTCGGTGCTATAACAGATATACAGTGAGTGTGAGGGAACATAGAGAATACAGTGACCCTTATCCTGGCAGACCGGGGAAGGTTATTGATGCTTGTCCTGTATTGCAGGACATTTCTTCAGACCACAGATACTGCACTAATCTGGCTTGTGAGCTCAGACCAAGCTCAGGGGACTGGTGGTGTGGTCCATTCTAGAAAGAGAATGATCTCCCTCTGTACTAGACCATCCAGCAGGCCCTCCGTGCCCCTGTCGACAAACTGTGGTGTAATTGCCTCTTATCTGCCATGCTCGGGGTAAACTGTGCAGGGCATCTCCTAACAGAGAAATCTAAAACATGTGCCCATTGGCCTTTTAAAGATGGCACCAATGCCAGGGATCAGGGAATATCCAGGGGCAACCGGGCGATGGTGAATACCACCCGCCATGATGGGTGGGAGAATCGGGCTGGTATTGAATGAGGGTGACACCATGGGGTGGGGTGGGTGGTTAATGAGGTGAGTCCGATACGATAGCACCAGGAAACTAGCTAAGCCTCGTGCCGACAATCCCTCTGTCACACTCAGGGAAAATCAAACAAAGATCAATTATTGTTAGATTCTACCCAATGAGACATAGATTCTGTTGAAACTAATTCCAGTTGCAAAGATGCAGAACAAATGCTCATCTGGCCTCACACCAATGTCCCTTTTTACCATCTTTCCTGGGAAGACAGGCTCATGTTACAGGATGTTATCGAAGTGTCTAATTTCAGCATTCTGAAACCTGGGAACATATCCTTCCATGACACTGTCCCTCAGTCTCCCCCTCTCTGTCTATACCCCAAACCCCTCCCATGTAGTGAGATTTAAACTGATTCCCCCACCATCTCTCTCTGGCAGTGATGTTTAAATCCACAGCACCCCCTTGTCAGGGCACAATGGAGATATGGAGCTGGAAATGGGTGGGAGCTGTACATCCTGTCACTCCCAGCATGGGCTGCAAGTTTCGCCGCGCCGGGCAGTGGTCTCACACAGTGTTACTGAGCAATGCACGGTGGTGGGGTACACAGCCCTACATGCTGGGAGAGTAACTGCTCCTGGCTTACAGATCAATGCACTGGGGTGGTGTCCCCGGAACGTTCTGTCCCTGACATTGTTTGTGAACGGCCGGACGTCTGTGAATTGAACAAATGATAAGATCCCGAGAGAAGAGATCCCGTTCCAGGGAGAAGGAGACACTGTTCCGAAGGCCCCTCAGCCAGTTAAACGGGTGAATACGTTTTCCCTGCGTTTACATTTCTCCACGACACAGGATCGACCACAGTATAGACCAAAATAATGGAATTCCCAAACTCCGTTTGTCTTCAGGAAACTGGGAGAGAATCCTTCAGGACAGCAACGTTTCCACCCTCCGTATGAGGAACTGGGAAGGAGTGACCTGTGTCTGCTCCCGAGTGATCGAGTGTGTGGGAATGTTCTAGAAACCATCTGTCCTTATGGATGTGTCTCTGTGTGTTTGGGGAGGGAGGGTTTCTTGTGGTTTATGTCACATTTTTGTCAGTAATTCCGACCTTCCCATTTGTTATTCCAGCTCCAATTATTTTAATAAATCCCTGAATACAGGGACACATTTGAAAATCTCACTGGGTCCCCGATCAAACGGGTCCCTTTGCCTCCAGGCTGATGGATAATGGGTTTGTTTCCCTTCCTCACAGTTAACGTAGTGACCATCTACGTCCTGCTTTATAAAGATTGTGGATTGTCTCCATGTGTTAGACGTTACCTGGGGGCCATGGCAGCGGCGGATCTCCTGGTCATTATCCTCGACCTGATCCTAAGACAGATTCCCATTGTTTATCGGGAACAGTTTTATTTCCTGAAGGACTCCGTCCCGGTGTGTAATATCCACGCCGTCCTGCTTTATGCAGCCACTGACTGCTCTGTCTGGTTCACCGTCACTTTCACCTTTGATCGGTTTGTGGCCATTTGTTGCCAGAAGCTAAAAAGTAAATATTGCAGTGAGAAGACGGCGGCTGTGGTTCTGGGAGCAGTGACTGTGCTGAGCTGTTTAAAGAACATTTCCTGGTATTTTATGCTCACGGCTCGGTATAAGCTGAGGAACCGCCCCTGGTTTTGTGATGCAAGAGGCGGTGTTCAATACTCCAGTGTCTGGGTCACAATCGAGTCCCTCCACTACATTCTAACCCCGGGTGTCCCATTTCTCCTGATTCTCCTGCTCAATGTTCTCATCGTCAGACACATTGTAGTGACCAGCAGAGCCCGCAGGAGACTCCGCGCTCACACCAATGGGGACGCTCAGTCTGACACTGAAATGAGAAACCGAAAAAAATCCATCATTTTACTGTTTGTGATCTCGGCCAATTTCATCCTGTTATGGCCATCGTTAATGCTGTATTCTATATGGCACCGGATGTGGTATATTGGGTATCGGTCTGTGTATCTCCATCCCTTTGTGCAGGAATTGGGCTTCATGCTGCAGCTCCTCAGTTGCTGCACAAACACCGTGATTTATGCCGTGACCCAGACAAAGTTCAGGCAGCAGCTGAAGAATGTGCTGAAATATCCCTTCACCCATATACATCCATCCATCAAATTCCCTCATTAATCACACCATCCGGGATTTTCCCATTTCAGTTCAGTGTTTCAGCGATGGAGCAGCCTGTCGCGATGGTAACAGACTGAGGGTAGCGCTGGTTTGTCCATCCTCATCCCACAGCGGGGTTACAGGGAAACATTTCAATGTTTCTCACAACTCAGGGGCCAGTGAGAAAAGGCACCATCTCACTGACTGTATCCATCACTTCCATTTGTAACCAATAAAAATGTTGATTGAAGCGTGCCGAGCAGCAGAGTGACCGATGTTGTTGTGTGTCTTTGTGTTGGAGAAGCTGAGCTGGAGGGAGACAGACTCAGCCCCAAGTCTTGGTCCTCAGTGAAGGGGAGGGCACCGGGCCCTGAGCTCAGGAGCTGGGTTTAACTCCCTCTGTTCCCCCCCCCCCCACTCCAACCTGGCCTCCCCATTTCCTCTCCCCGACTCTTCCTCCTCAATTCTCTCCCTCTCTCTCTCTTTCTGCGCACTGTCTCTCTCTCTCACCACCTCTCCCTTTCACTCTCTCTGGTCCCCTCTCAGACACCACCCCCCCCCAACCCCGGTTTCTCCACCTGCCTCCACTATTCTTTCTGCCTCACTCTCCCTCCTCTCTCTCTCACACCCCAACATGAGTTTATCCACCTGCCTCCACTCTTCTCTCTCCCCCTCACCCTCACTCTCTCTCTCTCTTGCCGTCTCTCTCTCCCTCCCGCAATGTCGTCTCTTCCCCGTTTTCCCCACCTCCCACTTCTGACATCTCTTTATCATGTCACCCACACGCAGCCTCACCACCAACCCCCCAATCTCTGGGTCAGAGGGGGAGGGAAGGACCAGGGAGACAAAGTGTGTCTGAGACAGAGGAAGGGCAGGACAGGAGGGAGAGAGATTCATTCAGAGAGAAACGGAGGGAGGTGGGGAGAGAGAGAGAGAGACCAAGGTACGGGGTTCGGGAGTGAGAGAAGATGGAGAGAGAGCGAAGGAGCAGGGAGAGACAGAGGGAGAGAGAGAGGGAAGGGAAAGATAAGGTGAGGGAGGGAGAGAGAGAAATAGGGGAGGACATAATGAGAGAGGGGTCAGAGAGAGAGGGGACAGAGAGAGGGGGACTGAGAGGGGGGAAATAGAGGGGGTCAGAGTGAGGGCGACACTGAGAGGGGGACAAAGAGAGGGGGAGATAGAGGGGATCAGAGAGAGGGGGTCAGAGAGAGAGGGGGACAGAGAGAGGGGGACAGAGAGAGAGGGGACAGAGAGAGAGAGGGGACAGAGAGTGGGGCCGAGAGAGAAGGACAGAGAGAAGCGGACAGAGAGAGAGGGGGACAGAGAGAGGGGGACAGAGAGAGAGCGGGCAGAGAGAGGGGGACAGAGAGGGGGGACAAAGAGAGGGGGACAGAGAGAGGGGGACAGAGAGAGAGAGGGGGACAGAGAGAGAGGTGACAGAGAGAGGGGACAGAGAGAGAGGGACAGAGAGAGAGGGGTCAGAGAGAGGGGGACAGAGAAAGGGGGACAGAGAGAGAGAGGGACAGAGAGAGAGGGGAACAGAGAGACGGGAAAAGAGAGAGGGGTGGCAGAGAGAGGGGAACAGAGAGAGAGGGGACAGAGAGTGGGGGAGATAGAGTGGTTCAAAGAGAGGTGGAACAAAGGGGAGACATAGAGAGGAGGTGACAGTGAGGGGGTACAGACAGAGGCGGGTGGGAGCGAGAGGGGTTCAGAGAGAGGGGGACAGAGAGGGGGGACAGAGAGAGGAGGACAGAGAGAGAGGGACAGAGAGAGGGGACAGAGAGAGAGGGTCAGAGAGAGGGGGAGAGAGAGAAAGGGGAATAGAGAGAGGGCGGGACAGAGAGTGGGGGAGATAGAGGGGGACAGAGAGAGAGGGACAGAGAGAGAGGGAGACAGAGAGAGAGGCACAGAGAGAGAGGGACACAGAGAGAGGGACAGAGAGAGAGGGCAGAGAGATATGTGGGCAGAGAGAGCGGGACAGAGAGAGGGGGCAGATAGAGCGGGACAGAGAGGGGGGAAAGAGAGAGGTGGGTGGGAGGGAGAGGGGGCAGAGAGAGGGCGAAAGAGAGAGGGGGACAGAGAGTGGGGGAGATAGAGGGGGTCAGAGCTAGGGGGACATAGAGAGCGGGAGATAGAGGGGAACAGAGAGACAGGGGAACAGAGAGTGGCGGACAGAGAGAGGGGGACAGAGAGAGAGAGGGGGACAGAGAGAGAGGTGACAGAGAGAGGGGACAGAGAGAGAGGGACAGAGAGAGAGGGGTCAGAGAGAGGGGGACAGAGAAAGGGGGACAGAGAGAGAGAGGGACAGAGAGAGAGGGGAACAGAGAGACGGGAAAAGAGAGAGGGGTGGCAGAGAGAGGGGAACAGAGAGAGAGGGGACAGAGAGTGGGGGAGATAGAGTGGTTCAAAGAGAGGTGGAACAAAGGGGAGACATAGAGAGGAGGTGACAGTGAGGGGGTACAGACAGAGGCGGGTGGGAGCGAGAGGGGTTCAGAGAGAGGGGGACAGAGAGGGGGGACAGAGAGAGGAGGACAGAGAGAGGGGGACAGAGAGAGAGGGGGACAGAGAGAGGTGACAGAGAGAGGGGACAGAGAGAGAGGGACAGAGAGAGGGGACAGAGAGAGAGGGTCAGAGAGAGGGGGAGAGAGAGAAAGGGGAATAGAGAGAGGGCGGGACAGAGAGTGGGGGAGATAGAGGGGGACAGAGAGAGAGGGACAGAGAGAGAGGGAGACAGAGAGAGAGGCACAGAGAGAGAGGGACACAGAGAGAGGGACAGAGAGAGAGGGCAGAGAGATATGTGGGCAGAGAGAGCGGGACAGAGAGAGGGGGCAGATAGAGCGGGACAGAGAGGGGGGAAAGAGAGAGGTGGGTGGGAGGGAGAGGGGGCAGAGAGAGGGCGAAAGAGAGAGGGGGACAGAGAGTGGGGGAGATAGAGGGGGTCAGAGCGAGGGGGACATAGAGAGCGGGAGATAGAGGGGAACAGAGAGACAGGGGAACAGAGAGTGGGGGACAGAGGGAGGGGGACAGAGTGGGGGAGAGAGAGTTGGTCAGAGAGAGGGGCACAGAGAGTGGTGGGATGGAGAGAGTGGGGGACAGAGAGAGAGGGGACAGAGAGAGGGGGGACAGGGGTGGCAGAGAGCGGGGGAGAGAGAGGGGACAGAGAGAGAGGGGGCAGAGAGAGAGGGGGTTACAGGGAGAGAGGCGGGTGGGAGTGAGAGGGGGACAGAGAGAGGGGGACAGAGAGAAGGGGACAGAGAGAGCGGGACAAAGAGAGATGGGGACAGAGAGAGTGGGGGAGACAAAGAGGGGGGATAGAGAGAGGCGATTGGGAGAGAGAGGGGGTCAGAGAGAGGGGGACAGAAAGAGGGGGAGCTGGAGGGGGGTCAGAGGGAGGGGGACAGAGAGAGCGGCACAGACATTGGGGGAGATAGAGGGGGTCAGAGAGAGAGGGGACAGAGAGAGAGGGGGGTCAGAGGGAGGGGGACAGAGAGAGCGGCACAGACAGTGGGGGAGATAGAGGGGGTCAGAGAGAAAGGGGACAGAGAGAGAGAGGGACAGAGAGAGAGGGGGACACGGCGAGAGGGGCAGAGAGATGGGGCAGAGAGAGATATGGCGGCAGAGCGAGGGGGCAGAGAGAGGGCGACAGAGAGAGAGAGACGGGTGGGAGAGAGAGGGGGACAGAGAGAGGGGGAACAAAGAGAGTGGGACAGAGAGAGGGGGGGACAGACAGAGAGGGGGTCAGAGAGAGAGGGGGACAGAGAGAAAGGGGGAACAAAGAGAGAGGATAGAGAGAGGCTGTTGGGAGAGTGGAGGACAGAGAGAGGGGGACAGAGAGAGGGGGCCAGAGAGAGAGGGGGTCAGAGAGAGGGGGGCAGAGAGAGGGGGAGATAGAGGGGGTCAGGGGGGGGGGGACAGAGAGAGGGACACAGAGAGTGGGGGAGATAGAGGGGGTCAGAGAGAGAGGGGACAGAGAGGGGTGACAGAGAGAGAGGGGGACAGAAAGAGAGGGGCAGAGAGAGATGGGGCAGAGAGAGGGGGACAGAGTGAGGGGGCAGAGAGAGAGGGGGACAGAGAGAGAGGGACAGAGAGAGAGGGGAAAGAGAGAGGCGGGTGGGAGGGAGAGGGGGCAGAGAGAGGGTGACAGAGAGAGGGGCACAGAGAGTGGGGGGGATAGAGGGGGTCAGAGAGAGGGGGACAGATAGAGAGGGAGATAGAGGAGGACAGAGAGAGGGGAACAGAATGTGGGAGAGAGCGAGGGGGTCAGAGAGAGGGGGACAGAGAAAGGGCGACAGACAGAGGGGGTCAGAGAGCGGGGGAGAGAGAGAGAGGCGGGTGGGAGAGAGAGGGGGTCAGAGAGAAAGGGACAGACAGAGGGGGACAGGGAGAGAGGCGGGTGGGAGAGAGAGTGGGTCAGAGAGAGGTGTGTGGGAGAGAGAGCGGGTCAGAGAGAGAGGTGGACAGAGAGAGAGGGGGACAGATAGAGAGGGGGACAGAGAGTGAAGGAAAGAGAGAGGGGGTCAGAGAGAGAGGGGGACAGAGAGAGAGGGGGACAGAGAGAGGGGGGACAGAGAGAGGGTGACAGAGAGAGAGGGGTCAGAGAGAGAGCGGAACAGGGAGAGGGGAACCGAGAGAGGGGAACAGAGAGCGGGACAGAGAGAGAGGTGGACAGAGAGAGAGAGGGACAGATAGAGAGGGGGACAGAGAGAGAGGGGGACAGAGAGGCGGGATTGAGAGAACCGGGTTGGAGAGCGAGGGTGACAGAGAGAGGGTCACAGAGAGTGGGAGGATGTAAAGAGAGTGGGGGACAGAGACAGAGGGGGTCAGAGAGAGGGGTACAGTGAGAGAGGGGGACAGAGAGAGAGCGGGAAAGAGAGAGAGGGGGACAGAGAGAAAGGGGACAGAGAGAGGGGGACAGAGAGAGGGGGACAGAGAGAGGGGGCAGAGAGAAAGGGGGACAAAGAGAGAGGCAAACAGAGAGAGAGAGACGGGCAGAGAGAGAAGGGGGCAGAGAGAGGGGGGGCAGAGAGAGATGGGGCAGAGAGAGGGGGACAGAGTGAGGGGGGCAGAGAGAGAGGGGGACAGAGAGAGGTGGCAGAGAGAAAGGGGACAAAGAGAGAGGAGGACAGAGAGGGGGGAAAGAGAGAGGTGGTTGGGAGGGAGATGGGGCAGAGAGAGGGTGACAGAGAAAGGGACACAGAGAGTGGGGGAGATAGAGGGGGTCAGAGAGAGGAGGACAGAGAGAGGGGGAGATAGAGGAGGACAGAGAGAGGGGTACAGAGTGGGGGAGAGAGCGAGGGGGTCAGAGAGAGGGGCACAGAGAGTGGGTGGATGGAGAGAGTGGGGGAAAGAGAGAGAGAGGGGTCAGAGAGAGGCGGGTGGGAAAGAGATGGGGACAGAGAGAGGGGGACAGAGAGTAAGGGACAGAGAGAGAGGGGTCAGATAAAGGGCGATAAAGAGAGTGGAACAGAAAGAGGGGAACAGAGAGAGCGGGTCAGAGAGAGAGGTGGACAGAGAGAGGGGGACAGAGAGGCGGGTTAGAGAGAGGCGGGTTGGAGAGAGAGGGCGGCAGAGAGAGGGGGCAGAGAGCGGGGAGAGAGAGGCGGGTGTGAGAGAAAGGGCGACAGAGAGAGTGGGCAAAGAGTGGGGAGAGAGAGAGGTGGGTGGGAGAGAGAGGGTGTCAGAGAGAGAGGGGGACAGAGAGGGGTGACAGAGAGAGAGAGGTGGGTGTGAGAGAGAGCGTGTCAGAGAAGGCAGTTGAGAGAGACAGAGGGGGACAGAGAGACGGGGAACAGAGAGAGCAGGACAGAGAGAGAGGGGGACAGAGAGAGAGGGGAATAAAGGGGAGGGGATTAAGAGAGGCGGGAAGGAGAGAGAGGGGGACAGAGAGAGGGGGGCAGAGAGAGGTGGAGATAGTGGGGGACAGGGAGAGGGGGATAGAGAGAGGGGGAGTTAGTGGGCGACAGAGAGAGGGAGATAGAGATTGGGTAGAGGGAGAGGGGGCAGAGAGCGAGGCGAGAGAGAGAGGTGGGTAGGAGATAGAGGGGGGTCAGAGAGAGGGGCACAGAGAGGAGGGGAATGGAGAGAGTGGGGACACAGAGAGAGAGGGGTACAGAGAGAGGGGGGGTTAGAGAGGGGGGCAGAGAGAGAGGATCAGAGAGAGGGCGACAGGGGGGGGGAAAGAGAGAGGGGGCAAAGAGAGAGGGGGACAGAGAGGGGGAAGAGAGAGGGGGACAGAGAGTGGGGGAGATAGAGGGGATCAGACAGAGGTGGACAGAAAGAGGGGAAGGTAGAGGGGATCAGAGAGAGAGCGACAGAGAGAGGGGCACAGAGAGTGGGGGAGATAGAGGGGTCAGAGAGAGGGGGACAGAAAGAGGCGGAGCTGGAGGGGGTCAGAGGAAGAGGGACCGAGAGCGCGGCACAGAGAGTGGGGGACATAGAGGGGGGTAGAGAGAGAGGGGACAGAGAGAGAGGGGGACAGAGAGAGGGGGGACAGAGAGAGGGGGCAGAGAGAGGGGGGACAGAGAGAGGGAGAGAGAGAGGGACAGAGAGAGGGGCACAGAGAGTGGGGGAGATAGAGGGGGTCAGAGGGAGGGGGAAAGAAAGAGGGGGAGGTAGAGTGGGTCAGAGAGAGGGGGACAGAGAGGGGGCACAGAGAGTGGGGGACATAGAGGGGGACAGAGAGAGAGGGGACAGAGAGAGGGGGACAGAGAGAGAGCGGCAGAGAGAGGGGGGACAGAGAGAGGGAGAGAGAGAGGTACAGAGAGAGGGTGACAGAGAGTGGGGGAGATAGATGGGGTCAGAGGGAGGGTGACAGAAAGAGGGGGAGGTAGAGTGGGTCAGAGAGAGGGGGACAGAGAGGGGGCACAGAGAGTGGGGGACAGAGAGGGGGACAGAGAGAGAGGGGACAGAGAGAGGGGGGACAGAGAGAGGCGGACAGAGAGAGAAGGGCAGAGATAGATGGGGCAGAGAGAGGGGGACAGAGTGGGGGGGGCAGAGAGATAGGGGGACAGAGAGAGTTGGCAGAGAGAAAGGGGGGCAAAGAGAGAGGAGGACAGAGAGAGGGGGAAAGAGAGAGTTGGTTGGGAGGGAGATGGGGCAGAGAGAGTGTGACAGAGAAAGGGACACAGAGAGTGGGGGACATAGAGGGGGTCAGAGAGAGGAGGACAGAGAGAGGGGGAGATAGAGGAGGACAGAGAGAGAGGTACAGAGTGGGGGAGAGCGAGGGGGTCAGAGAGAGGCGCACAGAGAGTGGTTGGATGGAGAGAGTGGGGGAAAGATTGAGAGGGGGGGTCAGAGAGAGGCGGGTGGGAAAGAGAGGGGGACAGAGAGAGGGGGACAGAGAGAGAGGGACAGAGAGAGAGGCGTCAGAGAAACAGCGATAAAGAGAGTGGAACAGAAAGAGGGGAACAGAGAGAGCGGGGCAGAGAGAGAGGTGGACAGAGAGAGAGGGGGACAGATAGAGAGGGGGACAGAGAGAGAAGGAAAGAGAGAGGGGGTCAGAGAGAGAGGGGGACAGAGAGAGAGGGGGACAGAGAGAGAGGGGGACAGAGAGAGGGGGACAGAGAGAGGGGTCAGAGAGAGAGAGCTGAACAGAGAGAGGGGAACAGAGAGAGGGGAACAGAGAGAGCGGGACAGAGAGAGGGGAACAGAGAGAGCGGGACAGAGAGAGAGGTGGACAGAGAGAGAGAGAGGGACAGATAGAGAGGGGGACAGAGAGAGAGGGGGACAGGGAGGCGGGATTGAGAGATCTGGGTTGGAGAGCGAGGGTGACAGAGAGAGGGTCACAGAGAGTGGGGGGATGTAAAGAGAGTGGGGGACAGAGACAGAGGGGGTCAGAGAGAGGCGGGTGTGAGAGAGAGGGGGACAAAGAGAGGGGGAACAGAGAGAGGCAGGTGGGAGAGAGATGGGGCAGAGAGAGGAGGACAGAGAGAGGGCGACAGACAGAGGCGGGCAGAGAGCGGGGAGAGAGAGAGACGGGTGGGAGAGAGAGGGGGTCAGAGAGATGGCGACAGAGAGAGTGGGACAGAGAGTGGGGAGATAGCGGGGGTCAGAGAGAGGGGTACAGTGAGAGAGGGGGACAGAGAGAGGGGGGGACAGAGAGAGAGGGGGACAGAGAGAAAGGGGACAGAGAGAGGGGGACAGAGGGAGGGCGACAGAGAGAGAGGGACAGAGGGAGAGGGTCAGAGAGAGGGCGAAAAAGAGAGGGGAACAGAGAGAGTGGGCGACAGAGAAAGGGGGGACAGAGAGAGGGGGACAGAGAGAGGGGGCAGAGAGCGAGGCGAGAGAGAGAGGTGGGTGGGAGATAGAGGGGGTCAGAGAGTAGGGGAATGGAGAGAGTGGGGACACAGAGAGAGAGGGTACAGAGAGAGGGGGTTAGAGAGGGGGGCAGAGAGAGAGGATCAGAGAGAGGGCGACAGAGAGGGAGGGAAGAGAGAGGGGCAAAGAGAGAGGGGGACAGAGAGGGGGGAAAGAGAGTGGGGGACAGAGAGTGGGGGAGATAGAGGGGATCAGACAGAGAGGGACAGAAAGAGGGGAAGGTAGAGGGGATCAGAGAGAGAGCGTAAGAGAGAGGGGCACAGAGAGTGGGGGAGATAGAGGGGTCAGAGAGAAGGGGACAGAAAGAGGGGGAGCTGGATGGGGTCAGAGAAAGAGGGACAGAGAGCGCGGCACAGAGAGTGGGGGACATAGAGGGGGACAGAGAGAGAGGGGACAGAGAGTGGGGGAGATAGAGGGGGTCAGAGGGAGGGGGACAGAAAGAGGGGGAGGTAGAGTGGGTCAGAGAGAGGGGGACAGAGAGGGGGCACAGAGAGTGGGGGACATAGAGGGGGACAGAGAGCGGGAACAGAGAGAGAGGGGGACAGAGAGAGAGGGGCAGAGAGAGGAGGCAGAGAGAGGGAGAGAGAGAGGGACAGAGAGAGGGTTACAGAGAGTGGGGGAGATAGAGGGGGTCAGAGGGAGGGGGACAGAAAGAGGGGGAGGTAGAGTGGGTCAGAGAGAGGGGGACAGAGAGGGGACACAGAGAGTGGGGGATATAGAGGGGGACAGAGAGAGAGGGGACATAGAGAGAGGGGGACAGAGAGTGAGGCGGACAGAGAGAGAGGGGCAGAGAGAGATGGGGCAGAGAGAGGGGGACAGAGAGGGGGGACAGAGTGAGGGGGCAGAGAGAGAGTGGGACAGAGAGAGGCGGACAGAGAGAGGGGGACAGAGAGAGGGGGAAAGAGAGAGGCGGGTGGGAGGGAAATGGGGGCAGAGGGAGGTCGATAGAGTGAGGGGGGCAGAGAGAGAGAGGGGAACAGAGTGAGGGGCACAGAGAGAGGGGAAGATAGGGGGTCAGAGAGAGGGGGACAGAGAGAGGGTGGAAAGAGAAAGGTGGGTGGGAGGGAGATGGGGGCAGAGAGAGGGGGCAGAGGGAGAGTGACAGAGTGAGGGGGCAGAGAGAGAGGGGAACAGAGTGAGGGGCACAGAGAAAGGGGGAGATAGAGGGGGTCAGAGAGAGGGGGACAGAGAGAGGGGGACAGAGAGAGGGGAAGATAGAGGGGGATAGAGAGAGAGGGGGCAGAGAGAGGGCGACAGAGAGAGGGGGACAGAGAGAGGGCGGACAGAGATTGGGGGGGACAGAGAGAGCGGGGACAGAGAGACGGTGTCAGAGACGGGGCAGAGAGTGGGCGACAGAGAGGGGGGACAGAGAGAGGGGACAGAAGGAGGGGGAATAGAGAGAAGGGTACAGAGGGGGGGACAGAGAGCGGGGGAGAGAGAGGGGGGACCGGGAGAGGGGGAACAGAGAGAGGGGCTGACAGAGAGAGTGGGGACAGCGGGAGGGGAGACAGAGAGAGGGGGACAGAGAGAGGGGACAGAGGGAGGGGGGACAGAGAGATGGTGACAGAGAGAGGGGAGAGAGAGTGCGACAGAGAGACGGGACAGAGAGAGGAGAACAGAGGGAGGGGGACAGAGAGATGGTGACAGAGAGGGGGCAGAGAGAGGGCGACAGAGAGAGTGGGACAGAGAAAGGGTGACAGAGAGGGGGTCAGAGAGAGGGGCGGATAGAGAGAGGAGGACAGAGAGTGAGGGGGACAGAGAGAAGGGGGGACAGAGAGAGAGGGTCAGAGAGGGGTTACAGAGAGAGGGGGGCAGAGAGAGAGGGGACAGAGAGAGGGGGACAGAGAGAGGGACACAGCGAGAGGGGGGCAGAAAGAGGACGACAGAGAAGGGAGGAAATAGCGGGGGTCCGAGAGAGGGGGACAGAGAGAGAGAGAGTGGCACAGAGAGAGAGGGGGCAGAGAGAGAGCGACAGAGAGAGAGGGGGACAGAGAGAGAGGGGGCAGAGAGTGGGGGAGATAGAGGGGGACAGAGAGAGGGGAACAGACAGAGAGGGGCAGAGAGATGGGGTCAGAGAGAGAGCGACAGAGAGAGGGGACAGAGATAGGGGGACAGAGATAGGGGGACAGAGAGAGGCTGACAGAGAGAGAGGGGTCAGAGAGACAGTGAACAGAGAGTGGGGGAGATAGAGAGGGTCAGAGAGAAGAGGAACAGAGGGGGGGGCAGAGAGAGGGTGACAGAGAGAGAGGGAGAGAGAGTGGGGGACAGTGAGGGGGTACAGACAGAGGCGGGTGGGAGCGAGGGGGGTCAGAGAGAGGGCAACAGAGAGAGAGCGGCAGAAAGAGGACGACAGAGAGAGGGGGACAGAGAGAGAGGGGACAGAGGGAGGGGACAAGAGAGGGGGTAACAGAGAGAGGGGGACAAAGAGAGATGTAGAAAGAATGAGGGGGGCAGAGAGAGAGGTTGACAGAGAGAGAGGGGGGACAGAGAGAGTGGGACAGAGAGAGGGGTCAGAGAGGGGGGGGGCAGAGGGGGTAACAAAGAGAAAGGGAACAGAGAGAATGGGCGACAGAGAGAGAGACAGAGAGAGAGACAGAGAGAGGGACAGAGAGAGGGGAACCGAGAGAGGGGGACAGAGAGGGGGGTGACAGACAGAGGGGCGGCACAGAGAGAGGGGGATTTGAGGGTGTCAAAGAGAGGGGGACAGAGAGAGAGGGGACAGAGAATGGGGGAGATAGAGGGGGCAGAGAGAGAGAGGGGACAGAGAGAGGGGACAGAGAGAGGGGGACAGGGAGAGGGAGGACAGAGAGAGGGGGGGTACAGAGAGAGAGGGGAGCAGAGATAGAGCGGGACAGAGAGAGGGGGGCAGAGAGAGGGCGACAGAGAGAGGGGGCAGAGAGAGGGTGACAGTGAGAGGGTGACAGAGAGAGGGGGCGGAGGGAGGGGGCAGAGAGAGGACGACAGAGAGAGAGGACGACAGAGAGAGAGGGGGGACAGAGAGACAGGGGGACAGAGAGACAGGGGGACAGAGAGAGAGGGGGACAGAGAGAGCGGGACAGAGCGAGGGACAGAGAGAGAGGGGACAGAGAGAGGGTGGGCAGAGAGAAGGGAGACAGAGACAGGGGGGACAAAGAGAGAGGGGAGAGAGAGTGGGTCGGAGAGGGGGTACAGAGAGAGGGGTAGAGCGAGAGGGGCGACAGAGAGAGGGGTGGGCAGAGAGAGGGCAAAGCGAGAGGAGGGACAGAGGGAGGGGGACAGAGAGAGTGGGACAGAGGGAGAGGGGACAGAGGGAGAGGGGGATAGAGAGGGCGGGGTCAGAGGGAGGGGGACAGAGAGACGGGGACAGAGAGGGGGTAGAGAGAGGGGGGACAGTGGGAGGGGGACCGAGAGACGGTGACAGAGAGGGGGCAGAGAGACGGTGACAGAGAGGAGGCAGAGAGAGTGGGGACAGAGAGAGGGCGACAGAGGGAGGGGGACAGAGAGATAGTGACAGAGAGGGGGCAGAGAGAGGGGGGACAGAGGGAGGGGGACAGAGAGAGGGTTGGGCAGAGAGAGGCAGGACAGAAAGGGGACAGAGAAAGGGGGACAGAGGGAGTGGGCAGAGAGACGGCGACAGACAGGGGGCAGAGAGAGGGGGTTCAGAGAGAGGGGGACAGAGGGAGGGGGACAGAGAGACGGTCACAGAGAGGGGGCAGAGAGAGGGGGGACAGAGGGAGGGTGGACAGAGAGAGGGGTGGGCAGAGAGAAGGGGGACAGAGAGAGGGGACACAGGGAGGGGGGACAGAGAGACGGTGACAGAGACGGGGGACAAAGAGAGGGGGAACAGAGAGAGGGGGGACAGAGAGAGGGGGACAGAGAGACGGTGACAGAGAGAGGAGGACAGAGAGTGGGGGAACAGGGGGAGGGAACAGAGAGTGGGGGGGACAGAGAGACGGTGACAGAGACGGGGGACAAAGAGAGGGGGGACAGAGGGAGGGGGACAGAGAGAGGGGGGACAGAGGGGGTAACAGAATGAGAGGGAACAGAGAGAATGGGGGGCAGAGAGAGACAGAGAGAGAGACAGAGAGGGGGGACAGAGAGAGGGGGAACTGAGAGAGGGGGGACAGAGAGGGGGGTGACCGAGAGAGGGGGAGATAGAGGGTGTCAAAGAGAGGGGGACAGAGAGGGAGGGGACAGAGAGAGAGGGCACAGAGAATGGGGGAGATAGAGGGGGGTAGACAGAGAGGGGGGACAGAGAGAGGGTAGAGCGAGAGGAGCGACAGAGACAGGGGTGTGCAAAGAGAGGGGAAAGCGAGGGGAGGGACAGAGATAGAGCGGGACAGAGAGAGGGGGACAGAGGGAGAGGGGACAGTGGGAGAGGGGGACAGAGGGAGGGGGACAGAGGGAGGGGGACAGAGAGACGGTGACAGAGAGGGGGCAGAGAGAGGCGGGACAGAGAGAGGGGGATAGATGGAGGGGGGACAGAGAGAGGGGTGGGCAGAGAGAGGCAGGACAGAAAGGGGGACAGAGCGAGGGGGACAGAAGGAGGGGTGACAGAGAGACGGTGACAGAGACAGGGGACAAAGAGAGGGGGGACAGAGAGAGGGGGACAAGGGAGGGGGACAGAGAGAGGGGGACAGAGAGAGGGACACAGCGAGAGGGGGGCAGAAAGAGGACGACAGAGAAGGGGGGAAATAGCAGGGGTCCGAGAGAGGGGGACAGAGAGAGAGAGTGGCACAGAGAGAGAGGGGGCAGAGAGAGGGCGACAGAGAGAGAGGGGGATAGAAAGAGAGGGGGCAGAGAGAGGGCAACAGAGAGAGGGGGGCAGAGAGTGGGGGAGATAGAAGGGGACAGAGAGAGGGGAACAGACAGAGAGGGCAGAGAGATGGGGTCAGAGAGAGGGCGACAGAGAGAGGGGACAGAGAGAGGGGGACAGAGATAGGGGTACAGAGAGAGGCTGACAGAGAGAGAGGGGTCAGAGAGACAGTGAACAGAGAGTGGGCGAGATAGAGGGGGTCAGTGAGAAGAGGAACAGGGGGGGGCAGAGAGAGGGTGACAGAGAGAGGGGGAGAGAGAGTGGGGGACAGTGAGGGGGTACAGACAGAGGCGGGTGGGAGCGAGGGGGGTCAGAGAGAGGGCAACAGAGAGAGAGGGGAGAACGAGGACGACAGAGAGAGGGGGACAGAGAGAGAGGGGACAGAGAGTGGGGTCAGAGAGAGGGGGGGCAGAGGGGGGTAACAAAGAGAGAGGGAACAGAGAGAATGGGCGACAGAGAGAGAGACAGAGAGACAGAGAGGGGGACAGAGAGAGGGGAACTGAGAGAGGGGGACAGAGAGGGGGGTGACAGACAGAGGGGCGGGACAGAGAGAGGAGGAGATAGAGGGTGTCAAAGAGTGGGGGACAGAGAGAGAGGGGACAGAGAATGGGGGAGATAGAGGGGGCAGAGAGAGAGAGGGGACAGAGAGAGGGGACAGAGAGAGGGGGACAGGGAGAGGGAGGACAGAGAGAGAGGGGAGTGTACAGAGAGAGAGGGGGGCAGAGATAGAGCGGGACCGAGAGAGGGGGGCAGAGAGAGGGCGACAGAGAGAGGGGGCAGACAGAGGGTGACAGTGAGAGGGTGACAGAGAGAGGGGGCGGAGGGAGTGTCAGAGAGAGGACGACAGAGAGACAGGGGGACAGAGAGACAGGGGGACAGAGAGAGAGGGGGACAGAGAGAGGGGGACAGAGCGAGGGACAGAGAGAGAGGGGACAGAGAGAGGGTGGGCAGAGAGAAGGGAGACAGAGACAGGGGGGACAGAGAGAGAGGGGAGAGAGAGGGGGTCGGAGAGGGGGGACAGAGAGAGGGGTAGTGCGAGAGGGACGACAGAGAGAGGGGTGGGCAGAGAGAGGGCACAGCGAGAGGAGGGACAAAGGGAGGGGGACAGAGAGAGGGGGACAGAGGGAGAGGGGACAGAGGGAGAGGGGATAGAGAGGGCGGGGTCAGAGGGAGGGGGACAGAGAGACGGTGACAGAGAGGGGGTAGAGAGAGGGGGGAACAGTCGGAGGGGGACCGAGAGACTGTGACAGAGAGGGGGCAGAGAGACGGTGACAGAGAGGGGGCAGAGAGAGGGGGGACAGAGAGAGGGCGACAGAGGGAGGGGGACAGAGAGATAGTGACAGAGACGGGGGCAGAGAGAGGGGGGACAGAGAAAGGGGGACAGAGAGAGGGTTGGGCAGAGAGAGGCAGGACAGAAAGGGGACAGAGAAAGGGGGACAGAGGGAGTGGGCAGAGAGACGGCGACAGACAGGGGGCAGAGAGAGGGGGTTCAGAGAGAGTGGGACAGAGGGAGGGGGATAGAGAGACGGTCACAGAGAGGGGGCAGAGAGAGGGGGGACAGAGGGAGGGTGGACAGAGAGAGGGGTGGGCAGAGAGAGGCAGGACAGAAAGGGGGACAGAGAGAGGGGACACAGGGAGGGGGGACAGAGAGAGGGGGAACTGAGAGAGGGGGAACTGAGAGGGGGGTGACAGAGAGATGGGCGGGACAGAGAGAGGGGAGATAGAGGGTGTCAAAGAGAGGGGGACAGAGAGAGAGGGGACAGAGAGAGAGGGCACAGAGAATGGGGGAGATAGAGGGGGGTAGACAGAGAGGGGGGACAGAGAGAGAGTAGAGCGAGAGGAGCGACAGAGACAGGGGTGGGCAGAGAGAGGGGAAAGCGAGGGGAGGGACAGAGATAGAGCGGGACAGAGAAAGGGGGACAGAGGGAGAGGGGACAGTGGGAGAGGGGGACAGAGGGAGGGGGACAGAGGGAGGGGGACAGAGAGATGGTGACAGAGAGGGGGCAGAGAGAGGCGGGACAGAGAGAGGGGGATAGAGGGAGGGGGGACAGAGAGAGGGGTGGGCAGAGAGAGGCAGGACAGAAAGGGGGACAGAGCGAGGGGCACAGAAGGAGGGGGGACAGAGAGACGGTGACAGAGACGGGGGACAAAGAGAGGGGGGACAGAGAGAGGGGGACAGAGGGAGGGGGACAGAGGGAGGGAGATAGAGAGAGGGGGACAGAGAGGGGGCAGAGAGTAGGGGGACAGAGAGAGGGGGATAGAGGGAGGAGAACAGAGAGACGGGGACAGAGAGGGGGCAGAGAGAGGGGGGGACAGAGTGAGGAGGCACAGAGAGAGGGGTGGGCAGAGAGAGGGGGATAGAGGGAGGGGTATAGAGAGACGGTGACAGAGAGGGGGTAGAGAGAGGGGGAACAGAGAGATGGGGATAGAGGGAGGGGGACAGAGAGACGGTGACAGAGAGGGGACAGAGAGAGGGGGACAGAGGGAGGGGGGGCAGAGAGACGGTGACAGAGACGGGGGACAAAGAGAGGGGGGACAGAGAGAGGGGGACAGAGGGAGGGGGACAGAGGGAGGGGAATAGAGAGACGGTCACAGAGGAGGCAGAGAGAGGGGGATCAGAGAGAGGGGACAGAGGAAGCGGGGACAGAGAGACGGTCACAGAGAGGGTGCAGAGAGAGGGGGGGACAGAGGGAGGGGGACAGAGAGTGGGGTGGGCAGAGAAAGGTAGGACAGAAAGGGGGACAGTGCGAGGTGGACAGAGGGACGGGGGACAGAGAGACGGTGACAGAGACGGGGACAGAGAGAGGGGGACAGAGAGGGGGGACAGAGAGGGGGGACAGCGAGGGGGGGAACAGGGTGCGGGAACAGAGAGTGGGGGGACAGAGAGAGGGGGACAGGGAGAGGGGGGCAGAGATACGGTGACAGAGACGGGGGACAAAGAGAGGGGGTCCGAGAGAGGGGAGACAGAGAGGTGGGGAACAGAGAGGGGGGAACAGAGAGGTGGGGAACAGAGAGGGGGACAGAGAGAGGGGGGCATAGATAGGGGGCCAGAGAGAGGGGGACAGAGAGAGGGGGGCAGAGAGAGGGGGACAGAGAGTGGGGGACAGAGAAAGCGCGACAGAGAGGGGGGGCAGAGAGGGGGGACAGGTGGGGGGGCAGAGAGGTGAGGGACGGGGGAGCAAAGAAGGGGGCAGAGTTGGGGACAGAGAGGGGGCAGAGAGAGGGGGTACAGAGAGAGGGGGCCGGAGAGAGGGGGAACAGAGAGAGGGGGCAGAAAGGGGGGGGGGCAGAGAGAGGTGGACAGAGAGGGGGCAGAGAGAGGGCGACAGAGAGAGGGCAGAGAGAGGGGGCAGAGAGAGGGGGAAAGTGTGAGGGGGACAGAATGTGAGGGGATTGAGAGTGAGGGGGACAGAGAGAGGTGGGACAGAGAGAGGAGGGACAGAGCGAGGGGGGAAAGAGAGAAGGGGACAGAGCGAGGGAGGACAGAGCGAGGGTGGGCAGAGAGGGGGCGTCAGAGAGCGGGGGAGAGAGAGGGCAGAGAGAGGGTGAAAGAGAGAGGGGGACAGAGAGGGGGGAACAGAGAGATGGGGACATAGGGAGGGGGACAGAGAGACGGGGGCAGAGAGAGGGGACAGACGGACGGGGGACAGAGGGAGGGGGGAAAAGAGAGGGGGGAACAGATAGAGGGGGCGGAAAGAGGGGGGCACAGACAGAGGGGGACAGAGGGAGGGAGAACAGAGAGGGGGGACAGAGGGAGGGGGACAGAGAGAGGGGGACAGAGAGAGGGGGGACAGAGAGAGGGGGGACAGAGAGAGGGGGGACAGAGAGGGGTGGACAGAGAGGGGGGACAGAGAGAGGGGGGACAGAGAGAGGGGGATAGTGAGATTGGGGGCAGAGAGAGAGGAGACAGAGCGAGGGGGGACAGAGCGAGGGGGGACAGAGAGTGGGGGGACCGGGGAACTGAGTGAGGGGGACAAGAGAGGGGGACAGAGGGGGGGACAGATAGGGCGGTACAGAGAGGGGGGACAGAGAGGGGGGATAGAGAGGGGGGAACAGAGAGAGGGGGATAGAGAGAGGGGTGACAGAGAGAGGGGGACAGAGCGAGGGCGGACAGAGCGGAGGGGGGACAGAGCGAGGGGGGACCGAGAGCGGGGGCAGAAAGAGGGGGCCGGAGAGATGGCGACAGCAAGAGGGACGATAGATAGACGGTGATGGAGAGGTGGCAGAAAGAGGGCGACAGAGAGAGGGGGACATAGGGAGAGGGGGCAGAGAGAGGGGGACAGAGATAGGGGGACAGAGAGAGAGGTGGCAGAGAGAGGGCGAAAGAGAGAGGGGGGCAGAGAGAGGGGGACAGAGAGAGGGGACAGAGAGACGGTGACAGAGCGGGTGCAGAAAGCGGTGGACAGAGGGAGGGGGGATAGAGAGCTGGGAAGAGAGAAGGACGGGGGACAGAGAGGGGGGTCAGCGAGAGGGGCGACAGAGAATGGGGTGGGCAGAGAGAGAGGGACAGATAGAGGGTGGACAGAGGGAGGGGGACAGAGGGAGGGGGGACAGAGAGACAGTGACAGAGAGGGGGCAGAGAGAGGGCGACAGAGAGAGGGCGTCAGAGAGCGGGGGAGAGAGGGGGGGCAGAGAGAGGGTGAAAGAGAGAGAGGGACAGAGAGGGGTAACAGAGAGATGGGGAGGAGAGATGGGGACAGACGGACGGGGGACAGAGGGAGGGGGGAAAGAGAGGGGGGAACAGATAGAGGGGGCAGAAAGAGGGGGGCACAGATAGAGGGGGACAGAGGGAGGGGGAACAGAGAGACGGTGACAGAGAGGGAGCAGAGAGAGGGGGTAGAGAGGGGGGGACAGAGGGAGGGGGACATTGAGAGGAGGGACAGAGAGAGGGGGCACAGAGAGAGGGGGGACAGAGAGAGGGGGACAGAGGGGGGGACAGAGAGGGGTGGACAGAGAGGGGGTACAGAGAGAGGGGCGACCAGTGAACTGAGTGAGGGGGACAAGAGAGGGGGACAGAGGGGGGACAGAGAGAGGGGGGACAGAGAGAGGGGGGACAGGGAAACGGTGACAGAGAGGGGAACAGAGGGAGAGGGGCAGAGAGAGGGGGTCAGAGTGAGGGGGGACAGAGAGTGGTAACAGAGAGTGTGGGAGCAGAGAGAAGGGGGGACAGATAGAGTCAGAGAAGAAGGGACTGAAGGGGGGACAGAGAGAGGGGGAACTGAGAGGGGGACAAAGGTGGGGAGCAGAGGGGGAACAAGGGGGTGGACGGGGGTGACAGAGAGAGGGGGCATAAAGAGAGGGGCGGGTCAGAGAGCGGGGGAGATAGAGGGGGTCAGAGAGCGGGGGACAGAGAGGGGGACAGAGAGAGGGGGGACAGAGAGAGCGGGGACAGAGAGAGGGAGCCAGAGAGAGAGGGGGACAGTGAGAGGGGGCAGAAAGAGAGGGGACAGAGAGAGGGTGATAGAGAGAGTGCGGCAGAGAGAGAGGGAGACAGTGAGAGTGGGAACAGAGAGAAGGGGACAGACAGAGGAATGACAGAGGGAGGGGGACAAAGAGAGGGGGCAGAAAGAGGGGGGACAGAGAGAGGGGGACAGAGAGAAGGGGGACAGACAGAGGAGACAGAGTGACGGTGACAGAGAGGGGGCAGAAAGAGGGCGACAGAGAGAATGGGACAGAGAGTGGGGAATAGAGAGAGGCGGATAGAGAGAGAGATGGGACAGAGAGAGATGGGGTGACAGAGAGGGCGGGCAGAGAGAACGGGGGCAGAGAGTGGGCGAAAGAGAGAGGGGGGACAGAGAGACGGAGACAGAGATGGGGCAGAGAGAGAGGAGGAGAGAGAGAGGGGTGACAAAGAGCGTGGGGGACAGAGAGAGGGGGACAGAGAGAGGGGGCAGAGAGAGGGGGGACAGAGAGAGCGTGGGAGAGAGAAGGACGGGGACAGAGAGAGGGGGTCAGCGAGAAGATTGACAGAGAGAGGAGCGGGCAGAGAGAGGGGGAAAGAGAGAGGAGGGACAGAGGGAGGGGTGTGCAAAGAGAGGGGGGACAGAGAGAGGGGGACAGAGCGAGGGGGGGCAGAGCGAGGGGGCACAGAGCGAGGGGGGACCGAGAGCGGGGGCAGAAAGAGGGGGACAGAGAGATGGCGACAGCGAGAGGGACGACAGAGAGCGTGGGACAGAGGGAGGGGGGCGGAGGCACGGTGACAGAGAGGGGGTGACAGAGAGAGGGGGATAGAGAGAGGTGACAGAGAGAGGGGGATGGGGGGTGACAGAGAGGGGGAGGCAGATAGAGGGGGACAGAGTGGGGAGATAGAGAGAGGGGGGATAGAGAGATGGGGGACAGAGAGAGGGGGTGACAAAGAAGGGGCAGAGAGAAAGGGACACAGAGAGGGCGAATGAGAGGGGGGGAACCGAGGGAGAGGGGGCATAGAGAGAGGGATAGAGAGAGGGGGATACAGAAACGGTGACAGAGAGGGGGGATCAGAGAGAGGGGGACAGAGAGACGCTGACAGAGAGGGTGCAGAGAGAGGGAGGGCATAGAGAGGGGGACAGAGGGAGGGGGGACAGAGAGATGATGACAGAGAGGATCAGAGAGAGGGCGACAAAGAAGTGTGGACAGAGAGGGGAGGGACAGAGAGAGGGGGCCAGAGAGAGAGGGGGACAGAGAGAGGGGGCAAAAAGAGGGGGGACAGAGAGAGGGACAGAGAGGGAGGCAGAGAGAGGGACATAGAGAGGGGGACAGAGAGAGGGGGACAGAGAGAGGGGGACAGAGAGGGGGGCAGAGGGGGGACAGAGAGAGGGGGCAGAGAGAGGGTTACAGAGAGATGGGGGACAGACAGGGGCTTAGAGAGAGGGGGCCAGAGAGACGGGGAGACAGAGAGAGAAGGACAGAGTGAGAGGGGTCAGAGAGAGGGGGACAGAGAGAGGGGAACAGAGAAAGGGGGGAAAGAGAGACGCTGACAGAGAGGGGGCAGAGAGAGGGGCAGAGGGTGGGAGTAAGAGAGAGAAGGGAACAGACAGAGGGGGATATAGAGGGGGTCAGAGGGAGGGAGAACAGAGAATGGGGGACAGAGAGAGAGGTACAGAGTGGGGGAGAGAGCGGGGGTCAGAGAGAGAGAGGGACAGAGAGAGAGAGGGGGACAGAGAGAGGGGGACAGAGAGAGGGGGACAGAGAGAGGGGAACAGAGAGTGGGGTCAGAGAGAGGGGACAGAGAGTGGGCGAGATAGAGGGTATCAGAGAGAGGGACAGAGAGAGAGGACAGAGAGTGGGGGAAAGAGAGGGGTTCAGAGAAAGGGGTGGACAGAGAGAGGGGGACAGAGAGAGGGGGACAGAGAGAGGGGGATATAGAGGGGGTCAGAGGGAGGGAGAACAGAGAGTGGGGAACAGAGAGAGAAGTACAGAGTGGAGGAGAGAGAGGGGGTCAGAGAGAGAGGGGGACAGAGAGAGAGGGGACAGAGAGAGGAGGGACAGAGAGAGGGGGACAGAGAGAGGGGGACAGAGAGAGGGGGACAGAGAGAGAGGGACAGAGGGAGGGGAACAGAGAGTAGGGAACAGAGAGTGGGGGACAGAGAGAGAGGTACAGAGTGGGGGAGACGGGGGTGTCAGAGAGAGAGGGGCAGAGAGAGAGGGGGACAGAGAGAGGGGGACAGAGAGAGTGGGACAGAGGGAGGGGAACAGAGAGTAGGGAACAGAGAGGGGTCAGAGACAGGGGACAGAGAGTGGTCGATATAGAAGTTTTCAGAGAGAAGGGACAGAGAGAGAGGACAGAGAGTGGGGGAGAGAGAGGGGTTCAGAGAGGGGGGGACAGAAAGAGGGGGACAGAGAAAGAGTGGGACAGAGTGAGGGGCAGAGAGTGGGGGAGATAGAGGGTGTCAGAGAGAGGGGAACAGAGAGAGAGGACAGTGAGTGGGGAGAGAGGGGTTCAGAGAGAGGGGGACAGAGAGGGTGGACAGAGGGGGGGACAGAGAGAGGGGGAAGAGGGAGAGAAGACAGAGAGAGGGGGAACACAGAGAGGGGGAACAGAGAGATAGGAAACAGAGAGAGGGGAACAGAGGGGGGATAGACAGAGGGGCCAGAGAGAGGGGAGACAGAGAGAGGGGGACAGAGGGAGAGGGGGCAGAGAGAGGGGGACAGAGAGAGGGTGTACAGAGAGACGGTGAAAGAGAGGGGGCAGAGAAAGATGAAAAGAGGGTGGGGGTCAGAGAGAGGGGGGGGACAGAGAGAGAGGGGAACTGGAGGGGGTCAGACGGAGGGAGAACAGAGAGTGGGGGGGCAGAGAGAGAGGGACAGAGGGGGGGGAACAGAGAGTAGGGAACAGAGAGAGAGGGACAGAGTGGGGGAGAGAGGGGGAGTCAGAGAGAGAGGGGCAGAGAGAGGGGGACAGAGAGGTGGGGGGCAGAGAGAGAGGGACAGAGGGAGGGAAACAGAGAGTAGGGAACAGAGAGAGGGGTCAGAGACAGGGGACAGAGAGTGGTCGATATAGAAGGTTTCAGAGTGAAGGGACAGAGAGAGAGGACAGAGAGTGGGGGAGAGAGAGGGGTTCAGAGAGGGGGGGACAGAAAGAGGGGGACAGAGAAAGAGTGGGACAGAGTGAGGGGCAGAGAGTGGGGGAGATAGAGGGTGTCAGAGAGAGGGGAACAGAGAGAGAGCGTCAGAGAGAGGGCGATAGAGAGAGGGCGACAGAGAGAGGGTGGACAGATAGAGGCGGGACCGAGAGGGGGGACAGATAAAGAGAGGACAGAGAGGATGGACAGATAGAGAGAGGACAGAGAGTGTGGACAGATAGACGCGTGACAGAGAGGAGGGCAGAGAGAGGGGGAGATGGGGGGCTGAGCGAGGGGGACAGAGAGATGGGGGCAGAGAGAGAGGGGGCAGAGAGAGGGAGGAGAGAGTGGGTGGGAACAGAGAGAGGGGGAACAGAGAGAGGGGGAACAGAGGGGGGCTGGGAGAGAGGGGGCAGAGAGAGAGGGAAGAGAGAGAGTGGGGGACACAGAGAGGGGGACAGAGAGAGAGGGACAGAGAGAGTGGGGGTCACAGAGAGGGGGACAGAATGAGAGGGACAGAGAGAGTGGGCGGCAGAGAGAGAGGGGGACAGAGTGGGCGGGTGGGAGGGAGGGGATCGAGTGAGAAGGACGGGGACAGAGAGAGGGGAACAGAGAGAGAGCGTCAGAGAGAGGGGGCAGAGAGATGGCGAAAGAGAGAGGGGGACTGAGAGGGGGGAACAGAGAAGTGGGACAGAGAGAGGGGGACAGAGAGAGGGGGGACAGAGAGAGGGGGATGAGGGAGGGGGAAGAGTGAGGGGGACAGAGTGAGGGGAAGAGGGAGGGGGACGGGGGGGCAGAGAGGGGAGCAGATAGAGGGGCGGGTGGGAGGGAGGGGGCGGAGAGAGAAGCACGGGGACAGAGAGAGTGGTTCAGCGAGAGGGGCGACAGAGAGAGAGGACAGTGAGTGGGGAGAGAGAGGGGTTCAGAGAGAGGGGACAGAGAGGGTGGACAGAAAGGGGGGACAGAGAGAGGGGGAAGAGGGAGAGAAGACAGAGAGAGGGGGAACACAGAGAGGGGGAACAGAGAGATGGGAAACAGAGAGAGGGGAACAGAGGGGGGATAGACAGAGGGGCCAAAGAGAGGGGAGACAGAGAGAGGGGGACAGAGGGAGAGGGGGCAGAGAGAGGGGGACAGAGAGAGGGTGTACAGAGAGACGGTGAAAGAGAGGGGGCAGAGAAAGGGGGAAAGAGGGTGGGGGTCAGAGAGAGAGGGGGACAGAGAGAGAGGGGATATAGAGGGGGTCAGACGGTGGGAGAACAGAGAGTGGGGGCAGAGAGAGAGGGACAGGGGGGGGAACAGAGAGTAGGGAACAGAGAGAGAGGTACAGAGTGGGGGAGAGAGGGGGAGTCAGAGAGAGAGGGGCAGAGACAGAGGGGGACAGAGGGGGGGGGGCAGAGAGAGAGGGACAGAGGGAGGGGAACAGAGAATAGGGAACAGAGAGAGGGGTCAGAGACAGGGGACAGAGAGTGGGCGATATAGAAGGTTTCAGAGAGAAGGGACAGAGAGAGAGGACAGAGTTTGGGGGAGAGAGAGGGGTTCAGAGAGGGGGGACAGAAAGTGGGGGACAGAGAAAGAGTGGGACAGAGTGAGGGGCAGAGAGTGGGGAGATAGAGGGTGTCAGAGAGAGGGGAACAGAGAGAGAGCGTCAGAGAGAGGGCGATAGAGAGAGGGCGACAGAGAGAGGGTGGACAGATAGAGGCGGGACCGAGAGGGGGGACAGATAGAGAGAGGACAGAGAGGATGGACAGATAGAGAGAGGACAGAGAGGGTGGACAGATAGACGCGTGACAGAGAGGAGGGCAGAGAGAGGGGGAGATGGGGGGCTGAGCGAGGGGGACAGAGAGATGGGGGCAGAGAGAGAGGGGGCAGAGAGAGGGAGGAGAGAGAGGGTGGGAACAGAGAGAGGGGGAACAGAGAGGGGGGAACAGAGGGGGGCAGAGAGAGAGGGGGCAGAGAGAGAGGCGGCAGAGAGGGGGGGGCAGAGAGAGAGGGAACAGAGAGAGAGGGGGACACAGAGAGGGGGACAGAGAGAGAGGGACAGAGAGAGTGGGGGACACAGAGAGGGGGACAGAATGAGAGGGACAGAGAGAGTGGGCGGCAGAGAGAGAGGGGGACAGAGTGGGCGGGTGGGAGGGAGGGGATCGAGTGAGCGTCAGAGAGAGGGGGCAGAGAGATGGCGAAAGAGAGAGGGGCACTGAGAGGGGGGAACAGAGAAGTGGGACAGAGAGAGGGGGACAGAGAGAGGGGGACAGAGAGAAGGGGGGCAGAGAGACGGGGATGAGGGAGGGGGAAGAGTGAGGGGGACAGAGAGAGGGGAAGAGGGAGGGGGACGGGGGGCAGAGAGGGGAGCAGAGAGAGGGGCGGGTGGGAGGGAGGGGGCGGAGACAGAAGCACGGGGACAGAGAGAGTGGTTCAGCGAGAGGGGCGACAGGGTGGAGGGGTGGAAAGAGAGAGAGTGACAGAGAGAGGAGGGACAGAGGGAGGGGGACGGAGGAAGGGGGACAGAGGGAGGGGGACAGAGGAAGGGTGGACAGACAGACGATGAGGGAGCAGAAAGATGGCAACAGAGAGAGGGGGTCAGAGAGAGGGGAACAGAGAGAGAGCGTCAGAGAGAGGGGAACAGAGAGAGAGCGTCAGAGAGAGGGGGCAGAGAGAGGGCGAAAGAGAGAGGGGGACTGAGAGGGGGGAACAGAGAAGGGGGACAGAGAGAGGGGGGACAGAGAGAGGGGGGACAGAGAGAGGGGGATTAGGGAGGGGAAAGAGTGAGGGGGACAGTGAGAGGGGAAGAGGGAGGGGGACGGGGGGCAGAGAGGGGAGCCGAGAGAGGCGGGTGGGAGGGAGGGGGCGGAGACAGAAGCACGGGGACAGAGAGAGTGGTTCAGCGAGAGGGGCGACAGAGATGGGCGGGCAGAGAGAGAGGGACAGAGAGAGGAGGGATAGAGGGAGGGGGACAGAGCGAGGGGGTCAGAGGGAGGGGGGCAGAGGGAGAGGGGACAGAGAGACAGTGACAGAGCGGGGGCAGAGAGAGGATGACCGAGAGGGGGTGTCAGAGATCGGGGAGATAGAGAGGGCAGAGAGAGGGCGAAAGAGAGGGGGGAACAGAGAGGGGAAACAGAGAGGGGGAACAGAGAGAGGGGGAAGAGGGAGGGGAAGGAGTGAGGGGGAACAGAGAGAGGGGGAAGAGGGAGGGGGACCGAGGAGGGGGCAGAGAGGGGGGACAGAGAGAGGGGTGGGCAGAGGGAGAGGGACAGAGGGAGGGGGACAGAGCCGGGGGACAGAGGGAGGGGGGACAGAGAGACGGTGACAGAGAGGGGGCAGAGAGAGGGCGACAGAGAGAGGGAGTCAGAGAGCGCGGGAGAGAGAGGGGGCAGAGAAAGGGCGAAAGAGAGAGGGGGACAGAGAGGGGGAAACAGAGGGGAGAAAAAGAGAGAGGGGGAACAGAGAGAGGGGGCAGAGAGGGGGGAACAGAGAGAGGGGGACAGAGAGGGGGGACAGAGAGAGGGGGACAGAGAGATGGGGCAGAGAGAGGGGGAAGAGGGAGGGGGACAGAGGGAGGGGGACAGAGAGAGAGGGGAGGACAGAGTGGGCGGCTGGAAGGGAAGGGGCGGAGACAGAAGGACGGGACAGAGAGAGGGGTTCAGCGAGAGGGGCAACAGTGAGAGGGGTGGGCAGAGAGAGAGGGACAGACAGGAGAGACAGAGGGAGGGGGACAGAGCGAGGGGCTCAGAGGGAGGGGGTCAGAGGGAGGGGGACTAGGGAGGGAGGACAGAGAGACAGTGACAGAGCGAGGGCAGAGAGAGGGCGACAGGGAGGGGGCGTCAGAGAGCGGGGGAGAGAGGGGGTGCAGAGAGAGGGTGAAAGAGAGAGGGACAGAGAGGGGGGACAGAGAGATGGGGAAGAGAGATGGGGACAGACGGACGGGGGACAGAGGGAGGGGGGGAAAGAGAGGGGGGAACAGATAGAGGGGGCAGAAAGAGGGGGGCACAGATAGAGGGGGACAGAGGGAGGGGGAACAGAGAGACGGTGACAGAGAGGGAGCAGAGAGAGGGGGTAGAGAGGGGGAGACAGAGGGATTGGGACATTGAGAGGAGGGACAGAGAGAGGGGGGACAGAGAGAGGGGGACAGAGAGAGGGGGACAGAGAGGGGTGGACAGAGAGGGGGGACAGAGAGGGGGGACAGAGAGAGGGGGGACCGGGGAACTGAGTGAGGGGGACAAGAGAGGGGGACAGAGGGGAGATAGAGAGAGGGGGGACAGGGAAACGGTGACAGAGAGGGGGACAAAGGGAGAGGGGCAGAGAGAGGGGGGACAGAGTGAGGGGGGACAGAGAGGGGTAACAGAGAGTGTGGGAGCAGAGAGAAGGGGGGACAGAGAGAGTCAGAGAAGAAGGGACTGAAGGGGGGACAGAGAGAGGGGGAACTGAGAGGGGGGACAAAGGTGGGGAGCAGAGGGGGGACAAGGGGGTGGACGGGGGGGACAGAGAGAGGGGGCATAAAGAGAGGGGCGGGTCAGAGAGCGGGGGAGATAGAGGGGGTCAGAGAGCGGGGGATAGAGAGGGAGGAACAGAGAGACGGTGACAAAGAGGCGGCAGAGAGAGGGCGACAGAGAGGGGGACAGAGAGAGGGGGGACAGAGAGAGCGGGGACAGAGAGAGGGAGCCAGAGAGAGAGTGGGACAGTGAGAGGGGGCAGAAAGAGAGAGGACAGAGAGAGGGTGACAGAGAGAGTGCGGCAGAGGGAGAGGGAGACAGTGAGAGTGGGAACAGAGAGAAGGGGACAGAGAGAGGAATGACAGAGAGAGGGGGACAAAGAGAGGGGGCAAAAAGAGGGGGGACAGAGAGAGGGGGACAGAGAGAAGGGGGACAGACAGAGGAGACAGAGTGACGGTGACAGAGAGGGGGCAGAAAGAGGGCGACAGAGAGAATGGGACAGAGAGTGGGGAATAGAGAGAGGCGGATAGAGAGAGGTGGGACAGAGAGAGATGGGGTGACAGAGAGGGCGGGCAGAGAGAGCGGGGGCAGTGAGTGGGCGAAAGAGAGAGGGGGGACAGAGAGACGGAGACAGAGATGGGGCAGAGAGAGGAGGAGAGAGAGAGGGGTGACAAAGAGCGTGGGGGACAGAGAGAGGGGGACAGAGAGAGGGGGCAGAGAGAGGGGGGACAGAGAGAGCGTGGGAGAGAGAAGGACGGGGACAGAGAGAGGGGGTCAGCGAGAAGATTGACAGAGAGAGGAGCGGGCAGAGAGAGGGGGACAGAGAGAGGAGGGACAGAGGGAGGGGTGTGCAAAGAGAGGGGGACAGAGAGAGGGGGACAGAGCGAGGGGGGGCAGAGCGAGGGGGGACAGAGCGAGGGGGGACCGAGAGCGGGGGCAGAAACAGGGGGACAGAGAGATGGCGACAGCGAGAGGGACGACAGAGAGCGTGGGACAGAGGGAGGGGGGCGGAGGGACGGTGACAGAGAGGGGGTGACAGAGAGAGGGGGATAGAGAGAGGGGGACAGAGTGGGGAGACAGAGAGAGGGGGGATAGAGAGATGGGGGACAGAGAGAGGGGTGACAAAGAAGGGGCAGAGAGAAAGGGACACAGAGAGGGCGAATGAGAGGGGGGGAACAGAGGGAGAGGGGGCATAGAGAGAGGGATAGAGAGAGGGGGGACAGAGAAACGGTGACAGAGAGGGGGGAGCAGAGAGAGGGTGACAGAGAGACGCTGACAGAGAGGGGGCAGAGAGGGAGGCAGAGAGTGGGAGTCAGAGAGAGAGAGGGGCACAGAGAGAGGGTGATATATGGGGGGACAGAGGGAGGGAGAACAGAGAGTGGGGGTCAGAGAGAGAGGGGGACAGAGAGAGAAGGGGACACAGAGAGAGGGGACAGAGAGAGAGGGACAGAGAGAGGGGAACAGAAAGTGGGGAACAGAGAGTGGGGTCAGAGAGAGGGGACAGAGAGTGGGCGAGATAATGGGTGTCAGAGAGCGGTGGACAGAGAGCGAGGACAGAGAGTGGGGGAGAGAGAGGGGTTCAGAGAGAGGGGTGGACAGAGAGAGGGAAACAGAGAGAGGGGGACAGAGGGAGGGATAGAGAGAGGGGGCCAGAGAGAGGGGGAGACAGAGAGAGGGGTGGACAGAGAGAGGGGTAGAGAGAGGGTGACAGAGAGAGTGGGACAGAGAGAGGGGGCCAGAGAGAGGGGGAGACAGAGAGAGGGGTGGACAGAGAGAGGGGACAGAGAGAGGGGTAGAGAGGGGGAGACAGAGAGAGGGGGAGAGAGGGAGGGGGACAGAGAGAGGGGGACAGAGAGAGGGGCAGAGAGGGGGTGAAAGAGATAGGGGGACAGAGAGAGGGGGACAGAGAGAGAGAGGGGCGACAGAGAGACAGGGACAGAGAGGGGGCAGAAGGAGAGCGACAGAGAGAGGGGGACAGAGAAGGGGAGATAGAGAGAGGGGGATCAGAGAGATGGGGGACAGAAAGAGGGGTTGACAGAGAAGGGTGAGCAGAGAGAAAGGGGGCACAGAGAGGACGAATGAGAGAGGGGACAGAGGGAGAGGGGGACAGAGAAAGGGTGGACAGAGAGAGAGGGGAGGACAGAGGGGGCGGCTGGAAGGGAAGGGGCGGAGACAGAAGGACGGGACAGACAGAGGGGTTCAGCGAGAGGGGCAACAGTGAGAGGGGTGGGCAGAGAGAGAGGGACAGAGAGGAGAGACAGAGGGAGGGGTACAGAGCGAGGGGCTCAGAGGGAGGGGGTCAGAGGGAGGGGGACTAGGGAGGGAGGACAGAGAGACAGTGACAGAGCGAGGGCAGAGAGAGGGCGACAGAGAGGGGGCGTCAGAGAGCGGGGGAGAGAGGGGGTGCAGAGAGAGGGTGAAAGAGAGAGGGACAGAGAGGGGGAACAGAGAGATGGGGAAGAGAGATGGGGACAGACGGACGGGGGACAGAGGGAGGGTGGTAAAGAGAGGGGGGAACAGATAGAGGGGGCAGAAAGAGGGGGGCCCAGATAGAGGGGGACAGAGGGAGGGGGAACAGAGAGACGGTGACAGAGAGGGAGCAGAGAGAGGGGGTAGAGAGGGGGAGACAGAGGGAGGGGGACATTGAGAGGAGGGACAGAGAGAGGGGGGACAGAGAGAGGGGGACAGAGAGAGGGGGACAGAGAGGGTTGGACAGAGAGGGGGGACAGAGAAGGAGGACAGAGAGAGGGGGGACCGGGGAACTGAGTGAGGGGGACAAGAGAGGGGGACAGAGGGGGGACAGAGAGAGGGGGGGCAGAGAGAGGGGGGACAGAGTGAGGGGGGACAGAGAGGGGTAACAGAGAGTGTGGGAGCAGAGAGAAGGGGGAACAGAGAGAGTCAGAGAAGAAGGGACTGAAGGGGGACAGAGAGAGGGGGAACTGAGAGGGGGGACAAAGGTGGGGAGCAGAGGGGGGACAAGGGGGTGGACGGGGGGGACAGAGAGATGGGGCATAAAGAGAGGGGCGGGTCAGAGAGCGGGGGAGATAGAGGGGGTCAGAGAGCGGGGGACAGAGAGGGAGGAACAGAGAGATGGTGACAAAGAGGCGGCAGAGAGAGGGCGACAGAGAGGGGGACAGAGAGAGGGGGGACAGAGAGAGCGGGGACAGAGAGAGGGAGCCAGAGAGAGAGTGGGACAGTGAGAGGGGGCAGAAAGAGAGGGGACAGAGAGAGGGTGACAGAGAGAGTGCGGCAGAGGGAGAGGGAGACAGTGAGAGTGGGAACAGAGAGAAGGGGACAGAGAGAGGAATGACAGAGAGAGGGGGACAAAGAGAGGGGGCAGAAAGAGGGGGGACAGAGAGAGGGGGACAGAGAGAAGGGAGACAGACAGAGGAGACAGAGTGACGGTGACAGAGAGGGGGCAGAAAGAGGGCGACAGAGAGAATGGGACAGAGAGTGGGGAATAGAGAGAGGCGGATAGAGAGAGGTGGGACAGAGAGAGATGGGGTGACAGAGAGGGCGGGCAGAGAGAGCGGGGGCAGAGAGTGGGCGAAAGAGAGAGGGGGGACAGAGAGACGGAGACAGAGATGGGGCAGAGAGAGGAGGAGAGAGAGAGGGGTGACAAAGAGCGTGGGGGACAGAGAGAGGGGGACAGAGAGAGGGGGCAGAGAGAGGGGGGACAGAGAGAGCGTGGGAGAGAGAAGGACGGGGACAGAGAGAGGGGGTCAGCGAGAAGATTGACAGAGAGAGGAGCGGGCAGAGAGAGGGGGACAGAGAGAGGAGGGACAGAGGGAGGGGTGTGCAAAGAGAGGGGGGACAGAGAGAGGGGGACAGAGCGAGGGGGGCAGAGCGAGGGGGGACAGAGCGAGGGGGGACCGAGAGCGGGGGCAGAAACAGGGGGACAGAGAGATGGCGACAGCGAGAGGGACGACAGAGAGCGTGGGACAGAGGGAGGGGGGCGGAGAGACGGTGACAGAAAGGGGTTGATATAGAGGGGGTCAGAGGGAGGGAGAACAGAGAGTGGGGGTCAGAGAGAGAGGGGGACAGAGAGAGAAGGGGACACAGAGAGGGGGACAGAGAGAGAGAGGGACAGAGAGAGGGGAACAGAAAGTGGGGAACAGAGAGTGGGGTCAGAGAGAGGGGAAAGAGAGTGGGCGAGATAATGGGTGTCAGAGAGAGGTGGACAGAGAGCGAGGACAGAGAGTGGGGGAGAGAGAGGGGTTCAGAGAGAGGGGTGGACAGAGAGAGGGAAACAGAGAGAGGGGGACAGAGGGAGGGATAGAGAGAGGGGGCCAGAGAGAGGGGGAGACAGAGAGAGGGGTGGACAGAGAGAGGGGTAGAGAGGGGGTGACAGAGAGAGAGGGACAGAGAGAGGGGGCCAGAGAGAGGGGGAGACAGAGAGAGGGGTGGACAGAGAGAGGGGACAGAGAGAGGGGTAGAGAGGGGGAGACAGAGATAGGGGGACAGAGAGAGGGGGACAGAGAGAGAGAGGGGCGACAGAGAGACAGGGACAGAGAGGGGGCAGAAGGAGAGCGACAGAGAGAGGGGGACAAAGAAGGGGAGATAGAGAGAGGGGGGTCAGAGAGATGGGGGACAGAGAGAGGGATTGACAGAGAAGGGGGAGCAGAGAGAAAGGGGGCACAGAGAGGGCGAATGAGAGAGGGGACAGAGGGAGAGGGGGACAGAGAGAGGGTGGACAGAGAGAGGGGCCAGAGAGAGAGGGGGACAGAGAGAGGGGGCAGAAAGAGGGGGGGCAGAGAGAGGGACAGAGAGGGGGGGACAGTGAGAGGGGACATAGAGAGGGAGACAGAGGGAGGGGAACAGAGAGGGGGACAGAGAGGGGGGGCAGAGAGAGGGGGCAGACAGAGGGGGGATAGAGAGAGGGGGCCAGAGAGAGGGGGACAGAGAGGGGGCAGAGAGAGGGAGGACAGAGAGAGGGGGACAGATGGAGGGGGGACAGAGTGGGCGGGACAGAGAGAGAGGGGGACAGAGAGAGGGGGGACCGAGTGAGTGGTACAGAGAGGGGGTACAGTGAGGGGGAGGACAGAGAGAGGGGGACAGATGGAGAGGGGACAGAGAGGGCGGGACAGAGAGAGAGGGGGACAGAGAGAGGGGCTCAGAGAGAAGGTGACAGAGAGGGGGCAGAGAGAGGGAGGACAGAGAGAGGGGACAGAGGGAGGGGGGACAGAGAGCTGATGACGGGGGGGGGCAGAGAGAGGGTGACAAAGAAGGGTGGACAGAGTGGGGAGGGACAGAGAGAGTGGGGTAGAGAGAGGGTGGACAGAGAGGGGGCAAAGAGGGGGGACAGAGAGAGGGGGACAGAGGGAAGGGGCACAGAGAGGGTGCAGAGAGAGGGAGGACATAGAGAGGGGACAGAGGGAGGGGGTACAGAGAGATGATGACAGAGAGGGTCAGAGAGAGGGCGACAAAGAAGTGTGGACAGAGAGGGGAGGGACAGAGAGAGGGGGGCAGAGAGAGGGTGGACAGAGAGGGGGGCCAGAGAGAGATGGGGACAGAGAGAGGGGGCAGAAAGAGGGGGCACAGAGAGAGGGACAGAGAGGGGGGACATAGAGAGGGGACATAGAGAGGGGGACAGAGAGAGGGGGACAGAGTGAGGGGGACAGAGAGGGGGGCAGAGGGGGGGCAGAGAGAGGGGGGCAGAGAGAGGGGGACAGAGAGATGGGGGATAGACAGGGGCTTAGAGAGAGGGGGCCAGAGAGAGGGGGAGACAGAGAGAGAAGGACAGAGTGAGAGGGGACAGAGAGAGGGGGACAGAGAGAGGGGAACAGAGAAAGGGGGGGCAGAGAGACGCTGACAGAGAGGGGGCAGAGAGAGGGGGCAGAGGGTGGGAGTCAGAGAGAGAAGGGAACAGACAGTGGGGGATATAGAGGGGGTCAGACGGGAGGGAGAACTGAGAATGGGGGACAGAGAGAGAGGTACAGAGTGGGGGAGAGAGCGGGGGTCAGAGAGAGAGGGACAGAGAGAGAGAGTGGGACAGAGAGAGGGGGACAGAGAGAGGGGGACAGAGAGAGGGGAACAGAGAGTGGGGTCAGAGAGAGGGGACAGAGAGTGGGCGAGATAGAGGGTGTCAGAGAGAGGGACAGAGAGAGAGGACAGAGAGTGGGGGAAAGAGAGGGGTTCAGAGAGAGGGGTGGACAGAGAGAGGGGGACAGAGAGAGGGGGACAGAGAGAGGGGGAACAGAGAGAGGGGGATATAGAGGGGGTCAGAGGGAGGGAGAACAGAGAGTGGGGAACAGAGAGAGAAATACAGAGTGGAGGAGAGAGAGGGGGTCAGAGAGAGAGGGGGACAGAGAGAGGGGAACAGAGAGTAGGGAACAGAGAGTGTGGTCAGAGAGAGGGGACAGAGAGTGGGCGATATGGAAGGTTTCAGAGAGAAGGGAACAGAGAGAGAGGTACAGAGTGGGGGAGACGGGGGGGGTCAGAGAGAGAGGGGCAGAGAGAGAGAGGGGGACAGAGAGAGAGGGACAGAGAGAGTGGGGGACACAGAGAGGGGGACAGAATGAGAGGGACAGAGAGAGTGGGCGGCAGAGAGAGAGGGGGACAGAGTGGGCGGGTGGGAGGGAGGGGATCGAGTGAGCGTCAGAGAGAGGGGGCAGAGAGATGGCGAAAGAGAGAGGGGCACTGAGAGGGGGGAACAGAGAAGTGGGACAGAGAGAGGGGGACAGAGAGAGGGGGACAGAGAGAGGGGGGGCAGAGAGACGGGGATGAGGGAGGGGGAAGAGTGAGGGGGACAGAGAGAGGGGAAGAGGGAGGGGGACGGGGGGCAGAGAGGGGAGCAGAGAGAGGGGCGGGTGGGAGGGAGGGGGCGGAGACAGAAGCACGGGGACAGAGAGAGTGGTTCAGCGAGAGGGGCGACAGGGTGGAGGGGTGGAAAGAGAGAGAGTGACAGAGAGAGGAGGGACAGAGGGAGGGGGACGGAGGAAGGGGGACAGAGGGAGGGGGACAGAGGAAGGGTGGACAGACAGACGATGAGGGAGCAGAAAGATGGCAACAGAGAGAGGGGGTCAGAGAGAGGGGAACAGAGAGAGAGCGTCAGAGTGAGGGGAACAGAGAGAGAGCGTCAGAGAGAGGGGGCAGAGAGAGGGCGAAAGAGAGAGGGGGACTGAGAGGGGGGAACAGAGAAGGGGGACAGAGAGAGGGGGGACAGAGCGAGGGGGGACAGAGAGAGGGGGATTAGGGAGGGGAAAGAGTGAGGCGGACAGTGAGAGGGGAAGAGGGAGGGGGACGGGGGGGCAGAGAGGGGAGCCGAGAGAGGCGGGAGGGAGGGAGGGGGCGGAGACAGAAGCACGGGGACAGAGAGAGTGGTTCAGCGAGAGGGGCGACAGAGATGGGCGGGCAGAGAGAGAGGGACAGAGAGAGGAGGGATAGAGGGAGGGGGACAGAGCGAGGGGGTCAGAGGGAGGGGGGCAGAGGGAGAGGGGACAGAGAGACAGTGACAGAGCGGGGGCAGAGAGAGGATGACCGAGAGGGGGTGTCAGAGATCGGGGAGATAGAGAGGGCAGAGAGAGGGCGAAAGAGAGGGGGGAACAGAGAGGGGAAACAGAGAGGGGGAACAGAGAGAGGGGGAAGAGGGAGGGGAAGGAGTGAGGGGGAACAGAGAGAGGGGGTCAGAGAGAAGGTGACAGAGAGGGGGCAGAGAGAGGGAGGACAGAGAGAGGGGACAGAGGGAGGGGGGACAGAGAGCTGATGACGGGGGGGGCAGAGAGAGGGTGACAAAGAAGGGTGGACAGAGTGGGGAGGGACAGAGAGAGTGGGGTAGAGAGAGGGTGGACAGAGAGGGGGCAAAGAGGGAGGACAGAGAGAGGGGGACGGGGGAAGAGCGGCGACACAGAGGGGGGACAGAGAGACGGGGGACAGAGGGAAGGGGCACAGAGAGGGTGCAGAGAGAGGGAGGACATAGAGAGGGGACAGAGGGAGGGGGGACAGAGAGATGATGACAGAGAGGGTCAGAGAGAGGGCGACAAAGAAGTGTGGACAGAGAGGGGAGGGACAGAGAGAGGGGGGCAGAGAGAGGGTGGACAGAGAGGGGGGCCAGAGAGAGATGGGGACAGAGAGAGGGGGCAGAAAGAGGGGGGACAGAGAGAGGGACAGAGAGGGGGGACATAGAGAGGGGACATAGAGAGGGGGACAGAGAGAGGGGGACAGGGTGAGGGGGACAGAGAGGGGGGCAGAGGGGGGGCAGAGAGAGGGGGGCAGAGAGAGGGGGACAGAGAGATGGGGGATAGACAGGGGCTTAGAGAGAGGGGGCCAGAGAGAGGGGGAGACAGAGAGAGAAGGACAGAGTGAGAGGGGACAGAGAGAGGGGGACAGAGAGAGGGGAACAGAGAAAGGGGGGGCAGAGAGACGCTGACAGAGAGGGGGCAGAGAGAGGGGGCAGAGGGTGGGAGTCAGAGAGAGAAGGGAACAGACAGTGGGGGATATAGAGGGGGTCAGACGGGAGGGAGAACTGAGAATGGGGGACAGAGAGAGAGGTACAGAGTGGGGGAGAGAGCGGGGGTCAGAGAGAGAGGGACAGAGAGAGAGAGTGGGACAGAGAGAGGGGGACAGAGAGAGGGGGACAGAGAGTGGGCGAGATAGAGGGTGTCAGAGAGAGGGACAGAGAGAGAGGACAGAGAATGGGGGAAAGAGAGGGGTTCAGAGAGAGGGGTGGACAGAGAGAGGGGGACAGAGAGAGGGGGACAGAGAGAGGGGGAACAGAGAGAGGGGGATATAGAGGGGGTCAGAGGGAGGGAGAACAGAGAGTGGGGAACAGAGAGAGAAGTACAGAGTGGAGGAGAGAGAGGGGGTCAGAGAGAGAGGGGGACAGAGAGAGAGGGGACAGAGAGAGGAGGGACAGAGAGAGGGGGACAGAGAGAGGGGCACAGAGAGAAGGGGACAGAGAGAGAGGGACAGAGGGAGGGGAACAGAGAGTAGGGAACAGAGAGTGGGGGACAGAGAGAGAGGTACAGTGTGGGGGAGAGAGAGGGGGTCAGAGAGAGAGGGGGCAGAGAGAGAGGGGGACAGAGAGAGGGGAACAGAGAGTAGGGAACAGAGAGTGGGGTCAGAGAGAGGGGTCAGTGAGTGAGCGATATGGAAGGTTTCAGAGAGAAGGGAACAGAGAGAGAGGTACAGAGTGGGGGAGACGGGGGGGGGGTCAGAGAGAGAGGGGCAGAGAGAGGGGGGGACAGAGAGAGGGGGACAGAGAGAGAGGGACAGAGGGAGGGGAACAGAGTGTCGGGAACAGAGAGGGGTCAGAGACAGGGGACAGAGAGTGGGCGATATAGAAGGTTTCAGAGAGAAGGGACAGAGGGAGAGGACAGAGTTTGGGGGAGAGAGAGGGGTTCAGAGAGGGGGACAGAAAGTGGGGGACAGAGAAAGAGTGGGACAGAGTGAGGTGAAGAGAGTGGGGGAGATAGAGGGTGTCAGAGAGAGAGGGGAACAGAGAGAGAGGACAGTGAGGGGAGAGAGAGGGGTTCAGAGAGAGGCGGACAGAGAGGGTGGACAGAGAGGGGGGACAGAGAGAGGGGGAAGAGGGAGAGAAGACAGAGAGAGGGGGAACACAGAGAGGGGGAACAGAGAGATGGGAAACAGAGAGAGGGGAACAGAGGGGGGATAGACAGAGGGGCCAGAGAGAGGGGAGACAGAGAGAGGGGGACAGAGAGAGTGGGACAGAGAGGGGGTACAGTGAGGGGGAGGACAGAGAGAGGGGGACAGATGGAGGGGGGACAGAGAGGGCGGGACAGAGAGAGAGGGGGACAGAGAGAGGGGGTCAGAGAGAAGGTGACAGAGAGGGGGCAGAGAGAGGGAGGACAGAGAGAGGGGACAGAGGGAGGGGGGACAGAGAGCTGATGACGGGGGGGTGGGCAGAGAGAGGGTGACAAAGAAGGGTGGACAGAGTGGGGAGGGACAGAGAGAGCGGGGTAGAGAGAGGGTGGACAGAGAGCGGGCAAAGAGGGGGGACAGAGAGAGGGGGACGGGGGAAGAGAGGCGACACAGAGGGGGGACAGAGAGACGGGGAACAGAGGGAAGGGGCACAGAGAGGGTGCAGAGAGAGGGAGGACATAGAGAGGGGACAGAGGGAGGGGGACAGAGAGATGATGACAGAGAGGGTCAGAGAGAGGGCGACAAAGAAGTGTGGACAGAGAGGGGAGGGACAGAGAGAGGGGGGCAGAGAGAGGGTGGACAGAGAGGGGGGCCAGAGAGAGATGGGGACAGAGAGAGGGGGGCAGAAAGAGGGGGGACAGAGAGAGTGACAGAGAGGGGGGACATAGAGAGGGGACATAGAGAGGGGGACAGAGAGAGGGGGACAGAGAGGGGGGACAGAGAGGGGGGGAAAGAGAGGGGTTCAGAGAGAGGGGTGGACAGAGAGAGGGGGACAGAGAGAGGGGACAGAGAGAGGGGTCAGAGAGAGGGGGAACAGAGAGAGGGGATATACAGGGGTTCAGAGGGAGGGAGAACAGAGAGTGGGGAACAGAGAGAGAAGTACAGAGTGGAGGAGAGAGAGGGGGTCAGAGAGAGAGGGGGACAGAGAGAGAGAGGGGACAGAGAGAGGAGGGACAGAGAGAGCGGGACAGAGAGAGGGGCACAGAGAGAGGGGGACAGAGAGAGAGGGACAGAGGGAGGGGAACAGGGAGTAGGGAACAGAGAGTGGGGGACAGAGAGAGAGGTACAGTGTGGGGGAGAGAGAGGGTGTCAGAGAGAGAGGGAGCAGAGAGAGAGAGGGACAGAGAGAGGGGAACAGCGAGTAGGGAACAGAGAGTGGGGTCAGAGAGAGGGGTCAGAGAGTGGGCGATATGGAAGGTTTCAGAGAGAAGGGAACAGAGAGAGAGGTACAGAGTGGGGGAGACGGGGGGGTCAGAGAGAGAGGGGCAGAGAGAGAGGGGGACAGAGAGAGGGGGACAGAGAGAGAGGGACAGAGGGAGGGGAACAGAGAGTAGGGAACAGAGAGGGGTCAGAGACAGGGGACAGAGAGTGGGCGATATAGGTTTCAGAGAGAAGGGACAGAGAGAGAGGACAGAGAGTGGGGGAGAGAGAGGGGTTCAGAGAGGGGGGACAGAAAGTGGGGGACAGAGAAAGAGTGGGACAGAGTGAGGTGAAGAGAGTGGGGGAGATAGAGGGTGTCAGAGAAAGGGGAACAGAGAGAGAGGACAGTGAGTGGGGAGAGAGAGGGGTTCAGAGAGAGGGGGACAGAGTGGGTGGACAGAGAGGGGGGACAGAGAGAGGGGGAAGAGGGAGAGAAGACAGAGAGAGGGGGAACACAGAGAGGGGGAACAGAGAGATGGGAAACAGAGAGAGGGGAACAGAGGGGGGATAGACAGAGGGGCCAGAGAGAGGGGAGACAGAGAGAGGGGGACAGTGGGTCAGGGGGCAGAGAGAGGGGGACAGACAGAGGGTGTACAGAGAGACGGTGACAGAGAGGGGGCAGAGAAAGGGGGAAAGAGGGTGGGGGTCAGAGAGAGAGGGTGACAGAGAGAGAGGGGATATAGAGGGGGTCAGACGGAGGGAGAACAGAGAGTGGGGGGAAGGGAGAGAGGGACAGAGGGGGGGAACAGAGAGTAGGGAACAGAGGGGGGCAGAGAGAGAGGGGGCAGAGAGAGAGTGGGCAGAGGGGGGCAGAGAGAGAGGGAACAGAGAGAGTGGGGGACACAGAGAGGGGGACAGAATGAGTGGGACAGAGAGTGTGGGCGGCAGAGAGAGAGGGGGACAGAGTGGGCGGGTGGGAGGGAGGGGATCGAGTGAGAAGGACGGGGACAGAGAGAGGGGTCAGCGAGAGGGGCGACCGAGAGAGAGAGGGGTGGAAAGAGAAAGAGTGACAGAGAGAGAGGAGGGACAGAGGGAGGGGGACGGAGGAAGGGGGGCAGAGGGAGGGGGACAGAGGAAGGGTGGACAGACAGACGGTGACAGAGAGGGAGCAGAAAGATGGCAACAGAGGGAGGGTGTCAGAGAGAGGGGAACAGAGAGAGAGCGTCGGAGAGAGGGGAACAGAGAGAGAGCGTCAGAGAGAGGGGTCAGAGAGAGGGCGAAAGAGAGAGGGGGACTGAGAGGGGGGAACAGAGAAGGGGGACAGAGAGAGGGGGACAGAGAGAGGGGGACAGAGAGAGGGGGGACAGAGAGAGGGGGATGAGGGAGGGGGAAGAGTGAGGGGGACAGAGAGAGGGGAAGAGGGAGGGGGACGGCGGGGCAGAGAGGGGAGCAGAGAGAGGCGGGTGGGAGGGAGGGTGCGGAGACAGAAGCACGGGGACAGAGAGAGTGGTTCAGCGAGAGGGGCGACAGAGATGGGCGGGCAGAGAGAGAGGGACAGAGAGAGGAGGGATAGAGGGAGGGGGACAGAGCGAGGGGGTCAGAGGGAGGGGGACAGAGGGAGAGGGGACAGAGAGACAGTGTCAGAGCGGGGGCAGAGAGAGGGTGACCGAGTGGGGGCGTCAGAGATCGGGGAGAGAGAGGGGGCAGAGAGAGGGCGAAAGAGAGGGGGGAACAGAGAGGGGGAACAGAGAGGGGGAACAGAGAGAGGGGGAAGAGGGAGGGGAAAGAGTGAGGGGGAACAGAGAGAGGGGGAAGAGGGAGGGGGACCGAGGGGGGGGGGCAGAGAGGGGGGACAGAGAGAGGGGTGGGCAGAGGGAGAGGGACAGAGGGAGGGGGACAGAGCCGGGGGACAGAGGGAGGGGGGACAGAGAGACGGTGACAGAGAGGGGGCAGAGAGAGGGCGACAGAGAGAGGGAGTCAGAGAGCGCGGGAGAGAGAGGGGCAGAGAAAGGGCGAAAGAGAGAGGGGGACAGAGAGGGGGGAACAGAGGGGAGAAAAAGAGAGAGGGGGAACAGAGAGAGGGGGACAGAGAGGGGGGGCAGAGAGAGGGGGACAGAGAGGGGAGACAGAGAGAGGGGGACAGAGAGATGGGGCAGAGAGAGGGGGAAGAGGGAGGGGGACAGAGGGAGGGGGACAGAGAGAGAGGGCAGGACAGAGGGGGCGGCTGGAAGGGAAGGGGCGGAGACACAAGGACGGGACAGAGAGAGGGGTTCAGCGAGAGGGGCAACAGTGAGAGGGGTGGGCAGAGAGAGAGGGACAGAGAGGAGAGACAGAGGGAGGGGGACAGAGCGAGGGGCTCAGAGGGAGGTGGTCAGAGGGAGGGGGACTAGGGAGGGAGGACAGAGAGACAGTGACAGAGCGAGGGCAGAGAGAGGGCGACAGAGAGGGGGCGTCAGAGAGCGGGGAAAGAGAGCGGGCAGAGAGAGGGCGAAAGAGAGAGAGGGACAGAGAGTGGGGAACAGAGAGGGGGAAACAGAGAGGGGGGACAGACAGAGGGGGGACAGAGAGAGGGGGACAGAGAGAGGGGGGACAGAGAGAAAGGTAAGAGGGAGGGGGGACAGAGAGAGGGGGACAGAGGGAGGGGGAGAGAGAGAGGGTGGACAGAGAGAGGGGGAACAGAGAGAGGGGGAAGAGTGAGGGGGAAGAGTGAGGGGGACAGAGAGAGGGGGAAGAGGGAAGGGGACCGATAGGGGCAGAGAGGGGCGACAGAGAGAGGGGTGGGCAGAGAGAGAGGGGCAGAGAGAGGAGGGTCAGAGGGAGAGGGAGAGAGGGAGGGGGACAGAGGTAGGGGCACAGAGCGAGGGGGACAGAGGGAGGCGGACAGAGAGGCGGTGACAGAGAGGGGTGACAGAGAGGGCGACCGAGAGAGGGCGTCCGAGAGCGCGGGAGAGAGAGGAGGCAGAGAGTGGGCGAAAGAGAGAGGGGGACGGAGAGGAGGGAACAGAGAGGGGGGAACAGAGAGTGGGGGACAGAGAGGGGGGGCAGAGTGAGGGGGCAGAGAGAGGGGGGAGATTGAGGGGGGACAGAGAGAGGGGAGGACAGAGAGAGAGGGGACAGAGAGAGAGAGGGCAGGTGGGAGGGTGGGGGCGGAGAAAGAAGGACGGGGACAGAGAGAGGGTTTCAGCGAGAGGGGCGACAGAGAGAGGGGTGGGCAGAGAGAGAGGGACAGAGAGGAGGGACAGAGAGAGGGTGACAGAGAGGGGGCGTCAGAGAGCGGGGGAGAGAGAGGGGGCAGAGAGAGGGCGAAAGAGAGAGGGGAAACAGAGAGAGGTGGGCAGACAGAGGGGGGACAGAGAGTGGGGGACAGAGAGAGGGGTTCAGAGAGAGGGGTAAGAGGGAAGGGGAACAGAGAGAGGGCACACAAAGAGGGGGACAGAGAGGGGGGACAGAGAGAGGGGGAAGAGGGAGTGGGGAAACAGAGAGGGGGACACAGAGAGGGGGACACAGAGAGGGGGACAGAGAGAGGGGGGCACAGAGAGGGCGACAGAGAAGGGGGCAGAGAGAGGTTTACAGAGAGGGGGTAGAGAGAGGGCAACGGGGGGGACAGAGAGGGGGGCAGAGAGAGGGGGACAGAGAGGGGGCAAAGAGGGGGGACAGAGAGAGGGGGACGGGGGAAGAGCGGCGACACAGAGGGGGGACAGAGAGACGGGGGACAGAGGGAAGGGGCACAGAGAGGGTGCAGAGAGAGGGAGGACATAGAGAGGGGACAGAGGGAGGGGGGACAGAGAGATGATGACAGAGAGGGTCAGAGAGAGGGCGACAAAGAAGTGTGGACAGAGAGGGGAGGGACAGAGAGAGGGGGGCAGAGAGAGGGTGGACAGAGAGGGGGGCCAGAGAGAGATGGGGACAGAGAGAGGGGGCAGAAAGAGGGGGGACAGAGAGAGGGACAGAGAGGGGGGACATAGAGAGGGGACATAGAGAGGGGGACAGAGAGAGGGGGACAGGGTGAGGGGGACAGAGAGGGGGGCAGAGGGGGGGCAGAGAGAGGGGGGCAGAGAGAGGGGGACAGAGAGATGGGGGATAGACAGGGGCTTAGAGAGAGGGGGCCAGAGAGAGGGGGAGACAGAGAGAGAAGGACAGAGTGAGAGGGGACAGAGAGAGGGGGACAGAGAGAGGGGAACAGAGAAAGGGGGGGCAGAGAGACGCTGACAGAGAGGGGGCAGAGAGAGGGGGCAGAGGGTGGGAGTCAGAGAGAGAAGGGAATAGACAGTGGGGGATATAGAGGGGGTCAGACGGGAGGGAGAACTGAGAATGGGGGACAGAGAGAGAGGTACAGAGTGGGGGAGAGAGCGGGGGTCAGAGAGAGAGGGACAGAGAGAGAGAGTGGGACAGAGAGAGGGGGACAGAGAGAGGGGGACAGAGAGTGGGCGAGATAGAGGGTGTCAGAGAGAGGGACAGAGAGAGAGGACAGAGAATGGGGGAAAGAGAGGGGTTCAGAGAGAGGGGTGGACAGAGAGAGGGGGACAGAGAGAGGGGGACAGAGAGAGGGGGAACAGAGAGAGGGGGATATAGAGGGGGTCAGAGGGAGGGAGAACAGAGAGTGGGGAACAGAGAGAGAAGTACAGAGTGGAGGAGAGAGAGGGGGTCAGAGAGAGAGGGGGACAGAGAGAGAGGGGACAGAGAGAGGAGGGACAGAGAGAGGGGGACAGAGAGAGGGGCACAGAGAGAAGGGGACAGAGAGAGAGGGACAGAGGGAGGGGAACAGAGAGTAGGGAACAGAGACTGGGGGACAGAGAGAGAGGTACAGTGTGGGGGAGAGAGAGGGGGTCAGAGAGAGAGGGGGCAGAGAGAGAGGGGGACAGAGAGAGGGGAACAGAGAGTAGGGAACAGAGAGTGGGGTCAGAGAGAGGGGTCAGTGAGTGAGCGATATGGAAGGTTTCAGAGAGAAGGGAACAGAGAGAGAGGTACAGAGTGGGGGAGACGGGGGGGGGTCAGAGAGAGAGGGGCAGAGAGAGGGGGGGACAGAGAGAGGGGGACAGAGAGAGAGGGACAGAGGGAGGGGAACAGAGAGTCGGGAACAGAGAGGGGTCAGAGACAGGGTACAGAGAGTGGGCGATATAGAAGGTTTCAGAGAGAAGGGACAGAGAGAGAGGACAGAGTTTGGGGGAGAGAGAGGGGTTCAGAGAGGGGGGACAGAAAGTGGGGGACAGAGAAAGAGTGGGACAGAGTGAGGTGAAGAGAGTGGGGGAGATAGAGGGTGTCAGAGAGAGAGGGGAACAGAGAGAGAGGACAGTGAGGGGAGAGAGAGGGGTTCAGAGAGAGGCGGACAGAGAGGGTGGACAGAGAGGGGGGACAGAGAGAGGGGGAAGAGGGAGAGAAGACAGAGAGAGGGGGAACACAGAGAGGGGGAACAGAGAGATGGGAAACAGAGAGAGGGGAACAGAGGGGGGATAGACAGAGGGGCCAGAGAGAGGGGAGACAGAGAGAGGGGGACAGAGAGAGTGGGACAGAGAGGGGGTACAGTGAGGGGGAGGACAGAGAGAGGGGGACAGATGGAGGGGGGACAGAGAGGGCGGGACAGAGAGAGAGGGGGACAGAGAGAGGGGGTCAGAGAGAAGGTGACAGAGAGGGGGCAGAGAGAGGGAGGACAGAGAGAGGGGACAGAGGGAGGGGGGACAGAGAGCTGATGACGGGGGGGTGGGCAGAGAGAGGGTGACAAAGAAGGGTGGACAGAGTGGGGAGGGACAGAGAGAGCGGGGTAGAGAGAGGGTGGACAGAGAGCGGGCAAAGAGGGGGGACAGAGAGAGGGGGACGGGGGAAGAGAGGCGACACAGAGGGGGGACAGAGAGACGGGGAACAGAGGGAAGGGGCACAGAGAGGGTGCAGAGAGAGGGAGGACATAGAGAGGGGACAGAGGGAGGGGGACAGAGAGATGATGACAGAGAGGGTCAGAGAGAGGGCGACAAAGAAGTGTGGACAGAGAGGGGAGGGACAGAGAGAGGGGGGCAGAGAGAGGGTGGACAGAGAGGGGGGCCAGAGAGAGATGGGGACAGAGAGAGGGGGGCAGAAAGAGGGGGGACAGAGAGAGTGACAGAGAGGGGGGACATAGAGAGGGGACATAGAGAGGGGGACAGAGAGAGGGGGACAGAGAGGGGGGACAGAGAGGGGGGGAAAGAGAGGGGTTCAGAGAGAGGGGTGGACAGAGAGAGGGGGACAGAGAGAGGGGACAGAGAGAGGGGTCAGAGAGAGGGGGAACAGAGAGAGGGGATATACAGGGGTTCAGAGGGAGGGAGAACAGAGAGTGGGGAACAGAGAGAGAAGTACAGAGTGGAGGAGAGAGAGGGGGTCAGAGAGAGAGGGGGACAGAGAGAGAGAGGGGACAGAGAGAGGAGGGACAGAGAGAGCGGGACAGAGAGAGGGGCACAGAGAGAGGGGGACAGAGAGAGAGGGACAGAGGGAGGGGAACAGGGAGTAGGGAACAGAGAGTGGGGGACAGAGAGAGAGGTACAGTGTGGGGGAGAGAGAGGGTGTCAGAGAGAGAGGGAGCAGAGAGAGAGAGGGACAGAGAGAGGGGAACAGCGAGTAGGGAACAGAGAGTGGGGTCAGAGAGAGGGGTCAGAGAGTGGGCGATATGGAAGGTTTCAGAGAGAAGGGAACAGAGAGAGAGGTACAGAGTGGGGGAGACGGGGGGGTCAGAGAGAGAGGGGCAGAGAGAGAGGGGGACAGAGAGAGGGGGACAGAGAGAGAGGGACAGAGGGAGGGGAACAGAGAGTAGGGAACAGAGAGGGGTCAGAGACAGGGGACAGAGAGTGGGGGAGAGAGAGGGGTTCAGAGAGGGGGGACAGAAAGTGGGGGACAGAGAAAGAGTGGGACAGAGTGAGGTGAAGAGAGTGGGGGAGATAGAGGGTGTCAGAGAAAGGGGAACAGAGAGAGAGGACAGTGAGTGGGGGAGAGAGAGGGGTTCAGAGAGGGGGGACAGAAAGTGGGGGACAGAGAAAGAGTGGGACAGAGTGAGGTGAAGAGAGTGGGGGAGATAGAGGGTGTCAGAGAAAGGGGAACAGAGAGAGAGGACAGTGAGTGGGGAGAGAGAGGGGTTCAGAGAGAGGGGGACAGAGTGGGTGGACAGAGAGGGGGGACAGAGAGAGGGGGAAGAGGGAGAGAAGACAGAGAGAGGGGGAACACAGAGAGGGGGAACAGAGAGATGGGAAACAGAGAGAGGGGAACAGAGGGGGGATAGACAGAGGGGCCAGAGAGAGGGGAGACAGAGAGAGGGGGACAGTGGGTCAGGGGGCAGAGAGAGGGGGACAGACAGAGGGTGTACAGAGAGACGGTGACAGAGAGGGGGCAGAGAAAGGGGGAAAGAGGGTGGGGGTCAGAGAGAGAGGGTGACAGAGAGAGAGGGGATATAGAGGGGGTCAGACGGAGGGAGAACAGAGAGTGGGGGGAAGGGAGAGAGGGACAGAGGGGGGGAACAGAGAGTAGGGAACAGAGGGGGGCAGAGAGAGAGGGGGCAGAGAGAGAGTGGGCAGAGGGGGGCAGAGAGAGAGGGAACAGAGAGAGTGGGGGACACAGAGAGGGGGACAGAGAGAGAGGGACAGGGAGAGTGGGGGACACAGAGAGGGGGACAGAATGAGTGGGACAGAGAGTGTGGGCGGCAGAGAGAGAGGGGGACAGAGTGGGCGGGTGGGAGGGAGGGGATCGAGTGAGAAGGACGGGGACAGAGAGAGGGGTCAGCGAGAGGGGCGACCGAGAGAGAGAGGGGTGGAAAGAGAAAGAGTGACAGAGAGAGAGGAGGGACAGAGGGAGGGGGACGGAGGAAGGGGGGCAGAGGGAGGGGGACAGAGGAAGGGTGGACAGACAGACGGTGACAGAGAGGGAGCAGAAAGATGGCAACAGAGGGAGGGTGTCAGAGAGAGGGGAACAGAGAGAGAGCATCGGAGAGAGGGGAACAGAGAGAGAGCGTCAGAGAGAGGGGTCAGAGAGAGGGCGAAAGAGAGAGGGGGACTGAGAGGGGGGAACAGAGAAGGGGGACAGAGAGAGGGGGACAGAGAGAGGGGGACAGAGAGAGGGGGGACAGAGAGAGGGGGATGAGGGAGGGGGAAGAGTGAGGGGGACAGAGAGAGGGGAAGAGGGAGGGGGACGGCGGGGCAGAGAGGGGAGCAGAGAGAGGCGGGTGGGAGGGAGGGTGCGGAGACAGAAGCACGGGGACAGAGAGAGTGGTTCAGCGAGAGGGGCGACAGAGATGGGCGGGCAGAGAGAGAGGGACAGAGAGAGGAGGGATAGAGGGAGGGGGACAGAGCGAGGGGGTCAGAGGGAGGGGGACAGAGGGAGAGGGGACAGAGAGACAGTGTCAGAGCGGGGGCAGAGAGAGGGTGACCGAGTGGGGGCGTCAGAGATCGGGGAGAGAGAGGGGGCAGAGAGAGGGCGAAAGAGAGGGGGGAACAGAGAGGGGGAACAGAGAGGGGGAACAGAGAGAGGGGGAAGAGGGAGGGGAAAGAGTGAGGGGGAACAGAGAGAGGGGGAAGAGGGAGGGGGACCGAGGGGGGGGGGCAGAGAGGGGGGACAGAGAGAGGGGTGGGCAGAGGGAGAGGGACAGAGGGAGGGGGACAGAGCCGGGGGACAGAGGGAGGGGGGACAGAGAGACGGTGACAGAGAGGGGGCAGAGAGAGGGCGACAGAGAGAGGGAGTCAGAGAGCGCGGGAGAGAGAGGGGCAGAGAAAGGGCGAAAGAGAGAGGGGGACAGAGAGGGGGGAACAGAGGGGAGAAAAAGAGAGAGGGGGAACAGAGAGAGGGGGACAGAGAGGGGGGGCAGAGAGAGGGGGACAGAGAGGGGAGACAGAGAGAGGGGGACAGAGAGATGGGGCAGAGAGAGGGGGAAGAGGGAGGGGGACAGAGGGAGGGGGACAGAGAGAGAGGGCAGGACAGAGGGGGCGGCTGGAAGGGAAGGGGCGGAGACACAAGGACGGGACAGAGAGAGGGGTTCAGCGAGAGGGGCAACAGTGAGAGGGGTGGGCAGAGAGAGAGGGACAGAGAGGAGAGACAGAGGGAGGGGGACAGAGCGAGGTGCTCAGAGGGAGGGGGTCAGAGGGAGGGGGACTAGGGAGGGAGGACAGAGAGACAGTGACAGAGCGAGGGCAGAGAGAGGGCGACAGAGAGGGGGCGTCAGAGAGCGGGGAAAGAGAGCGGGCAGAGAGAGGGCGAAAGAGAGAGAGGGACAGAGAGTGGGGAACAGAGAGGGGGAAACAGAGAGGGGGGACAGACAGAGGGGGGACAGAGAGAGGGGGACAGAGAGAGGGGGGACAGAGAGAAAGGTAAGAGGGAGGGGGGACAGAGAGAGGGGGACAGAGGGAGGGGGAGAGAGAGAGGGTGGACAGAGAGAGGGGGAACAGAGAGAGGGGGAAGAGTGAGGGGGAAGAGTGAGGGGGACAGAGAGAGGGGGAAGAGGGAAGGGGACCGATAGGGGCAGAGAGGGGCGACAGAGAGAGGGGTGGGCAGAGAGAGAGGGGCAGAGAGAGGAGGGTCAGAGGGAGAGGGAGAGAGGGAGGGGGACAGAGGTAGGGGCACAGAGCGAGGGGGACAGAGGGAGGCGGACAGAGAGGCGGTGACAGAGAGGGGTGACAGAGAGGGCGACCGAGAGAGGGCGTCCGAGAGCGCGGGAGAGAGAGGAGGCAGAGAGTGGGCGAAAGAGAGAGGGGGACGGAGAGGAGGGAACAGAGAGGGGGGAACAGAGAGTGGGGGACAGAGAGGGGGGGCAGAGTGAGGGGGCAGAGAGAGGGGGGAGATTGAGGGGGGACAGAGAGAGGGGAGGACAGAGAGAGAGGGGACAGAGAGAGAGAGGGCAGGTGGGAGGGTGGGGGCGGAGAAAGAAGGACGGGGACAGAGAGAGGGTTTCAGCGAGAGGGGCGACAGAGAGAGGGGTGGGCAGAGAGAGAGGGACAGAGAGGAGGGACAGAGAGAGAGGGACAGAGAGGGGGCGTCAGAGAGCGGGGGAGAGAGAGGGGGCAGAGAGAGGGCGAAAGAGAGAGGGGAAACAGAGAGAGGTGGGCAGACAGAGGGGGGACAGAGAGTGGGGGACAGAGAGAGGGGTTCAGAGAGAGGGGTAAGAGGGAAGGGGAACAGAGAGAGGGCACACAAAGAGGGGGACAGAGAGGGGGGACAGAGAGAGGGGGAAGAGGGAGTGGGGACACAGAGAGGGGGACACAGAGAGGGGGACACAGAGAGGGGGACAGAGAGAGGGGGGCACAGAGAGGGCGACAGAGAAGGGGGCAGAGAGAGGTTTACAGAGAGGGGGTAGAGAGAGGGCAACGGGGGGGACAGAGAGGGGGGCGGAGAGAGGGGGACAGAGGGGGCAGAGAGAAGGGGCAGAAAGAGGGGGACAGAGAGAGGGGAACAGAGAGACGGTGACAGAGAGGGGGCAGAAAGAGTGCGACAGCGAGAGGGAGACAGAGGGGGGATAGAGATGGGGTAAAGAGGGAGAGGGGCAGAGAGAGGGGGCCAGAGAGATGGGGGACAGAGAGAGGGGGGGCAGAGAGTGGGGGACAGAGAGAGGGGGGACAGAGAGAGAGGGGGACAGAGAGAGGGGAGGACAGAGAGAGGGTGACAGAGCTAGGGCGACAGAGAAAGGGGGCAGAGAGCGGGGGAGAGAGTGGGCGACAGAGAGAGGGGGACAGAGAGAGGGGGACAGAGAGAGGGGGCAGAGTGAGAGGGTGCAGAGAGAGAGATGTGGACTGAGGGGGGGACAGAGAGAGGTGGGTGGGAGGGAGAGGGGGCAGAGAGAGGGCGACAGAAAGAGGGGCACAGAAAGTGGGGGAGATAGAGAGGGGGAGAGAGAAGGGGAGATAGAGGCGGTCAGGGAGATGGGGACTGAGAGTGGGAGAAAGAGTGGGGGAGAGAGAATGGGTCAGAGAGAGGGAGACAGAGAGTGGGGGGATGGAGAGAGTGGGAGACAGAAGGGGGCAGAGGGGACGGGAGGGAGAGGACAGAGAGGATGGACAGAGAGGGGGACAGAAAGAGAGGGGGACAGAGAGAGAGGGGGACAGAGAGAGAGGGAGACAGAGAGAGGGGACAGAGAGAGAGGTCACAGAGAGAGGAGGTCAGAGAGAGAGATGACAGAGAGAGAGGGGTCAGAGAGAGGGCGACAGAGAGAGGCGATCAGAGAGAGAGGGCACAGAGAGAGAGGAGTCAGAGAGAGAGGTCACAGAGAGAGAGGGGACAGAGAAGGGGTGGGCAGTGAGAAAAGGCACCATCCCACTGACTGTATCCATCACTTCCATTTGTAACCAATAAAAATGTTGATTAAAGCGTGCCGAGCAGCAAAGTGACCGATGTTGTTGTGTATCTTTGTGTTGGAGAAGCTGAGCTGGAGAGAGACAGACTCAGCCCCAAGTCCTGGTCCTCAGGGAAGGGGAGGGCACCGGGCCCTGAGCTCAGGAACAGGGTTTAACTCCCTCTGTCACCCCCACTCCAATCTGTCCTCCCCATTTCCTCTCTCCTACTCTTCCTCCTCAATTCTCTCCCTCTCTCTCATTCTGCGCATTCTCTATTTCTCACCACCTCTCCTTTTTACTCTCCCACATCCCCCGCTCTCTCACACCCCCCAACCCAAGTCTCTCCACCTGCCTTCACTACTCCCTGTCTGCCTCCCCCCTCTCCTGCCGTCTCTGTCTCCGTCCCACAATTCCGTCTCTACACAATTTTCCCTCCTCCCACCTCCCACATCACATCCCCACCCCCCACACGCAGCCTCACTACCACCAACTCCCCAGACTCTGGGTCAGAGGGAGAGGGAAGAACCAGGGGGACAGAGTGTGTCAGAGAGAGAGGAAGGGCGGGACAGGAGGGAGAGAGATTCAGGAAGAGAGAAACGATGGGAGGTGGGGAGAGAGAGAGAGACACCGAGGGACGGGGATCGAGAGTGAGAGAAGGTGGAGAGAGAGTGAAGGAGCAGGGAGAGAGAGAGGGGCAAGAGAGCGATAGGGTGAGAGGGGGAGAGAGAGAAAGGGAGGAGATAACGAGAGGGGCGAGAGAGAGGGAGGGTGAGAGAGGGGGGAAGAGAGGGGGAGAGAGGGGAGAGAGAGAGGGAGGGAGAGTGTGGGCAGAGAGAGAGTGGGGGAGAGAGAGTGCGGGGAGAGAAAGTGGGGAGAGACAGAGGGGAAGGAGAGAGAGGGGGAGAGAGAGCAGAAAGAGAGAGGGAAGAGAGAGCAGAGAGAGAGGAGAGAGAGTGGCAGAGAGAGGAGGGGGAGAGAGGAGGGGTAGCGAGACGAGGGAGAAGAGAGGAGGGGGAGAGATGAGGGGGAGACAGGAGGTGAGAGGACGGTGTGAAAGAGGTGAGAGGGGAGGGGGTAGAGAGAAGAGGGGAAAGAGAGGGTGGGAGAGAGATGGGTGGCTGAGCGAGTGGAGGGCGAGAGAGAGGGGAGAGTGAGTGAGAGGGGAGGGAGAGTAAGAGGGGAGGGAGAGTAAGGGGGAGGGCGAGAGAGCGGATGGAGAGTGAGAGGGGAGGGACAGTAAGAGGGGAGGGAGAGTGAAAGGGGAGGGCGAGAGCGAGGGGAGGGTGAGAGACAGAAGTGTGAGCGCGAGAAAGAGTGGAGGGAGAGAGAGGGGGTGGGGGAGTGAGAGGGGAAGGAGAGTGGAGGGAGGGAGAGAGAGGGGAGGGCCAGAGAGGGGAGGGAGAGTGTGGGGAGGGCGAGAGAGAGGGGAGGGCGAGAGAGGGGAGAGCGAGAGAGGGGAGGGCGAGAGAGAGGGGAGGGCGACAGAGAGGGGGTGAGAAAGAGAGAGAGAGTGAGTGAAAGAGATAGCGTGACTGAGAAAGAGAAGGCGGGTGAGAGGGACGGGGGTGAGAGAGAGGGGGTGGGGGTGAGAGGAGTGTGAGAGAGAAGGGGTGAGAGACAGAGGAGGTGGGACAGACAGAGAGAAAAACAGTGTGGTGAGAGAGAGAGGGGTGAGAGAGTGAGATGGGAGAGAGAGAGAGTGGGTAAGAGAGAGCGGGGGTGAGAAAGAGAGAGCAGGTGAGAGAGAGGGGGTTGAGAGAGGGGGTGGGGTGAGATGGGGTGAGAGAGAAGGGGTGATTGAGAGAGAAAGTGGGGAGGGAGTAATAGAGAGAGTGGAGTGAGAAGGAGAGGGTGTGAGAGAGAGAGTGGGTGAGAGAGAGGGATTGAGCGCGAGGAGTGAGGGGGGAGGGGTTAGAAAGAGAGAGCGAGGGTAAGAAAGAAAGGGTGTTAGTGAGGGAGAGGGGTGAGGGGTGAGAGAGGGGGGGGTGAGGGGATGAGAGAGAGTGGGGTGAGAGAAAGAGAGGGGGTGAGAGAGGGGGTGGTAAGAGAGGGTGTGAGAGTGGGGGAGAGATAGAGGGAGAAAGAGGGGGGAGAGAGAGTGGGGAGAGGGAGTGGAGAGAAAGGGTGTAGAGAGGGGGAGAGAGTGGGGAGAGACGGGGGAGAGAGAGGGGTGGGGGAGAAGAGGGGAGGAAGAGGGGAGGAGAGAGAGGGGAACGAGAGAGCGGGAGGGGGGAGAGACAGGGGTGGGACAGAGGGGGTGAGGGTGTGGGGGTGAGAGAGAGGGTGTGTGTGAGAGAGACTAGGTGTGTGAGAGAGAAGGGGTTTGAGAGAGAAGGGGTGTGAGAGCGAGAAGAGGTGTGTGAGAGAGAAGGGGTGTGAGACAGAGAAGGGGCGTGAAAGAGAAGGAGTGTGAGAAATAGGGGTTGGAATGAGAGAGACGTGGGGTGACAGAGAGAGAGTGCGGTGAGAGAGTGAGATGGGATGGAGAGAGAGGGGGTCTGAGAGACAGAGAGAGAAGGCGGGGGAGAGATAGCAGGCAGAGAGAGGGGGAGAGAGGGGGGTGGGGGTGAGAAGGGGTTGAGAGAGAGAAGGGGTGATTGAGAGAGAGAAAGTGGGGGGGTAAGAGAGAGAGTTGTGTGAGAAGGAGAGGGTGTGTGAGAGAGAATGGGTGAGAGAGAGGGGGTGAGTGAAAGGGGTGAGAGGGAGAGGGGTTAGTGAGAGAGAGCGCAGGGAAAGAGAGAAAGGGTGTGAGAGAGGGAGGGGGTGAGAGAGGGAGGAGGGGTGAGGGGGGTGAGAGAGAGGGGATGAGAGAGTGAGGGGGTTTGAGAGATGGGGTGGTGAGAGGAGTGCGAGAGACACAGGGAGTGAGAGAGAGGGGTGAGAGAGAGGGGGTGAGAGGCAATGGGTGATTGAGAGAGAGAGAAAGTGGGGAGGGGGTAAGAGAGAGTGGAGTTAGAAGGAGAGGGTGTGATTCAGAGAGTGTGTGAGAGAGAGGGGGAGGGGTTAGCGAGAGAGCGTGGGGTAAGAGCGAAAGGGGTGAGAGGGTGTGAGAGAGAGGAGTGAGAGAGGGGATGAGAGAGAGGGGTTGAGAGAGAGAGGGTTTGAGAAGGAGAGAGGGCGTGAGAGATTGAGGGTTGAGAGAGTGAGGGGATGAGAGAGTGAGGCGGGTTGAGAGAGGGTGTGGCGAGAGAGACTGTGAAAGAGAGAGGAAGTGAGAGAGAGAGAGGTGAGAGAGCGAGGGGGTGAGAGAGGGGGTTGAGAGAGAGGGATGAGAGAGTGAGAGTGTGAGAGAGTGAGGGGATGAGAGAATGAGGGGGTTTGAGAGAGCGGGTGGTGAGAGAGAGAGGGAGTGCGAGAGAGGGAGTGTGGGAGAGAGGGGTGAGAGAGCGAGGGGTGAGAGAGAGGAGTTGAGAGAGAGAGGGGGTGAGAGAGAGAGGGGGATTGAGAGAAAGGGGGATTGAGAGAGAGGGGGTGGGGGGTGAGAGACAGAGAGGGGTGAGAGAGAGAGGGGCTTGAGAGAGAGGGAGGTGGGAGAGAGAGGGGTGAGAGAGAGGGGTGAGAGAGGAGGTGGAAGAGAGGGGGTGGGAGAGTGAGGGGGTGAGAGAGAGAGAGGTGGGTGAGAGGGCGGTGAGAGGGAGGGGTGGGAGTGAGTGACAGAGAGGGGTGGGAGAGAGAAGGGTGAGAGAGAGGGGGTGCGAGAGAGGGAGCAAGAAGGAGAGAAAGGGGATGAGAAAGGGACAGAGATGGTGGGAGAGAGGGAGGGGTGAGAGAGCGAGGGTGTGTGAGAGTGTGTGCGAGAGAGGGGGATGTGAAAGAGTAGGAGAGGGAGTGAAAGGGGTACAGAGAGAGAGAGGGGAGAGAGAGAGGTGTGAGAGACACATGGATGTGAGAGAGAGGGTTTGAGAGAGAGGGGGGTGAAAGACTGAGGGGGTGAGAGAATGAGGGGATGAGAGATTGAGGGGTGTTGAGAGAGGGGGTAGTGAGAGGGGGTGGTGAGAGAGAGAGGGAGTGAGCGAGAGAGGGGTGAGAGAGGGGTTGACAGAGAAAGAGAGGTCTGAAAGAGAGAGGGGTGAGAGAGAGGATGTGAGAGAGAATGGGTGAGAGGGAGAGGGTCAGAGAGAGAGGGGTGAGAGAGTGAGAGGGGCTGGAAGAGAGTCCCTGAGAGAGGGGGGATAAGAGAGGCAGTGAGAAAGAAATGGTGAGAGAGAGAGGTATGAGAGAGAGAATGTGTGAGAAAAAGGGGGTGTGAGAGAGAGGGTGAGAGAGTGGTGAGGGAGAGGGGTTAGAGAGAGAGGGGTTAAAGAGAGAGAGGGTGAGAGAGAGAAGGGTGTGAGAGAGAGAAGGGGGTGAGAGAGAGGGTGAGAGAGAGGTGTGTGAGAGAGAGGGGTAAGAGAGAAAGGGGTGAGAGAGAGGGTGAGAGAGACGGGTGTGAGAGAGACAGAGAGTTGAGAGAGAGGTCTGTGAGGTGGCTGAGAGACAGAGGGGCTGAAAGAAAGAGACGGGTAAGAGAGAGATGGGTGAGAGAGAGGAGGTGAGAGGGAGAGGTAAGAGAAAGAGAGAGGGGGTGTGAGAGAGAGAGGGCCTGAGAGAGAGGGGGTGAGATAGAGAGAGGGGTAAGAGAGAGAGGGGAGAGAGAGATAGAGGGGAAAGTGAGGTCTGCAGATGCTGGATATCAGAGCTGAAAATGTGTTGCTGGAAAAGCGCAGCAGGTCAGGCAGCATCCAGGGAACAGGAGAATCGACGTTTCGGGCATAAGCCCTTCTTCAGGCTTATGCCCTGAAGAGAGAGGGTGAGAGAGAGAGATGGGTAAGAGAGAGGGAGGGGTGAAAGAGAGTGGTGATGGAGAGAGAGGGGTGAGGGAGGGAGAGGGGTGAGAGAGAGAGGGGTGAGAGAGAGGGGGTTTAAGAGAGATCGGAGTGGAAGAGAGAGCGGGTAAAGAGAGAGGGTGAGAGAGAGAGAGAGAGGCAGAAAAAGAGTAGGTGAGAGAGAGAAGGTGAGAGAGAGGCATGAGAGAGAGGGGGTAAGAGAGTGAGAGGGCGAAGATAGAGAGGATGTGAGAGAGTGAGAGGTGAGAGAGAGGAGATGACAGATAGAGAGGGGTTAGGGAGAGAGGGGGTGAGAGAGAGGGGTGAGAGAGAGAGGGGGTGAGAGAGAAGGGGGTGAGAGAGAGGCGTGAGAGAGTGAAAAGGGTGAGAGAGGGGGTGTGAGAAAGAGGGGTGAAAGAGAGGGGTGTGTGACAGAGAGGGGGTGAGAGAGAGGTGTGAGAGAGGGCGCAGTGAGAGAGTGGATGAGAGAGAGAGAGGAATGACAGAGGGAGATGTCAGAGAGAGAGGGGTGAGAGAGGGGGTGTGAGACAGAGAGGGGTGTAAGAGAGAGAGGAGTGAGAGAGAGAGGTATGAGAGAGAGAGGGCCTGAGAGAGGGGGTGAGAGAGAATGGGTGAGAGAGAGAGGTGAGAGAGAGAGGGGGTGTGAGAGAGAGAGAGGGGTGAGAGAGTGAGAGGGGCTGAAGGAAAGGGCCTGAGAGAGGGGTGAGAGAGAGGGGTGAGAGAGAAGGGGAGAGAGAGAGAGACGTATGAGAGAGAGAGGGTTTGAGAGAGAGGGAGGTGTGAGAGAGGTGTGTGTGAGAGAGAGAGGGGTAAGGGAGAGAGGGGTGAGGGAGAAAGGGTGAGAGAGAGGTGTGTGAGAGAGAGGGTGAGAGAGAGAGAGGGGATGAGAGAGATAGAGGGTGAGAGAGATAGAAGGGTGAGAGAGAGAGAGGGGTGAGAGAGAGGGTGAAAGAGAGGTGTGTGAGAGAGGGGGGTGAGTGTGAGAGAGGGGCTGAAAGAGAGTGCCTGAGAGAGAGGGGGTGAGCGAGGGGGTGAGATAGAAGGGGTGAGAGAGAGAGGGTGAGAGAGACATGAGAGAGAGAAGGGTGTGAGAGAGAGCGGGATGAGAGAGAGGGTTGAAAGAGAGAGGGAGAGAGAGAGAGGAGTGTGAGAGAGACAGGGGGTTGAGAGAGAGGTGTGTGAGAGAGCAAGGGGCTGAAAGAGAGGGCCTGAAAGAGAGGGGGTGAGAGAGGGGGTGAGAGAGAAGGGGTGACCGAGAGAGGGTGAGAGAGAGTGGTATGAGAGAGAGAGAAGAGGTGTGATAGAGAGGGTAAGAGAGAGAAAGGGGTGAAAGAGAGAGAATGCATGAGAGAGAGAGTGTGCGAGAGAAGGGGTGAGAGAGAGGTGTGAGTGAGAGCGGGATGAGAGAGAAAGGGATGCCAGAGAGAGGAGCTGAGAGAGAGAGGGGGGCTGCGAAATAGAGGGAGAGAGAGAAGGGGTGAGAAAGATAGAGAGATGCGTGAGAGAGAGACGGGTAAGAGCGAGAGGGTGAGAGAGAGGGGTGTAAGAGAGAGGGGTGAGAGAGAGGGGTGAGGGAGAGAAAGGGCTGAGGGAGAGAGAGGGGTGAGGGAGAGAGAGGGTGATAAAGAGACAGGGGGTGACAGAGAGACAGTTTGAGAGAGAGGGTGTGAGAAAGAGGGTGTGAGAGAGAGGGGGTGAGAGAGAGAGGGGGGTGAAACAGAGAGAGGGGGTGAGAGAGAGTGCCTGAGAGAGAGGGGTTGCGAGAGAGGATTGAGAGAGAGGGGTGAGGGAGAGAGAGTGGTGGAAGAGAGAGCGGGTGGGAAAGAGACAGGGGTGACAGAGAGACAGGCTGAGAGAGTAAAGGGGTGAGAGAGAGAGGGTAAGAGAGATTGTGTGTGAGAGAGATCAGGGTGGGAAAGACTCGAGTGACTAGGGGAGCTGAGAGAGAGAGGACTGAGAGAGAGGGAGTAAGAGAGGGGTTGAGAGAGAAGAGGTGTGAGAGAGAGGGTGAGAGAGAGAGGGGTGTGAGAGAGAGGGGTAACAGAGAGAGAGGTAAGAGAGAGGGAATGAGAGAGAGGGTGAGACAGAGAGGGTGAGAGAGAGAGGGTGAGAGAGAGAGAGGGAGAGGTGAGAGAGAGGGGTAAGAGAGAGAGGATTGAGAGAGAGAGAGGGGTGAGGGAGAGAGAGTGGTGGAAGAGAGAGCGGGTGGGAAAGAGACAGGGGTGACAGAGAGACAGGCTGAGAGAGTGAAGGGGTGAGAGAGAGAGGGTAAGAGAGATTGTGTGTGAGAGAGATCAGGGTGGGAAAGACTCGAGTGACTAGGGGAGCTGAGAGAGAGAGGACTGCGAGAGAGGGAGTAAGAGAGGGGTTGAGAGAGAAGAGGTGTGAGAGAGAGGGTGAGAGAGAGGGGTGTGAGAGAGAGGGGTAACAGAGAGAGAGGTAAGAGAGAGGGAGTGAGAGAGAGGGTGAGAGAGAGGGTGAGAGAGAGAGGGTGAGAGAGAGAGGGGTGAGAGAGAGGGGTGAGAGAGAGAGGGGCGGTGAGAGAGATCAGGGAGGGAGAGACTGGGGAGAGAGAGGGGCTGAGAGAGAGAAGGGCTGCTAAAGAGAGGGTGAGAGTGAAGGCGTGAGAGAGAGAGGCTGAGAGAGAGAGGTGTGAGAGAGAGAGAGGGTGAGAGAGAGAGGGGGGTGAGAGAGAGAGAGGGGTGAGAGAGAGAGGGGTGAGAGAGAGAAGGGTGAGAGAGAGAGAGGGTGAGAGAGAGAGAAGGGTGAGAGAGAGGGGTGAGAGAGAGAGGGATGAGAGAGAGGGGTGAGGGAGAGAGGGGCTATGAGAAAGCTCAGGGTTGGAGAGACTGGGGAGAGAGAGGGCTGCGACAGAAGGGGTGTGAGAGTAGGCGTGAGAGAGAGAGGCTGAGAGAGAGAGGTGTGAGAGAAACAGGTAAGAGAGAGAAGGGTGAGAGAGGAAGAGGGGTGAGAGAGAGAGGGGTGAGAGAGAGGGGTGAGGGAAAGCGCGGTAAGGGACGGGTGTGTGAGAGAGATCGGGATGGAAGAGAGCGCGGCTGAGAAAGAGACAGGGGATGACACAGAAACAGGCTGTGAGAGAGAGAGAGGGTGAGAGAGAGGGTGAGAGAGAGATGTTAGAGAGATAGAGGGGTGAAAGAGAGAGAGACGGGTAAGAAAGAGAAGGGTGAGAGAGAGGGTGTTGAGAAAGAGAGGGATGAGAGTGAGAAGGGGTGACGTAGAGAGGGGGCGTGAGAGAGATCGGGTTGAAGAGAGAGCGGGTGAGAAAGAGACAGGGTGTAAAAGAGAGACAGGCTGAGAGAGAGGTGTGAGAGAGAGAGAGGGTGAGAGAGAGGGTGTGTGAGGGACATTAGGGTGTGAGAGACTGGGGAGTAAGTAGGGGGATAAGAGAGAAAAGGCTGAGAGAGAGGGGATGAGAGATGGGTTGAGAGAGAGGGTGTGATTGAGAGGGGGAGAGAGAGAGGTAAGAGAGAGAAGGTAAGAGAGAGGGTGAGAGAGAGAGAAGGGTGAGAGAGAGAGGGGAGTGAGAGAGAGGGTGAGAGACAGAGGGTGAGAGAGAGGGATGTGAGAGTGAGAGGGGGTTGAGAGAGAGAGTTTCGTGAGAGAGAGAGAGGGAGAGAGAAGGGGTGAGAGAGAGAGGGTTGATGTAGAGAGGGGGTGTGAGAGAGATCGGGATGGAAGAGAGAGTGGGTGTGAAAGAGACAGAGGGTGACAGAGAGACAGGCTGAGAGAGAGAGAGGTGTGAGAGAGAGGGGTAAGAGAGAGATGGATGTGAGAGGGAGAGGGGGTTGAGAGAGAGGGGTGAGAGTGACAGAGGGGTGAGAGAGAGAGAGGGTTAAGAGAGAGAGAGGGGTGTGAGAGAGAGGGGTGAGAGAGAGAGGACCTGAGAGAGTGAGGGTGAGAGCGGGTGAGAGAGAGAGGGTGAGAGAGAGGTATGTGCGAGAGAGGGGGGTGAGAGAGAGGGGGATGAGAGAGAGAGGGATGATAGAGAGAGGGATGAGAGAGGGGCTTAAGGGAGCTCAGAGTGCGAGAGGCTGGGGAGAGAGAGGGTGTAAGGGAGAGAGGGTTGAGAAAGAGAGAGGGTGAGAGAGAAGGCGTGAGAGAGAGGCTGAGAGAGAGATGTGTGAGAGAGGGAGAGATGGGTAGGAGAGAGAAGGGTCAGAGAGATGGATGAGAGAGAGAGGTGAGGGAGACAGGCTGAGGGAGAGGGTGAGAGAGAGAAGCGGTGTGAGAGAGAGGGTTAAGAGAGAGAGAGGGTGAGAGAGGAGGGTGAGACAGAGGTGTGTGAGGGAGAGGGGTGAGACAGAGAAGTGTGAGAGAGAGAGGGTGAGAGAGAAATAGTGAGAGGAAGAGGGGTTGAGAGAGAGGGTGAGAAAGAGAGGTATGTGAAAAAGAGGGGTGAGAGAGAGAAGTGTGTGTGTGAGAGAGAGAGGGGGAGAGAGAAAGGGTGAGAGGGAAAGAGGGGTGAGAGAGAGTGGTTGAGAGAGGGGTGTGAGAGAGTGGGTGAGAGATAGAGGGGTGTGATAGAAAGGGGGTTGAGAGAGAGAGGTGTGTGAGAGAGATGTGTGTGAGAGAGAGGGGGGTGAGAGAGAGAGAGGGCCTGAGAGAGAAAGTGAGAGAGAAGCGGTGAGAGACAGAGGGGTGAGAGAGAGAGGGTGCGAGAGAGGTGAGAGACAGAGGGATGTGAGAGTGAGAGGGGGTTGAGAGAGAGAGGGGTGAGGTAGAGAGGGGGTGTGAGAGAGATCGGGGTGGAAGAGAGAGTGGGTGTGAAAGAGACAGGGGGTGAGAGAGAGAGCCAGGCAAAGAGAATGAGAGAGGGTGGAAGAGAGGGTGTGAGAGTGAGGTGGTGAGAGAGAGGGGCTGAGAGAGAGAAAGAGCTGAGAGAGAGGGGGTGAGAGATGGGTTGAGAGAGAAGGGGAGAGAGACAGAGAGGTAAGAGAGAGAAGGTAAGAGAGAGAGGGGTAAGAGAGTGAGAGAGAGGGTGCGCAAGAGAGAGGGGGGTGAGAGAGAGAGGGTGAGCAAGAGGTGTGTGTGTGAGAGAGAAGCGGTGTGAGACAGACAGGTAAGAGAGAGGGGTAAGAGAGAGAAGGGTGTGAGAGAGGGTGAGAGAGAGAGGGTGAGAGAGAGGGTGAGAGAGAGGGGAGGGGGGTGTGAGAGAGAAAGTGAGAGAGAGAGGTGTTAGAGAGAGAGGGGTAAGAGAGAGAGAGGGACGACGTAGAGAGGGGGTGTGAGACAAATCGGGGTGGAAGAGAGAGTGGGTGTGAAAGAGACAGGGGTGAGAGAGAGACGAGCTGAGAGAAACAGAGAGGGTGAAAGAGAGGGGCTGAGAGAGAGGTGGTGAGAGAGAGGGGGTGAGAGAGAGGGGGTGAAAGACAGGGTGTGTGAGAGAGGGGTAAGAGAGAGGGTGAAAGTGAGATCTGCAGATGCTGGAGATCAGAGCTGAAAATGTGTTGCTGGAAAAGCGCAGCAGGTCAGGCAGCATCCAGGGAACAGGAGAATCGACGTTTCGGGCATAAGCCCTTCTTCAGGCTTATGCCCTGAAGAGAGAGGGTGAGAGAGAGAGATGGGTAAGAGAGAGGGAGGGGTGAGAGAGAGTGGTGATGGAGAGAGAGGGGTGAGGGAGGGAGAGGGGTGAGAGAGAGAGGGGTGAGGAGAGAGGGGCGTGAGGGAGAGAGGGGGTGTGAGAGAGATCGGAGTGGAAGAGAGAGCGGGTGAGAAAGAGACGGGGTGACAGAGTGACAGGCTGAGAGAGAGAGAGGTGTGAGAGAGGAGTAAGAGAGAGAGGGTGAGAGAGAGAGAGCGTGAGAGAGAGATTGTGTGAGAGAAATCAGGGTGTGAGAGACTGGGGAGTGATTGGGGGGGTCTGAGAGAGAGGAAGGGCTGAGAGAGAGGGGGTGAGAGATGGGTTGAGAGGCAAGGGGTGAGAGAGAGAGGGAGAGAGAGAGGTAAGAGAGAGAGAAGGTAAGAGAGAGAGGGGTGAGAGAGAGGGTGAGCGAGAGGTGTGTGTGAGAGAGAGAAGCGGTGTGAGAGAGACAGGTAAGAGTGAGGGGTAAGAGAGAGGGATGAGAGAACGAGGGTGAGGGCGAGAAGAGTGTGAGAGAGAGGGGGTGAGAGAGAGGATGAGAGAGGTGTGTATGAGAGATGGTTAAGACAGATAGGGGTGAGAAAGAGACGGTGAGAGAGAAAGAGTGGTGAGACAGAGGGTGAGAGAGAGGGGTGTGAGAGAGGGGTGAGAGAGAGAGAGGGTGAATGAGAGAGGGTGAGAGATAGGGGTGTGAGAGAGGGTGTGAAAGAGAGAGAGGGTGAGAGAGAGGTGTTAGACAGAGAGAGAGGGGTAAGCGAGAGGGGTGAGAGAGAGGGTGAGAGAGAGGGTGTGAGAGAGAGAGGGTGTGAGATAGAGGTGTAAGAGAGAGAGAGGGGGGTAAGCGAGAGAGGGGTGAGAGAGAGGGTGAGAGAGAGAAGGGGTGTGTGTGAGAGAGAGGGGGTTGAGAGAGAGAGAGGGTGCGGGTGAGAGAGGGGTGAGAGAGAGAAGCGGTGTGAGAGAGAGGGGTAAGACAGAGAGAGGGGTGAGAGAGAGAGGGGTGTGAGAGAGAGGGCCTGAGAGAGTGAGGGTGAGAGCGGGTGAGAGAGAGAGAGGGCGAGAGACAGGTGTGTGAGAGAGAGAGGGGTGAGAGAGAGGGTTCAGAGAGAGAGGGATGAGAAAGACGGGGATGAGAGAGAGGGGGCTTAAGGGAGCTCAGGGTGGGAGAGGCTGGGGAGAGAGAGAGGGTCTGAGAGAGAGAGGGGGCTGCGAAAGAGAGGATGAGAGAGAAGGCGTGAGAGAGAGAGACTGAGAGAGAGAGGTGTGAGAGAGGGAGAGACGGGTAGGAGAGAGAAGGATGAGAGAGAGGGGTGAGAGAGAGAGGGAGATAGAGAGAGAGAGGTGAGGGAGAGAGAGAGAGGTTGAGGGAGAGAGACAGGCTGAGAGAGAGAGAAGGTGAGAGAGATAAGCTGTGTGAGAGAGAGAGGGGTAAGCGAGAGAGAGGGGCGAGATTGAGAAGGGTGAGAGAGAGAGAGGGGTTGGAGAGAGAGTGAGATAGAGAGGTGCGTGAGAGAGAGGGTAAGAGAGAAGGGAGAGAGGGAGAGGTGTGAGAGCAAGTGGGTGAGAGAGAGGGGTGAGAGCGAGGGGTGAGAGAGAGAGGGTGAGAGAGAGAGGGCTGTGTGAGAGACAAGAGGTTGAGAGAGAGAGGTGTGTGACAGAGAGGGGAGTGAGAGAGAGGGGCTGAAAGAGAGGGCCTGAGAGAGAGTGTGAGAGAGATGGGGTGAGAGAGAGGGGTGAGATAGAGAGAGAGAAGGGATGAGAGAGAGAGGGATGCGAGAGTGAGAGGGGTTTGAGAGAGAGAGGTTTCAGAGAGAGAGGGATGAGAGAGATTGAGGGGTGAGAGACAGAGGGTGAGAGAGAGGGGTGAGAGAGGGGGAGAGAGAGAAGGGGTGAGAGAGAGAAGGTGAGAGAGATGGGTAAGAGATAGAAGGGTGAGACAGAGAGAGGGGGTAGAGAGAGAGGGGTGAGAGAGAGAGGTGAGGGAGAGAGGGGGTTTGAGAGAGATCGGGCTGGAAGAGAGCGCGGGTAAGAAAGAGACATGGGATGAGAGAGAAACAGGCTAAGAGAGAGAGAGAAAGGGTGAGAGAGGGGGTGAGAGAGAGGGCTGAGACAGATGTAAGAGATAGAGGGTGAAAGAGAGAGACGTGTAAGAGAGAGAAGGGTGTGAGAGAGAGGATTGAGAGAGAGAGGTGAAAGAGATCGGGGTGGAATAGAGAGTGGGTGAGAAAGAGACGGGGGTGACAGAGAGGCAGACTGAGAGAGAGGGGTGAGAGAGAAAGGGTGAGAGAGAGAGAGGGGTGAGAGAGAGGGGTGAGAGAGAGAGGGTGAGAGAGAAAGCGTGAGAGAAAGAGGGGTGAGAGAGAGTGGGGGAGAGTGAGAGGGTTTGAGAGAGAGAGATCAGGTGGGAGAGACTGGGGGAGAGAGAGAGGGGCTGCGAAAGAAAGGGTGAGAGAGAACGTGTGAGAGAGAGAGGCTGAGAGAGAAAAGTGTGAGAGAGAGAGAGACAGGTAAGAGAGAAAAGGGTGAGAGAGAGTACCTGAGAGAGTGAGGGTGAGACATAGGGGTGAGAGACAAAGGGTGAGAGAGAGGTGTGTGAGAGCGAGGGATCAGAGAGAGAGAGTGATGAGAGAGAGAGGGTGAGAGTGAGAGGGGCTGAGAGAGAGGGTGAGAGAGAAAGGGTGAGAGAGAGAGAGAGGTGAGAGAGTGGGTGAGAGAGGTGTGAGAAAGAGGGGTGAGTGAGAGAGAGGGCGAGAGACAGGTGTGTGAGAGAGAGAGGGGTGAGAGAGAGGGTTCAGAGAGAGAGGGATGAGAGAGACGGGGATGAGAGAGAGGGGGCTTAAGGGAGCTCAGGGTGGGAGAGGCTGGGGAGAGAGAGAGGCTCTGAGAGAGAGAGGGGGCTGCGAAACAGAGGGTGAGAGAGAAGGCGTGAGAGAGAGACTAAGAGAGAGGTGTGAGAGAGGGAGAGACGGGTAGGAGAGAGAAGGATGAGAGAGAGGGGTGAAAGAGAGGGGGATAGAGAGAGAGAGGTGAGGGAGAGAGAGAGGTGAGGGAGAGAGACAGGCTGAGAGAGAAGGGTGAGAGGGAGAGGTGTGAGAGCAAGTGGGTGAGAGTGAGGGGTGAGAGAGAGGGGTGAGAGAGAGGGTGAGAGAGAGAGGGCTGTGTGAGAGACAAGAGGTTGAGAGAGAGAGGTGTGTGACAGAGAGGGGAGTGAGAGTGGGAGGGGCTGAAAGAGAGGGCCTGAGAGAGAGAGTGTGAGAGAGATGGGGTGAGAGAGAGGGGTGAGAGAGAGAGAGAAGGGATGAGAGAGAGAGGGATGCGAGAGTGAGAGGGGTTTGAGAGAGAGAGGTTTCAGAGAGAGAGAGGGATGAGAGAGATTGAGGGGAGAGAGACAGAGGGTGAGAGAGAGGGGTGAGAGAGGGGGAGAGAGAGAAGGGGTGAGAGAGAGAGGGTGAGAGAGATGGGTAAGAGATAGAAGGGTGAGACAGAGAGAGGGGGTAGAGAGAGAGGGGTGAGAGAGAGTGGGGGAGAGTGAGAGGGTTTGAGAGAGAGAGATCAGGTGGGAGAGACTGGGGGAGAGAGAGAGGGGCTGCGAAAGAGAGGGTGAGGGAGAAAGTGTGAGAGAGAGAGGCTGAGAGAGAGAAGTGTGTGAGAGAGAGAGAGAGACAGGTTAGAGAGAGAAGGGTGAGAGAGAGGACCTGAGAGAGTGAGGGTGAGAGATAGGGGTGAGAGACAAAGGGTGAGAGAGAGGTGTGTGAGAGAGAGGGATCAGAGAGAGAGAGTGATGAGAGAGAGAGGGTGAGAGTGAGAGGGGCTGAGAGAGAGAGAGTGAGAGGGAAAGGGTGAGAGAGAGAGAGAGGTGAGAGAGAGTGGGTGAGAGAGGGGTGAGAAAGAGGGGTGAGAGAGAGAGGGTGATAGAGAGAGGGGTGAGAGAGAGAAGGTGAGAGAGAGAGAGTGGTGTGTGAGAGATAAGACGTTGAGAGAGAGAGGTGAGGGACAGAGAGGGTGGTGAGAGAGAGAGGGGCTGAAAGAGAGGGCCTGAGAGAGAGGGGGTGTGAAGGAGTGTGAGAAAGATGGGGTGAGAGAGAGAGGTGAGAGAGAGAGGGTGAGAGTGAGAGGGGGTTGAGAGAGGTTTATGAGAGAAAGGGGGTGAGAGAGAGAGGGGTGAGAGTGACAGAGTGGGTGAGAGAGAGTGGTGAGAGAGGGGGAGACAGAGAAGGGGTGAGAGAGAGAGGGTGAGAGAGATGGGTAAGAGAAAGAGGGTGTGTGAGAGAGGGGGTGTGAGAGAGGGTAAAGAGACAGAGTGAGAGAGAGAGAGGGATGAGAGAGAGTGGGGTGTGAGAGAGATCGGGGTGGATGAGAGAGGAGGTGTGAAAGAGACAGGGCGTGAAAGAGCGACAGGCTGAGAAAGAGAGGGTGAAATTGGGGGGAGAGAGGGGGGTTGAGAGAGAGGGGGTGAGAGAGAGAGCGGGTGTGAGAGAGGGGGTGTGAGAGAGGGGATGTGAGAGAGGGGTAAGAGAGAGAGTGAGATAGAGGGGTGAGTGAGAGAGGGGTTTGAGAGAGATCGGGCTTGAAGAGAGCGCGGATAAGAAAGAGACATGGGATGACAGAGAAACAGGCTAAGAGAGAGAATGGGTGAGAGAGAGGGGGTGAGAGAGAGGGGTGAGAGAGATGTAAGAGAGAGAGGGTGAAAGAGAGAGACGTGTAAGAGAGAGAAGGGTGTGAGAGAGAGGTTTGAGAGAGAGGGGTGAGAGAGATCGGGGTGGAATAGAGAGCGGGTGAGAAAGAGACGGGGGTGACAGAGAGACAGGCTGAGAGAGAAAGGGGTGAGAGAGAAAGGATTAGAGAGAGGGGTGAGAGAGAGGGGTGAGAGAGAGAGGGTGAGAGAGAGAGGGGCTGCAAAAGAGAGGGTGAGAGAGAAATTGTGAGAGAGAGAGGCTGAGAGAGAGAAGTGTGAGAGAGAGACGGGTAAGAGAGAGGGGTGAGAAAGAGGGGTGAGAGAGAGAGGGTGATAGAGAGAGGGGTGAGAGAGAGAGGGGTGAGAGAGAGAGGGTGAGAGAGAAAGGGTGAGAGAAAGAGGGGTGAGAGAGAGTGGGGAACAGTGAGAGGGTCTGAGAGAGAGAGATCAGGTGGGAGAGATTGGGAAAGAGACAGAGGGGCTGAGAAAGAGAGGGTGAGAGAGAAAGTGTGAGAGAGAGAGGCTGAGAGAGAGAAGTGTGAGAGAGAGAGACTGGTAAGAGAGAGAAGGGTGAGAGAGAGGACCTGAGAGAATGATGGTGAGAGATGGGGTGAGAGACAAAGGGTGAGAGAGAGGTGTGTGAGGGAGAGGTGTGTGAGAGAGAGAGATCAGAGAGAAAGAGTGATGAGAGAGAGAGGGTGAGAGTGAGAGTGGCTGAGAGAGAGGGTGAGAGAGAAAGGGTGAGAGAGAGGTGAGAGAGAGTGGGTGAGAGAGAGGGGTGACAAAGAGGGGTGAGAGAGAGAGAGTGAGAGAGAGAGTGGTGTGTGAGAGAGAAGAGGTTGAGAGAGAGAGGTGAGGGACAGAGAGGGTGGTGAGAGAGAGGGGCTGAAAGAGAGGGCATGAGATAGAGGGGGTGTGAAAGATGTGAGAAAGATGGGGTGAGAGAGAGGTGAGAGAGAGAGGGTGAGAGAGAGAGGGATGTGAGAGTGAGAGGGTGTTGAGAGAGGTTTGTGAGAGAAAGGGGGTGAGAAAGAGAGGGGTGAGAGAGACAGAGAGGGTGAGAGAGAGGGGTGAGAGAGGGGGAGACAGAGAAGGGGTGAGAGAGAGAGGGTGAGAGAGATGGGTAAGAGAAAGAGAGTGTGTGAAAGAGGTGGTGTGAGAGAGGGGATGTAGAGAGGGTAAAGAGACAAAGTGAGACAGAGAGAGGGGTGAGAGAGAGTGGGGTGTGAGAGAGATCGGGGTGGATGAGAGAGCAGGTGCGAAAGAGACAGGGCGTGAAAGAGCGACAGGCTGAGAAAGAGAGGGTGAAAGTGGGGGGAGAGAGGGGGGAATGAGAGAGAGGGGGTGAGAGAGAGCGCGGGTGTGAGAGAGGGGGGGGTGAGAGAGGGGTAAGAGGGAGTGAGAGAGAGGGGGGTGAGAGAGAGAGGGGGTTGAGAGAGATCGGGCTGGAAGAGAGCGCGGGTAAGAAAGAGACATGGGATGACAGAGAAACAGGCTAAGAGAGAGAAAGCGTGAGAGAGAGGGGGTGAGAGAGATGGGTGAGAGAGATGTAAGAGAGAGAGGGTGAAAGAGAGAGACGTGTAAGAGAGAGAAGGGTGTGAGAGATAGGGTTGAGAGAGGGGTGAGAGAGATCGGGGTGGAATACAGAGCGGGTGAGATAGAGACGGGGGTGACGGAGAGACAGGCTGAGAGAGAGAGAGGTGAGAGAGAAAGGATGAGAGAGAGAGGGGTGAGAGAGAGGGGTGATAGAGAAAGGGTGAGAGAGAAAGGGTGAGAGAAAGAGGGGTGAGAAAGTGTGGGGGAGAGTGAGAGGGTCTGAGAGAGAGATCAGGTAGGAGAGACTGGGGGAGAGAGGGGCTGCGAAAGAAAGGGTAAGAGAGAAAGTGTGAGAGAGAGAGAGGCTGAGAGAGAGAAGTGTGTATGAGAGAGAGAGACGGGTAAGAGAGAGAAGGGTGAGAGAGAGGACCTGAGAGATTGAGGGTGAGAGATAGGGGTGAGAGACAAAGGGTGAGAGAGAGGTGTGTGAGAGAGAGGTGTGTGAGAGAGAGACGGGTAAGAGAGAGAAGGGTGAGAGAGAAGACCTGAGAGATTGAGGGTGAGAGATAGGGGTGAGAGACAAAGGGTGAGAGAGAGGTGTGTGAGAGAGAGGTGTGTGAGAGAGAGGGATCAGAGATAGAGTGATGAGAGAGAGAGGGTGAGAGTGAGAGGGGCTGAGAGAGAGGGTGAGAGAGAAACGGTGAGAGAGAGAGGTGAGAGAGAGAGGGTGATAGAGAGAGGGTGATAGAGAGAGTGGTGTGTTAGAGAGAAGAGGTTGAGAGAGAGAGAGGTGAGGGACAGAGAGGGTGGTGAGAGAGAGAGGGGCTGAAAGAGAGGGCCTGAGAGAGAGGGGGTGTGAAAGAGTGTGAGAAAGATGGGGTGAGAGAGAGAGGTGAGAGAGAGAGAGGGGCTGCGAAAGAGAGGGTGAGAGAGAAAGTGTGAGAGAGAGAGGCTGAGAGAGAGAAGTGTGAGAGAGAGACACGGGTAAGAGAGAGAAGGGTGAGAGAGAGGACCTGAGAGAGTGAGGGCGAGAGATAGGGGTGAGAGACAAAGGGTGAGAGAGAGGTTCGTGAGAGAGAGGTGTGTTAGAGAGAGAGGGATCAGAGAGAGAGTGATGAGAGAGAGGGTGAGAGTGAGGGGCTGAGAGAGAGGGTGAGAGAGAAAGGGTGAGAGAGAGAGGTGAGAGAGAGTGGGTGAGAGAGAGAGGTGAGAAAGAGGGGTGAGAGAGAGAGGGTGATAGAGAGAGGAGTGAGAGAGAGGGTGAGAGAGAGTGTGGTGTGTGAGAGAGAAGAGGTTGAGAGAGGGAGGTGAGGGACACAGAGAATGGTGAGAGAGAGAGGGGCTGAAAGAGAGGGCCTGAGAGAGAAGGGGTGTGAAAGAGTGTGAGAAAGATGGGGTGAGAGAGAGAGGTGTGAGAGAGAGGGTGAGAGAGCGGGATGTGAGAGTGAGGGGGGTTGAGAGAGGTTTGTGAGAGAAAGGGGGTGAGAGAGAGAGGGGAGGGGAAGACAGAGAAGGGGTGAGAGAGAGAGGGTGAGAGAGATGGGTAAGAGAGAGAGGGTGTGTGAGAGAGGGGGTGTGAAAGGGGTGTGTGAGAGAGGGTTAAGAGACAGAGTGAGAGAGAGAGGGGTGAGAGAGAGGGGTGTGTGAGAGAGATCGGGGTGGAAGAGAGCGCGGGTCAGAAAGAGACAGGGGATGACAGAGAAACAGAGTGAGAGAGAGAGGGTGAGAGAGAGGGGGTGAGAGAGGTGTGAGAGAGAGATGTAAGAGAGAGGGGATGAAAGAGAGAGATGGGTAAGAGAGAGAAGCGTGTAAGAGAGATAGGGTTGAGAGAGAGAGGGGTGAGAGAGAGAGGGGGTGTGAGAGAGATCGGGGTGGAAGAGAGAGCGGGTGAGAAAGAGACAGGGGTGACAGAGAGACAGGCTGAGAGAGAGAGGTGTGAGAGAGAGAGGGGGAGAGTGGGAGGGGCTGAGAGAGAGATCAGGGTGGGAGAGACTGTGGAGAGAGAAAGGGGCTGAGAGAGAGAGTGGCTGCGATAGAGAGGGTGAGAGAGAAGGTGTGCTGGAGAGAGGCTGAGAGAGAAGTGTGAGAGAGAGACAGGTAAGAGAGAGAAGGGTGAGAGAAAGAGGGGTGATAGAGAAGGGTGAGAATGAGAGAGGGCCTGAGAGAGTGAGGGTGAGAGAGAGGCGTGAGAAAGAGAGGGTGAGAGAGATGGGTGAGAGAGAAAGGGTGAGAGAGAGAGGTGAGAGAGAGTGGGTGAGAGAGGGGTGAGAAAGAGGGGTGAGAGAGAGTGTGTGATAGAGAGAGGGGTGAGAGAGAGAGGGTGAGAGAGAGAGAATGGTGTGTGAGAGAGAAGAGGTTGAGAGAGAGAGGTGAGGGACAGAGAGCGTGGTGAGAGAGCGAGGGGCTGAAAGAGAGGGCCTGAGAGAGGGGGTGTGAAAGAGTGTGAGAAAGATGGGGTGAGAGAGGGAGGTGAGAGAGAGACGGTGAGAGAGAGAGGGGTTGAGAGAGGTTTATGAGAGAAAGGGGGTGAGAGAGAGAGGGGTGAGAGAGACAGAGAGGGTGAGAGAGGGGTGAGGGAGGGGGAGACAGAGAAGGGGTGAGAGAGAGAGGGTGAGAGAGATGGTTAAGAGAAAGAGGGTGTGTGAGAGAGGTGGTGTGAGAGAGGGGGTGTGAGAGAGTGGGAAAAGAGACAAAGTGAGACAGAGAGAGGGGTGAGAGAGAGTGGGGTGTGAGAGAGATCGGGGTGCATGAGAGAGCAGGTGTGAAAGAGACAGGGCGTGAAAGAGCGACAGGCTGAGAAAGAGAGGGTGAAAGTGGGGGGAGAGAGGGGGGAATGAGAGAGAGGGGGTGAGAGAGAGCGCGGGTGTGAGAGAGGGGGTGTGAGAGAGGGGTAAGAGGGAGTGAGAGAGAGGGGGGTGAGAGAGAGCGGGGTTTGAGAGAGATCAGGCTGGAAGAGAGCGCGGATAAGAAAGAGACATGGGATGACAGAGAAACAGGCTAAGAGAGAGAAGGGGTGAGACAGAGGGGGTGAGAGAGAGGGGTGAGAGAGATGTAAGAGAGAGAGGGTGAAAGAGAGAGACGTGTAAGAGAGAGAAGGGTGTGAGAGAGAGGGTTGAGAGAGGGGTGAGAGAGATCGGGGTGGAATAGAGAGCGTGTGAGAAAGAGACGGGGGTGACGGAGAGACAGGCTGAGAGAGAGGGGGTGAGAGAGAAATGCTGAGAGAGAGAGGGGTGAGAGAGAGGGTTGATAGAGAAAGGGTGAGAGAGAAAGGGTGAGAGAAAGAGGGGTGAGAGAGAGTGGGGGAGAGTGAGAGGGTCTGAGAGAGAGATCAGGTGGGAGAGACTGGGGGAGAGAGGGGCTGCGAAAGAGAGGGTAAGAGAGAAAGTGCGAGAGAGAGAGGCTGAGAGAGAGAAGTGTGAGAGAGAGAGACGGGTAAGAGAGAGAAGGGTGAGAGAGAGGACCTGAGAGAGTGAGGGTGAGATATAGGGGTGAGAGACAAAGGGTGAGAGAGAGGTTTGTGAGAGAGAGGTGTGTGAGAGAGAGAGGGATCAGAGAGAGAGTGATGAGAGAGAGAGGGTGAGAGTGAGAGGGGCTGAGGGAGAGGGTGAGAGAGAAAGGGTGAGAGAGAGAGGTGAGAGAGAGTGGGTGAGAGAGCGAGGTGAGAAAGAGGGGTGAGAGAGAGAGGGTGATAGAGAGAGGGGTGAGAGAGAGGGTGAGAGAGAGTGTGGTGTGTGAGAGGGAAGAGGTTGAGAGAGGGAGGTGAGGGACACAGAGAGTGCTGAGAGACAGAGGGGCTGATAGAGAGGGCCTGAGAGAGAGGGGCTGTAAAAGAGTGTGAGAAAGATGGGGTGAGAGAGAGGTGAGAGAGAGAGGGTGAGAGAGCGGGATGTGAGAGTGAGGGGGGTTGAGAGAGGTTTGTGAGAGAAAGGGGGTGAGAGAGAGAGGGGTGAGAGAGACAGAGAGGGTGAGAGAGAGTGGTGAGAGAGGGTGAGGGAGATGGGTAAGAGAGAGATGGTGTGTGAGAGAGGGGGTGTGAGAGGGGTGTGTGAGAGAGGGTTTAGAGACAGAGTGAGAGAGAGAGGGGTGAGAGAGAGGGGTGTGTGAGAGATCGGGGTGGAAGAGAGCGGGTGAGAAAGAGACGGGGATGACAGAGAAACAGGCTGAGAGAGAGGGGGTGAGAGAGAGGGGGTGAGAGAGGGTTGAGAGAGAGACGTAAGAGAGAGGGGATGAAAGAGAGAGACGGGTAAGAGAGAGAAGGGTATAAGAGAGATAGGGTTGAGAGAGAGAGGGGTGAGAGAGAGAGGGGGTGTGAGAGAGATCGGGGTGGAAGAGAGAGCGGGTGAGAAAGAGACAGGGGTGACAGAGAGACAGGCTGAGAGAGAGAGGTGTGAGAGAGAGAGGGGTAAGAGAGAGAGGGTGAGAGATAAAGGGTTAGAGAGAGAGGGGTGAGAGAGAGTGGGGGAGAGTGGGAGGGGCTGAGAGAGAGATCAGTGTGGGAGAGACTGGGGAGAGAGAGGGGGGCTGAGAGAGAGAGTGGCTGCGAAACAGAGGGTGAGAGAGAAGGTGTGCTGGAGAGAGGCTGAGAGAGAAGTGAGAGAGAGAGACAGGTAAGAGAGAGAACGGTGAGAGAAAGAGGGGTGAGAGAGAGAAGGGTGAGAGAGAGAGAGGGCCTGAGAGAGTGAGGGTGAGAGAGAGGCGTGAGAAAGAGAGGGTGAGAGAGATGGGTGAGAGAGAGAGGGATCAGAGAGAGGGATGAGAGAGAGAGAGGGTGAGAGTGAGAGGGGCTGAGAGAGAGGTCAGGGTGGGAGAGACTGGGGAGGAGAGAGGGGATGAGAGAGAGGCACTGCGAAAGAGAGGGATGAGAGAGAGAAGGGTGAGAGAGAGCGGGGAGAGAGACGGGGAGAGAGAGAGGGGTGAAGGAGACAGGGTATGTGAGAGAGATCGGGGTGGAAGAGAGAGCAGGAGTGAAATAGGCAGGGGGTGAGAGAGAGACAGGCTGACAGAGGGAGACAGTGAAAGAGAGGGGGTGAGAGAGAGAGGGGTGAGGGAGAGAGCGGTGAGAAAGAGAGGGGTGAGAGAGAGACGGGGCGTGAGAGAGATCGGGGTGGAAGAGAGAGCCGGTGAGAAAGAGACAGGGGATGACAGAGAGACAGGCTGAAAGAGAGAGGGTGAGAGAGAGGGGTAAGAGAGAGAGAGGGGGTGAGAGAGAGATGTAAGAGAGAGGGGTGAAAGAGAGTGAGGGTTGAGAGAGAGGGCTTGAGAGAGGGGCTGAGAGAGAAAAGGTGAGACAGAGGGTGAGTGTGAGAGAGGGGTAAGGGAGAGAGAGGTGAAAGAGAGAGAGGGTTGAGAGAGATCAGGTTGGGAGAGATTGGGGAGGGAGAGAGAGGGGGGCTGAGAGAGAGAGGGCTGAGGGGGGGTGAGAGAGGGGATGAGAGAGCAGGGGTGAGTGAGAGAGAGGGTGAGAGAGGGAGAGGGGTGAGAGAGAGGATGTTTGAGAGAGATCTGGGTGGGAGAGACTGGGGAGAGAGGAGGGCTGAGAGAGAGAGAGAGGGCTGAGCGAGAAGGGGTGAGAGAGAGGGGTGTGAGAGAAGGGGTGTGTGAGAGAGAGGGTTAGAGAGAGAGGTGAGAGAGAGAGAGGTAAGGGAGAGAGAAGGGTGAGAGAGAGTGGGGGGTGAGAGAGAGAGGGCTGTGAGAGAGAGAAGAGGTTGAGAGAGAGGTGTGTGACAGAGAGGGGAGTGAGAGAGAGAGGAGCTGAAAGAAAGGGCCTGAGAGAGAGTGTGTGAGAGAGATGGGGTGAGAGAGAGGGGTGAGAGAGAGAGAGGGGATGAGAGAGAGAGGGATGTGAGGGTGAGAGGGGTTTGAAAGAGAGAGGTTTCAGAGAGAGAGAGGGGTGAGAGAGATTGAGGGGTGAGAGACAGAGGGTGAGAGAGATGGGTAAGAGATAAAAGGGTGAGACAGAGAGAGGGGTTAGAGAGAGAGGGGTGCGAGAGAGAGAGGTGAGGGAGAGAGGGGGTGTGAGAGAGATCAGGGTGGATGAGAGAGCAGGTGTGAAAGAGACGGGGCGTGAAAGAGCGTCAGGCTGAGAGAGTGGGTGAAAGTGGGGGAGAGAGGGGATGAGAGAGAGGGGGTGAGAGAGAGAGCGGGTGTGAGAGAGGGGGTGCGGGAGAGGGGATGTGAGAGAGGGGTAAGAGAGAGAGTGAGAGAGAGAGGGGTGAGAGAGAGGGGTTTGAGAGAGATCGGGCTGGAAGAGAGCGTGGGTAAGAAAGAGACATGGGATGACAGAGAAACAGGCTAAGAGAGAGAAAGGGTGAGAGAGAGGGGGTGAGAGAGAGGGGTGAGAGAGAGATGTAAGATAGAGAGGGTGAAAGAGAGAGACGTGTAAGAGAGAGAAGGGTGTGAGAGAGAGGGTTGAGAGAGGGGTGAGAGAGATCGGGGTGGAATAGAGAGCGGGTGAGAAAGAGACGGGGGTGACAGAGAGACAGGCTGAGAGAGAGAGGGGTGAGAGAGAAATGGTGAGAGAGAGAGGGGGGTGAGAGAGAGGGGTGAGAGAGAGGGTGAGAGAGAAAAGGCGAGAGAAAGAGGGGTGAGAGAGAGTGGGGGAGAGTGAGAGTGTCTGAGAGAGAGAGAGATCAGGTGGGAGAGACTGGGGGAGAGAGACGGGCTGCGAAAGAGAGGGTGAGAGAGAAAGTGTGAGAGAGAGAGGCTGAGAGAGAGAAGTGTGAGAGAGAGACAGGTAAGAGAGAGAAGGGTGAGAGAGAGCACCTGAGAGAGTGAGGGTGAGAGACAGGGGTGAGAGACAAAGGGTGAGAGAGAGGTGTGTGAGAGAGAGGTGTGTGAGAGAGAGAGGGATCAGAGAGAGAGTGATGAGAGAGAGAGGGTGAGAGTGAGAGGGGCTGAGAGAGAGGGTGAGAGAGAAAGGGTGAGAGAGAGAGGTGAGAGAGAGAGGGTGATAGAGAGAGGGGTGAGAGAAAGAGGGTGATAGAGAGAGTGGGGTGTGAGAGAGAAGAGGTTGAGAGAGAGAGAGGTGAGGGACAGAGAGGGTGGTGAGAGAGAGAGGGGCTGAAAGAGAGGGCCTGAGAGAGAGGGGGTGTGAAAGAGTGTGAGAAAGATGGGGTGAGAGAGAGAAGTGAGAGAGAGAGGGTGAGAGAGCGGGATGTGAGTGTGAGAGGGGATTGAGAGAGGTTTGTGAGAGAAAGTGGGTGAGAGAGCGAGGGGTGAGAGAGACAGAGAGGGTGAGAGAGAGGGATGAGAGAGGGGGAGACAGAGAAGGGGTGAGAGAGAGAGGGTGAGAGAGATGGTTAAGAGAGAGAGGGTGTGTGAGAGAGGGGGTGTGAGAGAGGGGGTGTGAGAGAGGGTTAAGAGACAGAGTGAGAGAGAGAGGGGTGAGAGAGAGGGGGGTATGAGAGAGATCGGGGTGGAAGAGAGAGCGGGTGAGAAAGAGACAGGGGATGACAGAGAAACAGGCTGAGAGAGAGAGGGTGAGAGAGAGGGGTGAGAGAGGGGTGAGAGAGATGTAAGAGAGAGGGGATGAAAGAGAGAGACGGATAAGAGAGAGAAGGGTGTAAGAGAGATTCGGGCTGAGAGAGAGAGGGGTGAGAGAGAGAGGGGGTGTGAGAGAGGGGGTGTGAGAGAGAGGGTAAAGAGACAGAGTGAGACAGAGAGAGAGGGGTGAGAGAGAGGGGTGTGTGAGAGAGATCGGGGTGGATGAGAGAGCAGGTGTGAAAGAGACAGGGCGTGAAAGAGCGACAGGCTGAGAGAGAGAGGGTGAAAGTGGGGGGAGAGAGAGGGGATGAGAGAGAGGTGGTTAGTTAGAGAGCGGGTGTGAGAGAGTGGGTGTGAGAGAGTGGATGTGAGAGAGGGATAAGAGAGAGAGTGAGAGAGAGGGGTGAGAGAGAGGGGTTTGAGAGAGATCGGGCTGGAAGAGAGCGCGGGTAAGAACGAGACATGGGATGACAGAGAAACAGGCTAAGAGAGAGAATGGGTGAGAGAGAGGGGGTCAGAGAGAGGGGTAAGAGAGAGAGGGTGAGAGAGAGAGAGGGGCTGCGAAAGAGAGGGTGAGAGAGAAAGTGTGAGAGAGAGAGGCTGAGAGAGAGAAGTGTGAGAGAGAGAGACGGGTAAGAGAGAGAAGGGTGAGAGAGAGACAGGGAAGAGAGAGAAGGGTGAGAGAGAGGACCTGAGAGAGTGAGGGTGAGAGATAGGGGTGAGAGACAAAGGTTGAGAGAGAGGTGTGTGAGAGAGAGGTGTGTGAGAGAGAGAGGGATCAGAGAGAGAGTGATGAGAGAGAGAGGGTGAGAGTGAGAGGGGCTGAGAAAGAGGGTGAGAGAGAAAGGGTGAGAGAGAGAGGTGAGAGAGAGAGGGTGATAGAGAGAGGGGTGAGAGAAAGAGGGTGATAGAGAGAAAGGGTGAGAGAGAGGGGGTGAGAGAGAGGGGTGAGAGAGAGAGGGTGAGAGAGAGAGAGAGGGGCTGCGAAAGAGAGGGTGAGAGAGAAAGTGTGAGAGAGAGAGGCTGAGAGAGAGAAGTGTGTGAGAGAGAGACGGGTAAGAGAGAGAAGGGTGAGAGAGAAGACCTGAGAGAGTGAGGGTGAGAGATAGGGGTGAGAGACAAAGGGTGAGAGAGAGGTGTGTGAGAGAGAGGTGTGTGAGAGAGAGTGGTGTGTTAGAGAGAAGAGGTTGAGAGAGAGAGAGGTGAGGGACAGAGAGGGTGGTGAGAGAGAGAGGGGCTGAAAGAGAGGGCCTGAGAGAGAGGGGGTGTGAAAGAGTGTGAGAAAGATGGGGTGAGAGAGAGAGGTGAGAGAGAGAGAGGGGCTGCGAAAGAGAGGGTGAGAGAGAAAGTGTGAGCGAGAGAGGCTGAGAGAGAGAAGTGTGAGAGAGAGACACGGGTAAGAGAGAGAAGGGTGAGAGAGAGGACCTGAGAGAGTGAGGGTGAGAGATAGGGGTGAGAGACAAAGGGTGAGAGAGAGGTGTGTGAGAGAGAGAGGTGTGTGAGAGAGAGAGGGATCAGAGAGAGAGTGATGAGAGAGAGAGGGTGAGAGTGAGAGGGGCTGAGAGAGAGGGTGAGAGAGAAAGGGTGAGAGAGAGAGGTGAGAGAGAGAGGGTGATAGAGAGAGGGGTGATAGAGAGAGGGTGATAGAGAGAGTGGGGTGTGAGAGAGAAGAGGTTGAGAGAGAGAGAGGTGAGGTACAGAGAGGATGGTGAGAGAGAGAGGGGCTGAAAGAGAGGGCCTGAGAGAGAGGGGGTGTGAAAGAGTGTGAGTAAGATGGGGTGAGAGAGAGAGGTGAGAGAGAGAGGGTGAGAGAGAGAGGGATGTGAGTGTGAGAGGGGATTGAGAGAGGTTTGTGAGAGAAAGGGGGTGAGAGAGAGAGGGGTGAGAGAGACAGAGTGGGTGAGAGAGAGGGATGAGAGAGGGGGAGACAGAGAAGGGGTGAGAGAGAGAGGGTGAGAGAGATGGTTAAGAGAGAGAGGGTGTGTGAGAGAGGGGGTGTGAGAGAGGGGGTGTGAGAGAGGGTTAAGAGACAGAGTGAGAGAGAGAGAGGGTGAGAGAGAGGGGGGTATGAGAGAGATCGGGGTGGAAGAGAGCGCGCGTGAGAAAGAGACAGGGGATGACAGAGAAATAGGATGAGAGAGAGAGGGTGAGAGAGAGGGGTGAGAGTAGGGTGAGAGAGAGAAGTAAGAGAGAGGGGATGGAAGAGAGAGACGGATAAGAGAGAGAAGGGTGTAAGAGAGATTCGGGGTGAGAGAGAGAGGAGGTGTGAGAGAGGGGGTGTGAGAGAGTGGGAAAAGAGACAGAGTGAGACAGAGAGGGGGTGAGAGAGAGGGGTGTGTGAGAGAGATCGGGGTGGATGAGAGAGCAGGTGTGAAAGAGACAGGGCGTGAAAGAGCGACAGGCTGAGAGAGAGAGGGTGAAAGTGGGGGGAGAGAGAGGGGATGAGAGAGAGGTGGTTAGTGAGAGAGCGGGTGTGAGAGAGGGGGTGTGAGAGAGTGGATGTGAGAGAGGGGTAAGAGAGAGAGTGAGAGAGAGATGGGTGAGAGAGAGAGGGGTTTGAGAGAGATCAGGCTGGAAGAGAGCGCGGGTAAGAACGAGACATGGGATGACAGAGAAGCAGGCTAAGAGAGAGAAAGGGTGAGAGAGAGGGGGTGAGAGAGAGGGGTGAGACAGATGTAAGAGAGAGAGGGTGAAAGAGAGAGACGTGTAAGAGAGAGAAGGGTGTGAGAGAGAGGGTTGAGAGAGGGGTGAGAGAGATCGGGGTGGAATAGAGAGCGGGTGAGAAAGAGACGGGGGTGAAGAGAGACAGGCTGAGAGAGAAAGGGGTGAGAGAGAAAGGGTGAGAGAGAGGGGTGAGAGAGAGGGGTGAGAGAGAGAGGGTGAGAGGCAAAGGGTGAGAGAAAGAGGGGTGAGAGAGAATGGGGGAGAGTGAGAGGGTCTGAGAGAGAGATCAGGTGGGAGAGACCGGGGGAGAGAGAGGCGGGCTGCGAAAGAGAGGGTGAGAGAGAAAGTGTGAGAGAGAGAGGCTGAGAGAGAGAAGTGTGAGAGAGAGAGACGGGTAAGAGAGAGAAGGGTGACAGAGAGGACCTGAGAGAGTGAGGGTGAGAGATAGGGGTGAGAGACAAAGGGTGAGAGAGAGGCTTGTGAAAGGGAGGTGTGTGAGAGAGAGAGTGATCAGAGAGAGTGATGAGAGAGAGAGGGTGAGAGTGAGAGGAGCTGAGAGAGAGGGAGAGAGAGAAAGGGTGAGAGAGAGAGGTGAGAGAGAGTGGGTGAGAGAGAGGGGTGAGAAAGAGAGGTGAGAAAGAGAGGGTGATAGAGAGAGGGGTGAGAGAAAGAGGGTGATAGAGAGAGTGGTGTGTGAGAGAGAAGAGGTTGAGAGAGAGAGGTGAGGGATAGAGAGCGTGGTGAGAGAGAGAGGGGCTGAAAGAGAGGGCCTGAGAGAGAGGGGGTGTGAAAGAGTGTTAGAAAGATGGGGTGAGAGAAAGAGAGGTGAGAGAGAGAGGCGAAGAGAGAGAGGGATGTGAGAGTGAGAGGGGGTTGAGAGAGGTTTGTGAGAGAAAGGGTTGAGAGAGAGAGGAGTGAGAGAGAGAGGGGTGAGAGAGAAACAGAGGGTGAGAGAGAGGGATGAGAGAGGGGGAGACAGAGAAGTGGTGAGAGAGAGACCGTGAGAGAGATGGGTAAGAGAGAGAGGGTGTGTGAGAGAGGGGGTGTGAGAGAGGGTTAAGAGACAGAGTGAGAGAGAGAGGGGTGAGACAGAGGGGGGTATGAAGATATCGGGGTGGAAGAGTGAGCGGGTGAGAAAGAGACAGGGGATGACAGAGAAACAGGCTGAGAGAGAGAGGGTGAGAGAGAGGGGTGGGAGCGGGGTGAGAGGGAGATGTAAGAGAGAGGGGATGAAAGAGAGAGACGGATAAGAGAGAGAAGGGTGTAAGACAGATTCGGGCTTAGAGAGAGGGGGGTGAGAGAGAGAGGGTGTGTGAGAGTGATCGGGGTGGAAGAGAGAGCGGGTGAGAAAGAGACAGGGGTGACAGAGAGACAGGCTGAGAGAGAGAGGTGTGAGAGAGAGAGGGGTAAGAGAGAGAGGGTGAGAGATAAATGGTGAGAGAGAGAGGGGTGTAGAGAGTAGGGGAGAGTGAGAGGGGCTGAGAGAGATCACGGTGGGAGAGACTCGGGAGAGAGAGAGGGGCTGAGAGAGAGAGTGGCTGTGAAAGAGAGGGTGAGAGAGAGAAGGTGTGCTAGAGAGAGGCTGAGAGAGAGAAGTGTGTGAGAGAGAGACAGGTAAGAGAGAGAAGGGTGAGAGAAAGAGGGGTGAGAGAGAGAATGGTGAGAGAGAGAGAGGGCCTGAGAGAGTGAGGGTGAGAGAGAGGCGTGAGAAAGAGAGGGTGAGAGAGATGGGTGAGAGAGAGAGAGGGGTCAGAGAGAGGGATGAGAGAGAGAGAGAGGGTGAGAGTGAGAGGGGCTGAGAGAGAGATCAGGGTGGGAGAGTCTGGGGGAGAGAGAGGGGCTGAGAAAGAGGCACTGCGAAAGAGAGGGATGATAGAGAGAAGGGTGAGAGAGAGAGCGGTGAGAGAGGGGGAGAGAGAGAGAGGGGTGAAGGAGAGAGGGTATGTGAGAGAGATCGGGGTGGAAGAGAGAGCGGGTGTGAAATAGACAGGGGGTGAGAGAGAGACAGGCTGACAGAGAGAGACAGTGAAAGAGAGGGGGTGAGCGAGAGGGGTGAGGGAGAGCGCGGTGAGAAAGAGAGGGGTGAGAGAGCGACGGGGCGTGAGAGAGAGCCGGTGAGAAAGACAGGGGATGACAGAGAGACAGGCTGAAAGAGAGAGGGTGAGAGAGAGGGGTAAGAGAGAGAGGGGGTGAGAGAGAGATGTAAGAGAGAGAGGGGTGAAAGAGAGTGAGGGGTGAGAGTGAGAGGGTTTGAGAGAGGGGCTGAGAGAGAAAAGGTGAGAGAGAGGGTGAGTGTGAGAGAGGGGTAAGGGAGAGAGAGGTGAAAGAGAGAGAGTGTTGAGAGAGATCAGGTTGGGAGAGATTGGGGAGGGAGAGAGAGGGGGGCTGAGAGAGAGAGGGCTGAGAGGGGGGGTGAGAGAGGGGATGAGAGAGCAGGGGTGAGTGAGAGAGAGGGTGAGAGAGGGAGAGGGGTGAGAGAGAGGGTGTTTGATAGAGATCTGGGTGGGAGAGACTGGGGAGAGAGGGGGCTGAGAGAGAGAGAGGGCTGAGAGCGAAGAGGTGAGAGAGAGGGATGTGAGAGAAGCGGTGAGAGAGAGAGAGAGGGTTAGAGAGAAGTGAGAGAGAGAAAGACGTAAGGGAGAGAGAAGGGTGAGAGAGGGGGGGTGAGCGAGAGAGAGAGGTTGTGAGAGAGATCAGAGTGGAAGAGAGAGTGGGTGAGGAAGAGAGGGGGGATAGAGAGACAGGCTGAGAGAGACAGGGTGAGAGAGAAGGTGAGAGAGAGGCCTGAGAGACGGGGTGAGAGAGGGAGTAAGAGAGAGTAAGTGGAAAGAGAGTGAGGGGTGAGAGGGTGATAGTGAGAGGGGGTATGAGAGAGATCGGTGTAGGAGAGAGAGCGAGTGAGAAAGAAGAGAGGGGATGAGAGAGAGTGCGGGAATGAGAGTGGGGGAGAGAGTGTGGTAGTGGGGAGAGGTGGAGAGAGGGGGGAGGGGGGTGTGAGAGGTGGAGAGAGGCGGGTGAGAGAGGCCAGAGAGATTGGGGAGAGAGGGGTGGGGAAGGGGATGAGAGAGGGGGAGAGGGGTGTGTGAGAGAGGTGTGTGAGAGAGAGAGGGGAGAGAGGGGAGAGAGAGGAAGGGGAGGGAAGGGGATGGAGAGAGGTGAGGGGGGAGAGAGGGAGAGAGAGAGAGAGGGGGGAGAGAAAGGGGAGAGGGAATGGGGGTTGAGAGCAAGGGGGTGAGAGAGGAGGGAGAAAGAGGAGGGAGAGAGAGGAGGAAGAGAGAGGAGGGAGAGAGAGGGGAGATGGTGAGAGGGGGAATGAGAGCGAGGGGGTGAGGGAAAGGGGTGAGAGAGGGGGAGAGAAGGGGAGAGGGGAGAGAGGGGTGGGGAGAGAAAGAGAGAGAGGGGTGAGTGAGATAGTTGGAGTGAGGGGGGGAAGAGAGCACGAAAGGGGCAGAGAGAGAGGGGAAGAGAGTGAGAGGCAGGGAGAGAGAGAGGGTGAGAGAGAGATGGGTTGAGAGTGCGAGGGGGTGTGAGCGAGACGGGTTGAGAGTGAGAGGGTGTCAGAGAGAGGTGAGAGAGAGGGGCGAGCAAGAGAGTGGGGCGAGAGAGCGAGAGAGGGGGCGAACGAGAGAGAGAGCAGGGGCAAGGAGGGGGCAAGAGAGAGAGAGAGACAGAGGTGCAAATGATCGTGAGGGAGGAGATGGAAATGAGACAGAGAGTCTGAGAGCGACAGAGCGCACGAGAAGGGGACAAGAGAGAGAGAGCGAGAGAGAGAGAGGAAGATAGATAGAGAGGAGGCAGAGCGTGATAGGGAGAGATAGAGGGCAATCCAGTGACAGAGGGATGAGAGAGAGAGGGACGCGAGGGAGAGAGAAGTCGGGTGAGAGAGAGAGTTTGGTTGGAGAGTGAGTGAGGGGGTGAGAGAGAAAGAGAGGGTGAGAAAGAGAGAATGAGGGTGAGGGGGTGAGAGAGAGGGAGAGAGAGAGAGAGATAAGAGAGAGATGTCTCAGGGAGGACCAGTACAGTAGAGGTGAAAGCAGGTCCTTCACAAGATGGTGGGAATGAAGCTTAGAATGTCACTGTTCCTTACACAGCTCTGTGTCTATATCCTGTCTTCCGGGTCTGAATACAGAAGGTCACTAACCACTCCCTGTGCTGTTTACTGTGAGTGATCTTACCGGCTGCAGGATTTACTGAAGGCTCCAGATCTCTCTCTCCATCTCTCTCTGGCTGACCAACCGTCTTTGATGTGGTTATGGACGAGACAGGAGTTATGAATTCGGCTGAGACAGGGACATCCTGAGTACGTACAGGAGACAGAGAAACAGACAGAATGGGAAATTAGACTGATGCAGTCAGGGTTACACATGGAGAATGACACTGAATCCCACAGAGACCTGGAAAATTCCAGTCTCCATCCCTGGCCTGTGCTGCTGCGTCACTCTGGAATGGAGAATTCTGTTTGCTCAGGATCTGGATAGCTGCAAGAGCGAGAGAAGTTGACAGAGGCAGCAATTAGAGCCACACAGTGAGGGATACCACATGGAGAGAGACTGAGTGATATCACCAGAGTGCAGGAAGGTATCAGGATCACACAATGGTCATGATGAAAGGGTTGTGATTCATGGTGCACGGGGATCAGTACTCACTGACGGGTGAGCTATGAGTGGGACAGGTGATGGCCTCGTGCTGTTCTCACCTGACTGTTCATCCAGATGTTAATGCCGGTGTCCAGTATAACCCATCTAACTGCTTAATATCCTTTCAGGAGGGAAATCTGTTATAAGCAGCGGGTCTGGCCTACACATGATCCAGACCCAGAGCAGTGGGGTTGACTCTATGTACAGGACTTTAAACTGACAGAGAGGATGCAGGGCCAGGGTTCAGGTGAAAGGAGATTTCCAACTCCAAACAGAAATGGCGATGTAGCTGAAGACAAGCAGAAAGGAACAGGAAGAGACAGAGTTTAACTGAAACTGTACATCAGTGACAAGAAATTATGGAAAGAGTCAGTCGTAATGTTCTTATTTGGACTGGATAAAGTCTCTGCAATAAGGTGGATGGACTGTGGCACAGAGATAAATGCGATTTAGTGGTGACACTGTGAACAAAAGGTGGAACATAAATATTCTATGGTCCACCTCCTTGAGGGGTGTCAGGGAGTGTAGGATGGGTAACCCTGACAGTAATGGGTAACAAAGGCAGTACAGAGAAAGCACTTGGCCTCAGATGATGAAGCTGAATCAGCCTGAATGCAGATTCTGTGTAACACGTGTCAAAAACACAAACAGGAGAACAGTTTTGAGGCTGCCTGACAGCATTTCATTGCTCAACCCTGTTACACATTCCAAAGAATTCCTGTGTAATGCAAAGGCACTGTGATCATTTTGGGAGACTTCAGTCTTTGTATAATCTGGGACAGTCACTTTGGCAAAAGTGATGTTCTCCAAACTCCTCTTTGTTTCTGTCAGTGTTTCTTTGAATAACACGTTGTGCAAATGGCCAGGGACGTGACTATCTCAGATCGACCGTTGGCTGATGACGCTGAGGGAAGGAGTAATGTCACATTGAGATATCCTCGGGGAAATTGCAGTATAGTGGAATTCAGTGAGATGATTGATTTTTAAAGTGACTAAAAAGCACACCCTACAATCACAACCAAAGCCATTGACATGTGTTTGAGAGGAGAACTGACCAAGGTAAACAGGGGAAACAGTGAAGTGTATGGCTGTAAATGGACAGTGGAAAACATTCACAGTCATAGAGATGTACAGCACAGAATCAGAGCCTTCGGTCCAACTCATCCACGCCACCCACATACCCTAACATAATCTCGTCACATTTGCCAGCACTTGGCCCAAATCCCTCTCAACCCTTCCTGTTCGTGTACCCATCCAGATGCCTTTTAAATGCAGTAATTGTACCAGTCTCCACCACTTCATCTGGCAGGTCATTCCATACAAGCAACACGCTCCACATCAAAACGTTGTCCCTTACATTCCTTTTATATCTTTCCCCTCTCATCCTGAACCTAGGCACTGCAGTTCTGGACTACACCACCCCAGGGAAAAGACATTGACTGTTCATCCTAACCATGCCTCTCATGGCTTTATAAACCTCCATTTGGATACCCCTCAGCCTCAGACATTCCAGGGAAAACAGGCCCAGACAATTTAACCTCTTCCTGTAGCTCAAATCCTCCAATCCTGTCAGCATCTTTGTAAATCTTTTCTGAACCCTTTCAATTTATACAATATCCTTCCAACAGGGAGGAGACAAGAATTTCATGCAATATTCCAACACTGGCTTATCCAATGTCCTGTACAGCCACAACATGACCTCCCAACTCCTCTACTCAATGCACAGATCACTAAACACAAGCATACCAAACACCATCTTCACTATCCTATCGACACACAATTCTCCTTTCAAGGAACAATGAACCTGCTCTCCAAGGTCTCTTTGTTCAGAAACACACCCTGGGACCTTAACATTACGTGTATCAGTCCTGCGAAGAGTTGCTTTCCCAAAATGCAGCACCATCCATTTATCTAAATGAAGCTCCATCTGCCACTCCTCAGCCCATTGGCCCACCAGTTCACCATCCTGTTTTAATGTGAAGGAACATTCTTCACTTTCCACGACACCTCCAATTTTGGTGTCATCTGCAAACTTACTAACTATACCTGCTATGTTCACATCCAAATCATTTATATAATTAATGGAAAGTAGTGGACGCAGCACCGCTCCTTGTGGCACTCCACTGGTCACAGGTCTCCAGTCTGAAAAAACAACCCACCACAACCACCCTCTGTCGTCTGCCTTCGTGCCAGTTCTGTATCCAAATGGCTGGTTTTCCCTCTATTCCGTGAGATCTATCCTTGCTCTCCAATCTCCCATGTGGAAACTCTTCGAATACCTTACTGAAGCCCATATCACTCACACCCACCGCTCTGCCCTCATCAATCCTTTTGTTACTTCTTCAAAAAACTCAATACCTTGAGACATGATTTCCCACGAACAAAGCAATGCTGACTATCCCCAATTAGACATTGCCTTTCTAAACACATCTAACTCCTGTCCCTCATGGATCCGGCCTTCAACGTGCCGACGACTGACGTCAGGCAAACCAGTCTGTAGTTCTCTGGCTTGTCCTGACCACCCGTCTTAAACAGTGGCACCACATTAACCCAACCTCCAGTCTTCTGGCACCTCACATGTGTCTATCGATGATACAAATATTTCAGCAAGGGGCCCAGCAATCACTTCTGTAGCTTCCCACAGAGATCGAGACTATACCTGATAAGGTCCTGGTGATTTATCCACCTTTATATGTTTCAAGACATCCAGCACCTCCTCCTCTGTAATGTGGACATTTTGCAAGATTTATTCCCAAAGTTATCTCCCAAACCATCATTCAATTCTATATCTTCCATGTCCTTGTCTACAGGAAATACTTGTTCAGTATTTTCCCAATTTCCAGCAGCTCCACGTGCAGGCTGTCTTGATCTTTGGGGGGGGGGCCTATTCTCTCCCCAGTGACGCTTTGGCCTTCATGTATTTGTAAAAGCTCTTTGGATTCTCCTTAGCCCTAATTGACAAAACAATCACATGTACACTTTTTTGCCATCCTGCTTTCCAGTCTATCCCTACACAACACTGCAACCTCCCCCTCCCTGCCTAATCCCTACCAAACACTGCACTCACCCGCTCCCTGACTGATCCCTACCCAACACTGCACTCACCCCCTCCCTGACTGATCCCTACCCAACACTGTACTCACCCCCCTCCTTGACTGATCCCTACACATCACTGCAATCTCCCCCTCCCTGACTGATCCCTACCCATCACTGCAAACTCCCCCTCCCTGACTGATCCCTACCAAACACTGCACTCACCCCCTCCCTGACTGATCCCTACCCAACACTGCAATCTCCCCCTCCCTGACTGATCCCTACCCAACACTGCACTCACCCCCTCCCTGACTGATCCCAACCCAACACTGCACTCTCCCCCTCCCTGACAGATCACTGCGCAGCACTGTAATCTCCCCCTCCCTGACTGATCCCTACCCAACACTGCACTCACCCCCTCCCTGACTGATCCCTACACAACACTGCACTCACCCCCTCCCTGACTGATCGCTACCCAACACTGCACTCACCCCCTCCCTGACTGATCCCTACCCAACACTGCACTCACCCCCTCCCTGACTGATCCCTACACAACACTGCACTCACCCCCTCCCTGACTGATCCCTACCCAACACTGCACTCACCCCCTCCCTGAATGATCCCTACCCAACACTGCACTCACCCCCTCCTTGACTGATCACTACCCAACACTGCACTCACGCCCTCCCTGACTGATCCCTACCCAACACTGCACTCACCCCCTCCCTGACTGATCCCAACCCAACACTGCACTCTCCCCCTCCCTGACTGATCCCTACCCAACACTGCACTCAACCCCTCCCTGACTGATCCTTACCCAACACTGCAATCTCCCCCTCCCTGACTGATCCCTACCCAACACTGCAATCTCCCCCTCCCTGACTGATCCCTACCCAAAACTGCGCTCAACCCCTCCCTGTCTGATCCCTACCCAACACTGCACTCACCCCCTCCCTGACTGATCCCTACCCAACACTGCACTCACCCCCTCCCTGACTGATCCCTACCCAACACTGCGCTCAACCCCTCCCTGACTGATCCCTACCCAACACTGCACTCACCCCCTCCCTGACTGATCCCTACCCAACACTGCACCCACCCCCTCCCTGACTGATCCCTACCCAACACTGCACCCACCCCCTCCCTGACTGATCCCTACCCAACACTGCACTCACCCCCCTCCCTGACTGATCCCTACCCAACACTGCACTCATCCCCCTCCCTGACTGATCCCTACCCAACACTGCACTCACCCCCTCCCTGACTGATCCCTATCCAACACTGCACTCACCCACTCCCTGACTGATCCCTACCCAACACTGCACTCACCCCCTCCCTGACTGATCCCTACCCAACACTGTAAACTCCCCCTCCCTGACTAATCCCTACCCACTGTACTCACCACCTCACTGACTGATCCCTACTCAACACTGTAATCCCCCCTCCCTGACTAATCCCTACCCAACACTGTAATCTCCCCCTCCCTGACTGATTCCTACCCAACACTGTAATCACCCCCTCCCTGACTGATCCCTACCCAACACTGCAATCTCCCCCTCCCTGACTAATCCCTGCCCAACACTGCAATCTCCCCCTCCCTGAATGATCCCTACACAACACTGCAATCTCCCCCTCCCTGACTAATCCCTACCCAACACTGCAATCTCCCCCTCCCTGACTGATCCCTCCTCAACACTGCAACCTCCCCCTCCCTGATTAATCCCTACACAACACTGTAATCTCCCCCTCCCTGACTGATCCCTCCCCAACACTGCAACCTCCCCCTCCCTGATTAATCCCTACACAACACTGTAATCTCCCCCTCCCTGACTGATCCCTCCCCAACACTGCAACTTCCCCGTCCCTGTCTAATCCCTACCCAACACTGCAATCTCCCCCTCCCTGACTAATCCCTACCCAACACTGCAATCTCCCCCTCCCTGACTGATCCCTCCTCAACACTGCAACCTCCTCCTCCCTGATTAATCCCTACACAACACTGTAATCTCCCCCTCCCTGACGAATCCCTACATAACACTGTAATCTCTCCCTCCCTGACTGATTCCTTCAAATCACTGCAACGTCCTCCTCCCTGTCTAATCCCTACCCAATACTGTAATCTCCCCCTCCCTGACTGATCCCTACACAACACTGTAATGTCTTCCTCCCTGACTGATCCCTACCCAACACTGCAATCTCCCCCTTCCTTAGTAATACCTACACAACTCTGCACTCACCACTCCCCCCCCCTCAACCCCCCCCCCTCCCCCGCCAGAAGGTTAGAACGCATGGAATCCAGGGGGCATTGGCAAACTGGGTACACAATTGGCTTGATGGTAGGAAGCAGAGGGTAATAGTCAGACTGAAGGCCTGTGACTAGTGGTGTGCCTCAGTGGTCATAGAATCATAGAATCCCTCCTCTGTGGAAACAGGCCCTTCGGCCCAACACGTCTCCTGGCCCTCTGAAGATTATTCCACCCTGACCCATTCCCCTACCCTGTTACTCTACATTTACCCCTGACTAACGCAACTTACTTACACATCCATGAACACTATAGGCAATTGTGCATGGCTAATTTACCTGACCTGCACATCTTTGGATTGTGGAAGGAAACCGGAGCACCCAGAGGAAACCCACGCAGACATGGGGAGATGGTACAAGCTCAGTTGGTGTGGCATAGTGGCTCAGTGGATGGCACTGCTGCCTCACAGTGCCAGGGACCCGGGTTCGACCCCAGCCCTCGGTGACTGTCTGTGTGGAGTTTGCACATTCTCCCCGTGTCTGCGTGGGTTTCCTCCGGGTGCTCCGGTTTCCTCCCACTGTCCAAAAAAGTACAGGTCAGGTAAATTGGCCAGGCTAAATTGCCCATAGTGGTAGGTGCATTCGTCCTGGGTAAATATTGGGCAGGGAGAATAGCTCTGGGTGGGTTACTCTTCGGCAGATCGGTGTGGATTTGTTGGGCCAAATGGCCTGTTTCCATACTGTAGGAAATCAAACCCTAACAGGATCTAATCCACACAGAGTATCCTGTGAGGTTGGAATTGAACCCAGATCCACGGTGCTGTGAGGTAGCAGTGCTAACCACTGAGCCACTGAGCTGGTCAGTGCTAGGCCCATTGCAGTTTGTTATCGATATCAATGATTTGGATGAGGATGTTTAAGGCATGATTAGTAAGTTTGCATGTTACACTAAAATAAGTGAGGAAGGTTCTCAGCAATTGCAACAGGGCCTTGATCAGCTGGGGAATTGGGCTGAGAAATGGCAAATGGAGGTTAATACAGACAAGGGCGAGATCGAGCATTTTGGAAAGTCACATCAAGACAGGGGTTTCATGCTGAATGGTAGGGCCTGAAGGAGTGTAGTGGAACAGAGGGACCTTGGATTCCAGGAGCACGGCTGTCTGAACTCAGGGGGACGGGGCAATGAAGAAGGCTTTTAGCAGACTGGGCCCTTCATCAGTCAGGGCATGGAATATCGAAGTTGAGCAGTTCTGTTGCAGTTGTACAGGATTCAGTTTTGGCCACCTTGCTTTGGAAGGATGTTATTAAACTGGAAGGAGTGCAGACGAAATTTACAAGGATGTTGCCAGAACTCAACTAGACAGTTATAGAGAGAGGTTGGACAAGCTAAGCATTGCCTTTAGTGTGCAGGAGACTGAGGGGTGTCCTTATAGAGGTGTATAAGATCTTGGGAGGCATGGGAATGCACTCAGTCTTTATCCAAGGCTTGGGACATCGAGGACGAAAGGGCATCAGTTTAAGGTGAAAGGGGAAAGATTAAAAGTGAACCCGAGGGACAACTCTTTTCTCCAGAGGGTGATACACATACGGAGTGAACTACCAGTGGAAGTAGTCAAGGAGGATACATTTAATAACATTTAAAAGGCATTTGGACAAATACATGTAGAGGAACATATTGGAAGGATATGGGTCAAATGCAGGGAAACGGGGTTAGTGTGGATGGGCCAGTTTGGGCCAAAGAGCCAATATCCATGCTGTAGAACTCTATGACTCTATGAGTATACCCAGGTGTCCCACAATACAGAAGCAGCTAAAGCAACACGAACACGAGCCGGTGCAAATGTGAAACAGTCCGGCAGAATTTGGCAGGAAGCCAGCCTGGCCGTGCAGCGAAGGATTCCTGGTACAGGAGCTGTGGTTAGAAGCCCATAGAGAGCTGGGGAAGGAAGCTGGAAAGATCACTCCACTGCCGATAGCCTGGAGGACCCCCGGCTGGGATAAGGCAGCTGGGATCCGGTCATCCCAGGGAAAGCGACAGGCTGTGACCGAGCTAGGTCTCCAACATAATGAGCAGGGCAGAACCTTGCAGGAAAATCTCACCCACATGGGACTACTCCAGTTACAATTGGGAAGAGCACAATCCAGTGAAAGGGGGGTCTCTGGGGATGGGGAGGCAGCCTCAGGTTGCATTGACAATCTGGAAGGACAGTGTATGAGCTCCAAACAGCTGCATGGGCCCTGTACACTTGCAACACGGAGCAACAACATCAGGCCCTATTAGGAGGTGCCAGGAGCAAATACAATGCCAAGGGAACCCGGGCTCCTGCTAGAATGGGATAATGTGTGCCTTTGGGGTTCTACCTCCCCAGGGAGATAATTACAGGCCCCACACTGACGCATCCACACCCGCCCACAGATGTGAACTCCCACTGCCTTTCTTCCAGGTAACTGCACCTTTTGCCCCCATCTCTGACCCACAGCCGAACTCAGAATCCATGAATACTGTGGTTACCCAGTGTCAAACAGCTGATGGTCTCACTCCGTACACAACAGCCAGTCCAGGCACCCAGCTGGTGGGCAGCACCAAAGAGATCTCATCTCTGACCCAGACACATGTTTGGATGAGATTGACCGACAGTCTGTCATACACAGAGTGGACGCTGAGGAGCAAACCAAATTAATCACCATGTGCCTTAGTCCAGCAGGCCATTCAGCCCTCCCTGAGGGCCAACAGCTAGGGAGGGGCATCCATGATGAGATGAAGGCAGCGGTCCTCACTGCTCGAGGGCAGGATAAGGCAGACCCTGCAGAGGCGCTGCATAAATGCAGAACAACAACCAGTGGAATGACCCTCCCCTGCCCCCGTCAGCTTCATCTGGAAACTCTGGGTCCAATTTGTCTGGAATTTTGGGGCTATGACCTGCACCTCTCTTAGCGATGTGAAACTGGGCCCAACCCTTTGTCTCCCATGTATCAGAAAGAAGGAGGGACACCTGGGATTCGAACCCTCAGACGCCCCCTGGAATGAGGCTTGGGCCTTCTGCTAATTAATTGCTGAATAGGAAATAGATTTTAGGGATTTCCACATTGTGGTACAGAGGCTCAGGGATCACAGGCGATTAGTGCGGTTTCCTCAAATACGGGTGTCTGGTAGTGAGCTATTGAGCACCAGCCCAGACAAGGGGTCAGAGTTCAAACAGTGATATCCCAGGAAGCCAACCAAAGAGAATTCCTCAGGAACAAAATTAAAAACAGACTGAGACCAGGAGTGAAGGCTCCTCTCCCATCTTGTCCCACACACACCAGGCTCTCGCAATGGACTAGTCACTAAACCCACAGGCAATACCTTGTTCAGTAACATTTATCACAAACTGATGCCAATCATAATGAATGCATCAGAGACACAGTAACCAGAGTAGTGTCCTTCCCCATTAAAATGATTATGTTGCCACCTGACCCACAGGATAAGGGGGTGAAGGACAGGGAAATATGAGGGAAAGCCCACAACAGCAATTTGCAGATGAAAGAAAAGGGAATTCCTTGATGATTTAGCCACAGTATACAAGTCCACTCCCAGGGCAGGAGTGTTACCGGTCAGTATGCTGACGTGGCTAATTTGGAGAATTAACTCAGGATCCTGACCCAACAACTCTCTAATGAGCCTGAGAAAGACTGAATACAGAAAACCCAGAAGAGACCATGGGACAACTAGTGGAGAATCAGGCTACCCATCACTTAGTGACCAGACGGGAGGGTCATGCCAACGCGATTAGCCAGATCACCAACGCCCCAAAAAGAGATGACGGCGAGCAGTAAAACCACACCCTATGCAGTATCTACGGTAACGTGATGGTGGTACAGCTGAGGGAGGAGCTCAGGCAGGCCAGCCAAGGGAAAGTCCCATCCCGGGTTAGTGACAAACAGCGTAAATATTTGTTCCAGGAGAACACCCACACCAACATCTCTCACTGTCAGTGACAGCAGCTCACCAAGGGCTGGATTAATGACAGCTATAAGGACACTCTCATTGGGAGACTCGGTTTGGTGCGAGGTGTGGGATATAGGTAAAGTACTGTTATTTCTGCAATTATAATTATTTATGCAAGGTAAATGCACTCACACCAGTGTATAATTGTTTCAACCAAGAGCTGAGGAATAAGAATAAAAACTATGTGGAGGAAATATATAATTGTTTTTGTATTAACTAAAATGTGCATACACAAATGAAATGTGCCTGCTAACAATGGTAGACAAATAGATAAGGTGCTGTGAGGATGTAGGTTAAGCCAGATATGCTTGTACAAGCAGTAGTTATAAACATCTGTTTCCTGCTTTTGCAAAAACACAAAAACAAACCCCAATTAAAAGGTCATAAGGATCAGTATGGTTGGGGAAAGGGAGGAAATGTCACAAGTGGGGAAAGTAGATAATAGTGAAGGAGGATATACCTAACAATGGGCCACAGCAGGATGTGGTGAAATGGCCAAGTAAAACTTGTACTTTGTTATGCACAAGGCCGGATAAGACAAGAGATAAACAATAGTAATGGGCACCAGGTTTGGAGTAGTGAATCCTAAATAAGGTATGTACTTGCCTCTGCGTGCCCTATTCCAGGCACCATTTTTGCAAGCGTCTAATAAACATACTGATTGCTCCAGATCTTGTCTCGGACAGAAAGTATTGAAGTGAGTGATCTTTGTTTCTCACACCAAGTGACAAAGTTAGGATGAAGTCCAAATTATGGGAGTTGTACAAAACTGGTATTTGTTTGGGTTACCATGAATCCATCCCACATACTGTGGAGATAGAGGGAACAGGGACCACTCCTAAGTAAATGTGAAGGAACAGGCCATACTATCACATGCCCAGAGCCTGTCATCCATGAATTTGGCTCCTCTCCCATCAAGCTGTGGGCCTAACTGCACTCACATTGATATATCTTGGGGTATTGGTGGTTATGATTGCAGGTTGCAACAGATGGGTACCATCATTATGCATAATGCCTGGACACACTCACAGGGGCTATAAGGCTGATAGAATTCTCAGGGAATTCTACTCAGGAGAGAATTCCAGGATTTTGAGCCATCAGTTCTCATTCCCTTGTATTTATTCTGATCACTGCCTATGCATAACAATTCTGTACATATTATTGGAATGCTTTATTTTTTGTAGAAGCAGTTAGGAGAGCCACAGTCGCTCACTGTTGTCTCACAGCGCCAGAGACCTGGGTTTGATTCCACCCTCGAGCGATTGTCTGTGTGGAGTTTGCACATTCTCCCCGCATCTGCATGGGTTTCCTCCCACAGTCCAAAGATGCGCGTGTTAGATAAATTGGCCATGTAAAATTGCCCATAATTTCTAGGGATATTCAGGCAAGTTGAATAGCCATGGGAAATGCAGGCTTTCAGAGATATAATGGGAGTGGTGGAATCTGATTTGGATTCTCTTCAGAGGGTAATTGTGGACTCGATGGGCTGATGGGCCTGTTTCTGCTGTGTAGTGATTCTATGATTCATTTCTTTCATATCACTTATCAGCCATATGATGATCGGTTTGATCAATGTACATAATGGCTTTCGCTCAGACAGCTGGCTACTCTGACAACAAGCATACCCAGCTTGCAATTCATTGTATAACCTTCTTTCCATCTAAATGGATGGGTTGGGGGAAATGTCACAACCTCCTGGCTAAAACACAGATAGACAGCCAAGGTATACTGGCCAAGTAAATCTCCCAAATCACAAAACCCGCACACCAGGTACAGCGCAAACACAGCAGCCAAGTGGTAATGTCATCAGCATAATGTAAAAGGCAACAGTTCTCCAGGACAGACATATCCCTAACAACATCTGCACCAAACAAAGGAGGGCCCAGACAGGAAGCTACCGGGTCCTGCTACACAAACAAACTAACAGTAACAAGCCATCCAAATGGTTGGAAATATCTCAAACTATTAGCCAATTCTCCTAATTGGCCAGAACTACAGAAAGTTCCGGAAAACCATCCAGAAATGAACACAAACGGGGTTAACCTGCAAACTGATTTCTTGAATCTTCTGGAGGCCATCTGAGGAGACCAGCATGGCAAGAGACAGACAGACACAGAGAGAAAGCAGCTTCGCAGACTCAAAGACAGAACCAGAGAGGGAGAGATAAAGACAGTTTGAAGCAAACCCCAGAAACATGGGAGATAGGGAGTGTGCAAAACCATTGAGAGAGAGATAGAGCTGGAAACAACCGGGATAATGTGTGTCACCGCTTCAGTCTGTCCATGCTTTGACTCCTGTTTGATTCAGTTTGACCGTCCTTCTCTCCCTCTCTCTGTCCGTCTCTCTCTGCCTATCTCTCTCTCTCTCTCACTGCCTTTTTCTCACTCTCCCTTTCCCTGTCTCTCTCTGCCCATCTTACTCTCATCTCGGTCCCCACTTTCTCGATCTCTCTCTCTTTTTCTTACCCTCCCTTTCTCTCTCTTCCCTATTTCAGACCTGAAAGTGCTCACCCAATTTTGAACCCCCTCAAAAATATTTTGCCCCTCATTTTCACTGTCCTCCAAAATTTATCCCCATTCCCAAATATCTTCCCTTCCAACTAGTTGCCTCACCAAATGTGCCCCACTCAAATATTTTGCTGCCCCCAACATTGCTGTGAGCCCCACTCCCTGGGGCAGAGGGAAATGAGTGGAAAAGTGTGGAGCTGGAAAAGCCCAGCAGGTCAGGCCTGAACCATCGATTCTCCTTCCTGACCTGTTGTGCTTCCCCAGCTCCACACTTTGTGACTCTGACTCTCCAGCAACTGCAGTCCTCACTTTCTCACACCGGTAAATGAGTCTGGGTTAACTGACTGGCCTGTGATTGTTTTAATGTACAGCAAGATCCCAGTCCCAGAATTACAGAAGATTTGTATCACAGATGGAATCCTTTCTGCCCATTATGCCCCCTCCCCCATTAAATGATCCTGGACTTGTTCACGATCCTCAGGATTGGCCTCTGAATGGCCGCATTGACTATCCTTTATGTGGAGACCTCTTTTCTGCCCTGTCTGAGACTTTGCATCACATGTTATCCTACCCCCCATCTCTCTCTGACAACAGCCGCTCCTTTCTCCACAAATCCCAAAACCCCATCAAACCGTCCCATCTCTCTCTGGCTGTCCCACTCCGTCCTTGTCCCCACTTTCCCCCTCCCCATGAAGACTCAGCGCCTGGGCTGGAGGACATAGTGCAGAGACTAACTCACCTTTTGACTGACTGCTGTAATGCACAGAAAGATCCCACTCTGAAACCATTGCCAATTACACACATATACTTCTCCCTCCATATACGTCCTTCTCCCTCTCTCTCACTCTGTCCTTCTGTCACTCTCTCTGTCTCCTTGACTCTCACTGCCCATCTCTCTCTCTCCACACTAACTCCATCTTCACTCTCTCCATGTCTCTCTCTCTTTTTGTCACTCTCTCTTTCTCTTTTTCTCTATTTCAGATTCACTCCGAAAAGTACTCCATGTTCCTTCCAATCATCCCCTCCCCACAGTTGGGGTAAATCCTGTGAGAGGAGAACGTGAGGTCTGCAGATGCTGGAGATCAGAGCTGAAAATGAGTTGCTGGAACAGCGTAGCAAGTCAGGCAGCATCCAGGGAACAGGAGAATCAACTTTTTGGGCATGAGCCCTTCTTCAGGAATGAGGAAATTGGGTCCAGCTGGCTAAGATAAAAAGTAGGGAGGAGGGACTTGGGGGAGAGGCGTTGGAAATGCGTTAGGTGGAAAGAGGTCAAGCTGAGGGTGATAGGTCAGACTGGGGTGGGGGCGGAGAGGTCAGGAAGAAGAATGCAGTTTAGGAAGGCGGTGCTGAGTTCGATGGATTTGACTGAGACAAGGTGGGGGAAGGGAAATGAGGAAACTGGTGAAATCCAAGTTCATCCCTTGTGGTTGGAGAGTTCCTAGGTGGAAGATGAGGCGCTCTTCCTTCAACCGTCGTGTTGTTGTGGTCTGGCGATGGAGGAGTCCAAAGACGTGCATATCCTTGGTGGAGTGGGAGGGGGAGTTGAAGTGTTGAGCCACAGGGTGGTTGGGTTGGTTCGTCCGGGTGTCCCAGAGGTGTTCTTTGAAACGCTACGCAAGTAGGCGGCCTGTTCCCCCAATAAAGAGGAGGCTACATCGGGTGCAGAGGATGCAATAGATGATGTGTGTGGAGGTGCAGGTGAATTTGTGGCGGATATGGAAGTTTCCTTTGGGGCCTTGGAGGGAGGTGAGGGGGGAGGTGTGGGCGCAAGTCTTGCACCTCCTGCGGTTGCAGGGAAAGTGCCGGGAGTGGAGGTTGGGTTGGTGGGGGGTGTGGATCTGACGAGGGAGTCACGGAGGGAGTGGTCTTTACGAAATGCTGATAGGGGAGGGGAGGGAAATATATCCTTGGTGATGGGGTCCATTTGGAGGTGGCAGAAATGACGGCGGATGATACGCTGTACATGGAGGTTGGTGGGGTGGTAGGTGAGGACCAGTGGGGTTCTGTCCTGGTGGCGGTTGGGGGGGCGGGGCTCAAGGGCGGATGAGCAGGAAGTGGAAGAGATGCGGTGGAGCGCATCGTCGACCACGTCGGGGGGGAAATTGCAGTCCTTAAAGAAGGAGGCCATCTGGGTTGTACGTTTTTGGAACTGGTCCTCCTGGGAGCAGATGCGGCGGAGACGAAGGAATTGGGCGTTTTTACCGGGGGCAAGGTGGGAGGAATGTGTAGTCCAGGTAGCTGTGGGAATCGGTCGGTTTGTAGTAGATGTCTGTGTTGATTCGGTCACCTGAGATAGAAATAGAAAGGTCGAGGAAGGGGAGGGAGGAATCTGAGACTGTCCAGGTGAATTTGAGGTCGGGGTGGAAGGTGTTGGTGAAGTGGATGAACTGTTCAAACTCCTCGTGGGAGCACGCGGCGGCGCCGATACAGTCATCGATGTAGCGGAGGAAAAGGTGAGGGGTGGTGCCAGTGTAGTTGCGGAAGATGGACTGTTCCACATATCCTACGAAGAGGCAGGCATAGCTGGGGCCCATGCGGTTGCCCATGGCTACTCCTTTCGTTTGGAGGAAGTGGGAGGATTGGAAAGAGAAGTTGTTCAGGGTGAGGACCAGTTCAGTCAGTCGAAGGAGGGTGTCAGTGGAAGGGTACTGGTTGGTACGGCGGGAAAGGACGATGCCGAGGGCTTTCAGTCCTTCGTGATGGGGGATGGAGGTGTACAGGGACTGGATTTCCATGGTGAAGATAAGGCGTTGGGGACCGGGGAAGCGAAAATCATGGTGGAAGTGGAGGGCATGGGTGGTGCCCCAACGTAGGTGGGGAGTTCTTGGACTAAGGGGGACAGGACCGTGTCAAGGTATGCAGAGATGAGTTCGGTGGGGCAGGAGCAGTCTGATACAATGGGTCGGCCGGGGCAGTCAGGTGTGTGGATTTTGGGCAGGAGGTAGAAGCCAGCGGTGCGGGGTTGTGGGACTATGAGGTTGGAGGCGGTGGATGGGAGATCCCCTGAGGTGATGATGTTATGGATGGTCTGGGAGATGATGGTTTGGTGGTGGGGGGTGGGGCCATGTTCAAGTGGGCAGTAGGAGGAGGTATCTGCGAGCTGGCATTTGGCCTCAGCAGTTTAAATGTCGGTGCGCCAAACTACTACCGCGCCTCCCTTGTCTGCTGGTTTGATAGCGAGGTTGGGGTTGCAACAGAGGGAGTGGAGGGCTGCGCGTTCCGAGGGTGAGAGGTTGGAGTGGGTGAGAGGGGTGGGGTAGTTCAGGTGGCGGTTAATATCGCGGCGGCAGTTGGCTATGAAGAGGTCGAGGGCAGGTAGGTGGCCAGCACGGGGTGTCCAGGTGGATGGGGTGTGTTGGAGGCGTGAGAAGGGATCGTCAGAGGGTGGGCGAGAGTCTAGGTTGAAGAAGTAGGCACGGAGGCGAAGGCGGTGGAAGAATTGTTCGATGTCACGCCGCGTGTTGAATTCATCAATCCGGGAGCGTAGGGGAATGAAGGTGAGGCCTCTGCTGAGGACTGATCTTTCATCCTCAGAGAGGGGTAGTTCTGGAGGGATGGTGAAAACACGCCAGGGCTGGGAGCTAGGACCTGGTGTGGGGCTGGAGCTGGGTGTGGGGGCGGGGTTAGGTCTGGGGGCGGGGACGGAGATCGGCGTGGGGGCGGGGTTAGACGTGGTGACGTGGGGCTCAGCAGAGGCCTCCCACCCTGCCCCCTGTAAAAACGCCATCCCATTCTCCCAATTCCTTCGTCTCCGCCGCATCTGCTCCCAGGACGACCAGTTCCAAAAACGTACAACTCAGATGGCCTCCTTCTTCAAAGACCGCAATTTCCCCCCCGACATGGTCGACGATGCTCTCCACCGCATCTCTTCCACTTCCCGCTCATCCGCCCTTGAGCCCCGCCCCTCCAACCGCCACCACTGGTCCTCACCTACCACCCCACCAATCTCCATGTACAGCGTATCATCCGCCGTCATTTCCGCCACCTCCAAAGCGACCCCACCACCAAGGATATATTTCCCTCCCCTCCCCTATCAGCATTCCGTAAAGACCACTCCCTCCGTGACTCCCTCGTCAGATCTACACCCCCCACCAACCCAACCTCCACTCCCAGAACCTTCGTCTGCAACCGTAGGAGGTGCAAGACTTGCGCCCACACCTCCCACTCACCTCCCTCCAAGGCCCAAAAGGAAACTTCCCACATCCGCCACAAATTCACAGGCACCTCCACACATGTCATCTCTTGCATCCTCTGCACCCGATGTGGCCTCCTCTATATTGAGGAGACAGGCCGCCTACTTGCGGAGCGTTTCAGAGAACACCTCTGGGGCACCCGGACCAACCAACCCAACCACCCTGTGGCTCAACACTTCAACTCCCCTCCCACTCCCCCAAAGATATGCAGGTCTTTGGACTCCTCCATCGCCAGACCACAACAACACGACAGTTGGAGGAAGAGCGCCTCATCTTCCGCCTAGGAACCCTCCAACCACAAGGGATGAACTCGGATTTCACCAGTTTCCTCATTTCCCCTCCCCCCACCTTATCTCAGTCAAATCCATCGAATTCAGCACCGCCTTCCTAACCTGCAATCTTCTTCTTGATCTTTCCGTCCCCACCCCAGTCTGACCTATCAACCTCATCTTGACCTCTTTCAACCTATCGCATTTCCAACGCCCCTCGAGCTCACCCCTTGTGGCAAAACTCCTACAGACAGCCTGAATCCCACAATTCCTGTGTGTGTGCATGTGTGTGTGTGTGTCTGTGTGTGTGTGTCTGTGTGTGTCTCTCTGTGTGTGTGTGTCTGTGTGTGTGTCTGTGTGTCTGTGCGCGCGTGTCTGTGTGTGTGTGTGTGTGTGTGTGTGTGTGTGTGTTCACTCTATCTGATTCCAGCTCCTGTCTGATGATTACTCATCGCAGTATAATTTGATTCTCTGTCTCTGTATTGTCCTGGTTTCAGCTCCCAAATCAAATTTGAATCATCCATGATCCTATTGAATACCAGAGCAGGCTCGAGGGGCTGGATGGTCTCCTCCTATTCCTATTTCAGATGGTCTTATGTTCTTATTGCTATCTCCCAGCTCTTGGCCCCCACACTGGAGGTTATGACTACACAAGGGCCTGATCTGTAGAGTGCTGCCCTCTTCCGTGAGTCTCGGAGGGAACCAGCCTGACTTGGATTGGAGTTGCAGCCTCTCAGTGAGAAGTGAAATCTCCTCCCGGTTCTCACTGTAAGGTGGAGCAGGCCAGTCCCCGGGAAACAAACAGCAGGCCAGGTCTGCTCTGTCCTTCAGCTCCATTTCAGAAGGCTACGTGAGCGGGGCTTGTTTCCTTCATCAGCTCCCTGTGCTTTCCTTTCTGCGTTAGGGTGGGGGTCCGACGACACCTCTCCTGTGGCCAGTGGAGATTTGAAAATGTTTGCAAGTGTCCCTGCTACTTCCTCCATCACCTCATTCGGTAAACTGAGATTCATTTACACCGTCTTTGGAGATTTATTGGGTTTTAAGAAGGCCAGACCACTCAGAACCATCTCTCTCTCTATATATATATATATGCTAATTCATTTAATTGTCTTAAAGAGCATCTCCACGATTTCATATCAACCCTGTCCCAATGAGCATTGACAAAATGCATCCATTCACTGTAGCCTCTGGGTCCATGCACAAATTCTCACTGTGTTCCACAACCTAATCTTTCTCTCATTATCAATTCACCCTTAATGTCAGTGTAAAGTCCTTTCAGATTTTTATTTCCTCTCTTAGCACTCTTCTCTCCCATACAATTAGCCTGCAATATGATTTGGAGGCGTGAAGGGTGTCATTCTGGATGTGGATTGGCATTTGGAAGCTCAGAAGTAAGGAACATACGACTGTGCTGAGTGTGGAGCACTTGGGATTAGCACACAGAAGCTGACGAATAAACCTCAGCCCTGCAGCATGAAAATCTCCCTTTGAGCTGGCAGGTCAGTCACGCGAAATGAAAACTCAATCCCTGGGAAAAGAGGGTGGAACTCTTCAGGTTCAAGAACCAAATGAAGACGGTCCGTTTGAATCTGGAATCTGGACGTGGGAATCATTGCTGAGCAGGGTATGAAGGAAGCAGAGGCAGAAATGTAGTGAACAATTTCAGATATTCCTCTTAGACCACAAGACATGGGAGCAGAAATTATGCCATTCAGCCTATCTGATAGTGTGGCACTCTCTCAGTACTGACTCTCTAACAGTGCTGGTATCCCCCAGACTGATACGCTGACAGTGCAGCACTCCATCAGTAATGACCCTCTGACAGTGCAGCATTTCCACAGTACTGATCCTCCGACAGTGCTGCACTCACGTAGTGCTGACTTTCTGACAGTGTAGCCCTCTGTCAAACCGACCTTCTGACAGTCCAGCACTCCCTCAGTACTGACCCTCTGACAGTGCAGCACTCCCTCAGTGTTGACCCTCCGACAGTGCAGCACTCCCTCAGGACTGGCCCTCTTTTTTTTCTATTTCTTGGAGTCTCGTGGAAATTTGGAGACATAGGGTTTGCAGATTCTGAGGAAGCATGAGAGAGACTCACAAACCAAGCCCTGTCGAAAACTCTCTGCAATAGACTATTCAGAGGAACAGAGTCACAGAGATGCACAGCTTGGAAACAGACCCTCCTATCCAACTCGTCCATACCAACCAGATTGTCTCATCTCATTTCATTCAATTTGATATCACTTGGCTGATATCCCTCTGAAACCTTCCTGTTCACATACTCATCCTGATGCCTTTTAAATGTCACAATTGTACCAGCCCCCATCACTTCCTCTGGCAGCTACCTGCATCCTCTTGAATAAGTGCTCAAACATTCATACTGTCGATACAAACTCTAATAAACACCAACCTACGAAAGGCTGTCATTGTCATTTTCAACCCACCCTTTGCTTCTTCATTATGCTGATTTCAACATAGATAAAGAAACAGTCTCAGTTTCAATGGTGGGATTGTCACGGGGACTCAGTGTTGTCTCACCACACCCAGGGTTGGATTCCAGCCTTGGGCGACTGTCTGTGTGGAGTTGGCACATTCTCCCCGTGTCATCCAGTGTGACCCTGTAATAAAACTTATTTTCAAATGTGGCTTGCATGTGATTACAACACTCTCTAATAGTTGCATGGAAGGAGGGGGAGTTCGGTACTCTCCTGATGCTGTCCTTGCGTATCCCACAGTGATGTTAGGGAGGGAGCTCCAGGATATGACCTGATCCATGTAAAGGGCTCTCTTACTGGACTGCTCTTTTAAAGTTGGGAAGTTAATATAGATCAGGAGGACACGAGAGCTGCTCTCTTGTCAGAGAGAGAGGCCTGGTGGGTCACACACCTCCGATGAGGGACGAGGTTGAGAAGCTGGGACCTTCATAATAATTTCAGACATGATAGAGATTGAGCCAGCAATGTTGGTATCACGAACCAGTTAGCTGTGATAACTGCACCCCCCCCCCCCCCCGCTCCACCTCCGCGCCCCCACCCCTTTGTAGTAGAGGGATTCAATCCCTTTAATAGAGCAAGCTTGAGAATTCAACACTAAAGTCAATCTGTCCAGACGCGCTGGAGACCTGAAACATCAATATAGAGCTTGCTGAAGGAGCGAAGCCTGTCCGGCAGCATCTCTGAAGGGAGAGGGAGAGAGATTTCATCTTTCAATCCAGTGATTTCTGCGGGAACTTTCCTTCAGAACAGACCGTTTTGAGGAAGGGACCTTCGAAATGCAAGTTGTTCCTCTCTCTCTCTTCACCGATGCTGCCTGATCTGCTGAATTTCCTCAGCCATCTGTTTGCTTGGAATTTGATCTGACCTGATTCAAGCGTCACTGAGTCTGTGTTCAATGCCCTGAGGCTGCTTCTGCTGAAAGTTAACAAACAGGTTTAAGGCTTTGTAAGGTATTGTATTCGGAGGGCGGCCTACATGGGAGAACAGATAAAGAACACAGGCACTTCACAAAGATCCTTCTCAATGTAACTTTGTGATGTTAATTCAGAAGGAACAGCTCAGACCTAACATTTGAGTTAATCAGCCAAGGGGAGGATATATGTCATGACAAAAACTTGTTTTAAAGACTGTACCGAAGCGAACTTTAGTGATTATGTTTGTACGAAAAGTTTTTTTGTTAATAAATTCTCTGTTTGAAACTGATATAAATATTTTTTTCGAGGGGGACCAAGCATCTTGAGCTAATGGAGGCATTGCCCTTGTCCCTAATCTTCCTTAAATAAACGCTAGACAAGTTAGATACTCCCCGGGTATAGACATCAAACTGTCATTAACGGGGAGGAGATGATGGGATGGTCACGGGGGCTCAGTGTTGCCTCACCCCACCTGGGGTTCGATTCCAGCCTCGGGCCACTGTCTGTGTGGAGTTGGCACATTCTCTCCGTGTCAGTTGCAAGTGTACCTGCTATTTCCTCCATCACCTCATTCGGTAAACTGAGATAAACTCCCTGCCAGTTTCCTCCCACTGCACAAAGATTAGCCAGAGGAAATGAAGGGATCTAGGGATAAAGTGGGGGCAAGGGCTGCTCGGCCGAGGGTCAGTGTGAACCTGATAGGCTGGATGGCCTGCTTCCACATTCTATGATCAATCCAGAGACCCAAATAATGTTCTGAGCCCTGGGCTCCAATCTTGGGGGTGGCTGTGTGTCATCACAGGGAGAACAGGTTTCGGGATGAACACGGTCCAAGGGGTAATAGGTTTGCTTTCTGAGGTGTTGAGGACATGAATGTTCTGTCGAGGGGTTTTGGGGATAAACATACTGAGGAGGTGCTTTCTGAGGTACCGAGGGAGCACTATCTGGTGGTATAGGTGCAGAAGGTGGAATGGTACAGATACACTTCCCTAATCATTTCCTCAGGGCCCCCAAGGCACGCTGGTGTGGTCATCTGACTTGGAAGCCACTCCCCATTTTAGAAGATTTGATCAACACTCAGTGAAAAGTAACACAAACACATGCCTTAAGCAGGGATTGGAGGAAAACTATCATGAATCTATCATCACTTGTTGCTTGGACACGGTTTAGAAAAGCAGGCACCAAACAGACCAATGCTGTCGATGCAAGGGGTGCTGCACAGGAAGATCCAAGAATTCATTTGCAGTTGATGTCTATCTCCCTGCAGAGGTCATCATCCGAGATCAGGGTTCAGTCCTGGGAGAAATCATCTCTCCATAAAAACCTCAAACATGCTTCTGTGTGCGTGTGTGTGTGTGTGTGCAAGGTTATATTGTGTATCCAAGAAGATAAATTCCTGCTGCTGTTTCAGGTTGATTGGTCCTTGATTTAAAAAAAACTGGCGAAGACACAAATGTGACAGCTTTTAAAAGCTGCAAAACTCACTTAACTGGGGTAAAGTGAATGCTGTAAAGCTCCCAAAAGAGGTTGAGATGGAAGGAACAAGCAACATTAGATTGAGAAAAGATAGTGCCATTCAGATGCAGAGGTATTGTTGGAATGTCTATTCACGATTAACTAAGTCATTTCAGGAGAGGAGAAAACAATTCCAGGTAGATCAAAAACACCTTGGAGATAGTTTCTCAACCAACCTGCTCCGTGATGGTACGATATTCCTCTGGACGAGGTGGGACTTGAACCTGAATCTCCTAGCTCAAAGGTAAAGACGCTACCACTTTCCCTTTCTACCTTCCCCAAGCTTCACAAGAGACCTAACACTTAGCTGTAAACATCAATTAAAACAGCCAATGTGACAAGGTCTTCAAGAAGGAAGGAGGGAGAAACCAGGAATATACAGGCCAATCAGTCTGACGGTGGGGAAACTGTTGGAATGAATACTTAGGGACAAAATGAATCTGCACTTGAAGCAGGCAGGGGTTAATCAAGAACAGAAGGTGTGGTTTTATTAAAGGAAGGTCATACCTGACCAACCTGATCAGATGTATAGGTGACAGCAATGCATTTGGTGTAGGCTACTTGGGATTCAGTGGGGCTTTTGATAAGGTCCTGCATGGGACACTGATGGCAAAGACAAGAGCCCATGGCATCCAAGGAAATTTGGCAAATTGGATCCACAATTGAGTGGCAGGAAGCAGAGGGTGATGGTTGAGATGTGCTTCTGTAACTGGAAGCTTGTGCCCAATGGGATCTTGCAGAGGCCAGTATTGGGCCCTTGCAGTTTCTAGGTTTATAGAAATAACTTTCACTTGAAAGTTGGAGGATTGATCAGTAAGTTCACGGATGATGTGAAAACTAGTGTGCTGGCAAACAGTGAGGAAGATAGAATTAGACCATAGGAGGAAAAACATGGTAAGGGAATACATGATGAACTATCGGACCCTGGGAAGCACTAAAGATCAGAGGGACCTTGTTGTACATGTCCACCAGTCACTTAAACACCGGGACAGGTGGTAAAAACGCCTTTCCTTGTTAAGCACAGAGTTTGAGCTGAGAAGTTCTGTCGGAACTGTCGAAAACATTGGCTCAGGGACAGCTGGCTTGTCTGCATTTCTGGAATTCACATTTAAGGAGGGATATGCTCGCAGTCGAGTCTTGGAAGGATGTTGTCTGAGCTGGAGAGTTTCAGTTATAAAGAGAGACTGGAAAGATTGGGTCATTTTCCTTAGACCAGAGAGATTGAGAGGGGAGTCGCAGGTCGATAGGATAGTGAAGAAGGCATTTTGTATGCTTTCCCTTATTGGTCAGAGCATTGAGTGAAGGAGTTTGGAGGTCATGTTGTGGCTGTACAGGACATTGGTTAGGCCACCTTTGGAGTATTGTGTGCAATTCTGCTCTGATTCCTGTAGAAAGGATGTTGTGAAATTTGAAAGGGTTCAAAAAAGATTTACAAGCATGTTGCCAGGTTTGGAGGGTTTGAACTACAGGGATGGCGGAATAGGCTGGAGCTGTTTTCCCTGGAGTGTTGGAGGTTGAGGAGTGACCTTCCAGACGTTTAGAAAATCATGGAGGCACGGATCGGGTAAATAGACAAGGTCTTTTCCCTGGTGTGGGGGAGTCCAGAACTGGAGGGCATAGGTTTAGGGTGAGAGGGGAAAGATTTACAAGGTCCTAAGGGCCAACGCTTTCATGCAACAGGCCGTGCGTGTATGCAAGAGGAAGTGCAGGCCAGTGCGCGGCTAGTAACATATAAAAGATATCAGGAGCGGTAGAAGAAAACTCCACCACTACCTGATGAAGGAGCAGCTTTCGAAAGTTAGTGGTTCCAAATAAACCTGTTGGACTATAACCTGGTGTTGTGTGATTTTTAACTTGAATTGGAAGGGATTCGAGGGCCAAGTGTTGGTAAATGGGACTAGGTTAATTTTGGATATCTGGTCGGCATGGACGAGTTGGGCTGAAGGATCTGTTTCTGTGCTGTACATCTGTTTGACTCGATGACATCATTGAGATGTATCGACGAGAGGTGGTGATTGGGTAGACAGGAAGGAAATATTCCCCTTGATGGAGGAACCAATTAAGACAAATGCTGTAAAGACTGGAAGGCAGTGCAGACATTTAAGGTAAGGGGCAGGAGACTTAAGGGGAATGTCAGTAATAAAGTCACACAGCATGGAAACAGACCTTTTGGTTCCCCCCAAGTCAATGCTAACCATAATCCCAAACAAAACTAGTCCCACCGCCTGCTCCTGGCCCATATCCCTCCAATTCTTTCCTGTTTGTCCAAATACCTTTTAAACATTGGAACTGTACCCGCATCCATTAATTCCTCTGGAAGTTCATTCACACATGAACCACTCTCTGTGTAGAAAAAGGTGACCCACATTTCCCTTTTAAATCTTTCTCCTCTCACTTTAAAAATATATCCTCTTGTCCTGAAGTCTAGGGGGGAATAAGCTCCCTAGTCCAAGGGAAAAATTTCCTCACTATTTACCTTATGAACACCTCTCATTATTTTATACATCTCAAACATGTCATCGAGTAATAGAGACGTACAGCACAGAAACAGATCCTTCGGCCCAACTCGTCCTTGCTGACCAGATATCCTAACTTACCCTAGTCCCATTTACCAGTACTTGTTCCATATCCCTCTAATCCCTTCCTCTTCATATGCAAGCCCTGAAGTCTGTCACCCAAGGGAAAATACATCTAACATTCACCTTATATATGCCCCTTATTATATAGTAAACCTCTGTAAGGTCGCCCCTCAACCTTCAATCTCCTTGCCATATAAGTCAAACTCTCCAGTCCTGGCAACATCTTGTAAATATTTTCTGAACAGTTTAACAATATCCCTCCTATAAGAGGGAGACCAGAATTGGACACAGTATTCTAGAAGAGGCCTGTACAACCTCAACATGATGTCCTAACTCCGATACTCATGGTCTGTGTAATGAAGGAAAAAGGCTTTCACCCAGAGGGTGGTGAGAAACTGAATTCACTGCCGGAAGGGGATTGCAGACAGAAGCTCTCAAATCATTGAAGAAGTTTTCAGAAGTGCACTTGCAATGCCAAGACAAACAAGGTGATGGGTCTTGAAGGAGAACCGTTGCTGGTGTTTTTGAATCTGTAGTCTGCACTATTTGCCCGAAATGTCAATTTTCCTGCTCCTCGGATGCTGCCTGAGTTGCTGGGCTTTTCCAGCATCACTCTAATCTAGACTCTGGTTTCCGGCATCTGCAGTCTTTGTTTTTACCTGATATAAGGTGATGGGCCGAGGGCTGAGAAATGAAGTTACCATAGTTTGATGGTGGTGTTTGACTGCCACAGAATCAATGGGTTGAAGGGACTTGTTCTGTACTGTAGACCACTCCGATTTGATAAAAAAAAAGGATAACGAAGAGACTTTGATTGAGGTGTTGGCACGAACAATTGTCAATGTGACAGTGCCACAAGATTGAGCTTTATTCTGACACACTGTCAGACCTGGATTTGAACTCTGGTCATACTCTCTGCAGATGGTTCTGGACCTGCTACATTTCTTCAGCACTCAGCCTTTATTTGTGGTTACAGAGAGGGTCTGAGGCTGCAGAGGTGAAACCTGATGGTTTGTTAGATATGGGAAGGCAAAGCAGACACTTCCTGATTGAAAATGAAAACTCAAATATAGAATTGTGAGGCTGTGAATGTATATTTTGTTCCACAAATCCAGACGACACAAGTTTCAGTACAACAGCAGATACTTTATTATCGGAGTGCAGCGCAAGATTCTCCATGTCCCTGAAAGTAGTCGTGTGTCTACTTGTGGTGACACTTCTCCACGAATCTCTGCTCTACACACAAAGGCAGTACTTTTTATGGGAATAATACAAAAGGTCTCTCAGCCACATGGTTGATTGTCGATACATTGTTTAAGATGGGCAATTATCATTTTACAAGGCCCGGTGAATATCGATGTCCTGCGATAATGAGTGAATGGATTACAGCGACTGATTATCGGATTCTTCATGATCATGTGTCAATGGGAAGAGATTAAACTGAAGGGTTTTGCCTGCATTCAACGGGGAATTCACATCCCTATGATAATACGGAGAGGAAGCAAGATAATGGGAGCAGGAGGCAGTTTAACAGGGATGCGGCCAAGGCTATCAGTCTCGGCTGGGGAGGACAGATACCTTTGCCTGAGGCTGCAGAGGAATCCACATGTGTGACTTCAATGGATTCCTTCTCTAAGATTCAGTTATCCTACAGAGATGTTCTGTCTATTCTGTAATTGATACTGTAGTGAGTCTGTTTCACAGTTTAACCCTTGAGTGCCCAGAATGCCTTGAAAGACAATTAAAAAATGGAACTGATCTCTTTCCGGTTTTATAAAGTCCTCACAACAGTCACTGACTCCAACCTCCCCCTGCCCGATATAAACCAACCCACAGTCACTGACACCAATTTCCCCTGTCTGATATAAACCAGCCCCACAGTCACTGACACCAATCTCCCTCTGTCTGATATAAACCAGCCCCACAGTAACTGACACCAATCTCGCCCTGTCTGATATAAACCAGCCCCACAGTAACTGACATCAATCACGCCCTGTCTGATATAAAGCAGACCCACAGTCACTGACACCAATCTCCCCTTGTTTGACATAAACCAGCCCCACAGTCACTGACACCAATCTCCCGTTGTCTGATGTAAACCATCCCCACAGTCACTGACAACAATCTCCCCCTGTCTGATACAAACCAGACCCACAGTCACTGACCCCAATCTCCGCCAGCCTGATACAAACCAGCCCCACAGACACTGACACCAATCTACCTCTGTCTGATGCAAACCCGCCCCACAGACACTGACGCCAATCTCCCCCTGTCTGATATAAACCAAACCAAAGTGATTGACACCAATCTCCCCCTGTCTGATATAAACCAGCCCCACGGTCACTGACACCAACCTGCCCCTGTCTGCTATAAACCAGCCCCACAGTCACTGACACAGGAATGCTGCCTAAATTGCTGTGCTGTTCCAGCACCACTGATCCAGAATCTGGTTTCCAGCATCTGCAGTCATTGTTTTTACCAATCTCACCCTGTCTGATATATACCAGCCCCACAGTCCCTGACACCAATCACTCCTTGTCTGATATAAACCAGCCCCACAGTCACTGACACCAATCTCCCCCTGTCTGATATAAACCAACCCACAGTCCCTGACACCAATCTCCCCCTGTCTGATATAAACCAGCCCCACAGTCACTGACACCAATCTCCCCCTGTCTGATATAAACCAGCCCCACAGTCACTGACACCAATCTCCCCCTGTCTGATATAAACCAACCCACAGTCCCTGACACCAATCTCCCCCTGTCTGATATAAACCAGCCCCACAGTCACTGACACCAATCTCCCCCTGTCTGATATAAACTAGTCCCACAGTCACTGACACCAATCTCCCCCTGTCTGATATAAGCCAGCCCCACAGTCACTGACACCAATCTCCGACAGCTACCTGGACTACACCTCCTCCCACCCTGCCCCCTGTAAAAACGCCATCCCATTCTCCCAATTCCTTCGACTCCGCCGCATCTGCTCCCAAAGGACCAGTTCCAAAAACGTACAACCCAGATGGCCTCCTTCTTCACGGACCGCAATTTCGCCCCGATGTGGTCGACGATGCCCTCCACCGCATCTCTTCCACTTCCCGCTCCTCCGCCCTGAGCCCCGCCACTCCAAGCGCCACCAGGACAGAACCCCACTGGTCCTCACCTACCACACCACCAACCTCCATGTACAGCATATCATCCACCGTCATTTCCGCCACCTCCAAACGGACCCCACCACCAAGGATATATTTCGCTCCCCTCCCCTATCAGCATTCTGTAAAGACCACTCCCTCCGTGACTCCCTCGTCCACACCCCCCACCAACCCAACCTCCACTCCCGCCACCTTCCCCTGCAACCGCAGGAGGTGCAAGACTTGTGCCCACACCTCCCACCTCACCTCCCTCCAAGGCCCCAACGGAAACTTCCACATCCGCCACAGATTCACCAGCACCTCCACTCATCATCTATTGCATCCTCTGCACCCGATGTGGCCTCCTCTATGTTGGGGAGACAGGCCAGCTATTGCGGAGCGTTTCACAGAACACCTCTAGGACATCCGGATCAAACAACCCAACCACCCTGTGGCTCAACACTTCAACTCCCCCTCCCACTCCAACAAGGATGTGCAGGTCTTTGGACTCCTCCATCGCCAGACCACAACAAAACGACGGCTGGAGGAAGAACGCCTCATCTTCCGCCTAGGAACCCTCCAAACCCTCGGATTTCACCAGTTTCCTCATTCCCCCTCCCCCCACATGGTCTCAGTCAAATCCATCGAATTCAGCACCGCCTTCCGAACCTGCTATCTTCTTCCTGACCGCTCCGCCCCCACCCCAGTCTGACCTATCACTCTCACATTGACCTCTTACCACCTATCACATTGCCGAAGCCCCTCCCCCAAGACCCTCCTACCTACCGTTTATCTTAGCCTGCTGGACAAACTTTCCTCATTCCTGAAGAAGGGCTTATGCCCAAAACGTCGATTCTCCTGTTCCTTGGATGCTGTCAGACCTGCTGCGCTTTTCCAACAACACATTTTCAGCACCAATCTCCCATTGTCTGATATAAACCAGCCCCACAGACAGTGACACCAATCTCCCTCTGTCTGATACAAACCTGCCCCACAGACATGGACGCCATTCTCCCCCTGTCTGATATAAACCAAACCAAAGTGATTGACACCAATCTCCCCCTGTCTGATATAAACCAGCCCCACAGTCACTGACACCAATCTCCCCCTGTATGATACAACCCAGTACAACAGACACTGACGCGAATCTCCCCTTGTCTGGTATAAACCATCCCCACAGTCACTGACACCAATCTGCCCCTGTCTGCTATAAACCAGCCCCACAGTCACTGACACAGGAATGCTGCCTAAATTGCTGTGCTGTTCCAGCACCACTGATCCAAAATCTGGTTTCCAGCATCTGCAGTCATTGTTTTTACCAATCACACCCTGTCTGATATATACCAGCCCCACAGTCCCTGACACCAATCACTCCTTGTCTGATATAAACCAGACCCACAGGCACTGACACCAATCCCTGCCTGTCTGATATAAACCAGCCCCACAGTCACTGACACCAATCTCCCCCTGTCTGATATAAACCAGCCCCACAGTGACTGACACCAATCTCCCCCTGTCTGATATAAACCAGCCCCACAGTCAGTGACACCAATCTCCCCCTGTCTGATATAAACCAGCCCCACAGACACTGACACCAATCCCTGCCTGTCTGATATAAACCAGCCCCACAGTCACTGACACCAATCTCCCCCTGTCTGATATAAACCAGCCCCACAGTCACTGACACCAATCTCCCCCTGTCTGATATATACCAGCCCCACGGACACTGACCCCAATCTCCCCCTGTCTAATGTAAACAAGCCCCACAGATACTGTCACCAATCTCTGCCTGTCTGATATAAACCAACCCACAGTCACTGACACCAATCTTCCCTTATCTGAGAAAAACCAGCCACACAGACACTGACACCAATCTCCCCCTGTCTGATATAAACCAGCCCCACAGTCACAGACGCCAATCTTCCCCTGTCTAATGTAAACCAACCCACAGTCCCTGACACCAATCTCCCCCTGTCTGATATAATCCAACCCCACTGTCACTGATACCAATCTCCTCCGGCTGTATACAAACCTGCCCCACAGACACTGACGCCAATCTCCCCCTGTATGATTTCAACCAGCTCCACAGACATTGACGCCAATCTCCTCCTGTCTGATATAAACCTGCCCCGCAGTCACTGACACCAATCTGCCCCTGTCTGATATAAACCAGCCCCTCAGTCACTGACACAGGAATGCTGCCAGAATTGCTGTGCTCTTCCAGCACAACTGATCCAGAATCTGGTTTCCATCATCAGCAGTCATTGTTTTTACCAATTTCACGCTGTCTGATATATACCAGCCCCACAGTCCCTGACACCAATCTCCCATTGTCTGATATAAACCAGCCCTACAGACACTGACACCAATTTCCCCCCGTCTGATATAAACCAGCCACTCAATCACTGACACCAATCTCTGCCTGTCTGATATAAACCAGCCCCACAGTCACTGACACCCATCTCCCCCTGTCTGATCTCAACCAAACCACAGTCACTGACACTCATCTCCCGCTGTCTGATTTAAACCAGACCCACAGTCACTGACACTAACCCACAGTCACAGACCCACAGACCCACAGTCACAGACCCACACACCAGACACTGACGCCAATCTTCCCCTGTCTGATATAAAACAGCCCCACAGTCACTGACATGAATCTCCCGCTGTCTGATATAAACTAAACCACAGTCACTGACACTCTTCTTCCCCTGTCTGATATAAACAAGACCCACAGTCACTGACACCAATCCCCTCCGACCTGACATAAAACAGCCCCACCGTCACTGACACCAATCCCCTCCTGGCTGGTATAGACCAGCCCCACAGACACTGACACCAGTCTCCCCAGGTCTGATATAAACCAGACCCACAGTCTCTGACACTAATCTCCCCCTATTTGATATAAACTAGCCCCACAGTCACTGATACCAATCTCCCCCTGTCTGATATAAACCAGACTCACAGACACTGACGCCAATCTTCCCCTGTCTGATATAAAACAGCCCCACAGTCACTGACATGAATCTCCCTCTGTCTGATATAAACTAAAGCACAGTCACTGACACTCATCTCCCCTTGTCTGATAGAAACCAGCCAAACAATTACTGACACCAATCTCCCACTTTCTGATATAAGCCAGCCCCACAGTCACTGACACAAATGTCTTCCTGTCTGATATAAACCAGACCCAGAGTCACTGACACCAATACCCTCCTGGCTGGTATAAACCAGCCACACAGGCACTGACACCAATCTCCCCCTGTCTGATATAAACCAGCCTCACAGACACTGACACTAATCTCCCCCTATTTGATATAAACCAGCCCCACAGTCACTGATACCAATCTCCCCCTGTCCGATATGAAACCGCCCCACAGACATTGACGCCAATCTCCCCCTGTCTGATATAAACCAAACCAAAATGATTGACACCAATCGCCCTCTGTCTGATATAAAACAGCCCCACAGACACTGACACCAATTTCCCCCTGTCTGATATAAAACAGCCCCACAGACACTGACACCAATTTCCCCGTCTGATATAAAACAGCCCCACAGTCACTGACACAAATCTTCCCCTGTCTGATATATACCAGCCCCACAGTCACTGACGCCAATCTCTTCTTGTCTGATATAAACCAGCCCCACAGTCACTGAAACCAATCTCCCTCTGTCTGATATAAACCAGAACCACAGTCACTGACACCAACCTCCCCCTGTCTGATATATACCAGCCCCACAGTCACTGACACCAATCACCCCTGTCTGATATAAACCAGCCCCAATGTCACTGACACCAATATCCCCCTGTCTGATATAAACCAACCGCACAGTCACTGACACCAATATCCCCCTGTCTGACATAAACCAACCCCACATTCACTGACACCAATCTCCCCTGTCTGATATAAACCAGCCCCACAGACACTGACACCAATCTCCCCTGTCTGATTTAAACCAACCCCAGTCACTGACACCAATCTCATTCACTCTGATATGAACCAACCAATAGTCACTGACACTAATCTACCCCTCTCTGATATAAACCAGCTCCACTGTCACTGACACCAATCTCTGCCTGTCTGATATAAACCAGCCCCACAATCGCTGACACCAATCTCTGCCTGTCTGATATAAACCAGTCCCACTGTTGCTGACACCAATCTCCCCCTGTCTGATATAAACCAGCTCCACAGTCACTGACACCAATCTCCCCTTGTCTGATATAAACCAGCCCCACAGTCACTGACATCAATCTCCCCCTCCCTGATATAAACCAGCCTCACTGTCGCTGACACCAATCCCCCCACGTCTGATATAAACCAGCCCCACAGTCACTGACACCAATCTCCCCCTGTCTGATATAACCCAGCCCCACAGTCACTGTCATTAATCTCCCCCTGTCTGATATCAACAAGCCCCACAATCACCTGCACCAATCTCCCCCTGTCTGATATAAACCAGCCCCACAGTCATTGACATCAATCTCCCCTTGTCTGATATAAAGCAGCCTCACAGACACCGACACCAATCTCCCCCTATTTGATATTAACCAGCTCCACAGTCACTGATACCAATCTACCCCTGTCCGATAAGAACCCGCCCCACAGACATTGACGCCAATCTCCCCCTGTCTGATATAAACCAAAGCAAAATGATTGACACCAATCGCCCTCTGTCTGATATAAAACAGCCCCACAGACACTGACACAATTTCCCCCTGTCTGATATAAACCAGCCCCACAGACACTGACACCAATTTCCCCCTGTCTGATATAAACCAGCCCCACAGTCACTGACACCAATCTCCCCTGTCTGATATAAACCAGCCCCACAGTCACTGACACCAATCTCCCCCTGCCTGACATGAACCAACCCCACAGTCACTGACACCAATCTCCCCCTGTCAGATAAAAACCAGCACCACTGTCACTGACACAAATGTCCCCCTATGATATAAACCGCTCCACAGTCACTGTCTTTAAGCTGCCCCTGTCTGATATCAACAAGCCCCACATTCTTTCATACCAATCTCCCTCTGTCTGATATAAACCAGCCCCACAGTCATTGACATCAATCTCCCCCTGTCTGATATATACTAACCACAGTCACTGACAACAATCTCCCCCTGTCAGATGTAAACCAGGTCCACAGTCACTGACGCCAATCTCCCCCTGTTTGATGCAAACCAGCCCCACAGTCACTGACACCAATCTCCCCCTGTCTGCGATAAACCAAACCCACAGTCCCAGACACCAATCTCCCCCTGTCTGATATAATTCAGACCTACAGTCACTAACGCCAATCTCCCCCTGTCTGATATAAACCAGACCAACAGACACTGACACCATTCTCCCCTTGTGTGATGTAAACCAGCCCCACAGTCACTGACACCAATCTCTGCCTGTCTGATACAACCTCGCCCCACAGTCATTGACAACAATCTCCACCTGTCTGATATAAACCAACCCACAGTCCCTGACACCAATCTTCCCTGTCTGATATAAACCATCCCCACAGTCACTGACACCAATCTCTCCCTGTCTGATATAAACCAGCCCCACAGTCAATGACACCAATCTCCCCCTGTCTGATATCAACGAGCCCCCCAGACACTGACACCAATCTCCCTCTGTCCGATATACACCAGCGCCACAGACACAGACAACAATCTCCACCTGACTGAAATAAACAAGCACCAGAGTCAATGACATCAATCTACCCCTGTCTGATGTAAACCAGCCCCACAGACACTGACAACAATTTCCCCTTGTCAGATATAAACCAGCCCCACAGACACTGGCAACAATTTCCCCTTGTCTGATATAAACCAGACCAACAGACACTGACACCAATCTCCCCGTCTGATATAAATCAGACCCACAGTCACTGACACCAATCTCCCCCTGTCTGATATAAACCAGACCCACAGTCACTGACACCAATCTCCCGCTGTCTGATATAAACCAGCCCCACAGTCACTGACGCCAATCTCCCGCTGTCTGATATAAACCAGCCCCACAGTCACTGACGCCAATCTCTGCCTGTCTGATAAAACCCAGCTCCACAGCACTGACACCAATCTCCCCCTGTCTGATATAAACCAGCCCCCCGGCACTGACACCAATCTCTGCCTGTCTGATATAAACCAGCCCCACAGTCACTGACACCAATCTCCCCTGTCTGATATAAACCAGCCCCACAGTCACTGACACCAATCTCCCCTGTCTGATATAAACCAGCCCCACAGTCACTGACACCAATATCCCCCTGTCTGATATAAACCAACCCCACAGTCATTGACACCAATGTCCCCCTGTCTGATATAAACCAACCCCACATTCACTGACACCAATCTCCCCTGTATGATATAAACCAGCCCCACACACACAGACACCAATCTTCCCCTGTCTGATAGACTCCAGACCCACTGTCACTGTCACCAATCTCCCCTTGCCTGATATAAACCAGACCCACAGTCACTGACACCAATCTCCCTCTCTCTGATATAAAGCAGACCCACAGTCACTGACACCAATCTCCCTTTGTCTGATACAAACCAGCCCCACAGTCACTGACGCCAATCTCTGCCTGTCTGATAAAATCCAGCTCCACAGCACTGACACCAATCTCCCCTTGTCTGATATAAACCAGCCCCCCGGCACTGACACCAATCTCTGCCTGTCTGATATAAACCAACCCACAGTCATTGACACCAATCTCCCCCTGTCTGATATAAACCAGCCCCACAGTCACTGATACAAATCTCCCCCTGTCTGATATAAACCAGCCCCACAGTCACTGACGCCAATCTCCTCTTGTCTGATATAAACCAGCCCCACAGTCACTGACACCAATCTCCCGCTGTCTGATATAAACCAGAACCACAGTCTTTGACACCAACCTCCCCCTCTCTGGTATATACCAGCCCCACAGTCACTGACACCAATCTCCCATGTCTGATATAAACCAGCCCCACAGTCACTGACACCAATATCCCCCTGTCTGATATAAACCAGCCCCACAGTCACTGACACCAAAATCCCCCTGTCTGATATAAAGCAGCCCCACAGTCACTGACACCAATATCCCCCTGTCTGATATAAACCAACCCCACATTCGCTGACACCAATCTCCCCTGTCTGATATAAACCAGCCCCACACACACAGACAACAATCTTCCCCTGTCTGATAGACTCCAGACCCACAGTCACTGTCAGCAATCCCCTCCTTTCTGATATAAACCAGCCCCACATTCACTGACACCAATGTCCCCTGTCTGATTGAAACCAGGCCCATAGACACGGACACCATTCTCCCCTTGTGTGATATAAACCAGCCCCACGGTCACTGACACCAGTCTCCTGCTATCTGATATAATCCAGCCCCACAGTCACTGACACCAATCTTTCCTTTCTGATATAAATCATCCCACAGTCACTGACAACCAATCTCCCCCTGTCTGATATCAACCAGCCCCACAGTCCCTGACACCAATCTCCCTCTGTCTGATATAATCCAGCCCCACAGACACTGACAACAATCTCCCCCAGTCTGATATAAACCAGCGCCACAGTCACTGACACCAATCTCCCCCTGTCTGATATAAAGCAGGCCCACAGTCACTGACAACAATTTCCCCTTTTCTGATATAAACCAGCCCCACAGTCACTGACACCAATCTCCCCCTGTCTGATATAAACCAGTCCCATAGTCACGGACACCAATCTCCCCCAGTCTGATATAAACCAACCCACAGTCAATGACACCAATCTTCCCGTGTCTGATGTGAACCAGCAACATAGACACTGACACCAATCACCCCATGTCTGATATAAACCAAACCACAGTCATTGTCACCAATCTCCCGTTGTCTGATATAAACCAGTCCCACAGTCACTGACACCAATCTCCGCCTGTCTGATATAATCCAGCCCAACAGACACTGACAAGAATCTCCCCTTGTCAGATTTAAACCAGCCCCACAGAGACTGACATCATTCTCTGCCTGTCTGATATAAACCTGCACCACAGTCACTGACACCAATCTCCTCCTGTCTAATATACACCAGCCCCACAGTCACTGACACCAATCTCCCCCTGTCTGATATAAACCAGACCCATCGTCATTGACACCAATCTCCCCCTGTCTGATATAAACCAGCCCCACAGACAATGACAACAATCTCCCCCTGTCTGATATAAACCAGACCCACAGTCACTGACACCAATCTGCCCCTGTCTAACAGAACCCAGTCCCACATTCACTGATACCAATCTCCCCCTGTCTGATATAAACCAGCCCCACAGTCACTGACATCAATCTCCCCCTGTCTGACAGAACCCAGTCCCACATTCACTGACACCAATCTCCCCCTGTCTGATATAAACCAGCCCCCCGGCACTGACACCAATCTCTGCCTGTCTGATATAAACCAGCCCCACAGTCACTGACACCAATCTCCCCTGTCTGATATAAACCAGCCCCACAGTCACTGACACCAATCTCCCCTGTCTGATATAAACCAGCCCCACAGTCACTGACACCAATATCCCCCTGTCTGATATAAACCAACCCCACAGTCATTGACACCAATATCCCCCTGTCTGATATAAACCAACCCCACATTCACTGACACTAATCTCCCCTGTATGATATAAACCAGCCCCACACACACAGACACCAATCTTCCCCTGTCTGATAGACTCCAGACCCACTGTCACTGTCACCAATCTCCCCTTGCCTGATATAAACCAGACCCACAGTCACTGACACCAATCTCCCTCTCTCTGATATAAAGCAGACCCACAGTCACTGACACCAATCTCCCTTTGTCTGATACAAACCAGCCCCACAGTCACTGACGCCAATCTCTGCCTGTCTGATAAAATCCAGCACCACAGCACTGACACCAATTTCCCCTTGTCTGATATAAACCAGCCCCCCGGCACTGACACCAATCTCTGCCTGTCTGATATAAACCAACCCACAGTCATTGACACCAATCTCCCCCTGTCTGATATAAACCAGCCCCACAGTCACTGACCCAAATCTCCCCCTGTCTGATATAAACCAGCCCCACAGTCACTGACGCCAATCTCCTCTTGTCTGATATAAACCAGCCCCACAGACACTGACACCAATCTCCCACTGTCTGATATAAACCAGCCCCACAGTCACTGACCCAAATCTCCCCCTGTCTGATATAAACCAGCCCCACAGTCACTGACGCCAATCTCCTCTTGTCTGATATAAACCAGCCCCACAGTCACTGACACCAATCTCCCGCTGTCTGATATAAACCAGAACCACAGTCTTTGACACCAACCTCCCCCTCTCTGGTATATACCAGCCCCATAGTCACTGACACCAATCTCCCATGTCTGATATAAACCAGCCCCACAGTCACTGACACCAATATCCCCCTGTCTGATATAAACCAGCCCCACAGTCACTGACACCAAAATCCCCCTGTCTGATATAAAGCAGCCCCACAGTCACTGACACCAATATCCCCCTGTCTGATATAAACCAACCCCACATTCGCTGACACCAATCTCCCCTGTCTGATATAAACCAGCCCCACACACACAGACAACAATCTTCCCCTGTCTGATAGACTCCAGACCCACAGTCACTGTCAGCAATCCCCTCCTTTCTGATATAAACCAGCCCCACATTCACTGACACCAATGTCCCCTGTCTGATTGAAACCAGGCCCATAGACACGGACACCATTCTCCCCTTGTGTGATATAAACCAGCCCCACGGTCACTGACACCAGTCTCCTGCTATCTGATATAATCCAGCCCCACAGTCACTGACACCAATCTTTCCTTTCTGATATAAATCATCCCACAGTCACTGACAACCAATCTCCCCCTGTCTGATATCAACCAGCCCCACAGTCCCTGACACCAATCTCCCTCTGTCTGATATAATCCAGCCCCACAGACACTGACAACAATCTCCCCCAGTCTGATATAAACCAGCGCCACAGTCACTGACACCAATCTCCCCCTGTCTGATATAAAGCAGGCCCACAGTCACTGACAACAATTTCCCCTTTTCTGATATAAACCAGCCCCACAGTCACTGACACCAATCTCCCCCTGTCTGATATAAACCAGTCCCAAAGTCACTGACACCAATCTCCCCCTGTCTGATATAAACCAACCCACAGTCAATGACACCAATCTTCCCGTGTCTGATATGAACCAGCAACATAGACACTGACACCAATCACCCCATGTCTGATATAAACCAAACCACAGTCATTGTCACCAATCTCCCGTTGTCTGATATAATCCAGCCCAACAGACACTGACAAGAATCTCCCCTTGTCTGATTTAAACCAGCCCCACAGAGACTGACATCATTCTCTGCCTGTCTGATATAAACCTGCACCACAGTCACTGACACCAATCTCCTCCTGTCTAACATACACCAGCCCCACAGTCACTGACACCAATCTCCCCCTGTCTGATATAAACCAGACCCATCGTCATTGACACCAATCTCCCCCTGTCTGATATAAACCAGCCCCACAGACACTGACAACAATCTCACCCTGTCTGATATAAACCAGCCCCACAGTCACTGACACCAATCTGCCCCTGTCTAACAGAACCCAGTCCCACATTCACTGATACCAATCTCCCCCTGTCTGATATAAACCAGCCCCACAGTCACTGACATCAATCTCCCCCTGTCTGACAGAACCCAGTCCCACATTCACTGACACCAATCTCCCCTGCCTGATAAAAACCAGCCCCACTGACACTGACAACAATCTCACCCTGTCTGATATAAACCAGCCCCACAGTCACTGACACCAATCTCCCCCTGTTTGACAGAACCCAGTCCCACAGTCACTGACACCAATCTCTCCCAGTCTGATTTAAATTAGTCCCACAGTCACTGACACCAATCTCCCTCTGTCTGATATATATCAGCCCCACAGACACTGACAAGAATCTCCCCTTGTCTGGTGTAAACCAGCCCCACAGAGACTGACACCAATCTCTGCCTGTCTGATATAAACCAGCAACACAGTCACTGACACCAATCTCCCTTATCTGATATAAACCAGCCCCACACACACAGAGACTAATCTCCCCTGTCTGATATAAACCAGCCCCACAGTCACTGACACCAATCTCCCCCTGTCTGATATAACCCAGTCCCACATTCAGTGACACCAATTTCCCTTTGTCTGATATAAACCAGCCCCATACACATAGACACCAATCTCCCTCTGTCTGATATAAACCAGCTCCACAGACACTGACAACAATCTCCCCATGTCTGATATCAAGCAGCACCACAGACACTGACAACAATTTCCCCTTGTCTGATATAAACCAGCCCCACACACATAAACACCAATCTCCCTCTGTCTGATATAAACCAGCCCCACAGACACTGACACAAATCTTCCTCTGTCTGATATAAACCAGACCCACAGCCACTGACAGCAATCTCCCTCTGTCTGATGTAAACCAGACCCACAGTCACTGACACCAATCTCCCCCTATCTGAGATAAACCAGCCCCACAGTCACGGACACCAATCTCCACCTGTCTGATGTAAACCAGCCCCACAGACAGTGACACCAATCCCTGCCTGTCTGATATAAACCGACCCACAGTCACTGACACCAATCTCCTCCTGTCTGATATAAACCAGCCCCACACACACAGATACCAATATTCACCGGTCCGATATAAACCAGCCCCACAGATACTGACACCAATCTCCCCCTGTCTGATATAAATCAGACCCACAGACACTGACACCACTCTCCCTCTGTCTGATAGAAACCAGACCCACAGTCACTGACACCCGTCTCCCCCTGTCGATATAAACTAGATCCACAGTCACTGACACCAATCTCCCTCTGTCTGATATAAACCAGCACCACAGTCACTGACACCAATACCCCCTGTCTGATATAAACCAGCACCACACACACAGACACCAATCTTCCCCTTTCTGATAAACTCCAGACCCACAGTCACTGTCAGCAATCCCCTCCTTTCTGATATAAACCAGCCCCACAGTCACTGACACCAATGTCCCCTGTCTGATTGAAACCAGGCCATTGACACGGACACCATTCTCCCCTTGTGTGATATAAACCAGCCCCACGGTCACTGACACCAGTCTCCTGCTATCTGATATAATCCAGCCCCACAGTCACTGACACCAATCTTTCCTGTCTTTTATAAATCATCCCACAGTCATTGAAACCAATCTCCTCCTGTCTTATATCAACCAGCCCCACAGACACTGACACCAATCTCCCTCTGTCTGATATAATCCAGCCCCACAGACACTGACAACAATCTCCCCCAGTCTGATATAAACCAGCCCCACAGTAACTGAGACCAATCTCCCCCTGTCGGATGTAAACCAGCCCCACAGTCACTGACACCAATCTCCCCCTGTCTGATATAAACCAGCCCCACAGTCACTGACACCAATCTCTGCCTGTCTGAGATAAACCAGCCCCACAGTCACTGACACAAATCTCCTCCTGTCTAATATAAACCAGCCCCACAGACAGTGACACCAATAACCCCCTGTCTGATATAAACCAGACCCACAGTCACTGACACCAATCTCCCCTTGTCTGATATAACCCTGCTCCACAGTCACTGACACTATTCAACCCCTGTCTGATATAAACCAGACCCACAGTTACTGACACCAATCTTCCCGTGTCTGATATAAAACCGCAACACAGACACTGACACCAATCTTCCCCTGTCTGATATAAACCAAACCACAGTCATTGTCACCAATCTCCCCTTGTCTGAAATAACCCAGCCCCACAGACACTGACACCAATCCTCCCGTGTCTGATATAACCCAGTCCCACAGTCACTGACACCAATCACCCTCTGTCTGATGCAAACCAGCCCCACAGACACTGACACCAATCCCTGCCTGTCTGATATAAACCGACCCACAGTCACTGACACCAATCTCCTCCTGTCTGATATAAACCAGCCCCCCACACACAGACACCAATATTCACCGGTCCGATATAAACCAGCCCCACAGATACTGACACCAATCTCCCCCTGTCTGATATAAATCAGACCCACAGACACTGACACCACTCTCCCTCTGTCAGATATAAACCAGACCCACAGTCACTGACACCCGTCTCCCCCTGTCGATATAAACTAGATCCACAGTCACTGACACCAATTTCCCTCTGTCTGATATAAACCAGCCCCACAGTCACTGACACCAATACCCCCTGTCTGATATAAACCAACCCCACATTCACTGACACCAATCTCTCCTGTCTGATATAAACCAGCCCCACACACACAGACACCAATCTTCCCCTGTCTGATAAACTCCAGACCCACAGTCACTGTCACCAATCCCCTCCTTTCTGATATAAACCAGCCCCACAGTCACTGACACCAATGGCCCCTGTCTGATTGAAACCAGGCCCATAGACACGGACACCATTCTCCCCTTGTGTGATATAAACCAGCCCCACGGTCACTGACACCAGTCTCCTGCTATCTGATATAATCCAGCCCCACAGTCACTGACACCAATCTTTCCTGTCTTTTATAAATCATCCCACAGTCATTGAAACCAATCTCCTCCTGTCTTATATCAACCAGCCCCACAGACACTGACACCAATCTCCCTCTGTCTGATATAATCCAGCCCCACAGACACTGACAACAATCTCCCCCAGTCTGATATAAACCAGCCCCACAGTAACTGAGACCAATCTCCCCCTGTCGGATGTAAACCAGCCCCACAGTCACTGACACCAATCTCCCCCTGTCTGATATAAACCAGCCCCACAGTCACTAACACCAATCTCTGCCTGTCTGAGATAAACCAGCCCCACAGTCACTGACACAAATCTCCTCCTGTCTAATATAAACCAGCCCCACAGACAGTGACACCAATAACCCCCTGTCTGATATAAACCAGACCCACAGTCACTGACACCAATCTCCCCTTGTCTGATATAACCCTGCTCCACAGACACTGACACTATTCAACCCCTGTCTGATATAAACCAGACCCACAGTTACTGACACCGTAACTGTGTCTGATATAAAACCGCAACACAGACACTGACACCAATCTTCCCCTGTCTGATATAAACCAAACCACAGTCATTGTCACCAATCTCCCCTTGTCTGATATAACCCAGCCCCACAGACACTGACACCAATCTTCCCGTGTCTGATATAACCCAGTCCCACAGTCACTGACACCAATCACCCTCTGTCTGATATAAACCAGCCCCACAGACACTGACACCAATCTTCCCCTGTCTGATATAAACCGTCACCACAGTCACTGACACCAATCTCCTCCTGTCTAATATAAACCAGCCCCACAGACACTGACACCAATTTCCCCCTGTTTGATATAAGCCAGCACCACAGACACTGACAACAATCTCCCCCTGTCTGATATCAAGCAGCCCCACAGACACTGACAACAATTTCCCCTTGTCTGATATAAACCAGCCCCACACACATAGACACCAATCTCCCTCTGTCTGATATAAACCAGCCCCACAGACACTGACACAAATCTTCCTCTGTCTGATATAAACCAGACCCACAGCCACTGACAGCAATCTCCCTCTGTCTGATGTAACCAGACCCACAGTCACTGACACCAATCTCCCCCTGTCTGAGATAAAACAGCCCCACAGTCACGGACACCAATCTCCACCTGTCTGATGTAAACCAGCCCCACAGACACTGACACCAATCCCTACCTGTCTGATATAAACCGACCCACAGTCACTGACACCAATCTCCTCCTGTCTGATATAAAACAGCCCCACACACACAGACACCAATATTCACCGGTCCGATATAAACCAGCCCCACATTCACTGACGCCAATCTCCCCCTGTCTGATATAAATCAGACCCACAGACACTGACACCACTCTCCCTCTGTCTGATATAAACCCGACCCACAGTCACTGACACCCGTCTCCCCCTGTCGATATAAACCAGATCCACAATCACTGACACCAATCTCCCTCTGTCTGATATAAACCAGCCCCACAGTCACTGACAACAATATCCCCCTGTCTGATGTAAACCAACCCCACATTCACTGACACCAATCTCCCCTGTCTGATATAAACCAGCCCCCCACACACAGACACCAATCTTCCCAGTCTGATAGACTCCAGACCCACAGTCACTGTCACCAATCCCCTCCTTTCTGATATAAACCAGCCCCACAGTCACTGACACCAATGTCCCCTGTCTGATTGAAACCAGGCCCATAGACACGGACACCATTCTCCCCTTGTGTGATATAAACCAGCCCCACGGTCACTGACACCAGTCTCCTGCTATCTGATATAATCCAGCCCCACAGTCACTGACACCAATCTTTCCTGTCTGATATAAATCATCCCACAGTCACTGACACCAATCTCCCCCGGTCTGATATCAACCAGCCCCACAGTCACTGACACCAATATCCCCCTGTCTGATATAAACCAACCCCACATTCACTGACACCAATCTCCCTCTGTCTGATATAATCCAGCCCCACAGACACTGACAACAATCTCCCCCAGTCTGATATAATCCAGACTCACAGTCTCCGACACCAATCTCCCCCTGTCGGATGTAAACCAACCCCACAGTCACTGACACCAATCTCCCCCTGTCTGATATAAACCAGCCCCACAGTCACTGATACCAATCTCTGCCTGTCTGAGATAAACGAGCCCCACAGTCACTGACACAAATCTCCTCCTGTCTAATATAAACCAGACCCACAGACAGTGACACCAATAATCCCCTGTCTGATATAAACCAGACCCACAGTCACTGACACCAATCTCCCCTTGTCTGATATAACCCTGCTCCACAGACACTGACACTATTCAACCCCTGTCTGATATAAACCAGACCCACAGTTACTGACACCGTAACTGTGTCTGATATAAAACCGCAACACAGACACTGACACCAATCTTCCCCTGTCTGATATAAACCAAACCACAGTCATTGTCACCAATCTCCCCTTGTCTGAAATAACCCAGCCCCACAGACACTGACACCAATCTTCCCGTGTCTGATATAACCCAGTCCCACAGTCACTGACACCAATCACCCTCTGTCTGATATAAACCAGCCCCACAGACACTGACACCAATCTGCCCCGTCTGATATAAACCGTCTCCACAGTCACTGACACCAATCTCCTCCTGTCTAATATAAACCAGCCCCACAGACACTGGCACCAATTTCCCCCTGTTTGATATAAACCAGCACCACAGACACTGACAACAATCTCCCCCTGTATGATACAAACCAGACCCACAGTCACGGACACCAATCTCCCCCTGTCTGATATAAACCAACCCCACAGTCACTGACACCAATCTCCCCCTGTCTGATATAAACCAGCCCCACAGACACTGACAACAATCTCCCCCTGTATGATACAAACCAGACCCACAGTCACGGACACCAAAATCCCCCTGTCTGATATAAAGCAGCCCCACAGTCACTGACACCAATCTCCCCCTGTCTGATATAAAGCAGGCCCACAGTCACTGACAACAATTTCCCCTTTTCTGATATGAACCAGCCCCACAGTCACTGACACCAATCTCCTCCTGTCCAATATAAACCAGCCCCACACACACAGACACCAATCTCCCCCTGTCTGATATAAACCAGCCCCACAGACAGTGACACAAATCTCCCCCTGTCTGATATAAACCAGCCCCACAATCACTGACACCAATCTCCCCCTGTCTGATATAAACCAACCCACAGTCAATGACACCAATCTTCCCGTGTCTGATATGAACCAGCAACATAGACACTGACACCAATCAACCCATGTCTGATATAAACCAAACCACAGTCATTGTCACCAATCTCCCGTTGTCTGATATAAACCAGTCCCACAGTCACTGACAACAATCTCCACCTGTCTGATATAATCCAGCCCAACAGATACTGACAAGAATCTCCACTTGTCTGATATAAACCAGCCCCACAGAGACTGACATCATTCTCTGCCTGTCTGATATAAACCAGCACCACAGTCACTGACACCAATCTCCTCCTGTCTAATATACACCAGCCCCGCAGTCACTGACACCAATCTCCCCCTGTCTGATATAAACCAGACCCATCGTCACTGACACCAATCTCCGCCTGTCTGATATAAACCAGCCCCACAGACACTGACAACAATCTCACCCTGTCTGATATAAACCAGCCCCACAGTCACTGACACCAATCTGCCCCAGTCTAACAGAACCCAGTCCCACATTCACTGATACCAATCTCCTCCTGTCTGATATAAACCAGTTCCACAGTCACTGACATCAATCTCCCCCTGCCTGACAGAACCCAGTCCCACATTCACTGACACCAATCTCCCCTGTCTGATATAAACCAGCCCCACTGACACTGACAACAATCTCACCCTGTCTGATATAAACCAGCCCCTCAGTCACTGACACCAATCTCCCCCTGTCTGACAGAACCCAGTCCCACAGTCACTGACACCAATCTCTCCCAGTCTGATTTAAATTAGTCCCACAGTCACTGACACCAATCTCCCTCTGTCTGATATATACCAGCCCCACAGACACTGACAAGAATCTCCCCTTGTCTGATATAAACCAGCCCACAGAGACTGACACCAATCTCTGCCTGTCTGATATAAACCAGCAACACAGTCACTGACACCAATCTCCCTTATCTGATATAAACCAGCCCCACACACACAGAGACTAATCTCCCCTGTCTGATATAAACCAGCCCCACAGTCACTGACACCAATCTCCCCCTGTCTGATATAACCCAGTCCCACATTCAGTGACACCAATTTCCCTTTGTCTGATATAAACCAGCCCCATACACATAGACACCAATCTCCCTCTGTCTGATATAAACCAGCACCACAGACACTGACAACAATCTCCCCTTGTCTGATATAAACCAGCCCCACACACATAGACACCAATCTCCCTCTGTCTGATATAAGCCAGCCCCACAGACACTGACACAAATCTCCCTCTGTCTGATGTAAACCAGACCCACAGTCACTGACACCAATCTCCCCCTGTCTGAGATAAACCAGCCCCACAGTCACGGACACCAATCTCCACCTGTCTGATGTAAACCAGCCCCACAGACACTGACACTAATCCCTGCTTGTCTGATATAAACCGACCCCACAGTCACTGTCACCAATCTCCTCCTGTCTGATATAAACCAGCCCCACACACACAGACACCAATATTCACCGGTCCGATATAAACCAGCCCCACAGATACTGACACCAATCTCCCTCTGTCTGATATAAACCAGACCCAGAGTCACTAACACCCGTCTCCCCCTGTCGATATAAACCAGATCCACAGTCACTGACACCAATCTCCCTCTGTCTGATATAAACCAGCCCCACAGTCACTGACACCAATCTCCCCCTGTCTGATATAAACCAGACACACAGTCACTGACACCAATTTCCCCCTGTCTGAGATAAACCAGACCCACAGTCAATGACACCATTCTTCCTCTGTCTGATATAAACCAGCCACACACACACAGTCACCAATATTCACCGGTCCGATATAAACCAGCACCACAGACACTGACACCAATCTCCCCCTGTCTAATATAAACCAGACCCACAGTCACTGACACCCGTCTCCCCCTGTCGATATAAACCAGATCCACAGTCACTGACACCAATCTTCCTCTGTCTGATATAAACCGACCCACAGTCACTGACACCAATCTCCTCCTGTCTGATATAAACCAACCCACACACACAGACACCAATATTCACCGGTCCGATATAAACCAGCCCCACAGACACTGAGACCAATACCCCCCTGTCTGATATAAACCAGACCCACAGTCACTGACACCCGTCTCCCCCTGTCGATATAAACCAGATCCACAGTCAATGACACCAATCTCCCTCTGTCTGATATAAACCAGCCCCACCGCCACTGACACCAATCTCCCCCTGTCTGATATAAACCAGACACACAGTCACTGACACCAATCTCCCCCTGTCTGAGATAAACCAGACCCAAAGTCAATGACACCATTCTTCCTCTGTCTGATATAAACCAGCCACACACACACAGTCACCAATATTCACCGGTCCGATATAAACCAGCCCCACAGACACTGACACCAATCTCCCCCTGTCTGATATAAACCAGCCCCTCAGTCACTGACACCAATCTCCCCCTGTCTGACAGAACCCAGTCCCACAGTCACTGACACCAATCTCCCTCTGTCTGATATATACCAGCCCCACAGACACTGACAAGAATCTCCCCTTGTCTGATATAAACCACCCCCACAGAGACTGACACCAATCTCTGCCTGTCTGATATAAACCAGCAACACAGTCATTGACACCAATCTCCCTTATCTGATATAAACCAGCCCCACACACACAGAGACTAATCTCCCCTGTCTGATATAAACCAGCCCCACAGTCACTGACACCAATCTCCCCCTGTCTGATATAACCCAGTCCCACATTCAATGACACCAATTTCCCTTTGTCTGATATAAACCAGCCCCATACACATAGACACCAATCTCCCTCTGTCTGATATAAACCAGCACCACAGACACTGACAACAATCTCCCCTTTTCTGATATAAACCAGCCCCACACACATAGACACCAATCTCCCTCTGTCTGATATAAACCAGCCCCACAGACACTGACACAAATCTCCCTCTGTCTGATGTAAACCAGACCCACAGTCACTGACACCAATCTCCCCCTGTCTGAGATAAACCAGCCCCACAGTCATGGACACCAATCTCCACCTGTCTGATGTAAACCAGCCCCACAGACACTGACACTAATCCCTGCTTGTCTGATATAAACCGACCCCACAGTCACTGACACCAATCTCCTCCTGTCTGATATAAACCAGCCCCACACACACAGACACCAATATTCACCGGTCCGATATAAACCAGCCCCACAGATACTGACACCAATCTCCCTCTGTCTGATATAAACCAGACCCACAGTCACTGACACCCGTCTCCCCCTGTCGATATAAACCAGATCCACAGTCACTGACACCAATCTCCCTCTGTCTGATATAAACCAGCCCCACAGTCACTGACACCAATCTCCCCCTGTCTGATATAAACCAGACCCACAGTCACTGACACCCGTCTCCCCCTGTCTGAGATAAACCAGACCCACAGTCAATGGCACCATTCTTCCTCTGTCTGATATAAACCAGCCACACACACACAGTCACCAATATTCACCGGTCCGATATAAACCAGCACCACAGACACTGACACCAATCTCCCCCTGTCTGATATAAACCAGACCCACAGTCACTGACACCCGTCTCCCCCTGTCGATATAAACCAGATCCACAGTCACTGACACCAATCTTCCTCTGTCTGATATAAACCGATCCACAGTCACTGACACCAATCTCCTCCTGTCTGATATAAACCAAACCACACACACAGACACCAATATTCACCGGTCCGATAAAAACCAGCCCCACAGACACTGAGACCAATATCCCCCTGTCTGATATAAACCAGACCCACAGTCACTGACACCCGTCTCCCCCTGTCGATATAAACCAGATCCACAGTCACTGACACCAATCTCCCTCTGTCTGATATAAACCAGCCCCACAGTCACTGACACCAATCTCCCCCTGTCTGATATAAACCAGACACACAGTCACTGACACCAATCTCCCCCTGTCTGAGATAAACCAGACCCAAAGTCAATGACACCATTCTTCCTCTGTCTGATATAAACCAGCCACACACACACAGTCACCAATATTCACCGCTCCGATATAAACCAGCCCCACAGACACTGACACCAATCTCCCCCTGTCTGATATAAACCAGACCCACAGTCACTGACACCACTCTCCCTCTGTCTGATATAAACCAGTCCCACAGTCACTGAAACCAATCTCCCCCTTTCTGATATAACACAGCTCCACAGTCACCCACACCAATCTGCCTCTGTCTGATATAAACCAACCCCACGGACACTGACAACAATCTCCTCCTGTCTGATATAACGCAGCTCCACAGACACTGACACCAATCACCCTCTGTCTGATGTCAACCAGCCCCACAGTCACTGACCCCGATCTCTGGCTGTCTGATATAAACCAATCCACAGTCACCGTCAGCAATCTCCCCTTGTCTGATATAACCCAGCCCCACAGACACGGACACCAATCTCCCCCTGTCTGATATAACCCAGTCCCACTGTCACTGACACAAATCTCCTCCTGTCTGATATAAAACAGCCCCACACACAGAGAGACCAATCTCCCCCTGTCTGATATAAAACAGCCCCAAAGTCACTGACACCAATCTCCCCCTGTCTTATATCAACCAGCCCAACATACACTGACACCAATCCCTGCCTGTCTGATATAAACCGACCCACAGTCACTGACACCAATGTCCCCTGTCTGACATAAACCAGCACCACAGTTACTGACACCAATCTCCCCTCTCTGATTTAAACCAGCACCACAGTCACTGACACCAATCTCCCCTGTCTGATGTAAACCAGCCCCACAGACACTGACACCAATCTCCCCTGTCTGATTTAAACCAGCCCCACAGTCACGGACACCATTCCCCTCCTGTCTGATATAAACCAGACCCACAGTCACTGACACCAATCTCTCCTGTCTGATATCAACCAGACCCACAGTCACTGACAACATTCCCCTCCTGTCTGACATAAACCAGCCCCACGGACACTGACACCAATCTCCCACTGTCTGATTTCAACCAGCCCCACAGGCACTGACACCAATCTCCCACTGTCTGATAGAAACCAGCCCCACAAGCACTGACACCAATCTCCCACTGTCTGATATAAACCAGACCCACAGGCACTGACACCTATCTCCCACTGGCTGATATAAACCAGCCCCACAGGCACTGACACCAATCTCCCACTGTCTGATATAAACCAGCCCCACAGTCACTGACGCCAATCTCCTCCTGTCTGATATAAACCAGCCCCACAGGCACTGACACCAATCTCCCACTGTCTGATTTAAACCAGCCCCACAGACACTGACACCAATCTACCCCTGTCTGATATAAACCAGACCAACTGTCACTGACACCAATCTCCCCTTGTCTGATATACACCAGCTCCACAGTCACTGACACCATTCCAATCCTGTCTGACATAAACCAGCCCCACAGTCACTGACACCAATCTCCCCTGTCTGATTTAAATCAGTCCCACAGACACTGACATCAATTTACCCATCTGTCTGATGTAAACCAGCCCCACAGACACTGACACCAATCTCCCCTGTCTGATTTAAACCAGCCCCACAGACACTGACACCAATCTACCCCTGTCTGATATAAACCAGACCAACTGTCACTGACACCAATCTCCCCCTGTCTGATATAAACCAGACACACAGGCACTGACACCTCTCTCCCACTGGCTGATATAAACCAGCCCCACAATCACTGACGCCAATCTCCCCCTGTCTGATATAAACCAGCCCCACAGTCAATGACCCCAATCTCCACCTGTCTGATATAAACCAGACACACAGTCACTGACACCAATCTCCCCTTGTCTGACATAAACCAGCCCCACAGTCACTGACACCAATCTCCCCCTGTCTGATATAAACCAGACCCACAGACACTGACACCAATCTCCCCCCGTCTGATATAAACCAGACCCACAGTCACTGACACCAATCTCCTCTTGTCTGATATAAACCAGCTCCACAGTCACTGACACCATTCCCCTCCTGTCTGACATAAACCAGCCCCACAATCACTGACACCAATCTCCCCTGACTGATGTAAACCAGCCCCACAGACACTGACACCAATTTACCCAGTCTGATTTCAACCAGCCCCACAGTCACTGACACCAATCTCCCCCGTCAGATTTAAACTAGCCCCACAGTCACTGACACCAATCTCCCCTGTCTGATTTAAACCAGCCCCACAGTAACTGACACCAATCTCCCCCTGTCTGATATAAACCAGCCCCACAAGCACTGACACCAATCTCCCACTGTCTGATATAAACCAGATCCACAGACACTGACACTAATCCCTGCCTGTCTGATATAAACCGACCCCACAGTCACTGACACCAATCTCCTCCTGTCTGATATAAACCAAACCACACACACAGACACCAATATTCACCGGTCCGATATAAACCAGCCCCACAGACACTGAGACCAATATCCCCCTGTCTGATATAAACCAGACCCACAGTCACTGACACCCGTCTCCCCCTGTCGATATAAACCAGATCCACAGTCACTGACACCAATCTCCCTCTGTCTGATATAAACCAGCCCCACAGTCACTGACACCAATCTCCCCCTGTCTGATATAAACCAGACACACAGTCACTGACACCAATCTCCCCCGTCTGAGATAAACCAGACCCACAGTCAATGACACCATTCTTCCTCTGTCTGATATAAACCAGCCACACACACACAGTCACCAATATTCACCGGTCCGATATAAACCAGCCCCACAGACACTGACACCAATCTCCCCCTGTCTGATATAAACCAGACCCACAGTCACTGACACCACTCTCCCTCTGTCTGATATAAACCAGTCCCACAGTCACTGAAACCAATCTCCCCCTTTCTGATATAACACAGCTCCACAGTCACCCACACCAATCTCCCCCTGTCTGATATAAACCAGCCCCACAGTCAATTACCCCAATCTCCACCTGTCTGATATAAACCAGACACACAGTCACTGACACCAATCTCCCCTTGTCTGACATAAACCAGCCCCACAGTCACTGACACCAATCTCCCCCTGTCTGATATAAACCAGACCCACAGACACTGACACCAATCTCCCCCCGTCTGATATAAACCAGACCCACAGTCACTGACACCAATCTCCTCTTGTCTGATATAAACCAGCTCCACAGTCACTGACACCATTCCCCTCCTGTCTGACATAAACCAGCCCCACAATCACTGACACCAATCTCCCCTGACTGATGTAAACCAGCCCCACAGACACTGACACCAATTTACCCAGTCTGATTTCAACCAGCCCCACAGTCACTGACACCAATCTCCCCCGTCTGATTTAAACTAGCCCCACAGTCACTGACACCAATCTCCCCTGTCTGATTTAAACCAGCCCCACAGTAACTGACACCAATCTCCCCCTGTCTGATATAAACCAGCCCCACAAGCACTGACACCAATCTCCCACTGTCTGATATAAACCAGATCCACAGACACTGACACTAATCCCTGCCTGTCTGATATAAACCGACCCCACAGTCACTGACACCAATCTCCTCCTGTCTGATATAAACCAAACCACACACACAGACACCAATATTCACCGGTCCGATATAAACCAGCCCCACAGACACTGAGACCAATATCCCCCTGTCTGATATAAACCAGACCCACAGTCACTGACACCCGTCTCCCCCTGTCGATATAAACCAGATCCACAGTCACTGACACCAATCTCCCTCTGTCTGATATAAACCAGCCCCACAGTCACTGACACCAATCTCCCCCTGTCTGATATAAACCAGACACACAGTCACTGACACCAATCTCCCCCGTCTGAGATAAACCAGACCCACAGTCAATGACACCATTCTTCCTCTGTCTGATATAAACCAGCCACACACACACAGTCACCAATATTCACCGGTCCGATATAAACCAGCCCCACAGACACTGACACCAATCTCCCCCTGTCTGATATAAACCAGACCCACAGTCACTGACACCACTCTCCCTCTGTCTGATATAAACCAGTCCCACAGTCACTGAAACCAATCTCCCCCTTTCTGATATAACACAGCTCCACAGTCACCCACACCAATCTGCCTCTGTCTGATATAAACCAACCCCACGGACACTGACAACAATCTCCTCCTGTCTGATATAACCCAGCTCCACAGACACTGACACCAATCACCCCCTGTCTGATGTCAACCAGCCCCACAGTCACTGACCCCGATCTCTGGCTGTCTGATATAAACCAATCCACAGTCACCGTCAGCAATCTCCCCTTGTCTGATATAACCCAGCCCCACAGACACGGACACCAATCTCCCCCTGTCTGATATAACCCAGTCCCACTGTCACTGACACCAATCTCCTCCTGTCTGATATAAAACAGCCCCACACACACAGAGACCAATCTCCCCCTGTCTGATATAAAACAGCCCCAAAGTCACTGACACCAATCTCCCCCTGTCTTATATCAACCAGCCCAACAGGCACTGACACCAATCCCTGCCTGTCTGATATAAACCGACCCACAGTCACTGACACCAATGTCCCCTGTCTGACATAAACCAGCACCACAGTTACTGACACCAATCTCCCCTGTCTGATTTAAACCAGCACCACAGTCACTGACACCAATCTCCCCTGTCTGATGTAAACCAGCCCCACAGACACTGACACCAATCTCCCCTGTCTGATTTAAACCAGCCCCACAGTCACGGACACCATTCCCCTCCTGTCTGATATAAACCAGACCCACAGTCACTGACAACAATCTCCCCTGTCTGATATAAACCAGACCCACAGTCACTGACAACATTCCCCTCCTGTCTGACATAATCCAGCCCCACGGACACTGACACCAATCTCCCACTGTCTGATTTCAACCAGCCCCACAGGCACTGACACCAATCTCCCACTGTCTGATAGAAACCAGCCTCACAAGCACTGACACCAATCTCCCACTGTCTGATATAAACCAGACCCACAGGCACTGACACCAATCTCCCACTGTCTGACATAAACCAGCCCCACAGACACTGACGCCAATCCCCTCCTGTCTGATATAAACCAGCCCCACAGGCACTGACACCTCTCTCCCACTGGCTGATATAAACCAGACACACAGTCACTGACACCAATCTCCTCCTGTCTGATATAAACCAGCCCCACAGTCAATGACCCCAATCTCCTCCTGCATGATATAAACCAGACCAACTGTCACTGACACCAATCTCCCCCTGTCTGATATAAACCAGACCCACAGACACTGACACCAATCTCCCCCCGTCTGATATAAACCAGACCCACAGTCACAGACACCAATCTCCCCTTGTCTGATATAAACCAGCTCCACAGTCACTGACACCATTCCAATCCTGTCTGACATAAACCAGCCCCACAGTCACTGACACCAATCTCCCCTGTCTGATTTAAATCAGTCCCACAGACACTGACACCAATTTACCCATCTGTCTGATGTAAACCAGCCCCACAGACACTGACACCAATCTCCCCTGTCTGATTTAAACCAGCCCCACAGACACTGACACCAATCTACCCCTGTCTGATATAAACCAGACCAACTGTCACTGACACCAATCTCCCCCTGTCTGATATAAACCAGACCCACAGGCACTGACACCTCTCTCCCACTGGCTGATATAAACCAGCCCCACAGTCACTGACGCCAATCTCCTCCTGTCTGATATAAACCAGCCCCACAGGCACTGACACCAATCTCCCACTGTCTGATATAAACCAGACCCACAGGCACTGACACCTCTCTCCCACTGGCTGATATAAACCAGACACACAGTCACTGACACCAATCTCCTCCTGTCTGATATAAACCAGCCCCACAGTCAATGACCCCAATCTCCTCCTGTATGATATAAACCAGACCCACAGACTCAGACACCAATCTCCCCTTGTCTGATATAAACCAGCTCCACAGTCACTGACACCATTCCAATCCTGTCTGACATAAACCAGCCCCACAGTCACTGACACCAATCTCCCCTGTCTGATTTAAATCAGTCCACAGACACTGACACCAATTTACCCATCTGTCTGATGTAAACCAGCCCCACAGACACTGACACCAATCTCCCCTGTCTGATGTAAACCAGCCCCACAGACACTGACACCAATCTACCCCTGTCTGATATAAACCAGACCAACTGTCACTGACACCAATCTCCCCCTGTCTGATATAAACCAGACCCACAGGCACTGACACCTCTCTCCCACTGGCTGATATAAACCAGCCCCACAGTCACTGACGCCAATCTCCTCCTGTCTGATATAAACCAGCCCCACAGTCAATGACCCAAATCTCCACCTGTCTGATATAAACCAGACACACAGTCACTGACACCAATCAACCCTTGTCTGACATAAACCAGCCCCACAGTCACTGACACCAATCTCCCCCCGTCTGATATAAACCAGACCCACAGTCACTGACACCAATCTCCCCTTGTCTGATATAAACCAGCTCCACAGTCTCTGACACCATTCCCCTCCTGTCTGACATAAACCAGCCCATCAGTCACTGACACCAATCTCCCCCTGTCTGATATAAACCAGACCCACAGACACTGACACCAATCTCCCCTGACTGATATAAACCAGCCCCACAAGCACTGACACCAATCTCCCACTGTCTGATATAAACCAGACCCACAGGCACTGACACCTATCTGCCACTGGCTGATATAAACCAGCCCCACAGGCACTGACACCAATCTCCCACTGTCTGATATAAACCAGCCCCACAGTCACTGACGCCAATCTCCTCCTGTCTGATGTAAACCAGCCCCACAGACACTGACACCAATTTACCCATCTGTCTGATATAAACCAGACCCACAGTCACTGACGCCATTCCCCTACTGTCTGACAAATACCAGCCCCACAGACACTGACACCAATCTCCACTGTCTGATTTAAACTAGCCCCACAGGCACTGACACCAATCTCTCACTGTCTGATATAAACCAGCCCCACAAGCACTGACACCAATCTCCCACTGTTTGATATAAACCAGCCCCACAGTCACTGACGCCAATCTCCTCCTGTCTGATATGAACCAGCCCCACAGTCACTGACACCAATCTCCCCCTGTTTGATGTAAACCAGCCCCACAGACACTGACACCAATTTACCCATCTGTCTGATATAAACCAGACCCACAGTCACTGACGCCATTCCCCTCCTGTCTGACATGTACCAGCCCCACAGACACTGACACCAGCTCCTCCTGTCTGATATGAACCAGCCCCACAGTCACTGACACCAATCTCCCACTGTCTGATATATACCAGACCCACAGTCACTGACACCAATCTCCCCCCGTCTGATATAAACCAACCCACAGGCACTGACATCAATATCCCCTTGTCTGATATAAACCAACCTGCAGTCACTGACACCAATCTTCCCCTGTCTGATATAAACCAGCCCCACCGTCACTGACTCTATTCTCCTCGGGTCTGACTTAAACTTTGATTCCCATTCTTCCTGGTTGGAATGTAGGGCCATGTGTGTAATGTTCAAGTCAGTAAGAATTGTCAGCAAGGATTCAACAACTTTCTTTTTGGAGATTTTAATGCTGGGAAACTTCTATGATATCAAATTTCAGTTCTTTTCCCAGGGAGCAAGTTCCATTTGAAGCAGAAATTCAATGTTAGTTGCACACTAATTGTCTGTGATATTTTTCTGAATTTGACAGACTGATCATAGAGTGCTGGTTTTAAAGGGTCGCTATACCCTGAAGAAAGCTGACAGCTATGATGACAAGAATCTTCAACTCTTCTCTCGTGATGAGGAAGTAACTTCAGCAGAAGCAAGCCCTAACTGTCAGGACGAACTTGATTCAGTGCTGGATGTCAGAGCAACAGGAGTAATGGAATATTCCAACCTCTGCAGTCACTTGTAGACTTGTTGGTGTGGGAGCTGACTACATCAACTTGCACTGCTTGAACAGGTCACTCCCAGGTGTGAATCTGCTGATGTGTCAGAAGTTGGATGAAGTTGTGAATCCTTCCTCTCACACAGGGAGGCGAATGGCCATGACACAGCTCCGAACGCGGAACTCTCCAAATGTTGAAGATGCTGTTATGAAGTTGAAGATGTATACTGTACCTTTACGGGAGAGTGAAGGATGTTTTGGCAGTGAGAGCAACTGTCGTGTGACTTGACTATGACTTGAAAATATGTAACATTTGGTTGTAAACTAGATACCTCAGTAGTTTGACCACCATTTGAATTCAACCAATCCATTTAAATTATGCCCCAGTATACTAAAACCCAATGGAATGTGAATATTACCGTTTTGACAACTTAGAATCAGTGAGATGATCCGATATTTGGGGTATCAAAGGTCAGAATTTTGAGAGTTAGCTAGAGAGAGAGAGAGAGAGAGAGAGAGAGACTGCCATCCAAAACACTCTCGATCAAAGGTACTTTTTTTACCCTTGCAGCAGAAGTCTAAAGCCGACCCAGGGAGATCTACAACAGGAAGATTGACATCGGAGACGGCGGCCGCTGTCTGGCTTTGAAACTTAATATGTTGCACAGTTTAACCGGGGTTTATTGGATCAGTATATTGTTATAGAGCTGGACATAGAAAACAGATCTTTAAGAGAAAAGTGGTTCAGAGTTGTAAATAGTTATTGTTTACATAGAACATAGAAAAGTACAGTACAGAACAGGCCCTTTAGCCCACGATGTTGTGCTGTAGGGGGTAGTGTAATTTTTAAACGGTTAGCTGCATTTTAGTCTTTTCTACCTTATAGTAAACACAAGTGCCTTATAGTAAACACAAGCAGACACTCGAAACCGGTGCCGGACCTCCCCATGTTTTTATGAATGAAAAAATTGTAAGAGCTTTCCTCGATAGTTGAGAGACCGCCCTTAACCACAGTTGTACAACATCATCCATATAAGGAAAGAACGGGGAGCTCGAACACTGATTGGCCAAGTGAATAACAAAATAATCGCAGGCACCAGAACCCAAATAAGGAAAACAGTGGGGAACCCTAGCACTCATTGGTCAAGACAGCAGTAGGAGACACAGCCCACATTTACGTGTATATAATGTGTGGAGATAATTATTAAGGGGTGTGTGTACCATTTGTTTCCTCACACCCGACTTTGCAAAGTTGAATGCAAAGTTTTGGACAGACTCCTCCGTGTCTTTGTTCCTGGGAAGGGAAATAAAAGTGCCGGAGATGGGGCTGGACAGCCGCATATCTCGCACAATTGGGGGCTCCTCCGGGATGAAATAATTATTGCCGGGGGGGGAAGTCTCTTCGGCTCACGGATCAAGCCTGATCATAACAAAGACGCGTCTAGTATATATTTATACTTCTCACTGATCAGCTTGGTCTGTTGGCCGTCGGCCAACAGAGGATGTGACCCGGCTCATTTAAAAATAATTTTGAATCCTGGAAAAGGAACACACGGACGAGTGTTGGGACGACCGGTTAGTGACTATACACGGGTCTACACACATTTAAAAAGGCCAGACAACTCCGTGCACGGATCAAGGTAAGAGATTTTTTTGTTCTTCCTTGTTGGCCACGTGGTTTTGACGGTCATCTGTGAAAACGCTTTAGGCGTTTAAGACCAGGACCGAAGATAAGCCACGGGAAATTGTGGTTTTGACGGTCATCTGTGAAAACGTTTTAGGCGTTTAAGACCAGGACCGAAGATAGACCATGGGAAATCAGACTTCTAAATTTACTAAGGAGAAGTCAGGGAAGACTGCAAATGGGAAAGAAATACCCCCCGATAGTCCACTAGGTCGGAAGTTAAGTCTATGGACGGACAGTAGTAGAACAAAGGACTTAAAGAAAGAGACCATGATAAAATATTGTTGTTTTATATGGACCAAAGAACCTATCCGCGCCCCCTCGGTAGTTTGGCCCGAGTATGGGTCTGATGAAGACTGGGTGTGTCAAATCCTAAATGTATAAGTTAACAGAAAACAACCGTTTGACCCAGAAGAGAGCAAATACGCCGCCGCCTGGTTGGCGGGCGACGGCGAGAGTCCCACGCGTCTCTAATCTCTGATTCCCAAAACAGACCCGAGGAAGCCCCAGAAGTCTTGGGACATCCTCACCGACGGTTTGCCACCGTCTGCCCCGCCCCCGTATATACCACCCGCGCACGACCAGGCGCACGACCAGGCGCACGACCAGGCGTCCAGCGCGGACCTCTCTCCTGCGACGGATAAATCCGATTCCCAGCAGTCTATGACCAGTGAGGCAGGGACTGCTGGGGGGGGGGGGGGGCACAGGAGGGGGCGCAGAACCCACCCAGGCACTAGGAAATCAGTCCGACTCGAGATGCGGAGAGGCCGAGAAGAGGAATTGAGAGCTGGGAGGAGTGACAATATTGAACAGCTGAACCCCTTACGAGAGGTGCCGTTTGGGAACGAACGGACCGGGTTCGTAGTACAACCTTTAAATTCTGGGGATATCCGGCAACTCCGTAACGAACTACCCCGTCTACTGGACGACCCCATCAGTGTGGGAATACAACTGGATCAATTTCTGGGGCCCAGTATATACACATGGGCTGAACTGCAGGCCATGATGAGAATACTATTTAATTACGATGAAATTGTTATGATCCGGAATAGTGCAATGGCCATTTGGGATAGGGAGCATCAGGACGGCCCTCAGCGTGGAGAGCAGAAGTACCCCTTAGAGGACCCCCGGTGGGATCATAACGACGCGGGGGGACGGGCCAATATGACAGATCTCAGAAGCCTTATAATCAGGGGGATCCAAACCTGCGTGCCCAAACAGCGGAATTTAGCGAAAGCATTCGAAGTTGGACAAAAAAAGGATGAATCCCCGAGTGAGATTTTAGACCGTTTGCGGGAGTCCATGCGAAAGTATTCAGGTTTAGACCCCGATGGGGAATTAGGCAAGGGCATGCTTAAGGTGCACTTTGTGACTAAGTCATGGCCTGACATTCAGAAGAAATTACAGAAAGTGGAGGATTGGGCTGAAAAAGATGTTGCAGAATTATTACGGGAAGCACAGAAGGTGTACGTTCAGAGGGATGTAATAAGGGAGAAACAGAAGTCAAAAATGATGGTGGCAGCTGTACGGGAAGCTTGTAAATCCACCGGAATGGGGGAGGGAGGTTATGGGGTGGAAAAAGGAATGTCGAAGAAAAGTTGGAGAGGGAGAGAAGCGAGACGGGGCAGAAGTGAGAGAGGAGGATTTTATGGATTTGAGCGGCCTCCAATGGCCGGATGTTACCATTGCGGGAAACTGGGACACTTCAAAAGGGATTGTCCCGAGTTTAAAAGGGAAAGAGAAGGGATGTATGAAATGGAGCGTGAACAAATGGATTAGGGAAGTCAGGGGAGGATCGGAACACGGGCCTACCAAGAACCCCTGGTAAATTTACGGGTGGGCCCATTTAGACAAGATGTTACCTTCTTAGTTGACACAGGCGCCAGCAGGTCCTCAATCCCCCTCCATCCTAGGGGGGTTGGCTTCCAAGCTAAAACATTAAACATTTCAGGAGTTAAGGGTGGGGTTTTTAGTGCGAAAATATTCGAACCACAACCCTTGCGGCTGGAGGAGGAGGAGCTCCAGGTGGAACTCCTTCACCTCCCCCATCTTCCCTATGGGTTGTTGGGACGGGATTTGATAGTCCGTTTCGGATTACGAATAGAAGTGGGAGAAGAGGATGAATTAGCCGTTACCATGTCATACCTTAGTGAGTCCCGATTGACAGAGATAGACCCTAGGGTTTGGGTCGCCAAAGGGAACCGGGAGGGACTCGCAATTCGACCTGTGGAGGTAAAATTAAAGCCCCAGAGCCCCGACGTCAGAGTGCGCCAATACCCCATCTCTTGGGAAGGGAGGCAGGGTCTGAAGACAGTTATGGAAGACCTAATAAAAGATGGTTTGGTAGAGCCCTGTATGTCACGATACAATTCCCCCATCCTGCCGGTCCGGAAGTCGGACGGGAGCTACAGAATGGTCCAAGACCTAAGGGAAGTAAATAAAATTGCCCAAGTATGGCACCCTGTGGTACCGAACCCATACACTATTCTGGGGCGAATACCCCCGGACCACGGCTGCTTTAGTGTTATAGACTTAAAGGATGCCTTCTGGGCGTGTCCCCTGGACAAGGACAGTAGGGATCTTTTTGCTTTTGAATGGGAGGATCCTGATACTGGTAGAAAACAGCAGTACAGGTGGACCGTGCTCCCCCAAGGATTAACTGAGTCCCCGACTCTGTTCGGGCAGATTCTGGAACAATTATTGGAGGGACTAACCTTGTCCCCGGCCCTTAAGCTTATACAATACGTGGACGATCTCCTTTTATCCGGGCCCACGGAGGAGGATGTCCTACTTGGGACTAATGCCCTGTTAAATTACCTAGCTGAGAAGGGGTTAAGAGTGAGTCAGAAGAAGCTCCAATATGTCGAGAAAGAGGTTAAGTACCTGGGACACTTGATAAGCCAGGGACAGAAACGAATAAGTCCAGAAAGAGTGCGGGCAATAATCGAACTAGGCCTCCCAACAACCAAGAGGGAGTTGCGGAAGTTCTTGGGACTCTTAGGCTATTGTCGGTTATGGATAGATGACTATGCCCCCCTTACTAAAGACTTGTACCTAAAACTCATTGAGGAGGCACCCAATAGAATAAAATGGGAGGAGGAGGAGAAAATGTTAATTGGAATTCTAAAAGAAAAATTGATGACCGCACCTGTTTTAAGCTTGCCAGATTTTAGTAAGACATTTCGTCTCTTTGTGAACTCCAGAAAGGGAATCGCCCTTGGAGTATTGACCCAGGATTGGGGGGGAGAAAGGAAGCCCGTGGCTTTCCTGTCAAAAATTCTGGATCCAGTCTCCCGAGGGTGGCCGGAGTGTGTCCAAGCGGTGGCAGCCACGGCAAAGCTGGGGTAGAGGAAAGTAGGAAGTTGACTTTCAGGGCCCCCTTGACAGTCACTCCTCCCCACCAGGTTAGAGCCATCCTGAATCAGAAGGCCGGGAGGTGGCTGACTGACTCGAGAATTCTGAAATATGAAGCCATATTGTTAGACCGAGAAGACCTCCGAATAGAAGTCGGGGGCTGCCAGAACCCGGCGGACTTCCTTTGGAAAGGGGAAGGGGAGGAGGAACTGGAACACTGCTGTTCAGACATAATAGAGTACCAGAGTAAAGTGAGGGAAGATCTGAGGGACACCCCCTTACATGCAGGAAGGCGGTGGTACATTGACGGGTCCTCTCGAGTGATAGATGGGAAAAGACACAACGGTTATGCAGTCATTAGTGAGACTGGTTGGGAATTAGTGGAAAGTGGACGGCTACCAAATGCCTGGTCCACACAAACGTGCGAATTGTACGCCTTGCACCGGGCTTTGAGGAATTTAAAGGGAATAGCCGGGACAATATACACTGACTCTAAGTATGCGTTTGGGGTATTACACACCTTTGGGAAGATCTGGAAGGAAAGGGGAATGATAAATAGCAGAGGAAAGGAGTTGGTCCACGATGAACTAGTAGCCATGATCTTGGAGGATTTGTTGCTGCCACAAGAGATTGCTGTAGTACATGTGAAAGGGCACCAGAAAGATGATAAAATAGAGACCCTGGGGAATCAATTGGCAGATGAACAGGCAAACTTGGCCGGGATGGGGAAGGAAGTAATAAACTGCCTGGTAAGGATTCCCCAGATATCCGAAATTACCGAAGTGCCCACGTTTACTGACAAAGAAGAAACTCTTCTTGTGTCTCTGGGGGGTACAAAGGATAGGGAAGGGAAGTGGACCTTACCCGATGGCCGCCAGCTACTAAATCGACCGTTGACGCGGGACATTATTCCCCGTCTACACCAAGGGGGTCACTGGGGCGTCCAGGCACTGTGTGATGCCTTCCTGCGCCGATATGCTCACCCTGGTCTGTACACGGTAGCCAAGCAGGTCACAGGAGATTGCATAACATGTCGAAAGATTAACAAAAGGGGGCTGCGGCAGCATGCAAGACAATCGGGTAGGGGTCCGGCCTATAGGCCGTTTGAGTATGTCCAGGTGGATTACACTGAGCTCCCCCCCATAGGTCGCCTGAAGTATCTATTAGTAATAGTAGATCACCTGACAGGATGGGTGGAAGCTTTCCCCACTGCCACGGCAACAGCAACTCAGGTTAGCAAAATTCTACTCGAACAAATCATCCCACGATTTGGGCTACCCCGCGCTATTGACTCTGACCAGGGGAGCCACTTCACCTCGACCGTCCTCCAGAATGTAGTGCAAGCAATGGGGATTGACTGGGATTTGCACACCCCCTGGCATCCCCCCTCCTCGGGCAAGGTCGAAAGAATGAACCAGACCATCAAAAAGCAGCTAACCAAACTCACTAGTGAAATTGACCTGCCTTGGACCAAATGCCTACCCCTTGCCCTATTGCAAATTCGCACCCAGCCAAGGCGGGATTTGGGCGTCTCACCTTTCGAAATGCTGTTTGGCCTCCCGTTCCATGGGCCGAAGGGGGAACCTCCTGTATTCGTGTCTCGGGATATGTTTGTGCAAAAATATGTGGTGGCTCTGGGGTCTGCTCTATCTCGTTTACGCCAACAGGGACTTTTGGCACAGACGCCGCCCCTCGAGTTTGCGGTGCACACTGTCAAGCCGGGTCAGTGGGTCCTAATTAAAAACTGGAAGCAGCGTACCCTCGAACCAACGTGGGACGGTCTCTTCCTGGTACTTTTGACGACGGAAACGGCTGTCCGTACGGCCGAAAAGGGCTGGACACATTACACTCGAGTCAAGGGACCAGTGCCACAACCGACGGAGGATGAACGAACCTCTCTGACAAAGGCAGCTAAGGAACAGAGACCCTGAGAACAAACTAATCGGATTTTGGCGAGTCTAAAGGAACTGTGCCCTTTGGCTAAAGGTGTCGCGACAAAATGCGGTCAATCATATTGTTAACTTGCTTTGCCATTATCCTTGGGCTGGGTCATAGTGTGCGTGTTACCCAATTTGGCCTCCGAAAAAAACAAGTAGAGGACCGTCAGTGGTTCTCCATCTCCGTGCTTGCCAACAAGCCAACACAGACATTTAGCTTAGACCTATGTGCGTTGGTGCCCTGCAGGACTAAAAGTGAACTGAATCAAACAAAACGGAACCTAGAGAGAGAAAGGGGATTCCAGGGTCAGGCGTTAGTATTACAATTGCAAGGTAGGGAAGGCATACATAGGCCTCCAGCCCCCGGGGTCCAGGCTATGGTGTCAGTTGTCCGTGATCCCATCACCCCTGGACAGGATTGTGGGCAGATTCAGTGCAATCCGCTCTATCTGACTATAAAGAACTTGGGAAACAACGGGGCGAGACTTAATGGAACGATACTGGGTATTAGAGTTGGGGGCCAGGCAGGACAGGAGGGGGTGCAGCTGTGCTGCACGTATATCACGGTCATTGAAGCTGAGTCTGGGGGCTCATCCGCCACCGATGAGCAGGGAAAGATTAGAATAATTGAGGTGACGGATTTGGAAAAGACCTTTGAAATAGAAACGGGATACGGGGAGGCGAATGCCTGGATGGAATGGGTCAAATATAATGTGAGGAGCATGAAAAAGAGTGATTGCTACGCATGCACGGGTGCCCGCCCTAACCCTCAGGTGGTCCCATTCCCGCTGGGATGGGAGAAACACCCACGAGCCTTTGACTGCATGATAAGGCTGTACCAGGACCGAGAGGCCTGGAACGACTCCACTTGTCGACCCTTGAGTTTGAAGTTTCCCCCCGTCAAGTCTGAGGGGGCGCCCCGCCCGCCATCATTCTCGGGGGTAACGGGTACGCACCAGGCCTGCGTCTCTCGGACGGGACTACAGTGGGACAACGATGTGGGGACATTTGACAAGTGCAGCGGATCAATTCGGCTGGTCAATGAAACTATTGGGGGCGGGAATTACTCCCACATTCATGTGCCTAGGTCAGACCTCTGGTGGTACTGTGGTGGGAGGGTTCTGCGACAGACCCTGCCCCGAAAATGGACGGGCACTTGTGCAATCGTTCAATTGGCCATCCCATTCACCCTGGCATTCGAAAAACAAGAGCAACCCCGTTCCAGTGGAAGAACTGAGAGAGCTTTGGAGACCTCTTTCGATGATAACATATATGTAGATGCCATAGGGGTCCCCAGGGGTGTTCCTGACGAGTACAAGGCTAGGAACCAGATAGCGGCGGGTTTTGAGTCGTCACTGTTCTGGTGGGTGACTATCAATAAGAACGTGGATTGGATTAATTATATATACTACAATCAGCAGAGGTTCATTAATTATACCCGGGATGCAGTGATAGGAATAGCAGAACAACTGGACGCCACTAGTCGGATGACGTGGGAAAATAGGTTGGCCTTAGACATGATGTTGGCAGAGAAGGGGGGTGTTTGTGACATGATAGGCACTCAGTGCTGCACTTTCATCCCCAACAACACAGCCCCTGATGGGTCCATCACCCGCGCCCTGGATGGACTCACCACATTGGCGGACGAACTGGCCGAAAACTCGGGTATCGACTCTGGCCCCACGGACTGGTTGGAAGCTTGGTTTGGTAAATGGACGGGGGTAGTCGTTCCCTTTCTTGTCTCATGTATAGTGGTGGCAGGGGTACTCACTGCCCTTGGGTGTTGCGTTATTTCCTGCGTCCGGGGATTAACTCAACGACTGATCGAAACCGCCCTTACTAAGAGGGATGTTCCCTATGGGCAGGTTGAACGAATGAATCTCGAGATGGAACAACGTACATCCCTCTTGGGCGGGGGTAGTATTAGAGACGGGCAGTTTGATGAACAAGCTCGGGAGTTATTAAACGCCCTGGAGAAGAAACTTACGGTTTAAAAATTACAGGTCGTAAGAAAAGACACGGGGGATTTGTAGGGGGTAGTGTAATTTTTAAACGGTTAGCTGCATTTTAGTCTTTTCTACCTTATAGTAAACACAAGTGCCTTATAGTAAACACAAGCAGACACTCGAAACTGGTGCCGGACCTCCCCCATGTTTTTATGAATGAAACAATTGTAACAGCTTTCCTCGATAGCTGAGAGACCGCCCTTAACCACAGTTGTACAACATCATCCATATAAGGAAAGAACGGGGAACTCGAACACTGATTGGCCAAGTGAGTAACAGGCACCAGAACCCAAATAAGGAAAACAATGGGGAACCCTTGCACTCGTTGTCAAGACAGCAGTAGGAGACCCAGCCCACATTTACGTGTATATAATGTGTGGAGATTATTATTAAGGGGTGTGTACCATTTTTGCACCCGACTTTGTAAAGTTGAATGAAAAGTTTTGGACAGACTCCTCCGTGTCTTTGTTCCTGGGAAGGGAAATAAAAGTGCCGGAGATGGGGCTGGACAGCCGCATATCTCGCACACAGAGATACTCGAGGGCTCAAGTGACGCAACCGGAGAATGCACGGTGTTTCTATGATGGTTCAGAGGCGCAAGCAATTCCGAGGTTGGGAGTGCTTCTGGTCAAAGGCGGGGCAGAAGGGAAAATTTGTTCCCGTTTATAATAACAGCAATCTATAGTGCATCTTGCTGAGACAGCTGAGTGCCACAACTGGAGCGTGGGCAGCTGGTTTGAAGTTTAATTTTGCTTCACTATCACCCACTTCCCTGGAATGAATTGCTTTCACCATTTGTCTTTCCAATTGTTTGATATCTCCCTGCAGTCGGCGGCTTTCTTCCTCATGGTTAATTGCATGATTAACTGTTGTATGATCTGCACACTGCTAAATCACGGCCACTACAAGTCAATATGAATCATTGATCTATATGAGAAAACAGTGGAACTAACAGCAGGCATGCTTCGTAGGTTTGCAGGCGACGCCAGAATTGGAGACAGTGGGGAAGATTATCTAAGTTTCAAAAGGATCTGAATCCAATGAGTCGTGTACTGAAAAATGTAACATGGAGTTCAATCTGGATAAATGGAAGGTATTGCATTTTGGTACAACTAAAAGAGTATGGCTTAGCGTATGTTGGAGAACATGGAAGCTCGGTGTGCAGGTACATAATTCCTTGTAGTTTGCATCACCTACAGACAAGATGGTTCAAAGGCATTTAACATACTTCCCTTCATTGCTCAGTCCTTTGTGTATAGTAGTTGGGACGTTATGTTGAAGTTTTGCAGGACATTGATGAGGCCTCTTCTTGAATATTATGTCCAGTTCTGGTCGCCCAGTTGTAGGAATGATATTATTCAGCTGGAGTAGGTTCAGAAAAGGAATACACGCTTGTTGCCTGTGGAAGGTTTGAGTTATACTGAAAGGCTGGATAGGCTGTCAGGTAAGACAATATCTGAGGAGCAGGAGAATCATTATTTTTTCACACAAGTGTCGTTCATCAGGCTCTTCCTCGAAACGTCGATTCTCCTGCTCCTCAGATGCTGCCTGACCTGCTGTGCTTTGCCAGCACAACACTCTCGACTCTGATCTCTCATCTGCAGTTCTCACTTTCTCCTGGTTGAGACTGTTTTCACTATAGGTTAGGGGTTTGAGCGGGGACCTGACAGACGTTTATGAATTATTGAGAGGCAAGTTAGAGTTAACGATCGCAGCTTTTCCCAGGAGGGGGATTTCAAGTCGAGAGGACATATGTTTAAGATGAACGTTCAGAGATTTAAAAAAAAGACATGTGAGGCATTTTTTTAGGGAAGGTGTTTTACGTGTGCAATTAACTTGCTGAGGAAGTGATGGATGGGGGTATGTTTGCAACATTTAAAGGACAATTGATTCCAAACATGAATGGGAAAGTGGGAGTTTTATAATAAATTTATTCATGCCTAGTACGTCAGTTATTTCCCAGAGGGCATTTAAGAGTCAACCACGATATTATGCATCTGGAGTCTCATGTGGGACAGAGCAGATGGCTATGGCAGGTTGCTTCCCGAACTGGCATGAGTGAATCAGATGGGATTTTCCACACAACGGATTCAGGTCATCACGAGACTCTTCAATTCCAGGTGCTTATTGAATTCAAACTCCACAATCTGTCATGCCAGGACCTGAACCCTTTGTCCCCAAAATATTACCTGGGTTTTTGGATTAACACCACAGGAATAAAACTACAAGGACATTATAACCACTCAACGGGTACAGGAGGAGGCAGATGGGACAAGATTAGTTTGGCAGTATGTTCAGCATGGATTGGTTGGACTGACGGGCTTGTTTTCATGCTGTTTGACTCTATGATTGACGCTATGGAACAAATAGCTGGTTGGGATTAACAGCAGCACTGACAGCATAATCGAACACCTGGTGGGATATGTAATCCTGCTGGAGTCTCCGGAAGTTGTTTTGCTCAGTGATCCCTTCCCACACACGGGACTGGTGAACGGTGTCTCCCCAGTGTTACTGATTAAATTAGTTTCCATTTCTATGGTTAATTGAATCCCTTCCAGCAGTTCCCACATTGCCCTGCTTTCTCTGTGGTATCGGCCTCGTTTTTTTCTCTACACAGGGTGAACGATCCTTTCAAATTGTGTCCACACAGATACAAATCCCGTTTTCCATGTTGTTTCTGTGTTTTCATTCTTCCTCCTTCACCCACAGGGTGTGAGTATCACTGGTAAGGACAACATTTATTATTCGCCCCTCATTCGTTGCTGTCTGGCTGCACCACACACTCGGGTGCCATCCCAGCGACGGGTGTCTGTTTGTGGGCAGTCTGCACATTCTCTGCTTGTTTGTATTTTTATTTCTCCCTCTGACCAAAGATGTGCCAGTTACAGAGATCAACAGCGGGAAATGCTTGCTTATGGGATAGGGAATACCGCGGGGTCTGTTGGGATGCGCTTCGGTTGGATGTGTGGACTGGAAGGGCCGACGAGCCTGCTTCCCCACACGGTGGGGATTCCTGAATTAAAGGTCAGCTCGTGTTTTTTTCTGGTCCTGGAGTCTCTCGTAGGCAGGACTGGGTGAAGATGGTAGAATCCCCTGCATAAGGACATGAATGAATGGGATTGCAGGAAATTAAAGTCATGCTCTCTGTTCCTGAGGTCAGTCCAGCGTTTCAGGTTTTATTCGTCGAACTTAAACATCACCGTTTCCGTGTTCCAGTTGCCAAGGATGACTAATTTAAAATATCACCCCAACACCACCTTCTCCAGGTTGAAATCTTGACTGTGTGGAAGAAACTGATACTGAGCTGATGCAAGAAAATGTAGCTGCTACCGCCAGTCTCGGAAACACAAATCCAAATAGCAAAATCATCTTTTAAACCCACCACTGCAAAGTTAAGGGCTCAACACGCTCCACTTGTGCCACTCAGCTGTCTTAGAAAGATGCACCGGAAATCGCTATGATAGTATAAACGGGGACAACCATTCCCTTGAGCAGGAGCACACTCAACCGAGAAATTTCTTGCGCCTCTATACCATCCTAGAAGGACAGCACGCACACCTGTTGCATCACTGGAGCCAGAGAGTAACTCTGCGCACTCATTCCCATCCCCATTTCCAGTTAGATCTGGGCGGCTGTGCCGATGTTAAGTTAAAATGCTATTGAAGCATACATTTCAACAATATCCTGTACTGTCCCCCGAGTTTTTGATGTTTTGTCGAAATCGATCAATCTCATTTTTCAACATTCTCATTCAAGGATCTCCACAGCCTCTGAGGACATCGAACTGAAAGATACAGCTCATTCTCAGTTCCCACATTCCTGTCACTGTTCGCTGAGTACTGACATTATACATTTGCTGTTCTTCCGAACATTTCCTCTGCTTTTATACTTATTGCTGCTTGCAAGCATCCCGTTCTGTGGTTACTGTGATCGTGGTTGTCGGTATTTTGCATTGTGACCACAGCAACCTCGATTTGAAACAGAATCACGGCACTCAGTGTTCTCCCCGTTGTCCTTTTTGTGGCACATGCTAAGAAATTAATTGTTTTACCTTCAAATTCCGCTCTCTCACATCTCTGCGTTTCATATATCAGGATTCAAACACAGCCGTTGTCGGAGATTTCTTTCCTTCCCACGATCATTAAACCTCCTTTCCGTCCCTCCCCCATTTCTCTGAGGCAATGCACAATCTATCACTCTCTTTCACATTCATACTGTTCTGTCTGTGCTGCTGCTGCGGTCACTGTTGTTGGGTGAACGTGTCCCAATCCCACCATCGGGACCTTCAAACAAGTCGATCCATTTGGATACCGCGGTTGTGAAATCAATCCCCATGTAGCAGCTTTTACTGACATTGGCCAGAGACAATTGGAGCGTCAGGCTCATGGAAAATATCCAGGGCATTTTTGGTGAAAAGACATTTTATTGGAAAAGATCAGCTTTTATGGCTTTCTGCGTTGGTCTTGTGATAATTTTATAGGACTGGTAATCCATAGACCGAGGTAATAGTCGGGGTACTCGGGCTTGAATCCCACTATGTCATGATTGTCAAATTTGGATTCATAAAGTATCTGCAATGAAGAATTTAATGACTACTACAGATCCATTGACAATTGTTGAAAAAAAAACTGTTCCACTGATGTCATTTCGGGATGGAATTTGCTATCCTTACTTGGTCTGGGCTGCATGTGACTTCAGCCTCATAGCAATATGGTTGAGTCTCAACTGCCCTCTGGGCAAATCGGAATGGGTAATAAATTCTGCTTAGCAGAATCGCCCTCATACTAATCCAGAAATTTTAAAACAAATGCTCATTAGTTTCTAGCAAGAGTGTTGTGTGCAGTTTTGCAAGTTACATTATAGCAGGGATGTGATCACACTGAGAAAATTGCAGGAGATATTTACCTGGATACTGTTTGGGCTGAATAAATTCAGTTGTGAAGAAATACAGGACAGAGTGCAGTGTTTGTCGCAGTGCAAGGGAGATTACACAAAACATGATTGAGTTAGGGTATGGAGAGGGTTGACTGAACGAGTTTCCCATTGATGGAGGGATCGATCAGCAGGGGCCAGAGACTTAAGGAGAAAGACAGAAAGGTTTGAGAAGATGTGCGAATAATCTTTATCAGCCAGTGGTTGGTTGGAATTTGGCATACAGTGTCTGCGTTTTTCAGAGCGGCAGAAACCTTTATAACCTGAATAAATATTCAGATGTGAAATTTTGATGCCAAGACATATAAGGCTGTGGGGTAAGCATTCTGAAACGAGATTCAGTTCATTAGGCAGTTGTCTTTGACAAGTGTGGCCACATTTGGTTGAAGGGCCTCCTTTTGCACTTTTGTCCTCGGTAGTATAATGGTTAGTGTCCACGCCTGTCACAGGGCTCAATGCTACGCTGGGGACAGTGTAAACGTTTTAAAACTGTCGCTCCATTCCCAAGTGCGGGTGTTGATACCTGTCCTTCCATTCTCGATGGGGAATATCACACGAAGGACAGTGCGGCCTGAATAAAGGTGAGGAAGGACTGCAGCTCTCAGGGAGGGAGAGTGTCAGTGAACGGCCAAACACGTGACTTCTGCAAACTTCACCTTGTGACTGTGTTGGAATGAAAAGCATTTGACAGACATGTTCCGGACTGAAGTGTTTACGAGAAGCAGGAAGCTGTGGAAGAAACAACATAAACGCATTCAAATATGAGTGCAGAAACATTTCCCGCCGCACGAATGAAATTGTAAAGGACAGTGTAGCGTTTCAATACATTGAATTTGGGTTCATTTGTTTTGATGAGTTTTACCAGGGTATAAAACCATTAAAAAATGATACAGCATTTGCTCAGTATGATGGAACATTGTCTCAGTAATTCGCACTGCAGTTCAGAGGGAGGGTTAGTTTGATTGGCAAAGTTAAATTGTCCTCTCGTGTCCAGGGAGTGAATTAAGTAAGTTAGGTGAATGAGCCATGGGTAACGCGGGGATAAGGTCAGAAGTCACAGGACGTCAGGTTATACTCCAACAGGTTCATTTGAAATCATAAGGGGTAGGGATTCCCCTTCTTCAGGTGAAATATAAGGAAATAGGGAGGGAGCTAGGTCTGGGTGAGATGCTCTTCGGAGAGTCAACAGCGGCTCGATTGACTGAAATGCTCTTTCTGTACTGTCGGATTCAGTGATTCTATGAATTGATAATGACTGTGTATACTGGGGTGTAAAGCCATTAGATAAGATGCTGATGGAAGTGTACTGAGGATGAGATTTTGTTCACTTGTCTTCTTGGAAAATTGAGAACAGTTATCCCTGAACCAAGGAAGACTAATGGGTTTTTTTCAGGTTATGAAATGTTTGGACAGAGCAAATAGGTGGAAAATTCCCTCTTTCAAGTAAGTAAACATCTAGATGTCAGGCATTGAATACCTTTGATAAACCTTCGAAGGACAAAGAAATGAATCGGTGTCACTCCGAGAATCTGATTTTCAAAATATTTGGAAAGGCACATTTGGTGACATACAAGTAATAAATTTCACAAGAAGAGAGACAGCGTGTGGCTAGGTAAAGGTGCAGAGATTGGGTGTAGTCGGTCGGAAGTTGCAGGGAAACAATTTCTAAGTTGGTTGACGTTAAATGTAAATACATTTCTTTAATGTGTGCAGCTGAATAAGATTCGGTTCCAAAACTCTGCATTTTGAAAGATTTGGCATAATATTCCACCGAGAGCATTGTAAATGGAACTGAGTGGATTTTTATTTATTGTGAAAGGAAGATATTACATAAAGAATAGGAAGTGACCAGTTGCTTGGAGATCGACTTCCTGCGTTCATCACATACGTTAAGGATGTGAGAACAAACACCATGATGTTTGGTCCATTTAATATTCAGTGAAATCTGCCAAAGCACCCAGCAACAAAACTGATGGGTTTTCTTTTGCACTTTAACCCTTTGTTTTTCTAAGCAGTATTTTCCTTAAGCTGAAATAAAGTCAGAACAAATTTGAATACAACATTAATCGTTCCAATGAGATGTAACTAATTCACTTCTGATTATTACAATGAACATTGTGAGGTTTCAGCAAAATTAAAATGAACCGAACAAATCAGCATTTCTTGCGATTTAATCCAATTCAGGTTCAGCCATATGAGAAAGGTCATTGAGCGACAACATCGCATTTATTTCACTCACCATGGCTGCTACTTCACGTGAGAGACAAAGTGACTGAAGAAATTATGAGTCAAACGTAGGTGTAAATATGACGGAAAATTCTTGTCCTGTTTCATTCTGACTCAGTTCTGACCCAGAATGTATTAATGACAGCTATTCATTCTGACCAGCATGGCTATTTATTGGAATTTGCTGTTATTATAATTCTAGTGAAAGCAGAAGCACAATGGTGTGGATTCGATTCTGCTCTGGAACTTTCTCATCCATGTATTTCACCACATGTAACCTGCTGAGGTCACATGTCACCCTACTACAAAATGTGCAGAGGAGAACGAGAGATTACGGTGGTGGGTTATTATACCGCTGTGCTCCACATTCACGGGTTCGAGTCACACTCTGGTTGCTAACTTTATGCACCACTCTAGCAGTTTTTCTTTGCACCTCACACTCTGGTATACACTGGATCGAGAATCTTGTTCTTGCCCTTCACTGCACGGGAGATTCACAAATAATCGACACCACATTGAAGTCGAAATGAAGAGTGAGAGCAGTCATTCCATTCAATTGGAGATGAAATTGGTGGAATGAGAAGGAACGCATTTTTCTTTCCGCCCCACATTCCATCTTGTCTTTCTATGAATTTACAACGAAAGAAAGAGAAAAAAAACGAGATCTAGAGCACAAGTTGATCCAGTGGGGCTGTTCATGAATATTTTAACCTAACACTTCCCACAAAGGTCTGATCAGCATTTCAAACAGTCATCGGAATTGGAACCGCAGAAAATTTCTCCAATGAAACAAACATTTCATTCTTTCACAAATTTCTGCTGTGTGTGAATCATACAACAATCCATCATCCAGCGTGATCACTGAATGGCCAACTGTATAAGATATAGCAACTTCCTTAAGCAATCACAGCTTCTGTACACAGCCTTCTGTGATGTGCCCAGTGTCATTTGTTGCCCACAGGTCACAGCACATTTCTTCTTTCTGAGTTTATGAGCCTTGTTCCTGACCTGTCTGATCTGTTTAATGAACCTTTTCTGTCACTTCCTCCCATCCCCTCACAATTCTGAACTTATGAATAAATAAGGCGTTTGACGAAATGTTAAGCCAAGTGGAAGTATGCTATTCAACCCAAGGAGTCTGCTCAACCATTCAACGAACTCATGCATGATCTGATTTGGAGATGCTGGTGTTGTACTAGGGTGTCCAAAGTTAAAAAACACACAACACCAGGTTATAGTCCAACAGGTTTTATTGGAAGTGCACTAGCTTTCGGAGCGATGCTCCTTCATCAGGTGATAGTCACCTGACTATCACCTGATGATGGAGCTTCGCTCCGAAAGCTAGTGCGTTCCATTCTGCTCACTTCGCTCGACAAAGTTTCATCATCTTTCCGATTAACTGTCTGTCACAGTTTGAAAATACCCAACCACACAGTCTCAACAGCGGTTTCTGGAAAATGCCACAGATTCTTTGACCCCTGAGCAAAGAAATTACTCCTAATTTCTGAATTAAATGGGCAATATCTAATTCTGAGATTATATCCTCTGGTGCTCTCTTCACAGCATCGGGCAAGCCACCAGCCCGTATCTACCTTGTCAAGATCCCACGAATATTGAACGTTTATAAATGTTATTATGTGATTATAATGTTCCCCTCCTCCTCCTTTGTTTCAAGGAGAATAATCCCAGCCTAACCAATCATTTCACGAAGTTCTACTGTATACAGAGTTAGCAACATGTTAGTAAGTCTGCGCTGTCCCTTACAGCGTCTTTACATATTATTAAGACAGGTGGAAAAATTTCGGCAAGGAAACGGGTTCAAATTTCAGGCGCAGACGGGAAGTGGAACTTGAAATCAGAAAGCGATTAGAATCGGATTGACCCACAGAAGGACCAAATACAGCGAAGATAACTCTGACAAATGAGAATCTAATCATATTCGATCGACATTCAAAGGCTTCAATGTAACTAAATTCTTCCGTGTAATCGTCCTGGGAGCTAGTATTTGGGAGAAATGGAACCTGACCCCGTATAAAGAAGTTGACTACAATGACGTGTCCGTCGGACGACCTCATTTGATTATTAACTCAACTCTCGTCTCCGTGAAGCCTATATCGTCCGCAACACACACATTAGATGCTTAACAGAACTCTCTCCATTTGCCGAGGTGTGTGCAGCTTCAATACCACTGAAGGAACTGGACACCTTCCACGACAATGCAGTCACTTAAGTGTATATTGTTCAACATCTGAATATTTATTCTCTTAACTGCTAAGGCACAATTGCAGCAGAGTGCACCACATAGAAGATTCACTGGAGTAAGTCATCCAGTCTTTGTTGACAGAACCTTCAAAGCTCAAAAGCTGTACTGACTACAAGGACAAGGTTGAAGATGCACTGAAAATACACCATTTGCGAATTACCCTCCAAGACACATGCCAGCATGACTTCGAAAGGAATCAGTGGTAAATTTATTGAGTGATGAAGCAGTCTTGTTGGGCAAAGATTTATACTTCAGCCCTCTATCTTTTCTCTTATAATTTTCAAAAACGTTGATTATTGCATGGACCAGACTTGTGCTCATTCCTTTACTTGTTTCCTAAACTGGCGGTTACTAAAGATCGAATATCATCTACAGTCTGTGGTCAACAACAGAAAATATCCAAAAACCCTCTCCAACAACTGATCTACCTGCCCAACAATCTTCACAGATCTGTGAATGTCCACTCCAAGATCTCTTTGTTCCTGTACTCCACTCAGATCCTCACTGTTATTGTTACAACTCCACAAATTCATTACCACTTATAAGTGGATTCAATTCCTTTCGCCGTTTTTCCTTTCCACCTGATGGATACATCCCTGCGGTCCCTGACATTATTCATCATCGTCACCTACACGGCTATGTATCGTCAGTAAACGTCTAAATCATGACTCTGACAACTAAGTTTGTATTATTGATCTACATCAGGAAACAGTGGTACTTCACTGGAAACAGGCATCCAAACATGGTTCATTTCTGGATGGGATTAACACCTGCAATAACAGCAGAATCGGACCATTACTGTCATTTGTGAACCTGATGGCGACTCTGCAGGCTGGTCTCCTGACTGATAACTTCTCACGTATGGGAGTGGTGAATGACCTGTCCACATTGTGACTGAGCAAGTGAGTTTACACCTCCGCGGGTCATTGAATCCCTTCCTGCATTCCACGCCCCCTCCCCCATGGACCTGACTTCCTGGCGATATTGGTATCCGTTTCTCTGTTTAGATTGGATAATCAGTTGAATTTGGGTCCACGCAGAGACAACTCCCAATTTTCCACGTCATCCATGTTTTTTTTTTATCCTTCATTATTCTTCCACGGAGTTTAGCCATCATAGTCTGAACAGCATTTGTTGTTCATTCTTAATTCACCTTGAACTCAGTCAGGGGGGATTTATGGGTGAACTGCACTGTTGTGAGTCTGGCGTCATATGTTGTCAAGTCTCATTAAGGACGGTAGATTTCCCTATCGAAGGGACATGAATGATTGGGTTTTCAGCAAATTAAGACTTTTAGTCTCTGTTCCTCTGCTCCGGTTTTTTTTCCAGATTTTATTCATCGAATTTAAATAGCAGCAGCTGACATGTTCCAGAGTTTCAGGATTTCTAGCCCAGTATATCGCCACTACATTTGCAGATAACACGAAGATTTTTGGAGTAGCCAGAAAGCATAGGGACTGTCAAAGAATGAAGGGGAATATAGATAGACAGTAGATTTGTGCGGAGAAGTGGCAGATGGAGCTCAATGCAATCAAATGTGTAGTGGTGCATTTTGTGAAGTCTAATTCTAGAACCAACGACACTGTAAATGGAAGAGCTGTGGGTAAAATTGATGACCAGAGAGAATTGGGAGTTCTGGTCCTTTGTACCCTGAAGGTGAGCGCACAGGTGGATAGAGTGGTCAAGAAGACATATGGCATGCTTGCCTTCACCGGAAGGGGCATTGAATATAAGAGCGGCAGGTCATGCTGAAATTGTGCAAGATTTTAGTTCAGCCGCGTTTAGAATACTCTGTACATTTCTGTTCACCAAATTTTAAAAAAGGAAGTGGACGTTTAGGAGAGAATGCAGAGAAGGTTTACGAGGATGTTGCCTGGTATGGAAGATGCTAGGTCTGAAGAGAGTTTGAGTAGGCTACTTTTGTTTTCATTAGAAAAAACGAGATTGAGGGGTACTGATTGAGGTCTACAAAATCATGAAGGGTACAGTCAGGTTGAATAGAGATAAGCTTTTTCCCAAGGTGAGGAATTCAATGATGAGAAGTCACGCGTTCAAGGAGAGTGGTGAAACGTTTAAGGGGGATAGACATGGAAATTGTTTTACACAGAGAGCAGTCGGCACTGGAATGTGTTGCCAGTAGAGGTAGTAGAGACAGTCACGGTAGATTCATTGAAGGTGCACCTGGACAGATGTATGAGTAAGTGAGGAGCAGAGGGATACAGATGCTTAGAAATTGGGTGACATATTTTAACAGTTGATTTGTATCGGCTCAGGTTTGGAGGTCCAAAGGGCCTGTTCCTGGGCTGTAAATTTTCTGTGTTCTTTGTTCTTTTTTGTTCACTACACTACCAACTCCATGCTATATTGCTCCATCTCAGAGATTGACATTGTCAATTCCGATTATTACAGAGGGAATGAGAATATGACATGTGGCTGTTTCGGAATGAAAGTGATGGACGCTGTATTGGAATGATTACTGGGAGCAAGAGGCCGATATGGTGACGATGTGATCAAAAACAGCTCTTCGTATAAAAGTACCAAAACGGCGCATTGTTAAGGAAAATGTCAGAGAATGTTGCAATTCATCGACCTCTCATGACATCCAGCATGCTTCCGCTGAGTCAATCGGCAGTGCGGGTTAATGCTGCTGTTGTATCTTAATAATCTAATAAACGGTGACAAATATGCCCTTCCTCCCCACCTTTGACCAGGAGCACTCCCAGCTTAAGCATTGCATACAACTCTGTGCCGTCATAGAAGAACCACGTGCTCATCTTCAAACCAGTCAAGCCATTTCAAAACCACGGTCGTGAGATTAATTCTCATGTAGCAGATTTTACTGATATGCACGAGAGATTATTGGAACATCAGGCTCAGATAAAGGAAACAGGGCAGACCTCGTTCTGTGGATTTCTACATCATTTATGTCACTTGCTCATTCGGCTCGATCTAAACTATTGTGTGCAGTTCTGTAATTCATATTGTAGAAGGGATATGATAGCACTGGAAATAATGTAGGAGAGATTTCTCAGGATATTGTCTGAGAAGAAGACAGAGGATAGATTGGAGTTGGTTTTCTTAGAGCAGGAAGGATTGAGAGGAGACATGACTGTGATGTGCAAAATAATCCGGAATATGGATGGCGTAGACTGAAATAAACTTTTCTCTTTGATGGGGAGATCAATCACGGCCGGGGAAGGGAATTGGAGGGGGGCGCGGTGAGGATGGCATAGCTTTAAGGATAGCGGAGGAAAGATTTCAGTGAATGTGCAGACAAATGTATTATAACCGTGTGGAGGTGAAATCTGGAACTCAGCGCATGCCAAGTTTGGAGAGGCAGAAATCTTCATAAGTTTCAGAATGATTCAGATGTGAATTTGTGATGCCAAGGCATACAAGGCTACAGACCAATTCAGGCAGATGGCAAGCAAAACCCAAATGGTCTGCAAGTGCCGTGAATAAAAGACAAAATTCGGAATTGCAGCTCGGGGAAAACAGAATGACCATTTCGGTCAAGAGACACTGCATCGGAATTGGTTTTGATTCACAGTGTTAATTCTGATTTCTCTCCATTACTGCTGCCTGACCCAATGAGCGTTTGGAGTTTTCTTTTTGTCAGTGCATCAATAATGCGGGTTGAGAAACATAGGGTGGTAAGTATGAATATCGTTGTTGACACAATGCCGACTCAACTGATCAAATAATTTCTGTCTGCATTGTGTCTAATTCTAACTCTGAATCTAGAAGTTTTTTTCCATTTTTTTTAGTCTTAGGTTTTTCACATCTCTCCTGTAATGTGAATTGCAGAACGGAACAACCGACTGTTCAGGCATAAGCCACCACCAAACTGTTACAACCTGACGCCTGGAAGAGGAACACCTCATATTCTGTCTTGGGACACTGCATCCAATCGGCTTAAGTGTGGATTTCAACTGCTTCCTCATTCCCCCCACCCACATTATCACAGTCTGAAGCATCCAACTTGGCACCACTCTCCGGATCCATTCATATCTTCCCCTTCTAACTTTCACCTTATAGCCCTCCTCCATCCACCATTCGCTTTCCCAGCAACCTTCCACCAATCCCAAACCCCTCCCTTTTATCTCTCAGCCCCCACCCACAAGACTCATTCCTGATGAAAGACGTATGTCAGAAACGTCGATTCTCCTGCTGCTCGGATTCTGCCTGACCTGCTGTACTTTTCCAGCACTACAGTCTCACCAATGCGAAGATAGACGAGCTCTCCTCAGGCTCTTTATCTGATAGCAGAGAAGGCTGAGTGGGGAAGTGTTTAAGGTCCACCTTAAGGGGATCGGTATCTGTGATCAGAATAAACTTCTTATGGAGAGGGTTAACAACCAGGGATGTACGGTAAACGCAAGAGAGAGGACGTTCAGAGGAGATATAGGAAGAATGTTTTCACTCTGAGACTGTTGTTTGTTTGGAATTCACTCTTTGAACGTGTGGTAAAGATACGAGTCATCAAAACATTTCAGGAGTATCTAGCCGAATACTTGAGGAGCTAGACCACACATGGATAATGACCAGGTACTGGAAAGTGGGGTGAAGATAAACCGATGTCTGGTGAACAACAGACCGAAAATACAGAGCATGAAAACATGGGAAGAGTATAAGCATGAAAACTACTGACTACATGTTACAATGGGTCTGTGGAATGCTACACTTGTCAAAAGATCACTTTGTCAGGTTGAGGCCACTGTGAGAGGAAGGAATAAGAATAGTGGAATGCTCCTACACCAGTTAGCAGTGTCAGTCTGAGGCTGAAAGGCTACTGTGGCAGGGTGAAACAATAACAATTAGTAAAGTCAGCCATGCCGGCTAAATATCATCATGGCAGTTTGGGACAAGTCGTGAGAATAAATATTTAGGACATGACTTTAAATATTGAATTGATAGTTATTAGAGTCAGCATACTTGAGAACCTCGTAGCAGGATATGACATTAAATATCGAATCAGTAGTTAATAGAGTCAGCTTGGGACAGGAAAAACATTGTGGTAGATTGGGTAGCTAAATATCTAATCATGACAGGTTAGTCGGAATGGATGATTATTGCAGCAGATGTGGCAGCAAAATACAAAATCATGGCAGTGGATAATATTAAGTTGAATGTAGGAAAACCCATAGTGGCAGACGTGGAGCGATAATGGGAACTAACATCATTGGTTTATTGTGTAGCTGGAGTAAGGTAATTCGGACAAACACAGTTGGGCGTCCTGATAAGCTAACAAAATATGAGTAAAGAAAAGGTATAAAGTGCCATGGACCCTGAGGTTCGGGGGCATTCAAGAATTGGCTTTCTGAATATCATGTTTTTTTGTTTACAAATAAAAGATCTATTCCTTGAAGGTCTCTCCGCATTTCCTGGTGATTATCTACATTTCCTCCACGACAACCGCAACTTTGGGTGCAATAAAATTGTGGTAGCACGGTTCTGTGGCGCAATGAAAGCACATTAGATTTGTACAACATTGATAACATTTGATTTCCACCAGAATCGGAGTTTAGATGCCAGCTCATCAATGATTGTTCTGCTGAATCATCATCAATTCCCGTCGGCAGGAGTTCTCGACCCTGCTGTTGACCAGAGAACAATTCATACCTTCTTGGTTGTAAATTTTGACGCAATCATATCGTTTGAAACATGATCAACCAGAATCAGCTGCTCAACCGCAAAACCTGCAAAGTTCGTGCAGAAACCCATTGTCTCGAAACACTTTTCCTTCCCATAGTGGCACAGACATTTTCGATTGCTGAAATGTATTTTTCCCTTTGTGTGACAGGTTGTTGTGGATGAGCTGGGGAAAAACATTGAAGCGTTTGGTCAGCCATGACGATATCAAATGGTCGGATAGGACCTGTGTTTAGAATAGCCCCCTCCTGTTCCTTTCTTTCTGTGCTGTTTCTGACAGAAGGTTTTCAACAATAATATGATGAGGCCAATCTGAATCTACACAACTGAATATCAAGGTGCTCCCCTTTACCCCACCGCTCTCACAGCTGGAATAGACAGCTCCTGTTGAAGTTTTAGATCAGACAGTGAAGGTTTCTCTCAGGCCCTCTGTCAGACTGCATGCTCCTTCACACAGATTTCCAACTAGACATATGGAACAAGCAAACGTGTGAACATTGGGGGTTCAGGGACAGATTTCCCCTCTTCTGGACTGCAGTTCTGGACATGGTGACGTACATGAATTTCTGGCATTTTGAGTTTCACTGTGCATTCTTCCTACTTTATAATTTAAACTGTAATTGAATTTATTCTTGCATAACATTTTTACATCTTCAGTATTCATGGAAATCGTGCAAGGTGTTCTTTAATGTAGGAATGGTGAAGATTATTGATGAATGCAGTATGTTTCATGTTACCTGTATGACTTTTCAGAAGGAGGTTGGTGAACATTCATTGATTCGAATTCTGTGCTGAATTGAAAGCGATCTAAGGAAAAGCGGCAATGTAACATTGTCTGTAAACAACGCAGGAACCAACAGAAACCCATTTTTCAATGAATTCAATTTTGCATATTTTTTTGTGTCCTTTCATGAACCTGATGCTTCAATAATCACAGGTTGATGTCTGTTTCACCTCGTCTGTGTCAGCTTTAATTTCAGAGCCACGTGGTTCAGGGGTTGTCTTGGTGTCTCAGTGGTTATCACAGCTGGCTCACAGCAGCTGTATCCGCCATTCGATTCCAGCTTCGGGTAGCAGTGTGGAATTTGCACATTCCCCCCCCTGTCTGAGTGGGTCCAAATTAGTCAGGGGGAAATGGTTCTGGGTGGGTTACTCTTCTGGCTTGTTGGGCCGAAGGGCATGTTTCCACACGATAGGTAATCTAATCATCACAGCAAAAGTAAAGCAGTTGAGTTAAAGTTCGCAAGATAGGAGTAGGCCACGTGACAGCTTTGCTATCTGCGGCTCTAGGAGCGCAATTTTTCAGTGCCTGGTACTTAAAGGTGCGTAAACGGCTAAGATTGTAAGTTCAATGCTTATATGAAGATACCGTTACTGTCATGGACCAGGAAATATTGGAGCACCAGACTGAAACGCAGTTGAAAACAATGTTGAGTAAAGTAGCAGTTATGTGAAAACTTCAGTTTCTGACTTGGGGAAATGTTCTGTCTTTGGGAAACGTGTCAATTATTAACTGAAAAGTTTCAAATATTCCCCAGGTGAATATCTGTCTGTGGATAGAGATACAGTGGTGAAGTTTTAGCTTCATGACCTTCCTCAAATCGCTGACCCTGCACTGGATTACAGTCTGGGAAAGTCTGTTTTTCACGTTTCATATCATTCCATTTCCTGCAAACTCGCACAGCTCATTAAATCAATTGAATGTATTAGATCTATCTCTTTGGAGCGTTTGATTGTTGTGAGTAAATCTGGTAAGGCATAACAAGTAGTTTTGCTGTTGGGAGGAACAGAGGGCTCAAACTGGAATAAGATCGAGCCTTGTCGCAGGATTTTCCAAGCGGAGATCAGTGAGTATTAAATGGACACACTCCCCTTTTTAGTGATTGTGACTAAATGTTCAAGGCAACAGAGACCAATGATAATGATGTTTTACATCGACGAGACAAATCTTACTCACCAGAGGCACCATAGTATTACAGATCAGGAGAGCGGGGGAGATAATACTCCGTATGGTTACCTGAGACAGTGAGAGAATTAATCCCATGCTGTTGGTCTCAATTTTCTCATAAACCAGTCAGACAGCGGACTGAGCTAACTGACTTCCATTCAATGTAGTGCTAAATCAAACAGCTCAGTGCATTTACAACCTATAATGTCTCATGTAGAATGAGTTGCTGCACTTTTCAATGCCAGCAGCTCTTCTTGTACTTAACATTTTCAGTTGCAGTTGTTATGAAATTTCTTTCCGATAATGTTAACCAAATCGATAGTGTGTTCCTTTTACCTCACCACCCAGGCAGTCCAGAATCCCTTTCGCTGTTAAATTCACTCCCTGTGTCTCTGCTCACGCTTTTCAAATACTCTGGAATCAGCTCCTAAAATGCTTTTATTTCTGAAACTTCATTTCCATTTTCAATAACTCTCAGAATAAAAAATGATGGCTGCAAACATCTTTATCGTTCCCCACTGGCTTTGAAGTTCTAACCTTTAGTTTCCACTCACCTAAACGAGGGAATTTCCATCATATTTACTCTTACCAACTTCACATCAGCTCGATAACCTCCTTTCGGACACAATTAAGTCTTTCCTGATTTCTCCCGCATGATTCTTTATCTATCCCACCATCCCATTAAACAGCCTCTTTTCTTTTCTAGTGGTTTTATCTCCTAGTAAACCTCATTTCCATAGCTTGTATCGATTTTGTATCAAGTGAAATCTGGCCGTGTCATTCCTGTCTTTATATTCCAGTAAATGCTGCCCCTGTCTTTCATCATGTCTTTATATCCCAGTAAGTTTCAACCTGAGAAAGGATGCTGGGTCCAATTCAACGCACGAAAACTCACCACTAAGCTTTGCAATCTTATTACCGACACAGGAAAGGTGGAAGCAATTTCAACTACAGATGAATCGATTGGCTGCAGCAGCATAGGGTCAAATCCCAGTCACTTCAGTGGCTGTTGTTATTATATTTATTTCCTCTCGACGTGTGCTGAAGTAACACAGTGAGGGATCAATTACTATTGTCAGCCATATATACGTGGGCTATGAAATGCTGCAGTTGTGAGATCAGAGCAGTTTTTATTAACATAGACCATTCACTGTTCAAATCTCAGACTCAGGAATTTGACAGAAAGCGATTTTGAGCCAAATTTGAGCAGGGGATGTTTACCCCATGACGGAACACCAACTTCTGTGGTTGCTTTGTTGTTTACCTCATTTGTGCGGTTTGTCTCATTGAGGACTTTGAAGTTGTGCCCTCTATACAAAAGGTCCGTGCTTTTTAAGTATTGTACAATAGATGCAGTACAATAACACCCAGCGCTGATTCCGTCTACTTACCAGATATTGACACCTGGAAACAGCACTGTGCACACTCGTCGAGTCAGGAAAACAGTTTCCTCATAGATAATATTACCTTCCCACTATCATGCCTCTTTTCATTCCATTGGCTTCTGTTCTTCACTGAATCCGATTCAGCAGATTTTGTCACTGAGTAATTTCTTTGTATGTGTTCAGATCATATGAGCAGAATTTCACAGTGGGAAAATCCCGCATTCATTTTTTTTTCCAGGAGGTGTTAAGATGATGGTCTGAATCTCTTGCTTCTGGTCCCTGTCACTCTGGGATGATGTGAGCTGTCAAATCTGCTCTCTGAACTGGATGCAACGTGGTAAAATGTATACACATCACGTGGAGTGTGTGTGAGTGACAGGAGTCACTGCAGTAACATCCCATGCTGAATCAGACAGCAGAGGCCTCCCGTGACTTTGAGAAGGACACAGACACAGCTTCCGTTGACTGGGTGAGATTCTCTCTTTCCCAGCAGTTCTGTACATTTCGATCTGTTTCAGCTGGCATTATTTGTACAAGGTTGCCAAAAGAAGATGAGGTCCTGTGCATGCGCGATCTCCTTTTTGCACGGCTTTCCTGAATTTCCATAACTCCCACCCCCATTTGCCCCCTGCACCGCTCCACAACCCCGTGTTTGATAGGGAGCTGAAGAGCGGACTCACATTGCTCTCCCACGACACTGATTGCCAATAGAAGATCATTTCTTCCAGTCATCAACGGAAAGCGCCCAGTCCCAGGGGAAGCAGCTCACACAACCACCTGGGAGAAGCAAGTCAGAACGGAAAGGAGCTGTTGTTAAAACTCTGTGCTGCTTTCACTCCTAAACAGCAGAAATAGCCTTAGCTTACAAGAAAAATCATCGGATTTATGGTTACTACATCTGGCGCCGTTGTGTTTCCTTTGTCTCAGGTGTGATATCGCCTCAGGCGGGTAACTTACGTGCGAGAGGTCTTGGGTTCACACCCCAGATGAGCCCTGGAATTTTGCTCACTGCCTCCTTTTTGACTGAGAAGGTATGACTTTGATGAGATCAAAGTCAGAGCAAGATTCAAAGCTTTAAAACACACCAAGTTCAAGAGCAGCTTCTTCTAGGCAGTTACTGCTCTGAGAAATGGATTGTCTAACTGGAAATAATGCTGATCCTGTCAATGTGGATCTTGCTGAGGGCACGTCCTTTGCGGAGTAACCTGAATTCCTGAGTCTGTCCAAATTTTGCTTTTCTCTGTGATCTGCATGTTCACACTTACTATAATCTGCCTTTACTAATCGCAAACAAAGCTTTCTACTGTACTTGCATCCATGTGACAATCAATCAATCAAAACCCAGTCATTTCGTCATTGTGTGGAACCAGCACAGCGAAGGTGGGCTGCATGGCCTCAATCTGCAGTATGGCATATTTTGTCATTCTGAGTGAAATCGCAGTTAAATCAACAGAATCTGGGAAATTATAAAGTGATTATATTGACACAGCCGGGACACATCTGTGCCACAATAACAGTGATGATCTTTTGAAGTCATCCTCAAAGGTACATGCTACAAAAATCTGAAGACTGTGCGAAACTGATGTGGTCAGCACTAACAGAGAGGCCCAGCGGGAGTGTGGTCGGCTCAGAAACCAGAAAGTAATGGATAAAATGCATCTTCTGCTCATTGACAATTCCAGATTTCAGTGTGGGTACTGACCCTGCCAGTGTTCCTTTATAACAGTGCTCCATTCTTCGCATCACATATTGATGAACCTTCTGCGTCCTGTCACTCAATGGTATCTGAAATAAATATCTCGTATTGATACACCCGCCAAATTTACACATTTGCAGAAACACACTTATGAAGGTATGGAAGATATTTTCCTGTTCTCTGTCGGTCTGCTATGATCTGATTTGCAAAGCCATTTGCTTGAGCTGGGAATACACTTGTGAAGGTGAGAGATATCAGTTGTGGTGTGTACCACGCACATGACGCCTTGCAGTTATTCCCCACGCAGTGTAACACAGCAGGGTCCTCTAGTGAAATGAACAGCCGAGAATGACATGTGGATCAGCATATTGGAGACAGCATTTCGACACAGACACAGTTCCCCATTATTAGAACAAACACCACCGATGATGAATAACCTCAGAGAGAAACAAGCGATAGAGAGTTGCCGTGGACTCGATAGGCTGAACGGCTTGTATCGGCACATGACTGACGTCGCACGTCGCTTCTGTTCGTCTCCATGTCTCTGTGACAGAGCGGCTGAGGGAGAAACAATGGCTCGTTTTAACCCTCCCTTCCTCTTTGCATTGCATGCAGCCCCGCAGCTCAGAGCTGTAGGGATGGCTCTCATTGAATGAGGGTTTCACTCGGAGTCTCTTCATCTGGGACAGTTGGGCCTCAGATGTTAACTGCTGCCCGATTGCAGCAAAGAAACCGACACCTCTGACACAAAAGCCTTTCTGCAGGATTGCTGTGTGAAGATGGATTCTGAACACAAAACAGGCTACATAAAATTGCACTTATTTGAATTTTACTGAGGGAAGACAGTCGGCAGCATCTTTCTCCCTTTCCCACCAGCTCAGCATCTTTCTCTCTGTCTCAAATGATATTTGGAGGAAGTTCGCAATCAAAATTGCTAAGTTCCAGCGGCTGATGCACTTGGCTGTGCCAGTGAGAGGAAGCTCAGAGCGCATCTGTGTTTCCGTCCCCGACACTGTCTGCAAGTGGAGGAATATGTCTGAATACTCTGCCAATGGAGACAGCTCAGTCCGCGGGGATGGGGTAAACAGCACCGTCCCGCTTGGGGAAATTCTGCATTGTGTCCTGTGGATCAGACACAGTTCACTTTATCATTCAGATCATACCAGAGTGAGAGCGCTCGAGAAGGCCAATCGGTTACTTGTACCTGTGTCAGCTCAGGAGTTACAAATGGTGAGTGAAAATTGAAACGTTGTGGATTTGTTCAGGCTTCAAGTGTTTACATGAAGCAGGAAGCAGAAGAAGATACACTGTGAAGCGATTGAGATCTGACTACAGAAGCAGCAAATAAGTTGTACAGCGCAAAGGAGAGCTTTGAAGTAATGAATTCTGACTGATGGGCCAATCATGCTTTCATGATGCGACAGAAGAAACTATTTCAGTGCCTCTTAGCATTGTGATGTCGCAGGCAAATATCGCCGTTACACTGCAGGAAATTCGTTTTTCCAATGTGAGGGCAGTCCATATCTAAAGTAGCTTATATATCGAACCCTTTCACATAAATAATTCCACTGCACCTCAGTGTGTTGTATTGTCTACTTTCCACTTTACCTATCATTGTGCCTGCACTGAAGTTGATTTGCTCCTTCTGCGTGTCTTTTACGGTCTGGGTGATGTGATGCAGTTGTACTGACTCACCTTCTGAAAGAAATTTTCCACTTCACTTCAGCCCGCCCTAAATTCGCTATCAGATACCATTCCTGTTGTTTAGGTTTTAAGCGCTCCTCTCAAATCCAGCCTGCCCATACCCAAAATAAATGCAAAACTTAGTCACACTGATCCCGGCAATACAGGGGCATCTTCACTCTGCGGTCATTGATTATTCCTCGGAGAAAGTTCGGACTGCAGATGCTGGATAACAGCGTTGGAAATGTGGTGTTGGAACAGCACAGCAGGTCAGGCAACATCCGAGGAGCAGGAGAATTCACGTTTCAGGCATAAGCCCTTCATCAGGAATAAGGCTTGTGAGTCTGGGCTGAAAGATAAATCGTAGGGGTTTGGGGTTGGAGGGGGGTTGCTGGGAAAGCGATAGGTGAATGAAGGTGAGAGAGAAGATGATCGGTCAGAGGGGTCAGTGAGAAAATGGTTCCAGTGAGTCGTGCCGAGTTGAAGGCTTGGGTTTGTGGGGAGGAGAAATGAGGAAGCTGTTCAAATCCACAGTTATCCCGTGTGGTGTTAGGGTCCCAAGGTGGAATATGTGGCGTTCCTCCTCCAGGTGTTGTGTGGGAACGGTTTGGCGGTGAAGGGGGCCCAGGATCTGTACGTCATTGATGGAGTGGGAAAGGGATTTGTAGTGTTCAATCACGGGGCGGTGGGGTTGGTGGGTGCGGGTGTCCCAGAGATGTTCTCTGAAATGATCTGGAGGAAGATATCCCGTGTACCCGATGTAGAGGAGACTACACTGTGTGCAACGAATGCAGTAGATGATGTTGGTAACGGTACAGGTGAATTTCCAATGGATGTGGAAGGATCCCTTGGGGTATTGGATGGAGATGAGGGGAGTGGTGTGGCGGTGGTTTGTGGCAGGAAACGGTGCCAGGAGGGGTATGTCGGCTGGTGGGAGGTGGGTGGGTCGTGTGAACCTGACGAGGGCATCATGGAGGGAATGGTCTTTTCAGAATGCTGATGGGGTGAGAAATATACCTTTGGTGGTAGGGTCTGTTTGGAGGTGGCAGAAGTGACAGGGTATGATGCATTTTATGCGCAGGTTGGTGGGGTGGATGGTGAACACCAGGGGGTTCTGTGCTTGTTGCATTAGAAGGGGTGGAGTTCAAGGCTGGTGGTGGTGAAGTGGAGAAGATGCACTGGAAGGCATCGTCAACCACGTGGGAAGGGAATTTGCAATCGTGAGAGAAGGAGAACAACTGGGACTTTCTGAGGCGAACTGGTCATCCTGGGAACAGATGTGATGGAGGAGGAGGAATTTGGAATAAGAAATGGCGTTTTTTACACGAGGTAGGGTGGGAGGAGGTGCAGTCAAGGTAGCTGTGGGAGTTGGTGGGCTTGTAGTATATGTCTGTGATTATTCAGTTGCCAGAGATGGTGATGGAGAAGTCCAGGAAGGGATCGGAAGTTGCCAAGATGATCCAGGTCTGATCATCTCAAGGTTTGGGTGGAAGGTAAAGTTGGTGAACTGTTCATCCTCCTCGTGGGAGCACAAACTGGTGCCAATACATTCATCAATGTAGCGGAAGTACAGGTGGAGTATGGTGCCTGTGTAACTGTGGAAGATGGACAGTTCCACACATCTCACAAACAGGCAGGCATAGCTGGATTCCATGTGGGTGCCCACGGCTACCCATTTGGTTTGGAGAAAGTGGGAGAAATGGAAGGAGAAGTTGTTGAGGTTGAGGACCAGTTCAGCCAGGTGGATGAGGGTGTCAGTGGAAGGATACTGGTTGGAACGGCGTGAGATGTGGAAATGGGGGGCGTGGAGACCTTCGTCTTGACAGATGGATTTGTACAGCGACTGGATGTCGACAGTGAAGATGACGCATTGGGGTTCAGGGAAACGAAAATCTTGGAGGAGGTGAAGTGCCTAGGGAATGTCATGAACGCAGTCGGGGATTTCCTGGACTGGGGAGACAAGATGGTATCGAGGTAGGAAGAGATGTGTCCGGTGTAACGGGCGCAGGCTGAGACAAGGGGTCGACTGGGGCAGTCAGTTTTGTGAATATTAGGAAGGAGGTCGAATCGATAAGTGCGGGGGTCACGGACAATAAGTTTGGAGCCTGTGGATGGGAGATCCCCAGGGGTGGTAAGCTTGTGGATGGTCCGGGAGATGATAGTTTGTTGATGGAAAGTGAGTTTGTGATTGGAGGCAGTAAGAGGGGGTGTCTGCGAGTTAGCGCCTGGCTTCAGCAGTGTCCCTCAGGTCGACTCACAAACCTAATTCCTGATAAAGGGCTTATGCCTGACACGTCGATTCTCCTGCTCCTCGGATGTTGCCTGACCTCCTGTGCATTTCCAACACCACACTCTCGACTCATGCATTATTCCTGTCTCATTTCTCACTACCAGGGCAATGTTTTCTGTTTGCTTCTAGAAAGCACTGTTCTCATATCCTGCTGCAACATCTGCCAATCTAAAAAAAAACAGAAATTGCTGTAGAACCTCAGCAGAGCTGGCAGCATCTGTGCAGGTGAATCACCTTTAACGTTTCAGTTCCACTGGGTCCGTCCTTCCACAGTTGCTGTCAGACTTTCTAAACTTTTCCAGAAACCTCTGTTTTTGTTTGGTTTTCAACATCGGCGCTTCTTTCGGTTTATTTCTTATTTTCTGCCAATATAATTTGGCTAAAGATTATATTAAATGTTTTGAATATGAGTGCGATAGAACGGCCAGATTCAACCAGCCCGCTCCTGCTACTTGGTTCACGTGACCAATGCCTTTCCACTTGGTCACCACGCCCTATAGCTGCACTGCATTTTAATTGACAAAATTATGGCATTCTCTCGGATTGGTAATCAGGAGAGAGATTGATTAAAGTAGATAAAAAAGTAAAATAAACTGCGAAAATACGGGATATTAAACGGCGAACAGAAAGGAAAAAAGAGAAGAGCGAATGATAGTGTTCTGACAAAATTGAAATGTCATTGATTAAGATTCAGAAAATGATATCGTCCATATACATACCACAATGTGGAATGTAACTTTTAGGACAACCAATACAAGCAGATTGCGAAATCTTAGTCTGAAAGTCTTGTTGCAACTGTTTTGGTTTTAATGAACACATGCATAGGGCTCGGTGCTGTAATGATCCACTAAACTGGAGAAGAAAATCCTTGCCTTCGAGGATACGTGGGGAATGTTCACTGATTCATCCCAGTAATGGCAGGACTGTCGTCTATAAGCATATGAGTACAATTATTCATTGCTCCATGGAGTTTCGAATAAGAGGTGAAGGGATTGTCTCTATTCGGAAATTAATCATTCAGTTGAACTCAATACAGGGACTCATGAAGTGATGAATAAAGTGGGCAAGAACACGGAAATACAATGCACAATACCTACGACAATTACTATGTGGAAAGTGTTGCTTTCTGATCCACGGTCGCCTTTGGTGATGGTATTTACTTTCCAGAAGCAGTCTGCACTGGAATGACTGTAGACCCACTATGAGGTATTTGAACTTCAGTTGCCTTTAGAAATAGCTGAGACACACTCAGGGCACGGGGATTTAGAGATGTTGGCCTTACAAACCGTTCGACCATTCAATGGAATAATAACGGACGTGATAAATAATTTTCATCTCCATGGATACGATGTTCATGATCTAGACAGATAATACTTTACCTAATTAGAGTTTATAAATAGAAAACTCATACTTAAAAAACAAAAAGTTCATTGTGCAACTGTGAAATCTTTAGGTCACCCTCAGTGGGAGCATTGTGTGTAATCCTTGTCCTCATTCTCCACCAAAGACATGTGAAGAGGTTCGGAAGGGAACAGATACTGCTTCCTTGATAGCAAGGTATTAGAAATCTCAGGGACCTGGTTTACTGAGACATGAAACATCAGAAAGGATGCAAACGATTTCATTGGGATGATAGAGAGAATTAATGAGTTTATTCACGAGATTTGGAAATGCTGGACCAGTTTGAAAGTGAACAAAAGCGATTTTCACATAAAGTGACGTTTGAAGTGTCTAAATCAGGGAAACAGGGAAATTTCCACTTTCGAGTTAATCAATAATTTTAGTTAGAACTTCAAAGCCATTGGTGAATGATTAACAAAAGATTGGACTAGAATTTCTTCAACTGAATCGATTTATTGAAATCCTGAACGTCTTTCCAGAAATAAAATGTAGATGCTGATTTCAGAGTGAGATGGAGAGTCCTTCAGAAGAAAGTCAGTTGCTTTTGAGATTTGATATCGAGTTGCTTGCCATGTATTTAACAGAAACCTGATCAATATTGTTTTTGTCTCGAAAAGATAACCAGACTGACGGTGTTTCCAAACATCATCACAAATAAACTCCAGAATACATACATTGGAATGGAAGTCAATGACTACAAAATTCAACTCCTGCCATTACTCAATGAACTCCTGAGTGTTTAACCAGTCCTAGTGAACCAGACAATCCCTGTTCATTGCCTTTACCCAATTAGAATGTGTCTGTATACAACACAATGTCGATTATTTTAAAACCAGGTCTTCCAGATACACAATTGTGTTAACATTCTAACTGCCAAAGACCATTTTTCAATTACTCGGTGTAAATAAAAGAAAATAAAACCCTACATTATGCCCATTTATGAATTCGCTGGCATCTCAGCAGTTTGGGTGACAAAATGAATGCATTCCTACAATCACAGCCAGTAAATGGTCTCTCTCCAGTGTGAATGCGCTGGTGTGGTAGCAGGTTAAATACCTGACTGAATCCCTTTCTACACACAGAACAGTTAAATGATGTATTCCCCGCGTGAGCTCACCGTTGTATTCAGAGGTGGATTATCTGAGAGCATCCTTTCCTATACGTGGAGCAAGTGAACCGTTTCATTTTCCAGTGTGAATTCCTTGGTGTATCCTCAGGATGGATCCTGAACTGAATTCTTTCCAACACACAGAGCAGATGTATTGGTCTCTTCGCAGTGTGAACTCAATAGTGGTCTCAGTAGGCTGGGTGACTGGATGAATCCCTGGAAGTAGGTGAACAATATCCAGCCCCCCACCCCAGTGTGAATTTGCTGGTGTCTCAGTCTGGAGGATGACTGACTGAATCCCTTCCCACACATCGAGCAAGGAAAAGTCTTTCTCCATTGTGAACACGTTGGTGTGTTGGCCGATTGGATGAACGTTTTAATTCTATCCAACGTGAGAGCAGCTGAAACGTTTCTCCCAAATATGAACTTGCTGGTGTATTTGCAGCTGGGATGAATAAGTCAAATATTTGGAGACAGTGAGGACTGCAGATGCCGGAGATCAGAGTTGAGAATGTGTTGCTGGGAAAGCACAGCAGGTCAGACAACGTCCGTGGACCAGACAATTTGACGTTTCAGGCTGGATCCCTTTTTCAATAATGAGGCTGGAAGCCTTGGGGGTGGAGAGATAAAGGGGATAGCGTGGGGTGGGGCTGGGGTGAAGGTAGCTGAGAGTGCAATAGGTGGATGGAGGTGGGGTAAAGGTGATAGGTCAGAGAGGAGGGTGAAGCGGATAGGTGGGGTTGAAGATTGGCAGATGGGACAGGGCATGAGGACGGTGCTGAGCTTAAAGGTTGGAACAGGGGTAAGGTGGGCGAAGGGGAAATGAGGAAACTGGTGACGTCCACATTGATGTCCTGGGATTGAAGCGTTCCAAGGCGGAAGATAAGGCATTCTTCCTTCAGGCATAGGGTGGTGGGGGAGTGGCGATGGAGGAGACACAGGACCTGCATGTCTTCAGCAGAGTGAGAGGGGGAGTTGAAATGCTTAGCCACGGGACAGTGGGATTGTTTGGTGTGGGTATCCCGGAGATGTTCCCTGAAGCACACTGCGTGATGCCGTCCAGTATCCCCAATGGAGCGGAGACCGCATCGGGAGCAACAGTTACAATAAATGACATGTGAAAGTGCAGGTGAAACTTTGATAGATGTGGAACGCCATTTTGGTGCATTCTACAGAGGTGAGGGAGGTGTGGCCGCACGTTTTGCAATTCCTGCAGTGGCAGGAGAAGGTGCCAGGAGAGGTGGGTGTATTGGAAGGGGCATGGACCTGACCAGCTGATTGCAGAGGGAAGGTCTTTGTGGAAAGCGGATAGGGTGGGAAGGGACATATATGACTGGTGGTAGGGTCCATTTGTAGGTGGCAGAAATGTCGGCAGGTGATGCGATTTATGTGGATGTTGGTGGGGTGGAAGGTGAAGACTGGGGGGGTTCTGCCCTTGTTACGGTTGGAAGGGTGGGTTTCAAAGGCGAAGATGTGGGACCTGCATCGTCAACCGCGTGGCAGGGCAAGTTTCAGTCTTAAAAGAAGGAGGCCATCTGGTGTGATCTGTGATGGAACTGGTAGCAGATGCAGCAAAGGTGGAGGAATTGTGAATACGGGACAGCATTTTTGTATGAGGTAGGGTGGGAGGAGGTGTAATAGAAGTAGCTGTGGGAGTCAGTGGGTTTGTAAAAAAATGTCAGTGTTGACTTGGTCCTCGTGGATGGAGAAGGCAGAGGTCTAGGAATGGGAAGAAAGTGTCCGAGATGGTCCAGGTGAATTTTAGGTAGAGGTGCAATGTGTTGGTGAAGTTGATGAACTGCTCAACCTCCTCGCATGTGTACCGGGTAGCGCTGATGTAGTCATCAATGTAGCGGAGGAAGAGGTGGGGGCTGGTACCAGTGTGGCACCGGAAAATGGACTGTTCTATGTAGCCAACGAAGAGACAGGCATAGCTGGCGTCCATGGCTACACTTTGGTCTGGAGGAAGTGGGAGGATTTGAAGGAGAAATTGTTGAGTTTGAGTATCAGTGCAGCCAAACGAATTAGAGTGTAAGTGGAAGAGTACTGGTGGGGACATCGGGCGATGAAGAAACGGAGGTCTTGGAGGCCCTGGCCTTGACAGGTGGATGTGTAGAGGGACTGGATGTCCACTATGAAGATGAGGCCTTGGGGGCTGGGGAAACGGATGTCTTGGATGAGGTGGAGGGCATAGGTGGTGTCCCAAATGTATGTGGGGAGTTCCTAGACCAGGGGGATAGGACAGTATCGAAGTAGATGCAGATGAGTTCAGTGCTGCAGGAGCAGGTTGAGACGATAATGCAGCTGGGTTAGTTAGGCTTGTGGACCTTGGGTAGCAGGTAGAATCGCGAAGTGCGGGGTTCCCGAATTATGAGATTGGAAGCTGTGGGTGGGAGATGCACTCAGCTGATGAGGTTCTGTATGGTCTGGGAAATGATGGTTTGGTGATGGGGATGAAGTCATGGTCGAGGGGCCGGTAAGAGGATGTGTCTTCGAGTTGGTGGCTGGCTTCAGCGGTGTAGGGGTCAGTGCACCAAATTACCACAGCACCCCTTTTGTTCATTGTATTGATGGTGACAAGTATAATCTCCACTTAACTGTAAATATCTGTTGGTGTTTACGTTGTGGTGTGTCGTTATTGAGAGGGGCAGCATGACCAGCACTGGAATGGAAAACAAACTGTCTGAGATGACCCTGAAGTTTGTAGTTATTGACATGAACAATGTACCATACACTGACCTGTAAACAGCTCACTGAGGTTATCGTCTAGTTTATAGTTATTGAGATGATCAGTTTACCCTGCACCGAACTGTAATAATAGTAGAATAAACTGAGTCATTTATTTACATTTCAGTGCGGGTTAACCTAATCATAGCAATAATTACAACTGCAGGGTAACCTCAGCGAGCTATTTACAGATCAGTGGAGGGTACATTGCCCATGACAATAACTAAAGACTACAGGCTAACCTCGGACAATAATTTAAAGCTCAGTGCAGAGTGTGCTACTCATATCTAATAACTAATAATTTCAGTGTAAACTCAGACATTTATTCAGTTATTGACATGAGTAGCACACCCTGCACTGAGCTCGCAAATTTCTGTCTGAGTTTAGCCTGCAGTTTGTAGCTATTGAAATGAGCAGTATACCCTGCACTGGACGCTAAATAGCTCTCTGAGTTTTCCGTGTAGTTTGTAGTTAATAACACAAGCAGTATATCCTGCACGTAACTATTACTACCTTTCTGAGTTTCCCCTATAATTTGTACCTATTGACAGGAGCAGGATAACCTGCATTGGAATGCAACTGGATCTCTGATTTTACCCTGTATTTTGTTTTTATTGACATGAGCAGTGTAATCTGCACTAAACTATAAATATCTATCTGAGGCTACCCTATAGTATGTAGTTATTGACATGAGCAGTGTAATCTGCGCTAAACTGTAAATAGCTATCTGAGTATGCACTGTACTTTTTAGTTATCAATATGAGTAGTATACCCAGCACTGAACTCTATATAGTTCACTGAATTTACTCTGTAATCATTTAATTATTGACACGAGCAATATAACCTGCAGTGAACTGTAAATAGCTGTCTGGGTTTACACTATAGTTCATAGTTATTGACATGAGCAGATTACCCTGCACTGTAGTGTCAATAGATGTCTGATTTTCCACTGCAGTTATTAGTTATTGAAATGAGTAGTATAACCTGCACTGAATGGTAAATAGCTTTCTGAGTTTACCCTGCAGTTTGTATTTTCTGACATGTGCAGGAAACCTGCATGGAATTTAAAATATCTGTCAAGTTCGTCCTGTAATTTGAAGTTCCTGACATGAGCAGTATGCTCTGTACTGAACTGTAAATAGTTGTCTGAGTTTACCTTGCACTTTGTAGGTATTGACATGATCAATATAGCCTGTTCTGAATTGAAAATAGCTTCCTGAGGTTACCCTGTAGTTTGAAGTTATTGTCATGGGTATCCTGCACTGAAGTGTAAATAGATGTCTGATTTTACACTGTCCTTATTAGTTATTGAAATGAATAGGACATTCTGCATTGAACTGTAAATAGCTATCTGAGTGTACCCTGTAATTTTTTAGTTATTAACATGGGCAGTAAACCTTTCAATTAAATGTAAATACTTGCCCCAGTTTACTGACGTTTATTGTTATTGACATCAGCTGTATATCCTACGCTAAACTGTAAATAGCTGTCTGGGTTTACCCTGTAACTTGGAGCTATTGACATGAGCAGTATAACCCCGACTGAACTGAAAAAAGCTGTCTGAGTCATAGAGTCATAGAGATGTGCAGCATGGACTGAGACCCTTCGTCCATGTTACCAGATATCCCAATCCTATCTAGTCCCATTTGCCGACAGCCGGCCTATATCCCACCAAACCCTTCCTTTTCATATACTCATACACATGCCTTTTAAATGCTGCAATTGTTCCAGCCTCCACCACATCCTCTGGCAGCTCATTCCATACACGCACACACCACCCTCTGCATGGAAAAGTTTACGCTTAGGTCTCCTTTATGTCTTTCCCCACTCACCCTAAACCTTTGCCCTCTAGTTCGGGACTACCCCACCCCAGGGAAATGACCTTGTCTACGTACCCTATCCATGCTCTTCACGAATTTATAAAACTCTATGGCGTCACACCTCAGCCTGTGGCGCTTCAATGAAAACAGCCCCAGCGTATTCAACCTCTCCCTATTGCTCAAATCCTTCATCCCTGGCAACATCCTTGTAAATCTTTTCTGAACACTTTCAAGTTTCACAACATCCTTCCAATAGGAAAGAAACCAGAATTACACGCAATATTCCAAGAGTGGCCTAAACAATGTTCTGGACAGCCGCAACATGACCTCCTGTACTCAGTACTCTGACCAATAAAGAAAAGCATACCAAACAACTTCTTCACTATTCTATCTACCTTCGACTCCAATTTCATGGACCTATGAACCTGACCTCCAAGGACCTTTGGTTCAGCAGCATTCCCCAGGACCTTACCATTAAGAGTATAAGTCCTGCTAGGCTTGCTTTCCCCAAATGCAGCACATCGCATTTATCTAAATTAAACTCCATTTGCCACTTCTCAGCCCATTTCATAAACATCCCAATGTAATCGAATGTAACCTTCTTCGCTGTCCACCGCATCACCAATGTTGTTGTCATCTGCAACTTACTACCTGTACCTCTTAAGCTCACATCCAAATCATTTATACAAACGATGAAAACTGGTGGAACCAGCACCAATCATTGTGGCACTCCACTGGTCACTGGCCTCCAATCTGAAGAACAACCCTCCACCACCACCCTCTGCCTTCTACCCTTGAGCCAGGTCTGTGTCCGAATGGCTAGTTCTCCATGTATTCCATGAGATCTAACCTTGCTAATCAGTCTCCCATGGGCAACCTTGTCGAACGCCTTCCTGAAGTTCATATGGATCACATCTACTTCTCTGCCCTCATCAATATTCTTTGTTCCTTCTTCAAAAAACTCAATAAAATTTGTAAGATATAATTTCCCTCGCACAAAGCCATGTTGACGTTCCCGAATCAGTCCGTGCATTTCCAAATACATGCATATCCTGTCCCACAGGATTCCCTCCAACAACTTGCACACCACCGACGTCAGGCTCACTGGTCTATCGTTCCCTAGTTTGTCCTTACCACATTTCTTAAACAGTGGCAACATATTAGCCAACGCCCAGTCTTCTGGCACCTCACCTGTGACTATCGATGATATCAATATCTCAGGAAGAGGCCAGAAATCACTTCCCTAACTTCCCATGGAGTTCTCGGATACACCTTATCAGGTCCTGGGGATTTATCCAGTTTTATGTGTTTCAAGACATCCAGAACTTCCTCCTCTGTATTATAAGCATTTTTCAAGATGTCACCATCTGCATCCCTGCACTCTATATCTTCCACGTCCTTATCCACAATAAATACTGATGCAAAATACTCGTTTAGTATCTCCCCATTTCCTTCGGCTCCACACAAAGGCTGCCTTGCTGATCTTTGAGAGGCCCTATTCTCTCCCTCGTTTCCCTTTTCTCCTTAATGTATTTGTAAAAACCCTTTGGATTCTCCTTAACTCTATTTGCCGAATCCATCTTGTGTCCCCTTCATGTCTTCCTGATTTCCCTCTTAAGTATACTCCCATTGCCTTTATGCTTTTATGAGGATTCACTCGATCTATCCTTTAGACATCTGACATATGCTTCTTTTTTTTTCTTAACCAACCCTCAATTCCTTTGATCATTCAGCATTCCCTATACTTACCAGCCGTTCCTTTCACCCTAACTGGAATATAATTTATTTTATATGGAATCTCGTTATCTCATTTCTGAAGGCTTCTCATTTTCGAGCCGTCCCTTCACCTCGAACATGTGCCCCCAATCAGCTTTTAAATATTCTTGTATAATTCTGTCAAAATTGGCCTTTCTCCAATTTAAAATGTCATGTTTTAGATCTGGTCTATCCTTTTCCATCACTATTTTAAAACCAGTAGAATTTTGGTCTCTGGCCCCAAAGTACTCTCCCACTGACACCTCAGACACTTGCCCTGTCTTATTTCTTAAACGTAGGTCAGGTTTTGCACTTTGTCTTGTAGGTACATGCACATACTGAATCAGAAAATGTTCTAGTACACAATTAACGAATTCCTCTCCATCTAAATCGTAAACACTATGGCAATCCAAGTTTATGTCTGTAAATTTAAAACCCCTGCCATAACCATCCTTTTATTCTTACAATTAACTGAGATCTCCTCACAAATTTGTTTTTTTCAATTTCCCTCTGACTATTAGGGGTGCCTAATACAATCCCAATAAGGTTACCTTCCCTTTCTTATTTCCCAGTTCCACCCAAATCACTTTCCTGGATGTACTTCCGGGACTATTCTTCCTCAGTACAACTGTAATGCTATTCCTTATCAAAAAAAGCCACAACCCCTCCTCTCTTGCCTCCCTTTCTGTCCTTCCTTTTGCAATTGTAACCAGGAACATTAAACTGCCAGTCCTGTCCATCCCTGAGCCATGTGTCTGTCATACTTATGATATCCCAGTTCTATGTTCCTTACGATGGCATGAATTAATCTGCCTTCCCTGTTAGGCCACTTGCATTGAAATAAATACAATTTAATTTATCAGTCCTACCTTGTTCTCTGCCTTGTCCCTGACTGTTTGACTCGCTTCTTTACTCAACTGTACCAGTCTCAGGTCTTTGCTCACTATCTCCCTGGGTCCCATCGACCCATCCTATTAAATTAAATCCTCCCGAGCAGCTCTTACAAATTTCCCTGCCAGTATATTAGTTCCCTTTCAGTTCAGGTGCAATCCATTCTTCTTGTTCAGGTCAATTCTACCACAAAAGCGATTCCAATGAACCAAAAATGTGAATCCTTCTCCCATACACCAGCTCATCAGCCATGCATCCTCTTCCTGCCCCCACAGGCATTTCGCACCTGGAGTAATCCAGATATTACTGCACTATCGGACCTCCCTTTTAAATTCCTGCCTAACTTTGTAATTTCCCTTCAGAATCTCAACATTTTCCCTGCTTTGCCGTTGGTTTCAATGTGTACAATAACTTCTTGCTGGCCCCTCTCCCCCGTGAGAACATTCTGTACCCTTTCTGAGACATCCTTCATCCTGGCACCAGGAATGCAACACACCATTCTGATTTTTCGCTGCTGACCACAGGAACCTCTGTCTGCACTTATGACTAGAGAGTGCCCTAAAACAATCGATCTCTTGGAACCCGACGTACCATCATTGCATTAGAGCCAGACTCAATACCAGAAACTTGGCTGTTTGTGCCACGTTCCGCTGAGAATCCATCACTCCCTACAATTTCCAAAACAGCATACCTGTATGAAATGGGGATAGCCACAGAAGACTCTGGCACTACTTGCCTACCTCTTTCTTTTCCTAGAATTAACCCATTTATGTGAATTTATCTGTGACTTTTCTCCCTTCATTTCACTTACAGCCATCACATCCCTTTTGTTTTGTAAATTCTTCATTGCCTCTAACCGTCGCTCCAACCATTCAATTCGATCTGATAGGATTCACAACAAACAGCATTTATTGCAGATATAACTCTCAGTAACATGTAAACGCTCTCTTAGCTCCCACATCCAACAGGAGAGCAGGTCATTCTACTGAGTGTCAATTTTGCTTCTTCCAATCTGGTTCCTCCAAGATCAGTTGTGAACTTCACTGTTTGTTAATTTTCCTAGACGCAGTCCGATATCCAGCGATACATGAATTCAAACAGCAAAGGCAGTAACTGCGCAGATACACTGCTGTGTCAGTTAGCTGCGTGGATTTCTTTCTCTCTCTCCCTCCAGCACTGACCTCACCATGTGCTGCCTTTGTCTGTTCCTCTACCTTTTAAAAGTGCTGTTGTTTGATGCATTTTCCCCAACTTCCAAGACAATGCTGCACCTGGAATTGGAGGACATCACCCCCAACACCTCAATTACCTCAAAATAGGAGCAGCCTGTTCCAGCCATTTTTCCCGTCCTCCACCTTTGATTATCCAGAATCCTTCACGGTTTACATTGTAATTTGTATTTATTAACAATGAGCAGTATAACCTGCACTGAACTGTAAATAGCTCTCTAAGGTTTCTGTGTAGAGTGTTTCATAACAGATAAACTTCTCCACTTTGTCTCAATAAAGATGAGAGTTAGTTCACACTCAGTTCTGCTGCCAAGTCTGCTCCAGTCTGTAAAAGGGTGTCTTCAATTATGATTTAATTAGACCATATTCAATGTCAATCCAGGATGGGTGTGAAACTGCACTCCCTCACCTCTGACTCCATCCACTCCCTTAAACTAATTCAGCAGGTGGATTGGAACCCAAACTGTAGTTCGAGTATAGAGGAAGTTGAGAGTAGGGAGATCTGAAATGAGGATTCTGCGTCACAAGAAGGCACAAACAAGCAAAGGTTTGTTTGGAAGTGTGTCTATTTCAGCATCCAGAATTTGCAGCATGGGTCAGTACCTGGGAATTAGATTCTGTGGCCATTTCGGAGACAGGGGTAGAGCAGAGACATTAATATATGTTGCAGGTTTCAGGATTTAGATGTTTCAGTAAGAACAGAGAAAATAGTAAAAGATGCGGGTGGAGTGTCACTGTTAATCAAGGACAGTATTAGGGCTGCACAGAAGGCATTTGAAGACTCGTCAACTAAGGTAGTATGGGATGAAGAAAGAAGCAGGAAGGGAGAGGTCACCCTGTTGGGAATTTCCGATCGACCTCCAAATAGTTCCAGAGATTTAGAGGAAAGGATAGCAAATACGATTCTCGATAGGAGTGAGAATGACAGTGTCATTGTTATGAGGGACTTCAACTTCCCGAATATTGACAGGAAAGACTTTAGATGCATCAGTTTTTGTCCATTGTGTGCGAAGGGTTTTCTAATGCAGTATGTAGACAGGTCAACAAGGGGGGAGGTTACATGAGATTTGGTACTAGGTCATGAACCCATCCAGCTGTTAGATTTGGAGGTAGGTGAGCACGTTGGTGATCGTGACCAGAATTCAGTTATATTTAATTTAGCGAAGGAAAGGGCTAGATATACACAGGAGGGCAAGAGCGTCAGCGAGAGGAAAAGCAATTGCGATGTGATTAGACAAGATTTAGGATGCATAGGATGGGGAAGCAAAGTGCAGGAGATGGGCACAATTGAAATATGGAGCTTCAAGGAACACGTAGTGCGTGTAATTGGCACGTATGCTCCTGCCAGACAGGGAGGAAGTTGACGAGTACAGGAGCCAGTGTTTACGATGGAAGTTTAGTCACATGACAAGGGGAAGACGAAGGCTTATATTAGGATGAGATGTGAAGGCTTAGTTCGGGTGAATGAGAGTTAAAAGATGGCCAGGAAAGACCTAAAGATGGAGCTAAGAGGAGCGAGGAGGGGACATGAGAAGTTGTTGGTGGATAGGTTCAGATAAAAATCTAAAGCTTTCTAAAGTATACAGGGGATAAAAAATGACTAAAGTGAGATTAGGGATGATCAAGGATAATAGTGGAAGTTGTGCGTGGAGTTAGAGCAGATATAGGGAAGCGTGAAATGAATATTTTTCGTCAGTGTTCACTTTGGAAAAACACCATGTTATCGAGGAGAATACTTAGACACAGGCCACTACACTAGATGTGATTGAGGTTCACAAAGAAGAAGTGTTAGAAATTCTTAAAAGTGTGAGCTGTATGAGATTCTTTCTAAGATTCTCTGGGAAGTCGAGGAGGAGATAACCAAGCCTTTAGTTTTCAACTTCATGTCGTCATTGTATACAGTAGTAGTACCAGAAGACTAGAGGATAGCAAATGTATTCCCTTGATCAAGAAGGCGAGTTGGGACAATCCTGGTAATTAACCACAACCGAAGTAGGGCTCACTGGTCTACAAAGTGTTGGAATAGGTTAAAACAGATTGGATTTGTAATGATCTAGAAATGAATAAGTCGATTAGAGATAGTCAACACAGTTTTGTGAAAGGGTAGGTTGTTCCTCACCTTATTAAGTTCTTGGAGAAGGTGGCCAAACAGGTGGATGAGGGTAAAGCCATTGATGTGGTTTTTATCGATTTTATAAGGCATTTGATAAGGTTCCATATGGTAGGCTACTGCACAAAATATGGAGGCGTGAGATTAAGGACGATATAAGGTTTGGTTGAGAAACTGACGAGCTGGAAGAAGACAAAGCATGGTGGTTGATGCACAATGTTCATCCTGGAGCTCAATTACTCGTGGTGTGCAGCAAAGATCAAGGTCGACTGCTGTTTGTCATTTTTATACATGACCTGGATGAGGGCGTAGAAGGATGGGTTAGTAAATTTTCGGATGACAGTAATGGCAGTACAGTTATGGGTAATGTCGGAGGCTGTCGTATGTTACAAAGGGACATAGATAGTCTGTAGAGCTGGGCAGAGATAAGGGAAATGGAGTTTAATGAGGAAAAGTGTGAAGTAATTTACTTTGGAACTACAGAATAAAGTGTTTTGGCAAATGGCAAGATTCTTGGTGAGATCTTGGTGTCTACATACATAGATTCTGCAAAATTGCCACTCAAGTTGAGAGAGCTGTTAAGAAGGCATATGGTATGTTAGCTTTTATTAGTGGAGGGATCAAGTTTCAGAGCCATGAGATCATGCTGCAGCTGGATAGAACTCTGATGTGGCCACACTTGGGGTATTGCATGTAGTTCTGGTTTCCGTATTCTCGGAAGGATGTGGAGGGTGTTGCTGGTATGGAGGGAAATTCTTCCAGAAAAAGTTGAGGGACTTGAGGCTGATGTCGTTAGAGAGAAGAAGGTTGAGACATGACGTAATTGAGATATATGAGCATAAGCATAGCAGAGGTTTAGATCGGGTGGATAGGGCGAGTCTTTTTCCTCAGATGGTGATGGTTCAAATGAGGGGACATAGTTTTAAATTGAGGGGTAATAGATATGGGACAGTTGTCAGTTGTAGTTTCTTTACTCAGAAAGAAGAAGGGTCGTGGAAAGCTCTGCCTGCAATAGTAGTAGTCTCGCCAGATTTATGAGTTTAAATTTTCATTGTATAGACATATTAGCGAGAATGGAATATTGTGAAACTAATCTGAAGCCTATCTAACCTACAAGTCTGCAGAACATCGAGGGTCTAACGGCCTGCATTGCACTGTGATGTTTTGTATTCTCTGTTCTATGTTTCTGGTGGAGGCTGAATCAGACTGTTCACAACCATGGAGGAATATTTCAATCCACGGTGAGATTCTAACCACATATCCATCATCATCATAAAGACCACATACATTTGAATCTCAGTAACATCTCAGTTCGTCTGCTGCTGAAACTCCCATTCAGTCTTTTGTTCCCTCCAGACTTAGCTCCACAAGCACATTCCCCGCTGTCCTCCCACATATCACCTCCCTGTCATCATGAGATCACCCAAAAGTCTGCTGCGTGTGTGTGCTGTTCACCCTGTGTTCACTAATGCTCACATTTCTGGGTGACACAGATCCAACATACTAACACTCCTTTAATTTGAAATTTTGACAGCATCCGCCCCTCTCTTGAAAATTCCCTCCCAGTCTCCCAACCCTCTGAGATACATCTGAAGAAAGGTCATTGGACTTGAAGTGATAATTCTGCTTTCTCTCCACTGGTGCTGACAAACCTGCAGAGTCTCTCCAGCATTTCCTGTTTTTGTTTCTGATTTTCAGCATCCATAGTTCTTTTGTTTTTACCTCCAAAATATTTGCTCACCCCTGAATTGCAACCTCCCTGGATTTCCAATTTTAACTTTCCCATCTTTTGCATGATTTCAGTTTCCATAGCAATAAGCTCTTGAATTTACTCCTTAATTTTTTAACATCTCTTTGATTGTTGAGGATACTCCTTAAAAAGTCTACCTCTTTGACAAAGTTTCTGGTCACTTGTCCTAATATGACCAAATGTGCCTAGTGTCAAATATTGTTATGATACAAGGACGTCAGATATTTTTGTATTGTATCAAATATATGAAAAATATGAACTACTGTTTATTTGGACAAGAATCACTAGACCTTCATGATAATTTGATAACTCCTTGCCTAACAGCATTGCGGTTGCACTTTCACCACGCAGTCTGCAATAAATCAGAAAGATCAGTCATCAATTTCATCAGAACTAAGTGAGGATTGACAATATTTACTGAGCTCCATGGAAAGTAATCCAAAGGTAATGTTTTAGGATATGCTGAATTAATGAGAGAGAGTAAACATGGTGTTGAGCCTTTTGGTTAGTATCGGCACAAAGCAAAACAGTAAAAGACTGTAATACGAACAATTCCTGACCGTGAAACATTGAGTAGGAAAGTCAAGCTTCTAAATCTATTGTGTATGGTCAAAGGAATGTTGTAGAAACATCATCCAGACACGATTTGATAAAGTGACGAGAAAGATTAAACAGACAAGTACTCACAATATTAGAGATAGAGGGAAGGCAGAAGTGAAACAGAGCTACATATTGAAATGGATTCAGATCCACATTAAAGGACATACACCAGCTTTTCAGCAACAGAACCTCTCACAGGTAACAGGCACAGGACTAAAAACTCCAAATTAATGAAGAATTGTCTCAATTGCTCAACGATGTCTCTGTTGGCAACTTGAAATTCACTGCGGAGCCTGCAGCTGGATAGATATCAGATGTACTGGACTTAGAGTAAAATCTCACAGTTGACGAAATCTCCAGGGATCGGATGATATAATTGTGCTACTGTCACTGCATGATGCCATAGAGTCAAAAAGATGCACAGCATGGAAAAAGACCCTTCGGTACAAGTTGGCTATGCGGATTAGATATTACAACCCAATCTAGTCCTTCCTTATCATATACCCACCCAGATGCCTTTTAAATGTTGCAATCATTATCGCCTCCACGACTTCATCTGGCAGCTCATTCCATGCACGTACCACTCTCTGTGAGAAAACGTTGCCCATTAAGACTGTTTTATATCTTTCCCCTCTCACCCTAAACGTATGTCCTCTTGTTCTGTACTCCCCCATCCAGGGAAGCGACTTTGTCTATTTAGCTTATCCATGCACCTCGTGATTTTGTAAACCTAAATAAAGTCACCCCTCAGCCTCCGACCCTCCAGGGAAAACAGCCCCAGCCGATTCAGCCTCTCCCTGTAGCTCAAATCCTCCAACCCTGGCAGCATCCTTGTAAATCTTTTCTGAACATTTTCAGGTTATGCAGCATCCTTCCAATAGGAAGGAGACCAGAATTGCACGCAGTATTCCAAAACTGGCCAAACCAATGTCCTGTACAGCCGCAACATGACCTCCCAACTCCTGTAGTCGGTACTCTGAACAATAAAGGAAAGCATACTAAACGCCTTCTTCACTGTCCTATCTACCCATGACTCCACTTTCAAGGAGCTATGAAACAAGAACTCTTTGTTCAGAAACACTCCCCAGGACCTTACCGTTAAGTGTATAAGTCCTGCTAAGATTTGCTTTCCCAAAATGCAGCACCTCACATTTATCTAAAGTATACTCCATTTGCCACTTCTCAGCCCATTGGCTCATCTGGTCAAGATCGCGTTGTAATCTGAGGTAATATTCTTCATTCTTCATTACGCCTTCAACAAATCTCTCACAGGAACACAGAGCAGCTGTGTATGTGCAAATCAGAGACCACCCACACATTTGGAAGGAAAGCAGGGTCCCTGAGAGGGGACAGATCACCCACACATTGGGAAGGATGGCAGATAATCTGAGAGGGGGACAGATCACCCACACGTTGGGAAGGATGGCAGAGTCCTTGAGAGGGGTCAGATAACCCATACATTGGGAGGATAGCAGTGACTGAGAGGGGACAGATCACCCACACATTGCGAAGGATGCCAGGATCACTGAGAGGGACAGATCTCCCACTCATTGGGAAGGATGACAGCGTCTCTGAGAGGGGACAGATCGCCCACAAATTGGGAAGGACAGCAGGGTCCCTGAGAGGGGACAGCTCGGCCACACATTGGGAAGGATGGCAGGATGACTGAGAGGGGGCTGATCACCCACACATTGGGAAGGATAGCAGGGTCCCTGAGAGGGGACAGATCACCCACACATTGGGAAGGATGGCAGTGTCCCTGAGAGGGGCAGCTCACCCACACATTGGGAAGGATGGCAGGATCCCTGAGAGGGACAGATCACTCACACATTGAGAAAGATGGCAGGGTGACTGAGAGGGGACATATCACCAAACATTGTGAAGAATGGCACGGTCCCTGAGAGGGGGCAGATCACCCACACATTGCGAAGGATGGCAGTCCCCTGACAGGGAAAGATCACCCACACATTGGGAAGGATGGCAGGATCCATCAGAGGAGGCAGTCACCCACACATTGGGAAGGATGGCAGGGTCCCTGAGAGGGGTAGATCACCCACACAATGGGAAGGATGGCAGGGTCCCTGAGAGGGGTAGATCACCCACACATTGGGAAGGATGGCAGGCTCCCTGAGAGGGGTAGATCACTCACACATTGGAATGGATGACAGGGTCTGTGGGATGGGTCAGATCACCCACACAATGGGAAGGGCGGCAGTGTACCTGAGAGAGGAGCATATCACCCACACATTGGGAAGGACGGCAGGGTCCCTGAGAGGGAACAGATCACCCATAGACTGGGAAGGATGGCAGGGTCCCTGAGAGGGGAGCAGATCACCCAAACATTGGGAAGGATGGCAGGGTCCCTGAGAGGGACAGATCACCCATACATTGGGAAGGATTGGAGCGACACTGAGAGTGGCATATCACTACACATTGTGAAGAATGCCAGGGTCCCTGAGAGGGGGCAGATCACCCACACATTGGGAAGGATAGCAGGTGCTCTGAGAGTGGGAAGATCAACCACATATTGGGAAGGATGGCAGCGTCACTGAGAGGGACAGATCACCCACACATTGGGAAGAATGGCAAGGTCCCTGAGAGGAGACAGATCACCCACACATTGGGAAGCATGGCATTATCTATCAGAGTAGGCAGATCACCCACACATTGGGAAGGATGGCAGGGTCCCTGAGAGGGGTAGATCACCCGCACATTGGGAAGGATTGGAGGGTCCCTGAGAGGGGACAGATCACCCACACATTGGGAAGGATTGGAGGGTCCCTGAGAGGGACATATTGTGATGGATGCCAGGTCCCTGAGAGGGGGCAGATCACCCACACATTGCGAAGGATAGCAGGGGTTCTGAGAATGGGAAGATCATCCACATATTGGGGAGGATGGCAGCGTCACTGAGAGGGACACATCACCCACACATTGGGATGGATGGCAGGGTCCCTGAGAGGAGACAGATCACCCACATATTGGGAAGAATGGCAGGATCCCTGAGAGGGGCAGATCACCCACACTTTGGGAAGGAAGGCAGGGTCCCTGGGAGGAGGACAGATCACCCACACATTGGGTAGGACGGCAGGGTCTCTGAGAGGAGAACAGATCACCCACACATTGAGAAGGATGGCAATGTCCCTGAGAGGGGGTAGATCACCCCCACATTGGGAAGGATGACAGTGTCCCTGAGAGGGGGCAAATCGCCCACACATTGGGAAGGATAGCAGGGTCCCTGAGAGGAGACAGTCGAGTTCCTTTCCCAAAGTTGTTCAAATTGAGAGACACATAATGTGAGGCTTTCATTGAAGCTGAAGGGAAATTTACAGAGTGTACCATTTACTGTTGGTTTCGACAATGTCGATAAAATCAAGGCGTTCAAATTAACTGAACGGAAAATGATCATGGGATGCAAATATAAGACTTCGGTGCAGACCGTCTGGGAGGACATAATGGAGATATTATATGCCGTGACTGGTAATGACTGAGGATTCAACACTTACTTAAAGTTAGTCATATTCAGCTTTAAATGAATCGATCAATCGTATCATATTTTGATTAGATATTTGGTTGGTGTTTCCTTTCGATGAATCCTCTTTAAGTATTCAGGCAAGTTCAATAAAGACAGTGTCAGTCCAGGTGAGAAATCAGATAGATAGATAATTCACTTTGATCGATATTTTTGTCTGTATATCCATCCTTGCAAGCCTCAGTGAAAGAAGCCTCAGAATCCATCGCTATCAGTGCAGAGAGAAAAGTGTAATAAAAAGAGAGTAAGAAACTATCTCTAAACATGAAATTTACTTATCTCTCCCCCCCCCCCCCCCAAGAAAAGCGAACAGACCTATTGGGTTCCTCGAGCACACTCTCTTTTATGTCCGAAACTCACATTAGCCCTGTTCCTGTCCGAGGGTGACCAGGTATACTCACACAGAGATCATCACACATTGTGAAGGATGGGAGGGTCCTGAGAGGTAATAGGCTTATTCAGTCCCCCCAGAGTTTCAGGACTCAATGATATATGATAAAATGGAGCAACTGGAGTTGAAGGGAGATGTGACAGAGCTTATCGGCTTATGATTGATGCAGATAAGGGAGATGAAAACAAAATGTTCACTTTAGCTGGCGGAAATGGATGATGAGATACAAAGTTGAAGATTTGGCAGATTGACAGGGAGGATTTGATGAAGTGGTTATATAGAAGGGATTCTTAATGACAGATAGTTGGACTGAGTGCCGTGAAGCGCTGTACTTAAGTTTCAGTTTCTGACACTCTCTTAGACACACTTTGCCACTCTCTTACTCTCTCTGACACTCTGAGAAACACTGCGCTATTCACTGACCCTGTCTGAGACACACTGTAACACTCTCTTACTCTCTCTGACACTCTCTGAGTCACACTATGACACTCTCTCACAGACTATGACACACTGTGACATTCTCTGACTTTCTCTGACACGCTCTGAGGCTTACTGTGCCACTCTCTGACAGACTGTGACACAGTGTGACTCATTCTGACCCTCTCTGAGACAGTCTGTGAATCTCTCTGTCGCTGTCTAACACTCTCTTAGAAACACCGTGACACCCTCTGACTCTCTCTAACTCTCTGAGACACACTGTGACACTCTCTGACAGACAGTGACACTCTCTGTGACACTCTGTGACACTCTCTGTCTCTCTCTGACTTCCTGAGACACGCTATGATACTCTCTGACACACTGTGACACTCTTTGACCGACTGTGACACTCTCTGACACACGGTGACATCCTCTGAGACACACCATGACACTTTCTGACTCTCTGAGACACACTGTGACACTCTCTGAGACACTGTGGCACTCTCTGAGACACACGTGACACAGTCTGACCCTCACTGACTCTCTGACACACTGTGACACTCTCTGACAGACCGTGACATTTTCTGGGACGCTGTGACACTCTCTGAGACACCCTGTGACACTCGCTGTCGCTCGCTGACTCTCTGAGACACTTGGTTACTCTCTGAGACACACTGTGACATTTTTTGACTCTCTCTCACACTCTCTGAGGCACACTGTGTCACTCTCTGACTCTCTCTGAGACACAGTGTGACTCTCTGTGACACACTGAGATACACTGTGACTCTCTCTGACACTCTCTGAGAAACACTGTGACACTCTCTGACAGACTGTGACAAACTGCGACTATTTCTGAGACACATGATGATACTCTCTGACCTACTGTGACACTCTCTGACACACGGTGACATTTTCTGCGACACTGCGACACTCTCTGAGACACACTGTGACACATTCTGACCCTCACAGACTCTCTGAGACACACTGTGACACTCTCTCACAGACTGTGGCCCTCTCTGAGCCAAATGCTGACACTCTCTGACACTCTCTGAGACACAGTATGACACACTGTGACACTTTCTGACTCTCTCTGACACATTCTGAAATACAAGGTAGCAATGTGACACTCTATGAGACAAATTGTGACTCTTTCTGACTCTCTCTGACTCTCTGAGACACAGCGTTATGGAGGCGGGTTCGATTTCACCCTTGGGCGACTGTGTGTAGAGTTTGCAAATTCTCCCAGGATGTATGCGTGTTCTCTTCCACCTGATGTGCCAGTCAGGATAATTGGCCATGCGAAATTGCCTGTAGTTTTTGGTGCATTAATGATAGGGCCGTGGATTTGATTGGATTAGTCTTTAGAGGGTCGACGTAAACTTGTTGGGCTGAAGGGCCGGTTTCCCCACTATAAATAATCTAGTCAGATAGGGGAATATCTAAATTGGTTTTTGGCCTCGGGATTCACGAAGGAAAGGGACCATGGTGTCAATGAGAACTTTGAGGAGCCGGGAAACAGGCTTCGACAGATCGACATTGAGGAAATTGATGTGCAGGAAATGTTGGCAAACATTAAGATTTATAATCCCAAGGCTCAAACCAGATTCAACTTGGTTGCTTTAGGAAGCCGGCAAGGCAGTTGTAAGCCGCTGGCGAAGTTCTTTGATTCCATACTCTCCATGGGTGACGTATCGCAGGATTGGGGGGGGGGGGGGGGGGGAGGGGGGATTAACGTTGTTTCTCTTTTCAAGAAGAGGAATAGATAAATCTCTGGCAATTACATATCAGTCAGGCTTAGGTCTGTGGTCCGCAGGTTTTTGGAAAGAATTATGAAGATTAGAATTTATAACTATTTTGAAAAACATGCCTTGATTAAAGACAGTCAGCATGGCCTCTCGTGAGGTCATGCCTCACAAATCTTATTGAGGTCTTTGAGGAGGTGATGAGACAGGTTGACCAAGGTCAAGCAGTGGACGTGGTGTACATGGATTTCAGCAAGGCATTTGATACGTTTCGAGGAGAAAGTGAGGTCTGCAGATGATACGTTTCCCCATGCACGTTCAGTGATCAAGTCAGGAGGTATGGGATCTAGGGAAGTTTGGCTCTCTGGATTCAGAATTTTTTGGCTGACAGCAGGCAGAGAGTGGCTGTAGATAGAAGGTATTCTACTGGAGGTCAGTGGTTAGTTGCGTCCCAGAGGACTCTGTTCTTGGGCCTCTGCTCTTTGTAGTTTTTATCAATGACTTGGACGAGGAGGTTGAGGTGTGGGTTAGTACGTTTACTGATGACACAAAGGTTGAAGGTGCCGTTGATAGCATCGAGAGCTATTGCAGTCTGCAGTACAACATTGAGAGAATACAGAGCTGAGAAATGGCAGATGGAGTTCAATCTGTATAAATGCGCAGTGTTGCATTTTGGAAGGAAGAACTTGTATGCTGAATATAAGATCAAAGACAGGATTCTTGACAGTGTGGATGAACAGAGGACTGATAGTTTTCAAGTGCATAGATCCCTCAATGTCGCCAGCCAAGTGGATGGAGTTGTCAAGAAAGCATATGGCATTTTGGCTTTCATGAAGAGGGAGATCGAGTTGAAGAGCCGAGAGGTTGAGTTGCAGCTGTACAAAACGCTGGTGAAACCAAATTTGGAATATTGTGCCCCGTTCTGGTCGCACTGTTACAGGAAAGATATGGAGGTTTTGGAGAGGGTGCAAAGACGCTATACCAGGATGCCGTGTGGTCAGGAGGGGTTGTCTTACGTGGAGAGGTTGACTGAGGTCGGATTATTCTCTCTGGACGAGAAATAATAGCGTTGTAAAGCCAATGAAAAGCATGGATAGACTCGATAGCCAGACGATTTTTCTCGGTCAGGATTGACTGCCACGAGGGTTCATAGTTTACAGGCGTTCGGGGGTAGGTACAGAGAAGTCGTCAGAGGTAGGTTCTTTATGCAGAGAGTTGTGAGTGCATGGGATAGCCAGACAATTTTTCCAGGGCAGATTGACTGCTACAAGGGGTCATAGTTTTCAGGTGTTCGGAGGAAGATATAGAGGAATCGGCAGACGTAGTTGCAGACAGTTGTGAGAGCATGTAATGCTTTGCCAGCGGTGGTTCTGGAAACAGAGACATTAGTGAGATTTAAGCGACTGCGGGACATGCACCTGGACAGCAGTCAGTTGAGGGGAGAGTAGGGGTTAGATTATTTTGCTTTATATTAGTATTAATCGTCGGCACAAAACCATTATCTGAAGGGCCTGTACAATGCTGTATGTTTCTATGCTCTGTATTCGATGTTGCTAGAAACAGCCTCCATCCTGATTGCAACAATGTGTCCCGAGCGACGGCCTGTGAACCCATCCTCGCCCTATTTCCATAGTAACTGCCTGCGAAATTTTCCCCGCTATGGTATTCTCGCCACTGCCTGAGACCCCATCCCAAATCTGTCGTCCTGGCAACTTCCTCTAAACCCGTCCTCACTCTGTTTTCGCAGCTGTATGTGACCCCGTCACGACACTGTTCTCCCAGAAACGACTCTGGAACCACCCCCCTCTGTATCCCTCGCAATTGCCTGTAAATGCATCATCACTCTATTTTCGTAACAATGACAAGCGAACACTTCAACAATCTGCACACTCCCACTGGGTTGTAAACACATCATCACGCATTTTTGCTAGCAACAATCTGCAAACCCGATCCCACACTGATCACCTAGCAGCAGACTGTGAACCCACCCCGAGAAACGGTCTGGCTACACATTGCTGCTTTGCTCCCCTGGCAACGGCCTTTAAATTCATCCCCACTTCATTCTCCCAGAAACGGTTTGTGACACAATAACCACTTTGTTACCACAGTAATGGCGTGTGTAACCATCCTAAATCTTTTCTATCAGCAACGATTTATGAACACATCCCCATCCTCTTCACTTAACAACGGCCTGTGTAACCATGACTGCTCTGACCCCTAGCTTTGACATGTGCACCAATGCAAAATCTCTTAACCGAGCAACGGCTTTGAACCCATCAGCACAGACGGAAACACAAGCATGAGCTAAATTGGAGAGACGGTGTTTTGGAGATAGAGTGCAAGAGGGAAAGATAGTGAAGAGGAATGCGCCAGGGTGCATAACTGAGAGCGAATGAGGACTGAAGATGCTGGAGATCCGAGTCGAGAGTGTCGTGTTGGAAAAGCACAGCAGGTCAGGCAGCATCAGAGGAGAAGGTGAATCTCAGCTTCAAGCATAAGCCCTTCATTAGGAATCAGAATCCTGCTGAAGGGCTTACAAACAAAAGGTCAATTCTCCTGCACCTCGGATGCTGCCTGACCTGTTGTGCTTTTCCAGCATCACAATGTGAAAATACAGCAGGCCAGGCAGCATACGAGGAGCAGGAGAATAGACGTTTTGGGCATAAGCTATAGACATGGCTGTAAAGCCTTCTGGAAATTAAAACAAACACACAGGAAAGCTCATCTTGCTTCGTAATCTGTTAAACAATGAGTGACAGAGAACGAACCAAGTTACATTATTGAAAGAAAAAAAAAGCATATTACGGTCGGCACGCTGGCTTAGTCGTGACCATTGCTGCTGTACAGCACCAGGAACCTGGGTTCGATTCTCACGTTCAGTAGCTTGGAAGTTGTCGCTGTGTCTGTATGGGTTTCCTGTCACAATCCCAAAAACGTGCGATTCAGGTGAATTAATCATACGAAATTGCCCATAGTGTTAAGTGCATTAGTGAGTGGTAACTGTAGAGGAATGGGTGTGGGTGGATTATACATCAGAGGGTGGGTGCTAATGTGTTGGGTCAAAGGGCCAGTTTCCATGCTGTACGGAATCTAGACTTAAACTCGAAAAGTAAAGATTAAACAAGAATCATTTGCAAATCTGAACCTTCTTTCTATTCAATGAGGATGTACTGTATAACAATAACTGAAACAAGAAAGCCCCTATTATCTTTGCAGGAATTTATTTTTCAAAACCAGACAGCAGTGGTCTTCTCTGGTGTCAGTCAACCTCTGTTTATAGATCCCCCTGTGGTGGCTTTGTTTTCTGCTGCAAAGACATTACATATGACAAAGGTATCTATAATAGAGAACGTCTATTTTCGGAAAGTCTGTCTGACGATGGGTAGTTGTCGATATCTCTGGTGAACTCTCCAAGTTTCCGGATTCTTCCATACCCGAAATATCTGATCATCTCATTGGTTTGACGTTGTCAAAATATAAACATTCAAATGCGAATGCATTTCAGAAGTTGGAGCATAATTTTAACTGATTGGTTCAATTCGAACTGTTGTGAACATAACAGCTAAATGGTACATACTTCCAATTTTTCCAGTGTACGCAGCTGGTCGGTCACATGGCATGTGCCTTCCATCTCGAACTGGCAAAAGTGCCTCACTCTCTCTTCAAGGTACAATTGACACCTTCAACATCAAAACAATACAGTCAGTTCGATGGTGCCTCTTTCTCACTGACCCCTGAGTTGAGAGAAACATTGAAACGTCCCCCTGTCACCCACTGTGGGGTAAGGCTGGCAAAAACAGCACCACCCTCCATCTATTGCCAGAGCGACAGTCTGCTTCATTGCTCAAACGCTGAACTGAGAAAATCCTGAATGGATAGACTAATGAGTGAATTTGACTAATTGACGATTTTGGGTAAAGGGATATTTCATGACATTCTTCAGCTGCTGTCTGAACTTAGTCTGGGTCACGACATAAATTGCTGTATTTGAGCAGCAACTGAGGAGTTGTAGCATGAAGCCCAATTCCTGTACAAAGGAATGTAGATATATAGTGGAATACACTATATACCGATTCCGTATCCACATAGAATACACCATTAACGTTGACCATAAGAAAATGAAATTAGCCGAGATCACAAACAGGAAAATGATCGATTTTGTTCGGTTTTGCATTTCTGTGTCACACTGAGCATTACTATTAGTGTCAGCCTGGAGTCGCCTCCGGGCTCTGCTGGTAACTAAAATGTGTTGAACGATGAAAACATTGAGCAGCAGAATCAGAAGAAATGGAAGAGTCGGGGTTATAATGTGATGAAGTAGCCCGATTACAACCCAGACACGAGTGAAATCAGCATTGCCTCTAACCACACAAAACCAGGGTTCGTTCGCCAGCCAATACTGAGGTTTGATCAGAAAATACCAGATAATGTTCTTTAAACAGATCAGAACAGTCACTGTTCCCAAAACCAGCGCCGCCGTTTTCTGACTGCAGTATTGCCCTTTCAGTTTCTGACAACAAATGGCCACACATCGATCAAATGTGAAAGTGACAGTGAACCAGACAGAACAATCAGTGGCTGCATAAATCAGGACAGCGTGGATATTACACAGAGGGATGGACTTCAGGAAATAAAATTGTTCCCGATAAACAATGGGAATGTGTCTCAGTATCAGGTCGAGGATAATAACCAGAACATCCGCCACTGCCATGGCCACCAGGTAACGACTGACACTTGGAGACAATCCACAATCTTTATGAAGCAGGATGTAGATAGTCACGACGTTAACTGTGAGGAGGGAAAACAAAGAAATTATACATCAGCCTGAAGACAAAGTTACCAATTCGATTAGAACCGAGAGAGGTTAGATGAGCTACCCACAGTGTGGAAACAGGTCCTTCGGCCCATGAGGTTCACCGAAGAGCAACCCACCTAGACCCATTCCCCTCCATTTACCCATGACTAATGTACCTAACACTACTAGCAATTTAGCATGGCCAATTTACCTAACCTGCACATCTTTGGTCTGTGGAAGGAAACCGGAGCACCCGGAGAAAATCCACGCAAACACCGGGAGGATGTGTAAAATCCACACAGAAAGTTGCCTGAGGCAGAAATTAAATCCGTGTCCCTCGCTCTGAGAGGCAGCAGTGCTAACCACTGAACCACCGTGCCATTTTCAGAGGTTTATTTAAGTAATTGAACTTGAAGTCAGAAACAAACATGCGAACGTCAGAATTACTGTCACAAAATAAAAGAAGCCCTCCCTCCTCAAACATAGAGACACATTCACAAAGTAGATGATGACTAAAGCATTCTCACACACTCGACCACTTGAGAACAGACACAGTCGACTTCTTTACAATTCATAATATCGGGTGTATAAACGTTGCCATACTCAGGATTCTTTCCCAGTTCCTTGGAGACAGACGGCGTATACAAATTTCAGTTTTTTAGACTAAATTGTGATCGATCCACTGTCATGAAGAAAAATAAATGAAACGAAGACGTATTCACCCTTTTAACTGCCTTTCGGGAATTCGAAACAGTGTCTCCTAATCTCTGGAATGGGATCTCACTGTTCAATTCACTGACGTGCGGCGGTTCATGGGTGATTTTATTTTGTAAAATGTTGACGAGACTTTGTACTAAGGACTGTTGTGAAGAATGTCGGGGACAGAATATTCTGGTAAATGTTTGGGGTAGAATGTTCGGCGATATGTTAGTAACAGAACTTTCGGGGAAATTTCAGGCATACAAGGTTGTGGGGAATGTTCATCACAGAATATTTAGAGAATGTCGGGTATAGAATGTTCCAGGGAATGTTGGCTACCTAATGTGACAGAATCCTAAAGATCCACATCACACAGAACCTTCTGCCCATTACGTTTGATGAGAGCCATTCAGCCTCACTGTGGGAATATCTCTGCAAACTGATTGAACTGTCACTTCGCACACAAAAAATATAGTTAATACAATGCCTTGATCACTTGATTAAGATCAACTTTCATGATCGGTTTCACGTCACCCTTTGATATGAGATCTCACCCACATCCTTTTCAGTTTTGTATAATACTCATAAATGCAACATGCTCTTGATATTCAGTTCTGAATATCTGTTACCGTGTCGCCATGTCTCTCTGATGTTAATAAATCATATCCATTTCCATCAGTGTACGAAATAAATACCTCAGTCTGTTTTTGAGAATGCAATGCATATTCAGATAATGTGCCTTACATTCATCGTTTTAAGCCGTTATTCCCTGATCCATTGTTGCCTTTATTCCTCATTTAGACCGATCAACAAAGTCTCATAGAGTCAGACCTGACTGGTCGTGTTTCAGTCGTCCCATCTCCGCCCCGGTTATATCCTCTCTGACAGGCAGGACAGAGCACGAGTGTTGCTGGCACGTTTATATACAGTTAGGAAATGAGTTTTCCTGGAAATCCCTGACTTTCATTCTAAAAGTCGTGAAATCTCATGATTAAACATCAAACATGGAGGAAATGAAGGAACCGCCTGATGATGAACATCCACTGCCCTTTACACCACCCCTCAGTCATCACTCAGTAGGCCTCGACGTTGAAAAGAAACCAGAGTATGTTCAGCTCATCCAAAGTTTTAAACAGAAACAACATGAGTCCATTTTGCCATTCGAGGCTGTTACTCAAAAATTGGTGCAGTTCTTTTAATTTGTCATGCGTGTCACACATCGAAAATTCCAACCTTTCAAACCTGCTACAAAGGAATACGGGAGGATTGGTTAATGAGCTGGAAGCAGGGATTAATTTGTCTTTAACAGTTTAACAGAAATTGACGACTGCAGTGACGTGGTGACCACTGCTGGGTCCTCAACAATTTGCAAACTTCACCAATGGTTTTGATAAATGCAGCAATACAAAAACTGAATTTTTGGATGAACGTAGTTTTGGATGGAAACTAAGTTATCAAGAGAAGGTGGAGAATCTGCAAATAGAAAAAAAGGAAAACAATTTGGCAAATGGCATATAACGTGTTGTATTGTTTTTTCGGAAGACTAAAAGGCAAAATATTACTGAAATGGACAGAGAACATACACTTTGATATCATGTTTACTTAAGATTTCACTCTGACCATTCACACATCAGAAGTGTTGCTCCATCTATCTGTCCATCTTGTTCTCGGTGCACTTGGAACATTCTGATGTGGTTGTTTAGCAGTGGTAACAGAGAGGGAGCAGGGTTTGGACCGTATGGGACAAACAAAGGAGACGGCCTTAATCCGAAAGGCCATCCTTTCTTTCAACGTGGAGACCCGAAATTGACGGGAAAGGCTGACTGCTTCTAAATGAAGAGGGTTTGGCTGCTTCCAGAATAGTGCTATTATCCAAAATGATGTACTAAGCATTGTCAATGTGTAACATTAATTAGGTGAACGTTTGGATGGTTCATTCATCAGAATCAGAACATAAAATAAAGGCATTTCCAGATCGACTGAAATGCTCAGTTGTATCACGTTCTCAGTCTATCTGTTAGAGCCTGCCCAAGCACCATAACTTCAGAGAAGATATACGTTTAGCACAAAGTACTGTGCAGGGATGCTCTGTTTATTTCAAGCGACAATCTACTCAGAGAGGAACATTGTGCTGACCATAGCAATGCATTGATCTATAAAGCTGGACTAGATGTTTGGCCAGCACTGGGAGCTGTGCACACAACAGCAGAACAATTATATCCAGGACAATCAGAATGAAGTTTGGAAGAGGTTGTGATTGATTTTATTCCATTTTATCCAACTTGCATTCTTTTAGATGTGCTCTTCCAAATTATAATGACAATGTATTCAAAAGTAGTGAAACAAACCCAATGGCCGCATATGGGCCAACAATAGGCGTGTTATTTAGTCATCGAGTCATAGAGTCCCGCAGGACTGAGACAGACCATTTTCCCAAATGGGTCCATGTCCATCAAAATGTGCCAAACAATAATCCAATTCACTGAACTTCGCCCATTACCTTATAATACTTTCTTGGCTGCAGTGTCATGGGAAATGGTAACTCAGTGGTTGACACTGCTGCTTCATAACACCACTGCCTCATAACCCCAGCGACCAGGTTTTGATTCCATCCATGAGCAACTGTCTTCTGAATGGAGTTCACATTCTCCCCGTTTCTGCATGGGTTTCCTACCGCAGTCTAAAGATGTGCAGGTTAGGTGAATAGACTGTGCTGGATTATTCATAGCGTTTAGAGCTACGTAGGTGAACTGAATGAGTATTGGTGAGATACTCTCCGGAAGGTCCTGTGGATTTGTTCAGCTGAAAGGCCTGTTTCCCCACAGTAAGGGTACGAATTGTGTTCTTGGATTTATCCAAATGTTTTTTTTTTCCATGCGGTTAGTGTACCCACGTCAAACAATTCCACTAGTCCCTCAATCCTAAGCGTACCTTCATTAGAGTGAATAATTTGTCCCATACGTTCCCTTTTATTCGTTCCCATCCAAACTTAAACTGGTGTCCTCTTGTCCTCGTTTACCCAATCCTGAGAAAAAGACAGAGTGTGTTCACCCTCTCCATGATTCTCATGATTTTATGCTCTTCTATATGATTCTATCTCCGTCTCCTACGCTCCAAAAGAATACTGGCTTCCCCAACCTCTCCCGAAAACACAGTCTCTTGAGTCCTGGCAACATCCTCGTAAACTTCTTCCGCATTCCTTCCAATTTCATAACATTCTTCATATAAGATGGTGACCAAACCGAACACAACACTACAAGTGCAGCCTCACCAACGTCCTGTACAACTGAAACATAACATTCCAACTTCTATACTCAATGACCTGAATGATGAAGGCGTAAAAGAAATCCTCACTGCCCTGTCTATCTGTGAGTCCAATTTCAGAGAACTGTGCACCTGAATTCCAAGATTCGTCTGTTCTACCACAGACGAAGGAGTCCACCACAGGAGTTCCTTAAGCTCCTACCACTCACCATGAAACCCCTGTCGTACTTTGACAGTCAAAAATGCAAAACCTCACACTTAGCTATATTATATTCCACTTGGCATTTCTCGGCCTACTTTCCTGGCTGATCAAGGTCCTCCTGCAATTTCTGATAACGTCACTCACTCTCCACTTATTTGAATAGTTTCGTGTCATCTCCAAACTTATTCATCATTCCTTGTACATTCTAATACAAATCTTTGAGAGATAACAAGCAGCAACAGGTCCAGCAGAAACCTTGAGGCACCCCACTAGTCACAGGCCACCAGTACGGCAAGCGTTCTTCCTCTATAATCCTCTGCTTCATACTATCAAACCAATTGTGTGTCCAATTTGCCAGCTTCTCCTGATTCCATGCAATCTGATCTTGCAGAGCAGCCCACTTTGTGCAAACCTATCAAAGGTCTTCCTGAAATCTATATGGAGTACGTTTACTGGCCTGGCCTTGTCGACTTTCCTCGTCACTTCTTCTAAGAATTCGGACAAGTTGGCGAGGCACGATCTCCCATCAACAACGCCATACTGACTGATCACGAATCAAAAAATGTCTTTCCAAGTGTGTATCTATTCATCAGAATGGCCTCAAGTAACTTACTGATCACACATATTAGGTTGACAGGTCTAAAGTTCTCAGATGATTGCTTCATCGTTACCTATATCTGTTACAGCACCCAGTTTCCAAAAAAGCTCACGTTCTACCACTCTGCTTGCAACATCTTTCATTCCTCTCTCTCTCCCTCGCTCTTTTTCTCGTTACACTGGGAACAAATCATGGATTCAACATTGTGGAGTGAATCCCTCCGGGCACCTCACCTTTTCCCATGCAGCTACACTTCCACCAACAGCAGGGCCACCACCTCCCACCCTTATTCCCATCCTCGCCTTCTCTAGTCCAGGAGTAACAGCCTGTAACAGACAGAAAAGGCCAATCTCTCTGCTGCAGTGAAAGATATATTTTCTTTAACTGCTCCCCTATCCACAGCAACATGTGGGGAAGACTTTGGCACGGGCCGAGATGACCGGGACGATTCATATGGAGATTCTGAAACATCCACTTCCCAACAACAGAATAAGGAGGACTAATTAGTGAAGGACAATTCTCACTTTGAAGCCACAGTCAAGTCCGTTTCCACATATCAAAACTTAGAAGCCATGGCCCTGATGCCTTCTTACGTTCGTGTCGAGCCAATACAAATTGCATCACAACAGTCTCTGTGGGTGGTAGGGTGTACTTGCAACACATCATCTCCTTCACGTCCCAAGAAAGGAGCATGGAAGTTCCCTCCTACGCCTCTTCCTGTAAACAGCTCAGACACTGAAACCGATTTGCGATTTTTACTGCTCTCCACAGTTGTCCTGACGTCTTCAAAAATCTGTGCAATTACACACTCAGGACCCAATGTTCATGCACCCCGTCTTCTGCTTTAAAGATTTTTTTTATTGCCTATCAATCACGCAGAGGGGATTCATCGCGCTCAAAGAGACTGAATGTCTGAAGTGCATTTAATCTATTGTAAGAACTGTCACAGATAAGACAGATGAACTGAGAACACAGATTACTGCAAGGAATTATGATGTTTTTGCCATTACGGAGATATTGAAAAGGAGGGACAGGACTGACACCTGAAGATTCCTGGACATCATTCATTTAGATGGGAGAAAGGGAAATTAATGCTGTGAGGAAGTTGCATTGCTGATTAGGCATTGCATCAGAGCTGTGTTGAGGAATTTTGCTGTGAGACATTAAGGGTGGAGCTCAGGGATACGAAGGGTGAAATCACAAGTCAGGGATTTTTTTCTATAGATCTTGCAACAGCACACAGGAGAAAAAGGATCAGAGATTTAGTTACGTCTTGGAAAGCTGTGGTAAAAAAAAAACACATGGTAGTTGTGATAGATAACTTCAACTTTCCTGTTATTGACTGGCACTCCCTTAGAAACAGGAGATCGCATGGAGACCAATTTGTGAGATGCGCCCAGAAGTGCTTTTTCTGAGACAGTGTGTTGAATATCCAACCAGGGAGAACGCCGTACTTGATTTTGGACAGCGCATGAACCAGGACAGGTGATCGATATTTCAGTAGGAGAGCACTTTCGGCTTAGCGACCATAACTCCATCATTCACACACATGGATGAGCCATGGGGACCAGATTTGCACCCTATTATGCAAACATTTTTATGCACAGGTTCGAGCAAGACTTCTTCTCCATGCAGGATCACCAACTAACATTATACTCCAGGTACATTGACTACATTTTCTTCCTCTCGACACATGGAGAGGAGTCACTATAAACCTGCACAGTGACATCAACAAGTTTCATCCGATCATCAAACTCACCTTGAACTCCTCTCGACCATCTGTCTCATTCTTGGACACATGCATCCCCATCAATTATGGACACCTCAGCATCATACTCTACCGCAAACCCACATACAACATCACAATGCTATATTTCTCTAGCTTCCACCCAAAACATATTAAAACAGCCATCCCCTTTGGACAAGCCCTATGCGTACACCGGATCTGCTCAGATGTGGAGGAACGTGGCAGAGACCTGGAAGTTCTCAGGGATGCCCGCACAAGAACAGGGTAAGATGCCCAACTCATCGACCGCCATTTATGACGTGCCACAGCAAGGAACCATTATGACTTCCTCAGGAGATAGACACATGCTGCTACCGACAGGGTGCCCTTCGTTGTTCAGTATTTCCCAGGAGCTGAAAAACTACGCCATGTTGTTTGTGACCTGCAACACATTATCAATGTGGATGAGCACCTCACCAAGACCTTCCCCATACCTCCACTACTTGCCTTTAAACAACCGCCAAATCTCAAACAGATCAATGTTCCTAGCAAGCTGCTCGGCTCTCAGGACAACTCCATACAATCCTGTCACGTTAGCGCTGCAGGACGTGTCAGAGTGTGGACAAAGATACCACCATTACACGTGGGGGCACCTTGCACATGGTAGACAGGTACTCATGTGACTCAGCCAACGTTGTCTATCTTACATGTTGCAGGCAAGGATGTCCTGAGGCATAGTACATTGGGGAAACCGAGCAAAGGCTACTGCAATGGATGAATGGGCAAAAGACAGCTATCAAGTGACAGGAGTGTTCACTCCCAGTTGAGGAACACTTCAGTGGTCCAGGACATTCGACCTTGGACTTGCGGGTGACCATTCTCCAAGGCAGATTTCGGATCAGGCAGCAGCTAGAAGTGGCCAAATTCAGGCTGATAGCTATGTTTAGTACCCATAGGGAGGGCCTAATCCGGGAGCTTGGGCTCGTGTCACATTACAGGTGACCACCATTGAACTATACACACACAGAGACATCCTACACACACACTTGCACACGCACACATATATACACACACACACACGGTCACACATATACACAGACGAGCACACAGACACCCATCCACACCCTTAAAAATCACACCAACTCACACATGCACCCCCTCACAAGTTTAAGACACTCTACACTCACTACGCACACACATACACGTTATCACTCTAACAACCCCCAACTCAGACAGACAGACACATACACAGACAGACAAAGACCCAAATGCACACATATGTTTTGTGTGGTGAATTTGTACTTGTAGCGTTACATTGTACTTTGCTCAAAAACTGCATGCATTCATGTAAAACTCCGTTATCTCACTTTTTTTAGCTTAGAAATAATCTAAATATAATGGCATAGACAACGAACATAGGGGGCTGACCCCATCAAAATGCTATCTAGCTATCACCCATTGTTAGCAGCTAATCTAAGAATGCAACTTTTAAAATAAAGGTTTTGTGATTTACGCATGAAAGAAGTGAAACTATCATGGTATTCAAACAGATGTAAGACTCAACAGACAATCAATTTTTCCATGTATAATTTCAGTTACATCACACTGTAAATTTATGCTATAAATTCTGTGTGTTAGGATTGAGCCCTCCACTATCATCTGATGAAGGAGCAACGCTTCGAAAGCTATTGTACTTCCAATTAAATATGTTGGTCCATAACCCTGGTGTAGTGTGATTTTTAATTTTGTACACCGTGGTTCAACACCGGCATCTCCAAATCATGTCAATCAGACTTTGAGTAAGTATGGATAAGGAAAAAAGTGGCCGTCGAGCGTGTGTGCATTGTTGGGCAAGGGCCAATTGCATCCAAATTAATTGAACTGTGGAATGTGAATTTGTTGCTGTTGATCGAAAACAAATTTGCATCCAGCATGTGGGATCCTTTCAAAGCTCATTTGATTGAATTGCAGGTCTTGATACTGGACTAGAGTCGCATTCCACGCAGAGCCATTCACATGAACAATTGAAATATTCCCCGTGCTGACACATTCTCCATGTTTGTGTGTGTTATTATATTAATGTGTCTATCTGTCTATTTGTGCTCGTCACTTTGTATCTGTGTCTATCTGTGTGTGTGCGCTTGTGTGTGAATGCATTTCTATGTTTGTGTCTCTGTAACTGTATTCTTGTCTGTGAAACAGTGCATGTATCTGCATCTGTGTGTTTGTGCCTCTGTGTAAATGTGTGTCTGTACTATTATCTGCGTGGCTGTGTTAGCGACAGTGTATCTGTGGGTTGCATCCATTTATCTCTCTGCATGTAGTCTCTCTGCCTACACATTCATAGCAATCTTTATATGCATCTCTGTGTTGTATTATTCTCTATACGTATGAATTAATCTTTTTCTCTGTGTGCATATGTGTGTATTTGTCTTTGTCTGCATCTGTGCATCAATGTTTGTCTCCATATATGTGCATGTGTCACTGCGTATCTCCATGCACTGCGGGTCTGACATTCCTGGTTGTGTTTAAAGTGATGCAATGTCCCACACTGCTGGTCTCCACACTTTACTGCCCAAGCAGGGATCAGATTGAGAGGGAGAGTGGAAGGGCAGCAACTCACACCTTCCTCCAAACTGACAGTGCAGACATATACAAATACTGGGCTTGTGTAGGAAGGATGGCTATTGTACCCGAGCCCTTCAAAGTGGAGAATGCACATGTAGAGAATTGTTTGCATCCTCTTTAATGCAGAAGTGATTTGTCTGTGGCTAGTATTCCTGTAACAGACTGCACATATTAAATTGTATTTTCTCTAAAATTATATCCAAGCTCTTCGGAGCAAACCTTATTTGTCAGTACCTTGTGCTTTAACTTGCACATTGAAAAATCCTGAAACCGACCCGATGATGGTCGTAACACAGGCACACACTTCTAGGTATAGGACAATACTGCTCTGTGCTTCCAAAGACTATTACTTAAAGAACCCAACATGGTGAGAGATTCACAGGAATTGATGTCTTGTGAAAATAGAAAACAATGGCAGCACAGGAGCAGGCAGAGGGATAGAGAGAGAGGAAATGTTGAGCCCCAATTTCGATGGAGTTACTTCAAAAACAGTAGAGACGTCATTGTACACAGATACACACAAATATCGACACGTATGCAAATATGTACAATTCACACACGCACACACACAGACACAATAGTCTCTTCAAGATAGGGATATTTATGTTTATCATTATTAAGGGGATTAATGGTCTGATGGAGAAGGCAGGTAAATGTGATTGAAAAAGCATTTGAGCCATGTTCAAACGGCACCCCTGAAGTGATGGGCCGAATGGCCGAATTCTACTCCAATTTCTTATCCTCTTACAATCGTATAGTATCTAAAATTGTCTTCCTGCGAGTTCAGTGGAGACTGAATTTGATGAGCATTTCATTGTTTCGAGAACATGAGGATGATGGACAGGTTTGAGGTGCTGAGTGGTCTATGTATTTTCCAAACAGTTGAGCCCTTGAATCTAAAAAGAGCGTAATTGTTTGAGGGAACGCAATTATAAAATTTGGGCCTTCCCATTTACGATTGAGTTAGGGATTGTCCTTCCTCTTTCGGTTTCTCATTCCAAAGGAGCAGTGAAGTCTGTATTACAGAAAACCAGGTGGATTTCCATCGACCTTTTATGGAGAAGAAAATCTATGTTTATTGTTGACAGGAAAGAAAGGAGAGTTCTGCCACAATTACATGAACACCGAGAAATGTGAATGGTTCAGCAGGCACGGGGGCCGAAGACCAAATTGCTGTTGATTTCCCTGATGTGTTCCTCATACACTCAAGTCCACAAAACTGTCACAGAAGTAGAGGGTGCCCCATTCTGCTAGTTAAGGTCACAACTATGAGACTCTAGTAGACCATGATGCACCTCTAAGTACTCACATAGCATTATAATGGTGCCAGTTGAGAATATTATAAAACACTGAAGGCATTCCTGCAACTTTTCTAGGCTGTTACACGCTCAGATGAGAACTCTTGTTAACTATCCGCAAATAACAGAAACAAATAGTTCTTTTCAGGTTCTAAAGCTGCAAATTTGTACAATACTACAACGATCAGTGTGATGTTAACAACTATTAAGAAAGCACATCAATGATATGGATATGAGAACTGGTTGCACTGGAGCTCAGTTAATCATCTACCAAGATAGTCATTCGATATGATGTGAAGTGGCGGTAGAAAGTCTGCAATGCGATGTAGACAGCGGGGCCAGTGAGCAAACATTCAGCTGAAGCATTGTAAAGTGGATTATTGTAAGTTAGTGATGCGATGGCAGGTAAAATAGCAGTAGACCAATTACATTGAGAGAGGTCGCTGAATTCGGTGGTACAAAGTGATTTGTATGTTTTGGGACATGAATAATATAAAGGCAGTCTGCAGATGCAGCAAGTAGTTAGGAAGGAATAAAATGATGCTGTTTCATTTTAAAGCCATTGGGATGTCTTATTGCATTTCCACTGACTATTCCGAGTTCTGAAAAATGCACAATTGCTTTAGAAGCTGTTCAATGATGTTTCAATTTACTTGTTCTTGGAATGAAGATCTTACACAGTCATACCGTACAGAAACTAACCTTTCAGTGCAGCTTTTTCAAGCTGACCAGCTATCCTAATGTAATCTCATTCAATTTGCCAGCGTTTGGCACATATCCGACTAATCCCTTTCGATTCATGCAGCCTTCCAGATGGCTTTGAAATGTTGCAATTGTACCATCCTCCACCACTTTGCCTGGCAGCTCGTTTCATATATGCACCACGCTCTCCGTGAAAAGAAATACGACTTATGTCCCTTTTAGAAGTTTCCCCTCCAATCTTAAACCAAAGGCTCCCTAGATTTGGACTCCCCTACTCTCGCAAAATGATCTTAGCCATTCACTATATCCTTACCTCTCATGATTTTAGAAACATACCAAACCTGGGAATGTGAGATGTTCATATTGAACCACATAAGATCCTGAGAGCAGTGTATGAGGTACATAACTGGTGGATATTTCCACAAAACCTAAGGATTCGGATTTAAGTAATGAATGTTTTCATTTTGACAAGGGTATTTTCAAGTCATGAATTTATTGTGTTAACTTTATGAGGACACATATGAACATATTTACAAATTATTATCTATGAATTGCTCAGTTGGAGCAGGGAAGAATTATGGAGTCATAAAGTTCGAATAATTTTCGAGGAGACCTCACATATTCCACTTTGGTGGTCGAATGGCATCATTGTATGCTTCAGCTCAGCGAAGGAGAAAATATAAACTGGCTGAGAAGGAAAGGGTGACTGCTAACTCTCTTTCCTTGTTCCGCCTCACAACAACTTATGGGAACGGAAAACCCAACAGTCACCTTCACGACTCATGGAGGATTCCTCTGAAGGATTCATTAGGTAGTCCTCACTCCCTGAAGCAAAGTTAATTCTGCCAAATGGAACTACTCCAGGAATAAAGGACAGAGTGACGGGCTAACGGGCAGAGGGGGTGCGATGGCCTTGTTGGTAAGGGACGATATTAAGTCCCTTGTGCGGGGGGACCTAGAGTCAGGGGATGTAGAGTCAGTGTGAATAGAGCTTCGAAATACTAAGGGTAAAAAGACCCTCATGGGAGTAATCTACAGGCCCCCAAACAGTAGTCTGGATGTCGGATGTAAGTTGAATCAGGAAATTGGCCTGTCGCAAAGATGTTGCTACAGTTGTTATGGGGGATTTTAACATGCAGGTAGACTGGGAGAATCAGGATGGTATCGGGCCTCAAGAAAGCGAATTTGTGGAGTGCCTCAGAGATGGATTCTTAGAGCAGCTGGTGCTGGAGATGACAAGGGAGAAGGCAATTCTGGATCGGGTATTGTGTAACGAACCAGAATTGGTCAGAGACCTCGAAGTGAAGGAGCCATTGGGAAGTAGTAACCATAATACAATAAGCTTCAATTTGCAATTTGAAAGGGAGAGGGTACAGTCGTAAGTGACAATATTTCTGTTGAATAAAGGGAACTATGGAGCTATGAGGGAGCAGCTGGCCAAAGTTCAATGGTGTAATACCTTAGCAGGGATGACCGTGGAGGAACAATGGCGGATATTTCTGTGTATAATGCAGAAGTTGCAGGATCAGTTCATTCCGAAAAGGAAGAAAGATCCCGGGAGGAGGCATGGGCGGCCGTGGCTGACGAGGGAAGTAAAGAAACATATAAAGTTAAAAGAAAAAAAGTATAACATACCGAAGATAAGTGGGAAAACTGAGGACTGGGAAGCTTTTAAAGAGCATCAGAGGATTACTAAGAAGGAAATACGCAGAGAACAAAATGAGGTACGAAGGTAAACTGGCCAATAATATAAAGGAGGATAGTAAAAGCTTTTTTAGGTATGTGCAAGGCAAAAAAATGGTTAGGACAAAAATTGGACCCTTGAAGACAGAAACAGGGGAATATATTACTGGGAACAAAGAAATGGCAGAGGAATTAAATGGGTACTTCAGATCTGTGTTCACTGGGGAAGACACAAGCAATCTCCCTGAGGTAACAGTGGCTGAAGGACCTGAACTTAAGGGAATTTATATTTGCCAGGATTTGGTGTTGGAGAGACTGTTAGGTCTGAAGGTTGATAAGTCTCGGGGGCCTGATGGTCTGCAACCCAGGGTACTGAATGAGGTGGCTCGGGAAATCGTCGATTGGTTGGTGATTATTTTCCAGAGTTCAATAGAATCGGAGTCGGTTCCTGAGGATTGGAGGGTGGCTAATGTTGTACCACTTTTTAAGAAAGGTGGACGAGAGAAAGCAGGAAATTATAGACCAGTTAGTCTGACCTCAGTGGTGGGAAAGATGCTGGAGTCTATTATAAAGGATGAAATTACGGCACATCTGGATAGTAGTAACAGGATAGGACAGAGTCAGCATGGATTTATGAAGGGGAAATCGTGCTTGACTAATCTTCTTGAATTTCTTTGAGGATGTAACTCTGAAGTTGGACGAGGGAGATCCAGTAGACGTAGTGTACCTGGACTTTCAGAAAGCTTTTGATAAAGTCCCACACAGGAGGTTAGTGAGTAAAATTAGGACGGAAATGTGTTGCTGGAAAAGCGCAGCAGGTCAGGCAGCATCTAGGGAACAGGAGAATCGACGTTTCAGGCATTATCCCTTCTTAGGAAGGGCTTCTCCTGAAGAAGGGCTAATGCCCGAAACGTCGATTCTCCTGTTCCCTAGATGCTGCCTGACCTGCTGCGCTTTTCCAGCAACACATTTCCATCTCTGATCTCCAGCATCTGCAGACCTCACTTTCTCCAGTAAAATTAGGACGCACGGTATTGGGGGCAAAGTACTAGATTGGATTGAAAATTGGTTGGCTAATAGGAAACAAAGGGTCGTGATAAACGGCTCCATTTTGGAATGGCAGGCAGTGACCAGTGGGGTACCGCAGGGATCCGTGCTGGGACCGCAGCTTTTTACAATATATGTAAATGATATAGAAGATGGTATCAGCAACAACATTAGCAAATTTGCTGATGATACAAAGCTGGGTGGTAGGGTGAAATGGGATGAAGATGTTAGGAGATTACAGGGTGACCTGGACAAGTTAAGTGAGTGGGCAGATGCATTGCAGATGCAGTTTTATGTGGATAAATGTATCCACATAAATGTATCCACTTTCTGTCAAGAACTGGAAGACAGATTACTACCTCAATGGAATCAATTTAGGTAAAGGGGCAGTGCAGAGAGATCTGGGTGTTCTTGTACACCAGTCAATGAAGGCAAGCATGCAGGTACAACAGGTCGTGAAGAATTCTAATAGCATGCTGGCCTTCATAACAAGTGGAATTGAGTATAGAAGCAAAGAGGTGCTTCTGCAGCTGTACAGGGCCCTGGTGAGACCACACCTGGAGTACTGTGTGCAGTTCTGGTCTCCACATTTGAGGAAAGACATTCTGCCTATCGAGGGAGTGCAGCGTGGGTTCACGAGGTCAATTCCTGGAATGGCAGGATTACCTTACACTGAAAGACTGAAGCGACTGAGTTTGTATACCCTTGAGTTTAGAAGACTGAGAGGGGATCTGATTGAGACGTATAAGATTATGAAAGGTTTGGACACTCTGGCAGCAGAAAACATATTTCCGCTGATGAGTGAGTGCCGAACCACAGAACACAGCTTAAAAATACGGGGTAGACCATTTCGGACAGAGATGAGGAGAAACGTCTTCACCCAGAGAATGGTGGCTGTGTGGAATGCTCTGCCCCAGAGGGCAGTGGAGGCCGAGTCTCAGGATTCATTTAAGAAAGAATTGGATAGACCTCTTAAAGATAGTGGAATCAAGGGTTATGGAGATAAGGCAGGAACAAGATACTGATTAGGAATGACCAGCCATGATCATATCGAATGGTGGTGCAGCCTCGAAGGGCTGAATGACCTACTCCTGCATCTATTGTCTATTGTCTATTGTCTATTGAGTAAAACACATTTTCTGCAATTTGTTTAAGCAGAAGAAATTCAGAGGCTGAATAACATTTTCAATAACTCATTTTTTCCATTCGTCATGAGTTTAACTACCATTAGGACAACGCTATTTGCAGAGTTTACCTTTCTTTGTTTGTCTTCAGACATATTTGTCAGTGTGCATGTATGTGTGTGTGTATCTGTGTACATGTGTATTTGTGTGCATGTGTGTCTATGTACATTTGCAGCTGTGAAAATGTGTTTCTGAATGTATATCCGTGTGCACGACTCAGTGTGCGTCATTGTGCATGACTCCGTACATATCTGTCTGCAAGACTTGTATATCAAGTTGTGTGACTCTGTGTGCATCTGAGTGACTACCCATGTGATTGACTCTCTGTGTGGGTCTGTGTGTATCCATGTGTGTGATGCTGATCGTGTGTCCGTGTAAGTGACTATGTGCGTCTATCCAGTTGGAAGACTGCGTGTGTGCCTGTCTGTATCCGTGTGTGTGACTTCACGCGTGTGTGTGCGTGTGTGTATGACTCTCTGGCTGTCTGCGTGACTTTGTGTATGTTTTAAAGAGTGTGATTCTGTGCGTGTGTCTGTGTGAGTACGCAGTGACTAATTTTGCGCACGTGTCTGTGTGTATCCACGTGTGTGATTCTGCATGTGTGTCTCTGCAATTATTTGTGTGTGCATCAAGTGTGTGACACTTTGGGTGTCTGACTGTGTGCGTGCCCATATCATTGACTGTGTGTGTGTACCTATGTGCTTGATTCTCTGTGTGCATCCACGTGAGTGACTCTGTGTGTATCTGTGTGCGTGATTATGTGATTGTGTGTGTGTGTCTGGCTGACTGTTGGTGCATCCTGGTGTGTGCCTCCGTGTGTCTCTCCATTTCTGAGACTGTATGTGTATCTGTGTGCATGACTCTGGTTGTGTGTCTGCGTGACCGTGTGTGTGGCTGTGCGTGTTTCCATGTATGTGACTCTGTGTGTGTCTATGTGACGGTGTGTGTATGTGTTTGCGTGCGGATATCCACGTGTGTGTCTCTGTGTGCATGTGTGCATGACTCTGTCTGCCTGTGGTTCCATATACGCGACTGTGTATCCATATGTGTAACCCTGTATGTGTCTGTAAGTGCAGATATACATATTTCTGACTGCGTTATTCAGTCTGTAAGTGTGTGTGGGTATGCGTGTATGCGCAATTGTACATGTGTGTCTGTGCTTATATACATGTGTTCAACTTCGTGTGTGTGACTGTGTGCCTGAATCTGTGTGTCTGTGCGTGCATATACGTGGCTCTGTGTGTGTGTCACAATATGTATCCATGTGTAAACTCTGTACGTGTGTATGTGCACATGCCTCTCTGTGCGTATCAGTGTGTCCATGTGCGTGACTCTTTTGGTGTGGCTTGGTATGCTTTGGCGTGTATAACTCTGTGTGTATCTGCACATGTATGCATATGTGTCACTCTGTTTGCATCTGTGTGTAACTCTGTGCGTGTGTCTGCTTCTTTATCCATGTGTGTGTGCATGTGCGTCTGTGTGTGCGTGACTCTGAATGCATGCCTGTGTGTTCGTCTGTCCGTGTCTGTGTGTATATCCATGTGCGTGACTCTGAATGTATTTCTGCGTGCACAACTCAGTGTGTCGTATGCATATTTGTGGATGAGTATGTGACACTATATGTATCTGTCTGCATGACACTGTGTATCAATGTGTGTGAGTCTCTGTGTGTCTGCCTGTGGGTGGACTCACGTGAGTGAATCTTTGCAATTATCCATGCGCAAGATTCCGTAGGTGCTTCTGTGTATGTATCCATGTTTGTGAATCTGTGTGTGTCTGTGTGTATCCTTGTGAGTGACTCTATGCGTGCGTCTGTGTACACAACTCTGTGTGTCTGTGTGCAAGACTATACATGTGTCAATTACTCTATTCGTGCCTGTCTTCGTGACTCTTGTGCGCAGCAAGTTGAGTGACACTGTGTGTATGTGTCTGGGTGTAGTAATGTGAGTGATTCTTTGGATTTATCTAATTGCGTGACTCTGTGTGTTTTTGTGTTCATATCCACATGCCCAACTCTGTGTGTGTGTATGTGTGTGATCGTATGTACACCCATGGGTTTGCCTGTGCGCGTGTGTGTGCATGATTCTGTGCGTCCCTCAGCACTGGACACTGTGTGGAGAAAGTGAGGTCTGCAGATGCTGGAGATCAGAGCTGAAAATGTGTTGCTGTTAAAGCACAGCAGGTCAGTCAGCATCCAAGGAACAGGAGAATTCCTGATGAAGGGCTTATGCCCGAAACGTCGATTCTCATGTTCCTTGGATGCTGACTGACCTACTGTGCTTTACTTGACACTGTGCGTGTGTCAATGTGAATGACTGTCTGTGTCTGGATGTGTGCGTACTCATGTCATTGACTCTGTATGTGTCTCTGTATTTGCACCCGTGTGTGACTGTCTGTGTGTCTGAGTATATGACTCTGTGTGTGCATCAAGGTGTGTGACTCTGTATGTCTGTTTGTAACCACGTACGTGACTTTGTGTGTGTCTGTGCATGTGGTTCTGTGTGTGTATATCCATGTTTGTGATTCTGTGCGTTTCTGTGTGCGTATCCATGCATCTGACCCTGTCTGTGTTTCTGTGAGTGGCTGTTTGTGTATTCATGTGTTTTACACTGTTTGTGTGTGTCTGTGTGTGTGTGACTCTCTGTGTGCCTGTCTGCACGACTCTGTGTGTTACCCTGTGTGTGTCTGGCTGTGTGTGTATCTATGTATATGCCTGTCTGTGTTCGTAATTGTGTGTCTGTATCCGGGTGTGTGACTGTGTCTGCATCCATATGTGTGACTGTGTGCGCCTGTGCGTGTGATTCTGTGAGTGTTCCTCTGTGTGTATCAGATCTGTGAATCCGTGTGCGTCTGTAAGAGTGCTCATGTGTGCCTGTCTGTCTGCTTGACTCGGTGGTGTGTATCTGTGTGCCACAGTCAGTGCATGTATGTGTGCCTGACTCTGTATGTTACTCTGTGTGTGCACCTGTCTGCATGACTCTGTGCGTGACTCTGTGTGTATCTGTGTGCATGACTGTGTATGTATCTGTGTTCGTGATTCTGTGTTTGCAGCAGAGCACATGGCTCTGCACGTGTGTCTGCGTGCGTGGCTCTGTGCGCACCTGTGTGCATGTGTGGATGTATCGATGTGTGTGGTACTGTGTGTGACTTTGCGTTTGTATTTGTGCGTGTGTATCTGTGTGAGCATCTGTGTGTGTTATTGTGAATATCCCTCTGTGTGTTTGTGTGTCCGTGTGTATTCGGCTGCGTGCCTCATTGTGTGTGTCTTTACATTATGTGAGTGACTGTGTCTGTGTTCACGTGTATTTGTTTGCGCTTCTATGCATGTCACTGTGCTCGTCGCTCTTTGTGCATCTTTCTGCACTTTTGTGTGTGTCTGTGTGCATGATTCTGTTCGTGTTTCTGTGTGTATCTGGACGTATCTCAATGCAATTGTCTGCGTGTTATCTACGCGTGTGACTGTGTGTGTCTGTGTGTGTGACTGTGTGTGCTTCTGTGTGCTTAACTCTGTCTGTGTATCTGTGTACGTGACTCTGCGTATGACTGTGTATGCACCTGTGTGGGTGACTCTGTGTTTTCATCCATGTATGTGTGTGTCTGTGTTTGGACCTGTGTGCGTGACTCTTTGTTAATCTCTGTATCTGACTCTGCGTGAATCTCTGCGTGTGACTCCATGTGTGTGCCTGGGCTTGACTCTGTGTATGTCTGTGTGTCTGTCTGTGCGTGACTTGTGTGTCACTGTGTGTGTGCATGAATCTGTGCATGTGTCAGTGAGTGTGTCTGTGTGCGTCAGTCTGTGTGCTTGTATGTGCCTTTGTATGTGTCTCTGTTTGTGCCTGTAGCTGTCTGTATGTCGGACATTTGTGTGATTCTGTGTGCGCATTTCATTGTCGTAGGTTTATTGAGAATATATTGATAAATATTTATCTTTGTATCTTCAAAATGTTGTTCAATTATCTTTTCATCACATCCTGAGTGACATTGTTTTGGTTGTATTTAAAGTATTTTTGAAAATTCTAGGTATTTGCCTGGCTTGAAAAAACCAATGAACCTAACGCTCTTTGAAACCCATATCATTGGGAGTATGAAAATTTGTAAGATTCAATATTGGAGGGAGACTAGAAAAGTAAAGAATGAACCTCCAACCTCGGTCTGAAAAGCGCCAAACAGTGTGTTTATAATTCATAAAAAGTTGTGTTAGTTAGATATTTAACAGAGCAGTGTGTCAAGGTAAATGAACGACAGATAGGCAATTGTGCCGTCGACTACATCGAGATCAGCCACGATCTTAGTATGTTATGGAGCAAGTTCAAAGTGCCTATCAACCGATTGCTGTTGCTCAATTCTATGTCCGGTCTCAAATCTACTAGACAGGTGCAGCTGCACCATTTGCACCTGATACCGGTGGCACAGAAAAACAGGAGACACTTCAGCCCTGCAAGACTGTCACACACGGTTAGATGTCATTTATAAACTGATCTTGGAGTAAAACGTGGTACCAGTGTCAAATATGCCCTTTTTACAGAAGATCAACATCTTCACTTGTTGGTCATGTTGCAGACCCAGATTCACTGTGAACAAAGCCCCCATACTACACCCAGAGAGCGCTGATGAAATCCCACGATCTACGTTACTGCAACATTCTTTGACCGCAATTCCTGGAAAACAACAACTGCAAACTCTTTATTAACAGATTAAGAAAACATAACTGCCCTATGCCATGAAGGCCCCCAAACCTGTTTTTACCTTCAATAAGATCATAGCTGATCAGCTCAAGGCATCAAGTCCTCTGTCAAGCCCAATCCTTTGTTGTGCACAGCTCTCTGATATATCAAAACTCCATCAATACTACATTCCAAACATTTCAGTGACGTAGATCCCCGAATTCTATCAAACAGAGAAGTTCCAACAGTTGATATAATCGGCGAAAAGGAAGCACTCCCCACAAATACACCTCGATTTGTTCACATGAAAAAAAACATATGAACACAAGGTAGGAGTAACTTGTCCTGACATCAGGGCAATATTTGACAGAGGATGGCATCGAGGAACCGAAGGAAAATTGAATGCAATGGGAATGGATTTCAACTCTCCACTGGTTGGGAACACTCAATACAAAGAGTGTTTGTACGCGTTTATTACAGACCAGACCAGACTCCTCAAAATATTATAAGATTGTCGCCCATAGAATAACATTTATTTTGATTTTAAAGCTAGATGCGAAATGTACGTTCATGATGTGACACAATGTTAAAAAAAGTACAATTTATTTAAACACTACAGTTAAAATACAAACTAAAAGGAAAAGGAAGTTAGAACAACTTAGCTGTTCGAAAACTTATGTGAACAATAGATAGAGTACCGAACACTATTTACGTATATCAGTTCAGTGACACTCCATGAATACAACCCTTGGCAAAAACGTAAATTAATGCACATATTCTTACACACTGTTCAGCAGTCCAGAAGAAAAACCATCAAGAGAAATTTAAGAGACATTACCAGATAGCAATCATTCACTGATGTGTCCAACTCTTCTGAAACCCTAAACAGCTTTGGACTGCTAAACCAAAAATATATAGAACGCCTTTTCTCTGAGAGGTGACCATACCTGTTCCCGCTTCTTCCATTGTTCAAACTTAACTAAAAAACCTGAAGGCTTCACCTCCTGTTTACTTCAACGGTCTTCCGTAGCTAATTACATACTTCTGATTTAAAAACGTATTTTCAAAAAGAAATGGGATAAAGTAACCTATTAAAACGACAGTACCGTCACATAATGGACATCAATCACAACAGTCCCGATTCACCTCTGCAGGTGGTCTCAGGGTAGCATCCTCAGACAAAAAGCCTTTGTCTGCCTTTCAGTGTCTTTCCTTTCATCATAACCTCAGAAGTGACGATTTTCATTTAAGATTACGCAACGTTCGGAATAATATGTTCCCCCTCAGCTAGTGAAGCTGTCTGTGTCCATGTGCAGGAAGACCTCAACAATAGTTATGCTTGCGCTGTTAAATTGTTGTTAAGTCATGCAACAGTACTGCTGGACACCAACCATTTCCACAGTTAAAATAATAGCTCGTTCAGAATCTCAAGTTGATTTCACAGGAATATAAGGTCACCATTCAGCAGAAAGAATCAATTGGATAAGAAGGGGATAACTCATTCTGTTCCTCTTGCATATTACACAGGAAGATAAGGAATCTGACCAACACATTGCGAGGTTAAACATGAACCAGGTGTTGCCCAGTTAGGTACTTGAGCTTCTTCCATGGGTCCAGCATGAACACAGGAACAGGAAGAACGTATTATTCCTGTTAAAACACCTACACACATATAGTAGAATACCATTGATGCGCCAATGTGACAAATAAATGAATCTGAGAGTGTGCATATTAATTGCACCATGTTTCTACTCCTGGCTCATTGCTAATGATGCACAGGGATTACTTTAACGCTGTTTGCTGACGGTGAAGGGGGGCGGGAGGTTTTGACCTTCCATCTTCAAAAATCCAGACTGGTACTACCTCTGGAGAGCAGAAGCTGGTAACAAGAGCTAACTGTTTCGGAAGTAAGGTATTGCAGCTGCTGACAGATTTGTGAACAACATGACGTTCAGTGCAAAATTACATATCAATTGCATATTGAGATGGTGAGTGTTCATTCAGAGGCAGAAGCTCTATCTGGCAACCTACATGGGGCTCTACAGAGGTACAGAAACTCTGGGTAATCCAGTAACACGTGAAAACACGTAAATTCTGTCAATGTGTTGGTATTTATCTCATGAGTGTGGGTCCATAACCCTTAGATTTTAACACTATCACCTCTTCTTTTCTCCCTGCGCTGCAGATTAATCACTCATTTCTTTCAGACTTGACTTCTGGCACCGATATTCTCGGGATTATTCTGGTGATGCTTCTTTGTAAAGTCTTACTGTAGCAAGAATGATATAACTTATAAAGGAGAGAAAATCTGGGCAAAGTGTCAAAAATGCTATCTCAACAACACTACACAACTGGAGACATGTGTCTTTACTCCTATATATAAATTGTTTTGTAATGAAGGACGGCATACCATTTACTGAGCTAATTACTTGCTGTCCTGTGTGAATTCTTGTCGTGACTTAGTACCAATGACATCAAGATCCGTTTCGCCTGGACCACTTCTCACCTTCTAATAAATACATAACGAGAAGGATTTGCCTTGAAAGTAACTGTGTTCCATGCACTGATGTGTGTGATCTCTAAAAGCAATGATCTTTCATCCACAGTAGGAACTTTCTCTACGTATTCTCTTCATTATCCAATTCTCAATCCAAGTAGTATATTCCTCCTTACCAATGAACTCCAACTTTCCTTACTCACCTGTTTGCAACAAAGTCAAACGTTTTCTGAAAACTCCCATTTGTGAATGTTACAATCAACATCCATCCCAAACTCCAACAGATGGAAAAGATGAGTTCTCTTTCATTCAAAAGATGGTTTCGCTTTCCTGAATTGTGGCTGATTCTGCCAAATCATATCCGTATTCTCCAAGTGTCGATTTAACACATTCCTTACAAAAAAAATCAATATTTTCGTCAGAACTGACATCAAGATATCCACTGGTGAGTTTCGTTTTGCTCGACGCCCAGTTTTAAATATTTGCGGACACAATAGCTACACTCCAGTCTGCCCTATCCTTCGACAATCTAAAGACTTTACCCTCTCTCAATACTCAGGGATGTGCCACAGAGAATGATGGAATTGTCAGTACAGAAAGGGCCTTGTTTGGAACAGCTCCTCAAAGAGCTGTCCAGCACGCGCAATCCTCCAGCCCTATTTGCGTAGTCAGCTACATGAATCACTCATCTTTCGCGGCAACTTACCAACCTTCAATTATGTTTTTGCATATTTCCCTTTTCATAGCTCTGATCACCTTCAGTTTCTCATTTTCATCTGTCACTCTGTTCTCGAGTGTTTCTGGAAGATTTTCGTTCTTTCTACATGGAGGCAAAGCCAACATGTACACTTCCCCACATAGAGATGGCCTCTGTCACTTCGTGAATAAATCAGAGGATGACACTCTGACATATGATAGGTGTGTCACCCACTCCAGCTTGGCAAGTTCCAGAATCAAAGCAGTTCACTTCATGGCCGTTGTCAGCACAGTCCTCTCCCAGATGTGAGGTTATAGGTTATACTGAATGAGGTGGCATAGCGCTGTTACCTCCTTATTGTTGAATAACTATTTTTTCATACATTGTAATTCGTGTAGGTGCAAATGTTCCAAGAAATTTTTCCAAGAAACCCTAGAGAAGACAGCCATCATTCTTTTTTCGTCGCTCACAGACGAGAATGATGCTGGAAATGCACAGCAGGTCAGACAGCATCCGAGAAGGTGAATCGACATTTCCATTTTGATCCATTTATCAAGAAACCTGATGAAAATCCAATGCCCAAAATGTCGATTCTCCTGCTCCTCAGATGCTGGCTGACCAACTGTCCTTTTCTGGCAGCATGCACTCGAGTCTGACCACCAGCATTTCCATACCTCACTTACTCCTGTAGGTGGCTGTTCAAACCGATGTGGCTTCCACAGACTGTTATTTTTGGAAAACAATGTGGATGTAAGACGGGCACATATGGGTCGTTGATGTGCCAGTGAGCTCCTTGTGCTGTTTAATCTTCGCTTTCACTTTTTTCACACAAGTCTGAAGTTGCTTGACGCATTCCCAATGTTCTTCCCCCACTTTCTCCTGCCCTGGGTCAGACATTCCCAGCGGTTTATTGATATTCTGCTCACACCAGTGGAGCTTTGAGGGGAGCACTTTCTCGGCCCACCTTGGGCTTGCCTGCCGTTTCGGAGATGGGAGAATCTCGCGTCAGTCATTGGGACGTTGTGCCCAGCCCAGCGCAGCCAATCAAGGTGTATCAGCGCCTCCATGCCGGTGATATGGGGTCCCTGGTCGAGGAACCTAGTGTTGGTGTGTCTGTCGTACCAGCGGATTCACAGGATCTTGCGCAAGCAGCGTTGACAATGGTGAGGAGTATATCATCTGACCTTGCACGTATGGAGACACTACTTGTGTAGTACAGCTGAACGAATTGCGAATATGCCAGCTCAAGAACAATGAGTTTGCTATAGCAGACAGTATCCCTGCTGAGGCATTGAAGTGTGGAGGTACAGAATTCCCGGTTCAGCTACACCCCCTTCTCTGTCTTATCTGCAAGGAGCAGAGGCTTCCTGGGAGAGTTCCGAGATGTCACAATTATCAACATTTTCAAAAAAAAGGAAATATCCAACCGTGGTCGCGACAAGGGTCTCTCCTTATGTCGATCGTTGGAACGTCTTCGCCAATGTTCTCCTCAACTGTCTCCTTCCTGTAGTGAAGGCACTTCTCCCGTAGTCTCCTTGTGGCTTCTCGCCACGGCGGGGCGTAACATACATCATTTTCACCGAATCTCACCCTGTACATGACCGTCTTCGTTCTTACAACATCTTTCACACTGCTATCTGGGAATCATAATGAAGCGTCCTTCTCTGTTTTGGCTACAACATGCTCTTTGTCATCATCCTTCGCCTGCTCCTGTCTATTAAAACATTACATCTCTACACAGTCCCAGTGACCAGAAATATTAACAATTTCCTTCCCCAGAAAAGTCGATGACAATGTCATTGCATAACATTCTGAACCTCAGTCATGAAAACAGCAGCACCACTACTGCCATTGGACGTGTTTGGTGATGCTAAGGAAGCGATGGCCCTGCGGTATTATCTCCATGGTATTAATCCAGGGACCTCATTAATTATCCAGGACTCGGATTTCAATCCTACCATGGCTGATGGTGGAATTTGAATTCGTTAAAGTATCTGGAATTAAAAATCTAATGAAACCGAAACCATCATCGATTGGCAGGAAAACGCATCTCACTCATTAATACCATTCATGGAAAGAAAACAGCCATCTTCATCTGCGAAGGCGTACATGTGACACCAGACCCACACAGATGTGGTTGACACTCAACTGCCTTTGAGGATAGTCAGCCATATAGTTATGTTCATCGCTACAAAGTCTAAAAGAAATGAAACAGGATATATATACATCGACACTAAAAATTCACAGCACATTTTACAGTAGTTCAAGGCTGCAGCTCACTAATATCTTCTCAAGGGGAAAGGGGAATACATTCTGACTCTTCCCGTGAGATTAACGTCCACTAATGAATATAAATCAATGACCATACTCAGGGAAGAGGTAATGAGGTGATATAAGTCAGTTTAAACAGGGTCTTGGGTATTATCAGGGATATATATATTAATGGGCATGGCGTTTAGGGGTAGGGGAACAGAAGTAAATGATGTTAATCGCAAATTATTACCATCCTAGCTGGCGCTCAGTATTTCCTTTGTTTGCTTCATTTTCGCTCTCTCTTTCTTCCCCTATCTACTCAAATCAATATTTTTCTCCTTCAAAATAACCATCCCGGTCACCACCATATATCGTACTATTTCCCAGCCGCTTCCAATTCAGAAATATAGTGACTTGTTTCAAAAAGCTCAATCTGTTTTTATCTCGTCTGAATTAAGTCTTCCCAACATGTGATTTATTTTTGTTTTAGACTGCCAGCATTTTTCTTTATCTAATTTGACATTTAATTTTGTTATTGCATGATTTGTCGACATCGCTTGCAAGAGCATCATTTGATGACCATTACTAATTACCCTTTACTGTGAGGCCAACCACAGGGCAGTATGGAGTCAACACATGGTAATAATGTTGAATTATTGAGCAAAGAACATCAGTGAAACATGTAGTTTTTTTAGACAAATCGCTGATAATATCATGGTTGCTACTAGTGAAACTTCCTTTAATTCTAATTCTTATTATTTAAATGTAAGTTCTTTCATCAGCTGTGGTAGGATTTGAAACCTTGTCCTTAGTGTAATAACCTGCGCCTCCGAATGACGTCAGAATAATTCTGACACAATATCCTCATTGAAAAATAATTCTAAAGACAAAATAAAATTGTGATAGAGATATGGCTAGAAGACAGCTAGAACTGTGAAGTCTGCATTTTACCAAGATGTAGATAATGGTTTACTAGGCAACAATATTGACACGGAGGGGGAGATTAGGGATTTATGGAGCTGGTAGTGAACAAGTTTGGTGATGGAGAGAATACTGTGTCATAATTCATGTCATGGCAAAAAAGGACTGTTTGTGAGCAGTCTTGCTCTCAGATGTTTGTGTGGCAAGGTTCAAATTCGTGTGTAATAACTTGTATTTGTGACTGAAGTCGAAAAAAAATGCTTTGTGTCTTTGCCAAATGTAGATAACAGATATAACATCAAGTTCAATTGTTTATGTAATTAATAATTGGTTAGAGATAGAGAGACTTACGAGGAACACCAACAATAGCGAGGATGGGATAGTAAGCTGCCTGAATAATCAACAGTGCACCGTATATCTTCCAATGAAATGTTGTCCAGGAAAAATAGTAAAGTCCCCAGGATAAACTCCTGTCCATCGCTGTAACATTCCAATCTAATGCTGTCCGATTCTGATCCAATGTGAGAACATTCATACCAAACGTTGTCAGATTCTGATCCATTGTTGGAGCATTCCAGTCTAATGTACTCAGATTTTGATATTTCCTCTTCCTTTCTCTGCAGCTGCTGACCCCTGTTTGTTTCGGAGATGATGGGTCTGGTGCTACAATAGGATGATATATTGGAAGCAGTCCCGTAGTACTAGCAGAGGGAAAACCTCCAGTGACACAATCAGAATCCACGGAGACTAACATCAATCACAATCACTAAACAAACAATCTCATTTAACCCCTTTCCCCTGAACGCTTCCAGCACACAATAATAACTATAGTGGATTGAATATTGACATCCCTGCCAATCGTCTTAAAGCACATCGCCATTTTCTCTACTGAAGCCAGTGATGAGGGAGACTGATGGACGTTTTCTTTTCTCTGGAATGTTCCTTGTTCATGGAAGCCCATGGAGTAATCACTCAGACATGAATATGACGTTGGCTAGGAGATGGAAAAGAATTGGGACAGTGGCTGTGGAGACTGGAGAGGAGTACAGTCATGTTCCTCGGGCACCTCACTTCTTCTCGAAGATGGAATGAAATTTAATGTCTAGCAAGAAATTAAATGACAGCCAGGAGTTGGAATGCTGAAAAATAAAATGAACAGAACAGGGTAATTTCAAATATGATGTCCAGGATTATATTTAATAACTATGATTTACTCACATGGCAAACTGTCGGATAAGATCGATCATATCTGCACAAGATATTGAGAAATAAAAACAGACACAGACGACAAAATGTTACGGGTACAGTGGAAGTGCAGGATGACAATAGTGGAGACACTACTTAGTCCAAGCTTACGCAGAAACGATGGACTGAGTAACCACAATGTTTACTGTAGTTATTCTGTGATATGCTTGAAACAGATACTAAATAGACAAACTTGACCAATGAAGGACGCAGATTGTATCATCATCGCCAAAAATCTATTTCTGCTATTTCCTGAAGTGTATCTGTCTCTAAAATGTCGTTTGAAATTTCCTCAATTTCTGTAGTTTCATATGTGCAGCAGGGTATTCGCAAATAGAGGATCTGTTTTGAAGCAAAAGACGAAACAGAATCTGGTATAATGCAAGAATAGCTCGAATGAGAACAGGAATGGACCATATTTTCCAAACATGAGCAAGGTCAACGATTAGACCTATTAGAAAAAAACACAAAATTAGAGGTAATGGAAATCAGATGCACAAATAGAAAATTGTCGAGAAGCACAATCAGTGAAGCAGCACCTCGAGACAGTTTCAGTTCAATAAGATTCCCTAGAGTAGACTATTATAAAAAGGAATGGGATTGTGGGAGACATAGCAGTTTGGATTAGTGATTGGCTTGCTGAAAAAAAACATAGGGTTGTAGTTGATGGGACATGTTCACGTTGGTGTCCAGTTACTAGTGGCGTACCGCAAGAGTCGGTGTTGGGTCCACTGCTGTTCGTCATTCTTCTAAATGACCTGGATGAGGGCTTAGAAGGGTGGGTTGGTAAATTTGCGGACGACACTAAGGTCGGTGGAGTTCTGGATAGCGACGAAGGATGTAATAGGTTGCAGAGAGACATAGATAGGATGCAGACCTGGGTTGAGAGGTAGCAAATGAAGTTCAATGTGGACAAGTGTGAGCTGATACACTTTGGATGAAGTAATCGGAACGCAAAGTACTGGGCTAATGGTAAGATTCTTGGGAGTGCAGATGAGCAGAGAGATCTCGGTGTCCAAGTGCACAGATCCCTGAAAGTTGCCACACAGATTAACAGGGTTGTTAAGAAGGAATACACAGTTTTTACCTTTATTAAAAGAGGGAATGAGTTCCGGAACCAGGAGGATATGCTGCAGCTGTACAAAGCTCAGTTACGGCCACACTTAAGAGTATTGTGTACAGTTCTGGTCGCAGCATTATAAGAAGGATGTGGAAGCTTTGGTAAGGGTGCAGAGGAGATTTACTAGGATGTTGCCAGGTATGGAAGGAATGTCTTACGAGGAAAGACTGAGTCCCTTGAGACTGTTCTAGTTAGAGAGAAGAAGGTTGAGGGGTGATTTAAGAGAGACATACAATTTAATCAGAGAGTTCGATAGGGTGAAGAGGGAGAGCCTTTTTCCAAGCATGGGGACGGCAAACACGAGGGGACACAACTTTAAAATGAGGGGAGATAGGTAAAAGACAGATGTCAGAGTCAGTTTCTTTACTCAGAGAGTAGTAAGGGTATGGAATGCTTTGCTTACAACGGTAGTAGATTTGCCAAGTTTAAGTGCCTTTAAGTCGTCATTGGACAGGCATCTGGACGTACATGGAATAGTGTAGGTGGGATGGGCTTCAGATTAGTATGACAGGGCGGCGCAACATCGACGGCCGAAGGGCATGTACTGCGCTGTAATGTTCTATGCTCTATATCGAATCCTGTACGAAACCTTTCAGAAAAAAAACCAACATGTTGAACTTTATAAGGTTAATTCTGTTTTTTCTCTTTTCTGATGCTGCCCAACTTGCTACATTTCTCCAGCATTTCAGTTTTGTCCCTTTCTTTTGGATTGTTGCAATCGGTCTGATCAGAATTAGAACACTGAAGCTGCCATTTTAGTTGACTTTCAAATATTTGGTCACGTACAATGAATGAGAAATAGCAAACTTTCTGGATTTGATAGGTCTCTAAATTACGATTACGTGTTGCATTGTGATTACTTACCATGAAATTCTCGAACTCAGTGTCACTGACATCGCACAGTCAATCCTCTTAAAGATTCAAAATGATGGGTACCCTTACATCAAGCCATGTTGTATCCTTGGTGTTACTTGGCTTGCAATTATTCAGCAAAATCTGAGATTTTAAAGCGAAATATGAAAACCTAAAATATCTCGTTAAGTTTTACGGGACGTATTCATGAGTGTTAGACAGCATGAGCAAGCGCAGGGTTAATTTGACATCCCCAACGTTCTGGAGAATTTGATAAAGTTGTGTCTCCTTTAACCTCTTCCATCCAAGTGCTGCAGGCATAAGCACAGCGCTGCGTTCAAGTAGATTCCAAGATTTAAAAAAAAAAATGATGTGAAGGAACAGAAAATTCTGGATGGCAAATGACTTGGAATACAACATGCTGCGGTTTGTGTTTTCATTGTTCAGTAGAGGATATCATCAATGCAGAATTATCTCCAATTCCAATTGATGACAGTTTAGCTCAGGGTCTTTCGTGGCACGCTCCGTGATGTATTCCTTGATGGAAAATGAAGTCACTCTGGTCCTGCTTCAAATCATAGGAACAAGTTATTGCAGATGTTGGATCTGTACTGAAAGCAACCATGGAGAACTTGGTGTGCAAGTTCATAGCTCCTTGAAAGTCGGGTCGCAGGTGGATAGGATAGTGAAGAAGGATTTCGGTATGCTTTCCTTTATTGGTCAGAGCATTGATTGCAGGAGTTGGGAGGCAATGTTACAGTTTACAGGATGTCGGTTTGGCCACTTTTGGTATATTGCGTGCAACTCTGGTCTCCTTGCTCTGAGAAGCAAGTCATAAAACTTGAAAGGATTCAGAAAAGATTTACAAGGATGTTACCAGGGTTGGAGAATTTGAGCTATGGGGAATGCTGAACAGGCAGGTGCTGCTTTTCCTGAAGCATGGAACGCTGACAGGTGAGCTTATAGACATTTATAAAATTATGAGCGGCATGGATAAAATAAATAGACAAAATATTTTCCCTGGTGTGACGGAGTTTAGAATGGCGGGTAGCAGGTTAGGCTAAGAGGGGAATGATGTAAATGGGACCTGACGGACAACACTTTCATGAAGAGGGAGGTGCACGTATGCAATGAGCTGCCAGAGGAAGTGGTGGGGTGTGAAACGAGTGCAACATTTAAAGGGCATATGCATATGAAAAGGATGGATTTAGAGGAATGTGGGCCAAGTGCTCCAGAATGGAACTAGATTAGGTTGTGATATCTGTTCGGCAAGGATGAATTAGACCAAAGTGTCTGTTTCTGTGCTGTACATGTCTCTGACTCTGTGTCTCTAAAGCTTCCAGTTGAAGCACAGTTAGCGTTGAACTTTTAATCAAGAAGGGAGTAAGGGTCAAAAGAAGAGTCTGCACGACAGCCGTTCTCAGCTTGGTGGTCGGGAGACTATTGGAAGTAATTTGGAGTAATAGATTTAATTTACATTTGGAGAGGCAGGGATTAGTCAAGAACAGGCAGCATGCGTTCTTTTCAAGGGAAATTGCATCGGGCCACTTAATTCAATTTTTGATAAGGTGTCTAGATGTGCCAATAAGAGCAATAATTTTGATGAGTGTCTTTCGATACCAAAAGGCTCCTGATAAGGTCCCGCATGGAAAACTGCTAAAAATAATTAAGAGCCCATCGAATCCACAAAATGCGTTAAATGCGTTAATGTGGCTAATTAGCAGGATACAGAGGGTGATGTTTAAGTAGTAATGATTCCTGACTGAAACTTTGTGGCCATGGAGTCTCACAGTGCTCAGTGTTGTACCCTTGCTGTTCATCGGTTGTATAAATGAGTTAGGTTTGAATGAAAGAGGGTTGATCAGTTAATTTGCAGATGATACAAAACTGATGGTCGTAAATAGTGAGGAGGTTAATTATAACTGGTTTTGAGGGTCGTTAGATGAGCTGATCAGCGGTAAGTGGAATTCAATCCGGCTCAGTCAAAACAGACAAAATTGAAGAGAGAACTTGTCTTTGCATTCAGGTGTTAAACAAAAGGTTTGTGGTTGGTAGACCAACCAGGAAGGAAGCCTATTTCATTTCCCCTTCATCACACAGAAGTCATGCCCATCCAGCGACATCATACAGTCATGGAGTCATCAAGATGTATAGCACAAAAACAGACCCTTCCGTCCAACTCGTCCATGCCACCTAAATATCCTAAAAATAATCTTGTCCCATTTATCAGCATTTTCCCGATATCCCTCGAAAACTACCTTATTCATAAATCAATCCAGATGCCTTTTAATTGCTGCATTTTTACCAGCCCCAAGAATTGCTCTGGAAGCAGCACGCATTGAGTGAAACATGTTAACTCCTGAATAATTTTAAGCCTTTCTCCTCTCACCCTAAACCAGTGCCCTCTCGTTCTGAGTTCCACCAAACAAGGGAATGGACCTTGTCTATTTGAACGAGCCACACATCTCACAGTTTCGTTATAAGATTCGCCCTCAGCTTCCGCTACTCCAGTGAAAACAGCCCCAGTCTATTCAGCCTCTCCCTGTTGCTCAAATCCTCCAGCATTGTAAATCTTTTCCGAACCCATTCAAGTTTCACAACATCCTATAGGAGGGAGACAAAAATTGCACACGATATTCCAGAAGTGGCATATCCGGTGTCCCATTTCTATGCAACATGACTGCTCAAATCATATCATCCATGCCGTGAACAATGAAGAAAGCATATTGGTAGCCTTCTTCAACAGTCTTCTAGATATAATTCAAATACATCAGGTTGTTGTTAATTACAGTGCACCGAGTATTCTTATTAGCTCTCACACAAATGGGTTTATTTTGAAAGGCAGTCTCTCTTATCCATACCATATCTTCTGTCTTATGAAAGTCAGCTTCACGACATACAGCAAGTGTGAGATGTGCATGGAACATTTTTGACAAAGAGTTGAAAAAATCTTCCCCTGCTTCCAGTTGAACACTCAGAACTGACTTTCGTATATCTGTGGTAGTGTCAATACCTTCAGACCAGTGAACTAGGATTCAAGTGCTATCTTCGACAGAGGTTGGTTATACCATATTTTAGTCTGGAAATATAAAAAATCGAAAATGTGCATAAGTCACCAACTGTCCCTTCCCGAAGTTTTGGAACGGAATATTCCTGGAGTTTTTTCTCCAATCAGACACTCCGTTGCTCAGTTTGTACAGGTGAGCTTCCTTGTTCACCAGTGAGCCTGTCCGTCAATGACCTTTCCCTCCGCCAGTATGCCCACATTCATTCATTGTTCAAAATCCCATTAACCCTATCCTCACGAAATGCCCCCTCCTCTCTATTGTACAGGAGCTGCCGTCAATCTCCCAGACTCCTTTGTAATGCGTTTTGGCACTGCTGATTTTTGTTTTGGAGAATGCCCAGGTCATGAAGAGCCAGAGAGAGCACCTGTGTCTGTGTAGACTTAATGTTCTCTCATTGCAGATCCCTTCCTCTAGGAAAAACACACGGAAAATGAAACCTATCCAAGAACAGCGACTGAAGGATGGTTCTCATCAGCGGATGGTTTTGGGAAAAATAAGTAAGAGTTTTCAGTTTCTGGAAAATCTGTGAGGTTCTAACCAGAAATTTCAGCCTGGAATTGTGCTAAGCGGATTCACCAACACCCAACGGAGATCCCAAGGTCCGGGTATAATTCAATGATTTCATTCTCCTTCTGCAGACGAGGGCTGGAGAACTGAATCCAGAGAGAAGACAGGAAGGGAGAAAACCGAGAGTGGAGGAACGAATTGTGGCGATTGGTTTGGATTTCAGTTCAGGGAAGACAGCAAGCGTGTGGGATGAAGATTTAAAGTTTTGTGAGAATAAGAGAGGAAATCTGTGCAATTTATGACGAAAACTGACTGTTGTGAATTTCCATCTTTTATCAACAGTGTTGACTTGTTTTCTGAATTGTAGAAGGTTAAAAATCTCAAGATACCAATCCGTATTGTAACAGGTTTACATGAAAATAAAACCTAAGGAAGGAGCTTCATCTGAAAGCTTGTATTTTCAAATAGACTTGTTGGACTGGAACCTAGTGGTGCGCATTTTTTTTTAACTTGCTCAATCCCGTTCCACAACAGTACCTCCACATCATAGATTTCCAGTGAACGTTGCAGAAAGGATGGATTGCAGCTGAGAAATTCAAGAGAAACGTCATGTTCCAATCTGAAAGTTGTTTGGTCCGTGCCAATGTGAATATCATTAGCCTTTTCAAGGGAATGAAAATGTGTTCATTACGTCTGAGGACAAATATTTCAAATGTCAAGTGACTGAAAATGTACTGAGAGACACACAGAGACACTCAAGTGATCGACAGTGTTCTGACCATGGAAAGAGATTTAATGGTTTTTCGAAGTCTTCAAAGTCGGAAAAAAGCACGCAACCTCTCTGCGGAGTAATGATGCCATAGCTTTGTTTTATATGAAAACAAGTCACAATGGAGAAAGGCCATTCACCTGCTCCGTGCGTGAGAAGGGGGTCACAAATCAATCTGCCTTTTGTCACACCAGCGAATTCAAACTGAGGCTGTTTGTCTGCTCTCTTTGTGAAAAGCAATTTACTCCGTGATCTGCCATTGTTGCACAGCAGCGAACCTGTACTGAGGAGAAGCTGTATCGCATCCCTTCCTGTCGAATGAGGTAAAGGTTCACTTGCATTCCCAGTGCACACGAATGAGTTCACAGAGGGTAGACACAATTCACCTGCTCCATGTGTGTCGGGGATTCCGTAATCTTCCTTACACCCAGCGCCCTTTTTCATGAGAGACACTCCTAACCTGTTCTTTGTATGTGAAGACATTCACTGAATTATGGGAACTGGTGAAACAGAAGCAAGGCTTCGTTTATACTGGTTATTATTTGCATATTGACACTCTGACATTTTTTGTTCTTTTCCACTCATGTTGTCAGTCCTTACACCTACTGGTGTTTAATATTCTTGGTATGTCACTGCTGTTGAGGGCTGCGATGACATTTTTAGAATTACTATCTGTGATGTTTTCACTTGATTCAAGAAATCACAACAGGAAATTGTTTCCAAATTGATTATAGACTTTTAGTTGAAACTTACTTCGATTTTTGAAGCATCATCTACAATTCCGTTCCTGAAAGTTTCAAAGGGTTAGCATCTCAAATGGAAGAAGAAATGCTGATTTTTCTTATTGACGTGCACACTTAGTACATTCTCAAATTCATTCTGCAATTTAATTATCAAAGAACGTGAAACAGAATAATGGATATGTCAGAGATGCACCAGAGAAAAGTTTCATGAATCAACATTGATAGCGGTGAAGTTTAAAAGTCTCTGAATCAAATCATTTTTGAGAGTGCAACAGGAATATTTGAGAAACTCATCAGCTCCAACAAAGATTGGGTTGAATCCCACTCAGTAGAGGTACGTCTTGCCAGTGAAGCAAAAAGTGATACCGAGCTGATATACAAAGTAATCCCAATAGCTAAAAGAATGCACAACATGAAAGTTGCCAAGACTTTACGTCAGACATATGGAGATCATGCGCAAATAAAGGTCAGATGAACGAACACAATGATCAAAACAAATGTTTAAATACTATTGGATGGAAGGTTCTTAGAGAGTTGGCAGGAAGTGGAGTTGAGAACAAGATGAAATTAAACATTATCGTAATAAATATGTAGAACGGACTCAAAGAGCTCAATTTCCTTTTCCTCGTTGCATATAAGCTATGTCCACAAGAAATTCAAACTAGCTTGGACGATGAAAATCTATGTACTATCTGAGATGGGATGAAGAGGGAACTTGACCCAAACATTACAAAAGTTTCCCCCTGAAATCAGTAGATGGTGACATAGTCACTGGCAGAGATCAAAGATGTCCTGATGGATTGATTACGTCTGTGAGCTGTGTACGCATTAGTTGGATATTTCACATTCTCCATTAGAAGGTTACCTTAGATTACAATGACATCTTGCTCAGATGCGGCAAAGGGCTGAGGAATACCAGATCGAGTCTAATTTAGATAAATTCGTGGTGCTGCATTTTGGGAAAGCAAATCTTTGTATGGCTTTTAAACTTAATTATAAGGTGCTCGGTAGTGTTGCTGAACAAAGAGACCCTGGATTTGAAGTTAATGGCTCGTTGACAGTAGAATGGCAGGTAGACAGGATTCTGAAGAAAGCATTTTTTAGTGCTTTGCTTTATTGGTCGCAGTATTGAGTATGGATGTTGGGCGGTCATTTGCGGCTGTAGAGGACGTTCTTTAGGCCACTTTTGCAATATTGCATGCAATTCTGGTATAGTTCCTGTCGAAAGGAGGTTGTCAAAACTGCAAGGTTCAGAAAAGATTTACAATAATGTTGCCAGGTTTGGAAGGCTTGAGCTAAAGGGAGAGGTTGAATGGGCTGTGGCTGTTTTCCCTGGAGCATCGGAGGTTGAGGAGTGACCTTATAGTGGTTTGTAGAACCATAAGGGGCATGGATAGGATAGATATACGAATTCCTTCCACCGTGGTTGGAGAGTCCAGGACTAGAGGGCATAGGTTTAGCGTGAGAGGGGAAAGATATAAAAGAGAACAAAAGGCATTTCTTTTCTTGCAAAGGGTGGTGCGTGTATGGAATTAGATTAGATTACTTACAGTGTGGAAACAGGCCCTTCGGCCCAACAAGTCCACACCGCCCCGCCGAAGCGCAACCCACGCATACCCCTACATTTACCCCTTACCTAACACTACGGGCAATTTAGTATGGCCAATTCACCTGACCTGCACATCTTTGGAATGAACTGCCAGCAGAAGTGGTGGCGACTTGTACAACTGCAACGCTTAAAAAAGCATGTGGATGTGTATATGAATAGGAAGTGTTTTGAGGGTTAGCAACCAGATTAGATTGGGATACCTGGTTGCGCATGGAGGAGTTGGACCGAATAATCAGTTTGCGTGCTGTTCGTTACTGTGAGTCTACAAATCTACAAATGGTCTCTGAAAGTTTCAGTCATTCAGCATGAAGAGGAACAACGAAGTTAGGAAAGGACTTTAGCTACTTACCAAGCAGAAAGGCGACGGTGTCACGTCGTTTTTCTCTTCTGTTGACGCCTGTCGTTCGATAACCTATTCCTTTCATAAAGCATCTTCATAAGCATCTTCCAAAGGAGAGAGTGGAGATGTTCAGGAAAGGACTTGGGGCACTAGAGTTTCAGATGATCTCACTGTGCTCGGTGAGAGTGGAGTGAATGTGACAGGCTGGTCAAGACTGCATTGCAATTGTAAAGTTTGAAGGCAACAGAGGAATTGGTGATTGTTTCACCAGCTTTGAGCTGGTCGAAGTTGGAAAAAAAGGCGAGGTTATGGAGAAATAAGCACCTGGAGTTGGTGATAGTTGGTATTTCTGATTGGAAGCTCATTTTTATGTTCAAGATGTGACTGAGATTGGGAGCAGGGTGGTGCAGGCCCACGCCGTTTTCAGGGCGAGGAATGGTATTAAGGCAGAGATGGAAATTCTCAGCGTTTGTGTGAAAGCTGACTTTCAGATTCTGAATGAGTTCACTGAGTGGCAGTGTGGAGATGAGAAATAGGAGGGGCCAAGAATGGACCATTGAGGACGCCAAGTCCAAGCAACTTGGAGACGAAACAAAGGTTGGTGACGAGGGCGGTCGATTGCAAGGACTCTGAGTTCAAGAGCGTTTATCTCCTGACGTGCGATGAGAATGGAATTAAAACTGAGAAGAAGAGAACTCGAACAGACAGTGAGTATTAACATTTATTAACGACCATGGCGAAGCTGTGGGGAACAGTTTCGTGGGGAGACAGGAGGAGGTAGGTCTCATGGACAAGAGGAGTTCTTACAGGGTGTGACAGGAAATAGGGGAGAAGCTTGAGCAGGTCTCTCACCGAAATAGGAATTAGAGTGTGTTTAACTTCTGAGTTAGTATTTGGAGAGTATGAAACAGATGCAACTGATCAGATGAGACCCCCTTCCAAGTGAGCAGTCAATGAGGTTAAATATTTAGTTGGACTGTGCGGATCACAGACTGACTCATTTGACAGTTTTGCTAAATATTAGCAACTAAGAATGAGCTAAGCATCATCATTGAAAATAGCTCAATTCTAGATGTGGTTGACAGCAAATTCGAGCGCCTGCTGCAGTTAGCTGTGAAGATGCTGGTGGCAGGTGAGATGACTGTGTGAATCTCTTCTCACGCACTGACAAGGTAAATGGCCTTTTCCTAGTGTGAATTAGGTGGTGAATCAGCAGAGTAGAGTTTGTCGTGAATCCCTGCCCACAGTCAGAGTAGGAGAACAGCCTCTATCCAGTGTGAATTCGCTTGTATACATTGAGGTCAGGTGATCATTTGAACACAGTCCCACAATTGGAAGACATGAACGGTCTCTCGTCAGCATGCAAATGTTGATGACCCATCAGATCTCCAGCATTTAAAGCATTTCCAACAAACTGAACATTTAAAAGGTCCTCTCATCTATATGTATATGTTGATGGAACAATAACTCTGTTTTTTAAACATGAAATCTGGGAATTCTGCAGCTGCTAAGACTTCTGATTCTCTCTGGAAAAGAAAATTCAAAGCTCGCTCCACTAACCGGGGGGTGTATGGAGGTCAGAAGGCATGAGAGTTATCGGAAATGTAACAGGTTTTGAGCAATATGGGGGCGAGACCAGGACAATAATGTGTTCTGTTCAAGAGGTAAAGGCAGGTGAGATGAAGTAACAGGAACGTTCATCCCTCATGGCTACAGAAATTTTGTTCGGCCTGGAAAGGTAAAAAGAAATAAAAGATGTGTCCGATGCCAGCTGTGCAGCGGACAAAGAAATACATTGAACCAAGAAATACGAAAAAAATAGGGGACAATTTCAAACTGATTGTCTCACTTGTGAGTGGACAACGCTGTAAAGCCTGGGTAGTTTTATTTCAGAAAACACAAACAGGTTGCTCTAATGGCAAATAATGATGGCAATAAATACTTGCCAGCCAGCGACTCCTTCATCACACAAATGAATATAAAAAGGCTATGATGTGTGCTTTAATTTTCAAATATATTTGTTCCGACATTTAGTGTTTGTTTTTGAAAATGTTTATAACCTCACAAATTGGACTGGACTTCGATTTGCACTTATCAGTAAGGTCTTAGGGAGAGTTGCTGAAGAAAGATAGCTTTGAATACAGATTAAGCGGTCCTTGAAAGTAGAGTCAGAGGTAGATAGGATAGGGAAGAAGGCGCTTGGCATGCTTTCCTTCATTTGTCAGAGTACTGAGCGCAGGATTTGCAACGTCATAATGCAACTGTACAGCACATTAGTTAGGTCACTTTCGCAATATTGCAGACAATTCTAATCTCCTTCCACTCAGAAGGATGTTGTGAAACCTAAAATTGTTCAGAAAAGATTTACAAGGACGTTGTCATGGTTGGAGGATTTGGGTTATCGCAAGAGGTGGTTAGAATTGGGCTTTATTCCCTGGACGGTCGAAGGCTGAGCTGTGACGTTATAGAGGTTATAAGATCATGAGCGGATTGGATACGATAAATAGACAAAGTATTTTCCCTGTGGTTGGGGAGGCCAAAAGTCGAGGGAATAAGTTTATGGTCAAAGAGGAAAGATATAAACTTGAACTAAGGGGCAATTTTCACTCAAAGGTTAGTATGTGCACAGAATGAACTTCCAGAGGAAGTGGTGAAGTCTAGTACAACTGCAACATTTAAAATGGATCTGGGTAAGTGTATGAATAGGAAGGTTTTGCAGGTATATGCGCCGGGTGCTGACAGGTGGGACCGATTTATGTTGAGATATCTGGTCGGGATTGACGAGTTAGACCGAAGAATCCGTTTCCGTGCTGTACATCTCTATGACTCTATGATTCTAAATGTCAAAAAAGCAAAGTGCAGCGAAATGGGTTTAGAGAAAATTGCCGATTTGATTGTCATGGATCAGTTCTGGCGAAAGATCCTTTCTATCCTGGAGGAAACAACAACCCTTAATAAGTATTATATCAAACCCGTCACTGTGGATTGTTGCATTTTTCCCTTGAATGTTTAATGTCAGCTGGAACTCAGAAAAGAGATTCTCAGGGAAGGTTTACAAAGCAGCAATAATGCTTCATCTTTCCAGGTCACGCTAAATGGAACAAATGGCCTCTTTGCGTTGAAAGTAAAGCCCTGGTGTGGGTTAATCCTGTGACGTGTGAGAAATGTTCCCAGCAACTGTCTTCCATGGCACCGAGATCTCAGACATGGACCAGAATCTCATTTCCAACCAGGTTTAGAATCAGAAGGAGAACAACAGTAAGTATTGCAAATGTACTTACAATTAGAGATGCTTTTAAATGTGTGATCTGCCCCTGACTGAAAGTGAATCATCAGGTTTAATTTCCTCTACATTGGTAAAGATAAAACAGTGTTTAATAAAACTGCAACATGTGAACAGTCAGAGAAGGAGTATAAACAGCCTGTCTCACCCCCTCCTGAAACCACACAGGATACATCAGGTAGAAGTGAGAGAAGCGGCTAGGTTAGAACTTATACTTCACCAACAGTGTTGACAGGGGGAGAGTTGAAACAATTTCACTTATAATCCTTCCTGACCTATCACTGCATTATACATGTAATTATTAAAGAAGAATAATTAATCATATTTAGTGCTGTCTGTGGTTAGCATTAATTTACCATGATGCAATCGCATCTGAATCTTTAGCACTTTCTAATGAAGTGTAATTTTGATGTGAATGTTATCACGTCATTGTTACTTTTTATTTCTACTTTACATTATTTCCCAACTTGTGCATTTTCCATTCACTTGTCCTATCCAGACTTAACTGCCAAAAAAAAGAGCTTTAACTTGGTAGAGAGTTTTACGTGACAATGCTTGCGTTTTACTTCGCAAAGCTCATATGAGGCCTGATGCCATCCAACACAAAACAACCCTCTTAATTCGCATCGCAAATAAGTTTCTGTATTCACCTTCACAACTGACACACAGTGATTGGAGTATTACCATCTACAAGATGCTTTGAAGTGAACTAGAAAGGCTTCCCCAACAGCATCTTTCCGATCAGGTCTCTTGAGGAAGCAACAGCTCTCTGAAAGCTTGTAATTTCAAACAAACCTGTTGGACTACAACCTGCTTTTGTGTTATTTCCACTTTTTATCCAGAAATATATCATGCTCCTTTTGTGTCGCTTGGTTCCAAATACCTGGACGTGTGCCATCCCTGCACCCACCACCATCCAATGTTACTTTGTGTCTAACTGCAGGACATGCACTACGGATTTCCCCATACTTCCTATGAGAAATACATCTCATCTTGCCAGCGACGCCAATGCTTGATAATAAAGTAAAATAAATATCATATTTAAATTAACATATACTCCTTAGCAAAGAAACTGGAATAGGAACGTTGTAATGGGGTGTAGTTTTTTCTCTCTCTCTCTTTCAATTGCACTTTGGTATTTACCGGTTCTGTTCTGGTTCCTACTGACGTTACATCAACTTGTCTCCTTGGGAGTGACTTCAGTTTAGAAATAACGCATACAGAGCTTCAGGCAACAGAACAAACATGAGTTTAAAGATTTTCCTTCCATATTATTTATCTGTGCCCAAACTGTGGAGTGTTCTTAATGATCCATTCTAAGATTGTGACCCCTTCCTAATGACTGCCGGTGCCTTGCTACCCATTTCCTTGGGGTCAGCTCTCTCCAGATTGGTCAAAGACATTTTCTCGTGGGAGAACATCTCATTGACTTGATGGTATCAAAATGCGGACACATTAACCTGGCCACATTAACCATTTCATGTTCAGCTGTATTTCAAGGAGCTGTATGTGTTTGGGACACACTCTTCAGTGCAAATTCACAGTGAATGTACATGTTATTTATTTCATAACACGTCTTATCAGCACAGCGCCGAATATTCCAAAAACATGAAACAAACTAACTTGCAAGAAAGTTTCATGTCTGTCTCAACATCGCCCTGCCATGTCCTGATCTGTCAGATAGTGAAAAGACTACCAAATACGGCTTCCTAAAATAATGTTGTGGTAAATCATGTGAACATTTCAAAGAAAAGTATCAACTCATTTAAATTCTATCAACTTTTCAGATTTTAACTGCATGCAGGTGAATACTAGACTGGAAGGTTCGTTAGAACTACATCAGAAAGGAATTATACCATTTCATTTATTACTTGCTGTTTTTTGAAAATCTGAGGTTCCTTGATGGATAAACACTTGTAGAGTTATTGGGATAGAACAATGACAGATACTGAAATGAGGTAACTCAGGGTGGGGTGAAACTTTGGAATTTGGTGTCAGTGACAGTAGAACTTCAGTTACCACAGCACCCTCTGTTTCTATTTCGGATGTCCTGCAGCTACACGGTCATGTTTTGTGTACTGTGGAGGTATTTGAAAGGAACAGTAAACAGGTTCTGACCGGTTCTGTGGTAGACAAAATGTAAATGCCTGAATATTAGTCCTGTGGGATCAATCTGCAATGTGTGCTTGTGAGTGTGAAGGAGAGGGGTAGAGGCAATTCGACATTGTTAAGAATTTCTCTGTAAGCAAATGAACATTCCCGTTCCTAGAATAGTCACAAACACATGCGATCCTAATGAGAGTTTAAATTAAGGAAGTTAGTTTGAAACACAGACCATATTGATTGGGCAACTCACTGTGGAATGTGTCGTAAAGTTGTCAACCATGACAGTCATTCAGTACCTTTCAGGTGATCATGTGAAGCGCCAGAGGGCTCATTGGCAAAGCCAAAGTGCTGGAAAGTGCGAGTTGGATAGAGCGAGAAAATGGACCGAAGGACCGCTGGGCACAGCTAATGAAGGCTGCGTGGCACAATGGAGAGTGTACTGGCGTTCTGGGCGGTTGCTGAAGCGACCATTGTAGGTCGACTTTTAAAATTCTTCCAGAGTCATGTCGTTGTCCAGCTTCTGGATACATTGTCGACATTGAATGGTGACATGGAAATGAGTGGAAAATGAACTTATTAAAAGCGAAGAAAAAAAATAGACAAACATCACTTATTACTTTCCGCTTCTGGTTAGAATTCGGTTCCTTACCTGGCAAAGCCTCGTTTCGATTTCTGGTCAGGTAATAAAAAACATGCTTCTCACAACCACAAAACATGATCAGAGCATCTCTGAGAGGAATCCTTCTAATGTAACAGAGCGGGTAATGTCTCTGGAGACATCAACGTCAATTGCCAGACTCTCAAAGAGGACGCAGCCTTGACTGCCTGTTCAGTAGAACATTTAACACTTCATTTTCCTCCGATTCTGTATCCCAAAGAGTTTCGAAAGAAACACAAAGCTCAAATTGGGGTTTGTTGCTTGTTTCCTTTTGTCACCAAGCTGGTCCCATTATTTTATCCTAAAAGGTGTTCATTTTCGCAAGGATACTATGCCCTTGGTTCATTTGAAAGCACAAATAAAACGCTTCCCGTGCCAATTAGATTGGTTTAGTGCAGAAATTAACGGGTATTGAGAGGCTTTATGTTTTTATGTGAACAGGTCAGACTTCAGGACAAGGTGGTCATGTTTTGTAAGCGACTTGTAAAATGGAAGGGGAGTTGTCAGCGCTCTTTAGATACGCAGTTCAGTACAGCCCAGAAATAGTTATGAATTCAGCTTTGTGAAGAGCTTCACTCTCCTTATGCCTTATCTGGTAGATGCACTGGGCAAACTTTCAGCTCCAGAAATAAAATTTGCCCGAGAAAATGATATCGCTCCTTCACCAGTAGGCGTGCTGCCTGCTCTCGTTGAAAATTCAGTGGAGATGCAGGCAACTGAAGAAATTAAGAATATGTTTTGCAGGAATTTTCCCTGAATGTGTGGTTACAAGATCACGAAGGCACAGCTTGAAGCAGGAGAGATTTAAAGGCACAGAAACGGAGGCTGGCTTAACTTTATCCGAGATCTTTCTTTGATCAGCTGAAGGGCACAGAGCAGGAGCAAACAGGTAAACATGCAAGTCTCTTTAGCTCTGCTAAGCTGCTTTAATTACAGCAGAAAATGAGAAATTAAAACAGTTGTATCAAAAATTATTTACAGCGAAGGAGCGTGCATGCTGCCCTGTGTGAATGGATCATATTGAGGGAATGGCGAATATCGCACATTAAGCAGATAAGAAATGGGCAGAGATTCATCAAATTGATTTGCTAGTACAGTATGGAAAGGAGGTGCTGCGAGTGGCGCATGAACTTCCACTTGGAGGACATTTAGTGGTGAGTAAAACAGTGGCTAAACTACAAAGGCATTTTGCTGGCCTGGACACACAACGATGTATTTGAATTTTGCCAGGCATGTTATACATGTCAGCTACTCGGAAACCCACCGGCATTAATAAAACCTTTTATACCCATTGCAGCATAGGAGGACGTTTTCACAATAATCATTATTGAAGGTGTTTGTCCCCTGCTCAAACAATAAGTGGGAATAAGTAATTATTAACAATAGTGCATGTGCCGACTAGATATCCACAGTCAATTCCATTTCAGAACATCACTGCAAAAAGCTTTGTATTTAACTAGACATAGATTACTAGTAAAGCTCCAGCCAGATCAACAATCAAACAACTTCCTATCTATTCAAAGAGGTTATGGATAACTTCTGAATGAAGCAATTCAATGTTACTGCATACCATCTTGATTCACAAGGAGTGCCAGAGAGATCTCAGCAAATGCAAAAGACCATGTTGAGGACTTATGGTCAAGATTATCCAGATGATTGTGATAGGGGAGTTCCATTTGTCTTTTTTTGCGATCAGAGATTCACCAAATGAATCTATCAAGTTGAGTCCATTTGAAATAATTTTGGTGCATGAAGTAATATGTCCATTTAAATTAATAGAGGAGAAATTATTAAGTCAGAATTCAGAGATCACCCATTTGGTCTGTGTATCAAATTTTAGAACTGATTAAATATAACTGGAGAGTTGGCGAAGCAAAATTTAAATGTATCGCAGCATACAATAAAACTGTAAGCAGATAATAAAGGACAAATTTGCAATTTTGAAATTGTGGATAAGTTATTGGTGTTACTTCCAGTAACAGATGAACAGTTAAAAGCAATACTTAGTGGACCGTATCAAATCGAAGTGAACTACTTGCTAATGGCTGCAGACAGGAAGAAATCTCACAGTGTGCCATGTGAATATGGTCAAACGTTATTTTGACAAGGAATTAAAACAAGATGAAATTTTGTTGATGATTACAGCACAAAAGGAAGAACCAAGTTTTGAGGCATCTGAATTAGGCATTTCTCAAATCAAATTGGACAACAATGAAGTTGTCAAAAAGTGACACAGATTATTGAGTTACTTTCACGAAAAAAAATAAAATGAACTGGAAGACTTATCCCAATCACATGTGGAAATATGCGGAAATACATTGGGAAGTACTGAGCTCATTGTGCATGATGTAGAGATAGGAGATGTTGTTCCAATTAACTAACACCCTTATAGGCATAACACTTCAAAGGTAGCACAAGTTGAGAAGGAGATAGTGCGCATGCTCCAATATTCGAAATGAGTGACAGTGACTGGTGCTCAGCCATAGTCATGGTGCTGAAGCCAGATGATGACCAACGGTTGTGTGTGCACAATCGCAAAGACAACACGGTCACAAAGACTGGTGCACATCTAATTCCACGGTTGGAGGACTGTGTAAAAAAAGCTCACATTTCTTAGCTGGGCTCGCTCAGAGGCTAATGGCAAGTACCTTTGTCAGAAAGAAACAAAATTGATTTTGATTTTCGTAATACCAAACAGACTATATCAATTCAAAGTCATGCAATTTCGTATGAATAACGGTCACACCACATTTCTGAGACCGACAAATAGATCATTGCTGGATTACCAAACAGTGTGGCGTATATTGATGACCTGGTGGTTTTTAATCACTCGTGGAATGAACATTTACAGCATGCATTGGACTTATTTGATTGACTTTGGAAGGCTGGCTTGGTGGTAAACCAGCTAAAAGTGTATTTACTAAAGCCCAAGTCACCTTCCTGGGTCACGTTATTGAACATGGACAAATGGCCCCACGGGATGTGGGCAGCACGGTCGCACAGTGGTTAGCACTGCTGCCTCACAGCGTCGGAGATCCGGGTTCAATTCCTCCCTCAGGCGACTGACTGTGTGGAGTTTGCACGTTCTGCCCGTGTCTGCGTGGGTTTTCTCCGGGTGCTCCGGTTTCCTCCTACAGTCCAAAGATGTGCAGGTCATGTGAATTGGCTATGCTAAATTGCCCGTAGTGTTAGGTAAGTGGTAAGTGGGTTGCGCTTCGGCGGGTTGGTGTGGACTTGTTGGGCCGAAGGGCCTGTTTCCACACTGTAATGTAATGAAAAAGAAAATAATAGGGGAATTTCCTACCGCTTCAATAAAAATAGCAGTACTACGCTTCCAGGGATTGAGTGTTTTTTTACCGAAAGTTTCGGTCGAATGAAATCATTATGGCTGCCCATTCACCAAATTGTTTCAAAAAAAGGCAAGCAGTTTCATTGGACAGCAGATTGTCAAAAGGCATCTGGCAGCTTGAAAACTGTGTTAACCACAGCCCCGTATTAGCCACAGTGGATGACATGAAGTCTTTCAAGATGGCTATCGATGCCAGTGACGCGAGTGTGGTTTAGAGGTTCCTCAAAATCATGATGAGAGAATAAAAGACCCATTCGGTATTTTTTACAGAAAGTTGATCGTTCGTCAACGGAAATATTCCGTGGTGTACAAAGAGACTTCAAGCTTGGTGTTGGCATTACAACACCTCAGTGTTTATATTAACAACAAGCATCTGATACACTGACCATAACCCGATGACATTTGTAGAAAAAAAGGACAAAAATACCTGACTGCTCAGATGGAACTTTACGACGTAGACATTCAATTTTAGAATTGTGCATCTAGCAGGTCGCGAAAATGCAATTGCTCATGCATTATCGAGGCTCGAATGTGATACGAAGGCAGTCAGTGGCGGCTTGGATTTGCACGTAATTGTGCATGTTTGCATGATTATAGCTTGCAAAGTTTATCTATGTATTTAGAAAACGAACCTAGATTTTGAAGTCTTTTAAAATGAAATTAACTTTTGGTATTGATGTTTTCTTTTAAGGGGTCGTATCACAAAGCTTATTGTTTTTTTTTCTAAGAGCTGTTTCTTTTCACAAGGACATTATGGCGGTGCTTTATATGGAGGGGTAAGAAAACGCTACTGGTACCGATTAGACTGGTTGGTTCAAAAATTAAAGTGTATTGAGAGGCCTTTATGTTATTGTAAACAGATAACACTTCAGGCTAAAGTGGTCATGTTTTGGAAGTGAAAGTGAAAGTGGAGTGGTCAGCTCTCCAGCTGAACAGTTCAGTTTAGTCCGTAACTAGTCAGGAGAACAACTTTGTAGACTGGATCTCTCTCTCCTTCTTCCCTTCTAACTTCAACCTGTAAGCATTTTTCCCATTTAAACAGGCTTTTAAAGGGGATTTGCTTAATTTGGAACAACATAATTAACTCGAGTTTGGAGAGTTTGGGTTCTGCAGGGGTTCTGTATTCCGTCTTCTGTGATTCATTGTGTAATTTCGTGAATGAAGTTTTGTCTGTTTTAAAACCTGGTAGTCAACCTCCCTAACTTACCCCGGTAGTTTTCCCTTCACACTTATCAAAATAGATTGCTAAGGTATGCTTTGGGCTGTCTTCTTAAGAATGTTTTGAATGGTATAGAATAGTTCATAACACTTGCCGCTCCCAAAAGCCTCATATACTTGGTCGATGTGTTCGGGAAATTTAAATGTGCTGATGAGCAACATGTGGGACTATTTCAGCTTCTCCTCATCTGACGGCGTTGCGAGATTAATTCTGAGATTCTCAGGGACATTTACTGATGTAAAACAGTGAAAGGATTATCCTTCATGCTGTTGTGAAGGTATAGAAATATAGTCTACCTTTAAAGAGTGAAGGACATGGAGAAGCACACAGAGTGCTGTAGAATTTGCATTGTAACACTTAATCCAGCAGCTCGAGTATCTGGTTGGCTGGATAATTTTAAAAAAATAGAATTCGGCCTATCCGTTTAACTTGTACTCCAAAAATTCCAAACTCCAACCAAATTTGTATTTAGTATATTGAAAAAATAAATAAAAACAATGAAACAATCCGATGAGTTGAGGTACAAGACCGGGATAACTTGAACAGGTCAGAGAGAACTGCCAAGCGACCAACAGTTGCAAACTGCCTAGAAAATTTGCTTTCGTAAAGGTACATTCATCTATCAACAACTTGTGAAAGAGAAACCCTAAGAGGAACAAAATCTTCAGAGAACATACCAAGAGAAGATTCAACAGCTGCTTTTGAATTTTAAATTTTTAAAAAATCTTCTTCGAGTGTTTATCGGGCTCGAGTTATAGAAGGGGAACTGAAAGGTAGGACATGCAAATACTTCTTATTCATTTTGTCTCTGTTATATTTTAAGCAATAAGGTTGTTACGTTCTTTACTTTAACTCGTTCTTGGCCTCTGCAATTTTTGCTGATTACCACACGGGATGATTTTTTTTTCTTCTGTGTCAACAGAAGGAGATTATCTCGTCTCGTAACAGCATCCGCAGAGATAAATCAGACTTAAAGTTTCGTGTTCACTGAGCCTTCTTCAGAACTGATCGTCCGTCTGAAAATGTTAATCTTTAATGCAGAGGGTTTGTATGTGAGGACGGGGTAAAATTCAAAGATAGAGCCCAAAGCGAGAAAATAAGTTGACATCCAAAGCAACGTAGAACACACTTTCTGGGAGAATGAACACCTATTAGTGGATAATTAGTGGCAAATAATGCGGTCAGATAGTATCATTTATAAAATATCGGGCTTGCGAGTTGGGGCTGGGGTAACTATATGTAAAGATGCCTCAAAAAGTTAAATTTTCAACTCAGTATTGAATGAGAAAGCTGTAGAGTGGCCCTGCGCAAAATGAGGTCTTGGTCATCCAGCATTTCTTTTTAAACCAACCCTTCATTTCCGGCAAATTATCTGCTGTGGACAGCTTTCTCTCTCTTTGCTATTCCGAGCTCAAATTAGCTGTTTCCCCTCTAGTTTCAGGTTTTTCTCTGTTCTCTAACCATAAAGATGACTTTATGTTTCACCTGACATTTGTCCGCCCACTAGAGCAATCTGCTCACTCTCAGTTCCTTCTCTCTCCTTGATGCATCTCGTCTGCTCTTAGTCAATAAGACTAAGAGTGCAGTTTATCCAACGTCTTCTTGTTATGTCGTCAATTTCTCTAAGCTAGAATCTTGAACTGTAGGAAAAGACCATGTCTCTGCTGAATGCAACTTCTAGAATACAGCTGAAATATAAACAAAGGAAAACCAAACTGTGGTTTTCTCAATCTGTCAAGCTGTTTGAAATTTCAGGCAAGATCCGAATTTCGCAACAACGATGTTTAAATTCGTTTATGTTACACATATGTATGACCGAGGAGAATTCGAGGAAGGCAGATGCTGGAGATCAGAGTCGAAGAGTGCAGTAATGGAAAAGCACAGCCGATCAGAGAGTATCAAAAATTCGTGATGAAGGGCTGATATCCGAAATGTCAATTCTCCTGCTCCTCGAATGTTGCCTGGCAGACCTTCCTCATCCAGCACCACACCCTTCGACATACATGTGACCGCCTATGTATTGTTAATACATTAGTTTTCGTGTATATATGTGTGTATATACAGTTTCGTTAGAATTACGTTATTATTGCTCTCCGTGCTCCGTGCAAATGTACCAGTTGTTGGTTCCTGAATAAAAGCCGACTTTACTTCACTGGGTGAAGAAAGGCAAGTTCAGTGTTCCGACCTGACATTCACCAAATTTTGATACTTCAAAAGAGTCAGGTCCCTCAAAGACTTCTGTATGTATAAAAATTCTCAGGAAACGGAGTGTAAACAGTCACGAAATGAGAGAATGATAGTGGTGGATCTGCAGCAAACAGAATCTAAGTGAGAATGGTCTGTTTAGTCACATTACAGGAAAGGAGCAAGTCACTCCTCCTGAAGGTTCTGCAAGACACAGTGAAAAACTTTCTTCGTATGTGATCTGTTTTGGTTTGATCTCAGGAGGGGAGGGGCAGAATTGTGATTTTTTCAGTGTGGGATTGAAGTCATCTGGGTGAACCTGGAAAGCGACAGCAGAAAGAGTTGATTGATCCAGAGGGTTCTCCCATCTTCTGTCATTTTTCTTTTCCAGTCATCTCTCTCTCTGACTTAATTAAGTCCATGTTTGCTATTGAATGTCTCATGTCTTTTACTCTGTCAGAAGGTTACCTTTTTTTTCTTTCCTCCTCCACATCACACCACCCCCACGCACAAACTTTCGGTTTCTCCGGATTAATTTAAAATCTGATCTACCTTTCCCTATTCCAAATTTTGTTGGTAGGTCATCGAGCTGAAACCTTCATTTTATTTCTCTTTGCACAGGCGTCAATAGAGCTGCGAAGTATACCCAACATTTTCGGGGTGTAAAGACAGAATTCTGCAAAAAGAAGAGAAGTGAAATTCTGTGAAAGTCTGTGATACAGAATTAATTCAGTGACACAAGGAGTAAGGAACAAGACAGAACAAGTGCTGATGAGTCAACTTTCCCTGTTGGTTTGCAGTTCTTTAATGTTCTCATGGTTAGCAAGAGGTTTTCTGCACTATGATCTTAATTTAAAATCCAGATTTAATTTAAGATGGGAAATGACTCCATGTTACTGTTTTGAGAATAATCACAATGGACAGGGCTTCTTCACAAAACTATATCAGTTGGTGAGTGATTATGGATAGAGACTGACGGTCGGTTTTACCACGAATGACGTCTTCTTTCTGTTGTGATAGTCCGAAATGAAACACGAAGGGGAGTGAAATGGTTGCGATAAGCTCCAAGGTATGAAGGTGAAAATGACTGAGGAAGTAAGGAGAAAGTGAGGAGTGCAGATGCTGGAGATCAGAGCTGAAAATGTGTTGCTAGAAAAGCGCAGCAGGTCAGGCAGCATCCAAGGAGCAGGAGAATCGACGTTTCGGAAATAAGGAGTCAAGGGTTTGATGTTGTCGGAGTTTCTTGTTGCATTGTTATTCTCAGACAATTCTCACTCGGAATGAATTAACCACAACTACTCTTTCAAAGCAGCATGTTTTTTCTTTGATTTTACTGATGTTGCAATTTCACTGAAGACAGAAATCTGATGATATGGATTCAGTTCTGCTGAGGAGATGCCCGACCCATCGCCTGAACCATGCAGTTAAACAGCAGGTCGGTGATGTGATGGGTGAGTCGTTAAGGCAATGGGTTTCTATTGCGGTGCGCTCTGCCCCGTGGGATAACTTTCCCCTCTCGTTACTTTAGCATTTGGTGGTGGATATCACACTTTTGGTGTCTATGCGAACTGCAAAATGTGTCTCCGCAATTCACCGTTGATTCTTGAGTAGTTGATAATACAACAATGTCGAAATGAAGATGTTGCAAATTCTCCACCTTTTCGCTGAAATATCAATTAAGTGTGGGCAGCGAAAAATCACACGATTTCATTTCACTTCATTCCTTCCATCATGACTTTTAATGGACTTCCTGTGAATGAGAAATAACTAGAAAAATCAAATAACACAGATTTATCCAGTTAGATTGTTCATGAGTATTTCAAACGAACACTCTGTCCATTGTTCCAATCAATGTTTTAAACACTCTTCGTTTAACTCGTGGGGAGTCAATCACAACTGGTACAACGGAGGAACTGTCATACAAATCACAAGAAACAGACATATTAAATATTGTTCCTTCATGCTATTATCCTCATTTTGTGTGTGACTTATACAATGATCTATCATCTGCATGATCGCTGAGTTGTCAACTGCATAAGCTGCACCAGGGGTTTTGTACAATCACAGATTGTGCACATACCCATCGAAAAGAATATCTGTGATGTGCAGAGTGTCATTTGTTGTCTCCAGATCACAACACTTTTGTTTGTTTAAAAAATTATGAGCCTCATTTAAGATCTGTTTGATTAGGTACATGGACCTGATCTATCACTTTTTCCAATCCCCACACAATTTCAAATCTATCGAACAAATAAGATCATGGACAAAATGAAGTCAAAATTAAGTAGCATCAGAATGGAGACTTTCGATCCATCGAATTTGATCCACTATTCAATGAGGTCTTTGCTGATCTGATAATCTTCAACTCCATTCTTCTACCTTAACCGGATAAATTTGATCGTTTTTGAACCGATTAAGTATTTATTTAGGTCAAATGGAAGCGTCCGCCAACCCAGTCCAGATAGCTGCCTGCGGACAATATGGTTATTTACAATGTAATCATTTGGTAGATTTAAAAAGAGGGAAATATAACGTGATGCACAAAGGTGACAATAACATAGAAAGAAGGTACACAATAAATCGGAGAGGTTTTTATGAAAAGTGTAGATTTCAGATTCACCATTACCTTTGTTGAAGGAATTTACCATCCTTACCCAGTGCGCACTGAAGATGAATGTAGCCCCAGTGTGGGGTGATTGAAATCAATACATTTTTAAAAAAATAGCTAAGAGTCACTACAGTCACAGGGATTTAGGGATGTTGGCATTACAAGCCATTCCCATATTGTATCAAACTATCGAAGGAAGTGAGTTGAGAGGTTTTGCTTCCCATAGAGGCACTCTTCATAATGTGGTTAGATAATAATTTAGGTGAGTTGAGTTTATAAGCCGACAATTTAATTAATGAAAGTGATAATTGAACAACTGCAATGCCGCTAGTTCAGAGATTATAAAAGACGCAGGCGGATTTTATAGGGACTGTGGAAAGTATATACAGCATTATATACGCGAAGTTGGATAAGTTGGAAAAGCTTCAGCTGAACCAAGGAATATTGGAAAAATAAACTAACGGAGCTTTTCGATGATGTGAGGTTCAGAGTGTCTACGTGGGAGGGAAATTCGCTCGTTGGAGTGAATCAAAGTCACAGAGGTCAGTGTATTTTCAAAATTATCGACGAAGAAAATATTGGAACAGGGTTTCTTTCATTCAGCGATGATTTTCCAGGAACAAAGGAAAACGCTAATTTCAGAACGTTTTAAAAGACATGTGACCAAACACTCAGTGATTGAATGTATCGGGGGAATGTTGGCGGGTCTGACTGGGAGGGAGGGTGGGAGGCACGGTAGGGTGGTGCAGGGCCTGACATGGGAGGGTGGCGGGGAAATCATTTGGAATTTGAATGATTTTTGATAGAAAGACGTTTCGTGAACAGATGATTAAGACTGTGCTTGAAATGCTCATGCTTTTGAAACGTGCGATGCAGTATTCAAAGTCAAGCCCATTATAAGCTACGAAACACGTTATCATGATATTTTATTTAAAAACCAATAAAAACAATTCAAATGTAAAGAAATTTCTTGAAAATCTGCAGCTGAACATCATCGACTATAGAAATTATACGGTTTTGAAAAGTGTGGCAACTGTGAAGCATTCTCAGTGTTCCACTGTGAAGCATTCTCAATGGAACTCAGATTTGTTTTTCTTAATTGGAAACGAACGTTATATCTTGACAATTAGGATATAAAATATCTCTCTCGGAGACGCAATTCCTACTTCTGTCCGGAGCTATCAAGATTTGACCACACTACTATTCATTACTACTGATTTCCTCCAAGAAATTCACGAAGAAGACTCTCTTTTTTTGCGTTTCCAACTCTTGGTCCTTCTCAGCAGCAAATAGGAAATGATTGCAGTGCCAGACATATGGAAATGTCATTTTCTCATAACCGGAACAATTCAGCTCTCACTAGAGCGTAGCAGGCAGTTCTGCATTTCAAATTATAATAGGGACATCATAGCAATGCAAACGTTGCAGAAGTGATTTACCCGACTGTTGTCTGGGCTGAAGTGGTTGAGATGTAAAGAGAGATTGGAAAGACTCGCCTTGTTTATTGGATCAGGGGAGATTGAGAGGTGACATATGGTTGAGATGTTTAAAATAATGAAAGCGATAGATGGGGTAGACTGAAAGAATCGATTTGCCTGGAAATTAGAATTTCTGAGAAGAAAAAAATCACTGATAGGCGTAGTCTATTGGCTACCAAATCATGACATCACAGTGGGGCAGGCTACAAACAAAGAAATAACTCATGCCTGTAAAATGATACGGCAATTATCATTGGGGATTTTCATATGCAAGTCGATTAGTCCTACCAGCTCAGTCAGGGTCGCCTTGAGGACGAGAGTGTTGAGTGCACCCTTCATAGTTTTCTTGAATAGTATGTAATGGAACCGATGAGGTAGCAAGCTATCCGAGATCTGGACCTGCGTAATGAGGCAGGAATTATTAATTAACTCACAGAGGGACGCTCCTGAAGCTGTGAGTACAGTATGATTGAATTTAGAATACAGATGGAGAATGTGAAGATAATATCCAGTACCAGAGTCCTGAAATTAAACAAGGGAGATTACAAAAGGATGTGGGAGGATTTGGACGGCGTAGATTGGAAACAAAGATTTTATGGTGGTCAGTTGACGAGGAGTGAAGGACTTTCAAAGCAATTTGAAAGAACTGTACGAAAATGGATAATCTGCCAAGAATACCCAAGGAAACAAGAGACGCTATCACATTGAAAGAGAAGGCACACAAAGTGTCCAAGAACAGCAGGAAATTAGCAGATTTGGAAAACTTTAAAAGTCAACAATAAGCCACAAAAATAGCTGTAAGGGACATGAGGAATAAAATAGCACATATTGCAAAGACAAAAGCAAAAGTTTCTATGAATCGAAAACAAAGGTGGCTACAGTAAACGTTAGTTCTTTTAGGATGATAACGGGCATTTAGTTATGGCATTTGATGAAATGGCCCAAGGCGTTGAACAAATAATTTGTGCTGGTCTTCACAGTGGAGTAGATTAATATATACCAGTAACTGACAAAGGACAAAGGTATGTCATGACCTGGAAACAATCATTATTACGGAAGAGGTATTAAGAGGCCAAGCTAATGGATCCAAGAATAGACAAGGCTGCTGGCCCTGACAGAATGCCGACCAGGCTCCAAAAAGAGATGGCGGAAAAATTATCAAGTGCACTGGCGGTAATTCTCCAAAACTAACTAGACACCAGGGCAGTCACAGCAGATTGGAAAGCAGGAAATCTGATACCACTATTTGAAGTGAGAGGCCGCCAAAAGATGGGGAATTATAGATCAGTTAGCTTAATCCCTGCAGTGGGGAAGATGCTTAAGTCTGTCGTCAACGAAGAAATAGTCAGGTATCTCGATAGAAATTGGCCCGTTTTGCAGACACAACATGGGTTTATGAAGGGCAGGTAATGCTCAACGGAACTTTTGCAATTCTATGAAGCCATTATGAGAAATGTGGACAACCGGGGACCATTGAATGTGGTGTACCTGGTTTCCCACACGGCTTTCGACAAGGTGCCACACAAGAGGCTGCTGTGTAAGAGAAAAGATGCATGACATTACGAATAGAGTAGTGGCATGGCCAGAGGATTGGTTGACTGACAAGAAGAAAAGTGTGTGGATAAAGAGTCCACTGTGTTTTGCAATGAGTAACTAGTGGTGTCCCTCAGCAATCAGTGTGGTGGCCACAATCATTTACAATTTACAGAGATGATTTGGAGTTGGGAACACGTGTAGGCTGTCAAATTTTACTGACGACACTGAGCTGAGAGGCAGACCAAAGTGTGCAGAGGACTGTGAAACTTTACAGAGGAATATGGACAATTTAAGTGAATGGGCAAACATCTGGTAGATGGAGTAAATGGTAATAAATGTGAAGTCATCCATTTTGGCAAAGTAACAGTAAGAAAACTTTACTTGACTGGTAAAAATGTTGCAGCATGCTGCTGTGCAGAGGGCCCTGGGTGACCTTGTGCATAAGTCACAGTGGGTTGTTCTGCCTGGATGACAAGTAAATCAGAAATCAAATGGAATTTTGTTCTTCAATGTTAAAGGCATTGAGTAAAATGTAAAGTGGTCATGTTGCAGCTGTACAGGGTGCTAGTGAGGCCACACTTGGAGTATTGCATTCAGTTTTGGTCTCCTGAATTGAGAAACAACATAGTGGCCGTGTAGGAGGTGCAGTAGAGGTTCACTAGTTTTATACCGAGGGGTTCGGCTAATAAGGACAGACTGAGTAGACCATTGTAATCCAGAAGAATGAGGGGGATCTTACGGAAACATGTGAAATTACGAGGGAGTAGGTAGGATATAAGTCAAGATGATGTTTCATTGGCAAGTAAAACGAGGACCGGAAGGCATCGCCCCAAGATTACATGGAAGAGATTTCGGACTGAATTGAGAAGGAACTTCTTCACTCAAAGAGTTGTGATCAAACAGAATTCCTTGCCCAGCCAAGTAGTTGACACTAATTCAGTGAACAGGTTTTAGAGGGAATATAGATTTTTTGAACATTATACTAATTATAGGTTGCAGTGAAAGTGTGGATAAGTGGAGCTGAGTCCATGAAATGATTAGCCATGATCTTATCGATTGGCGAAGCAGGCTCGAAATGTTAGATGGTCTAATCCTGCTCCTGGTTCTTATGTTCTTATGAACACTAATGAATTGATCTGTAAACCTGGAGAAATTACCTTCCCAGCAGGTAAATACGTCAGTGCATTGCTCGTTAACACTGTGTAAGATCAGGGCCCTGCGTGGAGAAACTTTCAGCCCATGCTGGAAGTGGCAGGATGTGCGGCTCCTATCCATTCACAGCTCAATTTCTCAATTGTGCTACGATAAAGGATACTGTGGGTTTGCATCTGCCAGACAGTGATGATCGGGGAGTCAGTTTAAATACCAACAGATGGGAGGGGTCTGGGATATGGAAATGAGGGGGTCTGAGAGACAGCGTCTTCGGAGAATGTATTCACAGATTTCTGAACCCTGAAATGAAGACACTTCAACAGCATCCTGCAACATGGCACAGTATTCCCAGGAATGATGGGTGGTCGGAATTTTGGTTTAAGTTCAAATGATGGACAGTTTTGTTCTGCAGCTTTGTAACAGGGAGTGGGTTCAGCAGAGTCGTCACCTCACTGGGCTGAATCTAACAATAATTTATATCAGTGTCATTTTCATTGGGTTTGACACAGGGATTGTCAGCACGACGCCGAGCTACTTTGGTATTGCGATCTTATTGAAGTCACTTCATTAACGACCTACCCTACGTCATTGCTTCCCACTCATTCAATGCCAGCCCAATGCTCACAACCATCATGGCTGGAGGTACTTATCATTGCCTGGATACACCTGGATATACCGTGATCCTGGCACTGGTGCCATCTTTAAAAAGACCAATGGGCACAAGTTTGACCTTTCTCAGATTGGAGCTGTCGTGCATATTTTAAATTTAGCATGGCAAATAAGACGCAATTGTATCACAACGGGGCATGATGTTCTGAACTGATGGGGTCTACAACAGAGGGGGACCATTCTCTTCCGAGAATGGGTCACGCCACCAGACCCACCAAGCATGTTCAAAGCTCACCATCCAATTCAGTGCAGTATCTGCGGGCTGAAGAAATGTAAAGCAATGCACGACAAGAATTATTACCCTTTCATGCTTTGCGAGAATACATAACACTGTATACTCTCTGCTCCCTCACACTCACTGTATATCTGTTATAGAACATATCGCTGAAAAAGGTGCATGCTCCATTACTGTCATAACTGCATTAGCAACTTACCCCACCACTTTTTGCACCTTCATCTATACCCCTCACACTAATAACACCACATGGGTTTCCACACTGTGGAGTGACTCCCCTGGAAACCTCATCATTTCGCCTCCCCAACGACATCAGCGCTATAGGCAGCGCCAAGCATTCCCACCCTCAGTCCCTCCCTTTCTCTTATTCCAGCAGAAACAGCCTATAATTGAACAGAAATTGTGACGCCAGGTGGTGAAGTGAATATCTGTTCCCTCACCACCACGCTTCTCCGTCATGTGGACGTGACACTGGCATGAGCCGGAGAAGACAGGGACGACTCGTGCGGAGATTCTGAAATATCCACGTCCAACCAACTGATAAGGAGTAATGCTCAGTGAAGTGCAATTCTCAATTTAAACCCACTGTCAGTTCCGTTTAACCCGGCAGAACTTAGAAACATGGCCCTGATGTCATCTCCCTTTTTTGTCGAGCTGGTACAAATGGAATCTCCATGTTGTCGGTGGCAGGACAGTGGGCTCACAACTCATCGGACCAACACTTCCCGGAAGCAGCATGGAGGCTCCTTCCTGCACTTGCTCCTGTAATCAGCACAAATACTGAAATTAATCTGGGTTAGTTACTGATATCTCCACTGGTCCTGGCAACTTCAGTCATATGTGCTCTTATACACACAAGAACCTCTGCTCTTGCACACCCTTTATAACGTAACAGCCTGCTTTATAATGTATTTCAACATTCCTCTTATCAAAGTAATCGTCTCACGCTGCTTTGCATTGGCTCTCATCTGTCATAAACCTGAACACTGCACCAACTTGTCACTGTCCTGTTTTTGTTCCACACTGTCCACCAAAAACGTAACAATTCTTCCAGGTTTGGTATCTACAAGCATTGAAATTGCACGAGACTCATACTTCAAAGTAACAACTGAAATAATGACACACTCAAGCGTATCAGCAAGAGAAAAACTGACACACGCTTCCATGTAACCAGTCAAATAATGACACACTTTCAACCAACTAACATACTTATTTACTCACTTCAGACAGAATGCGTGTAATCGAAACAAACTAATCACGGAGCAAGAGTAATTCCGACAGACTGTTTCCATGCTGTACATCTCTATGACTCTATGACTCTATATCGTATTAAAAGGCAGTGTTTTTGTGTGTTAGCGTGGTATGTTTTGTCTCTGCTTAGGGAGATGTAATGTCCCCCACTGCGAGCCCCCCAACGCTTCTGTAGTGGAAGTGGCAGAGGTTAGAAATCATCAAGGACTCAGTCACAGAGCGAGAGTGGGAGGGTAGCAGCTCACAGCACCAATTAATCTGACAGTACCAACAGTTCACTCGCATGCATACAATCATAGAGTCGGTTTTGTAGAGACGAATGTAATTTTACTGAAGTCCCTCAGCATGGAAATTGATTGTGTGGAGTAATGTTTATGGTTTCTCTGCAGTTTTTGATTGTTCTGTCTTTAGGCAGTATTCCGGAAACAGATTTTACATATGAAAGTGTATTTCCACTGCAATTGCATCTCGACCCACTGAGTGAAGCACTTTGAAAGAGGATGGAGATGAAGTTTATTGTACTTACTCTTTGCGATGTAATATTTTGGTAGGATGAACACCAAAATGTGGGTTCTTCTTCCCGAATCACAAAAAGTTGGTTTGCTGGTGCAGCAGATAATTATGAAGGCAAACGGAAGATTTTCTTTCATTAAAGTACCGATACATAACCAAAGATACATGCAAACACAGATGCAGATAAACATACATGCATCCATAACTACACAGACTAAGCCTCAGCGCACACACACACACACACACACAGAAACCGCGATGTTTTTAAGACAGAGATAGACATTTGCATATTGATTTGTTGATTTATATGGGGATCAGATATTATGCAGAAAATGCTCGAGAATGTTGCTGAGAAACATATCAGCCATTTCTGGACAATAGAGCGGACTTATTTGGACAAGTAACCGAATTCTCTCTTTTTTTATACTCTGATGTCGATATGGGTTCCTAAAGGTGCCCTGAGATTCCAATGTTAATTCGAGCTGCTACAATTTTGATTGGAGTGTCAATGTTTACGTGGGACACGTTTGAAGGCCTGAGTGTTCTCTGTCTGTTCCTAATTGTTGCCTTTCTTTTTTCAAAGAAGTTCGTGATTTGCTTTGAGGTTAACACACTTTAAAAATAACGGGTCTTGCACTGAGATAAGGATGTCCATTTCTCCTTTGGACTGTGCTGTCTGTGGTGCTCCCATCCCCAGGAAAGAGTGAAGATTGTGCCATTGAGGAGATTCAAGACTGACTTCAACTTACCTTTGGACTTGGGGTCAATAATTATTGGGAAGGTTTGCTTAGCGACAATCAGATAAACAATGATCATTCTGAATGGTGCAACAGGCTCGAGGGACCAAATGGTCATCTGCTGCTTCTAATCGATGTGTTGTTCTCTCACTCAACCCCTCAACGCTTTTTCAGAGGAGAGAAAGGTCCTTTTCAACCACGCAGGATCATTACAATGAATCAGGAGACGACTACACATTCCACTCTAATGAGTTATACAGGAATAGAATGAGGTACTTCAGCCCGTATTGTCATTACACAGCACATTTCAAAACAATTCAAACATGCTAAACTGCTGTCCGGAACCTTTGTTGATGATTTGGTTGTGGGTGCTGATTGATTCGCCGTTCAGTTAGCTCATCAACCAAGACCGTCATCCAATACATTGTCAAATGGAGATAGAGGGTTTGCAATAGGATCTAGACATGGGAGGTAAGCCAACTTTCATCTGAAACAGTGTCCGGGCAATGTTGTTTCAGGGAAGCTTATGCTTTGATGTAATGACAAAATAATAATACATGGAGAGAGATCGCAGAATTTTAGGACAGAAAGCTTATAGAGTGTCCTGGAACATGATTCACATGAAATTAATCGGTAGTTGCAGCAGGTGATTAGAAAGATATATAGAATGATGTACTTTTTGCCATGGAAACATTTTTGCTGCACCTAAGAAGTGCACTGCTGAGAGTACACCTGATATACTGCATGTAGTTTTTATCCTACATATTGAAACAGAAAACAGAATTGTTTTCCTCGATGTTTCATTGAGTTGCTATAATGTGGAAATAGGCCATTCAGCACAAACAATTCAAATGAAATCTTTACGGAGCATCCCAATGAAAATAACTACTGAAACCCTGCCTTTATCATGACTAATCCAAGTAACCCGCGCATATTGAAATTTTGGAAAGAAGCTGGAGCACCTGCAGGAAACGCACGCAGACATAGGGAGAAAATGCAAGCTCATTGCAGACAGTCACCCGCGGCTGGAATACAGCCAAGGCCCCGGGGGCCAAGAAGCAGCAGTTCTAACAATTGAATAACGATGCCACCACAAAAAAAATGGAGGCCCTCAATGGATGTCTCTATTTGCACAGGGGACTAAAACTGGGGAATCAATTTTAAGAATGCACTGCATTCATTTTAAAACAAATATTTCGAAATTATGAACAACCTGTTTTTTTTTCTCGAAAATACATGGACACACATACACGTCTTCAAATTTTAAAGTGAGGATATCTTTAAGGAAAAGGCAGAGAGTGCAACAGGACAATGATGCACTTACATGTAGTAGGGAATTGTGCTGGAGATATAGTCTGAAGAATTTTCAAGGAGACCTCATGGGGTCCAATTTGGGCTGAGGTAACATTATTTTATGCTTCAGCTTAGAAAAGGATCAAATGGAATCTTCCTGAGAAGGAATGGTATATTACTCGAACTTTCGTTGTTTATTCCTCCTCACAGCAAAACGTGAATACTCAAAGCTCTGAAGTCATTTTTACCACTGGTGGAGGATTCCTGTCAATGAGTCGTTGGAATTTCGCCATTGTCTGAAGCAAAATATATCCAGCCAAATCCACCTGTTCGAGGAAGAAATTCCATTCCTAACAGCTTGAGGATGCAGAATAACTTCCTGGAGAAGACTAATATGTCGGCAAACTCATGCTTCATTTTTTTTTACCTTTGTCTTGAGTTGAACGATTATTTGGACAAAGGTCATGCATAATGATACTCTGTGCCTGCCTGTGTGTCTGTGTCTGTGTGTAATGTGGTACAGACAGGAATGTTTGGCTGAGACAAAAATCATTTCAGCCGAAATCTCAGTGCTGGTGAAACTAAATCAAAGAGTGTCTACTCCTCAGTCATAATGTCCCTCGCGTCTATTCGTCCCCTCCAATCTGCTAAACATGTGTAGCTGTTGACAACTTGCTCCTAGTACATATGAATTCGTCTACTATACAATACCTGTTGAAAGCCTTGCTGAAGTCCATGTGGACATCCTCTAATGCTCCACCTTCACCTATTTTCTTGGTAACATCCACAAATACGCAATCAGGTTTATGAGGCATGATTTTCCACATTATCCATTCTGAGTACCTCTAATCTCATCCTCAACTGAGGATTCCCCAGATCCATTGCCGTTAGTGTCCTCAGCAGGGTTCCGACCCATCTCCTACACTTTCACGCTCAACCATTCTCTTCCCTCCGGCAATAGCGATAGGATTCCCCTTGGAAGTCTTTACCATTTCACCAGTATCCACTTTCAGAAGACCATCAGCCGCCAATTACATTACCTCCAGCGAAATGCCATCACCACACACATATTGCCCTCCCCTCTTTTGTCCACTTTTTTCAGAGACTATTCTCACCGGGACTCCCTGGTGCACTCTTCTTTTACTCCTAACAGACGCCCGATTCCACAGCTCCAACGCCGCTTCCCTTGCAAATGCTGCAGGTGCACCACTTGGGCCATCACAATTTTGTCCCTCGCTTCCAAAGATGTCCTGGGATACAGTTGATCAAATCTCTGGTATTTATTCGTGTTTATAACCTCTAAGACCACCAGCACTTCTTCGGTAAAGTAGCCTCTCATCAAAACATCCCTGTTAAGTTCCCTAGCATCCCTGTCTTTCTACACGGCAAATACTGATGCAAAATATTCGTACTGGATATGACTCATTGAGCAGAAGCGAACTGTATTGCATTAGCAGAGGGAGGTTGAGTCCTTGTGAAGAGTGATAACCTCGCTTGGCGAGGCGCTTTTGGACTGTATTGTTGAACAGTTAACTGCATTTCTCTGTTTTGTCCCCACTGTTATAGAAGGACTGTAATGTTTTACATTTTGACTTTGTATTCTGTTTTTCTTTGCTTTGAACCAAGATTCCAACCCTCTGTAATTTTGCATCTAAGAAGGTGGCATAAGAGGTGAATTGTAAAGTGCTAAAGTTATGCACGTGAGGACGATTAAACTGATAAACCTAATAAACCCAACCCTTCATCCCTGTATTCTCACATAGATGGCTCTTTGAGTTTTAAGGGGCCCAATCGACTCCTGATTTCGTCTTTTGTCATTAATAGTCGAATCCTCTTACAAGGATGCCTTCCTTGAAGAAGCTCTCTTCCTCCCTATACAAAGATTTCAGTGAGTCCCTCTCTCACTGCACCCCCCAGGTCATCTCCTCTGCACAGACCACAACAAAACGACGGTTGGAGGAAGAACGCCTCATCTTCCGGCTAAGAACCCTCCAACCACAAGGTTTCGATTTCACCAGTTTCCTCATTTCCCCTCCCCCCACCCTGTCTCAGTCAAATCCATCAAATTCAGCACCGCCTTCCTAACCTGAGATCTTCTTCTCGACCTCTCCGCCCCCACCCCAGTCTGACCTATCACCCTCACCTTGACCTCTTTCCACCTATCACATTTCCGACGCCCCTCCCCCAAGTCTCTCCTCCCTACCTTTTATCTTAGCCTGCTGGACAAACCTTCCCCATTCCTGAAGAAGGGCTTATGCCCGAAACGTCGATTCGCCTGTTCCCTAGATGCTGCCTGACCTGCTGCGCTTTTCCAGCAACACATTTCCAGTTTTGTCATTAATACACTTGTAGACTCTCTTTGACTGAAGTGAAGTACAGAGCTGTGTCGGGTGTATAGAGGTGCTGCAGGAGTGTGCAGTCATATGGAGGGTTTTAGGGTCGGGATTAACATAATGAGGAAGCGAATATGAATGGCCTGGTGGAGGTGTCAGAGATAGCAAGGTGTGTAGGGGCTGCAGGAGGCTACTGAGATAGGGAGGGTATAGGAGCTGGAGGAGTTTAAAGAGAGAGGGAGGGCTGCAGGTGCTGTTGGAGGTTACAGAGATAAAGGGGTGTAGGGGCTGGAGGACGATACAAATGTAGGGAAGATTGTATGAACTGGAGGAGGACACAAAGATAGGGAAGAGTGTAGGGACGGGGGGAGTTTACAGATATGAGGACGTGTGTCGGGGCTGGCGGAGATTACACAGATAGAGAGGGATTTCGGGGTTTAATTAGATTAGATTGCATACAGTCTGGAAGCAGGCCTTTCGGCCGAACAAGTCTACAGCAACCCGCCGAAGCGCAACCTACCCAGACCCATTTCCCTACATATACCCCTTCACCTAACACTACGGGCAATTTTGCATGGCCAATTTACCTAACCTGCATATTTTTGGACTGTGGGAGGAAACCGGAGCACCCGGAGGAAACCCAAGTAGACACGGAGAGAATGTGCAAACTCCACACAGTCAGTCGCCTGAGGCGGGAATTGAACCCGGGTCTCTGGCGCTGTGAGACAGCAGTGCTAACCACTGCCGCACATTTGGAAGTTGTTGGAGGTTAAAGAGGTAGGGAGATCTGCCGGGACTGGTGGAGATTACAGATTTAGGGAAAGTTTTCGGGACTGTTAGAGGTTAACGACATACGGAGGGGTGTAGGGTCTGTTGGAGATTACAGAGAAAGATAGCATTGCAGGTTTTGAAGTACGTTACAGAGGTAGGGAATGAGTAGCGGCTGGAGGAGGCTACAGAGATATGGAAGTGTGTGGAAACTATTGAGAGAGGAATGTATGTCGGACTTGATCAGCTTACAGATATACAGAAAGTTGTTGGGTTTGGAGGAGGTGATAGAGATAAGGCGGAGTACTGGGGAAGAGGGTGCTTAGAGGCATAGGGAGATGCATTGGATATGGAGGAGGTTACAGAGATAGAGATGGCTATATGGGAGAAGGTTACAAAGATAAGGACAGATGCAGAGGCTGGAGGAGATAGGCAGGGTAGGAGGGGTGGATTGAGTTTACAGAGATAGGGAGGTGTGTGCGGATAGAATGTTAGAGAGGTACAAAGGATGTCGAGGCTCGGGAGTGTTACAGAGATACGGAGGAGTGGCGGGGTTGGTGGAGTTTACACAGATTGGGAGGGATTTAGAGGCAGGTGGAACTTACAGAGATAGGGAAGAGGGTAGGAGCTGGAGGAGTTATGCAGTGGCTGCTGGAGTTTAAAGCGAAAGGGAGGCTGGCAGAGATTATCGACACAGGGTTGGAGCATTTCACAGAGTTGTGGGGTGGGTTGCAGAGACTGAGGGAGAAAACAGAAATTAGGATGCGTGTAGGGGTTGGAGGAGGTTATTAAGATACGGAGGGATGTTGGGTCTGGCGGGGGTTACATAGACAGGGAGAGATGACGGGGCTGGTGGAGATCTGTTAAATAGCTAGGGATGCCGGGATATGGATATTGCAGGGATAGTGAGAGTTGTAGGGTCTGGAGTAGGTTAGTCAAATTGGGAGGGCAGTCGTGTCTGTCGATTAGAGAGATAGGGAAAGTGAAGGCGGCGAGAAGAGGTTACAGACACAGCGAGGGTGAAGGGGCTGTGGGAGGTTAAAGAGATAGGGAGGGTGGTAGGGTCTTGAGGAAGTTAGAGGGATAGGGAGGGATGTAGGACTGGGGTTTAGAGAGACAGAGAGTGATGTGGCATCTGGAGGATGGAAAGATAGGAAGATTGAAGGGGCTGGAATATTTTACAGAGATAACGAGTGGTGTAGGGCCTGAAGGAGGTCAGTGAGATAAAGAGGGACGTAGGATCTGGAGGAGTTGAAGAGGTAGAATGGGTGTAGGGCTTGAAGTGGTTAGATTGATAAAGAAAGCTGAAGGGCCTGGGGGTTGTTTAAGAGATAGGACGGCTGAAGGAGTCGGACAAGGTTAAACAGACTAGTAAGAGCGTAGCACAAAGGAAGTGGTAGGGGAATTAGGGAGAGGTATAAATACTGGATGAGTTTACAATGACGGATAGGGCTGTCATAGATGATGAAAATTATGGCGGTAAGGTGGGTCACGGTGACAAAGATGGTTATGGCTAGTGGTGATGGCAGGGATACAGAGGGCCAGTTAAAAAAAACATAATTCCAGAATGACGTGATGGAGAACAAATTGTGGAACGATGTCATATACATTGGCATCAAGCAGCATTTCCTCAGCACCAACCTGCTGACTAAAGCTCAGTTTGGGCCCTGCCAGAGCCATTCATTCAGTGACATAATTGTATCTTTGGTTTAAAGATGGAAAACAAATATAAACAAATAACTGAACTCTAGAGATTGGGCGAGAGTGACTTCAGTTAGCATCATCATAACTACGTTTGACTAAGTGTGGTATCAAGAATTAATAGCAAAACTGGAGCAAATGGGCATCAGGGATACCTGTGCACTCGTTGAAGTTACACCTGTTATAAAGGAAGATTGTTGGAATTAGTGTAGAGCTGTTCTATCAGCTACAGGACAGTTCCAGGACAGCAGTTCCTCGAGGAGGTGTTTCTGGGTAAGTCTGTCGAACAGAAATGGAAACGTAAGGCAGCATACTCCTATGGGATGATAGGGTTGTTTGTCGTTCGACAGAGACGATTGGTGGTAGTTTAACTGGGCAGTCATCATTCCTCAGTTTGGGGCAAGATTGAGTAGGACAGTCGTTCACAGTCACTACAGTCAGTGCAGGAATTGAACCAACGTTGTTGGCATTATTCTATAGTACAAACTAGCAGTCCCAATGATTGATTAAAACAAGTCCGCACTGAACTCCTTCGGGCAGATATTTTAATATTAATCTGTTCAGATCTGTTGTTACACACCTTTAGAGCAGATGGAACTTGAAGCAAGTTTCCTGACTCCATGAGAAAGACACTGTCAAAAGGTTATAAGAGTGTTCTCTGCCCGAGGCCCAACAATCGTCAGCTGTGTCATAAAGTCACAAGTGGAGGTGATCGCCAATGATTGGACAATATTCACAATTTGACAATGTTCGCGATTACACAGATATGCCAAATATGCATGTGTGCTTAAAAGGGGCAAATAACGTTTGCAGTATGCACGGGACGGAAACAGATCACGTTTACCATAACAGAATTGGACCATATCCTCCAACATTTAATGACATCACCATCACCGAACTCGCAAACTTTCAATATCCCAGAGATTAACATTAACCCGAACTGAACAGACCATATAAATCCATTGCCAATCCTGTAAATAGCTTATGCCTGAAACGTCCACTCTTCTGCGTCTCGGATACTGCTTGACTTGATGTGCTTTTCCAGGGCCACACGTTTCGACCCATATAAGTTCACTGGCTACAAGAATATGTTAACCGCTCGGAATTGTAGAGTAATAACTCACTTCAAGATTTCTGAATTCTTGCGCACCATCTATAAGATACAAGTTGAATGTGTGTGCGACTTCATTTCTCCGACTGCAGATTCAAACTATATTCACTGACACTAATGAGCAGCAATGCGTGCCATCTACAGAGTTCTCTGTAGAAATTTGCCAAGGCTCCTGACAGAGTATGTCTGTAACCACGATCATCAAGAAGGACAAATGCAACAGATATATGTTCAAATTCAATTCCAAGCTATCTACCATACTGCTTTGGAAATATATTGGTGTTCCTTCTGCGTCACTGTTTCGAGTTCCCTCCCTTACGGCATTGTACGTCTACCTACGTCACATAGATGGCAGCGGTTCAATGTGGCAGCTCACCCCCAACTGTTGAAGGGCAACAACGGACGGGCTAACCACTTTTCATGAATATATTAAAATGAAAAAGCATTATCCAAACGTGCCCAACATTGGGCACTGAGTTTTTTTTTGTTTTTTGAGCTCAGGCTGTTTCGGACGAATCAGTACCTTTCCTATTGTGAACAGCTGAAGGGATTTGCTGTTTGAAACAATCTGTCAGTCTTTCAGAGGTCTGGCCTACATACCAAGCATCATACAGACACTAATATTCACATACCACATTATTGAGCTGTGGGATAGTTAGAGGCAATTGAAAATATACTCACATCTGACTACAGAATTTTTGCACACAAAGTATTATTGTTGCCATGAAAATGATTATGTGTGAATACTAGCACACAATATTAATACGAGGGAATATAACTACATTTTCAAAGTTCTTGTACTAAATAATAGTTTGATTTTGGATGCGGTAACGCGACTCATCGTTTCAAAGCCCCTCACTGTTAGTTGTGCACTGTTTTCATCATACTGTTTTCAGAAAAGTGAACTGAATAAATGGGTTGACTTTGTGCTCCTTGGAAAATCGAAAACTTTGTATTGTCAAAGAATGTTGAACCTTCGGTAAAGACCAATATTCTTAATCTTCAGATAAATGCTGAAACTAGTTACATAGAAAATTCCAGCTCAAAACACATGCGAGGATGTTGGGCTGGGATCATTTTGGCCATCAATGGAGCTGCACAATTCAGGTTGGATACTGACGTTATGGAGCTGTCATGCACTGAATATGGTTTATGAGCGATTCAATGTATGGCGCCGTGTACTGCAGGAGACCATTGTATTTATACCTCCTTTATTCAGGATCGGATCCAAGATGCAGAATTAGAGTTGAGGTGGCGCGCCAGAAGAGATAAATTTACAGGACAAACTTGTTGTCAGTTGATACTTACAAACGTTTAACTGCGTTTGGACCAGCAATGAGGCCTGTGCTCGTCCATTGTTTAGTCTTGCCCACACATTTCCCTGTTGCTCATTTATGACTTGAGCTGGTCTTTTCTGATGGATTGTGTGAATAACTGTCCAGTCCCAGTTTTGAAGCTCAATGGACAGACTTTATAGATGTGCAGTATTGTGGACGTAGTGGTGAGTCCCAGTAATAGTGTGCCTGAATTCAGACATTTTTTTCAAAGCCATTTTCAACAGATTTGCTAACGGTGTGTTTTCTCATCTGAACATGAATCCGCTGTTCACTACTGTCATCGAACTGCGTAATATTTAGATGTGTCCACTTCAGTTGCTATCAAATGAAAAACAATAGTGTTTGGTTTATTTTAATACATGTAAGAAATAAACTTTTATTAACTTTTCATTGTACAAAATATACAAAAAGTAAAAGTGCCCTTTCATAAATTTCCCACAGACTAATCAAGCAGCAGTCAGTCATTGTCCTTAAAGCAGGATTTTGTGAACAGAATTACGTCCCAAGCAACATCACAACAAAACATAAAACATAGAACAATACAGTGCTCAACAGTCCCTTCGGCCCTCAATGTGGTACTGAACTGTCAACTAATCTAAGCCCATCTCCCGACATGATTCAATCATCGTCCATATGTTTATCCAAGGACTGTTTAAATGCCCCTAGTGAAGCTGAGTTAACTGAATTGGCTGGCATGATATTTCACGATTTTACCATGGTGTGAGTAAAGAATCTGCCTCTGACATCTATCTTAAATCTACCACACTTCAAGTTGCAGCTATGCCCCCTCGTAAATGATGATGACATCATCCTAGGGAAAACACTATCACTGTCCACCCTATGTAATCCTCTGACAATTTGGAATGTCTCAATTAAATCCATTCTTCGTCTTCTTTTCTCCAATTTGAACAGAACCAAGTCCATCAGCTTTTCCTCAAAAGACCTTTGCTCCAGTCTAGGCAAGATCCTGGTAATTCTCCTCTGCAACTTTTCCAATGCTTCCACACGTTTCCTGTAATGGGCCGAGCAGAAACTGTACTCAATATTACAAGTGGAGAGTTGCAGCATGACATCACGACCCCAGAACTCAATCCATCTACCAATAAAACCTAACACACAGTATGCTTTCTTAACTGTACTATCAACATTGGTGACAACTTTAAGCGATTTATGTTCATTGAAACCAAGACCCATCTGCACATCCACACAACCGAGAAACTTACCATTGACACAGTAGTCTGCCTTCCTGTTATTATTCCCAAAATCAATCACCTCACATTTATCTGCATTGATCTCCATTTGCCACGTCTCAGCCCAATTCTGCAGTTTATCCAAGTCCCTCTGCTATCTGCAACATTCTTCCAAACTGTCCACCACTCCACCGACTTTAGCGTCATCTGCAATCTTACTAAGCCATCCACTGATGTCTGTGTCCAAGTCACTTATAAAAATGACAAGCAACTGTGGTCCGAAAACAAATCATTGTGTCACATTCTAGTAACCGATTTCCAGTCTGAATATTTTCCATCAACCATCACTCGCTGCCTTCTTCCAGAAAGTGAATTTCTAATCCAGAACTCTAAATCGCGCTCAATCCCATGCCTCTGCATTTTCTCCATCAGCCTACAATGTGGAAGCTGATTAAAGGTGTTACTGATGTCCATGTACAGCATGTCAAATGCCCTACCCTCATCTACATGCTTGGTCACCTTCTCATAAAAATCAGTGAGGTTTGTGAAACACAACCTACCTTTGACGAAGCCACGTTGACTATCTCCAATCAAATTGTTGATTGCGTGATGGTAATAAATCCTGTCTCTTATAATCCTTTACAACACTTTTCCGATAACATACATAAAGCTCATTGGTCTATAATTAAGTTGGTCATCTCTTCTGCCCTTCCTGAACAAGGGTACAATATTTGCAATCCTCCCGTCCTCTGGTACTATTCCTGTAGACAATGACGACTCAAAGATCAAGGCCAAAGGCTTGGCATTCGCCACAACAGCTTCTCAGAGAATCCTCGGATAAAACCAATCTGACCCAGATGACTTACCTACTTTCACACGTTCTGGATTGGCAACACCTCCTCCTTTCAAACCTCAATCCCTTACCGTCTACTAGCCCGTATCTAAGTCTTCTGCGCCACAATATCCTTCTATTCCTGAGTGAAAGCTGTTGAGAAGTATTCGTTTCGTACATCTATGCTCCTCACAGAGTCCACACAGAACTTCCCACTTCTGTTTATGACTGGTCCTATTTCTACCCCAGTCATCCTTTTATTCCTCACATATCAATATAATGCTTTAGTGTTCGCTTTGTACCTGCTAAGGTATATTTTGTCCCCTCTTATTCTTCTTAACTCTCTCTCTTTGAATCCTTCCATCTAATATGTAACTCGCCATCGCCTCATCTGAATCATCATGTCTCAACATCACATGAACCTCCCTCTTCCGCTTAAAAAGAGATAAATTTCTTCAGTAAACCACGGTTCCCTTACCATGTCACTTCCTCCCTGTCTGACAGGGACATACCTATCAAGAACACATAATATCCCTTCTTTGAACCAGCTCCACTTTTCGATTGTCCCCATCCCCTGAATTTTTCTACAGCACCTAGGCCTCCTAAGTCTTGCCTCATCATATTAATATTCCCCCTTCCCGTCAATAACTCCTGCCCTGTGGCATGTCCCTATCCCTTTCCATCGCTAAACTAAACACAACCGAATGATCTTAACTCATTCCAAAGAGTTCACCTTCCACTAAATCAAACATCTGGCCTCGTTTATTACCAAGCACCAAATCCAATCTGGCTTCCCCTTTTGTCGGCCCTACGACATACTGTGTCATGCAACCCTCCTGCCGATCCATCCGACTTCCTAGCGTTAGTCCATTTCTAGTCTATCTTGTCCCCAATAATGACAACTTCGTTCCTTTCACTCCAACCCAGAATCGTTTTCAAATCCTCTCCTCCACATCCCTGGAACTTTGTGGAGGCTCATGAATAACTTCCAATACTGTGATCTCTCTTGTTTCTAAAATCAGCCCATCTCACCTCAGTAGACGAGTCAAAAGGTCTTTCAGGCACCGTTAGAATGTCCTTTAGAAACAAAGCCGCACCTCCTCCCACCCCGCCTTGTAACACTTTCCGTGAAATTAATGAAAGATCTAAACCCTCAAACCTGCAGCCTGCTCTCTCCATGTCTACGAATTGGTCACAACATCAAAGTTGCAGGTATCTATCCATGCTGCAAGCACACCTTCATAGCGCTGATGTAGACACTCTTCAAACCAGCTTGCGAGCTGCCAGCACAGTCCCGTGACCGTGAAATGCTGTCCATGTCCTCCCTACACTCAGCTTCCCGTGCAGTGGAACTACACCACAGGTTCCCATCCCTCGCATGAACCAGTTTCAACCCACCCAAATAACACTGGTAAGTTTCCCACCCAATATATCAGTACCCCTCTGGTTTAGGTGATGACCGTCCAGTTTGTAGAAGACCCACATTCCCCAGAATAAACTACAATTATCCAGATACTGGAAACACTCCTTCGTGCACCATTCCTTGAGCCACCCATTCAACTGATATCTCCCACTGTTCCTCGCCTCGCTTGCATGTGGCAAGAGTAACAAACGAGAAATAACAGCTCTGTTTGTTATATGTTCTATGTTCCACGATTTTTTGCAGATATTAGGAGGAAGGTGTAAAGTAGACGTCATAGGTAGGTTCTTTGCGCAGCGCGTAGTGAATGCATGGAATGCGTTGCCAGCTGTGGTGGTGGAAGCAGTGTCATTGGGGGCTTTTAACCGACTGATGGACTGAGTTGAATGGTGCATACGTTAAGTTACTATATTTTACATTAGGTTAAATGTAAACACAACATCTTGGCCAAATGGCCGGTTCTGTGCCGTACGTTCCTATGTTCTATGTTCTATTTATAATCCCACAATCAATGGTTTAGATCTATCCCTGCTGTCCTGTCATATGTAGTTTTCAAAGATCGTGGACAATGAAAGCGACCATTGGAGGTGGAGGCTGCTCTCCAAAAATGACATCCCCAGTTACGGGGGAGCCCAACACATCAGGGAAAATTTAAAGCTGCTGCATTTGTAACAATCTTCAGCCAGAGGGGCTGAGAAGATGATCCATTTCGTCCTCTTCCAATAGGCGACAAACTTCAGATATTCTATTCATTCCACACAATGTCAAGAAATAGTTGTTGATACTGAAAACTGTGATTTAAGTCCGGGGATTGTCACACCTCTAGCCAAACAGTTCCGTTCCAGCAAGAACACTGACACCTACTAAAAATATGATAAGCTGCCTAGGTATGACCTCCAAACAAAAACCAGGATAGTTGGATTGCAGGCAGACACTGGCCCATCTTTTTCGATCTACATTGAAATGCGAAGTAAGTGTCAGCAATAATGTGATCAGTCAGCAGTAAGCTGCACAGTGTCATTCAGGCAGTGCCCCGTCAGGCTCACTCAGCTCCTGACCACATGGCAAGGTCAGTTCAAAACAATGGAATTGCAAAGGGGCAGTGAGAGTAATTACACTTAATATGAAGGAACCATGTAACTGTGTGTGACAATAGGAGCCAAGGTCAAGTTAGATCCGATCGGAATCTGGCAGAGATACACTCCTGGAAAGAATTATCATGAGAGAAAATGTTCAAATGCATCGAAACTTGCGAAACATCAAGGTTTACTCTGAGAAATAACAAGTCATGTTCATGCCACACAAATATTAGACAAGTACGACAATAAAGAACCAAACCATCAGTCTTTGAGTTTCAATAGCATTACTATGACTGAGTCATCAACAGGGTATTTATCATCAACGTGGGTTCTACCATTGCCAAGAAATTGCCCTTGGATATCCACATAAATAATACAATCTTCGAGAGAATTTAGAGGCCTGCAATTCTGCAATGACTATCTCACCTGCAGACTCTCTAAAACCTATGAGAGACTGCATCTCAGGAATAACCCAGGACAAAACCAGCCCAACTAATTGCTGTCATTTCCACGATCATCTCTCCCTTCCACCACTGATGCTCAGTAGTAGCAGTGAAAACCATCGACAAGATTCACTGCATCAAGGCCTATTAGACAACACCTTCTAAACCCACTGTCATCTAGAACAACAAAGGCAACAGGTACTTTGGAAAACCAGTTGTCTGCAAGCTCGCTTCTTCATATGGTCAGATGGAATGAGGTTTGCTCGGGAGTTGATAATTCTCAACTTCTCAGAGCACAAAACCAGTCCAAACGCGTCAAGACCTGGACAAAAGTTAGGCTTGGGCTGACTTTTGACAAGTAATATTCGTGCCACACAAATATTAGCCAATAAGCATCATAACCAATATCACCATCGCTATTTAATATCCAAAGACAGTACCATTTCTGAATCCATTGGCACTAGCATTCTCAGGTTCATCCAAGACCATAAGGATCAAGAAGTGTTTATGCCCGAAGCGCGGATTCTCCTGCTCCTCTGATACTGCCTGACTTGCTGTGCATTTCCAGCACCACACTCTCGACGTTACTAAATTTTATTCTGTTTTGCCAAATCGTGTCTGGCATCTCCGAGGTTCAAGTCAGGAATATGATGGAATAATCTCCATTTGTCTGAATGACTGTAGTTCCAATAGTACTCAAACAGTTTGACACGATTAAAGACTACGCAGCCAATTGAATGGTCCCCATCAACAATCACATCCTCTCTCCACGACCGACACTTACCCGCAGTTGCGAGTGCCATAATATTTCTTCGCGAGCACCATCCACACTCATTACCACTGTCATCTGGAAAAGACAGTGCAGTGTTCACGGAATAGTGATTGTCATGCATTTGATTCTAACGTAAGTACTGTAAAGGACAAAGCTGGACGAAGAATTAGAGTCCTGGTATGTCCCAGTCTCATTTTATTAAGCTTTGATGAGATTTCATTCAAGTGAATAGGAAACAATAACGCGAGGATAAATCAGGATCAGGGAATTAGCAGATATTCTGACGGGAGAACACAATGTTTCCAAGAAAATATGTGCTCACACAGTAAATATGGTCAACCTGCTAAATCTAGAGCTCTGTGGAAGTCTAGCAAATCACAGGCAGAACAGGAGACCTTACATCAGATTATGGGAACTCAAAACTACAGAAAACCCTGTGGCATGTGGAATGTGAAAGGGTGAGATCCAAAATGAAATTAAAGACCAAATGGTGTGTATGACATGATGGTGGCAAGAAACGTCAAGCAATTTTTAACAGATTTCTTTCAAATGCAGAGAACGAAAATATGTAAGGGCCATAAACAGAATACATTATAAACCATTTACTAGCAGGTGTGTGGTTGTAATAAGTTTGTATATGGTTCTGAGTTTGAATTAAACCTTCAAGGTACATCACCAATGTGAGCTGTCGTGAGGAATCAGGGAGGATTTTCTGAGAACCCACCAGACATTTCTGGATGTTACTGCATTTAAAAATATAAGATCTAGTCATAGAGATAGGATGGCAAGGGTGGCAAGATTTGGAAATCCCTGATGACAAGAGAAATTATGAGTTCAGTCAAGAACAGTAAGGAACCACATCTAAAAGTTTGGAAACGGAAGACAGTTGAAGGCCTCGAAAAACATTTTTAAAAAACACACAGCAAATGCATAAGAAGGCGTTAGGAGGGCTAAAAGGCAACGTGATGTGTCTTTGACAGACAGGATTAAGAACATCCAAAATCAGATAATCACGATTAAGAGGGTAGCTAGTGAAAGCGTAGTCGACTCAACGGCAAAGGACGGAGTTAATGCATGGAGCTGGAGGAAGTGTGTGAAGTCCTTTAGGAATATTTTTCACCTGCATTGAAAAAAAGAATAAGGACAGGGTTCATGGTCAGTCGAGAAAAGGAGATGGAGATATTCCAGAGCATTTCAATATTAAAAAACTGAGGATGTGCTGTGAGTTTCGAAAAAAGCATTAATGTAAACAGGTCTCCAGTATATGATGTGTTTAATCCCAGAATACCGAGGGAAGGGAGGGAATAAATTGCAGAGGTCTTGTGCACCCTTGTTGTATCCTCTTCAGTCACAAGAGAGGTTCTAGAGAACTGGAGAATAGCTCATGTATTTTCCTTAGTTGAAGAAGGCTAAAAGGGTTAATGCAAGAAATTTCCAAAAAAAAAAAATCCAGTGAGCCGATCGTCAGTGGAAGGGAAATTGTTGGAGATTCAGAGATAAATAACTCACGCACATTTGGAAAAATAAGGGCTTATTAGCGAAAGTCAACGTGGCTTTGCGTGGGAAAATTGTGTCTCATAAATTTGATTGTTTATTTTGCAAAAGTCAGAAAGGTGATTGATGAATTTATGGCCATTTTGAGGATGTTTGCCATATTGAACTTAGCAAGGCCTTTATATGGTTCCTTATGGCAGGCATATACAGAAGGTGTAGTCAAATTAGATCAGTGGTCAGTCAATAAGATGGATGCAGAACTGCTTGGTCATACCAGACAGAAGAGTATTGAAAGTGTGTTTTAGTGACTGTAGATCTGAGAATAGATTTGGAGAGTTGTGGATCGTCAGGATGATTGGCAGAGTTACAGCAGAATACAGGTAGGCTGGACGCTGGCATAGAGAGAATGCAGATTTAATTTAATCTGGACAATTGCGAGGTGAGGCATTGTGCAAGGTCTGCTGCAGAAGAGAAACATATAATAAATTGAATAACTCTAAGTTGCTTCAAAATCCGACGGGATCGACGCATACAAGCTGCAGTTCTCTGAAATTGGAACTTAATTCACCAGTGTGAACAGTGTGATCAAGAAGGCCTATCGCATGTGTGCACAGAGTCATCAGAGCACACGGTATAAAAATTGGCATCTCATGTTGCAGCTGAATGCAACATTACTTCGGCCACTTTGGAATATTATGGACAGGATCGGTTACACGATCAGAAAAAGGATTTAGAGGTGTGGGAGATGGCCTGTAAAACGTTTACCGGTATGTTCTCTGGTTTGGAGGATATTGGGCGTGAGGCATAATTGAGCAAGCTTGGTTTGTTTTCAGTTCGACATCAGTGGCTCAGGGGCTACCTGATCTAGGTTTACAAAATTATGTGAGATGTGGATACAATAGATTTTTTTTTTAGATTCTCTACAGTGTGGAAACAGGCCGTTCGGTCCAACCAGTCGTTCTCAGAGTCTTTTTCCCAGGGTAGACATATCAATTACTGGAGCCATAGATTGTAACTACAAAGGGGAAAGTTTGAAAATGCTATGAGAAGGAAGTTTTTTTCCCCTGTTCCAGACAGAATGTGAAAATGGTCTGATAGATGAGATTGTAGGAGAAGATACAGAAGAAACAATTAAGAGGTATATTGAAACATAGATGTCTAAGGAGTGAATGGAAAGATAGAGAAATTTTCACAACTGGTAAAAGACATAATGTGCCATTGCAGGCTTGATAGGCCGAAGACCCTGTTCCTATGCTGTATTGTTTTTAAGACGAGATTTCAGCAAGGTCATGGCCAATTGCTGACTGAATTATTACAGATGATCAACAGTCACATTAATGTTGATCTTACCTCATCATTTTGCCGTTTCATGTTGTCCCGATTCCCGATTTCCGATGCCCATATCATTCGAAGCAAACACTCAGAAATAGAGTGTGGCTGCACGTTCTTCATTTTTATTCTTGGCCCCAGAGGGTGAGTGAACGATCGCCCATGTGCACAGAGACATGATTTTTCGGTTTTCTCTTGAACAGCAGATTATTCAGGAATTATATAGTCACATTCAAGGAGCTGCATCCAAGTAGGGCAAGAACTATATTGATTGGATGATCGTTACAATCAGCAAGCATCAACAGTAAAGATTAAGCCATCTATCGTTGTACAATGAATGTTCTTAATCTTGTTACCTGGCTTCACATAATTAATGCTTTTCAAATTGTTAACTGGTTTCACAAACTGAATGCATTTACGCCTTTTAAATGGCTTTATATAATGATGTTTTTCCCCTTGTTAACTGGTTTATCATGATGAGTTCTTTTCCACCTCGTTGACCAGTACCCTTGCCTCCAGCACATCATTGTTTTCCTCAAGTTCTTACATGGTCAAAATCATGCTTGCTTAGCCTTTGTCTCACAAAACTCAAAACGCTTTCCCTACCTGCTCATACCTTATATACCTTTTCATACACTCCTTTAATCATTTCATGATAATCACCTTGATGGCATTACTAGTTATTATGAGAATCTGACAGCCAACATTTAAGCAAGTTATTGACACACAGCGTGCAATGATTATAACAACAACATTCATTCATCCGTTACTTTGAATCGAATTTGAAGACTTCTATGTGGGAAAAACATTCACCAGTAAAGTTCTTAATTCCACAGTCCTTAATGACCACTCCAATCTTCTCTAAGTCAAGAGAAAACAAACCTTTTCTCTCAACCTTGCTCCAGTAAAGTTAAACCTAAAAACAAAATTAAGTGGGTCCTTGCATCACTCCTCAGAACCATCTGAATTCTTGGATAAGGGCAGTTAAATACTTAACAAAACTGACGAGTCTTCCATCCTTCCGAGATGCTTCAGATGGAGGATACCAGCGCATCTGAGTGTACCCTGCAGCAGCTGCAGACGAGGTGAATGCTGCATTCTATGCTGTATCTGTTCCCGCTTGGCTGTTAAATGGAACAAAGCTAACTGGCTCTTCTGTTGATAGCTTGACCAGTGAACCTTCATGACCCGTCAATTAGCGAGAGAAAAGATAAAACTCACGTTTTTAATGCCCAGAGCAAGACCAAGGACAAAACACGCACCAACGTTCTCTTCATTTTTGCGACTTTCTTCATTTTTTTGCTCATGACTGGGGATCAGATTGAATCAATTGGATCGGGCTGTGGAGGGATGGACGGTGGTCTGAAGGCGGACTTAACATGTGAATGGAGACACTCTGGAGACGATGTTAGCTGCTGAACGTATCTTTGTATTTCCTCTCATTTCTTCCTTGCCAAGATAATTATCAGTATGAAGACAGTCACACATTTAAATACAGTAATTTGCGTCTGCCTAATTCAAAATGCTTTGAATTCCTTAAGTCTGTTATTCTGTTCACTATTTATGGAATTTTTAAGTTTCATTCAATGAATATACTTCTAAATTGTAGTGTCTAAACAATTAAGTAAATTATAATCAACCATCAATTATCCGAAAATCAGGTGACAGCATTAAGGTTATCAAAATGATTTTCCTTTAATAAATTGATACCTGTCTAATATGAAAGCTGTTAGGAAAAGTATTTCAAAAGTATGTAACAGCAAGAAAACATGAAAGTTGTTCCTGTGCTTTCGCAATTGAAGAGGCAGTTTCAGTTCAAATTTAAATATCAAATATTCATGGGAAACAAATACAAAATATTTTAAAATATGGTGTCCTAGTGAAACTGCTCAAATAAAACATTCGGAATTATTGTGGCAACTTTGGTAGAGACCAACGTTCTTTGAATTTGGAACATAAAAGGGCCAAATGAAGTCTTAACAATAATTAACAGAACTGAAACTTCTCAGCCTTAAGATCGAATATTCTCAGAAAACATCAAAATCGAAATGCAATCTTCAGATTGTGAACACTCTGCATTAAAAATACAGCAGCGAAGGAAATTTAATACAGTGCGATCATCTGTTTCAAGCATTACCACTGACCAACTTTTTTTTTGAACAGGCATTACAGAATTTAAAACAAATCAAGTGTTTAATCCAGTCGCTTTAAGGTTACAAGTCTCATAATTTTAAAATACATAATGTTATAAAATTCCAATAAAACAACAAATCTGCCTCATTACATATCCCACAAAGCACACTGAATTGAGATCCTGATTCAAAGAAGATGTAACAATTACTTCAAAAGATTTTCAAAACCACTATGTAAGCAAACCAAAATTTATAAACATCGAATAATCTCATCATGGATCAATTTACATTTGCAACCCAAATTTTCCTGCAACCTTAATTTACGTGCTTCTCGTTTTTTTTAGTGTTTGCATCCTCTCACTGATGTTCCACTTAGGAAAAGCTAAAACCCTCGCAGCGGAACACATGGTGCCACAGTCCAAGCCACTCTCTTGCCTCAGACCAGAGACTCGCAGACTCAAATTTCACCACTAGGCGACATTAACCCCCTTTCCCACTTTACTCATCATGGGCTCTCGAAACCCAATTAAACACAGCGGACTTGACAACCTTCCCCACCCCAATACCGCGCCGTGGACTTGAACCTCACTTAAACTCAAAGGACTCAAATCTCTGTTTGTCAGCGCACTTACTAATCTGTGTCTCTCGACTGAACTGATAACCGTTCGTAGATTCTGTAAAGTAAAGAGCAGTTGAACGAGGTGACCGTTTCCGACACACAGGAATATCGAGAGGGACCAAAGTTTAAAATCTTTCCTTGTGGTCCTTTCCGGCTCGAGGTACCAATGTTCGAGACGATTGTTGACACGATCCAGTCAGTTGGATCCTGCTGTCTACTATAATATTGTCGTACTGGTTCCCTCTCCCGTATAAGACGAAGCAAACACGCATAGACGCAGTTTGGCTTTACCTCCTTCATCTTTATTCCCGGTCCTGGAGGGTGAGAGACGATCGCCCATGTGCACAGAGACATGAGTTCTTGGAATGATCGAAAAGCAGATTTTAAATGTATTATACAGTCACATACAGGGAGTAGCATCTAAATAAGGCAACAACTCTATTTACTGGGTGGTCGTTACAATCAGCGAGCATCAACAGTAAAGATTAATTCATCTGACGTTATGCAATAAACGTTATTAACCTTGTCAACTGGTTTCATATAATGAAGGCTTTTAAACTTGTTCACTGGCTTTACATAACGATTTTTTTAACCAATTAACTCACTATCTTTGCCTCCAGCAACTCATTGTATACTGCAAGTTCTCATCAATTCAAAGACATGCGAGCTGAGTCTTTATCTCACACAACCTAAACATATCTCTTTCCCTACCTGCTCATATCTCATACACCTTCTCAACATCCTCCCACTCACTGTGGGTAAACTCAATATGGAGAATCTCACATGTAATTCAGACCTGGTAACTAGTAACTCCATGTCGCCTCTGTCGCCTGCGGCATTCTATCATGGACACAAACGTCTCAGAGGACACTGCACAGACAGAAAGTGCATGTGCTCCACACTCACCAATGCTGACATCTGTCACATGTCAGCTTCACCGTAAAATCGCAGCACATCTCCGAACAACTTACAGTCCGATTTTGTACTTCAATAATGCAGCTTAGAGTGTACTGACAAGTCTCATTGAAATGCTGCTGCAAGAGAACTGTTGTCATCGACACACACACCCAGCTCATGGACTGTTCCTGTGGGCTGCTCACTGCATGTTTTTGTACACCTCACTTTGAGCTGACCTGAATTCTCACAGAATTATTGCCTTGCCTCACCCTGCCTTTATCAGTGTATCCCGTTACCCAAAGCTAGCAGGCTCACACGCCTGCTGTGTTGTCTTGTTCTTTACCACAGACACAAAACCAGGAAGCTTTGCATTATTGCCAACAGTCAGTCAAGGTGCCCAGCACAGTGAGTCAAGGAAAATCTCAAATACTAGTCTGGGAGCTGGAACACGGTCAGTAAGCCTCGCGTGTTGTTGGGATCAGGTTCGTTCCCCTCTTAGTCGTGAGGACCTGAATGTTGAGCATGCCCCTATCCCTGTTGGCTCTTTCTGCCGTACTCTGGAATGTGAGAATTTCCAAGCAGTATTAAGGATGATGGAGATGGTTGGCACAGCGTTTAGTGTTTGGAAGCGTGGCGAGGTGTCCTGAATAGGAAGCAAAGACTCCAGGCAGATTTAGGGAGAGGGACACAGAAAACGTTCGAGAGGAGAGGAGAGAAGGTATTGCATTCAGTGAGAATGGGAGAACAAGAGCCTTGCTGGGAATTGGGTGCAGTGACAGAGGTAGAGTAAGGGAGGTTCTCCAAGTGCAGGTGGTCGATTGGAGGGGAGAAGGTCATTGACCTCCTTGTTTCACTGCTGGGCATTCACCCAGAATGCTGGCACCTCACTGACCCAGGGACCAAACTCATACCAAGCTGGAAGAGTCTGGTGTCATGGTCTAATCTGCCATCCCAGCAGGGAGATATTGTCCCTCTCATGCACAATGCCATCCACAAGAAACTCAGGGGCTTGGGCACAACGTGGGCCCCAGTTTGTCCCCCTCTGCCGAGTCCAGGGCAGGTTCGCATTGAAAATCCAAGAGAGTAATGAATTTTTAACGATGGCAGCTGTAACAGAGAGGCCGTTTCCATTCTGGGATAGCCAGGCAGTGGGCAGTTGTTATACTGAAGGAAAAATAATTGAACGAGTGTCAGATGGGAGGAGGATCCTCCGGGCAGAAAAGATAATTAATGAGGCAGGTTGGGGATGGCATCATGAGAAACCTGGTTCCAACATTCGGAGAGCAACACGAACAAAATTAAAGTGTTCCTAGATCTCCACCAGAAGTTCCACAGCCTCCACGGATTCAGAAAAGGTGCTATATAAAACATGATGAAGCTGGGTCACACTTTCATTTTGTCCAGTGCAGTCAATGTAGAGAGTGACCTCCTCCGTGTTGTGTAGATTTCTAAATTCTTGAGTTTTGACAGTACCTGATACGATTAATGTACTGGGATGAGAGGAGAGGTCAGGAAAGGAGGATATGTGATTTTTTTAGCGTCATAACAGTATTGATTCCATCCTTTACACATAATGCTACTTCACTGCGTTGTCCTATTTTTCCGTCGTGCATAAGTGGTGAAAACGCCTTGAATACCAAATTCTCTGCATCCACATCTCCACACTGGCAAGTACATCTGAACAGTTTCATACTAATTGTAATGTCTTTTCATTTGCCTTGTTCAAAAGATAGGAAGGAATTCGGGGATGAAAGGAAATGCTCGAGACCAGCATGGCTGTAAGTTGCAGAGGGGCTTGCAGAGTTAGGAAGCTGTTTGCAAGTTGGGGATATTATAGGGTTATGGATGGTTCCAGGAGCACAAGAAAGCAAATAACTGGCAGGGGAGTTGTGGGTTGAGGGATGGTGTGCACACACATATAGCACAGACTGTGACAGATGAACTGAGCTGTCGACCTACACAGATTATGGTCAATGGAGCACATTCATTTCACATCAGCTGAAACACATTGTGTTTTCACTGCAGTGCTTTTCAACTGAACTTTTCGGATCTGAGACTCTCTTGAGTTGGCCGCTGGTCAAAACATTATACCTGGGAGATGTTCCTGCGGGGTGTCATTTCTCTTGTAACTGTTTCAGGTTGGTGTCTCATCAGGACACAGATAGAATATATTTAAATTCAGAACTGAACAAGTGTCATTGCACGAGACATTTATAGCTGCACACATCCATTCGAGAAAGAGTCTCACAATGAGATCAGGAAGATCGCAGGCTCCCTCTCTTGAATGAAAATGTTTAACTGCTCTCACCTATCCTGCAACTGAGCACCCAAATCCAAGCTAGAAGATTACCGACTCTCCCCAGCCTGTGCAGTCTCAGCAGCCGGTACATATTCCATTACGGAGTCCCACTGTCATATAAATAAGGTTCAACAGATGGTAATGGAACTATATATTTGCAGCTCAATAGCTTTTTCCTTTAAAATTCACAACCAGGAAAATCGCAGATTCCTTCTTCAGTGCTTTCACATTGCCACTGTCTGTAATATACTTCATGTTTTATACCCCTGCCCACCTCTGTAAAGTCTCTCGTTTCGATATTGATTCCTACTTCCGTGACATCATCTAAACCCCACATACATCACGAGTCTCGACAAACTCTCCTCTTCATGACGAAGGTCACATAAATACAGGTGGATCGAAGTTTGAAAGAGTTTAGATATAGCAAGGGACATTCTGGGTGGAGGAGGTTGAAATTGAAAGCTTGCAGAAAACAAAAAAATCAACAAATCTTGCAATGGCACTGCAGGGGATTTATGAGATGAGGTTCTACTGAAAAGGATGTTACTACTCTGTGAGGAGTTCTCCGTGATAGGTGAGGGTGGCAGCAGCTGGAAAAGTGTTTCGAGATAAAGAAACTTGTCGTGGCCAATAAAGGTTAAAGCTATGTCAGAAGTTTTAACATTTGCTGGACGTTTGTGTGTCTGTGGATCCCTGCCTTCTCAGGCTTGGATATCTGTGTATGCATACCTTCTCATGGTTCTGCTTCTTAAGGTTTAGCCATTCTCAGGATTGTTTCTCTATGTGTCCTTGCCTTCTCAGGGTTGTGTCTAGTGAGTCTGTCCTTCCTCAGAGTTGTGTCTCTCTGTGTCCGGGTCTTCTCTGGGTTGTGTCTCTGTCGTTCTGTATCTTCTCAGGGTTATCTCTCTGAGGGTCTGGGCGATCTCAGTTTTCTGTTTCTGTGGGAGCAGGCTTTCTCAGAGATGTGTCTCTGTGGGCCGCTGCCTTTTTAGCATTATGTCTCTGTGGATTTGTTCCTTCTCAGAGTTCTGTCTCAGTCTGTCTGGGTCTTCTCAACGTTGAGTCTGTGTGTGTCATTGCCTTCTTGGGTTGTTTCACTGAATGTTTTAGCATTATAAAGGTTGTCTTTCTCTGGTTGCAGGGTTTCTCAGATTTGTCTCTCTGTGGGTCCGGGCCTTCTCAGGATTGTGTCCTTTGTGTTCGACCTTGTCAGGTTTGAGTTTCTATGGTCTAGGCCTTCTCAGGATTTGGTCTGAGTGGTTCCCTCTCTTCTCCGGTTTATGTGTCCGTGGGTCCAGGCCTTCGCAGGGTTGTGTCTCTCTGCATCCACTAAGGTTCGCAGAGATGTGGAGAATGCTGCAGCGTGTTGCAGGTCACATAGGGACATAGATAAGCTGCAGAGCTGTTTTGAGCTGTTGAAAATCTAGTTTAATGTGCAATAGTGTGGAAAGATTCCCTTTGGCAGTAGTAACGGGAATACAGAGTACTGGGAAGATGATAGGATTTTTTGTAGTGAGAATGAACAGAGAGATTTCGGTGCCTATATACGTAGATCCCTAAAAGGTGCCACCCAGATTAATAGGATTGTTAGGAAGTCATTTGGCGTATTAGATTTTGTTGGTAGAGAGGTTGAGTTTGGGAGCCATGTGTTTTACATTGCAGCTGTGCAAAACTCTGGTGCAGCTGCTCTTGGAGGATTACATACAGTTCTGGTCACCACATTCTAGGAAGGATGTGTAATCAGTGCAAAGGTCGCAGAGGAGATTTACCAGGATGTAACTTGGTATGAAGGGAGTGTCTTATACGGAAAGGCTGTGGGATGTAAGGTCACATTCGTTCGAAAGACGATGGTTGAGATTTCTGTTAACAGAGACATACAAGATGATCAAAGGATTAGTTAGGGTTGATAGTGATAGAGATTTTCCTCTGATGGTGACGTCTAGCACGAGTGGACATCGATTTAAATTTAGGGATGAAAGATATGGAACGGGTTTCAGAAGTAGTTTCTTTTCTCAGAAAGTCGTCAGGGAGTGGAGCGTTCTCCCTGCAAAAGTAGTACACACGCCCACCTTAAGGGCTTTTAAAAGTTCAGTCGAAAAACATTTGCATCACAATAGAAGAGATGGGCTTCAGATTTGCGTCACAGTCGTTGCAACATTGTGGGCTGAAAGGCGTGCACTGCGCTGTAATTTTCAATGTTTTATGTTCTCAAGGTTTTGAATCTGTGTGACTGGGCCTTCCCAGGCTTGTGACCATTCGGCTTCAAGCCTTCTCACGATTGTGCCTGTAGGTCCCTGAATTTTCAGGATTCTTTCCCTGTCTGTCATTGCCTTCTCAGAATTGTGTTCCAGGGTATGGATATTCGCCAGTTTGCGTGTCTGTCTGCGTGAGCTTTTTCAGGTTTATGTCATTGTGGACACAGGCCTTATCAAGGCTGCGTCTCTATGGTTCTGGACCTTCTCAGATTTGTGTCTCTGAGGGTTTATTTTTCCACTGTGAGTTCAGGCCTTCTCAGGGTTGTCTCTCTATGGATACGTGCCTACACAGTGATGTGTCCACGTGGGTCTGGGCCATCTCAGTGTTGGGTCTCCCTGGGTCCAGGCCTTCGCCAAATTGTTTCTCTGCGTGTCCTGCGGGATGTTCTTAGTTTTGCCCTGAACCTGCAAATTCAGTGTCGTTAATGTTGCAATCTGGATATCTATGGGATCCACAGCAATGTAATAAGATTTAAAAACACATCAGTCGTAACTTTTACACAGTTGGAATTTTGGTTTGAAAGTACAGAATGTTTATAAGAAATGTGTTACGAACCTAGGTAACCCCGCGTGCTTAATTTAAACCAGCAATAAAAAAAACAACCCGTGCAGTAATCTGTGAGATTCGACAGGTCAAGAACTATTTAAAGTAAAAATAAACAACTCTATTTCTTAATTTATAACAAAGAATAATTAAGTAACAAGAATTTACAACTCCTTCCTCTGACCTATCTTTTTCTTGCCTTTTTATAATACCAGTCCAAAAAAAACCCCGATTAAGATTTATCAAAATGACAAATTTTCAAAACCAGCCAGCTGTCATATCATCTATCACTTCCTCAGTCTTCTGTTCTTCTTCTTTGGGTTTTCTGTTTCACAGTTACCTTTAGGAGAGCTATTCTCTGAGCAGTCTGCAGATGCTGGTGGCTTGGCAGTCCTTCTCCAAAGTTTCATTTCTTTGCCGGTCTTATGTTCCCAAAGCGTCGGATTGTACCAGTCGCTTGTATGATAGTCGTATAATAAATTCAAACTGGAATTCAGTTTGCTATTTTCAGGGTATAATGTAAACTGTTTGGACTAGTTTGCATTTATTTTGTGGTCTACAGGCAACCAGCTAGTTAATAAACACCACACACAAAGAAAACACCCCCACACACAACGCTCCATTCATACACCTCCTCAAACAGACACTCCCACACAAAAGGCTCCCCCACTTAAACAGCCCCCCTCACAGCTCCCACATTAACATTTAGCCACAAACATAATCCCACAAAATCCCCCTCACACACAGCTCCCACATCAGCTCACCACCTCTGACAGACCACTCACACTCACAGCCACACAACCCCCACAATAACACACATCTTCAAGCATTCGATAACACATACAGACCCCACTACACACAGCACGCCCACACACCATCTGTCACACAGTCTATCCACATACATAGCACCCCCACACACAGTTCACCACATATACATTCACAGCACCTCACCGTACACACAGCCCCCGCGCACACAGCTCCAGCACATAAACATGCAGTACCCGCACACAAACACCCACAAACACACAGCCCCCACACATACAAATTCCCCCACATTCAGCATCCCCATAAAAACACAGACGTCCGACACACATCGACCCGACAAACACACAGCCCCCCCACATTTTGCCACTGCACACAGTCGTACCCAAAATCACATCTCCCCACACACACAGCACCGCCACACATGCAGCTCGCTCTCACACAGAGTGTCGCCACACACAGAGACCACACTCACACAGATCCTGCACACACAGACCCCCAGAAAGTCATGCACAACATTCGCCGCCGTCCCCACACACAGGCCCTCCAGACTCTCAGAGACTCCCCACCTCCCCCCCACACATTAAGACATTAATTAGGAAGTCACTCTTCTCTGCACCGCACCCAGTTCAATGTCCACTCCCTGGATAAGGATTTTGACTTCTTGAGAGCTCAGCCCTCATTCCTCTCAAAGTCCACAGGTTGGGCTATTGCAACTTCTGATGCTGTCCATGCCACAAGATAAGTGTTGGAACACGGTGGTAAACTCGTTTCACAATTATACTAAACACGCAGAAAAGCTCACTTCGCCTCGTAATCTGTTAACGTATGAATGATGGAGCACTCCCCAAATTCCACTACTTAAATAAAATAAATTGCACTTTCATTATTTTACTTCGAAAGTGAACATTACAGAACAACTATTTACAACTCTAAGCCTCCTTTCTATTAAACATTTGTTATCCCCCTCCCACTCTATAGCAATATACTGGTCCAATAAAGCCCGGTGTAAATCTGAAGAAAATCAATTTTTTAAACCAGACACTGGCTGTCGTCTGCAGTGGCGAATTCCCTCTGTGTTTCGATCTCCCTGGGTCGTTTTTAGTCTTCTGCTGTAAAGCTATTTCATACGGAAGAATGTACCTTTTCGAGAGAGGGTTTGTGGGCAGTCTGTCTGACTGTGGGAGGGAGTGCTCTTTCTCTGCCTAGCTGTCCAAAATATCTGTTTTTTTATACCCCAAAACTTTGGATCGTCTCATTGGTTCGATGTTGTTCGAACAGTTAAATACAAAATCGATTAAGGTTGTCGTACTTTGGGGCATAACGTAAACTGCTTAAGCAAGTTTTAACGGCTGTGAGAACATCGGGGTGTCTACGTTACAGTCAAAATGTTACATCTTTCAATTTTCCAGCACATGTTGTGAAATGACAGGTGCTTGTCAGCTTTCACTTTCTTAAAGGTACATTAAACACCTTCAACTTCACGACGTCAGTACGTTTAGTGAAGGAAAAGGACGGTGTGAAATTGAGAAAAAAAGAAAAGAGTTTGGAGCTGGCAAGTTCCAACACTAAAGGCCTTGGATTGGAAACAAAGGAATAAAAGGATCCTTTTATTGTAGACAAAAGCTCATGGAGTATTAGAGGTATTGGGGCTTTGACCCCAGCAATAGGCAATACACCCCAATCACTTAGTTAAGGGAAATAAATGCAATATTTGCAAACCTGCTGATGTTGCGAACCAATGTCGGATTGTGAGTGGGTGAGGAAGATGTGAAAAAAGTTCCAAGGTGATTGGGATAAGTGGATTGAATAGACAAATACTTGGCAGATGAAGAGCGATGTGGGTAGATGTGACATTGCGCACTTTGGTGCAAAATGTAGAATAGCAAGCTACCATTTGAAAAGGGATTAGGTGAAACTATTGATCCATAAAGAGAGTGAGACTGTATTCTTGTTTAATTCATCACAGATGCGTGAGGTCCCTTCAGGGCGGTGAGTTCTGAAGCCATGGGTTAATACTGGGAATGGCATTGCTAAGATGTCCAGTTTACATGGATCCTCTAAGTGGGGAGCTCCAACAGTGAACATTATCTGGATCTCCTTGCACAGTAGTCACTAAAAGCAATATTCCAGGACCAGTAAGCAGTTAGGAAGGTAAATGGTGTGTTGACCTTCATTTCAAGGGGATTTGAGTACAGAGTAAGTCGGAGGAAACATCGTGTCTCCTGCTTTGCAGATGCTGCCTGACCTGCTGTGCTTTTCCAGTACCGCACTCTTGACTCTGATCTCGAGCATCTGCAGTCCTCACTTTCTCTCAAGGGAAAGGGTGACTTACAACAGCTGTACAGGGTCTCGGTGCGACCTGATTTCGGACATATTGCGGTCTTGTGTGCAACATTGTTCTATTCACGAAGTAAAGGATAAATCTGACATTGAGGGAGCAGAGTGCGCGTTGACCAGACTGATCTCTGGGATTACAGCCCTGTTGTGGGAGTGGAGTTTTGGTCGAAAGTGTCTGTATTTGATGGGGTTTAGGAAATTGATAATAGATCTCAGTGAAATGCATGTAACACCGACAGGTTGAGACAAATTTGAGCAGGGATGATAATTTCCCTGGCTGCGACGTTTAAAACAAGGGGGGAAAGTATTAGGTACAGACAGGCCACTCTCCATTGAGATGAGAATGATTTTTAGTATTCAGTGAAATAGTGCAGTAAATGTAACACTGTAAACTACAATCCCTGACTACAGCACTGTCCCTTTCATGAAACTCTTCACCAGAAAGCGCGCACGCCAACTGACCAAGTGAAGATGACGTTGAAATTCCAATCCTCATCAAGATTTCACACGCCGTTTGCAATATAGATCCTTCCAAATGTGCACCACGATTCCCAGTTTTAGGCCTCAGTTTCAAGGCTTGCAAAGCGGATGGTATTCCTGAGTTAGCTGAACACACTGAATGCGTGTTTTGCATACATAGGAGCCTGAGGGTATGTTTTGCCGTTCAGCTGGCACCGGGGATGGAATCACATAACAGTGAAAGGATGATTTATTTACAAAGAACAGGTGCACAATTCGCTAATCGATTTACAGCCAAATTCTCTTTAACGGACACACATTACAAGAGAATTGTCTGTATATTGAAAGGGGTGCAAAATCGAATTGCCTCAGGGAGTACTGCAGATGTTGTTTTATATTTCGCAACGGTTAAGCACATTAAGTGTTATGTATATTGTGTGAGAAAAGGGAATTGAGTAGATATTCGGCCATGAGCTAGAGTGGGGGAAGCCCACATTGTTGTGTGGCCTACTCCTGCCGCGATTTTTCTGTGCAGTCTGTGGAAGGCTCTGCAAATGTCACAATTTCTCAGATGTTAGGAAAGTAGTCACCGCGAGGTCGAAAGGACTGTGTTTCCTGTTCCCTTTTCCGCTACAGAGGCTGGTAACAGGTATTCTCTCTGGTTTTATACTTAATTGAGTGTCTTGCTTGGCTGTTAAGAGACAATTGAAGAGTTTTATCACATGTCTGTGTGTCTAGAGTCACTTTTAGGCAAGACAAGGAAAGCATGGGAGATATACTTTCTGAAAGTTTATTGAGGAAGGAAATTAGTGTTCAGAATCGACATTGGCTTCCAGGTCACTGCTACTGACACCAGATTTTGCATGTCAATATTTTGAGAATTGCTTTTGACTTCCTGTAGCTACCGGAGCTTGAGCCTGGTCTGGATTTTTATTCTGGTGTCATTTCAACAACAAATCATCTCCACATGGGGCCCAATCTGAAACCACCGTGAGCAGGTTACTCCTGTGCTGACAAAAAGTACTCCCACCAATGTAACTATCGTGATGGGACTGAGGGGGTGGGAATTGGTCTGATTGCAATTATTGTCTTCTGAGAGGAATGGGCATAGTTGAGCAATTTCTAACATTGCCAGGGTTATGTCAGATTTGGTGCTGGGTGAAATGGCTTCACCAGGGACTGAACCACAAGTATTCAGTCTTATTGCAGGAATGGCATAAGGTACAGTTGCTGTTGTCGTCTCTACAGTGTTCAGCTGCTTCTTCTTGTCACGTACAGCGAATTAATTGTCGACTGACATCTGTGATTCGGTGTGCATCATGACCAGCGTAAGATGGATCATAAACGTAGTACTTCTGGCTGAGGATGGTGCAAATGCTAAATCCTTGTCTTTTGCAATGATATGCAGGGCTGTTCAAATAATTTGGATGGCACAATTTTGAATTGAGCCATCTACACCAGTGAATTTCTTAATCGTCCATCACCATTTATGATGTAGCAGGACTGCAGAGATTCGATCTGTTCTGTGAATATTTGAACAATTTCGCCCTCTCTGTCAGATTTTAGTTCTCCTGTTTGCAATGTAAGCAGTCAATTCCCATAGCTTTAAAGGGCTTTCATTAGGTTTCAGTTCACATGGGTCTGACTCTGGCATGTTCACGCACACTTGACACTGAACCACATATCAGCTTGGTGATAATGGTGGACAGGCGGATTATCACAGGCAAAAAGTGACAGATCGTGGTTTAATACAAATCTTTTTCTTTTGATGTGGCCTACAACCCCACATCAATGTTCGGAATGCGCTATTCTTAATTATTGAAGAGTATTTTGGAATTGGAAATGATTTGACGGCGACATGGAATTGGTGATAAAAGAGGAGTGTCTCACATTCATATATTATGCAAGCAGATTGCTCAGCCGTATTGTCCATACTAACCGAGAATCATAAACTGAACTAGTCCTACTTGGCTGAGTTTGGCGCATGCCCCACTAAAATATTCCAAGAATAATGCATTTTAAATGTTGCAAATGCACTCGCCTTTGCCACTTGCTCTGACAACTCGTTACACCGACACACCACCCCCTGTGAGGAACAGCTGTCTCTGAGATCTCTATTAAATCTTTCCACTCTCACCTTAAACCTACACTGTCAATTTTTGTCACGCACACACTGGGAAAAAGACTTTGGCTAAGCTTCCTATCCGTCCCTCATGAAGTTATAAACCTATGTAAGGTCACCGCTGAGACTTCTACAAAATGGAACAAAATCCCAGACTATCGTTATATCCGAAAACCTCGACTCGACATCACATAATTTCAAATATTTTCGTCCCTTTCTTCAGTTGCAACATGCTTTCTTTAGCAGGGTGATAAGAATTGTACTCCGTATACAAAATGTGGCCTTATCATTATCTTTAAAGCCACAACATGATGTCCCATCTCCTATTATCAATGCTCTCACTGATGAAAGCAAGTGTGCCTAACGCCTTCTTCACTGCTCTGTCTGTGATTCCACTTTCAAGGAATTATGCACCAGTACCTTTTGGTCTCTCTGTTTGATAAGAATCTCCAAGGCCCTACTGTGAACTGTGTAAATCCTGCCCTGGTTTGTTTAACAAAACAAAACACCTCAAATTTATCTGCCATCTGCCATTCCTCGGTCCACTGGCCCAGTTCATCAACATCTCCTTGTCCTGTTTGATGACCTTCTTTATTGTCCACTGCACTGCGAATTTTAGTGTCATCGACAAAGTTACTATCCAAAATTTCCATATTCTCAGCCAAATATTCTCTAAAAGTAAAGAACATTACTTGAGCCAACATTGGTCCTTGTGGCACAGGCATCCAGTTTGAACAACAAATCTATCCCCGCA